>NC_052161.1:63927361-65257334 GCF_902713615.1 Scyliorhinus canicula | reverse complement strand
TGGTATCCAGACCACTCTCCTGTTTTTGTTGTGTGGTTGGGGTGTTAACAGGAGTTTTGGCGTCTGTCTATTCTCGCAAAGTATGCTGTCCAGTTTCAAGTTTGATAACTTGAAATAACTTTATTTACAGCAAGTAATTACACATTTGAATCTCTTCACGGAGGTGGAGTTTCTCCTCCTTCCAGATCATTTTTATTTCTCAATCATGTGATCTGATATTATTATATCAGCATTATATATACTCCTTATGTGAACCCTTTACTCCACATCTCCCCCCAAGTCTTTATCCCAATCACACTTACATCCTCCTACATCTCCCCACAAAGTCTCAGACCGCAAGATTAGTCTTTGAGGTGCCTTGACCAATCTCTTTGATCTCGTTCTGATCTGCTTTTGAGGGAGAGGATACTCCATATTCACCCTTCTTTTGGTGTGATCTTCTCCTTGGTGGATGTGGAGCTTCTTCATCATCAGGATCTGAGTAGTAAGCCCAGGATTCTATTGGCATTCTCTTCAAGGATATTTGGCACTACTCATCATACTCTGGTCTGTCTCAATCCCATACACTACAATGTCCAGGAGCGGAATTTTTCCAAAAAATGGTAATGTCTCAGGGTCTGACTGAAAACCGGCTTATATTTCCCCAGATGCACACCTGAGTTTTCCGATCCAATTTTCTGGTACTCAGTGCACACAAAATGGGAGCATGGTTTGCGCCATCAATCTGGCAGGGCAGAGACTGGTTGAGTCGGCCTTACAGAAATTGGGTTGTCATCTTCCATGGGTGCTCCTAATCTGCGTTTAAGGTAAGTTCTCCCAATCCCCCTCCAATGGACACAGGAGACCAGACCCACAAGCTTCGGGGTGACCCCACCTCCACCACCACAGAAGTATTGGGGTCCACTCTACCCCCTCCTCCCCACCACGGAAGTATCGGGGACACTATTCCTCCTCACCCCCGCCCCACCCTGTCATGCAGTCATTGGGATTTTCCGCCCCCCCATCACATAGAAGTGGAAGCCCCCACACACAATGGAGGAGGGTTACCCCCTGCCAGAGCCCACTTTGCATGCCCACTGGGCAGCAGGGCAGGTGACCACTTACGGTCTTCCAGGTAATTAATAATGTATCAGTGAAGAACTTGACAAAATTCAGATCAGGGTGGGTAGGAAGTTAACGGCCCCACCAACATCTCATCTGGTTAAAGGACCTGGCACTATATCTAAATAGCAACCAAAAAACGGCAAAATTCCATTAAAAATATTCTTTTTAAAATGGCACCCAATCACATTGACTCATTGCAGACCAGGAGATCTGTACTACTCCTCCAGAGTACTTTTGGCCAGAGCTCATACAGGAGAAGCTCGTAGGTGTGAGCAACCAACTCCTTGACATATGAGGGCGCCTCCAGCATTGATCTTTGCTCATCTCTAGATAAAAGCATTGCTAGCAGTATACCTATTGTCAGGCCAATGCTCACCATGGTCCCTGATTGCCAGCCTCTTGACCTTATCGAGGTCCTGCTGCCTCTTGCTTCTCAGGCCCTCGTTTCTCCTGGCATTATGCCAACCAGTGATAGGCGATCCTTCCCCCCATCTGAATGAGAGCCATTACCAAAACAGGGTTGCCTGCCGCCAGTGTCACTCACGCCTTAGTGGATGTGTGAATGAATTGAAGTGATAAATTTAGTGAGTATGTTCTTAACAGGTTTCGCTCCAGTTTAAAGCCAGCAGCCAAGTGCTAAACCCCTCAACTGGCCTCCATCTACATGTGACACCCTCATCCCACCATTTCCCAGTAAAAGACATTCTGGAAGACTAGAGACGGATGTTCCTCCTGTTCATATGTAAATGCATATGGAGGCACTGCTCTTTGACTAGTGTGATGAGAGCCATGTGCAAGAAGCCTCACGTGGACACTAATTCACTTGTCTCCACCACCCACAAAACTGTAGAGACAGACCATTGCCTTGGCAGCATAGAAAGACGAAACACATGATTTCTGATTGGTCATGGCTATTCACCGGAAGGATGGGTGTTTGGAGTCACAAGTTGGCTTTCCCGCAAGATGGCAACTGATGTTTTTCACTGTGTTAAATTCCATGCCCCTGCCTTCCACAATTTGCATCGCTGGCTGGAGTGAAAAACCCGATCCAAACTCCTCTGATTTGGTCATCTTGTTGCTGGGTTTGCTTATTTCCTGCAACATTTTTGCATTAGCAGCTAAGTAGTGAGTGATTAAGGCTCCAGCCTCCTTGATGAAGTGTAACTTCTCTTGTTTGGTTTCTTCTGACGGTATTTATGTGAGTGTGCTGGCCATTATTTCATAATTCCCTTTTACATACTCTGTGATGAAGTCATATCTCATGAACCTTTGTCTGTACCGTTGGGTTCTGGCCGGCACCTTCGCAAGTTTGGGTCTGTTTTAATGCAATCCCATAACATGGTCAGAAATATTTTGCATGCCCATATTGCTGCAAATGTTGTTTACTCGTTTTAGAAGCATTTTATTACTTCACATTCAACACCACTATTGACCTCTGTCTCCACAGCTGTCTCAAGAGCTCATTGACCTCCGCTAATTTTGGTAGAAACTTCCTTACTTGGATGACCCTTCCAAGGTATCTTTGAAGCTCAGCTATGTTCCTGGGTTGTGGAAATTCTTTGATTATTTTCATTTTTGTGATTTGTATTTTGTGACCTAGAAACTTGTACATACGTCTGGAGAATGCACATTTTTCAATCACTGTTCGACCTGCATCCTGTAAAACTCTCAGTACTGCTCTGATTCTGTGACCAGCCTTCCCGAACAGGTGCCGGAATGTGGCGACTAGGGGCTTTTCACAGTAACTTCATTTGAAGCCTACTTGTGACAATAAGCGATTTTCATTTCATTTTTCATTTTCATACTTTTCAAGCATGGAGTCATGTATAAGTCTGTCGTTCATGTGGCGTATTACTCCTTCACTGTCTTCTAGAGCGAAAGGCATTGTTCCCTGGAAAGTTTCTGCGGTGGATGCTATTCCAAACGGCAATCTATTGAAACAATAATGACGGAATAGTGTTATGAATGTGCTCAGCAGGGCACAGTGGTTAGCACTGCTGCCTCACGTCGCCGAGGACCCGGGTTCAATCCTGGACCCGGGTCACTGTCCGTGTGGAATTTGCATATTCTCTCCATGTCTGCGTGGGTCTCAACCCCACAACCCAAAGATAGGTGAATTGGCCACGCTAAATTGCCCCTTAATTGGAAAAAAGAATTTTAAAAAATAAATGTGCTCAGCATTCCGGATTCATTGTCCAGAGGCAAATAGCAAAATCCATTGTTCACATACAATTTGGCCTACCGAGACCAGTGAGTGGATCTCACGTTCCACTGAGTTAAGTTATATCCACACAGATTCCGATCAATAAAAACAAATTACTACAGATGCTGGAATCTGAAGCAAAAACAGAAAATACTGGACAACCTTAACAGGTCTGACATCATCTGTGGAGAGGGAAGGGAGCTAACATTTCAAATCTAGATGATTCGATGTCAAAGCTGGAGAGAACTGGAAATTGGATCAGATTTATACTGTTGTGGGGGGGGGAGCATAGAGAAGTGAGGTTGGGTAAGTGATCGGTGGAGTTTCACAAAGATGTCGTGGACAGAAAGAGAATATAAATGCAGGTGATCAAGTCTAAGAAGGGTGCTGATAGTGGCAGATTAAGAGATTAAAATGCGATAATGGCTGAACAAAGGTTAGCAGTGTGTCAAAGGACAACTAAGAATAGAGAACAGATGATCCAAGTAGGGTGGGGGAGGGGGGACAATGATGAAGAAAAAACAGATGGATGGACGAAAGGAAAATAAATTGTTAGAAATGAAAATGGGGTGAAGGTGGAGGAGAGAGTTCACAGTCTGAAGTTGTTGAACTGTTAATCCGGAAGGCGCGAACGTGCCTAATCGGAAGATGAGGTGCTGTTCCTCCAGTTCATATAGAACCGTTTGGTTTTGGGACATAACCATTCCTGAACATTATTTTACGGGCATGGTGTAATGATTATCCGTTTAAGGTCGACACAGGAGTGGAAGGGTCATATGGTGATTTTTTTGGTGATTGATGCACACTCTAAATCAGGGGTGGGCAAACTTTTCCGTGCAAGGGCCGCATTCAGAAATTCACAATTCACAAAGGGCCGCATAGTATATTAAGTAAAATAATTACTTCACCCGGTTATGATTGTGGGCGCCTCATATAGAACATAGAACAGTACAGCACAGAACAGGCCCTTCGGCCCTCGACGTTGTGCCAAGCAATGATCACCCTACTCAAGTCAACGTATCCACCCTATACCAGTAAGCAACCCAACAGCCCCCCCACCCATTAACCTTTAAAAAAAAATTAAAAAAAAAAAAAAAAAAAATTTAAAAAAAAAAATTTTTTTTTTTTTTTTTTAATGACTTGGTGGGCCGCAGAAATACCTTTGGCGGGCCGCATGCGGCCCGCGGGCCGTAGTTTGCCCACCCCTGCTCTAAATGGATGGACATTTTTGAGGTGAAGTCATCTACATCACATGCTACAATCAGAGGTTTAAGGCAATGCTTTTCAACTCACGGATTACCTGAATTCTCGTATCAGACAATGGAACTGTATTCACAAGTGCTGAGTTTCAAACCTTCACCATTCTCAATGTTATTAAACACATTTGAACTGCGCCTTACCACTCAGCATCAAGTGGACTAGCTGAGAGAGCTGTCCAAACACCATGACATTACATTTTTTAGACACATTGCCAGTCTTGGCAAAGCAAATCAGGCACTGGGCCACCACACAAAGCTGGCCGAAAGAAACTGTCCGAAGACCAAAATCTCATGTTTCCTCCTTAGCTATCGTACCACTCCAGATGCAACAATGGGAGTTTCACCAGCAAATCTTCTAATGAATCGACATCTTAGAACAAGGCTCAGCCTTGTGTTCGCAAGTTAGCCAAAGTTAGCAGAAAGCAGCCATGATTCATATAATACAGCATCATCATTTATGGTAAATGAAGCCATATATGTGAGCAGCTCCAGTAGTGGACCAGGTTGGATGCCTGGAATTATTGTCTCCAAGACATACCAAGTGAACGTAAATGGACAGAGTGTTCGTAAACACGTGGCCCACTTGAGGAGTAGAGAGATGCTCCAGCAGTCATTCTTTTTTTTTTTAAATTTAGACTACCCAATTATTTTTTCTATTAAGGGGCAATTTAGCGTGGCCAATCCATCTACTCTGCACATTTTTGGGTTGTGGGGGTGAAACCCACGCAGACACGGGGAGAATGTACAAACTCCACACGGACAGTGACCCAGATCTGGGATCGAACCTAGGACCTCAGCGCCGTGAGGAGGTTGTGCTAACCACTAGGCCACCGTGCTGCCCTCAGCAGTCATTCTTGCCATCAAGCAATGTTTTCAAACTCGTAAGCACCGAATTACCTGATCGATCTGTTATCAGCATAACAGATGTTTCCGTGGATGCAACTAGTGATGAATTGCCTGTGCTATAAGGAGTACCCATTATTGCAATTCCTATTAATATTGAGTCTGTGGAAGCATCTCAGACTGCAAAATTAGATGCTCCAGAAGGAACAGAAAACCACCTCAAAGGCTTGATTTATAATTGTCCAACACACGTACATAATGTTTAATTAATATTTAGGATGGGGTGAATTAGTTACGGAAGATTGTATAAAGGAGTTAAAGGGGGAGGGGTGGGGTGATTATCCTTTTAAGGACAACACAGCAGAGTAATGATCACATGGCCTGGGTTACCAATCGGGACTCAGGGTGTGGAATCACCCCATTGCGAGAGAGGCTCCTAGGCAGCGACATGTTACAGAGCCAGTTATAGCAATGTAGCTGCTGTACAATTCTTATTCATAAATACCTTTATGTTCCCTAAGAAAGTCAGTGAAAGTGCATCTTTGCACATGGGCCGGAATTCTCTGGCAGTTGGGGTTCTCTTTTCCCGTTGGCAGCATACTCCCGGCCAGGGGTTTCCTGGCACATGGTTAGCTTCTATGGGAAATCACATTGACAAGCGACGGGAAGAGAGAATCAGCGAACGGCTCACCATCGAGAAACACACGGCTGGGGGACTGGAGAATCCCACCCATGGTAACCGGTGAGCTAACCCTTTGCTGCAGTATCTGTTCACTTTCACCCTTGACTTTATCCAAGAGTGGATGAGGGACCTTCCTCGATGTGAAGAGGCAAATTGTCTCAGTATTAGCTCTTAGGGTGACATGACACTCAGCCTTTAACTCCCCTGATCCCTTAAACAATTATGGAAATCCGTTGGAAATGCACTGCACTTCTCTCACAAATTTATTCACTTTATAGATTAATTTCAGTTTTAGGCACATCTTTCTGCTTAGTAGAAAATACCCTTGATTTTGAACGACAGAGTGAGTATAAGGATTTCTCAGACTTTGGGTAAGATCTTCTGGCTGTTCACGCTGGCAGGATTATCTGGTCCTGCCGATAATGGACCCCCAGCGCACGTGTCCCAGCAGTGTGGGCTGGTTTCAATGGGAAATCCCATTGACAGCAGAAGGGCCAGGAGGGTGGTATGGTGGCACAGTGTTTAGCACTGCTGCCTCACAGCTCCAGGGAACTGGGTTCAATTACAGCCTCGGGTGACTGTGTGGAGTTTGCACCTTCTCCCCATGTCTGCGTGGGTTTCCTCCAGGTGCAATGGTTTCATTCCACAGTCCAAAGCTGTGCAGGTTAGGTGAATTGATCATGCTAAAATTGCCCTTTAGTTTCCAAAAGGTTAGATAGGGTTACTGGGTTACAGGAATATGGTGGAGACCTGGGCACAAGCAGGGTGCTCTTCCCAATGGCCGGTGCAGACCCAATGGGCCAAATGGCCTCCTTTTGCACTGTCGGAATTCTATGATTCCTCCTGTAGTGATCTGTACATCTGCACACACACACCAGGGACAACAGCACAGATGTAGCCGCCACAGCATCACTAGAGGGCAGCACCCGAGGCAGGTATAAAAGTATCGACCCAAAGGAGGATCCGCCTCTTTTAGAAGCACAGGGCTAGTGAGCAGCAGCACACAGAGACAGCTCAGCACAGGCAGCTTACCTTAGCTTCTCTTGTTTTGCCTCTTAACTGTATAACGTCTGGTTGAGCTCTGGAGACAGAACAAACCGATTGAATAAAGTATTTGTGTTAACTGGAAGTCTACAATCTTTATTCAGACTTAGAGAATAATCAGGGGTGATTTCAGAAAAGCTTGCTAGACACCAGCAAGAGAAGAAAAACTTGCACCAGACATTCAACTAAGGAAAGCTTCGCAGCATTCGGACCGTTCGGAGACCAATCGGCAAGATGGTATCAATTCAAGCTCCACGCCTGCTCAAAATCACAGGTAATATTCATTCCAATTGGAAACTTTTCAAACAACAGTTTAATATCTATTTGGAAGCTAAGGATCTGACCACTGCTTCGGATGCCAGCAAAATAGCCTTGCTTTTATCCCTGGCAGGGCCGCAGGCATTAGAAATATATAAATCCTTCACTTACTCGGAAAGGGAGGACAAGGGCAAGCTGGAAATAATAGTAAAAAAATTTGAAGATCGCTGCCAATCTGGAGTAAGTGAAATCTTTGAAAGATTTAAGTTTACCAGACGTCTGCAAAAACCTGGAGAATCTTTCAATAGTTTTGTAACAGATTTAAAGTTGCTGGCTCAGACCTGCAACTATGAAAACTTGCATGATTCCCTCATCAGACACCAAATGGTAAATGGCATATCTGATGAAGGGCTCAGAAAATCGTTGTTAAAACGCAAAGACCTAACCCTAGAAATGGCATTGCAAAACTGCTCTATACATGAGAAAAGTAAAGAAGAGTATGAAGAATTTGCTTACCGGGAACAAGGCCTTCACCATGAGGTCGAACCAGTCAAGATGGTGGCCCAGGCATCTAGAAAGCACTCTTACCTCGGTAATCCCGCACGCGCGCACCAGGATGCGGGGCACACGCATGCGCAGTTCAGCTGAAAATTTGAAACGGACGAAAAGCCTACTGCGCATTCACGAGCGTGGAGAAAAGTGTCATGACATGTCACCGCTGCAGCCACACCCACTTAAAAGGGCAATGACCGGCTTCAGGCAAACAGTGTTTAAAATGTTGGAAACACAACCACTTTGCCTCACAATGCAGAGCTGCACTGCAAATGAGAACCACAAGACAAAAATATATGACCTTCAACGTAAGAAACGTAGAATCAACAGAGCACAAAAAAAAATGGTGATTGTTCATCAGATGAGGAAAACCTCGCCTGCGACAACAGGCTTGCCTCAATCGGTCAACGGCATTGACTCCAGCATTGAGTGGACTGCAACTGTGCAATTCAACTACTTTCCGTTAGTGTTCAAGCTTGACACTGGGGCTTCAGCCAACCTCCTCACTAGCAAGGATCTCCACTCAATTCCAGGAGACCATGAAATGATACCAGCTGCATGTAGGCTGAAGGACTACAATGGCAATCAGATCGCCTCAATGGGATCATGCCATCTCCAAATGGACAACCAGATGATACACAAGCAGCTACGATTCGAGATCGTGAACAACGACAAATCCTCACTGCTAGGCGCTCAGGCCTGCAAAGATTTGCGGTTGGTACAATGCATCTACATGCACACTCAGGATCCATCAAGCCTAGAAAATGAAATCCACCGCATGCTGCAAGAATACCCCGACGTATTTAAAGGCATGGGCACCCTATCCTGCCAATACAAGATTCTGCTGAAAACAGAAACCAAACCCGTCATTCAGCCGCCCAGGAGGGTTCCAGCTCCGCTAGGAGAGAAGTTGAAGTCAGAACTCGAAAGACTGCAGTCACAAGGCATCACATCACGAGTCACGCAGCCAACGGACTGGGTCAGTTCAATTGTCTGTGTCAAGAAACCTTCTGGAGATCTTCGCATACGCATAGACCCAAATGACCTGAGCCAGAACATTCGCAGGGAGCACTACCCCATCCCCAAGTGTGAAGAGATCACATCCGAGATGGCGAATGCTCGCATCTACACCAAACTCGATGCCTCGGAGGGATTTTAGCAGATACAGCTCGATGACTCAAACAGATTGCTGTGCACGTTCAACACGCCATTTGGATGTTTCTGCTTCAATCACATGCCCTTTGGCATCATCTCTGCATCAGAGATATTCCACAGGATAATGGAGCAAATGACAGAGGGCATCGATGGTGTCAGAGTCCATGTGGACGACATCATCGTATGGTCCACCACTGAAGAGGACCACATCTGTGGTCTGAAGAAGGTGTTTCAAAGGATTCATCAATACGGTCTGAAACTGAACGAAGCAAAGTGCGCATTTACACAGGTGTCTGTAACCTTTTTGGGCGATACCATATCATCTGAGGGTGTCAGCCGAGATGAGGCAAAGATTGCTGCGATACAGACCATGAAGATGCCATACGACAAGAAGGCAGTGCAATGATTCCTGGGCTTCGTCAATTTCCTAGGCAAGTTCATCCCAAATCTGTCCACAAGGACAGCAGTCTTACGCAAACTCAGACGAAAGACAACTGATTTTGAGTGGACGCAACATCACCAGAATGAATGGGTGGATCTCAAACAGCAACTGACGAAGGCATCGACACCACCAGACCCACCAAGATCTCGACTGACGCCAGTCAGGACGGTTCTTCTCCAACAAAACAAGCAGTCTGACTGGGTCCCAGTGGCATACGCATCCAGGGCCATGACTGCAACAGAGTGCAGCTATGCACAAATCGAGAAAGAATGTCTCTGACTCCTCACGGGGATTCTGAAGTTCCATGACTACATATACGGCCTTCCCACATTCATTAACAGAACACAGACTGTTAGTCCACATCATTGACAAGGATTTGAACGACATGACACCTAATCTGCAACGCAGCATGATGAAGCTGCAAAGGTATGACTTCACCCTAGTATACACCCCGAGAAAAGATCTCGCCATTGCCGACGTACTGTCCAGATCAATCAGCACAGACATCTCACCACCAGCCTTTATCAGTGAAATCGAGGCCCAAACACAGCTCTGCACGGAAAATCTTCCCGCTTCTGATGAGAAGCTCCAACTAATTCGACAGGAGACGCAGAAAGACGTAACCTTACGGAGAGTGCTGCACCTACTCCAGCATGGTTGGACGAGGGGGCAATGTCCACAATATCAAAATGTCATGTCAGAGCTGATGAGGTTGATGGCCTCCTGCTACGTAATGCACAGATTGTCATTCCGTCCACTCTATGCGCCGAGATGCTACGCAAGATTCATGAAGCCCATCTCGGAATCGGAAAATGCAAAAGGTGAGCACGACAGGCTGTGTACTGGCCCGGCATGAACCATGACATCACCGACATGGCCATGACATGTGACACCTGTCAAAGACATCAATCCGTGCAGTGCAAAGAACCACTGCAGCAACACAAACTTACAACATCGCCATGGACAAAAGTGGGCATCGACCTATTTCATGCCACAGTTCGTGATTACATTCTGATCAGGAATTATAACTCAAACTATCCGGAGGTAATGAAACTCCCTGATCTCACGTCCTCATCTGTAATCAAGGCGGGCAAGGAGACATTCTCACGACATGGAATTCTGCATGCGGTGATGTCTGATAATGGTCCCTGCTTCGCGAACTGGGAATGGAATAAGTTCTCAGACAGCTACAACTCTCGGCATGTGACATCCAGTCCATGCTACCCACAGTCAAATGGGAAAGTGGAAACAGGTGTCCACATCATTAAATGATTCATCAGCAAGGCAACTGATTCACGCTCTGACATCAACTTAGCTCTGTTACCGTACCGAGCAACCCCATTGAGCTCAGGACTGTCGTCAGTGCAAATGCTCTTCGGCAGAGACTTCCGGACAACCCTACCGGCAAAGCAATTCCGAGACCCCGGTAATGTACCGGTTCTCGACAAAAATTATCCTACGATCAACACGTGATCCCACTGAAGCCACTGACAATAGGTGACACCTCAGGGACCCCAAAAGAGGATGGTCTGATCCAGCCACGGTGATCAGACAGGTGGCACCGTGGTCCTACATTGTCAAGTCGGCAGCAGGAATACCCTTTCACCGCAACCGCCGGGATCTATTAAAGATTCGACTCCAAACACCGGTATTTCCTACATTGGACCTGAACGAATACATTCGTCAACAGGATATCCCTCAACACACAACGCCAGACAACGCTCTCAACGACATCAAACCATCATCACCACTCCAACCGTTAAGACACTCCAACAGAAGCCGCAAGGCACCCAACCGACTAGAGGTATAAAGAAAATGCAAAACAAAAACAAGACAACAATGTACATTTCTCACAATGAACTCATAACACAGTTAATTGGCTGTGTATAACCATTATTATTTTCAAAGTGTACAGATATGCATATTTCCACTCAACCACTTGTTATGTACAGTCTTCTTGAGACCAGCACAGAAAACATATCAAATAAAAAGGGGGGATGTAGTGATCTGTACATCTGCACATACACCAGGGACTACAACACAGATGTAACAGCCACAGCATCACGAGAGGGCAGCATCAGAGACAGGTGGGTATAAAGGGTCCGACCCACGGGAGGATCCGCCTCTTTTAGAAGCACAGGGCTAGTGAGCAGCAGCACACAGAGACAGGTCAGCACAGGCAGCTTACCTTAGCTTCTCTTGTTTTGCCTCTTGACTGTATAACGTCTGGTTGAGCTCTGGAAACAGAACAAACCTATTGAATAAAGTATTTGTGTTAACTGGAAGGCCACAATCTTTATTCAGAGTTGGAGAATCACATACCTCCCACCACCGAAAAACACGCCACGAGGCCAGAGCATTATATTTCAACTTTGTCATGAATTAACCTTTCACTTTTAAAGTTGTCCAAGCAGGGCCTTGTAATTTGATAGATGAGAGTTGCAAATCAATCTGTCTCAGCCATTTAACTTCACCTGATAAAACAGAAACTCTTGTTCCTGTGTTTAGTTTTAAACTTTGTGGAGTGATCACCACTCCGTGTTTAATCCTCCAATACTTGTTTTCTGTATCACTTACCTCCCACTTGTGTGACTCTTCCACTTCTTTTTTTTTACCTGGTCTTGCTTTAAAATTTCCTCCCTCTTTTTTCAGGGTGTCAGCATTTTCGGGCAGCAAACAGTTTTGAAAAGGGTTAATTTTCCACAGGTGAGGCACTCTGCGTCCCTCCCCATTTCCATCAGGCATTCTTCTCAGTTCATTCTTGCCACACTGAAGACATTTCAAAATAGCGTTTGGTGAACTATTCTCTGTTTTTGGTGGGCTTAGGCTTTGCGCGCTTTCAAAAAACTAAATACTCTCACTCAATCATCTCCACTTGACCTCTCCTTCACCACGAATAAATGCTCAATTCTGTTACCTGAGTTCCATTTGTCTCGCAATCTTCACTGATTTCACTATTGTTCAATCCTCTCTTGTCTGTAATAGATCTAACAATGTTCCATCTAGGACGCCGACTATGATTCTCTCTTGAATCGACTCATCCTTGAAGGTTCCATAATCACAGTTCCCTGCCAGTCTACAGAGATCGTCGAAGAACAAATCTATGCTTTGACTAAGTCTTTGCTTTATTTTATTAAATTTAGCCTACTTTTCTATTAAATTATGATGCTGCTGAAATAAGAATTGAAAACTTGCAGGAGTTCGTCATAAAAATTTGAAGTCTCATCAAACCCCTGGCCTTGCTACCTTGACACCAACAATAGGTCCTCCTGCATAAAGTAGTGTAATGACCTGGTCTTTTTGATCTCATTTGTGTAATGTCCAAGTAGTTCTGTACCTGGTGAACCTTTTTCTCCAGTTGTCCAGTTCTGGACCTGTTAGAAGCCTTCTGAAATCTAAAGCTGTCCTGGGAGAGGTGGTGTAGATGCCATGCTTCTGCAGATTCCTGGAGTCGTTCCTGACTCTGTGCTGCTGTTCATTGCTTCAGGCCTGTGTTAGAATCATAGAATCATAGAATTTACAGTGCAGAAGGAGGCCATTTGGCCCATCGAGTCTGCACCGGCTCTTGGAAAGAGCACCCTACCCAAAGTCAACACCTTCCCCTATCCCAATAACCCAGTAACCCCACCCAACACTAAGGACAATTTTGGACACTAAGGGCAATTTTGGACACTAAGGGCAATTTATCATGGTCAATCCACCTAACCTGCACATCTTTGGACTGTGGGAGGAAACCGGAGCACCCGGAGGAAACCCACGCACACACGGGGAGGATGTGCAGACTCCGCACAGACAGTGACCCAAGCCGGAATCGAACCTGGGACCCTGGAGCTGTGAAGCCATTGTGCTATCCACAATGCTACCATGCTGCCCTTACAATGCTACCATGCTGCCCTTCAGTGTTCACTGCTGTCCGGTCTCCGAATCTGTGTCGCAGCTTGCATCTGTTGCTCCCGCAATGTTCCGATGTACTGCCCCCAACCCTCACCCACCACTACAACTGGATCGAGATCAATTGAATGTAAATATATTGATGCCTCTACTAAACAAGGGGAATGCGCACAATGACAGACAGAATTTTCACCTCAAAGGTGGAAGCAAAAGTTGCATCTGGTTTTTGGGACAGAATCCTGCCTTCGGTGGGAAACTGATTATGGTTCAGATTTTCACATAGGGAGCCCAGGATTGATTATGGTGACGGTGTTGTCCCACTTAGAGCCAGTAGGGCGAGGATTAGACGTGGTTAAGTTAAAGTGTAGGACTCATGGCAACCATCACGGAGGTTGCTGATGGTCCAGAGGGAGAGATCTATCGTTTGCGCCAAAGACATCCACTGAACAAGAGGCAAGGGAGATGTCACCGGGATGCTGTAGATTTGACACCCAGGACAAGGTAGTCTCTCGTTTCTCTAATGCTGACTTAGATCTAATGCTGGAATGAGGGATAGGTGAGAGGGCCGCTTTTCTGGAGGGTGGTAGGAGGAGGTTACCTCCTCATGCAGCAGGGACACTGCCTGCTCAGCGTCATCTTCCCTCCTCCTCTTGATGCTCCTCTCTCGCCTGCTCCTCCCCTCACCCACAGTGGCCATCAGTGACCGCCCCACCCCCACACCCATCAGACAGAGCACAGAGGCGGCTTTCAATGGTGTCAACAGGTGTTTAATGCGAAGAGGTATATACAGTCTGTGCCCTAGCCACTATAACTAAACTGTGCCCTGCACCTGTGCCAACTTAACTGGTGTCTAGTTTTCTGGCCTTACGGGCCCTATCACCAAGCCTAGGTGGTTCCCCAGATGGTACAGCAGGAGTGAAGGACAGCTGAGACTCCTGCCTTGCGACTAGGGTCCCCATTCGCGCACGTTTCCTGGGGCACCCCGGGCTGGATGGGCCAGACTGCTCCTCGGACGTCCCAGGTGGGGTGGTGCTTCCCTGCCCTGCCCGCTGCTCACCAGGAACTGGAGGGGGGGAGTTTGAGGTGCTCCGCTGTTCTAGCACATCCCCTGCAAGAATCACTGGCATGGGCCCCAGCACCTCCTCCTCCCTCGGGGTGCCCGATGGCTCCGGGCTTCTGCATGGGACGGGGTTCTGAGCGGAGCCAAACCCCGAGGCACACTCCATCACCTGGCACTGCTAGTCCTGGATGTCCGCTCTGGTATCGACCAGGGTCTGTATGTTTGCGGGCATGGAGCATAGGGAGTGGGCCATCCTTGTCTGGGACTGGGCCAATTCCTTCTGGGACTGCGCCATCTCCCTTTCGGCCTGTGCGACACTCTGCCAGCACCTGGGCAACGGCGCGGATGCTCACAGCCATGGCCTGCTGAGACTGGGCCAAGCTGAGGAGCGCCGCTGCAATCTGCAGCTGGCTCTGGCACATGGTTGCCTGTGAGAGGGCAGCCCTGTCCTGGGCCAAGGCCCTCACCTGCACGGAGTGCCCCAGGCTGAGCAAAACCTGACCCATGTCCGACACCACAAAATCCACCCATGTGGTTTCAGCCTGGGTGGCATGCATGACCGGCACCACTCCCTGCTCCTGCAGGCATTTGGACTCCTCCGCCTGTGTCTGCAGGTGCTGGAAGCCGGCCCTTCCGTGGGCCTCTGACTGCACCTGAACAATGGATGGGAATGGATATTCCAGGACCCATGGACCTGTCTGGACAGCAGCTGGTTGCTGGGGCGGGGCTGCCCTCCAACCGTTTGTCCCCCTCGGCTGCTCCAACCTCCACCTGCTGTCCGGTACGGCTGTGTGGTGTGCACCAGTGAGCGTCCCAGAAGCTTCTCCACTAAATTTCCCAACCGAGGTGATAGTCTTTAAGATGGTGGATAGTGTCGGAGATAGCTGTGCCGGAAAGTCTATGTGCTCAGCGGACCCAAAGTCCGGGATCTCACCACGGGTCATGGTGTTGTGTTTGTCTGGCTCCTGTGTTCTGCCCCCTGGGTTGTCTCGCGCAGAGGGCTGGTGTTCCGGCTGCTCTTCCCGTCGATGCTTGGGTTCCTGGGGGGCACTGGCTGGGGGCTGGGGCCTCGGTTGGGCTGGGTCCATTGCCGGCTGGTCTAATAAGACACTAGACATGTATGGTTAGACAGGCGAAGGGGGGTGTGGCGTGAGCTGGTGAGGGCTGTTGGTGCGGGGTGAGGGGTGGAGGGGTGAAGCGAGGAGGTGTGTGGGGTGGAGCGGTGAGGGGGGGAAGGGTGAGGTTCGGGGAGGAGGGATTTGGGAGGGGGGTGAGGGGGAGGGGTGTGGGGTGAGGGATGGAGGGGTGACGGGAGGAGGGTGAGATTCAGAAGGGAGGGATATGGGATGGGGTGAGGGGTGAGGGATGGAGCGGAGGGGGGAGGGGTCAGAGGGGAGGGGTGTGGGGTGAAGGATGAGGGGGTGTGCACTCATGTGTCGTCATAACCAGGTGCCATAACCAGGCAGGGGGTCTCACTTAGTGGCGCTCCTCCGACCTCCGCCTCGGCGACCTCCCTTTCCTCCGGCCCACTGACGATGTTGAGTGCCCTCTGCTCGGGTATGGTGAGGGGACGTAGGTTTTGTGGTCCCCCTCCAGTCTTCTCCCGCTCCTGGTGGTTATGCATGATCTTGTTCTGGTGGGGGGCGGCGGCGGGAGGGGCAAACACAAACAGCAACACTGTTAGACGGCCCGACGCATGCAGCCCAGGGGTTGGGTCTCTGATGGCATTCGTGCACAGGGCACCTGGCTATTGCGGCTGGCATGGGTGGGTGCTGCCATGTGGGTCAGGGTGGGGGTGAGACCATCCTCCTGGGGGTCACATGTCGGGGTGGGGTAGGGGGGTTAGTGCCAGGGGCACAGTGCTGGGTACTCACCCTGGCCGCTCTGAGGTGGTCGTGCAGCTTCTTTCTGCACTGCTCTGCAGTCTGGGCCATCACCCCAACGGCACTGACGGCATCGGCCATCTCCGCCCAGGCACGGCGCCTGCTGTCCTGCGTCCTGGCCCAGGGTATAACACCAGCCTCCTTTCCTCCACGACATCCAGGAGGGTCTCTAGCTCCCCGTCCCTAAATCGCGGAGCAGCTCTCCGCTCCGCCACCTTGCCTGCAATGCTATGTGTGGGGGGAAGAATATTTAACTCCAGCCACAGCGTCGTGTCAATGACGGAACCGACGAATCGGTGGCTGCTCTATCCTGCCTGTGCTAGCCCCTTGTGGACCGTTGAATAGCTCCACCTGGGGGCCCGCTGTCGCTGTCGTGAAACTCTATGGTTTTTACGTCGGCGTTAACACTTAGGGCGGAATTCTCCGCTCCCGCGATAAATCGGGAAGGCCGTCGTAAACTCGGGCGGGTTTCACGACGGCCTCATGCACCTTATTCACCCCCACCCAGGGGGCTAGGAGCGGCGCTCCGTAACTCTCGGCCGCCGGGCCTTCAAGGCGGCGCGCCGAGAATGACGCGATGGCGGCGCCTAAGTGACGTCAGCCGCGCATGCTCAGGTTGGCTGGCTCCAACCCACGCATGCGCCGCTGACGTCACGACGGCTGACGGCTGACGGCTCCAACCCGCACATGCGCAGTTGTCATCTTCCCCTCCGCTGCCCCGCAAGACATGGCGGCTTGATCTTGCGGGGCGGCGTAGGGGAAAGAGTGCGTCGCTTTGAGACGCCGGCCCGACGATCGGTGAGCACTGATCGCGGGCCAGTCCCCTCCCGAGGACGGCCGTGGTGCTCACTCCCCTCTCCGCCCCCCACAAGCTTCAAACTAGCATTTGGCGCCCATGTTCATGACGGCAGCGACCAGGTGTGGTTGCTGCTGTCGTGAACCGGTCCGGAACGGCAGGCCGCTCGGCCCATCTGGGCCAGAGAATCACCGGTCGCCATTAAAAACGGCGAGTGCCGATTCTTCCGAGCGGGGGGTGGAAGAATCGCGGGGGCACCAGGGGAGGCGTGTCGTGAGTCACCCGGCCCTCCCGCGATTCTCCCACCCGGCGTGGTGAGCGGAGAATCGCGCCCTTAGTCTCATTTTGGGAGAATCCAGCTCATGACCTCACATGTGGAAGCAGCTCTCGTTGTGATGACAGGCCATTTTGACATTAAGAGACTGATCGCCAAATTTGTGCAATCAATGATACCTTGCACCTTGGGTGAACAGCAATGGAGACAAAATCCAACACAGTGTCCCTGTAAATTTATTCTGTTGTGGAATAAATGTGCTGTCCAACTTGGGCAAGGAAGTCATTGCTGCTGATATGCAGCGGTGTGCTGTTTGCAAAATGCCACTCAGGGCTTCAGCTCATCCTTGGAAATAGCCAGAAGTGAAAAAGTTGAATTATTTTGACAATCACTGGGCGGGGCATGGCAACCAGTGCAGTGAGGTAGAAGGCCTTCATCGATGAGGGCACTGATGTCAGTGACCAGCTGCCTGGACATTCAAAGTCTCCTGTGTCACATTTGGTGGCCAACCCTGTGTCAAGGGTTGGTCGAAATGGCCTTCCAACCCTCCATTCCTCTTGTGATGCCTAGTATTTTTCCATTCCTGCAAAGGTGTTGACCCTTTGCTGTTGGGTGCAAAATCGGAAAGCCCTACCAGCTAGGCAGGTGGTCGCCCAATAATTCTTGGCGTCTTTACCTCTGCTCAGGCAATGCTAGGGTTGAACTGACTCCATTCAAAGCCTAAGGCACTGAGTGCTCAGTCTTTTTGCCACCTCTGCAGTGACAAGAACAGTCCTGACCAAGTGCTCAGTCCTCCTTTATCCCCCTGACTATCTAATAGGTCTGGGATGATGCTCTGGGGCAGCAATGACTGGCTCCCCACTCTGTACCCTCCTCTCTTCAGAAGACCTGTTTGTGAAAGCGAACGTAACCATCTGGCTTTACATAAATTTAAACTCAAACCCCTAAAAAGCCATTAATGACCTTTCCAACGGTATTTATTGGCTGTAATTGGAGGAAAGCGGGATTCTTGTCCACTAGGACTGGCACCTTGCAACTGAAATACCATCCTGAACCAGTCTATTTGGAGCCTCCCCCACCTGCACCCCCGCACCTCCACCTCCCCCATCTCCACCCTCCCATCTCCGCTCCTCCCCACTCCCCCACCCGCACCCTCACCTACATCCCCACCCCTCGATTCCTGACTGCAGGTGGCTCTGAAAATTCAGTCCAATTCACTCACTCCCTGGTATTGCCTTCTGAAAGTATTAGTCAAGACCATCACAGCTGCATCTATTTCACCATCGCAATTCACTGACAGGACAATGCAAATCCAATTTACTCAGCGCTATATGTCAGGCAGTCCTCAAGTAATTATCCTTCTTCCAGATTCATTTGTTGCTTGAAAATGTGTTTGCATTGAAATACTGAATAAGATTTTCACCCACTCAAAATCCATTCATTGCACAAAAAGCCTACTCTGTTTAAATAACTCTGTCTATATGTATTTAAATAATCCACCTGTTCCTACAACAAGCTAAAATTGTGACCACATTTTCCACACTTCATTAAAATAATCTGATGTTTGTTGCCTCTTTGAAAAAACATCTGAGACCATGTAAACTCCTGGTTGGTGCTTTGCAGCTTCTCTCAGTCTGGCTTGTGATCTGTTTCCCTTTATTGTTTATCTGTCAACCTCCCTGAATAATAGATTTATCTTATTATGATTACATATGTCCTAAATGCTTCCCTTGCATCTAGATTGCCAACCATTTCCAGCTCATTGCTAAATTATAGATTTGGCATTGTGTATAACCTAGCTCGTTGATTCATGCGCTAATAACTATCTTCAACTAGCTTTATGGATTTATCCCATCCCCTTGAAGGTGATTCTAGTAGTTTCCAATTTATTTTGAAATAACTATGAAGGGAATACCTTGACTGCTGGTAATTTTTTGTGTCCATTACCACCACTGGGAAAACGATAATCTTAGTATAGAGGCTACTTTGTACATGATATAATGTTAATTTTGCAAATTCCAGCAAAGGCATAAATTGCTCATATTAGCGGATTCTGAATTTACTGAGGAGTATATTTAGTAAAACTGGACCTGAAAACGTAAGAGAGTATAAAGACTAGGACTCTGCGCCCCTGAAAAGAGAAGGCTGAAGGATAATCTGAGAGAGTTCTTTAAAATTATGAAGGGTTTCAATCGAGATGATGTTTCTGCTTGTGGAGAAGCCCAGAACTCGGAACCATAAATAACTGCAATCATGAATATATCCTATAAAGAATTTAGGGAAAAGGTATTTACCCAGAGAGCTGTTAAATGGGGAACTTGTTTGTGCATGAGGCGGTGGCTTTATTTATGGGGAAATTGAAGAAGAATGGAACAGGACATGTTGATGAAATTAGGTGTGAGGAGGCTCCTGCAGAGCACAAACATTGCTGCAAGTCACACAACAAGTGCAGAACTGACCCATGATGAATTCCAGGCATTGTTCTCAATCTCCTTGGGGGAAATCAATGAAAGTGCTCAGCAAACACAGCATCAGCCATCTGGCTATTGCAAGCTCGCTGGTGTTTCTGGTTCCCCCCGGGTTAGGGCAAATCAGAGGAGCTGAAGACAAAGAAGTCACGCAAAGGTTGCAACAATGTTGTGCCAGCTGCGGCAGTGAGTTGCAGGTTCTGTTGCTGGAAGCAACATGGGCCTCTGACTGATTCTACAGAGAAGTTTGAGAGGATAAATAAAGCATGTGAGTTCTGCTCCTGGCTGCCCCTCCCCCTCTACCATCCCTGATCCATAGAATTCCTACAGTGCAGAAGGAGGCCATTTAGCTCATCGAGTCTGTACTGACCCACCAAAAGAGCGACCCCTCCCCGGCTTAGACCCACTCCCCCACCCATCCCCGTAACCCCACCTAACCAGCACATCTTTGGATTGTGGGAGGAAACCTGAGCACCCGGAGGAAACCCACGCAGACACTGGGAGAACTTGCAAGCTCCACAGAGGCAGTCACCATTGGCCGGAATTGAACCTGGGTCCTTGTCGCTGTGAAGTAGGATCTGTGCATGGGGTGAGAAAGTAGCACTTGTGCTGTTTATTTGCATTAAAATGACATTTGAATCCTAGGATCATCATGGGATCATCATACAATGTGTATTTGAATATATTTATTGGACCTTTGCCCAATTGCTGGAATGGGTCAGTCTCTAGCAATAATTGTTTTCAGATTTTCCTCTCTCTACTGTCCCATTCACATAATAAACAAGGCAGTAAACAGAGAAAAATCAGCCCCATGTGTTTCCAAAATTCTAAACCGAGCAGATCCTCAGCTGTGCATGAATATTAAAACAAATTAAACAGCATCATCAATCTGCCTTCCCCAAGCGAAGTACAGGACATGAGTTGGACCAGGACCTGCCTCAGCAAAACAATAGTAAATTAAGCAGGTTACAGGGTGCAGTCTTGCCTACTTTTGACATTCGAGTAGCAATTAATCCACTGTTGCCTGGACACTGGAGCAGGAATCGATTACACCCCAACCTGATACCTGTGCAATTGAACTCTTATCTGCTTGAATGTGTGAGACAGCAAGGCTTTGTGAGCTATTCTGGAGACACTTGGAGGCAGTTATTCCCATTCTCATGATACTATCCTACATTTTAGAGGCAAATGCGTACGTTTTTGCAGCAGACACTCGGGCCTGTGTTGCAGAATAAAACTCTTGTTATTGCATTACCTTCAACTCCAAAGTGAACTAATGGGAGATTGTAACATTATTCCTTCCATGCAGTTTTTAAATGTGGAAATTAGAGATGGGTACAAGTCAAAGCACTATAAATATCTAAGGCAGTTGCAATTTAGGATAATTGCCCTCTTATTACTTCAGTAGAATCCAGGCTATTCAGCTCAAAATGTCAGAGGTTTTATTCCACACAAATCTCCTCCCACCTCTCTTGATTTAACCCTGTCAGTATATCCTTCTGTTACTTTCTCCCTTATCTGTTCAGCTCCCCCTTGAACACATCTATCTTGTCGCCTCAACAATTCCTTGTGGTCATCAGTTCCTAAACATCTTCTGAAGCCCCCGTCAAATTTATATTACCTATTGAATGTCTTGTTACTTGACATTGACATTTCTGCATTCTAATATTATACATAGCCTTCCCAAGTGCCAGAATGTGAGGACTTCTATAATTTGCCACAATAGTATCTCCAATAAACTGCAATAAATGTGAAGCACAAACATTTCCAACCATCATAGTGACAGGGAGTATTGAGAAGAATCCACTTAGTGAAGTGTTTTGGTAAAATAATTGGGATGAGCTCAATGATCATCGTGTGCATAAATTGAATGGGAATGCCAGAATAAATCTCTGCGTTGTGCTATTTTATAATTTGTAAATTAAATGACCCTTGGAGCAAATCAGAAAAATGCATTGATGGTTAGCTGGCCCTGATCAATGAAACAAAATTACCTTTATAGATGACTCTGCATTACTACATAGAGCTTTAATTTATTTGTACCATTTATTTTGATTGAATTATCCATTCGTGTGATTAATTTGCTAAGTTCTACAACAGCAAATGGGAGCAGGTTTAGAGTTAATTTAAAAATTGTATTGGCATTTTAAAAAAAAACAATATCCTGCTTCAGTATGTAAGGAGGTAATCAGATGGAACAGATGGAACTTTTGATTTTTCTATTTAAGCTCGAGCATTTATTATCTGTTCTCATGGGCTGTGGGTTATATGGATCACTGAATCAATATGTACCTTATCAACATTATCTGGGGTGTAATAGAGAAGTACTTCAATGTCATTGAGAAATACAGGGTGACCACAATGAACAATGCACAAGTATTCAGTAACCAGTGACATTGCTTTTAATGAAATTTCAGAATAAAATTGGTTTTGGGACGGCCATGGGGGAAGAGTGTATTTTAGATGACAAGATAAATAAAAATTGTGTTGGCTTGTGCCTTATTGAGATGCAGAAAATGCTGTCAGCAGTGATAGTTTAGTGCAAAGTACTTCAGCAAAGCACTACTAGTTCCTTTGGTGTCAGTTATGTTTTACTTGTTCATATGCACTTGTGGCTGGAATTGTCATAACTTTTTAAGGTTATAGGGCCTTCATAAAGTCTAAAGTTTAGCACCTTGTTTTTTATACAGCTGAATGTACCTAGTTTACCTGCTAAAGTCAAAGTCAACAACAAGATAATTACAATGTTCCTTTGTTAAGTAATGAAATATGGAAGTCTGGAATGATTAAAAGCTCAAATTGAATTCATTGAGTTGTGCATGCTGTAATCATGGGCGGGATTTTCCTCCCCTCAGCGGCGTGTTCTGCAGCGGTGGAGGGCGGCATGCCAGTGGCCAGCAGAAGGATCTTCTGGTCTCACCATTGTCTATGTCTTCCCATTGAACACCTGCCTCGCTGCTGCGAAACCCGTGGCTGTGGTACGCTGTCGGCGGAACTGTAAGATCCCACCAGTGTTAACAGCCCGAAAATCCCACCCAATACTTCTTGAATCATTTTCAGTATTGGGGGATATGACGCATTGTGTTGTCAGGTATTCAACTCCATGGACAGGATTCTCCGTCGGCCAACGGCAAAATCAGGAAAGACGATTGGGCGGAGAATTGGTTTTGCCACCGAAACCTTGGCGGACACCGGATTCATGGCAAATCGCAATTCTTCAATGCCTCAACAGCTGCGTCAATGCGTTCCACTCTGCACGTACAGTAAATGCCGTTTTCATATCATTAGCGGGCCTGACCCAGTATTCTCTGGGACCTCCACAATTCTCCGCCTCCAATGGGGGTAATTCCCGGAAGCGGCAAGTTTCACTTGTGCTTTTAATAATTGGGAAACAGGTGCCGTGGTTGATGAGGGAGAGAGGAGACCATGACACGCAGAGGTGCGACCATGGGCTGCCGATCATGACACTGTCTAGGCTGATGGGATGGGGAACCTGCCGGGCCAGGGGAGGGGAGGTGATGGGGCCAAGGTGACTGCCCACGAGACTGGCGTGGTGTTTAGGCATGGATTGCCATTGCTGCGGCTGTGCACCCTATTGACCAAACACCATGGCCCCCTGGTTCTGTAGAGTGCCCCACCTCCGCCCATACCAACCCCCCCCCAACTGGCTGCCACCCGCCGGAGGGGCATCATGCGGCCCAAGGTCAATGCCCACAGTATCCCCGATAGGGGGGTGCCGGACAGGGGCTGCAGAGCTTACCACTGGAAAGGTCAGTGCCAGCCAAAGGTACCCCTAGCAGCAGGAATGGGTATTAGGGCCAGAGGCCCCCCAAGGGATCGGTAACCAACTGGGCCAGGGGTGCGCAGATTATGGACAGTGGACATGTGGGGGCAGGGTCCACAGTGCCATCCGGGGCCACTGTGTAGCCCGTTGGTCCTGCTTGGCTTGGGGGTGTGCAGCATGGTAACATTTTGGCCTTTCACCCCCTGCAGACAATGGACATTTGAATACAGCCTTCCTCCTAGTCACCACAGCACTGGCGAATGCACTGCACTTGCACGAGCTGAAGCCGCTCGAGGAGGAGGAATCTGCAGCAGCAGAGCCTGCCCCAGAGGAACAGGGGGCCGCTAGTGAGGATGGAGAGCCAGCCGCCCAACAGGCCGAGGAGTACAAGGAGGAGGTGCAAAGAAGGCACCGTATGAGGCCCCGTGTGTATTGGCACTGCCTGTCATTCGTGGACATGCCGGACCGGGCATGCTGTCGAAGACCCCAGCTGAGCAGGGGGACAGTGCAACATATCTGCCAGATCATGGTGCTCCTTGCATCATGGGGGAATGGGGGAGGACATCCCCTCCAGGTGGCCGTCAAGGTGACCGCCATCCTGAACTTCCACATCACAGGGTCCTTCTAGGCACCAAGTGGGGACTGTTACGTTCTGGTGCTTGGCCAAACGGAATTAGTGCACTAGAGACCATCTAGTTCATGACTAGTTGAATGTTTATTGTGAAATAATAATGTGGGTCAAATAACAAGAACAAACTTATCAAAATCTACTAACTATTATAAATTATCTAAGAGCTACTGCAAATGCGACTATCCACTATGACAACTATCTCCAGACTCCCCGAGATAACAGTGAGACATGGTTGTTATTTACTGCCACCTGCTGGCTGGAGGTCTTACCTGTTAATATTTGCATGATTGCTTATGCATATCATCACATCCCCTTTCCTTTGAAAATGAACAATATTTACATACATTATTTAAATTCAGTACACAATACATATGATATGCATAATACTTCAATTATTTACATGTTCAATGTCCATCACTAATCTAATCTGTCTGGCTTTTGTCTGTGTATTATCTACCTTCTAAGCACTGGTTGAACTTGTGAGTTTGCCTTGTTTTCAACTGTTTCTTAAGATGGTTAATGCTGTGTTTCTGTGCTTTGCACATCTTCAGCTTGTTCTGTTTGTGTGTGCTGAGGTAGCATTTGTTCAGTTGTCCTGAGATTGCTTTCTACATCATCCTGTGGTTCTGAAATAAAGGGTTGCTGAACCTTCAGCAAGCCTGTCCTATTTCTTCTTAGAACTTGCCCTTCATCGGTGACGATGATGTACGACTGCGGACTTAATGGCTGTATTACTTTTACACACTTCAACCATCCACATCCATCAGGATCTTCTACCCTGACTGTCATTCTTTGCTAACAGTTGTAGACATCTTGTAGATCTCCCATAATTTTTCTTCTGCCTCCTTTTTTGAAATGTGAGCGACTTCACAAGTTTCCAATAGGTAGCTTCCTGTGATATGGATGGTAAGATAGTTCTGAGTTGCTGATTCAGTGACAATTGTGAAGGTGATAACCCGTTAATCAATGGTGCTGCTCGAGAGCTAAGTAACTCGAGATATGGATTTTCCTGACAGTCCATTGCATTTTTGAGTCGTTGCTTCACAATGTGAACATCTTTTTCAGCCTTCCCATTGGATTGCAAATAAAGTGGACTGGAAGTAATGTGTCGAAAATCATAGCACTGTGCGATCTCTGTCCATTCATGACTGCTAAAACATGGGCCATTGTTGCTCCTGACAGCTTGTGGTATTCCATGATGAGCAAATATGTCGTTAGTATGTTTGATGGCACACGTGGCTGATGCGTTGGCTAGTTGTACTACTTCTGGAAAGTTAAAGTAATAGTCGATCACAAACAGGCATTCTTTTCCTGCCCTAGAATAGATCCAGTCCCACTTTCTGCCATGGAATCGTTATTATTTTGCCCATTTGGGACTTCCGGTGGTGGCCATGAAGGAGTAGGTCGCACATTCGACAGCTCCCGCCTGAATCGGACTTTCAGACCATTTTTCCAGAGTTTTGTGGACTTTATGAAATAAATCTGTGGAATTAGCTTCAGTGGAATCAGTGAGGAGGATTTCTCCCCCGGTGTATGGATGTATGTATAGCTGGAACAGAAGTAGCCGTGTGAAATAAATTAGTCCCGATAAAGGGAAGCGAGGGGAGCTGGCAGTGCGACGAAGTATGGCAGACGGCAAGGACCAGGGAGGGGCGGCTCACATGCCGAAGGAGCAACAGATGCAGTTTTTCAAGAGTTGCTTTGCTGAGCTAAAAAGGGATATGCTGGACCCGATGAAAGCATCGATCGACCAAATGGTCACGACTCAGGCAGCCCAGGGGAAAGCGAACCAGGAGATCGAATTAAAACTCTCCAACCAAGAGGATGAGATAACTGTGCTGAAGCATAAGGTGGAGGTGCTAGAGGACCGCCACAAGCAGATGCAGGAGAAGCTGGAGGAGCTGGAGAACAGAACCAGGAGGCAGAATTTAAGAATCGTTGGCCTTCCTGAAGGTATTGAGGGATCAGATGCGGGAGCGTATGTGGCGAGTACGCTGGAGTCGTTGATGGGAGCGGGGGCTTTCCCTCGACCCCTGGAGCTGGATGGAGCGCACAGAGCCCTCGCAAGGAAACCCAAGGCGAACGACCCGCCAAAGGCCATGGTGGTCTGTTTTCACCGATTTTTCAGACAAGGAGCGTGTCCTGCGATGGACCAAGAAGAAACGAAGCGGCAAGTGGGAGAATAATGAGGTGCGCATCGATCAGGACCTGGATGCGGAGCTGGCAAAGAGATGTGCGGGGTTCAACCGGGCAAAGACGACCCTCTTTAAGAAGGGAGTGAAGTTTGGGGTGTTATACCCAGCGAGACTGTGGGTAACGCACGAAGACCGACACTATTTTTTCGAGTCGCCAGATGATGTTTGGACATTTATTAAAGAAAAGAAGTGGGACTCGAGTAAAGAGACACTTAATGCTTCGAAGATGGGAGGAGGCGGCGGTTTGTACTTGTGTTCTGTTTTAATCAAGATTGTGGGTAGTCATGGGCGAGAGAGCTGGTTGGGGGGACGGTTGGAGGGCGTTTTGTTTAGAAGATGGTTGATACGCCGGGGGGGGGGGGGGGGGGGGGGGGGGGGGGGGGTGAAGCTAGCACTATTCTTCAGGGGACTGGGCTCTGTTTTAAGTGAGTGTGTCTGTTTGGCTTTATGGTTATGCTAATGGCTTTTGGAGAGCTGATGTTTACTTACTGGGGAATGTGATCTTGTAAATAGGTTTTTTCAATGTGGGGAGAGGGGTCCGAACAATAGGGCGAGAGTCTGACCGGCACCAGGGGCGGGGGCTATCGGGGTCAGCATGGATCAGCTGACTCTTGGGAGCGTGGTGGGAGGTGACTTACTGTTGAGTTGGTGTTTGATTTGGGAGAATAGGTTTCTGGTGTTGGGGGGGGGGGGGGGGGGGGGGGGGGGGTAGGGGGTAGGGGGGGATGGCTGCTCTGCGGGCAAGGGAGAAATATTCTTCAGGAAATAAAAGGAGTGTCGGGGGCGGCTGCTGCTTGAGGGGATGCCCGGGGAATCGGGGGGCCCGGGCTCGGGGCTGACCAAGAAAGGGTGATGGCTAGTCTGCTGGGGGAGAGGGGGGGGGGGGGGGGGGGGGTTAGCCCCCCGTCCAGGCTGATTACTTGGAATGTGAGAGGTCTGAATGGGCCAGTGACGAGGGCACGCATGCTCGTGCACTTAAAGGGACTAAAGGCAGACATGGCAATGTTCCATCTGAAAGTCACAGACCAGATGAGATTAAGGAAGGGTTGGGTGGGTCAGGTGTTCCATTCAGGGCTGGACTCGAAGACCGGGGGGGGGTAGCAATTCTGATCAGCAAGCGAATGACATTTGAGGCTGGGAGAATAATGGCTGATAAAAGGGGTAGGTATATCATGGTCAGTGGGAAGCTGGAGGGGGTCCGAGTGGTGCTCATGAATGTCTACGCCTGAACTGGGACAATGTGGATTTTATGAGGCATGTGTTTAGCAAAATCCCGGATCTTGAGTCACACAACTTGGTCATGGGAGGGGACTTTAATACGGTCATTGAACCTGAATTAGATCGCTCAAAATCCAGTACAGGGAAGAGGCCTGCGGCGGCAAGGGGGCTGAAGGGCGTTATGGAACAGATGGGGGGGATGGGGGGGCGTAGACCCCCGGAGGTTTACACGGTTGAAGGTAAAGGAGGTGACAGTCATTCGTCGACTTTCACGCGGGAATTTAATTCAAAATGTCGGCAGTAGTAGCTTTCCAGAGTTGGGCGGGGTGGGGGGGGGGGGGGGGGTGGCGTTGGGGGGTGGGGGGGGGGGGGGGTGAGAGAGGATAAGTGTTGTGTTTGTTTGTTTTTTGTTATTTTCAGTTGTCTGTGAAGATGGAGTCATTTGGGGAAATATCTATTTTTGCACTATGTTAATGTTTATCGCCTATTGTTCTTTTTCTGTTTTTGTTATAAAATTCTACAAATACTTGAATAAAAATATTATTTTTTAAATTATTTTGTCCATTTGCATTGGTTCTTTTCATTGTTTGTACTGACATTTCTGTCAAGTTGCAGAATTTTCTATCATGATCTGAATGTCTTGATTGATGCCTGGCTAGTAGCTCTTTGTTTGCATTTTTCAATGCCAAAGTGCCCCTCATGAATCTTCTGTAGAATCATGGATCTTAGAAATTGTGGTATGACAATTCTGTTCTGCCTGAGCAAAAAACCATTGGCTGCACTTAGCTCCGCTCGAATATTGTAATATTTGGAACAGGATCCTTTTGAAATGAAATGAAATGAAAATCGTTTATTGTCACAAGTAGGGTTCAATGCAGTTACTGTGAAAAGCCCCTAGTCGCCACATTCTGGCGTCTGTTTGGGGAGGGTGGTACGGGAATTGAACCGTGCTGCTGGCCTGCCTTGGTCTGCTTTAAAAGTCAGTGATTTAGCCCAGTGTGCTAAACCAGCCCATCACTCACTGAAATATTTTATAATCCTTTGTAGCATTTCATTTGTTTCTTCTTTGATCAACTTTGATTTTTCATCGGACACTGGAAGTGTTTGTCACCAGATTTACGTGCACTTGCACATCCTCATGCATGTATTTTTCTTCCACTATATCCGTTGCTCGTGAGAGTGCATCAGCGACTACAATATGTTTTCCTGGAGTATAAATGAGATTGAAATTGTACCTCGGTAGTTTCATCATCATCCTTTGCATTCTCGGTGTCATCTCATTTAATTTTTTTCTTATAATTGCTACTTGCGGTCTATGATCTGTTCAACCAACAATGTTGTTAAGCCATACACATAATCGTGAAATTTGTTGAAGCCATTGATCAGACTTAAACATTCTCTCTCGATCTGAGCATATCTACGCACTGTGTCAGTCATTGACCTGGAAGCAGAGGCAATTGGAAGCCAAGTCTCATCATTGTCTTGCTGCAATAAGACTGCTCCCAACCCATCCTTCAATGCATTTGGTGATATTTTTGTCTTCCTTTTAGGGTCAAAAAATGTCAGCACTGGAGCTGTTGTCAATGCTTCCTGTAGCATTCACCACTCTTGCTCATGTCTTTCAGACCATTGGAAAATAGTATCCTTTTTGATTATTTCCCACAAGCATATCATTTTTGTTGATATATTAGGAATGCATTTACTTACAAAATTTATCATACCTAGCATTCTGAGGACTCCTTTTTTCTCTAATGGATGTGACATGTTTAATGTCGCCGTTATCTTCTCCTGGGCTGGTTGTACACCTCGAGCAGATAGTCTGTCTCCCAAGAATATAATTTCTTCAACAGCAAACTGGCATTTGGCTTTATTTAACCTGAGCCCATACTCTTTATGCTTCTCAACACTTTGATAAGTCTTTCATTGTGCTCTTGTTTTGCTGAACCTCAAACTGTGATATCGTCTACGTACACTCTTCTACCAGTGCCCTATGGAAAATTTCAGATGCAGAAGTAATACCAAATGGTATTCTGAGTATCGCCCGAATAGGGTGTTAAACGTGCACAATTTTGTGCTTTCCTCATCCAACTTGAGTTGAAAAAAACCCTGGGCGCGATTCTCCGCTCCCCAGGCCGGGTGGGAGAATCGCGGGAGGGCCGCTCTGGCATCCCCCACGATTCTCCCACCCCCCCAAAACGATGTGTCGCAAGACAACCCGCGATTCTCCGGCCCGGATGGGCCGAGCGGCCTGCCGTTCCCGACCAGTTCACGCCGGCGGCAACCACACCTGGTCGCTGCCGGCATGAACAGCGCGCGAAAGGTGAGTTTGGGGCCTGTGGGGGGTGGAGAGGGGATTGAACACCATGACCACGCACTCTTTCCCCTCCGCCGCCCCGCAAGATCAAGCCGCCACGTCTTGCAGGGCAGCGGGGGGGAAGACGGCAACCAGCGTCAAGGCCCGGTGGCCGAGTTCCCCGCAACGCCGCTCCTAGCCCCCCCGGGGGGGGGGGGGGGGGGGGGGGGAGAATAGGAGGCGTTTCACGACGACGTCGGCTGTTGCGGAGCATTCCGCCCCTGCATCTAGTTTGCTAGAGCATGTCGCTCCTGACATCTCACAAGTAATCTCTTCTTGTTTCAGAATTGGGTAATGTTCTTGCTTTACATTTAAATTGAGGTCTTTAGGATACTTTCAGATTCTCAAGTCATTATTTCATTTCTTCACGCAAACTATGGAGTTCACCAAATCCGTCGGTTCTTAAATTCATTTTATCACCCTCAGATCCTTGCCAGTTAATTTTCCAGCCAATCCTTCAACGGTGCTGGTACTCGCTTTAGAGCATATATGATTGGTTGCGCATTCTTTCAGTTGGATCCAATAAGTGAATGGCAAAACTCTGAATCCTTAAAATATTTCTGGAAACGCTTTAATTATTGAGTCCACTGAGCTACTTTGGGTGGTTAAAGCACAGTCAGCACTGTATACTCTTTTTACCAATTCAAGTGCTTCACGGGCTTCCACTCTCAGTGGTAATTCATGCTCAGCTTCTGCAATGGAAAACTTCACTTTGTGCACACTATTCTTCAGACTGATATCTAGTTTGCATGCTCCGAGGGTGTTGATCTTTTACCGTTATAATCCTTCAAAAATACCGTTTTATTCAAAACGTGCAGTTTAACTTCCATTTCTTGCATATCTGGTAAGCTTATAAGATTAGCTCTCACTCCTGTGTCGAGATTAACATTGACTAATGTTTTATTAATCATTGGAGGAACTGTCCAGTTATCTCTTTGAACAGTTGTATTTGCATTGCTGTTGCAGCAGATCTGCTTCAAAGACTTTTCAGCTTGCATTCCATTATAATATATCTTCACTAGATATATCATCTGTAAAAAATGTGTCTTCCAGATTTATTTCTTCAATCATATGTATTGATATTTTTATTTCTGATTTCTTTTTATTCGAAAAACATTGTTTTGCAAATTGATTCTTGCCTTTGCATTTAGAACACACTTTTCCGAATGGTGAACATTGCCTTTGCAAATGCTTGTTGCCGCATCAATTGCACAAAATGGTGGTATTGTGCATTTGTTTAAAATGGCCACTGCTGTTGGGACCACATTTTGTCTTCGGGTATGTCACAACATTGATGGCATCGGCTGCATCTCCGATTTTCATGCCAAAATTCTTTCAGTTTGAAGTACTAATCTGCTGCACAGCTAACTCACTGGCATGGAAAATTTTAATGGTATCGTCGAACTGGAGTTCATTCTCCCTCAACAATCTTTCACTAACCTTCTCATTGCTTATACCAAACACAATCTAATGTCGGATCATGGGTGCCTGCAAAGTTGCAAAGTAACATGTCTGAGCCTTTGACCTCAAGTCTGCTAGGAAGCTGTCGAACGATTTGCCTGCCTGTTGTGTGCGGGTTTGAAAAACATACTGTTCAAACGTTTTGTTCTGTTTGTTGTAGTCTCGATCGAATTATTTTACGACTTTGTCAAAATTAATCTTTTCAGCTTTGCTTTCAAAAGTGAAGTTATTAAAGATTTCTATCGTCTATGGACCTGTCACAGTGAGCAGCGATGCAATTCTCCATTCAACAGGCTGTGCCTAAAGACCTAGAGCTGCCACGTAGAGTGTGAATTGCTGTTTAAAAGCATGCCAATTTGCATCTGTATTACCAGTGACTCAAAGCTGGTATGGTGTCTTCAAACCTTCCCTCATTTACTTTAATTACTCGTAGTGTGATTAGCTATGCTCTGTTAGTGCTCTTTGTGGTTAGCATCCCGTCAATAAAATTATATAAAGCACCATAGTTCATATAGCTACGTTCATCCTGTGTCCGTTGTGGAATCAATGATGTCCTTGCGCTCTTATGTGCTTGTAGTTGTTCTGAGATCTCAAGAGCCATCACGAATCCCCACAACTGCTGCTGTCGTTCCAGCCTTTTTTGAATGTTTAATGTGATTTTGTACCCTGATTAAAATTCTTCATGTATCAAAATTACCCTGGAAATGTCAATGATAACCTTTGAAAAGAAAAATTTGTTAATTACACTCAAACTATGATCTTTAAATCACAATGTCAGACGACAAACAAATATCACCATACTCACAAGGGAAACCGAGCACTTCAGTGCTTTAACCAAAATTAGTTCGGTAAAAATCATTATCGTTCCTATTCTAAAGTTCCAAATTATAAACTCAAGGTTACTTCTCAGAAGATAAATCTTAGCAGAGATATATGAACATTCACAGACCAAACACACATTCTCACAGCTCGCAAATATCAGTTACCTGTTAGCCCTCTCTCATGGCTACAGATTCTCAAAGAGACAGCAGTTTCACAATCGCTTAATTAAAATACTGAACAAGATCCTCCATTCTACTTCATCATAAAAACTTTATCTGTTTTATTCCATTTAATGCAATTTCCACTGATTGATTTTATAGGCATTAGAGATGTATATATTATTTGACAGATAACCTGCTTATTGAAAGGGTTAAATTTTGTACAGAACCTAAGGGGTCATAGAGTGGGTGGGGAACTTGGAATGATGCCATTTGCATCTTTTATGTGATCTCAAACATTATTTATTCTTTCCTTTAATGTTACTCAAATTTCTTTCTTGTTCTTTAAACTGATTTCAATTTCCAATATTCGCTATTTAACCAGTGTTTGAAAGAGATATTACTAGTTTTGTTTTACTCAAATGAATTGAATTACTGTCAGGTTTATCTGGATGGTTTGAATGGCTTAATCTCAAACTGAAATCCGATCTCGCAAATTTGAAACGATCTGAAGTTCTAATGGACAAGAATCCATTTGTTAAATTTCTAACCTTAATCTTGCATTTACTTTACTCCCCTTTTTTGTGTGTGTGTTTTGGGAGGGGTATTTGTCATCCTCCGATATTTCTGAACACAAAGTTTGTTGAGCTTTCCAGCCCCTTTTTGTAACTGTGCCGCAGAGTGTCTTATTGAAATCCACCCAGCTTCCACATTTTATTAATTGGGTTACAATGCTCCTGGGTGAGCAAAAGGGACATTGTACCTTCCCCTCCTCATTCCTCAATGCCCATGAGGTCTGACCTTTTTGGATTTTACTTTATTTGATTTTTTCTTTTCCTTTGGACATGTCTAAACTTTTAGTTAATTTAAAATGCCCATCCCAGGGGAGTCTGTTTCTTTCCCCTCTCCTTGAGACATTTCAGGAGTGCTGCATGATCTTTTGGGCTAATTGAATTAGATTTCCCGAATTCTGTCTTATGCCAGCACCTATGACTGTGGTGTCCTGATTTCCCGCAATGTTTACAGTTCCCTTTCTTTACCCTACAGTCCTTCGCCATAATTGTAACAGTTTCCTGTGATTCCTATGCCGGTTTGCACAATCTGTACTGCTGTTATCTTTTCTCGCTTTATTTCTGTGCTTAAAATGATTTGTTGTGAATGTGGGAGAGTGAGAGCTCAATTCCTTTAAAATAGCCTGTTTGTCAAACAGTGTGAAGACTTTATATCTGTCATTTACATTATTAGCTTAACGTTGCAGGGGGGTGGACTTAATTTCTGTCATTTATTCTTCTAACTGGTGAACTAACAAGGGGCTGGTTTAGCTCACAAGGCTAAATCGCTGGCTTTTAAAGCAGACCAAGCAGGCCAGCAGCACGGTTCGATTCCTGTACCAGCCTCCCCGGACAGGCGCCGGAATGTGGCGACTAGGGGCTTTTCACAGTAACTTCATTGAAGCCTACTCGTGACAATAAGCGATTTTCATTTCATTTTCAGATGACTCCTGCCATTTTTTTTTTGCTGTATCTCGCTTTTGTTTATCCCACCAGTTTATGTGTTCTATGGGGGCTGCGTCGGGATCCCACCCATCTCTGATCATTTTCTGTACCAGAGTCTTTCGCTCTTGTCCATACGCCAGACTCATGGATCCCCGAGGGACCCCAGAAAAGCGGCTTTGTGCCTCTCTTTTCCATGATGTGTTAACTGTGTCGTCTCTATCAACCGCGTATCCGGTGTCCTAGGCGGCTGTGTTCAGGGCCTTTTACTCACCATCCACTCCCGTAGGGTGGCGGTCCTGGCTTGTCACTGTGTCACGGCAAATTCCGCAACCGTTAACACTCAACAGTCTGTGCTTCTCGGATTCTCAATTAACTCTGGCCTTCACGTGAGAGCTCAATTGCCCCCTTTAATTCAGGCTCAGCATGGGTCCTCAAGCAGCCGATTATTACTATAATAAATGGTATAGCAGACCAACAAAACAAAACCAAAACATTTTTTTAGCTCAGTCTTTTACTCACTTGGCCTTGATACCAGATTCATTGGGTGTTGCTTCACCGTGCATCCGTCTCGCCGTGTGACTCTATTTTATGGCGGTCAAAGGTTTGACTACTCACCTTGTCCACCGGCTCAATCAGTGTCGGGCTCAGCAACATCCTGCCAGACTACGCCATTTGTTAGAGATGAACATATTCACACGTAGGCCTTTTTGAGTGAGTAAAGAAGCAGTTTATTATATCAGATCTGGGAGAAATATTAGAAGCTCCGCAGCCTTGCAATCCTCTTTGTCACTTGAGCTAAGGTTCGCATTGGGTTAATATACAGATTCAAGGGGCGGAATTAGTTGTATCCTCATTTACATACGATCAATCAACTATATTCGCGTCACAATTCATTACATGCAGTCAATCAATTTGCTTAGCATCCCAGTTATCACATATATGGTTAAAGTATATCGCCCCCACAACCCAAAGATGTGAAGGTTAGGTGGATTAGCTGTGCTAAATTGCCCCTGAATTGGAAAAATGAATTGGGTATTCTAAATTTAAAAAAACAAAAACTCCCTATACATACCCATGCTTAGTTCTCATGAGGTAGTTTACACAGTTTCTAACTTATTGTTCAGGAATGTGGCTAGTTCAGCCATTTTGTGTCTTTAGTATTGCTATAATAGCTAACAGCCATTTTGTGTCCTTTCTGATATTAACAAGCATTGTGTATACACTATCTATTTCTACAAATTGCCTCTTGTAAATAGGCATCTAAGTCAATGAGTACCTTTTGTCTCAGCAGAACTATTCAAAAGTAATATGGGAGCAAAAATGTAGTTACAGAGCCACCTATAATTTATATCATAGTCCAGTATCAGAAAATGTCCCCCAACAGTTAATAGAAATGTTCTTCTTTCCTCTGTTATCTTTGTCTTTTTAGATCGTCAGAACCAAACCTGGTCCCATGTTATGTTCTGGTGATTGGCCGGACAGAATTAGTACACTTGAGAATGTCGAGTACGTGACTAGTTGAATGCTTATCGTTAAGCAATAATGTGGGTCAAATAACAATAAAAGAACTCAAAATCTACTTTTATATTACTTTTAGTAATTATCTAAGAGTTGTTTAGCACAGGGCTAAATCGCTGGCTTTGAAAGCAGGCCAGCAGCACGGTTCGAGTCCTGTAACAGCCTCCCCGAACAGGCACCGGAATGTGGCGACTAGGGGCTTTTCACAGTAACTTCATTTGAAGCCTACTCGTGACAATAAGCGATTTTCATTTCATTTCATGTGACTATCCAGTACGCCGACTATCTCCAGACTCACCAAGGTAACAGTGTCACGTGGTTTTTCTTTACTGCCACCTACTGGTTATAGGTCGTATCTGTTAATATTTACATGATTTCTTATGCATATCATCACAGGGACCTGTCCTGAATCTGACAGAACTCGGTACGCAGGTGCATCCGTGCCGTAACGGAGGCCTTAACTGCCCATTCAGCACACTACATCCATTTCAATGTGGACCAAACCCATCAGGATGCCCAGGCAGGGAGTTTGCCGCCATCGCTGAGATGCCTAGGTCCAGGTGTTGACTGATGGGATGCATGTCCCCCGACAAGCACCTGCAGATGGCCGGCCAAAAGGGGTTCCATTTGATGAGCGCGCAGCTGGAGTGTGACCATGAGATGCGCATCATGCAAGTCTGCGCCTAATACCCAGGTAGTGTGTATAACTCCTTCAACCTGGAGCACTCGACTATTCCTGGCCTCTTCAAAGTGCCCTACCCAGCTGTGGGGCTGGCTCCTGGGCGACAATGGTCATCCGCTGTTGTAATGGCCGCCGACCAACACAGAGATCCGCTACAAAGATGCACATACCATGACCAGGGCCAGGGTCAATTGTGCTTTGTATCCCTGTAGATATGGTACATGTGCCTGGATCGCTCTGGAGGGGCCCTCAAGTATAGTGCTGGGAGGATCTCCCACATCATGGTGGCCTGCTGCACATCCAGCACATCGTGGAGCAGAGGGGTGATGTGCTGGAGGAGGAGGATGGAGTCCAGTCCTCGTCCAACGGGGAGGATGCGGAGGATGGGCAAGACATGGTGCCAGACAGGGAGGCAACACAACTTGTGCGCCAGGGTAAACGTGCACAGGACACTTTGATCATCTCCAGGTTCACCGACTGGGGGATGGAGGGAACTGACCAAGAGAATGGACATCACATCCCACCACTTCTACCCCCACTCCCGCAACCCTCTCTGTGATACATACCTGCTGCTCTACGGATAGTGGGCACTGGGTTGGCTGGAGCAGTGGGTATGGCCCATGGGATGGAGGATGATGACAACCTGCTCTTCAATGAACTCTGGTGCTTCGCACTGTTTGGCATGTCTGACTCCTGCCCACGGTAACAGTTCTCACCATTCACCTGGGTGGTCCCTGCATGCAAGCTGGCCATTCCGTCACATGGTCCCATTGAATCCCTAGGGTAGAGGTGGTAGAGACGGTGGGAGGGGTGTGTGCAGTGGGACACTGGGGCGGTGAGCACTAACTGAACTGAGGTACATGGTTCAAGCCTATCCCCAATGTCTGTCCATTTCCTTTTCCACCTGCGCACCCCTTCTGCAGCCAGCTGAGACCAGCCCACCCCTCACACCCATCTAACAGAGCAGCGATGCAGGTTGTAACATTGCGCACGTTTGTTTAATGTGAAAACATATATACAGATTCATGTCCTAGCCCCTATCACTAAACTGTGCCCTGCACCAGTGCCACTTAACTGGTGTCTAAGTTTCTGGCCTTGCAGGCCTTGACCCTATGCTTAGATGGATCCAAAGACAGGAGTGGGGATTGCCTGCTGTGATTCTCACCCTGTGACCTGGGTCCCCTGTGGCGGCCGCCTTCTGGGACTATCGAGCCTGTACGTGCCTGGCTGCTACTCGGATGCCCCAGGTGGCGTGATACCACCCTGTTCTGCCTGCTGCCCATGTGATGCACCAAGGACAGGAGGGGGCGAGTCTGAGGCGCTGCGGAGTTCCGGCACCTCCTCTGCGGGAGTCATTTGTATGGGCCCCTCCCTTGGGGTGTCCGATGGCCCCCAGGCTGCTCCACAGTACAGGGGTGCAAGCAGAACTCCCCCACCACCTGGTGCTGCCAGTTCTAGAGGCCTGCTGCCACCTTGATCAGGGGCTGCACGCTCACGGCCATGGAGCCCAGGGAGTGGACCACCTCCATCTGGTACTGCGGCACATCATGCTGCGATGTGCCACCACCTTCTGCATGTGTGCCACATCAGCCAGTGACTACACCATCTCTCTCTAGGACTGAGCCATCCCCTTCTGTGTCTGTGCCACATCGGCCAGCACCTGGGCAATACTACCGACACTCAGCCATGGCCCACTATGACTGGGCCATGCTCAGCAGCACTGCTGCAATGTCCAGGTGGCCTGGCACATAGCTGCCTGTGAGAGTGCAGGACAATCCTGGGTCTCAACCACTGTCTGCACAGAGTGTCCCAGGCCATGACTGCAACCTTCCCGAAGGCCTCCACCCTGGACGCCACCAGTGTTAGCCTGGGTGGCACACATAGTTGGCACCAATTCCTGCTCCTGCACATGATTGGACTCCTCCAACTGCACCTGCAGGTGCCGGTTGCTCTCCGACAGCCCCGCATACAGTCCCTCACTCTGCGACTGCATCTCCACAATCGATGGGACCATCTGTTTCAGAAACCCTCAACCCGCCTGGATGGCAGCAAGCCCCTGGGTTCAGCCCGCCCTCTCACAGTCCGCCCCCTTGAGAGTTCCTATCTCCACCTGATGTACCAGAGCATGCATGTGGTGCCCACCAGATAGTGCCCCAGGATCTTCCTCACTAACATGCCCAGCCAAGGTGAGTGTCTCTGGGATGGTGGAGGGTGTCAGAGACAGCTGTGATGGGAAATCAGTGTCATCCCCGGACTGGAAGTCTGGGGTGTCCTGAGTTTTGGGTCGATGGCTCCCGTCCGTTTCGGTGTCATCCTCATCGCTGGTCAACATCTGGGCTTCTGGCTCTGGCTGGGATGGAGGGCGGGGGACTTCAGAAGGGCCCGCCCCATCACCGGCAGCTCCGGCAAGACACAAGACAAGACGCATGATAGCACCGCAGGCTGGGGGATGGGGGGGGGGGGGGGGGTGGGTAGGGGTGTGTTGGGGAGGAGGGATGTGTTGAGGAGGGGCTTTAGCGGTGGTGGTGGAGTGGGCCTGTGGGGTGATGTGGGGGTGGTGTGAATATGATGGCGGGGTAGTGGTGGATGTGAGGGTGTCGCCGGATACCGACCTCCACCTCGGTGACTTTTCATAGGGCCCGCCGACCATGTCCAGTGCCCTCTGCTCTGCTGCAATGAGGGGCCACAGGTCCGGCGGTCCGCCTCCAGTTTTCTCCCACTCCCGGTGGTTATGAGCGGCCTTCTCCTGGGGGGGGGAAACAGAAAACACACAGTGTTAGACTGTCCGACGCATGCGGCCCAGGGGGTGGGTAGCTGGTGGCTGCAATGGCTAGGACACCCGGCCATGGTAGCTGGTATGGATGCCGGCATGTGGTGCAAAGTGATGGTTTGGCTCCCCTCTGGGTGGTGTGAGGTGGGGTTATGGGTGTGTGGGACGAAGGTTGGTGCTAGTGGCACAGTGCTGTCTACTCACCCTGGCTGCACTGAGGAAGTTGTCCAGCTTTTTCTGGCACTGCAACCCAGCCCGGCGGTGATGCCCATGGCGCTAATCACCTCTGCCTCCTGCATCCAGGCCCGGCGAACAATGGAGCTGGCAACCTCCTTCCCACCCCGGGGTACAGGGTCGCCCACCTCTCCTCCATGGTGTCGAGCAAGGTCTCCAGTTTTGCATCGGTGAACCTCAGGGCTGTGCGCCTTGCTGCCATGATGTTGGCTGGGATGGGGTAGTGTGAAGGATGAAAGTGTGTAAATCCGGCTGTCGCTTGTCAGCCTCCCGAGTATCAATCATTGACCCAGCGAAACTGACACCGTTTCTTTTGAATCGATTGTGTTCCACGTGGCGCTAGTGCCATCCCCTGAACAGTCGCTCAATAGATCCAGGTGCGGTATCAGTCTTGCTGGCGCCGAAGTCCACAAATCCAGCCCCTCAGGAACGGAGAATCTAGCCGCATGTTTTTACCCAGAGTACTATTTACATTGACAGCTGTACTGGAAATTATTAGGCAAATATTTATTTAGTTTATTTACTGCATAAACCATCATACTAGTGAAACGTTTGCATTTTTATTCACTTAGTTTCATACCCTGACTTCATTCATATGCACAGATGTTTGCAGTGAGCATACATTTCACAAATTTGCATTATATTCTGTAATTCTTATGTTGTTCTGTCCAATTCAGATACTTAACCAGCTTCTTAATCAAAGTTTACAGAGGTGTATTTATTTATGAGAACAAAGTATGGACACAGATATAATGCAACACACTTTATTAAATATAGTTAACCTGTAAATTACCCACTATATATACAAGAAACAGCCAGGATTTGACAATGCTACCAGCAAAGATGGTTCAGTATGCTGTAGATCCAATCCCTGAGTCCCTCTGGTTGCTCTTTGCAAAGGTGATTCTCGCTGGCTGTTTCTTCCTTGCTTGATTGCTTCCTTCCTGGTCTGGTCTGCTCTTGGTTGCCTCCCATCTCGAGTCTCTGCTTCAAGTCTTCACTTCCTAGATTTACGGAATGCCTATTTAATCCCCCTGTCACTACCCACCTCCTTTTCCACTTGCCCTTGGCCTTCAGCCAATGGAGTCACAGGAGACAGGGTCTCTTCGTCCAATGGTCTAGTTGATGACCTGTTGACAGGGCACCTGAGTCCGCCCTAGGAGGAGTGATGATTGCTTGATGGGTTATCAGGAACTGTGGACAATAGGCCAATGCATCATAAGTATGAATGATAATCACTTGATGGGGTACTGTGGGCAGCATGATAGCAAAGTGAGTAGCACTGTTGCTTCACAGCTCCAGGGTCCCAGGTTCGATTCCTGGCTTGGGCCCCTGTCTGTGTGGAGTCTGCACGTTCTCCGTGTGACTGCGTGTGTTTCCTCCGGGTGCTCCAGTTTCCTCCCACAAGTCCCGAAAGACATGCTGCCAGGTGAATTGGATATTCTGAATTTTCCCTCTTTGTACCCGAACAGGCAAAGGAATGAGGCGATTAGGGGCTTTTCACAGTAACTTAATTGCAGTGTAAATGTAAGCATACTTGTGATTATAAAGGTTATTAAAATTAATTAACTGTGGACAATAGACCAATGCATCTCAAATATGAGTGATAATTACTTGATGGGTTATCAGGGGCTGCTCCAGACATGCCCCCCGGCAACCTCTCTGAGTTCTGTGTATTTGGATATTCGGTTCTGCAGGCTTCTTGCTGGAGTGGACTGTGCTTTTAATTTCAAATGCCCAATTCTTTAATTTAGGATATCCAATTTAATCGGCCTGAAAACTAGGCCCTGATTATATTCCCACACATAAAAGGAGGATATCTAAATTCATATTAATCTCACTGAAAATAGGACTCACATCTAATAAATGCCCAAGCTGCTTCATGGTAGCACAATTTGATAGCACTGTGGCTTCACAGCGCCAGGGTCCCAGGTTCGATTCCCCGCTGGGTCACTGTTTGTGCGGAGTCTGCACGTTCTCCCCGTATGTGCGTGGGTTTCCTCCGGGTGCTCCAGTTTCCTCCCACAGTCCAAAGACGTGCAGGTTAGGTGGATTGGCCATGATAAATTGCCCTTAGTGACCAAAAAGGTTAGAAGGGGTTAATGGGTTACGGGGATAGGGTGGAAGTGAGGGCTTAAGTGGGTCGGTGCAGACTCGATGGGCCGAATGGCCTCCTTCTGCAGTGTATGTTCTATGTTCACGGGGAAAACTGGGCGCTGAGCAGTAATGGAACTCTTAGAAAGAATGATTTAACATCTTGGTTGCAAAGAAAAGTTTGGAGAAGGTGTTTAAAAGTGAGAGAGGTAGAAATAGCAGAGGGTAGGATCTTTTAAGGAGGGTGTTTCAATGAGTGGGGTAGGTAGCAAGGTTACTGATAGTGGCAGGGAAAGCAAGAGAGGACATTAGAGTTGGAGACATTTGCAGGAGTAAAGTGGGATGAGGCCAATAAAGGGATTATTTTACACAAGCTGCGACTGAGCTCAATAGGACAGCGTTCGGAAGTTAAAAGAGCTCAGCGAGGAAAGGATGGTGTGGCTGTGGAACTTAGACTGGAACAAGATGTAGATGTTAGAGCTTTGGGAATTTGTGCGAGATTAAGACTGAGGGAGGACAGGGAAGCAGTGGAAAAGCCGGTGGATGGATAAGTCAATACTAGCAATTCCCAGGAGCATTAAGCAATATGTCGCACAGGGGTAGCACTGTTACAGCGCCAGGGTCCCGGGTACGATTCCCAGCTTGAGTCACTGTCTGTGCGGAGTCTGCGCGTTCTCCCTGTGTCAGTGTGGGTTTCCTCCAGGTGCTCCAGTTTCCTCCCAAAAGTCCTGAAAGACGTGCTGATAGGTGAATTGGTCATTCTGAATTCTCCCTCTGTGTACCCGAACAGGCACCGGAATGTGGCAACAAGAGGATTTTCACAGTAACTTCATTGCAGTGTTAATGTAAGCCTACTTGTGACAATAATAAAGATTATTATTATTATTAGAAATATTAATCAACGTATTGATTTATTCGCAATTGTAGAAGTTCTGGGTTCACAAAGACCGGCAACCAAGGACGTGGAGCAAATAATACTTTACGAGCCCCATTATTGGAGAATCCCACCCCTTGGGCGCAATTCTCCGGACTTACGAAAAATCGGAGAATAGCGGGCGGCGTAAATTTTTACAGACACGCTGGTCCGATGCCGTCCCGCTATTCTCCCCCCCCCCTCACGCCCGCCCCCCGACATGAATCGCTGCTCGCCGTTTTTTACGGCGAGCAGCGATTCACCCCTGGCCGATGGGCCGATTTCCAAGGCCTTTACGGCCGTTTCTATGAACGTAAAACACACCTGGTCTGACCGTTCGTAAAAACGGCCGTAAAGTCCCGATCTGGGGAACCATGGCACCGATTGGCACGGCCGTACCACGGCCGTGCCAAGGGTGCCATGGGCCCGCGATTGGTGGGCACCGCGTACTTAACCCGCGCACTCTTTCTCCCTCCGCCGCCCCGCTGGATCAATTCGCGGGGCGGCTGAGGGGCATACCGGCCCGCGCATGCGCGGGTTTCACGCATATGCGTGATGACGTCATCCGCGCATACGCGGGTTGGAGTCGTCCAATCCGCGCATGCGCGGCTGACGTCATCTGACGCATCAGCCGTCGTTAACTTTGGCTAGCGGGCTTAACGAAATTCGTTAAGCCCGCGATGCCGAAGTTCACGGCTGCGCGATGCTATCCCCGACTGGGGAGCAGAATCGGTTCCCGGTCGGGGGGGCGGAGGCTGGCGACAAACGCGTCCGTTTTTGACGCCAACTTCCCGATTTTTCGTAACTCACGAGAAACGCGCCCCTTGTGTTTGGTTTGATCACAGACCTGAGCATCTGATTGTGCCAGTTGGGAGTTTGCACATTCTCCCTGTGTCTGCGTGGGTTTCACCCCCACAACCCAAAAAGGTGCCGGGTAGGTGAATTGGCCACACTAAATTGCCCCTTATTTGGGAAAAAACAATAATTGGGTACTCTAAATTTATTTTTAAAAAGTGATTGTGCCAATTGGCTGTGCTGTAGTTTTTCTCAGACTGGTGTCCTCAGTGTGGACGACCTGGTGCAGGGATCGCTGCATAGGCCTCTTGAGGAGCCTTCTTGTCCACTGGTTTAGGGCACCTGTGATGTAGGCTCAATGACTGGGGTGATGTGGCATCTGTGGGTGCTGGTTCCAATACCGGTGTAGGTGATGGCGGTCGCATACATAGTGGGCACTGTCTGAGGCTACCACCTAACTGTCTATCTATGAGGCATGGCTGACTGCCACTGCTAACTTGTCATGGCCGCGTGCAGTCTGGGCCCTGACCGTTTGACCAGGTGTTAGAGGGCCGGGCTTGTGGGCATTGTGATCATGGTGCACTTTGCTTCTCAATCGGCTTTCCATGAGAGTGCCATTCACGTTGGCTTCAGGTTTGGGCTGCGACAGAGCCTTGGCAGTAGGAATTGTTGTCTGGTGCATCTGGAAGGGTGATGTTCTGCTGACGAGGGCTGACGCTGGTATGGCAGACTTCGAGGCTAAACAATTACTCCATGTTTGTACTCGCTCTACGCTCTGGGGAAAATTATCGCACTCCCATCACATGACCCTTTAGTAGCCGCGTCATCATGTCATAATGTGACTACTCATTCTGCAACAGCGGTGACATTTTATTTGAGCCGGAATTATGTTTTTGACCCTATAGGGGCTGGTTTAGCTCACAGGGCTAATCGCTGGCTTTTAAAGCAGACCAAGCAGGCCAACAGCATGGTTCGATTCCCGTACCAGCCTCCCTGGACAGGCGCTGGAATGTGGCGACTAGGGGCTTTTCACAGTAACTTCATTGAAGCCTACTCGTGACAATAAGCGATTTTCATTTTTTTTCATATATGCTCTCTATTGAGAGTTCCTACATCCACCTCCGTACTGTCATGTGAGAGTATCTTTAAGAAATGGGTGTTTATAAAAATATCTGTAGTGGATGTACCTTTAAGAAATGCGTGTTTATCAGTGATGTCAGAATGTGGGTGGAGCTGGGTTGTCTGTCTGCTTTTACTTTCACTTTGGGCTTGCAGCTACAGGGTGTGTTTAGTTTAGTTTTAGATTTGGAGAAGCTGCAATCACAGCAAGATGTGTATGAATCTCTGAAAGCTTCTGAAAGTTCATTTGGTGATTTCAAAGTGGTAACTGTTCTCAGTGGTGAAGTCAAACCTGATGTCTTTCTGTAAAGAGGGTTCTTTTTGTCTTTTGGATGTTGCAAGGAAAGATTAAGAGTTACTTGCAGAGTACTGTATTCTTTGGGGGATTTATTGGTGTTGATAGTTGTTAAGATGTTTACTGTGGGTTTATAAAGTGTTAACTGGTTTCCTAAATAAATAATGTTTTAATTTAGAAATACTGTAGATTTCTGTTGCATCGCACCTGTGGAGTGGGCCGTGTGCTCCCCATAACCACAATCTATTCAAAGTTGTGGGTCAGGTGAACTCCATGGTACACTTTGGGGCTCTCTAAAACCTGGCTGTTTAGCACAGGGCTAAATCGCTGGCTTTGAAAGCAGACCAAGCAGGCCAGCAGCACGGTTCAATTCCCGTAACAGCCTCCCCGAACAGGTGCCGGAATGTGGCGACTAGGGGCTTTTCACAGTAACTTCATTTGAAGCCTATTCGTGACAATAAGCAATTTTCATTTCATTTCATAATAGTAGCATTGCCCAGCTCTTCCCCTGTCTCTGCTCATCTACTGCTGAAGACGTCATTCATGCCGTTCTACGTTTAGACTCAAGTATTCCATTCTCTCCTGGCCAGTCTACCACATTGCACCATATGTAAACTTGAGCTCATCCACATTTTGCTGTCGGTATGTTAACTCGCAGTTAAATCCTGACTGTAATGCATTATTGAGGCAGCGAGGGAGGAGTGGAGGAGGTGGTGATGGGGTGGGATTGAGAGCGAGTTAAATCAAAACATATTAGAAAAATACATCAGGAGGTTTATTTACAACAATGCGCCTTACTACTGCCCAGTTCAGCCTGGACAATGGTGTAATAAAACTGAAAATTGTATCCCTCCAAATCCTATATACAATTTTGAGGAAAGAAAATAAATCAATTTTCGCAGCACCACCAATGACTTTAGAACATCCTGAAAGTGCTTTACAACTAATGAAAAACATTTTTCGAATCTAAATTACTGTTGCAAAGTAGGGAATGTGGCAGCCAATCTGTGCACTAGATCCCACCAATAACAACGTGATCTTGACCATATAATCTGATTTCTTGATGTTGGTTGAGGGATAAATATTGATCAGGACACCAGGGGATCTCCTCTGCTCTTTTTTGGAATAATGCAATGGGATCTTCAATATCCATCTGAGAGGGGAGACGAGTCTGCAGTTAAACATCACAACCAAAAGGATGGCATCTCAAAGAGTGCAGCATTCATAGAATCACTACAGTGCAGAAAGAGACTGAATAACCTCCTTCGGCACTGTAAATTCTAATGATTCTGTGATTGGCAACATCAGGTCCCAGCATTTTCACTGTGACAAGCTTGTTCTCCCCTGTATCCCTTATCTGTACACGGTAGACAGATTGGTTTGCGATCTTGTGATGCCTTATTCCGCCACGTTCCCAGGCCACTGCAATGTTTCCTTTTTTACCTGATTTCTCAAGTTCCTTGTTCCCTTTGCTGTAACCATGTACAGCTCCTTTGGATCCATCCTGAGCTTCCATGCTTAGCACCTCCAGCACTTATGTCATGTACTCTACACTGTCTGTGTGTCACCCAATGTTTATTGAAAGCAAGAATGGAATAATGAAAACCCAAGATTCATGGATGAATGTGCACAGGCTATGGGCTAGACAAGACAGAAAGGCAGCAGGGGAAATTTAGCAATCGCAGCAATCTTGAGGAAAATTGACTTGTGTTTTTTTTTTCCGCTGCTTTGGAACAGGATTGAAAATGATTTTTCACATGACAGAATATTTGGGGTACACATTGGGTGAGACTTTCCAGCCACGTTGGCCAGGATTCTCCCTTACCGCGTTCGAGTTCCGATGCTGATGTCAAAATCAGTGTGAACGACTCCGGCGTCAGCCCCAGAAAAAGTGCGCGAGTTCTGCGCATGGATGTCATGGAAAGCGGAACGGCGCGGGCCGGAACGGTGCCATCGATGCGCGCAGCGTCGCTTTTAAATTGACGCCATTAGCGGAGAAACGGCAACACGGGAAGATGGCTGCCCGTCGCGCAGCGTCGAGGTTCCAGGACCGGTACTTTGAAGCGCTCCTGGACCCCGTGGAGCAGCGGAGGGAAGCCCTTTACCCCGGACATGGCCGCAGGGTCGCTGCTGACACCTGCCGGCGCCTCTGGAGGGTGGTGGGAGATGCCGTCAGCACCGTGGCTGTAACCCCCAGGACCGGCAGCCAGTGCCACAAGAAGGTCAATGACCTAGTCAGAGCAGCCAGGGTGAATACCCCCATTGTGCCCCCCTCCCCCCATGTGTGGCACTGCCCCCCCCCCCACATGATGGACAGCACAGCCGTAGCTGATACCCACAACATACACTGAACCGCTGGGCTGCAAGTATATTTCCGCCGAACAATGATCCTTCTCGCCTCAACCCCACGCCCAGGAGAAGTGCGCCTATAACAACCAGGAGCGTGTCAGGACCGGAGGAGAATCCACCTGAATTGCGGCCCCTCACCGTGCATTAAGAGAGGGCCCTGGACCCGAGGACCAGGAGGTTGCGGATGCAGAGATCGAGGGGGCACCACCAAGTGAGATCCCCTTTCCCCCCCTGCCCTTAAATCCCCTTCCCTCTGCCCTCATCCCCCCTTCCCCCCGCCCTCATTCCCCTTGCCCCCACCACGCCCTCAGCCCTCTCTGCGTATCTAACTATGCATGCCGTCTTGTGTATTGTAGGACCACACAGCGATGCACCCGTGCCTGCGGATGCAGACCGCCCCCAGGCTGTGCCAGGGCGACCACAGGCCAGGGATCGACCAGGGCCATCAGGCATAGGCCGTCCCCATCCAGTGCTGGGGCCAGCACAACATAGGGACTCATCCAGCAACGGGGAGGGCAGCCACACCAACAGTCCCCCATCCCAGTCGACCCGTGACACGACAACACAGAGCACCCGTACTAATGACACTGACATCCAGGACACACACACCCAGGACACCCAGGAGACACACACCCAGTACACCCAGGACACACACACCCAGGACAACCAGGACACACGAACACAGGACACACCACCCCAGGAGATCCCGGACTTCGGCTCCGATGAGGACATCGATGGATCGCTACTGCTATCTCCTACACCATCGCAGAGACTCTCACCTTGGTTGGGCACTTTAGTGATGAGGCTTCTGGGATACTCACTGGTGCGCACAACACAGCCGTTAACTTTCCCAACATTGAATGGGATTTGTGTAGTGTTGGAGGCGTAGATGGAGCAGAGTTTGTAAGGAGCATCCAGGAGAGTTTTTTAGAGCAGTATGTAAATAGTCCAACTCGGGAAGGGGCCATACTGGACCTGGTATTGGGGAATGATCCCGGCCAGGTGGTTGATGTTTCAGTCGGTGATTACTTTGGGAATAGTGATCACAATTCCGTAAGTTTTAGAATACTCATGGACAAGGACAAGAGTGGTCCGAAAGGAAGAGTACTAAATTGGGGAAAGGCAGAGTATAACAAAATTCGGCAGGAGCTAGGGAATGTGGATTGGGAGCAGCTGTTTAAGGGTAAATCCACATTTGAAATGTGGGAGTCTTTTAAGGAAAGGTTGATTAGGGTGCAGGACAGACATGTTCCTGTGAAAATGAAAGATAGAAATGGCAAGATTAGGGAACCATGGATGACGGGTGAAATTGTGGGACTAGCTAAGATGAAAAAGGAAGCATACATAGGATCGAGGCAACTCAAAACTGATGAAGCTTTGGAGGAATATCGGGAAAGTAGGACGAATCTCAAACGCGCAATAAAGAGGGCTAAAAGGAGTCACAAAATATCTTTGGCTAACAGGGTTAAGGAAAATCCCAAAGCCTTTTATTCGTATGAAAGGAGCAAGAGGGTAACTAGAGAAAGGATTGGCCCACTCAAAGACAAAAGAGGGAATTTATGCGTGGACTCAGAGGAAATGGGTGAGATTCTTAATGAGTACTTTGCATCGGTATTCACAAAGGAGAGGGACAAGACGGATGTTGAGGCTAGGGATGGATGTTTAAATACTCTAGGTCAAGTTGTCATACGGAAGGGGGAAGTTTTGGTTATTCTAAAAGACATTAAGGTGGACAAGTCCCCAGGACCGGATGAGATCTATCCTAGGTTACTGAGGGAAGCGAGGGTTGAAATAGCTGGGGCCTTAACAGACATCTTTGCAGCATCCTTGAGCACGGGTGAGGTCCCGGAGGACTGGAGAATTGGTAACGTTGTCCCTTTGTTTAAGAAGGGTAGCAGGGATAATCCAGGGAATTATAGACCTGTGAGCTTGACGTCAGTGGTAGGCAAACTGTTGGAGAAGATACTGAGGGATAGGATCTATTCATATCTGGAAGAAAATAGACTTATCAGTGATAGGCAGCATGGCTTTGTGCAGGGAAGGTCATGTCTGACAAACCTAATAGAATTCTTTGAGGAAGTAACAAAGTTAATTGATGAGGGAAGGGCTGTAGATGTCATATACATGGACTTTAGTAAGGCGTTTGATAAGGTTTCCCATGGCAGGTTGATGGAAAAAGTGAAGTCGTATGGGGTTCAGGGTGTACTAGCTAGATGGATAAAGAACTGGCTGGGCAACAGGAGACAGAGACTAGTGGTGGAAGGGAGTGTCTCAAAATGGAGAAGGGTGACTAGTGGTGTTCCACAGGGATCCGTGCTCGGACCACTGCTGTTTGTGATCTACATAAATGACCTGGAGGAAGGTATAGGTGGTCTGATTAGCAAGTTTGCAGATGATACTAAGATTGGTGGAGTTGCAGATAGCGAGGAGGACTGTCAGAGAATACAACAAAATATAGATAGATTGGAGAGTTGGGCAGAGAAATGGCAGATGGAGTTCAATCCAGGCAAATGCTAGGTGATGCATTTTGGAAGATCAAATTTAAGAGCGGACTATATGGTCAATGGAAGGGTCTTGGGGAAAATTGATGTACAGCGAGATCTGGGAGTTTAGGTCCATTGTACCCTGAAGGTGGCAACGCAGGTTGATAGAATGGTCAAGAAGGCATACGGCCTGCTTGCCTTCATCGGACGGGGTATTGAGTACAAGAGTTGGCAGGTCATGTTACAGTTGTATAGGACTTTGGTTAGGCCACATTTGGAATACTGCGTGCAGTTCTGGTCGCCACATTACCAGAAGGATGTGGATGCTTTGGAGAGGGTGCAGAGGAGGTTCACCAGGATGTTGCCTGGTATGGAGGGTGCTAGCTATGAAGAAAGATTAAGTAGATTAGTATTGTTTTTGTTGGAAAGACGGAGGTTGAGGGGGGACCTGAGTGAGGTCTACAAAATTATGAGAGGTATGGACAGGGTGGATAGCAACAAGCTTTTCCCAAGAGTGGGGGTGTCAGTTACAAGGGGTCACGATTTCAAGGTGAGAGGGGGAAAGTTTAAGGGAGATGTGCGTGGAGAGTTTTTTACGCAGAGGGTGCCTGGAATGCTTTGCCAGTGGAGGTGGTAGAGGCGGGCACGATAGCATCATTTAACAGGCATCTAGACAGGTATATGAACGGGCGGGAACAGAGGGAAGTAGACCTTGGAAAATAGGAGACAGGTCTAGATAAAGGATCTGAATCGGCGCAGGCTGGGAGGGCCGAAGGGCCTGTTCCTGTGCTGTAATTTTCTTTGTTCTTTGTTCTTTGTTCTTTGTACCGGTACAGCAGGTGGAGGTAGGAGCAGGCAAGGGACCAGGAGGGCAGCCCGGCAACCATCTGTCGCCCAGACGGGTCCCGGGTTCCTGGAGTTGCCACACCCACCCATAGACCCGATGCAGTCAGGGACCCTGGGACAAGTGGCGGTGATGACGGCCGGCTTGCAGCAGCTGCAGGTGCAGGTGGAGGAGTCCACCCGCGTGCAGGAACAGGGGGTGGTGCCGGTCATTGCTGTCACCCAGGCCGACACCGCACTGTGGAGGCAATGGGGGCGAAGGTGTCGGACATGGGCAGCAGTATGTAAGGCTTTCCGTGTAGGCAGCGTCCATGGCCCACGACATGGCTGCCCTCTCACAGGCAGCTATGAGCCAGAGCCAACTGCAGATCGCAGAGGCGCTCAACGCCGTGGCCCAGTCTCAGCAGACCATGGCCCAGTCTCAGCAAGCCATCGCTAAAGGCATTGGCTCTATTGCCCAGGTGCTGGCCGGCGTCGCATGGACACAGACACGGATGGCCAACTCCCTGAGCGCCATGGCTGCAAACCTGCAGACCCTCGTCGATACAAGGACGAGCCTCCAGGACTGGCAGCGACAGGTGCCGGGGTTGCATCAGGTACTGGATCCATTCGCATCCCCACCCCAGGTAGAGCCCATGGGGCAATCGGGCACCCCGAGGGAGGAGGAGTTGCTGGGGCCATCCTGGGTCCCCTTGCAGAGGACGTCCCAGAAGACCACGACGTCTCGGACTCCCCCCGCTTCCGTCACAGGTGCATCTGGTGGGCAACAAGCAGAATTGGCTGGCAACACGCCATCCCGCTCGCTCGAGACGCAGCCTGGCCCATCCAGGCCAGGCCGCTCCAGGAAACTGCTGCCAAAAAGGACCCTAGTCACAGGGCAGGAATCACTGGAGTCCGCCTCCAGTCTGCTGCACCGTCTGGGGGAACACCTTAACGTAGTCATCCGTACTGTAAGGCCAGAAAGTTAAACACGGAGTAAGTTGGCACGGGTGCAGGGCATGTGTCTGATCCGTTTGTAAATAAAATCACTTTCACACCTACAGAAGCTGCCTCTGTGCTCTGTCCGATGCATTCGGGTGTGGGGTGTGAGGTGAGTGCCAGTGTATGTGTGAGGGGTGATAGGATATAGAGTTCAGGTGAGTGTGGTCCACCTTCCTCCCCCTGGGTCGCCCTTGCCATCCCGCCGCTGGGCAGAAGACGGGTCCGTGGGCTGCAGTGTCCAGGCCGCATGCAGGGACCTCCCAGGTGGACGGTGTTACTGTGGCCATGAGTCAGACATTGTTTAACGATGTAGAGCCCAGAGCTCATCACAGGGTGGGTTGTCATCATCCTCCATGCCATGCAATAGACTCGCTTCCACTGGAGAGCATGTGAGCCCTGCCCGTTGTGCCGCAGGTAGATGTGTAATGGAGGGCTGGTGTGCATGCAGGTGTTGTTGGTGGGCGGGTTGTGTGTGGTTGTTGCTCGGCGTGGTGAGGGTGGTGGATGATGGGCGGGGTGAGGGTGGTAGATAGCGGGTGGGTTGAGGGTGGAGGGGTGGCGGGTGGGGTGAGGGTGGTGGGGTGGTGCGGTACTTTGCTGTCCGTGCCCATACTCATCGATTCCGCCCCCCCTAGACTGTGAACCCTGCAGCTATCAACTCCTCCCGTGCCCACTGCCCCATCCGGTATTGGTGGGCAGCCTCCCGTCCCTGTCCAGCCCGTATGCCCCGTGCATTCCTACACCCCTCCACATCGCTCTCATCTGGGGAGGCACACCCATCATCGTCTTCCTCCTCCTCCTCCAACTCCCACTCCAGCACATCGCCCCTCTGCTGGGCTATATTGTGCAGGACGCAGCAGACCACAACGATGTGGCCAACCCGCTCCGACGTGTACTGGAGGGCCTCCAGTGCGGTCCAGGCACCTGAAATGCATCTTTAGCAGCCCAAAGCACCTCTCGACTACACCCCTGGTTACTGCATGGGCATCGTTGCTACCAGTGCCACGAGCTAGTCAGAGTAGGAATATCAGGATAGATAGGATGAATGCGTGGCTCGAGAGATGGTGCAAGAGGGAGGGATTCAAATTCCTGGGGCATTGGGACCGGTTCTGGGGGAGGTGGGACCAGTACAAACCGGACGGTCTGCACTTGGGCAGGACTGGAACCGATGTCCTAGGGGGGGTGTTTTCTAGAGCTGTTGGGGAGGGTGTAAACTAATGTGGCAGGGGGATGGGAACAGGGACAGAAACAAAAGGAAGTAAGGGGAAAAGTGCAAGGCAGAGAAGACATAGTCAGAAATCCATAAGGGCGACAGTACAAGGTACAGTGACTGAGGGGAGCACAGTGAATAGGCCCAGTAATAACAAAAGGAATAAAACTGGAGATGTTAAGATTCAAAACAGAGGTAAAAAAACCAACATAAGTGTACTTTACCTGAATGCTCGTAGTATTCGGAATAAAGTAAATGAGTTGGTGGCACAAATCATCGTAAATGACTATGATTTAGTGGCCATTACTGAAACATGGTTAAAGGATGGTCACGACTGGGAGTTAAATATCCGAGGGTATCAAACTATTCGGAAGGACAGAGTGGATGGTAAGGGAGGTGGTGTTGCTCTGTTATTTAAGGATGACATCCGGGCAATAGTAAGGGATGACATCAGTGCTATGGAGGATAAGGTTGAATCCATTTGGGTGGAAATCAGGAATAGTAAGGCGAAAAAGTCACTGATAGGAGTAGTCTATCGGCCACCAAATAGTAACGAGATGGTGGGGCAGGCAATAAATAAAGAAATAACTGATGCATGTAGAAATGGTACAGCAGTTATCATGGGGGATTTTAATCTACATGTCGATTGGTTTAACCAGGTCGGTCAAGGCAACCGTGAGGAGGAGTTTATAGAATGTATCCGCGATAGTTTCCTAGAACAGTATGTAATGGAACCTACGAGGGAACAAGCGGTCCTAGATCTTGTCCTGTGTAATGAGACAGGATTGATTCATGATCTCATAGTTAGGGATCCTCTCGGAAGGAGCGATCACAATATGGTGGAATTTAAAATACAGATGGAGGGTGAGAAAGTAAAATCAAATACTAGTGTTTTGTGTTTAAACAAAGGAGATTACAAAGGGATGAGAAAAGAACTAGCTAAGGTAGACTGGGAGCTAAGACTTTATGGTGGAACAGTTGAGGAACAGTGGAGAACCTTCCAAGCGATTTTTCACAGTGCTCAGCAAAGGTTTATACCAACAAAAAGGAAGGACGAAAGAAAGAGGGGAAATCGACCGTGGATATCTAAGGAAATAAGGGAGAGTATCAAATTGAAGGAAAAAGCATATAAAGTGGCAAAGATTGCTGGGAGATTAGAGGACTGGGAAATCTTTAGGGGGCAACAGAAAGCTACTAAAAAAGCTATAAAGAAGAGTAAGATAGAGTATGAGAGTAAACTTGCTCAGAATATAAAAACAGACAGTAAAAGTTTTTACAAAAATATAAGACAAAAAAGAGTGGCTAAGGTAAATATTGGTCCTTTAGAGGATGAGAAGGGAGTTTTAATAATGGGAAATGAGGAAATGGCTGAGGAACTGAACAGGTTTTTTGGGTCGGTCTTCACAGTGGAAGACACAAATAACATGCCAGCGACTGATAGAAATGAGGCTATGACAGGTGAGGACCTTGAGAGGATTGTTATCACTAAGGAGGGAGTGATGGGCAAGCTAATGGGGCTAAAGGTAGACAAGTCTCCTGGCCCTGATGGAATGCATCCCAGAGTGCTAAAAGAGATGGCTAGGGAAATTGCAGATGCACTAGTGATAATTTACCGAAATTCACTAGACTCTGGGGTGGTCCCGGTGGATTGGAAATTAGCAAACGTGACGCCACTGTTTAAAAAAGGAGGTAGGCAGAAAGCAGGAAATTATAGGCCAGTGAGTTTAACTTTGGTAATAGGGAAGATGCTGGAATCTATCATCAAGGAAGAAATTGCGAGGCATCTGGATAGAAATTGTCCCATTGGGCAGACGCAGCATGGGTTTGTTAAAGGCAGGTCATGCCTAACTAATTTAGTGGAATTTTTTGAGGACATTACCAGTGCAGTAGATAACGGGGAGCCGATGGATGTGGTATATCTGGATTTCCAGAAAGCCTTTGACAAGGTGCCACACAAAAGGTTGCTGCATAAGATAAAGATGCATGGCATTAAGGGTAAAGTAGTAGCATGGATAGAGGATTGGTTAATTAATAGAAAGCAAAGAGTTGGGATAAATGGGTGTTTCTCTGGTTGGCAATCAGTAGCTAGTGGTGTCCCTCAGGGATCCGTGTTGGGCCCACAATTGTTCACAATTTACATTGATGATTTGGAGTTGGGGACCAAGGGCAATGTGTCCAAGTTTGCAGATGACACTAAGATGAGTGGTAAAGCGAAAAGTGCAGAGGATACTGGAAGTCTGCAGAGGGATTTGGATAGGTTAAGTGAATGGGCTCGGGTCTGGCAGATGGAATACAATGTTGACAAATGTGAGGTTATCCATTTTGGTAGGAATAACAGCAAACGGGATTATTATTTAAACGATAAAATATTAAAGCATGCCGCTGTTCAGAGAGACTTGGGTGTGCTAGTGCATGAGTCACAGAAGGTTGGTTTACAAGTGCAACAGGTGATTAAGAAGGCAAATGGAATTTTGTCCTTCATTGCTAGAGGGATGGAGTTTAAGACTAGGGAGGTTATGTTGCAATTGTATAAGGTGTTAGTGCGGCCACACCTGGAGTATTGTGTTCAGTTTTGGTCTCCTCACTTGAGAAAGGACGTACTGGCGCTGGAGGGTGTGCAGAGGAGATTCACTAGGTTAATCCCAGAGCTGAAGGGGTTGGATTATGAGGAGAGGTTGAGTAGACTGGGACTGTACTCGTTGGAATTTAGAAGGATGAGGGGGGATCTTATAGAAACATTTAAAATTATGAAGGGAATAGATAGGATAGATGCGGGCAGGTTGTTTCCACTGGCGGGTGACAGCAGAACTAGGGGGCATAGCCTCAAAATAAGGGGAAGTAGATTTAGGACTGAGTTTAGGAGGAACTTCTTCACCCAAAGGGTTGTGAATCTATGGAATTCCTTGCCCAGTGAAGCAGTTGAGGCTCCTTCATTACATGTTTTTAAGGTAAAGATAGATAGTTTTTTGAAGAATAAAGGGATTAAGGGTTATGGTGTTCGGGCCGGAAAGTGGAGCTGAGTCCACAAAAGATCAGCCATGATCTAATTGAATGGCGGAGCAGGCTCGAGGGGCCAGATGGCCTACTCCTGCTCCTAGTTCTTATGTTCTTATGTTCTTATGTTCTCCGCATCGGGGTACCGGACGCAGACGTGCAGGATCTTCATCCGGTGGTCACAGACCAGCTGCATGTTCATGGAGTAGGCCCCCTTCCTGTTCATGAACATGGCCCTGTTATCCGCTGGTGGCCGCATGGCGACGTGCACCCTATCGATCGCCCCCTGGACCATGGGTATCCTGGCCACGGCAGCGAGGCCCGCTGCCCGGGCATCCAGATGTGCACGGTCCACAGGGAACTGGATGTAGCGGTCCGCAATGGCATACAGGGAATCCGTCACTGCACGGAAGCACCGGTGTACCGATGTCTGGGAATGTAGGAACGACCCCGTGGCATAAAGGTTCAGGGCCACAATCACCTTGACGGCCAGCGGGAGAGGGTGTCCAGCCCCAGTACCACGCGGGGCCAGGTGTGCCATCAGGTGGCAGATATGGGCGAGGGTTTCCAGCCTCATCCAGAGTCTCTCCTGCATGCCCGGTCCGTGAGGTCCTGGTACGATGTGCAACACCGGTACACACGGGGCCTCATTGGGTGCCTCCGTCGCCGTGGCACCACCACCACCACTTCCTCTTCCTCCTACTCCTCCTCTTCCTGTCGGACGGCCGGCCCTCCAGCCTACGCGGCTGCCACCTGGCGCCTCTGCGGCAGCCTCCGCCATCTCCCTGTCACGTCCCTGCTCCAGCTGCCACAGGACTACATGCATGACAGCGGCCCCCGCCACGGCAGCCAACATCGCTGGATGATTACCAAACATAATGGTCTGCAGGTGGTGAGGGTAGACGACATATCATCATTGCACATACCCCCCTCCCAGGTGCCATGGGCTGCATGGGGGTGGTTTACACACTAGGCTAAATCGCTAGCTTTGAAAGCAGACCAAGGCAGGCCAGCAGCAAGGTTAAACTCCAGTACCAGCCTCCCCGAACAGGCGCCGGAATGTGGCGACTAGGGACTTTTCACGGTAACTTCATTTGAAGCCTACTTGTGACAATAAGCGATTTCCATTTCCATGGCCATACTGTTGACAGGTAGCAGATGGCCACGCAAAGCTCCCCCCACCTCCACCACTCCCCAAACACTAGCCCAGACCCTCCCCCCCCATCCCCCCCATCCCCGCCCTCCCCAGACTTCAGCCCCGACCCCCCCCACCCTCCCCGGACACCAGCCCCGACACCGCCTGGCACCCCTGGCCCTGGCTGGCCTCCGCCCTCGCCAAACGCACCCCCCCCCCCCTCCAGCCCCGGCCCAGCCGTCTCGACATGTGGCGGCCCCCCCACGCTGACCCCTACCTCCTTCTTCGCCGGCGTCAGCCAGCCCGACTGGGTCACACCGTTAAATACCATGTTTGATTTACGCTGGCATGAGCTGCAGTCACGACGGCTGGACTTCGGCTCAAATGGGCCGGAGACTCGCAGCTGGCCCAAGGACCAGCTTGTCGCGCCAGGTCTGCCGATCCTGTGGGCCGTACGGCGCAATCCCCGTCGGCGAGCTTTTCCCGCTCCGGAGCATCGCGGTCCCAGAGTCAGCGCAACGGGATTCACGCACCACCCTGCCGATTCTCCGAGCTGGTGCGGTCTCGGAGAATCTCGCCCGTTGCGTCCAGAGTCAGTAAGCATGTCTGGTGAATAGGGGAGAGCACACAAACAGGAATGGTGTCGGATGCCAAACAGTTTAACATTGCCAAGGCCTGCTCCAGCTGGCGTGATCAGGAACTCACCCAGAAGGGGCAAGAACCTGATCAAACCTCACTTGCATTCATTTTAATCTGATTCGCGAGATTAAAGTTGAATGCAGCGGCCTTCTGGGACTCACCCACCCCAGCAAGAGATCATGTATGCATTGTTTCGTACTCTTCCACAAAAGCAGGGACCAGGTGCCATGAATACCGAGGGGTGTGAGGAGGTGAGTAGTCCTCTCCATTTACCTGAATGCAGCTCAAGAACACCGTAGCTGACGCCTTGGTGCAGTGGCGGTGAGTGAGGGGATCGGGGGGCCTTCAAGGGGGCTCGGGTCAGAGGGGGGGTTGGAGGGGCCCAGGTTGGGGATCACCCCATGACCAGCGGCCAGGTTTGCGATCGCGAGGCATTCAAGCCACTTTTAATATTTTGGAGATGCATAACAGGGCCAATCACAGCTGCAGACTGTCTGTTCCACCAGACTCACAGGATAGAGCCATGCTGCAGCTTGTCTTATGAAAGTCTGTTTCACCCCTCTTGAGATTCCAATATTCTCTGTGGTTTCAATGTTGCAGTCTGCCGTCTTTTCTACCGATGTCCCTTGGTGTTCACATTTCCATTTCACACCCCTATGACTGTGACCAGCCTCTAGCTTCACAGCTGAAGGCTATCTCAAAGGAATGATTAGCCTTGTTAGTTGTGATGGAACTTCACAGTCCCTGAACTCACACGTGTCTCCTCAAAAGATAAGGTGGCCTGTTTGACAGAATGATTTGTGGACTGGATGTCCTGCAGCCTTTGAACAGTGTGCCTGTACCTGAGGTTCATCAGCACCATGGAGGCAGGTACCAACAATTAAATAATAAAGAACATGGGGTCACTATTGAAGATCCTCACACAGCATAAGGGAAACTATCTGGATGAACAGATGACAGCTGAACACGACCTCCCTAATGTTGCTGGCAGAGGTCTGGGGCTCCTTATCTGGGTGGGAGTGAATGTGCAAAACTAAGTTTGCCAGCACAACTATATCACTGGATTGTACTCTGAGACAAGGCGAGACAGTTATGTCAATGATGGGGGAGGGTTGGGGGATTTGAGGGTCCTGGGATGGAAGACCTAAGTGATTGTCAATCTCACCCCTTCTACAAATCCTTCCAGATACAAAGATTAATGTTGCTCTTGACCGGACTGAGGTTGCCATAGTACTGATTATCGTGGCCAAGGTGGGTGGAGGTCGCCAAAGGCATCACGGCCAATGCAGGCTGAAGCTTAAACCACATCTGCAGGAGGACCACACACCCTCAAGACCCCGTCCCCCATCAGGCTGAGGAGGGGGTCAGAAGGGGTGACCAACGATGAGCGATGGTTCACAAGACTCAATGCTCCTTTCATGAACTGACTTTCACCATGTGCTGCAGAAGACTACATCTTAGCAGGGAGACAGTACGGCAACTGTGCCACGTCCTCGTGGACATAACACCCCATGAAAGAGGAGGACACCCGCTCCCGATGCCATGAAGGTCATGGCAACTTAATTTAGAGCAGCACGGTAGCATAATGGTTAGCACAATTGCTTCACAGCTCCAGGGTCCCAGGTTCGATTCCCAGCTTGGGTCAATGTCTGTGCGGAGTCTGCACATTCTCCCCCTGTGTGCGTGGGTTCTCTCCGAGCTCTCCGTTTCCTCCTACAGTCCAAAGATGTGCAGGTTAGGTGGATTGGCTATGCTAAATTGCCCTTGGTATCCAGAATTGCCCTGAATGTTGGGTGGGGTTGCTGGGTTATGGGAATTGGGTGGAGATGTGAGCCTGGGTAGGGTGTTGTTTCCAAGAGCCGGTGCGGACTCGATGGGCAAAATGGCCTCCTTCTGTACTGTAAATTCTATGATTCTATGATTCTTAATTTCTATGCTATTGGGTCATTCCAGGGTTCGTGTGTGGCATCTCGCAGTCACCAGTCCACAGGTGGATCTGGGAGGTGATGGATGCTTGGTATACTCGGGCATCTGACTACATCACCTTCAACCTGTACCGGGCCTACCAGGATGCCTGGGCTGCAGGATTCGCCGCCATCGCTGGGATGCCCCAAGTTCAGAGGGCCATCGATGGCACGTATGGCACCCTTAGAGCACCGGGGCATCAGGGAATGCCCTATATTAAAGAGAGGGATTTCACTCCTTCAATGTACAGACCCTGTGCGACGACCACCTCAGGATTGTAAATGTGCGATTGTAAATTCCGCTGCCCAGAAAGTGTGCATTTCAGCTTCATCCTTGGGACTCGGAGATCCCAGGTGTCTTCAACGACTACCTCAGGATGACAGATTGGCTCGTGGGGGGACAAAGGATACCCACTCAGGCCATGGCTGATGATGCCAGTGCAGAGGCCTGAGACCGATGTGAAGACCTGTTAAAATGAGGCCTATGCTGCCACCCGTTCTGTTATTGAGCGGTGCATCGACCTGCTGAAAATGCGGTTCTGCTGCTTGGACCACTCTGGGGAGGGTCTCCTGCTTTGTGGTGGTCTGCTGTGCCCTGCACAGTCTGGCACAGCAGCGGAGTGACATGCTGGATGAGGAGGAACATGCAGCCTTGTCTGAGCAGGAGGAAGACCAGGAGGGGCTGGAGGCCAAGCCCGAGGAGGACCCAGAGGATGGTGGACATGTGGAGGCAATGGTCCAACTCACCAGGAGGACCAGGGAGGCTCTCATTGTGTCCAGATTTGCATGACAATTGGCTGTATGTCCATCAGCGCTACTACACCATCCCAGCCACGATCTCCTGTTCCCCCTTCCCATATCCTCCTGTTCCCCCCTCCTCCACGGGTCTATGGTACATGACACCAGGGTGATAGGCCTGTATTGGCACTGTCAGTGGGTCACCATTCAAAGCAGGAGGGGGTAACCACTCACTGTGAAGACAACTGTGGTGCTCCTCAGGTTCCGATTAAGTCTGACTCCAGATGTACTGATGTACTGTGTCGCCATTCCACCCTGTTCTGTCCGCTGCCCTTGAGATGCGTCAATGTCAGGAGTGAGGGATTCAGAAGGACTAGAGATGCCTGAGTCACTTTGGTGGAAGGCTCCTGGGATGGGCTCCAGCGCATCCTCCTCCCTGAGGGTGCCCATAGAGCCCTGGGTGTCTCCATGGAGTGAAGGGGCAGCTGGAGTGAGTTCAGCCAGTCCTGGAGGCCCCCTCCCATTGTCTGCAGCATGGTGTCAAAGCCTTCAGCAATGATCCTCTGTGACTGGGACTTGCTCTGGACAGCCTCAAAATGTCCACTTGTGTCTGGGACATGTCGCTCTGTGAATGGGACATAATGTCGAGGCCCTCAACCATGATCTTTAGAGACTGGGCAATGCCTTGGACAAAACCGCACAAGGCACGGACGTCGTGCTGCAAGCTAGCCTCGCTGTTAGTCACTGCTCATTGCTCAGGTAACCCCGTAATATCCAGGGCCCTTTCCTCGTAGGGGGTGAGGACTCGCATTCCTGGAATCCTGCCCCCCCATCTTCTCCCTTTCCCCCTTATTATGGGATATCTTCACCTGCTGCGACAAAGAGAGGACATTGTGAGCCGCATGCTTGACGGTCAGGGGTCTATAGAAGGTGGAATATGTGGGCACTGCCCTTAGATATCGTAAGTGCCAGGGTGTTCTGAGGAACAAACTTGGAGGCAGGGTGCGAGGTGTCAGCCAGTGGATTGTGGGCGGGGGGTGGTTGAAGGGTGACAGGCAGGACTGATGCTAGGAGGAGAGAGGTGGTAACTCTCCACACAGCGACTAGGAGGTAATTCATCTTCTTCTTCCATTGTGCGGCAGTCCTCCTTTGGCATGCTGCTTGCACTAACTGCACTGCTTGCCTGGCTACATTGATCACTGTACTGTTGGGTCTCATACCCCCTTGGAGGTACAGGGTGGTCCCTTGTCCTCCACGGAGTCCAGATGCCTGGCCAGGTTGGCATCCAAAAATCGAGGAGCAGGTCTCCGTGCTGCCATCCTCCAGGCTTGTCTGGGAGTAAAGGCTGAGGGAGCATTTAAATGATGCTTCCCCTTGTTGCTGAGGCATGAGTCAGGCAAACCAGATGCCTGGAAACTCAGGCACTGTGAGTTTCCCGTGGAAGCTCATTTTTTGCACTAAGTGTGGGTGAATAACAATCTCGATCACGCCCATACACTCTGCGGGACTCACCGCGCGAATCCCGACAGAATTACACTTAGGGCGCAATCCAATGGCCAAGCTGCAGCATAGCTCATAAAAGCCGGGCGGCCCTGCTCCCGGGATCTACCCAGCTCGCAATGCCTCGCAAGATCCAACGCATTCCCGCGAGACATTGCGATGGCAAATCTGCACATTACAGCGAGACAGTTAGTCTCACTCTAATGTGTAGATTCCCAAAGTACCTGAGGCTTTGGAATTCATCCCCTTCTCCTCTGAGACCTTGGGTGAGTGCCGTTTAGCGCTGGTCCTCACAAATGGGGACCGGATGGAATGGCTCTCATGGGGAACTCCCCCCCCCCCCCCCCCCCCCTCCCCAACTGTCGACCCCTCTGCAGTGCACCTTCCTTATGCTGGCCACCTTCAATGCCCAGACAAATGAAGAAATCAGCTTATCTACCCCCTTGAAAAACATCTTAGGCAAAAAGACCGGCAGGCATTGAAATAAAAACAAAAACAACGGTAAAATGTTCACCGCATGTATCCGCCCACCAACGGCAGAGGAAGATTTTCCCACCTCAACAGAGCGGCCTTCACCCTCCCCACCAAACACGAAAAATTCAAATTCCGAAGACCTTCCCAGTCCCGACCCACCTGCACCCACAGATGCCTAAAATGAGACGCTGCCACACCAATGGCAACCCCCCCTACCCCTACCCTGTCTCTGAAGAGTAAACCACAAAATATTCACTTTTCCCCAAGTTCAGCTTGTACCCGAAAATGACCCAAATCTTTGAAGCAAAGAAATTATGTCCCCCACTGAGGAACCTGAATCTGAAATGTGTAACAACAAATTATCCTCTTACAAGGATGCCCTGGGCGGAATTCTCCGATCCCAAGCCGAGTCGGAGAATCGCCGGGGGGGCGGCGTGAATCAAGCCCCTGCCGGCTGCCGAATTCTCTGGTGCTGGGGTTTTGGCGGGGGCGGGAATCGTGCCACGCCGGTCGGCGGCCGCTAGTAGTGCCCCCCCCCCCCCCCCCCGGCGATTCTCCGGCCCACGATGGGCCGAGTGGCCGCCCGTTTGCGGTGGGCCCTCTGGCATAAATCACAACAGGTCCTTACTGGCGGGACCTAGGTCGACGGGCGGCCTGCAGAGTCCTTGAGGGGGGGATCTGGCCCCAGGGGTGCCCCCATGGTGGCCTGGCCCGCGATCGGGGCCCACTGATTCACGGGCGGACCTGTGCCGTGGGGGCACCCATTCCCTCTGCACCGGCCGCTGTCAACCTCCGCCATGGCCGGTGCGGAGAAGAACCCCCCTGCGCATGCGCTGGGATGACTCCAGCACACGCTGGCGCTCCCGTGCATGCGCCAACTCATGCTGGCTGGCGGAGGCCCATCGGCGCCGGTTGGCATGGCGCCAAGCCCTTCTGCGCCAGCTGGCACGGCCCCAAACACTCCAGCGCCGGCCTAGCCCCTGAAGGTGCGGAGGATTCCGCACCTTTGGGGCGGCCTGCGCCGGAGTGGTTCACGCCACTCCACGGCGCCGGAGTGGCCCACCCCGCCGGTTCATGGAAAATCTCGCCCCCTATATTCCACCTGCCCCACCCCCCCCTCCTCACTATCTCGTTGCACAACTTTGAGCTCCTCAGCACAATGGCCAAGGTCTCTATTGCTAACGGAAACAGAGATAGGGGGGGGGGGGGGAACATGGGGCATCCCTGCCTCATTCCCCGGTGCAATGAAAAATACCCTGAATTCATATCATTCATGCGCACGCTCACCATCAGCTGCTTATTTAGCAACTTTACCCAAGCCACAAAATTAGGCCCAATCCCAAACTTCTCCTACACTGCAATCAGCCAACTCCACTCAACCCAGTCAAATGCCAGCTCCGCATCTAAAGCCACCACCACCTCCAACAACCTTCCCTCTGCTGGGGAATGCACCACATTTAGCAGCTGCTGCACATTCGGTGACAGCTGTCTGCTCATCTGATCCTCCACAATCATCCACAGGAGGCACACCTGCAACCTTAACGCCAACACCGTTGCCGATATTTTAGTGTCTACATTCAGTAGAGATAGGAACCTGTCCTTATCCTTTTTTAGCAGCAACGAGATGGAGGCCTGTCCCATTGTTTTCGGCAAAACCCCAATGAGCATTGCATCCTCAAACATTTCCACCAACAACAGCACCAGCTTTAAACTTCTTGTAAAATTCCACCAGGATCCCATCAGGCCACGTCGTCTTCCCCGTATGCACCTTCCCAATTTACCTCTTTACCTCTTCTACCCCCACCGACTCCTCCAGCCCCACCCTCTTTACTTCACCCACCTTTGGGCACTTTAAACTCTCCAAAAACTCTCTCATCTCCACTCACACTTTTGTGGTTCCGACATACAAATTCTTTAAAAATTCCTTAAACACCTCCGGTGCCAATACCAGCCTGCCTGCCCTATCCTGAATCCGAACTATCTCTCTCGCAGCTGCTTGGCTGCGTAGCTGACCTGTCAGCACATGACCTGCTTTCTCCTCATACTCATAAACAACCCCCTTCACTCTCCTCAGCTGATGCCCTGTGTGGTAAACCACTGTATATGTAATGTGGTAAACCACTGCCTGATGGCTCCGCCTCCCCTCGGGCTTGGTATAAAGGTAGCTGGTCTCCGCCGCTGCCCCAGTTCGGGATCAGAGGCCAGGAGGCTTTCTGTTTAGTTTATTAAAACCTCAGTTACGTTCACTACTCGTTTTGTGTTCATTGATGGCACATCACACTGCTTTCCCCATGAACAGCAGATCAAACCTTATAGAACATAGAACAGTACAGCACAGAACAGGTCCTTCGGCCCTCAATGTTGTGCCGAGCAATGATCACCCTACTTAAACCCACGTAACCCGTATACCCGTAACCCAACAATCCCCCCATTAACCTTACACTACGGGCAATTTAGCATGGCCAATCCACCTAACCCGCACATCTTTGGACTGTGGGAGGAAACCGGAGCACCCGGAAGAAACCCACGCACACACGGGGAGGACGTGCAGACTCCACACAGACAGTGACCCAGCCGGGAATCGAACCTGGGACCCTGGAGCTGTGAAGCATTGATGCTAACCACCATGCTACCGTGAGGCCCCTGCTACTCATTTGACTTCATCAGGGTCCCCAGATCCCCCCGGATACCTCCTGTCCACTGCGAGGATCTCTTCTGTCAACCAATGGCATTCCTCCCTCTCCTTATCCATCTAGCCTGAAACAAAATCACCTCGACCCTCACCCCTGCCTTCAGAGCCTCCGTAACCACCAACGGCGAGACCTACCCAGTACAGTTAAACCCCACATACACCTTAACCGCCTTCTCCACCCTATCACAGAAACTCTGTTCCGCCAACAACCCCACACCCAGTCTCCACCCCGGTTTCTGAGCTAACTCCTTCTCCAGGACCACATCCATCCAATGTGAACCGTGATCAGAAATCACAATTGCTGAATACTCTGCCCTCTTAACTTCAGCTAACAGTGCCTTTCCCACTACAAGAAAATCAATCCTCAAGAACACCTTATGCATCGAGGAAAGAAATGAATACTCCCAATCCCTCGGGTGTAAAAAACCTTGATGGAGCAACCCCTCGATCTCCCTCACAAGCCCAGCCAAAGCCTTCACCCCCACCCTCCACTCCCCCACCCCCCACTCCTGATGGGGTCAGTGAGTGCGGTTGGGACCTGTCCACCCTCGGTTCCAGCACTATGTTCCAATCCCCACCCCAAAATCAACTCATGCACATCCAGATTTGGCATGGCAGCCAGCGGTTTTTCACAAACCTCATGTCATCCCAATTGGAGGCATATAGGCTGATCAATGCCACCAACCTCCCCTCTAGTGCACCCGTTATAATCATGTACCCACCTCCTTGATCCGCCACCACCTTCTCCATCTGAAACCTCACCCCCTTACCCACCAAAATGGCCACCCCCTTCCCCCCCCCCCCCCCCCCCCCCCCCCAAGCTCTACTGTCCAATTCCGAATGAAACACCTGGTTCACCCAGCCGTTTCTAAGCCTCATCTGGTCCTTCATCCTCAGCTGGATCTGAGCATCGTCACATCAGCCTTCAAACTCTTCAAATGCGAGAAAACTTCTGAGCCTTCACCGGTCCGCCTAACCCTCTCACATTCAATGTCAACTTTCAACCCCCCCCCCCCCCCCCCCCCTCCCCTCCGCATCCCACCAATCTCCCATCACCACTGCCCCAGGCCCTGTTCATCTAGCAAGGCCCACTCAATCCTTTAGTCACCGTCAACCCCAATGCCCCCTTCCCAGAATCCCTCTAACTACTTCCTCTTGCAAACACCTCACCCAGTATCGATCCCCTCCCCCCTACGATTCACACCTCCCAGGCCCATCAAAACCTGCCCAACCAGGCTCCAACAACTTTGATCCTTCCTCTCACCACACATCCATTCATTAGCCAACCTTTGTTTGCTGGAAACCATTGAATAAGGCCTGAAAGACTGGAGCCAGTATACTGAATGCATTTTCTTGTTCTAGACTAATGTTATTTTTGGGGAAGAGCATCAGAAAGGCATCCTCCTGACTGCCTGCAGGACCTGCCTTTTGGAATTATAAAATGTCTCACTTCCCCGGCCGCACCAGACTCCAAATGGTTTGACGAGCTGGTCCAGTTGGTAGTTGGACATTATGGCTCTAAACCTTTTGTTATCATCCGGCGGTATAGGTTTAAGATGGCGAAGCAGGCTCCTGGTGAATCAGTCACTGACTTCTTGACCCGCCTTTGGCAACTGGCAGAGCATTGCGAGTTCGGCCCGTCTCTCTCGGAAATATCGAGGGATCGGCCGTTTGTGGGATAAACAACATGGCCACTCAGAGGAAGCTGTTGATGGAGCCCACCTTAGACTTGAAGGAGCTGCAGGGATCCATGAACTATGGCATCCATAGTTCGGCCCGCCCTCGGATTCAAACTCCTACTGCATCATGGGGCAATAACGGTCGGACCAGATCACCTCCCAGAGGGCAACCCCTGAGACAGTTCCGCAGCCGGGCCAAGTACTTGGCAGCCACTTCTGACCTGCAGGATACCTTCCCTGAGGATGAGGGGGAAAGCCGGCCACATTGCCAAATGTGTGGTTAGAGCGCACATGATGGCCACCGAGGTCACAGCGAGCCAGGGCCCTTGCACGTGGCCCCTCCCCGGATGAGGAGAACTGTTTGATGCAGCTGAACTGCGTCACAGCCCCAAAGGTAACGCCGATCCGGGTCACTTTGCAAGTGACTGGTCATCATGTCGGAATGGAAATAAACTCTGGAGCTACCATCTCCAACGTGGACCATCAGACATTCAGGTGACTTCGCATAAGGATCATGCTTCTGATGCTGCGTGACACCAAGGCAAGATTGGCGACCTATACCGGAGAGCCATTGAGCATGTGGGGACCACCATAACTCCGGTAATGCGCGGGCAACAGTCGGCTCATCTTCTCTTGTTTGTGGTATGGGGACTGGGGCCCAATTTGCTGGGGTATGACTGGTTGCCAGTCCTCCGTTTCAATTGGCAACGGGTTTATTGGGTGGGCACCGGGAATCTGCACAACATGCTGGGCAAATACCCTGAAGTGTTCTTGGAGGGTCTGTGCAGGATAAGAAGTGCCAAGGCCCATATCTACGTGGATCCTAACTCAACCCCAGTACTTTAGGGTGAGGTCTGTGCCCTACACATTGCTTGCCAAGGTTGAAGCAGCGGAGCTACAGTGCTTGAAGTATCTGGGGATTCTATGCCCTTTACAATTTGCGAAATGGGCTGCAACCATGGTGTTGAGGATGGAGCCAGACAAATCTGTCTGACTCTGCAGGGTATTCAAGCTCACGGTAAATAGAGCTTCACGCCTTGATAGTTCCCAATGTTTAGTGTGAAAGATTTGTATGCATAAATAGCTGGAGAGTGTTCCTTTATGAGACTTGACATTAGCCATGCTTTTTTACAGGCGGAGCTAAATTCGGCATCCAGAAAATTTGCGACCATAAACATCCACAGAGCGCCATTGGAATATTCCCGGCTCCCATTTGGAGTTCCATCTGCCCCTGCGATTTTCTAGCGGGCAATGGAAAGCATCCTGCAGGGTCTGGCGAAGATGGCCTTCTTCCTAGATGACGTGCTCATCACTGGTACCATGGAGAAGAAGCATATGGACAACCTGCAAGAAGTGCTCAGGTGGTTTTCCCAAGTGGACGCCAAGCTAAAAAGGAGTCAGTGTGTGTTCTACATTAGAGCTTACTTAGGATACAGGATGGACAGGAATGATCTACACCCAGTGGAGGACAAGGTTTGGGACATTAACGGAGCCCCGACTGCACCTTCAGGGGCGAGGCCGATGCCGGAATGTTTGGCGCCGCGCCAACCAGCGCGGAAGGGCTTGGAAGGGCCTCCGCCAGCCGGCACAAGTTGGTGCATGCACGGGAGTGCCAGTGTGTGCTGGCGTCATCCCAGCGCATGCGTAGGGGGTGTTCTTCTCCGCACCAGCCATGGTTGAGATTGACAGTGGCCTGTGCAGAGGGAAAGAGTGCCCCCACGGCACAGGCCCGTCCGCGAATCGGTGGGTCCCAATTGTGGGCCAGGCCACTGTGGGGACACCCCCTGGGGCCAGATTCCCCCCCCCCCCCACCCGCCCGAGGACTCTGCAGGCTGCCCGTGGAGCCAGGCCCCACCAGTAAGGGCCTGTTGTGATTTACGTTGGCGGGACCCGCCGAAAACGGGTGGCCACTCCGCCCACCGCGGGCCGGAGAATCACCTGGGGACCGCTGCCAGCAGACGCCGACTGGCCCGCCACGATTCCAGCCCCCCCCCCAAATCCCGGTGCCGGAGAATTCGGCAGCCGGCGGAGGCGAGATTCACGCTGCCCCCCAGCAATTCTCCGACCTGGCGGAGTGTCGGTTTACCCCATCCATGGGCCCTATGTTATTGATGGAAGTGCAATTTGAATGAAAGCAGACAAAGGCGACAACATCTTGGAAAAATAAACTTCACATAATAAGGCTCTGTTTGATGAGGTTACCCAAAGTCAACCAATAACACAGTCCTGGGAGTGAGTTATCACAGTCACTGTGTACAGCGATGTCCATCCAACGTCCTGGACAGTCGGATGTGGAATAAAAGCAAAATACTGAGGATGCTGGAAATCTGAAATAAAAACAGAAAATGCTGGATAATCTCAGCCGGGCTGGTAACATCTATGGAGCGAAACAGAGTTAATGTTTCGGTTCCATGTGATCCTTCTGCAGAACTAAAAATGGATGGGGTGCAATCACTATTCTTGTTAGCTTGGACCTAGTAATGTCTCTTGCAGGAACAATGGGCGGGATTTTCTCAGCCCACGTCGGTGCGGAGAATCGCCGGGCCGGGCACGAATCACGCGACGCCGCCCCAGGACCGGTCCGCTGATTCTCCAGTGGCTGGAGAATTGGCACCATTGGCGCTGGCGCGATTGGCATGGTGCCGGCCGTGGGTCCCTCCACACGGCCCCCCCCCCAGTGATTTGCCGCCCGGGATGGGCCGAGTGGCCGCCAAAAAGCCCGAGTCCCGCCGGCGCTGTTCACGTCTGGTCTCACCCGGCGGGACCTCGGCGTCCATCCTGTCGGGGGCGACCTGGTGGGGAGGGGGTCCAGCCCCAGGGAGGCCTCCACCGTGGTCTGGCCCGCGATCGGGGCCTACCGATCGGCGGGCCGGCCTCTCCTGATGGGGGCCTCTTTTGCTCCGCGCCGGCCCCTGTCGCCTTATGCCATGTTGCGTCAGGGCCGGCGCGGAGAAGGAAGCTACCGCGCCTGCGTGCATTCATACCAGTCGCAGTGTGCATAAGTGCATTCGCACAGGTCGCAGCGCGCATGTGCAGACCCGCGGCGCTCATTTGAGGCTGGTATCGGCAGCTGGAGTAGCGTGGGTCGCTCCAGTGCCGTGCTGGCCTCCTGTCGAGCAGAGGATAGCTACACTTAGCGGTCCGACGACGCCGTCGTTAAACACTCCAGTTCTTACGACGGTGTCAACACTCTGCCATCAGATGGGAGAATCCCACCCTATGAATTGGATTCAATTTAAAGGAGATTGCTCTGTCCACCCTACCCTTTGGCTTCATAACTCTGAGAGAGCAATAAAATTAAGAAAATTGTCATCTTGGTAGTTGTCAAAGTTGCTGTGTTATAAGAAGCAATCTTTTTTAAAATAAATTTAGAGTACCCAATTATTTTTTCCAATTAAGGGGCAATTTAGAGTGGCTAATCTACCTACCCTGCACATCTTTGGATTGTGTGGGTGAAACCCACGCAAACACGGGGAGAATGTGCAAACTCCACACGGACAGTGACCCAGGGCCGGGATTCAAACCCGGGTCCTCAGCACCGTAGGCAGCAATGCTAACCACTGTGCCACCGTGCTGCCCATAGGAAGCAATCTTAACTGTGAAAGCTGACCATGACAAACGGTCATTCGCATCGCAGCCTAGTTGCAGTTTGGGCTCCAGCCAGCGACTTATGGCTCCTGCCTGTCTGGAACTCTGAGCTGCTTTTCCCAGGAGTGAGCTTATGCATATGCCTGGTTACAGTTAGAAATGTAAATGCTTAATCGAGGAGGATATCAGATCGCTCAACATTTAAACTAAATCATGTTAGCTTTAAGAAGAGGCTTCAGTTTCAACGGTAAACCAGGTCTGGCAGTATACTGGATTTACATTCCATGTAGTGAAACTGAAATATCCTCCACTATTCATAAGTCCTACTCAGCCTCTCTCAGGAAAAGTTATAGAGTAAAAAACTTGCAAGAAATTACAGAGAGGTGCAAAAACTGTCTAATTTTAGGAATGAGGTGGTTCAAAGGTCAGTAGGGGACCATTTATGGAGATCAGATCATATCAGGTTCAGGTTGAAACAACATAAGAACTCGGAGCAGGAGTCGGTAATTCAGCCCCTCGAACCTACATGTCATTCAATATGATCGTGACAAACCTCATCTCGACCTCAACTCCACTTTCCTGCCTGTTCTCCATACCCCTCCATAATCCATCACTAATTGAAAATCTGTCCATCTCCTTAAATTTGCACATTACCCGGCATCCACCGCACTCTGGGGTAATGAATTCCACAGATTCACGACCCTTTGATAGGAATAAATTCTCCTCATCTCTATTTTAAATCTGCTTCTCCTATCTTAGAACGATGACTTCTCTTTCTAGGTTGCCCCACAAGAGGAAGAATCCGCTCTATGTCTACGTTGTCAATACTTTTTATCATCTAATAAACCTCAATTAGATCTCCTCTGAGGAGCAGCACGGTGGCACAGTGGTTAGCACTGCTACCTCACTGCACCGAGGCACTGGGTTAAATCCCGGCCTCGGGTCACTGTACGTGTGGAGTTTGCACATTCTCCCTGTGTCTGCGTGGGTCAACCCAAAAATCTGTGCAGGATAGGTGAATTGGCCACATTAAATTGCCCTTTAATTGGAAAGAAAAAGAATTGGGTACTCAAAATTTATTTTTGTAAAATTAGATCTACTCTAATTCTTCTAAATTCTGGAGAGTACAGAGCTGCCCTGCTCAACCTTTCTTCATGAGATACACCACTTGTGCGGGTTTGCCCATTGGCCTCCGCCAGAATCGTGAAATGCGATTGGGCAGAGAATCGGGAGATATCTGACAGGCCCATTCGGGGGTGGGGCAATGAGGAGTGACCAGGAGATGGGCCATTGGGCGGGGTGAGCCCCCATGGGACCGGGCTGTCCAGGCGTGGACTGCCACTGCTGTGGTTGCAAGGCAGCCATCTTGCTGCACACCTCACTGACCGCATACCGTGGCCCCTAGTTGTTCAGGGTGACACTGGCCCTATGGTTGCCCCCACACCAACACCCCAGCCTCCACCCTCCACCCCACCACACCTGCATATCAGCCCTCAACCTCCAGCCCACCACCCCATCCCACACCTTCCACCCCACCAACTCTCCCCTCCACTGGCAACTGGCCGCCTCCCACCAGCAAGGCAACATGCGGTCCACCCATGGGCACCACCCAGAGTAGCCCCTGCGGGAGGGTGCCAGACAGGGGCCACAGAACGTACCGTTGGCATGTGTAGCGCCAGCCAACAGTACCCCTGGCAGCAGGGATGGGCGTCAGGGTCCGAGGCCCAAGCAGTGCCAGGTACCGAAGGGGCCAGAGGTGCAATGGGCAGAGTGCCAAGGGGAACAGTGTGGTGATGGGGGAGGGGGATGTGGTTTGGGACATGTGGGCAGGGATTGGGACACGTGGGGAAATGGCTGCAGTGCAAACAGGGGCCACCATGTAACCCGGTGGACCTGGTTGGGCATGAGGGTACGGCCAACCTAATGTGTCTGACTTTCACCCCCTGGAGACAATGGACTTCGGAATTCAACCAGGAATGTGGCCTTCATCCTAGTTGCCGCAGCCTTGGGGATACACTGAGGGTGTACGAGCTGGAGCTGCACGAGAGGGACACTGCAGCAGCCGAGCCTGCCCCAGAGGAAAGGAGGTAGCCGATGAGGATGTGGAGCCAGCTGGCCAACAGGCTGAGGAGGAGAAGGTGGGCAGGAGGTGCCACATGAGGCCTCATGTGTACCGGCAATGCCTGTCATTCGAGAACCTGCCCGACCGGGTATGCCATCAAAGACTCTGGCTGAACAGGGGGACTGTGCGACACATCTGCCAGATCATGGTACACCTGACACCGGGGGGAATTGGGGAGGACAGCTGCTCCTGGTGGCCATCTAGGTGACAGTCATCCTGAACCTTTATGCCACGGGGTCCTTCCAGTGCTGAGTGGGGACCTGTTGAGGATCTCACAGACCTTGGTGCACAGGTACATCCTCGCAGTCACGGAGGCAAGATGTGCCCAGTCGGCACAATACATCTATTTCAATGTGGACCGAGCTCACCAGGAAGTCCAGACAGCGGGTTTCGCCGCCATTGCCGAGATGCCCCAGGATCAGGTGGTGATCGATGGGATGTATGTCACCCTAGAGCACCTGCCCAGGACAGGCCAGTTTCACAAAACGAAAGGAGTTCCACTCAATTAATGTGCAGCTTGTGTGTGACCATCAGCTGCACATCATGCACGTCTGTGCCCAATAACCGGGCAGTGTGCACAACGCCTTCATCCTGGCACATTTGATGGTTCCTGACGTTTTTGAAGCGCACCCTGGGTAAGGGATTGGCTCCTGGGTGACGCTGGTTATCTGCTGCGGCCATGGCTACTGACAACTATCCGACATGGAGACCCTCTACAACGACGCCCATGCCATCACCAGGGCCATGATTGAGCAGTGCTTCGGCATCCTGAAGATGTGGTTCAGATGCCTGAACCGCTCTGGAGGGGTCCTCCACTATAACGCTAGGAGAGTCTCCCACATCATGGTGGCCTGCTGCATAGTCCATAACATTGTACAGCAGAGGGGCAACATGCTGGAGGAGGAGGATGAAAGCCAGGTCACGTCAAACAAGAGGATGTGGAGGAAGGCGAGGATGGGCAGGACACAGGAGGCCGTTCAACGTGTGAGCCTGAGCCGGCGCACACGGGATTACCTCCAGGTTCACTGACTAGGTGGCCTAGCGAGCAGCACATTCCATCCCACCCATACACCCACTCCCTGCTCCACCCCACCACCCCTTACAACCCACTCCATGATTCCTACCTGCCTCACTATGGGGTGCATGCCCTGGGTTGGCAATATCAACTGGTTTGGTCCATGGGATAGGGAATGATGATGTCCCACTGTGGGATGAGCTGTGGTGCTCCGCACCAGTTTACAACATCTCACTCCTGTCCACAGTAGCACTTTTCACTGTCCACCCAGGTGATCCCTGCATGCGAGCTGGCCATTCCACCGAACACATGGGGTGTTGGAGGTGGGGACTGGGTTGGTCCAGGGGTGGGGGGAGAGAGGGATGGGGGTGGAACACCGGAACATTGAGCGCTGGCTGAACTGGGGTCCCTGGGCCAAGCCCATCCCCAATGTCCGCCTATTCCCCCTCCCGGCTTCTGCTGTCAACCCAAACCAGGTTCAGGGATAGTAATCATCTGGGGCGGTTAGGTGGTTCCACAAGTGAGTCCGGAGTCTCCTTTATCCTCATTGCCAGTTTAGTAACTTGAGTCAGTGTTAGTGGAACAAGGATTTATTGAACTATGGAGAATACTCTGCAGTGACTGTCTCCCAATCCAATTCTTGTTGGGACAACCGACAGTTCCGGGCCCTGCTTGGGCCAGTTTTTATGTGTAGGCCTTTAATGAGCTCCAGCTGGATGGTCTCCTCATACTCATCAAGTCCCAGGGGATGTTCGACAATGGTTTCTGATGGTCCTCATGGGTGTTATGACAAAGAACACGTCCATTATTACAGTGGTGGGAAAACTAAAAGGATTTGATTGTCAGTGGGTAGAGAGGCCCCAGTCATGGGGAAAGTTATATTTTTCTCCTGGGTTACAAATGGTTGTATTCAAAGATTCCTCTTGCATTCCAGGTGGTTTGGTACTCTACAGTGACACAAAATACAGATGGTACCAATGTGCCTCTGTTTGTTTCAGAAAAATGTTGCTGAAAAATAGTTTGAGGCTACTAAAGCTTGACAGAACACAAACCTGCTTGACAAGTAATTTACTAATAAGGTCAAATAGTCAGAATAAATTGTATTGGGAAATAGAGGTGAACTAATTAATTTCAGTTTTCATATGACAACTTTAATGCCTGTTGGAGATTTCAGAATTGCCTTGTTAATCGGGAAATAAAACATACAATCTGGTCTCTTTAGCTTTTATTTTTTATGCCACAGAGAAGCTGTTGTGCCACTCAACGACTTGCGGTTAGCGAATGGGAACGTGACGGCTGTAAATGGTGTATCAAAATCACGCACCCTCGTTATCTGCGATCTTTGGAGCTGAAAATGGGGCTCAGTCAATGTTGCTTCTTGATCACTTCAAAAGAGTCAAACTATGCCCAAAGTCATACCAGGAGCTAAGAGTGTCATATTGAAGCATTTCAGGGAAACTGGGCACGTGTGACCAATTGTCACCCCCAGCTGAGTGTAGAATGTTTCAGTGATCTGATTGAAATTGCAAACGAATGTAGAATTAGAGTTTCAAAAATTGACACTGGGGTGGATTATCCTTTGCTTGCCACCTTTAGCGGGGTCCCCGGTCTGGCGGAGAATCAAGCACGGCCTAAAAACAGGATTAGCGCTGGGCCCACTGCTTTTAGAAAAACTCGGCGGGATCCCAGAGTCCATAAAGCCATAACCATGGCAGCATTCCTTCATGGGGCTGTTCTAACTCTGGTGCTTTCCTGGTTGAATATGGAACATACAGTGCAGAAGGAGGCCATTTGGCCCATCGAGTCTGCACCGACCCAAATAAGCCCTTACTTCCACCCTATCCCCGTAACCCAATAGCCCCTCCCAAACCTTTTGGTCACTAAGGGCAATTTATCATGGCTAATCCACCTAACCCGCACGTCTTTGGACTGTGGGAGGAAACCGGAGCACCCGGAGGAAACCCATGCAGACACGGGGGGGGGGGGAATGTGCAGACTCCACACAGACAGTGACCCAGCGGGGAATCGAACCTGGGATCCTGGCGCTGTGAAGCCACAGTGCTATTCACTTGTGCTACCGTGCTGCCCTAACGCAGCAGCACAGAATTCCTTTATAATAGAGGGTGGTGCAGAAAGAAGAGATTGATATTCTGTGACTTGTTCTGCTTGTCAAGTGGTAGCCTGTGGCTTCCAGATGAATGGGCTTTGAGGAGTTGAGATTTGTTGTCAGCTATTTAGTCAATCTAAATAACAATCCTGCTGTTATTTTCAGGTAGGAGGTAAACCAGCAGATTCCCCTGCTTCTGAGTTCTCAGCTGCATAAAAAGATTTGAAACTAGTTAGTCGAGTCATGCTACCTCCTTCCCCCACAAGGATTTCAATAGGGATGCTCACCTGGTGCCTGGGTCTGGTTTTTGTTTTATGGCTTATAATATCTCATCAATTAGCCTCTGAAAGAGTCGTCACCCATATTGGTTCCTCTGTTTCAGATAGCCCTTGTCTTGATCAAACACATGGCTCGCTAGAGAAGTAAGTTTATAAAGATGCAAATGATGTCCACTTTCATAGAACATGGAACATAGAACAGTACAGCACAGAACAGGCCCTTCGGCCCTCGATGTTGTGCCGAGCATTGTCCGAAACCAAGATCAAGCTATCCCACTCCCTGACATTCTGGTGTTTTCCATGTGCCTATCAAATAACCGCTTGAAAGTTCCTAAAGTATCCGACTCCACTATCACAGTAGGCAGTCCATTCTGCACCCTAACCACTCTCTGAGTAAAGAACCTACCTCGGACATCCCTCCTATATCTCCCACCCTGAACCTTATAGTTATGCCCCCTTGTAACAGCTACATCCACCCGAGGAAATAGTCTCTGAACGTCCACTCCATCTATCTCCCTCATCATTTTATAAACCTCTATGAAGTCGCCTCTCATCCTCCTCCGCTCCAAAGAGAAAAACCCTAGCTTCCTCAACCTTTCCTCATAAGACCTATCCTGCAAACCAGGCTGCATCCTGGTACTAGGGGTTTTTCCACAGTAACTTCACTGCAGTGTCAATATAAGCCTAGTTGTAACAATAAGGATTATAATGGAATACTCCCCAGCTGCCTGGATAGATGCAGCTCCAACAACACTCAAGAAGCTCAACACCATCTAGGACAAAGCAGCCTGCTTGATTGTCACCTCTTCTACATAGATTCACTTGCTCCACCATCAATGCAAAGTAGCAGCAGTGTGTACCATGCAGATGCACTGCACCTGCCAAACCCACGACCACTACTATTTATAAGGACAAGATCAACAGGTACATGGCAACACCATCACCTGGAGATACCCCTCCAAGTCACTTACCGTCCTGACCTGGTCGCTGAGTAAAAAAATCTGGAACTCCCTCTCTAACAGCACAAGTGGGTGTACCTACACCACATGGACTGTTATGATTCAAGAAGGCAGCTCACCACCACCTTCTCAGGGGCAATTAGGGATGGGCAATAAATGCTTGCAAAGCCTGCGACGCCCACAACTTGTAAAAATGAATATAAAAACGATGAATAAAAACTGGAGCAGGCCTTCCAGCTACTTAAGCCCCTGACTGACAAATAAACTGATACAATTGCAACGATGCTTGGTGGTAATGAGTAAAGAAGTCATTTCGAAATGGATTTTGACAGTCTCAGATGTGAGGCGGGCCTACAGCACCTCTGTAGGAATAATGCGTTTTGAGGTCTGTGAGTTCTCTGGTTTTGTGGTTATGTTTTCTTACAATGAGATATGAGTGGAAATCACATGCTGAGAGTGGAACTCTTTCCTCTTTGTAATTTGCTGTTCGACCTTTCCAGGACCAATGGCCAATATTCAGAGTCTTGTGACCTGTAGCAGCGAACTGTTGGTTCAGCAAAAGTCCATTTTAAAATAGACGAAAGCGAATAAAGTTTGATGTACACAGTTTTTGATTTATTTCATGTCTTATTGATATTTCACAGTTTTGTTTTAAACTGTCCATTTACTTCCAAAATAAAAGAGAGCTGTGGTCTCAAGGAGAGCTCAGCAACATGTTTATCTGGATACACGTGCAGATAATTCACATTGCTTTGGAGATGGGAGTTGAAAGGGGAAGGGTTTAAGACATCCCTGAAATGCAGTCTGCTGGAATCCAAGAATTAGAGAGCAAATGGAGGCTGAACATATCTCTCATTTACTGTGCATGAATACAAGTGGGAGCTCATACTTAGATTGACAAGATCAAATTCATGAGGAGTTGCAGAGAGGCTGGAAGATTCACCTTGCTTGTGTTGGAGAGAGAATCTCAAGGAAAAGCCCTCATCATGAAAGATAGTTCTGGAGTTAAATGTTACCAGGTCGGGGAGAGAAAATGAATGGAAGTAGATCCTCAAGAGCTTAGAATCATATTGGACTGTTTCCAGGAAAATCAAATGACTACCCAAAATGACATTGTAAAATATGCGTACAAAGAAGAGTAAAAGAGGAATGTTCTGTGAAAAGTCATGGGGTGAATCTTATCCCTGTCTCCAGTATGCTTGAATGTGGGGAGGGCACATATAATAATGCAAGTCCACCGCTCTTCCACCCACTCTTGACCTGTCTCTCATATTATCGGAGATGGGTAGAGTGTTGGCTATCCTACCCCTTCTTAGGCCAATTGAGGCCCTTAAAAGTGGCTGATTAATGGCGACTGAAGGACTTCATTTAATCTCCATTGCAAAATACTTGCAGCTAGGGAAAGGCAAAAGGAAAGTGGCTAAATAGCTTTGAAAGTTTGGGTTAAAAAATGGGAAGGACGGGCATGGGCCAATCCTCCAGACTGGTGCTCTCCCATTCCTTGTGCCTCTTCTCCTAGTCTCTGAGGCCCTTTATCCCACATCCCTCCAACTCCACTCCACCCAAAATCCCCAGACTTACCAAAGCCTGCTGTTCATCTTCTCTTCTTCTTGGGAACTGCTTGTAGTTCCAGAAGTGGCCACTACTTTCTTCTGGTACTGCAGGGACTACATAGCTGCCAGCCAATGATAATGGCCAGTAGCATGGCAGTACAGTGGTTAGCACAGTTGCTTTAAAGCTCCAGGGTCCCGGATTCAATTCACGGTTTGGGTCACTGTCTGCGTGGAGTCTGCACGTTCCCCTAGTGTCTGCATGGGTTTCCTCCGGGTGCTCCGGTTTCCACCCACAGTCAAAAGATGTGCAAGTTAGGTGGATTCGACTTTGTGTCCAAAAAGGTTGGGTGGGGTTACTGGTTACGGGGACATGTTGGAAGTGTAGGCTTAAATGGGGGTGTTCTTTAAAAAAAGGGCCGGTACAGACTCGATGGGCCAACTGGCCTCCTTTTGCACTGTACGTTCTATGATTCCATGTCCCACTCATTACCGCAGTGCCCCTTTTGACTGGCGGGGTGGGGTGGGAGGGAGGTAAGGCAGGAAATCCATCCTGTTCTGTTCTGTGATCTTGTCTGTGCAATGTATCTACAGACCTGCTGGGGGGGGGGGGGGGGGGGGGGTCCTGAAAGGTGGGGTGTAGCGATTGGAGCAGCCTTTCAAAATGGCTCCCCGATCTGTGAGGAACCGATCCTGCTGGCGCACTCAGCTCCCCAGTGCAGGAATTCTTTCTCCTTATCAAGGCCATGATAAGGAGAAACTCCATAAGGTCCAAAAGAATGGTTAAGTGCCATTGAATAGTGGTGTCAATCTCGGCAATTCAACTGTCAAGAACACCCCACCAAATCTGTCCGAAACCAGACTTGGAAATTATTCCGGTGACTCGCACCGCACATTTTGCCATGATTTTATTAGACTCGTAAATTTTCTCTTAGTGCACGGAAAACACACAGCCTGAATTTCCTATTTAACCCCAAACCTCATCCCCCTTCTCCGAAGTATCTCCACTTCTTTTCAATTAAGCAGACAAATCAAACTCTAGCCAGCATTGCATGTACTGTCCTACCCATTACAGTAAATTGCAGCTAATGCAGAATGAACAGGCCACATCTTTATTACTGAGCTTAAATGTGTAGGTGGTCTTGTGGGAATAATTGCAGGAAAATTTACAGAGTTGTGGCTTTGAGTTGGCTGCACATCTAATAGAGGAACTGGGCTTTGCCAAACCAATGTGGAAGGTGGGGTTGAGAGTTCACAGAACAAAATCTGTATCCCTGACACACATGCCGTATGTTCATCAAGTACATTAAATAATTTTTTTTAAAATTTAGAGTACCCAATTCATTTTTTCCAATTAAGGAGCAATTTATCATAGATTATCATAGAATTTACAGTGCAGAAGGAGGCCACTCGGCCCATCGAGTCTGCACTGGCTCTTGGAAAGAGCACCCTACCCGAGGTCAACACCTCCACCCTATCCCCATAACCCAATAATCCCACCCAACACTAAGGGCAATTTTGGACACTACGGGCAATTTATCATGGCCAATCCACCTAACCTGCACATCTTTGGACTGTGGGAGGAAAACGGAGCACCCGGAGGAAACCCACGCACACACGGAGAGGATGTGCAGACTCCGCACAGACAGTGGCCCAAGCCGGAATCGAACCTGGGATCCTGGAGCTACCAAGCAATTGTGCGATCCACAATGCTATTGTGCTGCCCTAAGTATATTAAATAATGTCATTAATTTGGCTATGCCTTGCTTTTAAAATAATTTTCTCCACTCTTTTTCTGAAGGGCCATAATTATTAAGGATACAGTTCTCTGAAGATATCATCATTTGGATGCTCTTTCTGTGTGAGCTTAGACTGTAGCTTCTGTAAATTATTCACATGGAGATACCACCTTGGAAAAAGCAACTGGTTTAAATGGTACCCCATCCGCCACCTTCAACAGTGGGAGAGACACAGTGGCGTAGTGGTATTGTCATCAGACTAGTAAACCAGTAATCCAGAGACCCAGGGTAATGCTCTGGGTCCTGGGTTTGAAACCTACCATGGCAGATGGTGAAATTTGAATTTAATAAAAAATATAGAATTCAAAGTCTAATGATGACCATGAAAGCATTGCCGATTACTCTAATAACCCTTTGGTTCACTAGTGTCCTTCAGGGAAGGAAATCTGGCCTAGGGTCATACTCATCTGAAAACAGACGCCCAATCTCATCTGATCTTGGAAGTTAAGCAGACTTAGGCCTGGTTAATACTCAGTGCTTGGATAGGAAGGGAAGGAAATCTGCTGTCCTTACCCGGTCTGGCCTACATGTGAGTCCTGACCCACAAAGCGATGTGGTTAACTCTTAACTCCCCCTCGAACATGTCCCAGCAAGCAACCGTGACCGCTACCACTTAGAATGGCAAGGGCAGCAGATCCATGGGAAGCAAGTTTCCTTCTCAGCCTCACTCCATCCAGCCATGAAACTACATCGACGTTCACCGTCACTGGGAACTCCCTTCCTAAAGGCACTGTGTGTATTCTTATACCACATGGACTGCAACGGTTCAAGAAGGCAGCTCACCATCACCTCAGGAGGTCTCGTGGCGCAGTGGGTAGCATTGCCTACACTTGGACTGGAAGCTCCAGGTTCAAGTCCAACTCCACTACTTGTTGAACATGGCAGCGGGTGTTCATAATGCAGTTCAACAGGCTGATAATTAGCTCAGAAATCCTCCCATCACTTCCTCACTATCGTGTGAAGATCATCAAATGAACCCCCACAGTTTTCTAAAGGGCAAATAGGCATTGACAATAAATGCTGGCTTAGCCAATGATACCCACAGCCCGTGAATTAATAATTCAGATATCCACATTGATGCCCTCTCTAGCAGGAGACTGGATAACACTCAAGGAACCTGGGCTGACTTTTCTTGCCAAACTGCAAGTTTTTGGGCGCAATCGAACGGCCATGCTGAGCCCGAAAAGCATCTTGCCATGGGGCAGCACGGCCGATAGAAAACTGGAGACCCCGCTCCCGGGATCTACCCGGCTCACAACACCTCGCGAGATCTAACCCGATCTCGCGAGACATTGTGATGTAAATCCCGCCCATTGGGAGTGGGATCACTTTTCGGCAAATCTAATAGCTAGTCTCACATTAATATGCAAATTCCCAAGTTACCCGAGGCATGGGATCAATCTCTTTTGCCTTGGAGACCATGGGCGAGTGCCATTCAGGTCGCCAGAAATGGGGATGAGATGGAATGACATTCATGGGGCTCTCCCAGGGAATTAGAGGCCCGCAAGTGAATGCCCTTTCAGCAGGGTGGCATCCTGGCACTGCTGGTGACAGCCTAGAACCCTGGAAGTGCTATCTGGATGCCAGGTCGCACTGCCATCAGGTAGGGAAACTGCCAGGGTGCCAAACTGGTACTTTATGTGTGCTGGTGATCGGGACAGGGAATCCCTGCATGGGAGGGGGGCGAGGACCTTCTGATGGAGCATTGGGGTTTTGGGGGGGGGGGGGGGGGGGCTGGGGGGGGCGGTTCGGGGTCAGGGTCACGTTGGGGCCCTTAGAGATCGGGATGCCATTTTACACTGAGAGCTCCGGCAAGCGGAGCTCCTCAGTGTAGAAAACATGTCTATGTGCGGCCTCGGCCGCGCGTTCCTCGCTGATTCCCCTTATCTAATGCGAGTGGAGTTTTAAAGCCATGTGTTTTTCAGCACTGCAAGCACCAGGAAACACATGGTTAAATGCACTCGCTGTGGAACTTTGTTCCCTTTTAGTAAAATTGCACCCACGGAGTGGGATTTTCTGGCTCCTCACTGCGATGGGTTTTCCGGCAGCTTGCATTGGCAGCCAGCAGGATCATCCGGTCTCGCTGATGTCAATGCTCATTGCTTGCTCACTGACCACACCACTGGGAAACCCACCGCAGGGGGGAGGGGTCGCTATTGACGGGACCGGAAGATCCGGCCAGTGAGTCCAATTTCAGAATCACCATGGATACATGTGCTTCACCTTCTGAGATCTGCTAACTTAACGCAGAGCGGAATGGAACCCAAGACCTTCCTCTCAGTCAGGTTTCATGCTGCATCAGCCACTGCTTTTGTCTGATTGCTTTTTACATTGGGAATGTTTGCATTCCTTTTTTGATGTAGAGTATTAAAAGGTTTTACAGTTAAAGGTTTGTCATATTACCTTGTTCGCTTGTCTTAATGCAAAAAAAACCCCCAGCTGGTTTTACTGCCATTCCTCGGATGTCCAGTTTCATTTGTGGACTTCTCCTTCAAGTAATGCGGATTGTGACAATTTTCCCCAGGGCGACTGCACAGTGTCAGTCCGCAATGTGCTGAGAACTTTAATTCATTGTCTAAGTAAGTGATTTACTTCAGCAGAAGCATTGGGAAATGTTATGAACTGAGGCCTCAGGCTTCTCAGAAACAGACAGTCTCTGGATGGAGAATATTTCTTGAAACGTTTTGAAATCCACAATATGTTTTTTATGGTGCAGCGTTTATTCAGTGCCCGTGTGGTAATTGGTTGCCTATCATAGAATCTGCCAATATTCATCCCAATGAAATTAATGAAATTGAATTTGGGTGAGTTCTATCAAAGATGGACAGGTTCACTCTGCCAGATTAATACCAAGGTGGCCAAGGCTAGAACCTACCCCTAATTATCTCATTGGCTTCTCAGTTCCTTATTCTATTTGGAACTTTTGTTGACTCATTGTTATGTTTTTTCAGATATGTGTAGTCTTTCGTGATGTGGGTTATGCATCAAATTTGTCTATTTTCAACTGGTATATTATCAACTGTTTTAAACTGTTTGTTTACTTCCAAAATAAAAGAGAGCTGTGGTCTCAAGGAGAGCTCAGCAACATGTTTATCTGGATACGCGTGCAGATAATTCACATTGCTTTGGAGATGGGAGTTGAGAGGGGAAGGGTTTAAGACATCCCTGAAATACAGTCTGCTGGAATCCAAGAATTAGAGAGCAAATGGAGGCTGAACATATCTCTCATGTACTGTGCATGAATACAGGTGGGAGCTGATACTTAGATTGACAAGATCAAATTCATGAGGAGTTACAGAGAGGTTGGAAGATTCACCTTGCTTGTGTTGGAGATTATGATTTGTGGGTCTTTTTATGAATTTGAAATCTGAGGGAATCAAATACAAGTGTGGCTGAGAATTATAAATACGGATATCCATGATGTATGAAACGTGGCACATAACTGCGATGAATACGGTTTTAGGATGTTACTGGATTAGATAATCCAGTAGGCCCAGCTATTGCTCTGGGGCTCTGGGGCTATTGGTTCAAATTCTCCCAGAGCAGCTGGTGGAATTGAAATTTGATGAATACATCTGGATTACAAAGCTACTCTCAGTGTTGGTGATCATGACACTATCATTGATTTTCATTAAAGCCCATCTGGTTCACTAACGGCCTTCAGGGAAGGAAATCTGCAGTTCTTACCTGGTCTGGCCTACATGTGACTCCAGACCCACAGCAATCTGGTTAACTCTTAACTGCCCTCTGCAATGGCCTATGAAGCAACCCAGTTCAAGGGCAGTTACGGATGGGTGACAAATGCTAGACTTGCCAGCAAACACACATCCCAAGAAAGAATATTAAAATAATAATAATTTCAATATACTTGTGGATCTCCTATGTGGGGAGAAGCACAAATATATTCTTCAACTGATAACCTAACCCCAACATTAAGGCCTCTCCCCAAATTAACAAATCCAGGTAATTGCAACTTTCTTGTATACTGCTGGGGGCAATGGGTAGGTATATCTGTTATGTATTTTCAAGCTCCCCCAGCTCCGCTAGGGATTTGTTCTGGCGGCAGATGGAGGCAGCTTGCCATTGGCTGCCGACAGGGGCTTAATAATAATAATCTTTTTCTTATAACTAATTTTGATTGAAATTTTTTACAGAAAATATAACAACAAACAATGAAAAGCAACAATAAAACACCATAGTAACTATAACACCCCCAAGACCGTATCAACGCATGTATCTCACCCTCCCCTCCCAACCCCCCAAACCCAGTAAACAACAAGAGAACTTAAAAATAAATTAAAATTAAATAAACATAGTATGAAGTTACTGTGAAAAGCCCCGAATCGCCACATTCCGGCACCTGTTCAGGTAAGCTGATACAGGAATTGAACCCACGCTGCTAGCATTACAAACCAGCTGTCTAGCCCACTGAGCTAAACATCGCAAGGACCTTCCGGTTGTGTAGGTGTCTAAGATGTTTTACGTCGCTCGCCCCTGCCCAAGCCAGTGCTGGGGAAGCCGCCGAGGGGAGAGGGATTGTGGGGGGTGGGGGTGCATTGGTTTTCCCCAGCAGACCAGAACAAATCTCAAGTTGGAAGGGCTAGAAAATCCTGCTCTATGTCATTCACCGACTTTCTTTCCCTTTTTTAAAGGATTATTTTGTGTCTGTAACAAAATGGGGCACTTAGGCCGAGACTCAGAAATGTGAAAAGGATGTGTAAAAAGTAAGAAATTTTCATGCACAAGTGGATCTCTTGTAGTGTTCATGTACAGTGTTATGTCAGCTGAGCCTCAGTCACACTCTCTCCTCTGAGTCAGAGATTGTGGGTCATGGACTTGAGCAGAACAATCAAGGATGGCACTTCAGTTCAATATTGATGGAGTGCTGCACTGTCGGAGGTGCCATCTTTTGGGTGAGATGTTAAACTGAGGCTCCATCCACCCTCCAATGTGGATGTAAATGCTCCCATTTCGCTATTTCAGAGAAGAACAGAAACCCCTGTGATAGGAAGACCCCCCACAGGGACCTCTGTGTTAGGAAGACCCCCCACAGGGACCTAGTAATAAGGGACCCCCACAGGGATCCCTGTGAAAGGAAGACCCCCCCACAGGGACCTAGTAATAGGGGACCCCCACAGGGATCCCTGTGATAGGAAGACCCCCCCCCCACAGGAACCTAGTAATAGGGGACCCCCACATGGACCCCTGTGATAGGAAGAACCCCCCCAGGGACCTAGTAATAAGGGACCCCCACATGGACCCCTGTGATAGGAAGACCCCCACAGGGACCTAGTAATAAAGGACCCCCACAGGGATCCCTGTGATAGGAAGACCCGTCACAGAGACCTCTGGAATAGGGGACCCCCCACAGGGACCCCTGTGATAGAGAGAACTCCCAGGGACCCCTGTAATAGGGAGACTCCCCATAAAGGACCTCTTATATAGAGAGACTTCCCACAGGGACCGCTGTGATAGGGAGCCCTCCCACAGGGACCCCTGACTAAAGGGATTCCCAGGGTCCCGCTGACTAAAGGACACAACCCACAGACCGAACCCCGAGAAAAGAGACGCCTTTCTGGAAGCTAGATAGCAGTCCAGACTGGGGGGGGGGGGGGGGGGGGGGGGGGGGGGCAGGATTCTCCCCTACCTGGCGGGATGGGTGCTCCCAGCACCGAGGAATGGCATGAACCACTCCGATGTCAGGCCACCCGGAAGTCACGGAATCCTCTGCACCTTCAGGGGCTAGGCTGGCACCGGTGGGGTTGGCGCCGCTCCAACCGGCACCGAAGTGCCTCCGCCAGCCGGCGCGTGTTGGCGCATGCACGGGAGCGTCAGCATGTGCTGGCGTCATCCCAGCGCATGCGCAGCGGGGTTCGTCTCCGTACTGGCCATGGCGGAGGTCCACAGCAGCCGGTGCAGAGTTAAAGAGTGCCCCACGGCACAGGCCCGCCCACGGATCGGTGGGCCCCGATTGCGGGCCAGGCCACCGTGTGGGCACTCCCCAGGGCCAGATCCCCCTGCCCCCTCCTGAGGACCCCGGAGGCCGCCCGCAGAGCCAGGTCCTGCTGGTAAGTACCAGGTCTAATTTATGCTGGCAGGATGAGCCTAAAACGGGAGGTCGCTCAGCCTACCGCGGCCGGAGAATCGCCAGGGGTGCCGACAGGCGCGGCGCGATTCCTGCCCCTGCCAAAACCCCAGCACTGGAGACGTCGGCAGCCGGCGGGGGCCGGATTCACGCCACATCTCCCCAATTCTCCGGCCCGGCAGGAGGTCGTAGAATCCCGCCCAGGATATGGGAAGCATTCTTGCTGTAATACTTAACTTGCAGCTCCACCTGTCCATTCCTGAAAGGCAAACAGCTGTGCCTGCATCTGGTGCCCACTGATCTGCAGTCAATTCATAGTTTTGTGGTTTGTGATTGATGGCTGGTAAAAACCATCTGCAGCTTTGCCCACATCAAAGAGATGTAAGTGCGCTAAGTGTATTCCAATCACTTGTGATTTTGCAATACTTACCTCTCTTTGATGTGGTCAATGGTTACAAACATTGGGGTTTCACCACTTAGTTCACTCAAGCCTGAAGAGATAAATCATCGAACATGCAGTGCAGAAGGAGGACATTTGGCCCATCGAATCTGCACCGACCCACTTAAGCCCTCACTTCCACCCTATCCCCGAAACCCAATAACCCCTCCTAACCTTTTTGGTCACTAAGGGCAATTTATCATGGCCAATCCACCTAACCTGCATGTCTTTGGACTGTGGGAGGAAACAGGAGCACCCAGAGGAAACCCACACAGACATGGGGAGAACGTGCAGACTGCGCACAGACAGTAACCCAGCGGGGAATTGAACCTGGGTTCCTGGCGCTGTGAAGACACAGTGCTATCCACTTTGTGCTCCGAATGAATCAAAGCTGCAGATGGTTTTTATGAACTATCAACCACAAACCACTACAAAAGCCATGAATGGATTGCCGACAGTGTATCTGTGGCAATTAGATGCAGGCCCAGCTGCTCTCCTTCGAGGAATGGACACAGGTAGCTGAAAGGTAAGTATTACGGCTATATTGCTTCCAACAGCCCCTGTCTAGACTGCTCTCCAGCTACCTGAAAGAGGTCCCTTTTCTGGGTGGGTGGTGAGGTGTATGTGTAGGGTGGGGGTTGTGCATGGGGAGTTTGTGAGGGGGTTCCTTTAAGAAGGGGGTCCTTGTAGGGGTGGTTCCCTCTATTACAGGATCCCTGGAGGTTTTCCCTATTACAGGGTCACTGGGGGGAGCACATCTATTACAGGAGTCTCTGTGGCGGTTCCCCTATTACAGATATCCCGGGGGGTTCCCCTATTACAGTGTTCCCTGCTGTGGGTGTCCCCCACTACAGGGGTCCCTGGGGAGGTCGCTCTATTACAGGGGTCCTGGGGAGTTGGGGGCTGACCGGGTCACCCCGTACTTAGGGGTCAAGGGTAACCAGGAATTCGGGGTGGGGGATACCATGCAGTGGGAGGAGTGGGGGGGGGGGTGTTGACAGGGCAGGGCTGATCTGCAGTGCGTGGTCAGTCGCGGGTCTCTGCTATAAGCCGCCTCCTCAAGATAGCGGCCCAGGAATCCCTCATATTCCACACCATGCATAAATGTTGGTGACATGGAACACTAAATTGTATCCTGCTAACAACCGCAAGGGGATCCTAAAGCTGGTGCAATTCAGCTCCGGCAGGAGAACATAGGGCTGGATACTCCAATTTTGCGGCCATAACTGGAGAAAGAGCCCGGTGTTATGACCAAGAAGTCGGTGCCACCCTGCAGCAATGCTCCGCCCGGTGGGGGGCTAGCAGCCGCGTCACGTAAAGCACCCGGCTTTACCTGCAGATACAGACGGGGAATGGTCGGGTCCATGGCCACGCGTGCACACGGCCGTGACCTGCAGCGGCCGTGTTGTACAACATGGCACCAGCAGCACGCAGACCCAGCCTGCCAGATAGTGTCCCCCTGTAACTCTCCTCGTCACCCCTGGACCACCCCCACTAATCCCCCCAACCCCACCGAAGCCCCCCCCCCCTCACCAGTCCCTGCCAGTGGAATGACTCCCCTCCCTCTGACTGCTTTCCCTTTCAGGAAGCTAGAGAGCAGTCCAGACAGGTGTGTGGTCCCCGGAAACTGAGAGGACACGCGACCGACACTGTTGGCCCATCAGGGGTGGAGCACTGGGGGAGGGCCTCTTGGGACATCCTGAGGCCGTCCCAACGGCGTGCGGTATGCTCAGCGATTACGTGTTTTTTGAGGGGGCGGAGCATCCGAAAAACGGCACAGCCCCTGATTTTGGCGTTAAAAACAGATTCTCCGGCCAATCGCTGAACGCAATTTCGGCATCGGCAATCAGAGAATGCCGCCCATAGACTCCCAAACAGAGAATCCAGCCTGCATTTATGTAATGCTTTTAATATAATAATATTTCCTAAGGTACTTCACAGGAACATTATGAAGCACAATTTGACATTGAGCTACAAAAGGAGAAATTAATACAGATGACCACGCATGTGGCCAAAGGGGTAGAATTTAAGGAACAGTCTAATGGAGAACAGGAGCAAAGAAAGTTTTAGGGAGGGGATTCCAGAGCTCTGGGCCTTGGCAGCGAAAGGCATTGCTACAAATGGTGGAGCAATAATATTCGGGGATGTCCAAGAGAATTAGAGAAGCACAGTTATTTTGCAAGATTGTGGGATTGGGGGAAATTTGAGATGGGGTGAATTTGGAAATTGAGCTATTGATTGACCCGAAGTCTAGATTAGTGAGAACACAGGAAACGGATGAAGGGCAGAAGAGTTTTGAATGGCCGGCAGCCCATGGAGGGTGGAATGTGGGAGGCTAGCTAGGAGCTTGTTGGAATAGTCAAGTCAAGAGGTATAATGGATGAGGGCCTCAGCAGCAGGTTGAGTGAAAACAGGGTTAGAGTCAGGTGTTGTTTTAGAGGTGGGAATAGGTGATCTTACTGATGGATTTCTGGTTGGAAACTAGCCTTGGAGTCAAATTTGAGACCGGTGTTCCTTGCAGCCTGGTTCAGCCTCAGCCAGGTGCCAGGTGTGGCTGGAAAATGGAATTAGTAGTGGGTTCGGAGGCCATGGCTTTGGTCTTCTCAATATTCAATCGAAGGACATTTCTGCTCCTCCAGTAATGGGTGTGTTATGTATCTAGGAATAAATTCTTGCTGGTTCTGTGTCCCGTGATGTATTGTGACGTCAGCAGAGTGTTTGCACGGACTTTGAGAAGATCACTCATGAGACCATCAATTCACAAGACACGTGATTGGAAGTGAACAGTGGTTTTAATAGTCTTACAACTGAGCCTGCCTGCGACGAGATGAATTGGCAGCAGGCTCACGACTACAGAGCTTTATACTTCCGGTTAGTGGGAGGAGCCCAGTACAAACTCCTCATCTCCCCTATGGTCAGAGCCGCGCAACGGCTCATATACAGAGCCCACAAGGACACAATACATCTAATACAACACAGTGTGAATTACTAGGTTTATAATTCACCACAATCACCATCTTGATTGTATCGAGCAACATCCTCAATAAACTTCTCATTATGTTTTGCAAGTATCCCGAGTGTCGATATCGGACATCTCCAAACCTTCCCTCTTTGTGTCAACAAAGAAATATAAGAGGATGTCAGATGGTAAGAATTCCTATGCTGCTGAATAGGGGGCGGGATTCTCCCATCCCGTGGCAGAGTGTCCACGCCGTCGTAAACGTCGTCGCATTTTACAACGGCGTGAATGGGCCACTGCCAGGAGTAATTCACGGCACTGGAGCGGTTCATGCCGCTCCAGCTGCCTATCCCGGTGCATACTGGCGCCGCGGGATTCGCGCATGCACAGTGGCACCGGTGCTAACGCGCACCTGCGCAGTGGATTCCTTCAACGCTCCAGCCCCGACGAAACATGGCGCAGGAGTACAGGGGCTGGCGCGTTGTTAAAGAGGCCGGGGGACAGAGAGACCGTCCCGCCAATCGGTGGGCCCCAATCGCAGCCCAGGCCGCATCGGAGGCCCTCCCCGAGGTTGGAGCCCCCCTCACCCCCACAGGCCGCCACCCGACCCTTGCACACAGAGTTCCTGCCGGCTGCGAGCAGATGTGGACGGCGCTGGCAGGACTCAGCGTTTTAACTCCGGCCGCTCGGCCCATCTCGGGCCAAGAATCGGCAGGCCGGCCACGTAGAGTGGCCCGCGACTGGCCCCACGCCAATGGCACCGGTTCTCCGCTCTGCGAAGAATCAAGTGCTGGCGTTGGGGTGGGGGGGTGGGCGGAGGGGGGGGGGCGTGGCCCGGTCGCGGGATTCTCAGGCCCGGCTCCAGGCTGAGATAATCCCACCCAGGAAGTCTCACAACACCAGGTTAAAGTCCAACAAGTTTATTTGAAATCACAAGCTTTCGGAGCGCTGCTCCTTCATTAGGTGAAGGAGAGGCAGATTTACAAACACAGCATATATTGGCAGAGACACAATTGCAAGATAATTACAGATTGGAATGTGAAGACTGGTTGGAATGTGAGACTTGTTTACATAACTTCTCTTTTGAATGGTCTTTTGCTTGGTCTCAGGTTCTGGTTTGTACTGTCTCAGCTGCACTAATTGCCTCCATTAATAAGCTAGCATTATTCTGAGCATTTCTTTTGCTGATTATTCTGTCCATTTACTTATTGCACATATGTATGAACCATGGATCGTCCTTTGTGTTGAAGCACCATTATTTAAATGTCATTGCACTGTAATTAGTAGCTCGGTGCTCTTTGACGTGCGCACATTTAAGTGTGTGAAATATTAAAAAACACAGGGAGAGATTTGAACACACGCTGAAACATCAGAAACCATGGATAGTTTCTGGAGGGAACTGCAATTGAGATCCAAGAAATTTCCTGTGAAGAAAGATTTTCAAAGCATTGTTTTTTGAACTTGAATTGTTAGCTACAAAGGGCACTGTTTTGTTTCGATTCCTGCCTTTAAGGCACTGAATACAGTTTTGATGTCTCTGCTTTAAATAGTTTAATCATTGGTGTCATAAATGGAGTTTTTCTGATTAATAAGCCATTGTTTCACTGGTGGAATTACAACATTGTAAAATAACTCATATGGAAATTGTCAGAGTCAGGTCAGATCCCATGTTGAAGCCAATGTGGGGTGGGGGGATGTGGGGGGAGTGAAACTCGGTGGAGGGGGTATAATGTCCAATCCCCATCCCGTGATGGAAGAATTGGGTAAAAATTCTCTCAGAGTCTCTGAACCACTGCTCTGAAACTGTGTTGAAAATACAGACTACAATCTGTTTAATAACCACCCCCACTCTCTCTCTATGTCTCTGAAACCAAACAAAAGAACACATAAACCTAGATCACAGTGTCTTAATAACTCGCGTACAGCAACAACTCTGACTGATGAGCACTTTGGTGATGGTTCGGGAGCCTCCATGAAGTAACAACAGCAGGAAATGATTAATTGGGACTTTCCAGAATATAGGATTAAATTCTGCTATTATCAGAAGTAATTAGGGAGACCTATTACCTCGATATATCCGAGTGCATGATATTTATGCTGTACGCTGTCATTTAGGGCGCCCTGAGCCCTGTCTCAAAGCACTTTGCCATTTAAAATAATGAGAGTTAAAATGGATTGTAAAATCACATTGTGTTATGTGTAGAATAGCATATGAAGCAATGAAAAGCTTTCCACAGACAGAAAGAATATGACTTACTAATTTCACAGAGGAATCCAGTGGGAGTGGATTTGGCCTCAAATTCCAATGGCTATGCCTGCAGCAATTATAAAAAATACACAAATCTGAGCCTAGCCTCATTTATTTTGGTGGTGATGTTCGTGAGAGGAAGGAGAGTCATTAGGGCAGGGTAGTGGTGGAGAGCGACAAATGTTGTTTTGGATTTAGCTATTTTTATTTATCGTTTTGAGATATAGCAATTCCATGGCTGTGTCAATACTATCTGAAAAGAATATCATTCCAAATCCAAAGAGAATACAACAATCAACATAGAAAGAAACTAGAGGAGGCTTTTGCTCCCTCGAGCCTGTCCCATCATGCGATTAGATAATGATTGTGCTACAGTTCTGAACCAGTGAAGCAGCAATGAATGTGTATCGGTCATCTGCTTGTAAACTGGAACTGCTGATTTAGATGCTATTGGAGGGGAGGCCAGTTTAGCCAGGCCAAAGTTAATATACGCAAGCCCCCATAGAGGAGAAAAATCGACCTTTTGCCTCAGTCCTTGTGATACAAACTAGGTTTCCTCCACATGTACAAGGGCTGCCCTACCTTTACACTGATTCCTTTTTTGTTTATCCAGCCCCATGTCTCTTCTCCTACTTCATCTGGAGATTACTCAGGTATGTCCCCAGCTATTTGCCTTCCAAATCACCTCAGAGCAGATATTCTTCCACAAAGGGTCAGTAATTTCCTTGGGGTTGCGTCCACATCCACTGCTCTGCTGTACGGTGAACACAACAAGATAAGAAATAAGAGCAGGAGTGGACCATATGGCCTGTCGAGCCTGTTCCTCCATTTAACATGACCATGGCCGATCCTTGGCTTCAACTTTATTTTCCTGCTCCCCATATCCTTTGATTTAAATCTCCAGTTCTTTAAGTTTTGAAAATAAAACAGCCTGCAGTTGAAAAAAAATAGTGTTTGCAATTTCAATGGCTGGTTTCTGACATAAACTTTAGGGTTATTATCTTGGGGTTGGTGCTACTTGACTGCTTCCACAAACTATCATTATTACAGTGGAGGAGGGAGAGGTTATACCTTCACAATTTGATTTAAAGCTCCAAGTCTTCAAAAAAAGATTAGTCGTCTTTAATTTTGGCTCTCTCTATCTCTCTCTCTCTCTCTGTCTATCTCTCTTTCTCTATCCCTCTCTCTCTATCTCTCTCTCTCTCTATCTCTCGCTCTCTCGGTGTTGTTCTGCTCTTCTTTCTTCTTTCCTGAATCCAGTCAGCCCCCATGTCTGTCTGGCTTGCCTGCACCTACAAACTTCCACCCCTACAAACCTCTGGAATATCAGTGCTTCTCCACTTCTGGCCTCAGCATCCCCAATTTTATTAGCTCCATATTTGGTGGCCATGCCTTCAGAGGCTCTTGTTTTACATTCCCTCCACGTCTCCAATTCTCTACCGTGCACTCCTCCTTGAAGGCACTCCTTAAAACATCCATCTTTGATAAAGCTTTTGGTCATCTGGCCTAATGTCTCCTAATGTGGCTGAGTGTCATGATTTGTTTTATAAAGCTCCTGTTAAGAGCCTTTGTGGGTTTTATGACATAGAGCATAGAGCATAGAACAGTACAGCACAGAACAGGCCCTTCGGCCCTCGATGTTGTGCCGAGCAATGATCACCCTACTTAAACCCACGTAACCCGTATACCCAACAATCCCCCCATTAACCTTACACTACGGGCAATTTAGCATGGCCAATCCACCTAACCCGCACATCTTTGGACTGTGGGAGGAAACCGGAGCACCCGGAGGAAACCCACGCACACACAGGGAGGACGTGCAGACTCCACACAGATAGTGACCCAGCCGGGAATCGAACCTGGGACCCTGGAGCTGTGAAGCATTGATGCTAACCACCATTAAAGGTCTTATATAAATACAAATTGTTGGTAACAGAAGGGAGAGTTTAAATAAGAGTTAGTGAGGGAGCAAGAAAGGACCGAGAGATGGGCACCCAATCATTTTGTGAGCCTCCTCTTGTCATTAAAATACAAGAGGAAAATACAAAGCTACCTCTGCAATTAATTACACAAAAAGTAGGGTTTGAAAAGCACTAGAGCGGGCTCTCCAAATCCTGACAAATAATTTATACACCTTCAAAACAAAACGTGGACGGTTTAGCGCGCCAGTGTGGCTCAGTAGGTAGCCCACTCACTCTGAATCACAATGTTCTGAGTTTAAATCTCACTCCAGGACCCGAGCCCAAAAATCAAGGCTGACACTGCAGTGCGGTACCGAGGGAGCTGCGAACTGTTGGACGTGTTGCCTTTCAGGTGGGACATTAAACTGAAGTACCATCTGCCTGTTCAGATGGATATAAAAGATTCCATATCCCATGGCACTATTTTGAAGAAGGCAAAGAGTATCCTCAATGTCCTGGTCAATATCTACCCCTCATTTAACATTGCAAAAAACAGATTACTTGGCCATTACCACGTTGTTAACGACATCCATAAATGTCGGTGGGAAATGGATGTTAGTCTGTGATGCTGACACAACCGATGTAGCAATTACAAAGGTCATAGGCTCTAAATGTAGACAGACAACAGCGTGGTGATCAGTATTAATTACAACTATCACTTGAGTAATTAACTTGATTAACTTGGTCCTAAAAAATGCATGAGCCTGCTCATACAGTCAAACTATTCTCAAGTGGCTAATAATTCTAGCCCCTTTTTGGGACTATTCTTGGTCATATGTACTCATTGGGTGATCACTCTCATTTAAGGTTGATAAAGACAGACTTCACAGACAATCAAATGGGTCCGACAAACTGATCTATATTCTCCCCTTCTTGACCCTCTCCCCTTCATCCTCCCGAAGGAAAGGAACCACCAGAGAATATTGCCATCCTCCAGATACTCCTTTTGGCAAGGTTTAGCTAGACTATAGCAATCCAAATGTTATACAGGTCTGGGCTTCTCTCCTCCACGAAAGTGTATGGAAATGGGTTTTTGAGTTTGAATACAGAAGACTATACGAGACAATGATGGATGCGATGCGGGGATGTAAATCCTTTACCTGTCTTGCCACGCCACGCAAGATCTTTTCCTTTTCTTTTTTTTCCCAACTGGAGGCAATTTAGCATGGCCAATCCACCATAGAACATAGAACATTACAGCACAGAACAGGCCCTTCGGCCCTCAATGTTGTGCCGAGCCATGATCACCCCACTCAAACCCACGTATCCCCCCTATACCCGTAACCCAACAACCCCCCCCTTAACCTTACTTTTATTAGGACACTACGGGCAATTTAGCATGGCCAATCCACCTAACCCGCACATCTTTGGACTGTGGGAGGAAACCGGAGCACCCGGAGGAAACCCACGCACACAGGGGGAGGACGTGCAGACTCCACACAGACAGTGACCCAGCCGGGAATCGAACCTGGGACCCTGGAGCTGTGAAGCATTTATGCTAACCACCATGCTACCCTGCTGCCCCATCTTTGGGTTGTGAAGGTGAGACCCACGTAGACACGAGGAGAATGTGCAAATTCCACACAAACAGTGACCCAGGGCCGCAGAAGTCCTAACCTCACCTCGGATGATCTAACAGGATCTCGTGAGACATTGCGATCTGGATCCTGCCCGTATAAATTGGCATATGTAAGTGTGCAGTTAGGCACACTTAAATGTGTCTCCGCCAGAGCTAACCAGCCACTGGGATGTAATGGCTTTGCTGAGGAGACCCCAGCTGGATGCAGTTCAGCACTGGTCTCCACAAACACGAGCCAGATGGAATGCCTCTGATGGCTGGTGTCTGAGCACTGATGATGCCACCTTGGCTCTGGCACCCTGACAGTATCTTCTGGGTGCCCAGGTGGCACTACCAGGCTGGAAGGGGCACTACCAGATTGCCAGGCTGCTGGTGCCAAGGTAAAATTTTTCCCATGCTGGTGATTGGGCGTGGGGGCGTGTTCCCTGCCCTTGTGATGTGAGGTGCAACGGGGCTCGAGGGCTCCCAACAGGTAGGTTGGGGTGTTGCTGGGGTCACATTGGGGGATTGAGAGAGCGGGGCACAATTTAAAAATGGAAGTAAAAGATAGCTGAGTCCCGTTTGATAGTGTGGCCATTCCCGGTGGTACAAGTGCCGGGAAACAACCCGTGAAACCCCGCCCGCAATGGGAGTCTGTTTTTTGTTCATTAAGTTGTGCCCAATATATTTTCTAAATGATTTTAAAGTTTATTAAAGACCGAACATGAAATTCATCTTTGATGATGATTCGATCACAACATTTATTTTGAAAGATAATTTATTGAAGGTGTATCCAAAGTGTATAGAGAATACAAAAACAGGAACAGTCCATAACATTAAAAAACAACACCGCAAAATGCATTAACAGTACATATAATACTATAACAATACAATACAACAGGAGCCCCCTATATATACAAAGATGATACCAACACCCTCAAACAAAAAAAGAGAAGAGCGTAAACATTTTTATTTCTTAGTAAAACAAAATAGTGTACCTCTCCAACCCCCCGCCCCCCTGACGATCTAGTAATTCTTGAAAAAGTCGATGAACAGCTTCCAGCTCACGAAAATGTTTTGTTATGCTCTTGACGTAGCATAAGCTGCTTCCTTGATGTGCACCCTGAAAAAGGAAGGTTCAGACTTGGAGATAGCTTTAACATGTTTATTAAACTGTTAACAATTCTCCTACTTGGATTCGACTCTCCTGTTAATCCTGCTATAGTTACTCAGACAGACGAACCAGTCTGCTACAATCCACGTGGTGGGTGTGATGTGTTTCAAATCAACCCTGTGTACTCATTGAGAGTCTCCACTGGAAAGAGGAAGATCATGTGTGCTGTGTCCTTTTATCTGGGTTGGTGTAATGCCCTCCTGTGGTGGTGTCACCTCTGTGTGTATCGTGAATTCCCATAGGTCGTGTCCTATCTTACTGACCTATTGGTTAAATGTCTGTGTGTCATGTCTCTAGTGCTCCCTCTAGTGTCTATCAAGTCTACGTGTATATACATGAACCCCTTGTGTATTTACAGTGATGCATATCACCATAGAAAAGACCTTCACCCAAACATCTAATGGCAAACTTGATTCTCTCCAAATGAAGAAACTCAGGAAGGTCTTGTACCCATGACCCAGTGCTTCATGGCTCTGCGGCCCGCCAATTAAGCAAAATTCTCCATTTTGCCAGTAGGAAGGCAAATGTCACGGCGTTGGCCCCTTTCCCACCATGACAACGAAATCCTCGGACACATCAAAGATAACTACCTATGGAGAAGGTGTGACCACTACCCCCACCACCCGAGACAATATATCCATAACACCCTTCCAAAGATCCCACTAATTTTGGACAGGACCAGAACATGTGAATGTGGTTCGCATGGAATCTGGCACATCTTGTACATTGATCAGCCGCATCCGGGAAGAAACGGCTCAGCCTATCCGGTGTCATATGTGCTCTGTGCATAACCTTAAGCAGTATAAGATTGAGCCTAATACATGACGAGGATGCATTAACCCTATGCAACGCTTCCTCTCAAATCCAGCCCCGCACCGCACCTCCCAACTCCTCCTCCCCTTTCTGCTGCATCGTCACCATCAAGATTTCCCCTCTACTGGCCAATTCAGCATACACATTGGAGATCTTACCCTCCCCAATCTCATCATCCGAGTTGGAAGGGAAGATTCCGAGGTCACTGGGCCAAAGGTGAGACCCCTCGGTCACTATGGGGCTATTGGAGGCCCTCCCATTCTTCCCGCCCAAGATCAAACCTGTCAATTTCAGGTTTTCCCCACCTGATTTATTTCTCACCTCCCAGACTAGAAATTGAGGTTGGGTAGGAAAAGACCACGAGTGGCTGCTTAAGGGGATTAACAGGTGAAAGGGTGGTCTTCCTGTCTGAGACCCTGTTTGCTGTGGTGCAATATTGTGACCAGGTCATCGTGGGAACCCCCTCCATGCAATTTCACATTCCCACCTCTCCGTTGCCTCAGAATCCGACAGGGGCAGAGCGTGAGATTCTGGCCTTTGTTATTTACTGCTGCATTTCTTCCCATTCTGCCTTGGTGGAGGTCTGCCTGCCGCTAACCAATATTTCAAGAGTTGAGCCATATCCTTTTTAGTTGCAAACTGATTTCGGTATTAGATGCTTTCCCCCATACAAAGAAAGACAGGACAAATTCAAGTTCTCACAATCAGTTGTAGTCCAGTTGGTAGCCCACTCATCTCTGAGTCAGACCGTCCCACTCCTGGAGTTAAGGACAATTTTGGCTGAACTTCTAGTGTAGCAGTGAGGGGTTGCTGCACTGTCATAGGTGCTGAAATGTTAAACCAACACCCTATCCACCCTCTGAGATGTTGAAGTTGTAGTTATCCCCAGTGTTCTGGCAAGATTTGTCACAGAATCATAGAATTTACAGTGCAGAAGGAGGCCATTCAGCCTATCGAGTCTGCACCAGCCCTTGGAAAGAGCAGCCCACACTCTATCAACATCATAATCGCTGGCCATTATCACATTGTTGTTTGTGGGAACTTACTCTGTGCTAATTGCCTGGTACATTTCCTGAATTGCAACTGGGACTTCATTTCAAAAATATTTCACTGGCTGTAAATTTAAACACTTTTTACCCTGCAGTCATGCAAGAGGAGTGGATTCTCTTTTTGCTTTTCAAATTCTGGAAAACTAAAATAATGTTGCACAGAGATCTGAATGATCTGAAACCTGAGTCTGTCGTGGCCTCATCATATTGACCTGGGTCTGGGAGTCAGTAACACACACAACACTGTGGTGCAGGCCACCAACATTAAATATCTCCTTGATGGCTTGATGCATAAATAGGGAAGAGTGACATGTAAATGCAAACCGATATTAAACCCCCTTCCTTTCTTACATCATTTACTTTCTCCTACCCATTCAACAATTACTTATAATACTGCTTTTTAATAGAAATCCAGGATACTTTGGCCGCGATCTACTGGCCTTGTCACGCCCGACTTGGGACATTCCTCCCCAAGGCCCTGGAATTAAGCAGAGCCCCGTTTAATAGCGGAATCATTCTCTGCACTGCCAGCACCAAGAAACACCTGGATAAACGTGATAGACACGGGACTCTGTTTCTTTCCGTTAAATCGCGCCCTTTATGTTTCAGATAATGGATTTGAGGGAGCAGTAAATATGAAATTATTATAATCCCTCTACTATAGTATTCTATTTTGGGGTTACCTCTGCGTCTTTCTGAATGAAACAGTGGTGCTAGGCCAGTTCTTGAGTAAGCACTTCTAATTCAGGAAATCATTGAAGTAACGCTTAATGAAACCACTAAAATCCCAAAGGAGAGACATGCAGCCAGGAAATGATTTATCTCTTCTTCTCATCAATGGAATAGTTGAATGTTTGAGTCACTGAAATTACAGTTTAACTTACAGATCACAACAGATCCTGAAATGTCAGTAAATTAATTTGCATGATATATTTTAATGCCATCTGTACTTTCAGATGCCACAGAAAATGACACATACCAAGATAGATGCTTCATCTTTGTCTTGCTGACTATGCAGTTATTACATATTTGTCAAGGAATTATGCAGATTTTTTGACAGTTTTAAAACTCTGAAACCTTCTTATGAACAGAAACTTAAACCATTGTTGCCCTCAAGTGGACTCAAAGTGTAACTGATTCATGCACCGTGAGAATGAGTTGCATTTTTAAGACCAACATTTTATATTGTAGAAAGTCTCCTTGAATTCTGAACATGGAATGTCTTGTGCTAACGGATATTTTAAATTTAACAGTATGCCCTTAAGAAGGTTGAATTCAATATGTAGTAAATGAACACAAAGGTATTGAATGCCTCTGTTTTACAGTGAGGTGCTGCTCATGGGCGTCACGGTAGCACAGTGGGTAGCACTTTTGCTTCACAGCGCCAGGGTCCTAGGTTTGATTCCCAGCTTGGGTCACTGTCTGTGCGGAGTGTGGTAGTCGGTATTAGGGGTATTACGGTACCCAGGTTGATGCTGTAAGACCACTGGTGTGGGAGGTACCTGAGATAGCAATATCATTGGTGACGCCTGCCTGCTGGTTCCGCCCTGTAGACGGAGTATAAGAGCCTGTGTCTCCCTAGCAGCTGCATTCTGTACCTGCGCTGCTGGGGGAAACATCTAGTCCAATAAAGCCTTCAATTGTCATCCAATCTCGCTTCTGGAGTCATTGATCAAGCATCACGGAGTCTGCATGTTCTCCCCGTGTCTGCATGGGTTTCCTCCGGGTGCTCCGGTTTCCTCGCACAAGTCCCGAAAGACGTGCTGTTAGATAATTTGGACATTCTGAATTCTCCCTCTGTGTACCCGAACAGGCTCTGGTATTTGGCAACGAGGGGATTTTCACAGTAACTTCATTGCAGTGTTAATGTTAGCCTACTTGTGACAATAAAGATTATTATTATTATGTGCGATGACTTAACTAAGAATAAGTTTCCCTCAGAAGCTAATAATATTCCTCCAGTATCTCCAATTCTTCTTTCTGTCCTAGAGATTCCAGATTATAAATTTACTCATCCATAATTCATTGGACGTAAAAACATGCTTTTAAAAAAATGTGTTCCACCTGTGATACTTTGAAGGTCATGTTTTAAAACACTGAGTGGAGATAATTTAATAAAGAACCCTGAGAGACTGTTACTAAGGATATCTCTCTGTCAATATAAAATTTATTGATGACTGGATTTTACATATTTACCGTGACTTCACTTTCAGGCAGAATTTACTATCAAAATAATTATGCCACTAGCACATCTTTCATTATTATGTATAGAGCACAGCTCCAAGTAGATGCATGGTTAAACATGAAAATCTGGAAGTTGCTGTCTGAAAGCGCCCCTCTGCTTTTTGCTTCTTGCTGTCTGATTTATCATTCAAATATACTGAACAGCATGAAGTCCCTTTACTTACCCAGTGGGTATGATTTAAACTCGCCGTAGAAAGTTTGAGATTGCCCTTTTCAGTCAAACTCCCGTTTTTAATTGTGAGGTAAGTTTTAAATGCTGCCAAGCAAGTCTTTGCCACTCAAAATTAACTTGTACAAGTATGAAATCATATTCCTTCAGCTTTAAAGTATCATGGGAGATTTTATAAAACCTAAATTGTTTTTTATAGTTTTCTTTCTGACTTTTTATTGCTTTCTTGATCCAATCTGTCACTCCCTCTCTTTGGGTGTAATCCAGCGAACCATTGTGGCCTGTGTGGATCTGGGCGCAACAAGTGAATCGCAAGCAAGCCCAAAATCAGGCTCTGTGGTGGGCATTGGTTGCTTCGCCCGGCGTGATCCAGATCTTGCCCTTGATGGGCACTACCCAGATCAGAAAATTTAAATTAGCCTAATGTCTCATTTAAATGGCGTTCAAAAGACATCTTGACAAACACATGGATAGGATGGATATGGAGGTGGCACAAAGAAGGGCTGAGGATTTTGGCCAAGGTTGGTACCATGACCAATAAAGGCTTGGAGGACCACAGTTCCTGTGCTGTATTGTTCTTTGTTCTTTGTTCTAAATACGGATGTCAGATTCACCCGGTGCCCAGGACTCATCGGCCACGCCGGGGAGAACTTGCCGGGGTGCCTTTCAGGACTGTTCCAAACTAATGTGGACCAGTCATGATGGCAGATGGAAAGGGTCTCCTAGGCCACTGGAGGCCCCTGGGTGGTAGGAGACAGGGCTGGGTAGCACCCTAGCACTCCCCCTGGCATCCACGTACCTCGACACTGCCAGTTTGGCACTCTGGCAGAACCACTCAGGCACGCTGGAAGTGTTACCCTGGCAATGTCATGGTACCTGGGTGGCATTTCCAGGGTTCCAGGGGTGCTGCCAGGGTGTCAGGATGGCAGTGCCGGGGCCAGGTACCAGGAGCCTTGCCAGGTAGAGGGGGCCGGCCTACAGTCAGGGAGGTAAGGGTGGGGTCAAAAAAGGTGGGGGGTGGGGTGGGGTGGGATGAGGCTTGAAAGTGGGGAAAGATCAGCAGCAGAATTCTTCATCGATGGGATTCTCTGGTCCGCCGGCAGAACACCCACTCCCGTAGGTTTCCCGACGGCATGGGGTTGCTACAATGAGGAATCCCATTGACCGGCTGAGGGAATAGAGAATCACGCTGCCGGCGGGGCGCGCCGTGCCAGAAAACAAGGCTGCCGGACCAGAGAACCCCGCCCTAGGACTGACGGGCAAAATGGCATCCCAAATTCGGCTTGCCAGCAGTAAATCCCTCTCTCGACGGGGAGAATCGCCCTGAGGCCAAAACAATACAGCAAAGTGTCGTTGGATAGCAGGATATTTCTGCAGCCGCAAAGAAACAACCCACTAATCACATTCTTCAGCGGACTTTAACATCAGTCCTCTGAACTGCACCCTTTATTTCACTTCGTGACTCTGAGCTGGCGTTGAATTGAGAATTACAACTCATACATCCTGGTTCAGTTAGCAGTGCTTAATCTGATTGTTTAAAGAGATAAATGCTTACTGCCCTGTTCCCACAGGTACCAGATCCCCTGTGATAGCCATTGGAATGTTTCAATCTACATATAGCAACCCAAAATATCCTCAACATGAAACAGGCAATGGCAAATTTAATTGGCGGAGGGTGCGGTTCATTCTTTGGTAACAGTAAAGACTGGCCCATCCACTGAAATTTGCAGTTTGCATGCGTGCACTTCAACCTAAATGTTTCCTTATACATTGGTAGAAAGACAGGATACATTTTGTGGAAGGAAGCAAATTCAAGTAAAGATGTAAATTTGCTGGAGATGGGCAACTTGTCATCTTGCAGCAAGCACAATTCACTGGATTTATTTTTCGGTACACTTCAACTCCTATTATTTTTGCATTTCAAATTTTAGGAGACTGATAATGGTGTGGTGAGGTCAACAGGGTACGTGGGACCTTAGTGGAAATACAGGACCAATAGTTTATCTCTTTAGATGATGGCATCTAAGGATAAGGGAAGAGGCACAGCAAATAATTGAGAAGGAAATGGGGTGAATTAGAGTCAAATTGCCCTGCAATTTGGGCTGATTTACAACCCACGAGTATCTTTTCCACGCCAGAAATTAACAATGTGCCGCAAATTCATTGTTATTATCCCAGCAAAGTCTAGGCTAGTATCACATCTTCATAAAGAAATAACCTTGCAGCAATTGTATAAGCTCAGGTTGAAAATAGTTGGAAAGATGCATCGAGGGAACCTTGTAAATAAATCATCTGTATTATTTATAATAGAAAATGAAACAGCAATTTGACCGTCTGAGAAATGATATCTTGCAGGCTAAACGTTACGGACCAGGAAATGAGCAAGCCATTAAAGGACTTATTTGTATCTATTTCCACAAGAGAGACTGACAAGAATACTTCAAACCCTGTCAACATGATGGCTGATATTTCAGTGGAGCCTATAATAAACCCTGATGCCTCTGTATATGCATAACAAATAACTCTGTAACATTGAAGGTTAATGCGTATCCTGGGAATTCCTCAGGATGTGTAGGAAGGAACAAGATACTTGGGACAAGAAAAATCCTTTACATTTTGGGGCATTGCACGCAAGGACTGAAAGGTTGTCAAAACTACTGTTTCAACTTGTAAATGTGATTTCAGAACGGACACTATTTATCGGATAAAAAAATTATCCATTCAACATAAACTATTAAGGTAGTTTGGTTTTTGCAATGAAATGTCATGACTCTAAAATATACTTTGTTTCTTTGATAAGTTTATTCAGTTACTACTGAGGTTAAGTCAATAGTGGAACTCAGATTTTCCAATTGGTGTTATTTACGAACCCGCAATAATATTTACTTTCAGTTGATTTACAGAAGCTTTAAAATAATAGAGCTCGGCTTGGGAAATACCAGAGAGGAACCTGATGCTAATGTCTTGAGCATTCAGATGCAAACACAGTCATCTCCAGGTTCCATGCTCATAGTGCATTGGACTAGACATATAATAGCAGGTCTTTAGTGAAGGTATGACCTTGTAGTATTAAGGACCGAGTAACTAATAGTTATGTACAAGTGTCAGTGAAAGAAAACCAAGGCTGCTACTAGATCATCAAAGGGATAATGGAAAAGAGGATAATTGACAATTGTGGATGTAATGGGAAAAGCTTGTTCAGTTATGTCAAGAGTCAGGGAGCTGTCAAAAGCTATATTGGGTCACTGATGTATGTTCAAGGGCAGGCTACTCATTCTGACAAAAATATTAATTAAGCAAGTTGTATCGGTCTTCACTCATGAACACAACACCCAACTGTTAGAATTGAATGATAATTTTAATGATGATGTTCGTAGTAAAACTATGAAGAACAGCATCAATAAATATATTGGCCGTAACTTCCACAGAATGGACTCGCGACGGACTTATCCGTGTTGGGATTCCAAAGCCCCTGGGCGCGAATCTCCGCTCCCGCGCAGCATCGGGAAGGCCGTCGTGAACTTGGCCGAGTTTCACGACGGCGTCGGAGACCGCTCCTCGGACCCTATTCACCCCAAGGGGACCCCAAGGGGGCTAGGAGCGGCGATGTGAGAAACCCGGCCGCCGGGCCTTGACGCTTGAGTCAAAGCGGCGCGCCGAGAATGACGCGATGGCGGCGCCTAAGTGACGTCAGCCACGCATGCGCAGGTTGGTCGGCTCCAACCCGCGCATGCGCGATTGGCATCTTCCCCTCCGCTACCCCGCAAGACGTGGCGGCTTGATCTTGCGGGGCGGCGGAGGGGAAAGAGTGCGTCTCTTGGGGCCAGTCCCCTCCCGAGCACGGCCGTGGTGCTCAATCCCCTGTCCGCCCCCCATAGGCCCCAAACTTACCTATCGCGCTATGTTCATGCCGGCAGCGACCAGGTGTGGTTGCCGCCGGCGCGAACAGTTCGGGAACGTCAGGCCGCTCGGCCCATCCGGGCCGGAGAATCGCCGGTTGCCGTGAAAAACGGCAAGTGACAATTCTCCGAGCGGGGGGGTGGGAGAATCGCGGGGGGTGCCAGGGCGGCGTGTCGTGATTCGCCCGGTTCTCCCATGATTCTCCCACCCGGCGTGGGGAGCGGAGAATCGCACCCCCTGTCTCGCCTAATCTTCCTCACTCAGGCAGGGTGAGATGGGAGCAGCGAAGTGCGCCCCGTCTGCATCGGGGCAGAGCAACTGGGTCACAGGGAGGTAAGAAACGCCCATTTTAGGCAGCTCTAGCGGTGAGACCACACCGGAGAGAGAGCAGGGGCCGGGTTGGGTAGGCTCCGAGGGGGGGAATCGGACCCGAAGGGCGGGGGGTGGGGTGGGGTGGGGGCGGAGTCTGTCCAGGAAGGGAAGGCAATCGAGGAGAGGGAAGAGGGTCCGACTGGAGAGGGTTGTCAGTCAAGGAGAGGGAGTGGTCAGTCTGGGACTGGCAGTTCAGGCAGGAAGGGATGGGGTCAGGTCGGACCGCGGGGGGGAGGCAGTCTGAGAGAGGCAGTTCTGGCAGGAAGGGCTGGGGTGGGGTCTGACCATGAGGAGAGTCCACGAGAGGAGAGAGGGTGTAGGACGGCTGGGCAGAGGGGCTCTATCTGGAGGAGGGGGTCTGTCAGGGAGGAGGGGGTCAGACTGGGAGAGGCGGTTCAGTTCAGGAGCAGGGTAGTCAGGCTGGGAGAGGTGGAGCCGGCCTGGAAATGGGGGTCATGCCGGGTGGGGTGGGGTGGGGTGGGGTGGGGGTCGAACCAGAGGGGGGTCATCAGTATTGAAGAGGGGGGGGGAGGTTCAGTGCTGGGGGGGTGGGAATCAGTCTGGGAAGGGGGTGTTGGACTGGAGGCGGAGTCAGTCCGGGGCTGGGGGCCTCAGCCCGGGGGGAGAGAAGATTTGGACATGAGTGGGGAGGGGGACAGTCTGGGAGGGGGTAGGGGGAGGGTTTGCACTGGGTCTCAGTGGGAGTGAGGGAAGTTTGGGTCTCACCACGAGGGGGGATTGGCTCACATTTAGACGGTGGGGGTGATGTTGGGTTGGTGGTGAGGGGTGTGAGTCGAGGGTGGGGGTGGCGAGAGGGTTCCATGTGTGTGGGGTGTCATGTGTAAGGCTGAGTCTGGGTGTTACATTGGAAAGGAACAGCTTGTGATTGGAGGAGCAGCTCCTTGCAGAATCTTCTATTCAAGCTTACCTGTTTGACTGGTTGCAGGGGCTGCACAGAGGCACTTTGAGGGCCTAAGCCTGGTCTAAAGTGATCATTAAGTACATGATCATACTTCATTGGTTTTTGACAAGTCAACATGAGTGAGTGCTGTGTGTCATGTGCTTGTGTGATGTTTAATTTTGTCACCAGGTACCTGCGAGGCCTTCACCTCCCCTTCTCTAATGACCAGACATGCTGAGATCCAGCTTATCTCCACTGCCACCTCCTGGTCTGTGGCTGTCAGTGTGGAAATGGCTGGAGACCCACCTTCAGTTCTCTGTCTCTCACTGGTGCTCTGTGTTCCCCTTCTGTAACGAGGGGAAGAAGGTCACTGAGTCTGAGGGTGCACCACCACATGATTCATTCAAACCCTGAACTACCTTAGATACTCACACTTGGGCGGCACGGTGGCACATTGGTTAGCACTGCTGCCTCACAGCACCAGGGACCCGGGTTCGATTCCAGCCTGAGGTGACTGTGTGGAGTTTGCACCTTCTCCCCATGTCTGCGTGGGTTTCTGGGTTTCCGCTGGGTGCTCCACAGTCCAAAAATATGTAGGTTAGGTGAATAGGCCATGATAAATTGCCCCTTAGTGTTCAAAAGCTCGGTGGGGTTACGGGGTTAAGGCAGGAGAGTGAGCCTAGGTTAGGGTGCTCTTTCGGCGGGTTGCTGCAGAATCAATGGGCTGAATGGCCTCCTTCTACACTGTAGGGAATCTATGCCACTGTAATCTATTACTATTCACTTCAACCATGCCCTGTGGAAGGGAGCTTCACATGCCCACTACCCTTTTGGTGGGATTTCCCTCACCCCTCCAGAGGTGGCTGGCCATTGGCCACCGGCAGTATCTACCTGTCTTGCTGACATTTATGGCTCGCCCATTCTGTCGCTGGGGAACAAGCTGTGGTGCGTCGTCTTTGGCAGCACTGGAAGATCCAGTCAGTGGGAAGGGCTGGAAAATCCCACCCCTTGTTTCTGAATTCCCTATTGCAATTCTTGATGACTTAGTCTCTCGCTATGCTGTTTTCCATAAGGGGAACACTCATTCTGTATCCACTCTATCAAAACATGTCATTATTTTAAAGACCTCTATTAGGTCGCCTCTTTTCCTTCTTTTTTCCAGAATAGTAGAGTAGCTTATGTGGTTGTGTCCATTGCATACCAGACTAAAATTTAAAAGGTGTAAGGCCAAATCCCTGACAAGGATAAACAAATTGTTTCTGATATGTTCATTCCCAGCAAATTGAATTTGATCTAAACAGGAATCAATTTCTCGTTTTCAAGCCCATTCTGTCAATAATCCCCATCAAGTCTTCACGATCACTGTTAACCTGAGACTATTAATTACAGCTGTCCTTACCAGTCTTGTCTTCATGAAATGAAATTAGGCCAAAAGTGGTTATTGAAAATTGTTGCCTTGCAACAATCAAGACAAATAGGACAAATTTCCCAAAGGACAAAGGTGAGGCTAAAGAAAAACAATTTGAACAAAGCAGCAATGTGATCAAATTACATCTTTCTGCTGAATAAGTTGAAAGACAATGAGGTAGATTTTGATCTTCTGCACTTGGACATGGGGGCGGCACATTTTTAATAGAATCTGATGATGGATTTTCATTTAATTGAAATAAAAGACATAAAATTCAGGCCTTTCCGACTTTGGGCCGTGACAAACTCCCCACCAGACTGTTATTCAGGCAGTGGAAATAGAAATCAACTCCAGTGTTTCATTCCAAACTTTCAACTTGCCAATAGCTGACTATCTCTGATGAGCGAGAGAGAGATATATGATGTGTTGGGTAAGCTGGATCTGCAAGGACTGTGTTTACTGCAGCAGTGAGAGGAGACAGGCTTCCAACACTTGAAGAAATGCAACTCGATTTTATTGAACTCTTAACTATCATACATACTTTAACTGTGGGGTGACACTATGCTGACTTGGCTGGAGACCTGAGGCTAACCTGACCAGACTATCTTACTACCACATGGTGGATGTTCTAGTTGTTGCTCACGGGCTCTGACTGTCTCAGAGGCTGGATCCCAAGAGAGCGGGAAAACTCGTGCCCTCTGGCTTTATAGTGGTCGTGTCCAGTCTGGTGATTGGCTGCTGTGTTCTATGTATTCACTGGTCATCTTGTGTGTCAATCACTGTCTGTCTGTGCACCATCATATACCTGTGTGTATAGTATGACATCTCCCCCCCTTTTTTTTTACTTTAAAAAAAAATGTGTGTAGGTCAATAAATAGTGAGTGTGTGTGTACAGGAGCCTGACTATATGCAAAGTATGTTAACGTATTTACATGGGAAGGTGTCTAGTGCAGTTAGAGGGCAGATAACACATTAGGAAGAAACAATATGTACAGATGTGTAAACGGATCACAAGGTAATGCAACATTCAGTCTATAAATTCAGTCTATAAATTCAGACTCTGTGGTGGGCGACGAATTCTGGTTGACCGCCTCAAGGGTGGGTCAGGGGCCGCCTGCACTTGAACGGGCGGAACTGCCTCCAATGCAGAGGTCGGTAAAATAACTGGCAGATCGGTGGCCTCGTGGAAGGGTGCGTCCTGAGGAACCAGCATGCGATGCGGGACATCACGTTCAGGTGGAGGGCGTGGAAGTAGCCACAGTGCCGAAGAAAGGAGCCATCATGCAAGCGAACGAGGAACGATATCGGGGCCACTTGCTTAACCACCACAGCCATGGCAGACCAGCCACCGTCAGGTAACTGAACACGAACTCGGTCAACAGGGACCAGAACAGGGAGATCTGTGGCGTGGGCATCGTACGCCAACTTGCATTGGGCCCGAGACTGTTGCATCCTCTGCAAGACCGGAAAATTGTCAAGGTCCGGAATATGGCTAGCCGGCCCCGTCGTCCGTAGTGTGCAGTTCATTAGCAGCTGTGCTGGGGACAGGCCAGCGGACAAAGGAGTCGCCCAGTAGGCTAACAGCGCCAGGTTGAAATCTGAACCCGAGTCAGCAGCTTTGCACAACAGTCTTTTAACAATGTGGACCCCCTTTTTAGCCTTCCCATTCGACTGGGGGTGGTGGGGGCTTGAAGTGACGTGCCTAAAATTGTACAGCTGGGCAAAATCCATCCACTCCTGGCTGAATAAGCAAGGGCCATTATCAGTCATAACTGGCTGAAGAAGCAAGGGCCATTATCAGTCATAACTGTAAGTGGAATGCCATGACAGGCAAAAGTCTCTTTGCATGCCTTGATGACTGTTGCTGATGTGAGATCAGTCAGTCTGATCACATCGGGGTAGTTAGAAAAGTAGTCCACGAGGAGGACATAGTCTCGGCCCTTTGCATGAAAGAGGTTAATACCAACTTTGGACCATGGGGAGGACACCAGTTCATGGTGAGCTGAGCTGACTGGAACCTTTGACACGTTGGGCAATTGAGGACCGTGTTGCCGATATCCTGACTGATGCCTGGCCAATATACTGCCTCTCGGGCTCGACGGCGACACTTTCCGACCCCCAGGTGCCCTTAGAAATGACGCCCTGGTCCTGGAGGTCTTGCAGCTGCTGCTTGAGGCGGTCCTTAAGGGGTGCTGGCACCCGACGCGGTGCATGAACCACAGGTGTGGCAAACAGTTTGAGCAGTATCTTGTATCGGTAAGGGAGTGTACCCATACCTTCGAAGACGCTGTGGTATTGTGCTATGATGTCATCTAATTGGGCTTGGAAGTTGCCATCTGGCGAGGCCATTGCCTCTGAGAACGACATGGTGTGAACCCGCTGCACAAGATTCAGGATTTTGCAGGCCTGAGCACGGAGCAGGGAAGCTCATCACTGGGAGTTGTTTCACCTTCTTCGCTGAAAGCATCGTATGCTTGGTGATGATGCCCACCCGGAATGGGGATGTGAGGCCCTCGGTGTCGGGATCTGGAACCATGTCGGAGTCGGGTGGAGCCACAGTTGGTGCACGTTATGGCGCCGACGTCAGGATGTTCCGTGCGCCACCGTGCATGCGTGGTGCGGTCGAACGATGTGCACACCTGTGCAGTTCGGTCGTCGGCCTTGCCGTTCCCTTTGTTGTGGCGCGCATGCGCAGGAGCCCGGGAAAAGCGCGCAAAATGGCTGCCCTCATCCAGACTCTGGCCCTGGAGCTGTTTTACGGCCTGCACCCGCTCCATTTTGTGGAGGCCTTGCCGCGCCATCTCTGCCGCCTTGATATGGGAGTACCGGTTGTTAGCGTGCTCATGTAGGACGGAGGTCTTGATGGCAATGGTAAGGGTGAGCTGCTTAACTTTTAGGAGCTGCTGGCGAAGGAGATCGGAGTGGACCCCGAAAACGATCTGGTCGCGGATCATGGAGTCGGAAGTGGAGCCGTAGTTGCAGGACTGTGCAAGGATACGGAGATGGGTTAAGAAGGACTGAAAAGGTTCATCCTTACCCTGAAGCCTCTGCTGGAACACATAGCGTTCAAAGCTCTCGTTGACTTCGATGTCACAGTGACTGTCGAACTTCAGCAGGACTGTTTTAAACTTTGTCTTGTCCTCGCCTTAAGCAAAGGTGAGGGAGTTAAATACGTGGATAGCGTGGTCCCCGGCTGCAGAGAGGAAGAGAGCGATCTTCCTGGCATCCGATGCGGCTTCGAGGTCGGTGGCTTCAAGATACAGCTGGAACTTCTGCTTGAAAATCTTCCAATTAGCACCGAGGTTGCCGGCGATGCGGAGCTGCGGGGGAGGGCGGATGCTGTCCATGTTACGGGATGGCTGATCGCTGGTCAAAGGCAGACTATCTCAAGGTAGGTCCGTCAAACTCGAGCATGGCTCACTGGTACCATGATGTGTTGGGTAAGCTGGATCTGCAAGGACTGTGTTTACTGCAGCAGTGAGAGAGACAGGCTTCCAACACTTGAAGAAATGCAACTCGATTTTATTGAACTCTTAACTATCATACATACTTGAAATGAAAAAATGAAATGAAATTTTCATTTCTTCATTTTCCTCGGCACCATGAGGCAGCAGTGCTAACCACTGCGCCACTGTGCCACCTGTGAGAAAGCTGATATAGCAGTGACAGAGGGAGAGAGTTTAAATGAGGGTGGCGAGGTGAGGGGGACAGAGCGAGAGAGTTGATGCGAGAGAGATGAATGAGGGTGACAGAGTGATAGAGTTGGTGTAATTATGAGAGTGAGAGAGTTGAATGAGAATGACATAGTGAGTGTGACAGAGCGAGGGTGGCAACTGAGAGTGACAGAATGGAAGTGACAGGGTGAGCGTCGGTGTGAGAGTGACAGAGCAAGCAATTTGGAGTGAGGCTCTGATGGTGAAAGCGTTGAAGAAAGGAGAGGGAGAAATGCATTTGTGGGGAAAAATAAGTAACTGAAGCAAAGAATAAAGTAGAATTGAAAAGGCAAGCGGTTTTATCTGAAGTGGAAGCAAAAAGGAGAAATGAAGTTTTTTCTGGAGGGTAAGCAGATACTGCAGTGCAGATTGATGGTGTGTGATTACCTAAAATTTAATTGTAGTGATGAAGGAAAAAGAGTTGTCAGGTTAAAGATGTAGAACAATAAAGTAGAAAGACAAGTGCAGGAAAGAATGAGACAACCACACAAAGGATTCTATCGAAGACAGTAAATGGAATACAGTATCGTCAAATTTAATTTAATTTAATTTATAAAAACATTAAATTAAATGGCGTTCAATTAAATGAATTCATCTACACCTGAAGGTTCATTAACCAACCATATCCAGTCAAATATCAGGAGAGTCTTTTTGTAAATTAAGTAGAAATGTCACAAACATTAGCTATTGCTGTTTTTGATGAAAAAAGCTTGAACCTAGCATGGTGAAGGGAGGACATATTGCTGGCGTCACATTATTGATGGCCCAGATCAATTAGATTTTTGGGTGGAAAAGGTTTTCTTTGATGTTTGCAGTGCCCTGTACATAAACACAGGACAGATCTTCAAAACACAGTATTGAGTAACACTGTTATTTGTATCTTATTAATCCTGCTATTGGAGGAATGTATTTAACTGCCCGACATCACATTTTGCAGAACATGCTCACAAACTCTGGAAAAAGAGGAGGACCACAGGAGCAGCTTTTAAAGAACATTCTTTCCAGGTGGAAGCAGGAAAGCACCTCTATTTGAATTGCAATGTGCCCGCATCACCATCTCGTCCACCCACCTTCACCCCCTCACGTCTCTTGACCTCGCTTCTTTTAGGTGGCCATTGTAAAATGCTTTGCTGTAGTAAGAGTAATTTAAAAAAAAAATTCAGAGTACCCAATTATTTTTTTCCAATGAAGGGGCAAATTAGCATGGCCAATCCACCTAACCTGCACATCTTTGGGTTGTGGGGGTGAAACCCACGCAGACACGAGGAGAATGTGCAAACTCCACAGGGACAGTGACCCAGGGCCACGATTCAAACCGGGCTTCTCAGCACAGTTGGCAGCAGTGCTAACCATTGTGCCGCAAGCCACCCTAGTAAGAGTAATTTTAAACTAATTTCCAAAACAAATGTTAAAATATGGAATTTAGGAACAAAATATACAGACTATGGAGATAATCCCACCATTTGACGACGTGGAGAACACATCTGAGGACAACAACAGGCTGCTTCATTTGGAATGTTGAACATCTAGTGATATGCATCACTGTATATACACAAGGGGTTAATGTAAATACACTACAACTAAGTAACCACTAGAGAGAGCACCAGAGATGTCATGATATGCAGACACGGAACCAATGGTCATTGGAACAGGACACAACCAATGGGTGATCAGGACACCCAGAGGTGGCATTACCACAAGGGGGCACTACACGACCCATATAAAAAGGACAAGGCACACAGGCTCTGCCTCTTCCACCGGCAGAAACCAAGAGAGCAGGACAGGGTTGATTATCAGCAACATCACACCCTAGCACATGGTCGAGAGCAAGCTTGTATATTTAGCAGAATAGACTGAGTTACTAGAGGCAGATTAGTAGAGTGTCGAATTCATTTAAGAGCATTGTTAATCGTTCAATAAATACGTTAAACTTATCTCCGAGTCTGGAGCATCTTTCAGCAGAGCCTACATCAAGTGGCAGCTTATGTTACTAGCAATAACATAACACAATAGGACAGTCTGCTAAAAACAACATAAAATTGCTTTTCCAAGACCGTAACCAAAGTAAGACTCGTCCTCGGGGATATGATGAGGAGTTTAAAGCAATGAATTAATGCTGAGGGGATCCTGGATTGATGGTGCAATATTTAGGTAGATGGAGAGAGGTGTAGTGCAGTCAGAAACCTCTCAATGCAGTGCGCATCTGACTACTAACCTACACCCCTTCAATTTACTAATTTACTGCTGTCCAAGAATCGCTTAAATGTCCCTAATGGCTCTTGACTCCACCACCTCTGCTGGCAGTGCATTCCACACATCCACCACTCTCTGTGTACAAAACCTACCTCTGACATCTCCCCTCTACCTTCCTCCAATCACTTTAAAATTGTGTCCCCTTATGACGGCCATTTCCGCCCTGGGGAGTGGGTACTTTGGAGAGGTTGCGGAGGACATAGACCATGATGCTGCCTGGACTGGAGGGCATGTCTTATGAAGACTGGTTGAGGGAGCTTGGGCTTTTCTCACTGGAGCGAAGAAGTAGAGAGGTGACTTGATACAGGTGGACAAAATGATGAGAGGCATGGATAGAGTGGATAGCCATAGACCTTACCCAGGACGGAAATGGCTGTCACGAGGGGACATAACTTTAAGGTGATTGGAGGAGGGTTTCGAGGAGATGTCAGAGGTAGGTTCTTTACACAGAGAGTGGTGGGTGCGTGGAATGCACTGCCAGCAGAGGTGGTGGAGTCAGAGTCATTAGGGACATTTAAGCGACTCTTGGACAGGCAAGTGGACAGCAGTAAATTGAAGGGGTGTAATTTAGGTTGATCTTAGATTCGGATAATTGGTCGGCACAACATTGTGGCCCAAAGGGCCTGTACTGTGCTGTACTGTTCTGTGTTCTTTGTAAGACCAAAATACGAAAAATGGATAAAAAAGAAACAAAAATGTAATTATTGTCTCAGTCAACCAACAATGAAACTCGTCCTCGGGGACATGATGAGGAGTTTAAAGCAATGAATTAATGCTGAGGGGATCCTGGATTGATGGTGCAATATTTAGGTAGATGGAGAGAGGTGTAGTGCAGTCAGAAATCTCTCAATGCAGTGCGCATCTGACTACTAAGTATCAAGGTTTGTTTTGATTGGTATTTCAGAATGGGTGCTGTTGATTGATTGGCATTAATATACAGTGCCCGATATTCAGTTCTATTGAAATAAATTGAATGAAGTATCAGGCATGGCATATACTGTGTGGCCAATCCAATGATTCCTCTTTATGCCACTGGCTGAGATGAATTTCTGGCCCGGAGAGTCTAATTTTTGTATTCTAATTAAAATTAACATGAGTTGAACTGATTTGCCTTCAAACAAAGTAAATTGAAGAACTCAGCCAATTCCCCAGGTTATGTGGAATTAAATCATTAGACAAAAGTAGCTAGTTACGATAATCATCAGTCACTGTTAGTTGAACCTTGAGTGTTGGACAGATGGAGAATATTACAGAAATGATTAAACTCATAACAGCAAGAAAATGAAGTTAATGAAGTTGGTGGTGCATTCATTGTCGGAAGTCTATAGCTGTGAAATGAGTTTTAAGCGTCATTTGGGAGTTAAGTGTGAGCTCCCTAAAATTTGTTGGTTGAAGACATCTACCATCTCTCCCCTCCTCCTTAACATCATAGCATTCTAGTTGTCCCTCAGCATCACCATGGGCTTCCTGCACCCCCTCATCTTCATCTTCTGAGGAGGGCTCCTCCCCCTCCTGTCCACTCTCTGTCAGGACCTCACCTCTCTGCATAGCCAGATGGTGAAGGGCACAGCAAACTACGTTAATGCAGCAAGCCCTCTCTGCTGTGAAGTGCAAAGACCCACCTGAGCAGTCCAGGCATCTGAACCGCATCTTCATCAGTCCTATGGTCTGATCTATGAAGGAGTGTGTGTGCTGCGTTGTACCTTTCCTCGGCTGGACACTGAGGGTGATGCACCGGAGTCGTGAGCCACTGTTTAAGTGGGCAGCCCTAGTAACCACCTCTGCAGACATTCTAGCTGCTCAAAGATCCCAGGCACCTGGGAGTGACTGAGGATGTAGGAGTCATGGTAACTCCCAAGGAACAGTACACACTTGCCTGAACTTAAACAGAAGCCTTCATATAATTCCAGTTTCAAAGAGGACTATGGCAACAATGACCTTCACAAAGTGCCTCAGCCCCGATCTGTTAAATGTTTGTGTGAACCATCCCTATGCAGAGAGGTGAGGTCCTGACAGAGGGTGAACTGGAGGAGAAGGAGCCTTCCTCAGAAGATGAAGAGGTTGTAGGAAGCCTGTGATGAACGGTATTAATAACTGCCGTAAACGGTACCTGACCTTTAATACCTTGCCCCTTTAAGAGGCTTGGAACCCTGGGGGACTCCGCCTCTGGCTATGCCCCCAGGAAACGGTATATAGGATAAGGCTCCATGTGGTGAGCACACTTCTCTCGGATGCTGTTCAGTTCTCTGTAGATTAAAGCCTTTTGATTATCGACCTCGCTCTCGCGTTGTAATTGAGGGTGCCTCAAAGCCCATGGTGATGCTGAGGGACAACTAGAGTGCTATGAGATCATGGAGGAGCGGAGACATGGGAGATGTGCCCATGATACCTTAATAGCTGAACAGTTCCAAGGGGAATAAAACTTTGAGTCATATCATCAGGAGACATCCCCTCTCGCCCTTCAAGCAATGTTGTGACTTCTGAGCAATGGCCAGACCATCACTGAGAGGGTGGGTTCTGCATTCAGAAGAAGGCAGGAGAACGGGGATGAGAAAAATATCAGCCAGGATTGAATGGCGGAGCAGTCTCAATGGCCGAGTGGCCGAATTCTGTCCATATGTTTTATGGTCTTATGGTCTTATTCAAACTTGGGCCTCAAGTGCTCACAGGGACAATTTAATGGGAACATTTCTAAGTATCGTTTTGGGCGCAATTGGCAGGTTGTTCCTCGATGGCTGCATTGGCGAGATCACGGCCCGTATTTAACGGTGCTTAGTGCCATCACTCACTGTCTCGCCATCTGATTCGCTAGTCTCGCCACTAACAAGAGGGAGCTGCTTCTAAAAGCTCCCTCACCATTCACTCACAATCAACACACAAGCATGGCAGCGTGCAGACCTGCTCCTCAATTTGGGGATGCCACCTGGCCAGGCTTCTTGACAACTCAAGATGGGACATTCTGTTCCCCCGACGGGTGTCATAGGAGCAGCAGGAGGTTTGTCAATGTTGCCTGGGAGGCAATGGCACTGGCTGTCAGTGAGGCCACATAGCAAGGAGGATCACCAGCCAATGTAGGAAGTAGCCCAACGACCCCCACTGAGCTGCAAGAGTAAGTTACTACCTCTCTCCGACCATCAGGTCTACCTGCCACCCCTCAAATTCCCAGATGTCTCCCCCCCCCCCCCCCCCCCCCACAAATCCTTGGCTGACACCTCACACCCTGCCCACATCCGAATCTCATGCTTATTCCTCAGAATCCCTGGCACCCATCAGCACAACTCCTTCATGTCCAGGTGAGGTGCCCACACATGTTATCTGCTATAGACCCATTTGACCCATCAGGTGTGCAGCTCACAATGCCATCTCTTTGTTCCCACAGGAGAAGATAGCCAATAATAAATAGGAAAGGGCCAAGGCGGGTGTTGTGTTGGGTTGGCTGGGTCGATGTAGACTGCACTTGATGCAGTGCAGCGAGAGACAGACTTCCAACACTTGATGAGATGCAACACGATTTTATTTAACATCTAAACTATAATACATGTTCAACTGTGGGTTGACACTATGCTGACTTGAATGGAGACCTGACAGTAGCCTGACCAGACTTATTAGCTACCACATGGTGTTTGCACTGGCTAGCTCACGAGCTCTGACTGTCTCAGAGGCTTGGTCCCGAGAGAGCGGGAAAACTGGTGCCCTCTGGCTTTATAGTGGTCGTGTCCTGTCTGGTGATTGGCTGCTGTGTTCTGTGTGCTCACTGGTCATCCTGTGTGTCAATCACTGCCTGTCTGCACTCCATCATATACATGGATGTATATTATGGCATCTCATCCCCTTTTTTTTTACAGTGTTTGTGTTCAGATAATAAATAGTAAGGTGCACGTGCGTATGTACGTGCATATGTGCGTGACTATATACAGAATGTGTTAAAATGATCATATATACATAGGAAGGTGTCGCTAGTGCAGATATAGGGCAGATAAAATGGTAGGTAACAAAAGTGTGCACAAGTAAAGAATTTGGCATGAGCCATCTCGCTGGTTAACTGTTCTCATTTTGGTATCGGGTAATGTTCCCTCATGATGTTGCGGTTTAGATCCTTGGGGTCAATGCAGATTCGAAGCTCCCCTGACGGCTTCTTGACACAGACCATGGAGCTGACCCAGTCGGTGGGTTCTGTTCTGTGACCTTTGATATGATGCCCTGGTCCTGGAGGTCCTGTAATTGCTGCTTGAGGCAGTCCTTGAGGGGTGCCGGCACCCGACGCGGTGCGTGAACCACAGGGGTGGCATTTGGTTTGAGCAGGATTTTGTATCGGTATGGGAGTGTGCCCATTCCGACGAACACACTGTGGTATTGCGTGATAATGTCATCAATTTCAGCTTGGAAGTTTTCATCAGGTGAGGACGCCGCCTGTGAGGATGACATGGTGTGGACTCGCAGAACCAGGTTCTGGAGTTTGCAGGCCCGAGCACCGAGCAAGGATGCTCTGTCCGGTCCTACAATCTCAAATCGCAGTGTTGCTTTAAATGATTTATTGGAAACTCCGAGTCGCAATGAGCCACTTGCAGCTATGGCATTGCCATTGTAGTCAAGGAGCTGGCAGGCTGGTGGAAGAATGCTTGGTTTGACGCGGATGGTGTCGAGATCGGATTTCAAGATGAGGTTCGCCAATGCGCCGGTGTCCAGCTTGAACCGGATGCGAGCCTTGTTGACTGTGAGGACAGCACACCACTCATCGTCGGGATCCACGCTTAGGATTGGAAGGTGCTTCACTATCTTGGAGAGAGGCAGCGCATGCTTCGTAATGATTCCCACCCGGTATGGGGATTTGAGGCACTCAGCATCAGGATCTGTTGGGCTGTCGGGGTCAGAGTCTAGCATGTCCTGCTGTATGGAACGGACGCTTCTGCACCGTGGCTGGTATCGCTGGATGCTGGGCAGTGGAGCAGATCTGCAAAGGGCTGCGTAGTGGCCAAGCTTGCCACACTGTAGACACTGTCGTAATTTTGCCGGACATTGCCGCTTTAAATGGGCGGAGCCACAATTCGGACACGTCATGACGCCAACGCCAGCGCGTTCTGTGCGCCAACGCACATGTGCAGTGCGGTTGAACGACGTACGCACCTGCGCAGGCTGATCTTCTGCCTCGCCATCCCCTCGGTCGTGGCGCGCATGCGCAGGGGCCCGGGAGAAGCGCGCAAAATGGCCACTCTCATCGATCTGTCAGCCCTGCATTTGTGCAATGGCCTGTACCCGTTCCGCCTCATGGAAGGTTTGCTTTGCCATTTCTGACGCCCTGATGTGGGAGTACCGATTGTTACATGTTCGTGGAGAACGCACGTTTCGATGGCGATGGCGAGGGTGAGCTGCTTGACTTTCAGGAGCTGCTGGCAAAGGGAATCGGAGTGGACCCCGAAAGCGATCTGGTCCCGGATCATGGAATCAGTTGTGGAGTCATAGTTACGTGACTGCGTGAGGAAGTGTAGATGGGTCAAAAAGGATTGAAAAGGTTCATCATTACCCTGAAGCCTCGACTGGAAAACGTACCGTTCAAAGCTCTCATTCACCTCAATGTCGCAGTGGCTGTCGAACTTCAGCAGGATTGTTTTAAATTTTGTCTTGTCTTCGCCTTCAGCGAATGTAAGGGAGTTGTAGATGTGGATGGTGTGGTCCCCGGCTGTGGAGAGGAATAGTGCGATCTTCCTGGCATCCGATGCGGCCTCGAGGTCGGTGGCTTCGATATAGAGTAGGAAATTCTGTTTGAAGATCTTCCAATTTGCGCCGAGATTGCCGGCGATGCGGAGATGCGGAGGAGGGCGGGCGTTTTCCATGTTTTCCATGGCTGTTTGCTGGTCAACGCTGATTCACTCAATGTTGGTCCCTCAATTTGCAGCATCCATACCTGGTACCATGATGTGTTGGGCTGGCTGGATCGATGTAGACTGCACTTGATGCAGTGTAGCGACAGACAGACTTCCAACACTTGATGAGATGCAACACGATTTTATTTAACATCTAAACTATAATACATGTTCAACTGTGGGTTGACACTGTGCTGACTTGAATGGAGACCTGACATTAGCCTGACCAGACGTACTAGCTACCACATGCTGTTTGCACTGGCTAGCTCACGAGCTCTGACTGTCTCAGAGGCTTCGTCCCGAGAGAGCGGGAAAACTGGTGCCCTCTGGCTTTACAGTGGTTGTGTCCTGTCTGGTGATTGGCTGCTCTGTTCTGTGTGCTTACTGGTCATCCTGTGTGTCAATTACTGCCTGTCTGCACTCCATTATACACATAGATGTATATTATGACAGTGGGGGTGTCCAGAGATCTGAGTCCTCACCCCCTGATAAGGAACGGGCCCTGAAAAGTACAAGGTTGTCCCAGGAGAGAGCAGTTACCGACAGCCAGGTTGCCCTGTGCCACAGACGTGGGGGTCCACTGCCCCTTCACCCAGATGAGCTGCCTCAAGTGAATTGTTCACGTCAAACAAAATGACCCATCCCTCTCACTGACCACGTCCATTGTCTCACAGTATCGGTGCCCCCACACCTCAGAGGTGAATTCCGAGGAGAATGCCATTGAGGCATCACAGCTGTCACCCCCACCTTCCACCAGCACAGAGCCACACATCTCTGTGGGCGACATTAGTGGACAGGCTTCTGGGGCACAATCTGGTGAGCACCACACAGTTGCTGATGCACATCAGGTGGAGGAAAGAACATCCAAGGAACATCCACTTTGCCAGACAGCTGGTTCATGATGCAGAGCGAGGACAGCAGCATGGGTTCAATTCCCGTACCAAAGAAGAACAAAGAAAATTACAGCACAGGAACAGGCCCTTGGGCCCTCCCAGCCTGCGCCGATCCAGATCCTTTATCTAAACCTGTCTCCTATTTTCCAAGGTCTACTTCCCTCTGTTCCCCGCCCGTTCATATATCTGTCCAGATGCATCTTAAATGGTGCTAGCGTGCCTGCTTCTACCACCTCCGCTGGAAAAGCATTCCAGGCACCTACCACCCTCTGCGGAAAAAACTTTCCACGCATATCTCCCTTAAACTTTCCCCCTCTCACCTTGAAATTGTGACCCCTTGTAATTGACACCCCAACTCTTGGAAAAAGCTTGTTGCTATCCACCCTCTCATAATTTTGTAGACCTCAATCAGGTCCCCCCTCAAACTCCGTCTTTCCAACAAAAACAATCCTAATCTACTCAACCTTTCTTCATAGCTAGCACCCTCCATACCAGGTAACATCCTGGTGAACCTCCTCTGCACCCTCTCTAAAGCATCCACATCCTTTTGGTAATGTGGTGACCAGAACTGCACGTAGTATTCCAAATGTGGCCTAACCAAAGTCCTATACAACTGTAACATGACCTGCTGACTCTTGTACTCGATACCCCGTCCTATGAAGGCAAGCATGCCGTATGTCTTCTTGACCACTCTATCGACCTGCGTTGCCACCTTCAGGGTACAATGGACCTGAGCTCCCAGATCTCTCTGTACATCAATTTTCCCCAAGACGCTTCCATTGACCATATAGTCCGCTCTTAAATTGGATCTTCCAAAATGCATCACCTCGCATCTGCCATTTTTCTGCCCATCTCTCCAATCTATCTATATTTTGTTGTATTCTCTGACAGTCCCCCTCGCTATCTGCAACTCCACCAATCTTAGTATCATCTGCAAACTTGCTAATCAGACCACCTATACCTTCCTCCAGGTCATTTATGTAGATCACAAACAGCAGTGGTCTGAGCACGGATCCCTGTGGAACACCACTAGTCACCCTTCTCCATTTTGAGACACTCCCATCTACCACTACTCTCTGTCTCCTGTTGCCCAGCCAGTTCTTTATCCATCTAGCTAGTACACCCTGAACCCCATACGACTTCACTTTTTCCATCAACCTGCCATGGGAAACCTTATCAAACGCCTTACTAAAGTCCATGTATATGACATCTACAGCCCTTCCCTCATCAATTAACTTTGTTACTTCCTCAAAGAATTCTATTAGGTTTGTAAGACATGACCTTCCCTGCACAGAAACATGCTGCCTATCGCTGATAAGTCTATTTTCTTCCAAATGTGAATGGATCCTATCCCTCAGTATCTTCTCCAACAGTTTGCCCACCACTGACATCAAGCCTACAGGTCTATAATTCCCTGGATTATCCCTGCTACCCTTCTTAAACAAAGGGACAACATTAGCAATTCTCCAGTCCTCCGGGACCTCACCCATGCTCAAGGATGCTGCAAAGAGTTCTGTTAAGGCCCCAGCTATTTCGTCCCTCGCTTCCCTCAACAACCTGGGATAGATCCCATCCGGACCTGGGGACTTATCCACCTTAATGCCCTTTAGAATACCCAAATATTCCCCCTTCCTTATGCCGACTTGACCTAGAGTATTTAAACATCCATCCCTAACTTCAACATCCGTCATGTCCCTCTCCTTGATGAATACCGATGCAAAGTACTCATTAAGAATCTCACCCATTTCCTCTGACTCCACGCATAAATTCCCTCGTTTGTCTTTGAGTGGGACAATCCTTTCTCTAGTTACCCTTTTGCTCCTGATATACAAATAAAAGGCTTTGGGATTTTCCTTAATCCTGTTAGCCAAAGATATTTCATGACCCCATTTAGCCCTCTTTATTGTGCGTTTGAGATTTGTCCTACTTTCCCGATATTCCTCCAAAGCTTCATCAATTTTAAGTCGCCTAGATCATATGTCTGCTTCCTTTTTCATCTTAGCTCGTCGCACAGTTCCACCCGTCATCCATGGTTCCCTAATCTTGCCATTTCTCTTCCTCATTTTCACAGGGACATGTCTGTCCTACACTCTAATCAACCTTTCCTTAAAAGACTCCCACATTTCAAATGTGGATTTACCCTTAAACAGCTGCTTCCAATCCACATTCCCTAGCTCCTGCCGAATTTTGTTATACTTGGCCTTTCCCAAATTTAGCACTCTTCCTTTAAGACCACTCTCGTCTTTGTCCATGATTATTCTAAAACTTGCGGAATTGTGATCGCTATTCCCAAAGTAATCACCGACAGAAACTTCAACCACCTGGCCGGGATCATTCCCCAATACCAGGTCCAGTATGGCTCCTTCCCGAGTTCGACTATTTACTGCTCTAAAAAACTCTCCTGGATGCTCTTTACAAATTCTGCTCCATCTACGCCTCCAACACTACATGAGTCCCATTCAATGTTGGGGAAATTAAAATCTCCCATCACGACCACCCTATTGCTCCTACATTTTTCTATAATCTGTCTACATATTTGTACCTCTACTTCACGCTCGCTTTTGAGAGGCCTATAGTAAAGTCCGAACAATGTTACTGCACCCTTTCTATTTCTTAGCTCTACCCATATTGCCTCAGTGCTCGAATCCTCAATAGTGCCCTCCTTAATTATGGTCCCACCTCCCCCCAGAACCGGTTCCAATGTCCCAAAAATCTGAACCCCCTCCCTCCTGCACCATCTCTCAAGCCATGTATTCATTCTGACTATTCTTGAATTTCTACTCTGACTGTCTCGTGGCACTGGTAGCAATCCTGAGATTACTACCTTTGAGGTCCTACTTTTTAACTTATTTCCTAACTCCCTAAATTCTAATTGTAGGACCTCATCCAGTTTTATTACCGATATCGTTGGTGCCTATATGCGCCATGACAACTGGCTGTTCACCCTCCCCCTGCAGCCGATCTGAGACATTCCTGACCCGTGCACCCGGGAGGCAACATACCATTCGGGAGTCTCGTTCTCGACCAAAGAAATGCCTATCTACTCCCCTTATGATTGAATCCCCTGTGACTATAGCCCTGCCAGTCTTTTTCCTACCCTTCTGTGCAGCAGATCCAGTCACGGTGCCATGAGTCTGGCTACTACTGCCTTCCCCTGGTAAGTCATCTCCCCCAACAGTTTCCAAAACGGTACACCTGTTCTGGAGGGAGATGACCACAGGGGACACCTGCACTGCCTTCCTGCTCTTTCTCTGCCTTTTGGTCACCCATTCCCTGTCTCCCTCACCAATCCTAATCTGCGGTGTGACCAACTCACTGAACGTGCTCTCCACGACCTCCTCAGCATTGTGGATGCTCCAAAGTGACTCCATCCGCAGCTCCAGAGCCGTCATGCGGTCTAACAGGAGCTGCAGCTGGACACACTTCCTGCACATGAAGGAGTCAGGGGCATCGGCCGCGTCCCTGAACTCCCACATTGAGCAAGAGGAGCATAACACTGGTCTGGGATCTCCTGCCATTTTTACACTTTACCTTAACTGATTACAAATATAATATGAAATAATGAATAAGTGAAATGAATCAAGATTTTACTTACCAATCACAATACTAACCAACACACGAAGAGTTAAATTTCTCCCAGCTACTGCTAATTGGAGCAATTTCCTTACCCCAGCCAATCAGGTCACTGCTTTGCTGTGATATCACTCTTCAAATTTATCCCCAAAGACCCTGTGGCCGCTGTTTAAACAGCTACTTTAAATACTCACCGCTCGACTCTGCCGCTCCGCCCACTCTAACAGCTGAATTCCCGGCGAAAAAGGGAAAGAGTGCCCCCACGACACAGGCTGAAGTTATTCATGAAGGCCCCATCTTTTCAACCTTGTCCCCCACCTGCAGGTGTGGTGATCCTCAGGTTAAATCACTACCAGTCAGCCAGTCAGCTCTCCCCTCAAGGTGGAAACAGCCTATTGTCAACTTGGACTATGGCGACTTTACCTTACCTGGCCTGCAGCCTGGGGACACACCTAAACGTAACACTACAACACAAAACATCACAAAGAATGACGAGCACTGAATAGATAAGTGGAGGGGCCCGGGTTTGGGGGGGGGGGGGGGGGGGGGGGGGGGGGGGGGTCACTATTTGTAGCCAGGGGAAATGGAAATATCAAATGTTCACTATTAAAACTTGTTACATCTGATACATGTGAAGACTCTGTCATGTTAATCGTCACAGTGGGCATGCCTTCGCCCCCATTCCCTGATGCCCTCTGCACCACCACCTCCCCACCCCTGGGCACAATAGTCCAAGATCAAATGCACCTGACACCGTTGAGAGGATTGGTGTGAGCGCACTGTCAAAAGAAAGACTAGGGCGGGATTCACCCGCAATTGGCAGGACAGCCCAATGCCGACGCCAAGAGCAGCACGAACCACTCCGGTGTTGGGCCGCCCGGAAGTTGTGGTATCCTCCGCACTTCCGAGGGCTTGGCCGGCGCCGGCGGGGTTGGCGCCGCTCCAACTGTTGGCGAAGGGCCACCGTGGGCCGGCGCGCTTTAGCGCATGCGCAGAACCGATGGCGTGTTCTGGCGCATGCGCAGAACCGCCGGTATGTTTCCTGCGCATGCGAGGGGGTTTCTTCTCCGTGCCGACCATGGAGGAGCCTTACAGAGACCGGCATGGAGGGAAAGAGTGCCCCCATGACACAGGCCCACCCGCAGATCGGTGGGCCCCGATCGCAGGCCAGGCCACCATGGGCCACCATGCCCCCCCCCCCCACCTCCCCGGGCCAGATACCCCTGCACCCCCACGTGGACTCCGCTAGCCGCCCTCCAAGCCAGGTCCCGCCGGGATGGACCATGTCCATTTCACGCCGGCGGGACTGGCCGAAAACGGGCGACCACTCATCCCATGGGGGCCTGGAGAATTGCTGGGAGGGCCGCTGCCAACGGCCCGCGACCAGCGCGCCATGATCCCTGCCCGATAACCGACGCCGGAGAATTCGGCAACCAGTGTTGGAGTGGAGGGGCTGGATTTACACAGCCTCCTGGAGATTTTCCAACTCGGCGGGGGGTCGCACAATCCCGCCCTAGGAGTCAGACTTTGGCATTAATTAAGGAGCTCTTCTCACAGCAAGTTATCCTGACCCTCCCGCCTTGTACATTGGCCCACTGACAGTGCCGGCACAGGCCGATTACCCTGGAGTGATGTTGTCCCTCCTTGGAGGGTGGAACAGGATGGTTGGGCAGGGTGCGATGTCAGGGGTGGTGGGCGGGAAATGGCGGAGGGAAGGAGGGACATGGAGGAGAGGGGGAATGGGAAGGGGAAGGGGAAGGAGTGAAATGAGGTAAGTGGGGATTGGTGGAATTGGAGGGATGAAGAAGTGAAATGGGGGGGATTGGATGGGTGGGAGGGAAATGGGGGGTGGAGAGAAAGGGGAAGACAGAGGTGGGGAGGGGGAAAGGGGGGAATTTGGGAGGTGGGAGCTGATGGAACACCCTCGTTCTATGGGAATCTGGTGAGGATGGGGCCTCCATGGTCATTCAGGCATGTTGAACTCTCGCCCCTGCCTGCATTCTACATCCTCCAGCTCCTCATGCGGCTCCTACCCGGGCCCGTCCTCCAGTCCCTCTTGGTGCACCTCCTCATCCTCCTCAGACAAGGGCACATATCCCTCCTCCTCCAGAATGTCATGCCGCTGCTGTGCCAGGTTTTGGAGGGTACAGTACACCACCAGAAAGTGGGAGACCCTCTGGGAGTGTGCTACAGTCTGATGCACTGCTCAATGACAGCATGGCTGGCATGGTGGCCCTCATTACATCAGGTCTCTGCCTCGGTCTCAGTCCTTCACACCGGCGTCATCAGCCAGGACCTCAGCGGGTACCCCTTAATGCCATCAATTAACACAAGACGAGTAGTGAACGAAACTGTGGCTTTAATAAGCTAAACAGAAAGCCTCTGGGCCACTGATCCCGAACTGGGGCAGGGCCAGAGGTCAGCCACGTTTATACCGAGCCCGAGGGGAGGCGGAGCCATCAGGCAGTGGTTTACCACAATAATATAGTACAGTAACAGTTTACCACAATACACTAACAGTGGTTTACTACATTCACTCTTTGTTAAATAAAAGAGTCCAGCGGGGGTGAAGTGGACTTAAAGGTCGAGTCTGTCGGGGGCTTTGACCTTCCAACGTGATTGCCTCAGTCCCAGCTGTGGTCTGTGCACTGGTGTCGAAACCTGCACGTCTGGGAACGTGTTGCCTTCTTCTTCGCCCAGTAGTTGAGTAGTGGTGATGGTCACCGGTCGGCCTGCAGGTGCCAAATCTTGACGTCGCTGGGTAGTGGTGGGTCGGGGTGGTGGTGCTGGTTGCTGGGGAACCTGCAGGTAACAAATCCCGGAGGGAGACTGTGTCCTGCCGCCTGTCATGTTGTGCCACGTAGGCATATTGTGGGTTGGCATGGAGGAGCAGGACCTTCTCGACGAGGAGATCCGATTTATGACTCCTTGCATGCTTTGGGAGGAGGACGGGCCCTGGAACTGTCAGCCAGGACGGGAGCGAGACCCCTGAGGTGGACTTCCTAGGGAAGGCAAACATACGTTCGTGAGGGGTCTCATTGGTGGCGGTACACAGGAGCGACCGGTTGGAATGGAGCACAGCAGGAAGGACCTCCTGCCGGCGGGAGACTGGGAGATTCTTTGACCATAGGGCCAGAAGGACGGCCTTCCAGACCGTTGCGTTCTCCCTCTCCACCTGTCCATTTCCCCGAGGTTTGTAGGCTGGTCGTCCTGCTTGAGGCAATGCCCTTGCTAAGCAGGAACTGACGTAACTCGTCGCCCATGAAGGAGGTACCCGGATCGCTATGGATGTAGGTGGGGAAACCGAACAAGGTGAAGAGACTGTGCAGGGCCTTGATGACGGTGGCAGAGGTCATGTCATGGCATGGGATGGCAAAGGGTACTCGTCAACAACGTTGAGGAAGTACACATTACGGTCAGTGGAGGGGAGGGGCCCTTTGAAGTCGATGCTGAGGTGCTCAAAGGGGCGGAAAGCCTTTACCAGGTGTGCTCTGTCTGGCTGATAGAAGTGTGGTTTGCACTGCGCGCAGACCTGGCAGTCCCTGGTCATGGTCCTGACCTCTTCGATGGAGTAAGGCAAGTTGCGAGCCTTGATAAAATGGAAAAAACGGGTGACCGCTGGGTGACAGAGGTCATTGTGGAGGGCCCAAAGTTGGTCTACTTGTGCGCTGGCACATGTACCGTGAGATAGGGCATCTGGGGGTCCATTGAGCTGCCCAGGTCGGTATAAGATATCGTAGTTGTAGTTGGAGAGTTCGATCCTCCACCTCAGAATCTTGTCGTTCTTGATTTTGCCCTGCTGTGTATTATTAGACATGAAAGCAACCGACCGTTGGTCAGTGAGGAGAGTGAATCGCCTGCCAGCCAGGTAATGCCTCCAATGTCGCACACCTTCTACAATGCCTTGGGCTTCCTTTTCGACGCAGGAGTTGTCGAATTTCAGAGGCATGGAGGGTACGGGAGAAGAAAGCCACAGGCCTGCCCACCTGGTTGAGGGTAGCGGCCAGGGCAAAGTCCGACGCATCGCTCTCCGTCTGGAACAGAATGGACTCGTCCACAGCGTGCATCGTGGCTTTCGCGATATCTACCTTGATGCGGTTGAAGGCCAGGCGGGCTTCAGCCGTCAGAGGAAAAATGGTGGATTTAATGAGTAGACGGGCCTTGTCCACATAATTGGGGACCCACTGGGCATAGTAGGAGAAGAACCCGAGGCATTTCTTCAGGTCCTTGGGGCAGTGGGAGAGGGGATGTTCCAGGAGGGGGCGCATGCGGTCGGGCCCTAGGATTCCGTTTTCCACAACGTAGCCAAGGATGGCTAGGCGGGTTGTGCGGAAAACACATTTGTCCTTATTGTAAGTGGGGTTAAGGAGCTTAGCGGTGTGGAGGAAATGCCGGAGGTTTGCGTCATGTTCCTGCTGGTCATGGCCGCAGATGGTGACATTATCTAGATACGGGAACATGGCCCACAGCCTGTACTGGTCAACCATTCGGTCCATTTCCCGCTGGAAGACCGAGACCCCATTGGTGATGCCGAAGGGAACCCTGAGGAAGTGGTAGAGGCGGCCATCTGCCTCGAAGGCAGTGTATTGACGGTCCTCTGGGCGGATAGGGAGCTGGTGGTACGCGGACTTCAAATCAACTGTGGAGAAGACTCAATACTGCGCAATCTGATTGACCGTGTCAGATATGCAGGGAAGGGGATACACATCGAGCTGCGTGTACCGGTTGATCGTCTGACTGTAGTCGATGACCATCCGGTGCTTCTCCCCAGTCTTGATGACCACCACTTGGGCTCTCCAGGGGCTGATACTGGCCTCAATGATCCCCTCTCACAGGAGCCGCTGGATCTCCGACCTGATAAAGGCCCTGTCCCGGGCACTGTATCGTCTGCTCCTAGTGTCGACGGGCTTACAGTCCGGGATGAGGTTATCAAAGAGCGAGGGTGGGGTGACCTTAAGGGTTGCGAGGCTACAGACGGTGAGGGGGGGCAGGGGTCCACCGAACTTTAAGGTAAGCCTTTGGAGGTGGCACTGAAAGTCGAGCCCCAGTAATAGGGCAGCGCAGAGATGGGGGAGGATGTAGAGCTTAAAGTTGGTGTACTCTACGCCTTGTACCGAAAGGGTCGCGACACAGTACCCCCGGATTTCTACGGAATGTAGTCCGGAAGCCAGGGAGATTTTCTGGGTCGCAGGTAAAATTGGGAGCTAGCAGCGCCTTACCGTATCTGGGTGGATAAAGCTGTCTGTGCTCCCGGAGTCGAAGAGGCAGGCCATCACGTGCCCGTTGATCCGGACAGTCATTGTGGATTTCGTGAGATGATGAGGTTGAGACTGGTCGAGTGTGATGGAGGCGAGCTTCGGAAGATGGTGGGTCAGCCGGTCGGAGGTAGCGGTGGCCAGCGTACGACCGGGTGAGCAGGGGTCCCGGGAGGTGGCGGAGTGGTTTCAAAATGACGGCCCCTATGGGTCGAGCATGGCAGGTGGCATCAAAGGTGGTGTCAATGATGGCGGCCGGAATCAGAGATGTCAGCGAAGATGGCAGCCCCCACAGGTCGCACATTGCGGATGGCGCGGCAGATGGTGGTGGTCCCGACAGACAACAGGCAGCGCTGCTGGGCCAAGGAACTTTAGGGACAGGTCAGGCCTGGCAGACTTTGGCGAAGTGGACCTTCCACACCCGTTGCAAATCGTGTTCTGTGCAGGGCAGCGTTGTCTGGGGTCCTTACCCTGGCCGCAAAAGTAGCATTTCGGGCTTCCGGCGTTGGCGGGCTGCTGCACAGCACAGGCTTGCGCTGCACTCATGTCGGGTGATGGCGGCGCCCATGACGTCCACGAGGGTGCCGTGTGATCGGAGGTGTAGGCCTCCATGTTCTGGAAAGCCACTTCCAGCGGGTTTGAGAGCTGCACTGTCTGTGAGAGGCCAGGTGTACACCCTTCTAACAAGCGCTGATGGGTGTAATTGGATTTAATGCCCGCAACATATGCATCCCTGATCAGTAGCTCCGTGTGTTGGACAGCCGATACCGCCTGGAAAGCACAGTTCCGGCCGAGTACCCGCAAGGCACGCAGGAATTTGGCTTGTGATTCTCCAGGGCGTTGTCACCTCGTGGCAAGTAGGTGCCTGGCGTACACCTCATTTACTGCCTTTACGTACTGTCCCTTCAGCAGCATTATCAGCTCCGTATACGAGGGGGCGTCTCTGATAAGAAGGAAAACTTGCGGGCTCACCCGTGCGTTGAGTATTTGAAGCTTTTGGAGGTCGATGACATCGTCGGTGGAGGATCCAAGGTAAGCTTCGAAGCAGCTTAGCCAGTGCTCGAATGTCACAGTGGCGTCGGCTGCTTGTGAGTCCAGCTTCAAGCGATCAGGCTTGACTGTTGAATTCATTTTAAAAGTTTAGCTTCTTAAATTGATGTGCCATCAATTAACACAAGACGAGTAGTGAACAAAACTGTGGCTTCAATAAGATAAACAGAAAGCCTCCTGGCCACTGATCCCGAAGTGGGGCAGGGCCGGAGGTCAGCCACCTGAATACCGAGCCCAAGAGGAGGCGGAGGCATCAGGCAGTGGTTTACCACAATACATGTAGCACTTTAACAGTTGGCCACAATATATATAATACACTAACAGTGGTTTACCACACCCCTTATCCCCCAAGAACCAACCCGTCATCCTAGGGTGGTCCTCGATGACTTGGGGAAATCCAAGTGCCTCAGGATTTAGCTGTCATGCATGCTTCCTGAGTATCAGGCACACACATGCATAATATGGAGACAGTGGTCGCACACAATCTAAACATTCAGGGAGTGGAACCCCTTCCTGTTAATAAAGGGCACTCGCTGATGCATGTCATTGATTGCCCCCTGCACCTGGGGCATCCCGGTAATGGTATAGAATTCTGCAGTCCAGGCATGTTGGCTAGCCAGGTCCAGCTCAAAGGTGATGTAGTTGGATGCCCGGGCACATAGGACATCCGTGACCTCTCAGATGCACCTGTAGGCTGTAGCTTGTGAAATGCCATACAGGTCCCTGCTCAAACCCTGGAGCGATCCATTTGCATAAACGTTCATGGCTGCAGTGATCTTCACGATCACCAGGAGTGGGTGTCCTCCTCCTCCATGGGGTGCGAAGTCCACAAGGATGTGGCACAGGTGCTGCACTGTCTCTTTGTTGAGACGGAGTCATCTGCGACACATGCTGTCCATCATCTCCTTGAAAGATCAACGACGCCTGTACACCTTGGGCTGTCACTGGCCTCCCCTTTTCGATACCTCCTCAGCCTGATGGATGGCTAAGTCTTTAGAGTGTGCTGCAGCCCCCTGCACGTGGGGTACTGCCTCAAGCCTGTGTCGTCACTGCTGCCTTCTCTGGCGTCTGGCCACCTGGGCTCCACCAGCACTGCAATATCAGCCCTGCAGGACCGACACAGCCACCTGTAAGAAATTGGAGAAGGAGATAGGCCGACATCAGTTAGGGCTTCCATCCCAGGACCCTTAAATCAACCAAACCTCACCCACTCATTTGTTTCCCACCTTCTCTCAGTGCCATTCAGAAAGGCAGTTGTGCTCTGCACACTCATCCCCGGCCAAATCAGGGGCCCCTGGACCCCAGATCCCAGACCTGTGCTGGGAGAATTAGGGAGATTGTGCTCAGGTGCCCTCTTCTGATCCATACACTTACACGTTGGTAGCAAGAAGATCCCAGTGATCAAGCTCAGCTCTTTAGTGTCTGATTGTTGGCAGCTACTTCCATGGCGCTGATGCTCCTCGAGTTCAGGCACAGTGTTCAGGTTTCAAAGTTTGATTGGATTGCTATGCACTAATCATCTCTGAAACATGGCACATGTGCCCTCGAGAAGCCACTTGAGAGTTGAGGAGTGTGAAGTACTCTCACGACTAGCAAGGCAAATTCCTCATTTACAATGGCCTTCAGCTCTGAAGCTAGAGGCTGCTCACAGTCAATAGGAGTTTCAGCATAATACCAAAAACAGGTATTATGGAGATGGAGATGTTTGGTTGGACAGACAGGCTGCAGACGTGGTAGCCCCGGTTATGGAACTTCACAATATTTAACGGTGGATTGAAGGCCTCACAGACACACAGCCCCTCACCACCCCGGCCCAGGGCGACCCCCGACTCAGAATGCTGCCACCCCCCGCGCACCAAGCCCAATCCTCTGAGGTGTCTCCCACCATGCCCCCACTCCCCAACACAGGGTCAGCAGCTCCAGTGCCTTTGAGGTACATGCCAGAAAATGGAAATGGCTACTCACATCCTCACTTTGCCTCAGTTGCCACTGCAGCAGCTTCATGTTTTTAAAAAGGAGCACTAACTGATGACCGTGTATTTCTCGCTGGGTTGTTGGTTAATTCCCGGAGAACGCTGCATTTATAAGGATCCTCCGTTTAAACCCTGTTTGTCCACTATTTTCTTTTGCTATTACAAATTTTGTCCATGGACGATTAATGCCTTTAATGTGGACTCTGCTTTTAATTCGAGCAGAAGCCTGTGTTGGTATAAACTGAAGATTGACCTGTGACCCTCTGCATGAAGCTGTCTGTAATTCAAACCAGCAGATTCCAGAACAATTTGACTGACATCAGTGATGAGTCAGAGTGATGAACTTGGCTGGTGGCCAATGAACTGGCTCAAAATGCTGGGCTTTGCCGATACTCAGTGGTGATTGGTTCTGACTTCTCTGGAATGGTTGTCTCACCCCAGTATGGCATGGTTGTTTACAGTTTTGCCTTGAGTTCAGAAGCTGGAGGAGCTTCTCTGATTCTCTCTTTGTGATGTTGAAACCTCTCTAACAATCCCGATTTAAAAACTCTTCTCTTTCCCCAGTAAGGCGGACATTTTTGGTGAAATTGCTGAAAGGGGTGAGATTAAATACTCGGGCTAGGAGCTGGGTTTGAGGTGAGAAAAAGAGCCTCAAGAAAACAAGCTTGAAGGTGATCTTTTGAGTTGAACGCCCAGTTTAATAAAGGCTAAAATGCTTTTCCAGAAGGGATCCGAATGCCTGTGGGTACTGCATATATGTTTCTGCTGGAAGACCATCACCTACTGTACACCGGTGGTTTTGATGAGTCAGCGTGCTGGGAGGAGAGCCTGCTGCAAAAAAAGCAACCTCAAAAGCAAAGACTTTTATCTTTTTATTTTAATCCTTATTATTTGTTTCTCTCTGTTTCTTTGTCTTGCGTCTGTGGGTAGAGGATGGGACAGTAAAAGAGGGAGAGTAGGTTAGCTTGCTGTTATTCCGTTATAATTCATGCAAAGGTCATCTTCATTTCTGTTACAAATAAACAGAACAGTGTTTCAACTTGCAAACCTGGTGACTGTGAATTATTGGGCAGCCAAGGGCCAGAGACTTTAGGAATTTGATACAAATTATTTGTTAACTCACTTGTGTTGGGTCTGCGGGACTGGAATCGACCGTGCACTAGCCCAGGGTGCTGTAATACATTCAACTTCAATCTCGTTAATGAGATTGACATGAATGCCTTTCCTGCTATTTATCTGGCTCGCCCAGATCCAGGGCGGGCACAACATGGTGGGTAAATCATGTCCCACAACTCACTAGGGTCAGATCTTAGCTGTGATCTTCGTTGTCCTGTCAATGTGCTCACTCTGTCAACTTAAAGTCCAACTTTAAGGACTTTCATCCTAAAGTGCATGGCCGGGATTCTCCAATCCTGCGGGCAAATTCTGATGCCGGCGTGAAAGGTGGCACGAGCCACTCCGGCGCTGACGGGCCTCACCTGGCAGCTATCCATCCCTTCCTAGGGGACTGATACGGCGCCGGAATGGTGTTTGCCGCTCCGGCACCCAAATGCCGATGGCAATAGCTGGTGCGAGTTTGCGCATGCGCATGGGTTCCCGTCTCCATGCCGGCCCCCGGGCAATATGGTGGAGCCGTACAGGGGCCTATCGCGGAGGAACATAGGCCCCCACGGGACTAGCCCACCCACCTAGGCCCAGAGAATCGCCACTTTCAACGGCTCCCGACCAGCGCGGCGGCGATCCCGCGGGCGCCTGAAAATCAGCGCCGGAGAATCGGTGTGCCGGGGTCGGGGCGGCGTGGCATGATACTCGCGCCTCCCCAGCACGGGGTTGGAGAATCCCAGGCCATGTCTCAGTTTGGGACACCATCTTTTAGGAAACCCAGATGTGCCGAAGGTCACATATCTGATGAGCCCTCCTCAGCCATGGATATCCCTTGCGGACTGAGGGTCCAAAAACAAGTTACACTGAGGTTGCTGTGGTGGTATGGATATGAGCACTGCCATTGGTGCAGAGCACTGGTTTCCCATTGGCTCTGGCTGGTCATGTGCCTCTCGTCCGATTGGTTGGGACTAGTCATGTGACTGCTCTCCAATTGGTTGAGAGGCAAGTAGGCCCCGCCTCTGAGGCGGGGTATAAGTACCCAGAGTTCCCGGCGGTCGGCCTTTCTCGGTAGTTGACCACCGGGCTAACAACTAGCTGATTAAAGCCAAGGTTCGGATCATAATTGTGTCTTGAGTTCAATTGATGGTACATCAATTTAATCTGCTAGAATTTTGGAATGGAGCTTCGCATCAAGCCTGACTGCCTCCACACCAGCCGCAGGCTTCAAATGCGTCTGCAATCTTTAAACACTGGCAGGCGTGTTTTAATAGCTACCTGACGACTGCAGCCGGCAAGCCCACCAAGGAGCAAAAACTCCACTTCAGCCACTCGTGCGTGGGCACAGCGATCTACTCAATGATTGAGGACGAAAGCGATTATAATGTGGCCATGGAGATTCTCAAAGGACACTTTCTCTGGCCGGTCAATGAAGTATACGCACGGCATCTCCGGACGACTAGACAACAGTTCCCTGGTGAGTCTCTCGACGAGTTTTACCAGGCCCTCGCAGCTCTCGGGAGAACTTGCGCATGTTTCCAAATTTCGGTGACTGAGCACATGGATTTTTAATCAGAGACGTTTACGTTGCCGGCATGCAGTCTCCTTCTATCCGCCAATGATTGCTAGAAAAGAACACCCTCAGCCTAGCTGAGGCACGGACTCTTGCAACCTCCCTGGAGGTTGCTGACCTGAACGCCCGCGCATACGCCCCCGGCCGCACAGCAACCCCCTGGACTTCATGGCACGCGCCACCCCCGTCCTCCGTGGACCCCGACCCCCCCTCAAGCCTGCGCCGCGGGTCGCTCCGACAAACTAGCGGGGCCCCGTTGCTATTTTTGTGGTCTCTCCAAGCACCCGCGCCCGCGCTGCCCGGCCACCTCCGCTCTGTGGAAGAGCTGGGGGAAGAAGGGCCACTACGCGGTGGTCTGCCTGACCAAATCGGTCGCTGCTGTTCCGCACAGCGACTGCGGATCACCCCCCCCCCCCCCCAGGCCCCCCTATGGCCCAGCGCTGCGCACCGACCTCTCCGGCCCGTCTCCCAGCCCCCGCAACGGCCCCACGGTCCTCCCGACCCTCGCTCCCAGCCGACCCGACCGGCTCGCAGACGCCATGGGTGCCGCCATCTTGGGGCCCCGACTCCACGTGCGGGTCCTGGGCGCCGCCATCTTGGGCCAACACGGAAGGCCCTGCCAGCGATTACTCTGCCATTGAGGATGGTCTGGAACTCTCACCACGACTGGCTTCCATCAAACTCGACCAGTCGCGACCACGCACGCTCGCCAAGGCTACAGCAACGGTTCAGCTCAACGGACACAAACGAGGTGCCTGCTGGACTCCGGGAGCACGGAAAGTTTTGTCCACCCCGACACGGTAAGACGCTGCGCGCTCCCCATCCATCCATCCAGTTAAACATAAAATTGGCCTCAGGTACGCATTCCGCCCAAATCACCGGGTGCTACATAGCGGACCTCACTGTCCAGGGGAGGGTTTTAAAAAACTTCAAACTCCTCATTCTCCCCCGTCTATGCACTCCGGCACTCTTGGGCCTGGATTTCCAGTGCAATCTGCAGAGCTTGACCTTCCAATTCGGCGGCCCTATTCCCCCCCTTACTGTCTGCAGCCTCGCGTCCCTCAAAGTGGACCCCCCTTCCTTGTTTGCTAATCACACCCCAGATTGTAAACCTGTCGCCACTCGGAGCAGACGATACAGTGCCCAGGACCGGACCTTCATCGGGTCCGAGGTCCAGAGGCTCCTTAAGGAAGGAGTTATTGAGGCCAGCAACAGTCCCTGGCGAGCCCAAGTGCTGGTAGTTCGGACTGGGGAGAAAAACCGGATGGTCATTGATTACAGTCAGACCATCAACAGGTTTACGCAGCTGGACGCGTATCCTCTCCCCGGTATTTCCAACCTGATTAACAGGATTGCGAAATACAAAGTCTTTTCCACGGTGGACCTTAAGTCCGCCTACCAGCTCCCCATCCGCGCGAGTGACCGCAAGTTCACCGCGTTTGAGGCAGATGGGCGCCTCTACCACTTCCTCAGGGTTCCATTCGGTTTCACAAATGGAGTCTCGGTCTTCCAACGGGAGGTGGACCGAATGGTCGACAAGCACGGTTTACGGGCCACCTTCCCGTATCTCGATAACGTCACCATCTGCGGCCATGACCAGCAGGACCACGACATCAACCTCCAAAAATTCCTCCGAACCGCAAAACCCCTTAATTTAACTTACAATAAGGATAAGTGTGTGTTTAGCACCGACCGTCTAGCCATCCTTGGCTACGTATTGCGTAACGGAGTGATAGGCCCCGATCCCGAACGCAGGCGCCCCCTGATGGAACTCCCTCTCCCCAACTCCCTCAAATCCCTCAAACGCTGCCTGGGCTTCTTCTCATATTATGCCCAGTGGGTCCCCAACTACGCAGACAAAGCCCGCCCCCTCATCCAGTCCACCTCCTTTCCCCTGTCGATGGTGGCCCGCCAGGCCTTTAGCCGCATCAAAGCGGATATCGCAAAGGCCACGATGCGTGCTATCGAGTCCCTTCCATTCCAGGTCGAGAGCGACGTGTCTGACGTAGCTCTGGCGGCCCCCTGAACCAAGCGGGCAGACCCGTGGCCTTCTTTTCACGAACCCTCCACGCTTCCGAAATCCGCCATTCCTCGGTGGAAAAGGAGTCACAGGCCATAGTCGAATCTATGCGATATTTTAGGCACTATCTGGCCGGCAGGAGGTTTACCCTCCTCACAGACCAACGGTCAGTAGTTTTCATGTTCGATAATGCACAGAGGGGCAAGATCAAGAACGACAAGATCTTGCGGTGGTGGATCGAGTTGTCCACGTACAACTACGATATCTTGTATCGTCCTGGGAAGCTCAACGAGCCTTCCGATGCCCTTCCCGCGGTACCTGCGCCAGCGCGCAGATTGACCACCTCCGCTCCCTCCACACGGACCTCTGCCATCCAGGGGTCACCTGTTTTTACCATTTTATTAAGACCCGCAACCTGCCCTACTCCGTTGAGGAAGTCAGGACCGTCACCAGGGACTGCCACGTCTGCGCCGAGTGCAAACCACACTTCTACCGCCCCGAACGAGTGCATCTGATCAAGGCATCCCGCCCCTTTGAACGTCTCAGTATAGACTTCAAGGGCCCCCTCCCCTCCATCAACCGTAACACTTATTTCTTGAGTGTTATCGACGAATACTCCCGCTTCCCTTTCGCCATTCCCTGTCCCGACATGACCACGACAACCTTCATAAAGGCCCTCGTATCCATCTTCTCCCTGTTCGGTTACCCCGCGTACATCCACAACAACTGGGGGTCCTCCTTTGTGAGCGACGAACTGCGTCAATTCTTGCTCAGCAGGGGCATAGCCTCTAGCAGGACGACCAGTTATAACCCCCGGGTAACGGTCAGGTCGAGCGGGAGAATGGTACCATCTGGAAGACCATCCTGCTGGCCCTACGGTCCAGAGATCTCCCTGTTCCCCGTTGGCAAGAGGTCATCCCCGATGCCCTGCATTCAATCCGGTCTCTCCTCTGTACTACCACCAATCAAACACCTCATGAAAGTCTTCTTGTTTTCCCCAGGAAGTCGTCCTCAGGATCTCCTCTCCCGACCTCGCTGGCCACCCCTGGGCCCATCTTGCTCCGGAAGCATGTGCGGGTGCACAAGTCCGACCCGTTGGTTGAGCGAGTCCAGTTACTCCACGCCAACCCGCAGTATGCGTATGTGGAGTATCCCGACAGTCGGCAGGATACGGTCTCGCTTCGGGACCTGGCACCCGCTGGCGTGTGGCCTTCTCACCCTACATCAACACCTCCCCCCAACCCCAATTCCCCCCAGCGCCCCCCGCGCCCCCAGGACCCAGCGCACATGCCCCCTCTTCCCCGATTGCAGCGTCTCCACCAGCGGCCCGGGGTACGGAGCCACATCTACGACCAACGCTCCCGGAGGCAAGGACGACCATCAGCCCGACGTCACCGGCTCCACTGCGACGCTCCTCCAGAACACCACGGGCAACCGACAGGCTGATTGTGTCCATCTGACGCGGCCATGGGACCTTTTTGGCCATTTTGTGTTATTCTGTTGTTAGTCGTAGTAGTATTGTTTTGCCACGAGCCAGTGGGCAGCCCACCTTTATCGATTTTCGCTGCTCATACCAACAGTCCTCGGACCCCCCCTCTCTCTCCCACTTGCCCCCCCCCCCGCCTTCTTTCTCCACAAGGGGTGAATGTGGTGGTATGGATATGAGCACTGCCATTGGTGCAGAGCACTGGTTTCCCATTGGCTCTGGCTGGTCATGTGCCTCTCGTCCGATTGGTTGGGACTTGTCATGTGACTGCTCTCCAATTGATCGAGAGGCAAGTAGGCCCCGCCTCTGAGGTGGGGTATAAGTACCCAGAGTTCCCGGCGGTCGGCCTTTCTCTGTAGTCGACCACCGGGCTAACAACTAGCTGATTAAAGCCACAGTCCGGACCCTAATTGTGTCTTGAGTCGAATTGATGGTACAGTTAATCTTAAAAGTGGACACTCTTGAGAATGAGGAAGGTTAAACTTCGGGATAACAGGATTGCAAATATCGAAGCGAAAATGCTTTCATATATGAATGGTGTTCAGAAAGTACAATTTATTCACAGTGGTAGAGCACCTATGACTCTGAGGTGACATCAATTTTTTTTTAGTTTTCCTAACCCTACCGCTGTACCTTGGTGCTGCCCTGACATCGACAGCAGGGGTGGAGACAGCTTGCTGACTGCCATATCCTGATGCCTATGATGATTTATGCAAATGTTCCCTGGTGGCCCAAATACCTAAGGGTCACCTGTACAGGAGCAGAAGCACGCTTGTTGGCTTGCGCTGCTAGAGTTTGTGGGGACGCAGGCAGAGGGGTCTTTGAGTGGTTGCATATGCCTGGAATGTCCTGAGTGGAGGCCCCTCAGGTGTCCACCTGATGCTCATCTATCTCTGGGAGCCAGAAGTCTCCAGCCTGACTCCTGCAGGAGATGGGGCACTAGGAGGGAGCCCATGTGGCCCACATCCTGATGGTATCCACCAGGGTGTGTGTCCATGGAGTACAGGGCTGAGCACAAATCCGGCAGGATCTGCTGGACCAAGGTGTCCATGGTGGTCATCCTATGGCCTTGAGATGCTCGCATTTGGGAGCTACAACATTAAACTGTACTGGATGGTCTCTACCATCAATCATTTGAGTCTGCTGAAAGACTCCCAAAGTTCTGCCCGATGTTCCAATGCCTACTTTTGCATCTTCACCAGTGAGCTGGCAGCCACTTCCTGTGGCTCATCATCAGAAGTGATGGAGCTGAGATCCATACTTGATCGCCGGGAGAGGACGAAACATGCGTTGCCATAGGAATGATCTCCTTCCTCGCTGGCAAGTTCTGCTGCAGCCTCCTCCTAACTCATTGAGGGCAAGGGCCTCTCCCCTCCCTCCCATTGTCTGGCTCACTCACATTTGTTGTGCGCACATTTGGCCTGTATGGAAACAATAGAAAGACTTGAGATTGGACGGATGGAGCAGAGGTGGATGAAATGGAGTTTGAGTCATTTTTTAAATTATATTTTCTTAAATTCAATTAATTTTAATTATAGCATATAGAATAGTTAAACACCGTCCCACCACACCAGTTTTTAGGAAACCCCTGGCGTGGGTGCACTGCCAGTGCAACGGAGAATCCTGCCAATGGAGAATCCATCCCATACAATTTTGGAGTTTCAGTATTAAGACAGATGTGATGGTAGTGTTGTGGAAGTCTTGTTGAGAGAGTGAATGTTGATATGTGTCCCCCGAGACTGAATGTGTGAGATCTGTGAAGAGAGTAGCAGATGCCATGCTGAGACTTGATAGTGGAGGGATCTGGGAGAGATCTTACTCTAATAGAGCAGGTGAGATTATTCATCCACCCCCTGCACTGTGTGGCCTTCATGGACTTAAAAAAAAAAAAATTTACGGGATGTGGGCGTTGCTGGTTAGGCAAGCACTTATTGCCCATGCCTACTTGCCCTTCAGAAAGTGGTGGTGAGAATGTGTTGCCTTCTTGAACCGCTGCAATCCTTGGGGTGTAGATTTACCCACTGTGCTGTTAGGGATGAGTTCCAGGATGTTGCTCCAGCGACAGTGAAGGAACAGCAATATATTTCCAAGTCAGGGTGGTGAGTGATTTGGAGAGGAACCTCCAGGTGGTGGGGTTCCCAGTTATCTGGTGTTCTTGTCCTCCGAGGTGGTAGTAATCGTAGGTTTGGAAGCTTCTGTCTCAGGAACCTTGGCCAGTTATTGTAGTGAATCTTGTAGATGGAACACACGGCTGTTCGTCAGTGGTGGAGGGTTTGAATATTTGTGGAAGAGGAGCTATCAAGCAGGCTATTTTTTTTCCTGGACGGTGTCAAGTTCCTTGAGTGTTGTTGGAGCTACACTCATCTAGACAAGTGAAGGGTATTCCATTACACTCCTGACTTGTGTCCTGTAGAAGGTGGACAGGCTTTGGGGTGTCAGGAGGTGAGTTATTTGCCGTAGAATTCCTAGCCTTTGACCTGCCCTGGTAGCCACAGTATTAATATGGCTAGTCCAGTTCAGTTTCTGATCAGTGGTAGCCCCCAGGATGTTGATTGTAGGGGATCAGCGATGGTAATACTATTGAATGTCAAGGGATGGTGGTTAGAACCTCTCTTGTATGAGATGGTTATTGCCTGGCACTTGTGTGGTGCAAATGTAACTTGCCACTTGCCAGCCCAAGCCTGGATATTGTCCAGGACTTGCTGCATTTGGACATGGACTGCTTCATTATCTTAGGAGAAGTAAGTGGTGCTGAACATTGTGCCGGCATCTGCAAAGATCCCCAATTCTGACCATATGATGGAAGGGAGGTCATTGATGAAACTGCTGAAGGTGGTTGGTCCTAGGACACTACCCTGAGGAGCTCCTGCAGTGATGTCCTAGAGCTGAGATGATTAACCTCCAACCACTACAACATCTTCCTTTGTGCCAGATATGACTCCAACCAATGGAGAGTTTTCCCCCTGGTTCCTATTGACTCCAGTTTAGCTAGGGCTCCTTGATGCCATACTCAGTCAAATGTTGCCTTGGTGTCAAGGGCAGTCACGCTTACCTCACCTCTGGCATTCAGCTCTTTTGTCCATGTTTGAACCAAGGCTGTAATGAGGTCAGGAGCTGACTCTGGTGAAACCCAAACTGAGTGTCCGTGAGCAGGGCTATCACTGAGTAAGTGCTGCTTGATAGCACTGTTGATGACTCCTTCCATCACTTTGCTGATGATGGGGAGTAGACTGATGGGGCGATAATTGACTGGGTTGGATTTATCCTGTTTCTTGCGTACAGGACACACCTCGGCAATTTTCCACAATGCCGGGTAGATGCCAGTGTTATAGCTGTATAGGAACAGCTTGGCTAGGGATGCAGCCAGTTCTGGAGCACAAGTCTTCCAAACTATTGCCAGGATATTGTCAGGGCCCATAGCTTTTGCAGTATCCATTGCCTTCAGCCATTTCTTGATATCACGTGGAGTGGATCGTATTGACTGATATCTGTGATGCTGGGAACCTCCGGGGGAGGCGGAGATGGATCATCCACTTGGCACTTCTGACTGAAAATTGTTGCTAATGCCTCAGCCTTGTCTTTTGCACATACGTGCTGGGCTCCTCCATCATTGAGGATGGCAATATTTGTTGATCCTCCTCCTCCAATGAGTTGTTTAATTGTCCGCCACCATTCACAACTAGATGTGGCCGGACTACAGAGCTTAGATCTGATGTGTTTGCTGTGCAATCGCTTTCCTCTGTCTAGTACTTGCTAACCTCCCAGCAATGGCCTCCCAGGCCAGAGGGGTGAGTTTGGTGTGCTTCTTTGAGTCGAATCTGGTACAGAATCCCACCATTATTGTCGCTGGAGCCACCCAGCACCGCACTTAGTCCCGAAAATGGATACTTTTGCCCACTATTTGTTATCAAAAGCATTGATTTTCTTTTCATATTTATTGAGGAATAGATTAGTGCATGCCTATCCAGCTAGCAGATCATTTTGGACATTTTTTTCAAAAGTCATTTTCAGTTACTTAAAATTGGGTTACTCGTAGATTATGGATTGATCCTTTGATTAAAAGTACCTATTTTGGTGACTATAGTTAAACACAACTGTTTAGCTTGATAGTGGTCTCCTCCCCTTCACTGGTGACAGGCTTGGGGCCTGGTCTGTCTCCCTTCCTGGATATTCATTTTGAGTGAAAAGACAAATAAATGTTTTCTTAGTTATCCCTGCTGCTTGGCACTTCGTAATGGTCAATTTTATTAATAACTTATATTGTTAAATTATTAATTTATTGCCTTGACATTTTCTTCTCAGCGAGTAGTTTATGTTTTCTTCAAATCTCATCTTCTTTTTTGAAGTTCAAGTTTGATATTAGGCTAAACCTGATCATCAGCCCCGAGTGGGAAAAAACTTGAAATGTGGCTTCTCACGTGAAAAGGTTGGACAGCTCTGATATAGAATTTCATCATGGGAATGCAAATCCCTGAATCAGGCAGGGAGATCATGACTGACAATTGGTGGTGGTCATGATCTTTCAAATGCTTTGATGTCAGTGATTGGAAACTAGGGACTTTGCTAATTTCAGCAGACTGACTTCAATGTTTAATCCTCTGCTTGGCACACCAGTCAGGAAGACAAAGTGCCAGAGATACAAACTAATAATTTCAGGCCACATGGAATACAATAGCCGCTGGCTTATAGAAAGCATGTGTTTTTTTTAAATTATTTAATGAAATGTAGGCATCATTAGTAAGCCAACATTATTTAAACATGCCTAATTGCCTTTGAACTGAGTGGCTTGCGAGGCCAGTTCAGAGGGACATTTAATAGTCAACCACATTGCTGTGATTCTGTAGTCACGTGTAGACCAGACTAGGTAAGGGTGGCAAACTTCCTTCCCTAAAGGACATAGTGAACCAGGTGAGTTTTTACGACAATTGACAATGGTCATCATTAGATTTTTAATTCCAGATTTTTATTGAATTCAAATTCCACCATTTGTTGTGGTGGGGTTTGAACCTTGGTCCTCGGAACATTACCATGGATCCCTAATCCAGTGACAATACCGCTATGCCACTGCCTCACCTAGTTAAACTGTAGTATGGTTAGATTTGCCAACAGAACAAGACAGTGATGTTGAAATTCAGTAAAATCAACTCATTGCTGTAATCCTTAATTTATTTCAGCCATGTTACATTCCCCAATGAAACTGAAGGAAAGTTAGGGTTGTCTATTCTGTCCAATTATAATTGGATCCTTTGGTCCAACATGGCATATCTTATGATAATAGCCAGTGCTGAAGGATAGCTGGCAATTGTAATTGATAGAAGAATAAGAGCTTGTGAATTTACTCAGAATGCCTTGTAATTATTTTGCGAAATTGGAAATGCACTTGACAGAGTGCTTGATTTAATACTGTAAAGGTCAGGGATATTATGAGGAAATGTGTTCAATCCCTCCTGCAAGTAAATTGGCCAAATTGGATATACGTTTGCTTGCCATAACAACTCTGCTGATCTTCCATCAAAGGAAGAATTCAAAGTAAACAGCATTTACGTTCAAATGCAAATTCAATGACCTGTGCCAAACCATGAGCTTTTTCCTGGTGCTAAATGGGTGCATGAGACTCTAAATATGACAGGAAGCATGTGTTACATGTCAAAGTACTGGAGCTGCCATCTTGGTATAGGTAAGAAAAAAAGACCCAGCCCTGCAACATGTGTTAGACTGTTGTGTCAACTCGTTGTGTCAACTCGTGACAATAAGCGATTTTCATTTCATTTTCATTTTCATTTCATTTCATTTCCCATTTGTTTCTTCTCCCACCTTCCCTGAGTGCAGTTGCCATTAAAACAAATTACTCAGCCATTATATTGAGTTACAAGACTCAGGCAGCGGCACTGAACCTCACTTGGAGTGGATTCTGAAATTTAAGCTGCTCTACACTCTCAGATGCCAGCCTGCCCGGGAGCTACAGTGGCAGAACCAGGCCATTTTACCAGCTGGACAAGATGTACATTCAACTGTCCATTGTTCAGGCATCCAGAGGCAGTCTACTGTTTTGAGGCCTGCGCACATCGGGGTCCAGATATCATCAGGCAAGTCACGAGAAAGTGAGGAAGGTGGTATCATAATATACACATAAGTATATGATGGTGCAGAGACACACACTGACTGACACACTGCAAGACCAATCAACACACACAGCACAGCAGCCAATCACCAGTTAGGGCACAGTCACTATAAAGCCAGAGGGCACTAGTTTTCTGTAGCCACCTGGGGTGGCCACGTCCCGATTCCAAAATGGACACTTGCAAAGAGTGCAGGGAAAAATGGACAGCACTAGAGAAAAAAAGCAGGTGCAAGGTTTCCTGTGTATTAGGACCTGCAGAACCCAGACAGAACTGAAACCAATAGCCATTAGCATAGTAATGAGCTATCTCCGGGGACAAAAAGAAACAATGAAACAATCGGTACCAGGACAGACTTCCCAGCACCAGTGGGAGCTAAAACAAAGGCAGGTCAACGGTCACATAGGGCCCGCCCAACGGAACAACCCCGGTATTGGGGAAAATCAATACGAACGATTGGGATATGGTCCAATTAATTGGGACCAAGTCTGGGATCCGCCCAGAAGGGCGCAAAACTCCTGGGAGCTATAAAACAGAGTCCCCAAGGTCAGTTCGCTCTCTTGGAAGATCTCTTACTCTTCTTCGTCACCTTCAACTTGGCATTTGGCTCTCAGTGACGAGAGGCCGCCAAGCACCAGCCAAGTAAGTCTAAGGTGAACGCACGCTACAAGATACACGCTCCTAGCTACTATTCCATACCAGTTCAAAGCCAGCAGTATCAGAACCGGACAATGGCTATTGTTCCTCTGACTGAGTGGGCCAGTTGTAGTTTAGCGAGTAGAATTTATGCATGAATAATAATTGACTGTGTGTGTAAATAAATGTGTATTGATTTCAAACTTACTAACTGGTGTATCGAGTCATTGATCAGCATTCGGCTTTGAACCCTGTGGTGGTATCAGAAAGATACCTGGCGACTCTTGAGCAAAGGTAATTAAAACAGATCAAATTAAGGGAAAGCATAACGAGCAACATTTCCCGCTCATTCGGGATGCAGCCTCTGAGACAGCCAGATCCTGCAGTCAGTAGCACAAACATCTACCATGTGCTAGCAGTATAGGCTGGTCAGGTTAGGAATAGGTCTTCAGTCAATCTAACATAGTGTCGACCCACAGTGTAAATATGTTTAACAGCTCATAGTTAAATAAAATAGAGTTGTACTTCTACAAGTGTTGGTAGCCTGTCTATGTTACTGCTAAGATAAACGCAGTCTCCACAGATCCAGAGTACCCAAAACATCAGGTAGTGTCCAAGAGATTTTTGCAGAATGAAAGTGGAATAGAGTGTGTTCTCACAGGGTAATCCAAAACTCATTTGTGGTATCAGGAGGAGAAATCCTATTCTTCATGGTACCACCAGTTTTAAACTTGCAATGCAGGGCTTCCACTGGCTGCCTGCAGCAGCTCTGCTAAGTGAGTAGTTAAAATTGTATCAGGATCCTACAGGATAGGACCAAACTGACGTTTATTGATTCGGCTTCCACATGAGTCAACTTGGTGCCTCACTGGTAACGGAGGCGTTAAAATAGATTTGAACGTTAAGGGCAAGGGTTAGATTTTCACTCTGTTACACCCAGTTGCCACTGAAAACAGAACAGGGAGATCAAATTCCCTTGAATATGGGTCAGAGTTAGTGATAGTCATTTCCTGAAAGTTGGTTTGGACAACATGAGGGGTGAAGATTGATACCTCATTACAGATGAGAGAGCTTTGTCAACAATGGTCCAGATTTTGCAGTGAGCGACGAATGAACAGCGCTCGCCATTCATTAAGCTCACAGCTGCCCACAGACTTTTCATAGGCCTTTGAGAAGAAGCCTTTGGCTATCAGTCGCTGAATGGAGTGCAGCAGACTACAGGGAGCTATGATGTGTGAGCAATAACACTGAATTTAAAGCAAAATCATATATATATAAAGGTAAATATGGAGGGAAAGAAAGATCAATAAGAGCGAGAGGAAAAGAGTAAGAAAATGGAAAAACAATGCTTTTATTTTTATTTTTTTTACACCTCCAAAACTCAATACAATTTGAAGGAATCAGACTTTGTACTTGTAAAAGTTAATTTTCAGTGCAAAAGTAAGTTACTTATATACAAACACACGAGTTAGGAGCAGAAGTGGGCCATTGGCACTTTGAGCCTGCTTTGCCATTTAATAAGATCATGGCTGGTCTGTTGTGATTCAAATTCCACATTCCATTTACCCTTGACAACATTTGATTCCCTTTCCTAACAAGTATCCATCTACCACCGCCTTAATAATATCCAATGACCCCGCTTTTACCATCTTCTGAGGCAGAGAGTTCCAAAGTCGCACAACTCTCTGAGAGAAAAATAATTCTCCTCATCTCTGTCCTGTAAGGACGACCACTACTTTTAAAAGAGTTCTCCCTAGCTCTGGACTCCCCAAAAAGAGGAAATATTCTTTACACGTCAACCCAAAGTCAAATAAAATGATGCGCGTTTAGTGTACCGTTGCTGAGGTTCCAGTGGGCCAAAAGAAAGTTTGCTTCTATTTCTGTTCTGCTGTGAAATTCAAGGGGCCCACTGGCATCAGGTCAAGTGCTGTACCTTCACTTGGCTTCAGTGGTTACATTGCGCCAGCATTATCATCGGCAAGGCAGCATGAGTCTCCAACATGGCTGCTGCCTGACTATCGCTGGCACCACATTGGCAGATCCAACCTCCTGAAGATGCTCAGTGCTTCCAAAATGAGCGCCAAACTCTCTTCCCGCTCAATTCTACTTTAAAATAGCACCACAAGAGCAATGTAGTTCAAGTACAGGGACAGGACACAGAATTTACTTGGATGTCAAGTTCCTGACCCCGCTTTGAAATTCTAGTTCCAAGTCTAACCCTGTGACCTAAATAGATCTTCTAGGCTGAAACAGTGGTGCAGTACTGAAGGATTGCTGCACTATTGGAGGCACTGAGCTGTATTTTACAGACCCCTGCCAGGTCTATTTTTGGAGGTTTGGGCTCATGAAAAATGTGTGTAGCCAGCCCACTGTCTCCCCCCCCCCCCCCCCCCCCCCCCCCCCATCTCCGAACTGGTCTCCATACTACGTTATGGTGGGTAAGGTGCCCAGGATGCTGCCAGATTTGGGTCCATTGAAGCCCTTAGATTGCCCACTTAAGGTACTCAATCTGCTCATAATATGCTAGGCAGAGGAAGGGAGGCAGGCAGGCAAGAGTAAGAACAATTTTTTAACACAACTGGCTAAAAAGGGGGAATGAAAGGAGGTACATTCTTCAGGGGTTGCCCTGTGCACAATGGGGACACTCACTCCTCCTCCCCTCCCCCCCCCCCCCTCCCTACCACAATGTCTTACTCCCCTTTGTGCCTCCATGCCTGGCCATCAAAACCCTCTGCCCCTACCAGCCCCCTCTCCACCCCCCCCCCCTCCCCATCCTTAAACCCTTCTCTAGAATGCCCAATCCTTTCCATCCTAAAAGACTTAACTCTCTGGTCACCATCGCCCTTCATCGTGGAAGTGAGTTCTGGTGCATCTGAGACTGTGAGACCTGATTGGTTGGTAGTTCCTGTGGGCAGGACTTGCTCTCGCTGAGGGCTGGACACCCACCTTGTTAAGGATGCCATGGGGTGCAGTGTGTCTTGTTTGACGTCAATCGGTTCAGCACTGACTTTTCTTCAGGGTGGGGGTTGGACCTGGGGGTGGTGATCAGCTGAGCAATACGCCCCCCCCCCCCCACCCGCATTTCGGATGTGAAGCTATGTCTACCTGTTCAGATGGATGTAAAAGATCTCAAATCACTATTTGAGAAACATTTCCCTTGATTCCTTGGCCAGCATTCATCCCTGATCCACAAAAACAGAATTGGTTTGCAATTGTTTGGCTTCCATTTCCACTGGCAAGAAAAGTATGCCAGCTTAGGCACCTCGAGACGGTGGATGAGTCTTTACGGCCCCGCCCACCCCTGGGATCTTCCAGCCAATGGCCTTTTGGTTGACCTTCCACATCCCGTCTGGCAGGTCCTGACAAAGGGGTGGCTGGAAAACCTGGGTCAGTGTGTAACGTAGGTTCCATATAGACGCGTTCAAAAACGAGGAGCATTCTACTTTCCTCCTTTTCGAACCATGTGGGAGTATGAAGCTTAATAGCTGTGATTACATGAACACATGGAATGGATTTGGAATTACTCAAGTGCAAAATGACATATTTGATCCCAGCAGCTGATAGTTCCTAAGGGAAGGCTCACAAATACAACCTTTTTCAAGGGTATTCGTTCAGTGTCCACGCAGAAGGTATGTCAGAAAAGCTGCTATACAGGAGTATGTCAAATACTTTGTAACAGCATCAATGCACGATTGTGCTGACAGGCTTCCAGTGAGTCAATACCTGACAGTATAGTGATACTTAAGAGATTTCCGGACAGCAGCCCCATGAGAAATGCAGTCAATTAACTCCACAAAAATAAGCTCTGGTGATACTACCTTCTCATAAAAATGTTAGCGGGAATAATACCAAGGAAGGAAGGCAGATAGAATGCCAGAGGGGACAGCTTTGGACAAAAATGCAGTTTGCTGGCTGCAGGTTTTCGGAGATACCTTGGTTAGGAAAGAATGAGTTGGAAGGGCACGATTCACAGGATGGAGTGGTGTCTGCCTGAAACTGGGGTAGTGTGCATTTAGATAAAGGGACAAGGACAAGATTTTGTGATGACAATATAATAGAAAGTAACCTGTTGCTAAAGCAACAATATCACGAGAACAAAATAAAGGACTAACACAGGAGTGATGGGTGCACCATAATCAAATAGGAATCAAGAGAACATTGAGAAAGCAATTCAAACTTGTTTAATAATAATAAAATCTTTATTGTCACAAGTAGGCTTACTTAACACGGCAATGAAGTTACTGTGAAAAGCCCCTAGTCGCCACATTCCAGCGCCGGTTAGGGTACACAGAGGGAGAATTCAAAATATCCAATCCACCTAACAAGCACGTCTTGAGCCTTGGCTTGAGGAATCCACAAGCACAAAGTATAGATTTAGGGTAGTAGGAGATTTAGAGCAGATTCAAGGGGAAACCTATTCACCCAGAGAATAGTGCAGATTCATAATAGAACATAGAACATAGAACAGTACAGCACAGAACAGGCCCTTCGGCCCTCAATGTTGTGCCAAGCCATGATCACCCTACTCAAACCCACGTATCCACCCTATACCCGTAACCCAACAATCCCCCCCTTAACCTTACTTTTATTTAGGACACTACGGGCAATTTAGCATGGCCAATCCACCTAACCCGCACATCTTTGGACTGTGGGAGGAAACCGGAGCACCCGGAGGAAACCCACGCACTCAGGGGGAGGACGTGCAGACTCCACACCAGACAGTGACCCAGCCGGGAATCAAACCTGGGACCCTGGAGCTGTGAAGCATTTATGCTAACCACCATGCTACCCTGCTGCCCCCAATGATGCTGAAAGGCTGGGAGAGGCAGAAACCCTCATAACATTTTTTAAAAAGCATTTGTGTATTCACTTGAGTGCCGTAACCTATAAGGCTACAGAGCTAGAAAGTAGGACTAGGCTGGATGATCACATTCCAGCTCGTGTTCACACAATGGGCTGAATGGCCTCCTTCTGCGTTGCAAATTTCTGTGATTCTATAGGGCTGGTCTTGTTCTTGGAACAGATAACATTAATGGCAGATCTAATGGAAGGATTTTGATAGAGTACATAAAGAGAAACTCTTCCCAATGGTAGAGTGGTCAGTGCCCAGAGGGCACAGATTTAAGGTAATTGGCAAAAATAGCAATGGGAAGAAGAGGAGAATTTTCTACTCGTAGCCAGTTGTCATGATTTAGAATGCACTACCTGAAAGTGTGCAACCAGATCTAATGCTAACTTCCAAAGCGGAATTGGGAATGTGCATGAAGAAACAGAAATTCTGGGCAAGTAAAGGCAGGGCACGATGGCAGAGTGATAAGCACTGCTTCCTCACAGCGTGAGAGACCTGGATTCGATTCTGCCTTGGGTGACTGACAGTGTGGAGTTTGCACATTCTTCTCGTGTCCGCGTGGGTTTCCTCTGGGTGCTCCGGTTTTCTCCCATATAACAAAGATATGCAGGTTAGGTGGATTGGCTTTGATAAAATTGTCCCTAGGGCGGCTGCTCGCTCTGAGGCTCGATGCAGACTTGATGGGCCGATTGGCCTCCTTCTGCACTTTTGGGATACTATGAGGGAAGTGGGACAAATAGGATAGCTCTTTCATAGAGCTAACAGAGGTACGATAAGCCAAAAGGCCTCTTTCTGACCATTATCGTTTTATGATTCTACAAGTCACAGAGTCCTACAGTGCAGAAGATCCCTTCAGTCCACCGAGTCTGCACCAACAAAACAACATTAAAATCTACACTAATCCCACTTTCCAGCACTTGGCTCACAGCCTTGAATGTTATAGCATTTCAAGCACTCATCCACATGCATTTTAAAGGTTGTAAGGTTTCTCGCATCCCAGGCAGTGCACCCCAGACGTCCACCAAAAAGTGACAAAAAGTCTTCACTACTTTTCTGCTTCTGAATCTGTTGAGATCAGCATAGTCTGTAACAGTAAATTATTGAATCAAAATTCCTCAATATCACAAAACTGCGTGCTTCCGAATGTAGTTTTACCTCTATATTTGGGACAGTATTAGCATCATAGAATTGCGGTCCATTAAGTTCAGTGAGTATTTTTTAGTTACAACCGTAGCTATCCGAGAGCTTCTGTATTTTTTTGTCGTGGTATTGGTTAGTAAACATCCTCTTCAAAAATCAGTCGCTGAAATGAATGACTGACTGACTGTTTTCCGGACAAACAATTTGCTGAGAAATTTGAGATAACGTAAGTTTCTGAATTATACGATTCCTGAGGAGTTTAAACAGTAATAAAACGCCAGCAGCAATCAAAATGCACCTACAGTAATGGTGCTTCAATGCTTATCAAGCAGATAATGAGGCACTTAGCTTAATTTCTGGCATAGTGTCAGAAAGTCATTAATTCAGCTTTGGAGTGTTCAATTGTAATAGAAAAGGACTCATCACCAGCAGAGAAAGTGATAGAAAGACAGAACCTGCATATACTTTTCATGACCTCAGGATATGCTAAAGTGCTTTACAGTGGATAAAGTACCTTTGATGTGCATTCACTGTTGCAATGTTGAAAACATGGCAAACAATTTGTGCGCAGTGAGGTCCCACAAACAGCAATGTGATAATGACCAGCTTATTTGTTGGTGATGTTGATTGGGCAATAAATATTGTCTCGCACGCTGGGCAGAATTTTCCTGCTTTTCTTTGAAATAGCACCGTCGGAGCTCTTGCATCCGCCTGACTGGATGGATTAGTTTAATGTCTCATTTGTAATTAGGCAATGTTTGTCAATCAGTACTCTTTCAGCACCGTTTGAAGCATCAATCCAGGTTAGGTGCATAATATTACCACTTAGAAATAACTTAGAATCACTACGGTGCATAAGGAGGCCATTCGGCCGATCGTGTCTGCATCGACCCTCCATAAGAGCACCCTACATAGGCCCACTCCCTATCCCCATAACCCCACCTACCCCACGAATAGATAGAGTAGACAGTCAGAGACTTTTTCCCCAGGTGGCACACACCATTACAAGGGGACATAAATTTAAGATAAATGGTGGAAGATATAGAGGGGATGTCAGAGGTAGGTTCTTTACCCAGAGAGTAGTGGGGGCATGGAATGCACTGCCTGTGGAAGTAGTTGAGTCGGAAAAGTTAGGGACCTTCAAGCGGCTATTGGATAGGTACATGGATTAGGGTAGAATAATCGAGTATAGGTTAACTTCTTAAGGGCAGCACGGTAGCATTGTGGATAGCACAATTGCTTCACAGCTCCAGGGTCCCAAGTTTGATTTCGACTTGGGTCGCTGTCTGTGTGGCGTCTGCACATCCTCCCCGTGACTGCGTGGGTTTCCTCCAGGTACTCGGTTTCCTCCCACAGTCCAAAGATGTGCAGGTTGGGTGGATTGGCCATGAAAAATTGTCCAAAATTCTATGATTAACCTAGGACAAAAGTTCGGCGCAACATCATGGGCCGAAGGGCCTGTTCTGTGCTGTATTTCTCTATCTCTATCTATCTATCTAGCCTGCACAACTTTGATAACAAAGGCACATCTAACAGTAAATTTGTGTTTTAAGCAGTGGAGGTGGCAGTAAACTTGTATGGACCATCGTGAGAAGATGTCTTTGGAGAATTCAAGGAAGCTATATTGGATTGGAACTCTCTCCCAACACCTGAAGGACATGGATGAAAATTTCACAACCTAAAGAAAAGGTCAAAGGCGCAGCATCAGTGTCACAGAATAGCAGCATAGACATGAATGGACCATAAAGCAAAAAAACATGGAGAAAAGCAATAGTAGATATAGAGCAATGTTAACAAGCATGTGGTTAAAAAAAAAAATGTATGTATTGGAAATTAGGTAGCAGGGTGGTGCAAATTACATTATACATGTAATATTGGGAGAATGTATTAGTGGAAGAAGTCTCCATCTGCCAAATCATCTGAATGTTTGGAAAGAAAATCTCGCCAACAGGGCAGACTTTGTAAAGTGAGGTGCCATATTGCTTCAGGAACTGGAACTCTCTATCATCGGGCTTACACACTCAAGTGTACTTCATGCCCGATAAGTATTGTGAATGCCTGCTTAGCATCTGCACAAGGTGCACCATGAACCCACACAATAATTTGTGCGCAAACTTATCGAGGCCACAGAATTTTATGTTTTTTGTCGTCTTCCTTGGCTTGGCCTTCAAAAATTAATTCTTAAAAGGGACCCTTGGTCAGCAAGCAGTCCAATACCTCAACAATCATTCACCAGATGCTGACACCTGATGATCCAGTGTCCAAACTCTAATGCCACAAAAACATTTCAATGGGCTCACTTGTCTTTACCCAGTGAGTCAGACACCGGAGGCATTGAACCATGGAGCATTTGCTCTTTGTCTGAGGCTCAAACACTCTGTTCGTAACTTTGACATTTATTTTTCCCTGAGGGAACTTTAACAAGACCACTTACTTCCATCTGCATAACATTGTCTCAGTTCATCTGAAACACATATCTATGTGTTATGGACAACAGGGGAGTTATTTTAAACACTAATTTCTCCTATCACCACTCATCCATAGTCAGAAAGATGTTTCGGCTTGCTCCCCCACTTTAAAAGTGATGCCGCATTTCGCAGACCCTTGGTTTTGGTGTGATCCAATTTCTATTCATATCCCTACAGCAAACACTGTGTGGGATGAACTCAAAGGGTTAGTTTATTTGCATACATTCAAAATGTGCATTCATACAGTAAAAGAGGGATAAATAAAGAAAGATTAAAGGTGCGATTTTACGGTTGGGTTGCGCTTGAGTGAGAGAGCGACGCAGCCATTATGTTGTGGGAGAGGCCAAACTTTGGAGACCTGTCCGGCGCCAATTGGTTTGCGATCTACCCGGCCCATTCACATTGGCGAAATCAGGATCCCACACGGCATGGCGGAAAACCAATAATCATCACTTAAAGCAGACAATTAATGGGTACGACTTCCTATCTAATGGTCTCCCACGATCAAACCACCCACTCAGCAAATGGTCATGCGGGGCCGATTAGTACATCTTTTAAAAAACATGAAGCTGGCGGAATGGCTACTGCAGGGATCCGAGGAGATGGGGAGCCATCTTCACTCCCAAACAATGTCCCAAAGCTCGGAGGGGGAAGTGGGGGAGCCCATGTGGGGGTGGACTCGGTTGGGGTGGTTGGGCTGGCATCAGTGGGGAGTCACCCTTGGGCTGGGGAGGGGTATCTCAGCACCCATGGGTCCCTTGGATCATGTATACCCATAATATAGACAACCCCAGCCCCTGCATGCCTTGCCCACCGACCACATAACTCCCACTGACTGTGGAGGCCTCTAGTCGTGCAGCTGAAGGGTATTGCTAATAGGGACTTGGCAATCATAGTTTTTTTTAAATTTAGAGTACCCAATTGTTTTTTTCCAATTAGCATGGCTAATCCAGCTAGTCTGCACATCTTTGGATTGTGGGGGTGAGAACCACGCAGATAGGGGGAGAATGTGCAAACTCCTCACAGACAGTGACCTGGGGCCTGGATTGAACCCGGATCCTCGGTGCTGTGAGGCAGCAGTGCTAACCACTCCACAACCGTGCCGCCCTTGGCAATCGTAGTTATGTAAGCGCTTCACACCGCCCATGTAAATCCCCATGAGAAGGCATGCCATGTAGCATGTGGGAGTTATTGCCTAGCATGTGCCCGGACATTGTGTCTGAACGCTGCAAGAAGCAACACTGCCCAAGGGCAGCACGGTAGCCTTGTGGATAGCACAATCGCTTCACAGCTCCAGGGTCCCAGGTTCAATTCCGGCTTGGGTCACTGTCTGTGCGGAGTCTGCACATCCTCCCCGTGTGTGCGTGGGTTTCCTCCGGGTGCTCCGGTTTCCTCCCACAGTCCAAAGATGTGCGGGTTAGGTGGATTGGCCATGATAAATTGCCCTTAGTATCCAAAATTGCCCTTAGTGTTGGGTGGGGTTACTGGGTAATGGGGATAGGGTGGAGGTGTTGACCTTGGATAGGGGGTAGGGTGCTCTTTCCAAGAGCCGGTGCAGACTCGATGGGCCGAATGGCCTCCTTCTGCACTGTAAATTCTATGTAATCTATGAATGCAGCAGTCAACATCCGAACACCCAGGGGCTGGTCCCAGAACAGGGGTAATTTTTGCAACCAGAGGGTGGGTGTGTGCACTGGGGAGGGGACCAGTAATATTATGTGTAGGTATCTGGGGGATACAGGGTCTAGACTCCAGTGACCAGGGGCCTCTGCTGTGGCCATGGGTGCATGGGCAGGGTGTGTCAGATGGCTGTGATATGCAGGCGGAAGGGGGGAGCAATGGGGTGTGGAGGGTCCCGGGGTGGAAGACACCGCTGTTGTCAGTCTCTCCCCCTCTCAAATTCCTTACAGATATTACGTGGGATTGATTATATTTTGGGCCCCGCGGAGGATGCCCTCGTGGTGCTGCTGTTAGACCAGGCAGGCAGGCACTGGAGAAAGCAGCAGCTTTGACAGAAGCTTGAGGCAGCGTCCCATGAGTTTCATACCCCACATCCTGAGGACCTGGCTGCCTTTCAGGCCAGGGAGGGATGCAGAAGGTGAGTCTGGCGACAGCCCAAGGTGTCCAGGTGTCACTGGTCATTCCAACAGATGACAGACAGCAGGTGCAGCTGGAGGTGCCACCTCAACAAGGGGATGGTGCAGCCCCTGTGCTATGTCCTTTGGGACCTGGCATCATGTGGAGGAGCAGGATACCTGCTCAGTGGCTATCAAGGTCACTGCAGTTCTGAACCTTTATGCCTCAGGATCCTTTCAGGGTTCGAGCAGGAACTTGTGTATCTCACAAGCTGCAGCCCACAAGTGAGGTCACAGATCCTCTGTTTGCCCGGACTGCAAACTATATAAACTTTGACATGGACCAGGCTCAATAAGATGCCCGTGAAGCAGGATTCTCAGCCATCAATAGGATGCCCAGGTCCAGGGGGTAACAGATGGCACACACATTTTCTTGGGTACACCAGGCCATCAGGGAGTGCATTTCATCAATAGGAAGGGGTTCCACTCTTTGAACGTCCAGCTCATGTGCGACTACCACAGGAAGATCGTGCACATGTGTGCACCCTTCCAAGGGAGTGTGCATGACAGCGACATCCTGGGGCAGTTGGAAATCCCCAAACTCTTCGAAGACAACCCCAGGATGGCAAGTTGGCTTTTGGAGGATAAGGGGTACCTGCTGAATACCTGGATAATGACGCCAGTACGGTAGCCGGTTACCGATGCGGAGACCCGATACAATGAGGCCCATGCGGCCACCCAGGCTGTCATTGAGTGGTACATCAGACACCTCGAAATGCAGTTCCAATGCCTCGACTGCTCTGGTGGTGCACTGCAGTACACCTCCCAGAGGGTCGCCTGTCTTGTGGTGGTCTGCTGTGCCCTCCACAACCTGACAGTGTGACGTACTGGAGGTGGAGGTGGAGGAGTATGCAGCCACCAAGGTGGAGGATGAGAAGGTGCTGAATCAGGAGGGGTTGGAGGACAGGCCCGGGGAGCACCCGTAGGACCAGTTGGAGGATTGAGGAGAGCCGGGAGTGGCGATGGTCCGGCAAGCCCAGATGGCCAGGGAGACCCTCATCCTCGCCCGCTTCACATAGGACATGGCTTTGTCCCTCATCTCACCCCCTTCAACATCTCACCCCCTCCCCTCCCCCAACCTCACCCCGGCTCACCGCTCAGCTTCCTCCTCACTATTACCCCCCCCCCCTGTTCCATCCTCCCAGAGTCTGTTTGACATCACCCCAAGGATGTTGGGACTGTGTCTGCGCTGTTGACCGGTCACTGACGAAGGCAGTGAGTGATGACAACCCACTGAAAGCTGAGCGCTGGTGCTCCTCAAGCTAAGCCATAGTCCAACTCTTGCCTGCCTGCTGAGTGCTCACTCGTATCCACCACCTGCACGTGGTGTGCTTGGGGTGGGGGATCCAGGAACACAATGCCTATGGCGGCTGGGGCAGGAGATTGGTGGGTAGCCTGCATTGCGGAAGAAAGTGCCAGAGATGTCATATTTCTCGGGTGCAACGTTTTCTAACGCTGTACATGTGTGTCCCCAACTGCCCCTCTCCCCCGATGGTGCCGCATCCCTTCTCCATGCCTCCCAACCCTTCCTCTGGGAGCCCGAAGTGTCGGGAGGGCACTGGCCCACATGCCAATGGTACATATATTACCACTCTGTTCTGGGGGCTGACTCCAAGATGCAGCATTGTCAAGTGGGGGGGGGGGGGGGGGGGGGGACTCAGGGTAGCTGGTGACTGCTGTTTCCAATCAGTAGCATGGCTTTGGGTTGGCACACAACTTCCTCCTCCTTGTCGGTGCCCGTAGGGCCCTGGTGGGTCACTGCGGGATGGAGGAGCAGCTTGATTAAGCCCCGGCTGCCCAAGCGTCATCTGGCTCTGCCAGCCCTGGTGGCTTCCCAATACCTGCAGCATGGTGTAGAAGCCCTTGGCGATGCTCCTCAGTGAATGATACATACATTGTAGCACCTGTAGCCATCTAAAATGTCCACCTGCAAAGGAGCATGGGAATTGTGGTCAACTTGGACACAGACAAGTACACAGCCTCTTTATATTGTGCAAATATGCCAGACCTGACCGAAACCTGAACCCATTAAAAGCCAATCATCATTTCCCCCAGGACAATAGAACTCGAAACAAGGAACGACAACAGGCTAACCGGTGCCACTTCCCCTTATTTGGAAAGACCAACGTGCCTGGGACAGTGCTGGGTCTGCCCAGCCACCAAGATATCTGCCCCTTAATTGGCCAGGATCAATGAGGGTGATCGAAACCCTATCAATCCATTGGATCTGGAGTTGATCCGCCCAAAAGGGTGTGAAAGAGAAGAAAGATAAGAAGCCCTGCGCACTAGGGATCGGCCTCTTTTGGTCCGGCCTGTGTGTGACCAATTGCAGCATATCACCCAGCCAAGTTCAATGATCTGCGATCGCTACCTGAAGGACGAGCCAGGCCGAGACGGACCTGACGACTTCCAACCGACCCACGTGAACACAGATAAGGGCCTTATCTCCCGCACAGAGCTGATCACCCCAGAGTTAAGTAAAGGTCATCTTAGTTATTAGGTCTAGTCTAGCCGCATGAATCATTGCATATAGAAACAAGTGTGTTGTTAATAAACTGTCTTTTGAACTAATATACTGGTTGTGTGGTCATCGGTCTATATAAGAAACAGCTTGTGGTTCACATAGAAATAAAGAAGTCAACACACCCCAACAATGCCCACCAGTGACTGGGACATGCTCCGCAGAACCTCATAAAAGTTCACCTGGGACTGGGGCATGTCCCCAGTGACTGGGACATGTCCCCAGTGACTGGGACATGCTCTGGAGTGCCTTGGCAGTGCCCAGCTGAGAGTGGGACATGCTCCGCTGCACCTCAGAAAGGTCCACCTGGGAGTGGGACACATCACCCAGCAAGTCGGCTCTCCACTGCGGTTGCCACCTAAGCAGCGTTGGCTTTGGTGCCACGCATGGCGGCGCTATGTCCTGCGCCCATAACCTCCAGTACTCCTCCAATCGGTTATGGATCTGCCGGAGTGTCGCTGACACCCTATCTGAATCTCCTAGTCACCACATTTCGGGGCCTGTTCACCCAACAAGCACGACTTTCAGGACTTGTGGGAGGAAACCAGAGCACCTGGAGGAAATCCACGCAGTCAGGGAGAATAGGGGAGAACATGCAGACTCCGCACAGATAATGACCCAAGCCGGGAATCTAATCCAGGTTCCTGGCACTGTGAGGCAGCAGTGCTAACCACTGTGCCACCATGCCACCCAGCTAATCCAAAATGTGATTAAGTAGCGCCTGAAAAAATGCTGCCAGTGTTTTGAATAATTACCATTACTCACATAATTAAAATGAAGTCACTGGTACCTTTCAAGGTCATAACCCTTGTTAATGCAAAACTTTGAAGCATGGAAATGGATCAGTTAATTCATGCTGAAATGTGGGCAGACTGCTCATAATCCATTGCACATTCGCAAACAGGGTGTTCAATTTGCATGAATTGACATAATCTAGCAGCTCTTACTCAGGGCGGCAGTAGTCTTCAAGCCGAGGGGCCTTTGAATAGAATATCTGGCACTCTCCAACTTTTCCTGTCCTCCCTTCGACAATGCCCGGGCACCAGCGGGAATGGACAATCTGACCAGCTGTTAAGATTATTCATACTTCATTTCACAAATGTCACCTTGCAACAATAGACAAGCTTATATTTTTAACTGAGGGACCCATGAGCCGGGCAAATGAAATCTAGGAAGCGCACTTTGACTTGGGGCCACATAAAGATCATTTATGACCATCATGCAGTGATGAGAATAATGAATTGTGAAAGCATTTGAAAGTATTTTAGAGTTTGATCTTCTCAAACATTTTGACATGATTGTTGATTATGCGTGATAAGCATTCCAGTTTCATCAAGCAATGCCTTCCAACCACATTATGTCAGATGTGCATCGTGTTTGCAATTAAAAAACCCAAGGGCCAGATTCTCCGATTCTGAGGCTAAGTCCGGAGAAACCATGGCATTTTACGTTGATGCTGCAATCGGTGAGGTGCTAGCAGTAACGCCGCGTAAAATGCCTGGCCTCCATGAAATAAACGGCTGGAGAATTGCCAGGTCCGTGCATGTGCACGGCGATGATGTGCAGCGGCCGCGCCTACAACATGGTGATGGCCGTGTGCGGATCCAACCTGCCAGATGATGCCCCACTGGACACCCCCTCGTCACCCCCACCAGTCCCTCCAGCCGTCGCCAAAGCCCCCTCAACCAGCAACTCGGTTCCCGCCCGTGCGGTGCTGGACATGGTTCGCAGTTGCCACGCTGGGTTCCCGCATGGCTGCGACCACACATCTCTCGCACCGTCGTGAACTCGGCCCATCAGGGTAGGGCCTTCAGCTATGTCCTGAGGACGTCCCAACGGCACACGATGTGCTCGCGATGACACCGTTTCAGAGGGGGTGAAGCATGTTAAACCTGCGTGAAAAAGGCGCCGCCCCTGATTCCGTCATAAAAATGGATTCTCTGCCCGGTCACCAAGTATGAAATCGGCATCGGGAAACAGGGAATCGATCACAAGATATATATCCCTCAACTTCACACCTGGACCCAGATGTATATGTGCTGTTAATACAGTACTGCAACAAGCAGGCTTGAGCACTATCTGTGAGCAACTGAAAGGAGGTGAAAAACCTAATGGACACACTTTAAAGTTAAGCAGTATCCTATTTTATCTGAGAGATATGCGTTGCAGAATATGGTTGATGTGCATGTTATACAACAGGACACATTCACAGCTAATTCACCTATTTATCTTGTTAAGAAACAGGATGGGAGTTGGCGTTTCATGATTGATTATCAAAAGTTAAATCTGGTGACTTCAGTCTGATCTCCAGCGGTGGAAGAAACCCCAAAGTTATTATACTAAATACCAAAGAAAGACAAATGGTTTTCAAGACTGAGTGTCGCCAATGGGTCCTGCTGTATTCCTGTAATGAGCGAGGTATAATATAAGTTTGCTTTCACTTCAGGGGATCAACAGTGCATCTGAACTTCAGGTTTCATAATTATCCTGCTATTTTTTTGTGAGAGAATGTGAGTTTCTGCAATCAGTAACTTTTCACATCCAAATTCTTATCACAGCACGCCAATGATTTGCTTATTGTCATAGAAACTCATGACAAACATGCACAAATTCTTCAGGAACTTCTGAGTTGGTTAACAGATGCTGACCTTAAAATTAACCCTCAAAATGGCAATTCGGGGAAGTGAAGTTACTTTCCTGGATGTTAGCGTCTTGAATGAAGGACGAAGCCCTAATCAGCATAAAGTAGATGTGACCCAGAAATTACCCCTACTTCTTCAACGAAAGCATTGTGATATTTTCGGGGATGGCATTCCACATTTTGCTGTGCTTCCCAGATTATTCTGTGACATTTTGAAGCTGCAAGATAAAGTGGGCAGCACGGTAGCATTGTGGATAGCACAATTGCTTCACAGCTCCAGGGTCCCAGGTTCGATTCCGGCTTGGGTCACTGTCTGTGCGGAGTCTGCACATCCTCCCCGTGTGTGCGTGGGTTTCCTCCGGGTGCTCCGGTTTCCTCCCACAGTCCAAAGATGTGCGGGTTAGGTGGATTGGCCATGCTAAATTGCCCGTAGTGTCCTAAAAAGTAAGGTTAAGGGGGGGTTGTTTGGGTTACGGGTCTAGGGTGGATACGTGGGTTTGAGTAGGGTGATCATTGCTCGGCACAACATCGAGGGCTGAAGGGCCTGTTCTGTGCTGTACTGTTCTATTTCTATTTCTATATAAGGAGGGCGAGGAGAAGAAGCAATACCCTAATCCCTCCATAATTACAGGGTCAGGAGGTTCAAATATTTATTGATTTGGTCTCATGTGATGCCACTGGGCGAGCTGTGGTTGCCAAGCAGGTTCCTCACCTTGCCTCACCAGTTGTGGAACTCAGTCAACTCCACATTAATCCAGCCAGAGGTTTGGCTCCGAGCTCTGGAGGAGGGGCACGGTGCAGTCTCGAAGGGAGATGGAGGGAGTCATACGAGAGTTGTCAATGAGTCCGGTGATTTTGTGGGGATGCCAGTGACTCCTTTAGGGACTGCAGCCCTGGCTGAAATGAGCAAGCTGTTCCCATGACTCCTTGAAGATGTAATTGTAACAAATCTCAGGATCCTCTCATCCTGATTGGTCTCATAAGGACCAAAATGGGCACAAGTGACGGCCTTGGCAAACATGGTATCAGACATTTGGGAAGTGAATAGGTTGGAATATCCTGCAGGTGCCGTCAGTGGATACCTGGAAAGAAGCAGAAAGTGAAGAAATTCGGGGCCATGGAGACCTGAACAGCTACTAGCAGTGCATGCCTACCTGGTCCTGCGGATGCCAGGCGCAATCTGCAGGAAAAGCCTGATCCTCCTGGCTCTCAGTGATGCTTGAAAAATCTGCTTGGAAACTCTGGGTTGGGGACATCTCCTCCAACGAGCTAGAGCTCGGTCTTTATTTCCTTTGACCTGTAGAGTGACACATGGCTGAGAAGGAGGCAGCTGCTGCTGTTGCTGCTTCTCGTGCTCCCCACCAGATGTCCAAGGTAGAGCTGCATTAACTCCTCCCATGTTGCAGTGAAGACTGACAGCAGGAAGTGCAGAGCAACATGAGAAATGTCCAAAGTAGCAGAATTGGCCGTCGGAGTTCGTAATCAATGGCAAAGCAGTGAAAGCAAACTCTCAGCAGACCTGACCAAACGTTCTCCCCATACAATGGGCATGTGTTGTAAATGGAATTCAGACTGCCTAACAATCTGGATAGCTTTCTCGAGGGTTAGAACATCCTTCACTTGCAGAACACCCCAAGCATGAGTTGTCTGCCACCCCTACAACTATTCTATTCCTGCCATATTCAGATTTTTGGTCTTCGCATTGGCAGCCTTCAGCTACCCTGTACAGATTATTAATGACTGTCATCAGCTTCTCCTGGCTTCTGGACTCACTTAGTAAATTTAGCCCTTTTGAGGATTTTATTACTACCTAAGCCAAAATAAACATCAAATAATTTTAGTCATTCAAATTTAGCAGATGATTCATTGATTCCTTATCTAGCAATTATGTCATCTGTTATCAGGCCTACCGAATAAAGTAGTGTTAACTTGTTCAGCTTCCGTCTGTTTATCCAGATCCAACGCAGTCATGTAGCTGAGGAATATTTTTCTCCAAAGCCTCCAATTATGTGATTAATTTGGGCCTTGGAAAGTCCAAATTTATCTGGAAAAGTGGGTTTCTGATCCATGGTGAAAAAATTTAAAGTGCCAGTTCAGCTTCATGAAGTTGCTGAAATTCAAGATGTTGCCCGCCATTCATTTGTAGACGTGGGGCGAAATTCTCCGCAGACCGTCGTAACGCCGATTTCCGGCGAGCATAATTGGTGTGGATGACTCCGGCGTGGGGGCCTTCTTTTAGGCGGCTATTCTCCGTTCCCGGAGGGGCCAACAGCGGACTGACGCGATACGCGTCAGTTTCACCCGCTGCGGAAGTGGTGAGACCCGGCGTTGGGGGTTGGGGGGGGGGGGGGGGGGGGGGGGGGGGGGGAGGAGGAGGAGAGAGACAGACCCGGCATTTTTTGGTGGGGGGGGGGGAGGAGGAGAGAGACAGACCCGGCATTTGGGTGGGGGGGGGAGGAGGAGAGAGACAGACCGGCAATTTGGGGGGGGGGGGGGGGAGGAGGAGAGAGACAGACCGGCATTTGGGGGGGCGGGGGGGAGGAGGAGAGAGACAGACCCGGCGTTGGGGGGGTTTGCGGCGCTGAGTTGAGAGAGGGGGGGCGGCGTTTGAGGGGGGTAGGGGTGGTGAAGGGGTAGGGGTGGTGAGAGGGGGTTGGGGTAGGGGCAGCGGCGTGCAGAGGAGGGGGGCGACGGATGCCCGGGGCCAACACACCGTCGCCCCCCCCCTGCACGCCGCTGCCCCTACCCCCCTCCAACGCCGCCCCCCTCCCCACCACCCCTACCCCCCTCCCCACCACCCCTACCCCCCTCCAACGCCGCAACCCCTCTCTCAATGCCGCAACCCCCCCTCAACGCCGGTACCCCCCCTCTCTCAACGCCGCACCCCCCCACTGACGCCGCACCCCCCCCACTAACGCCGCACCCCCCCCCCCCCCACTAACGCCGCACCCCCCCACTAACGGAGGAAGGAGGGGGGGGAGGAGGAAGGAAGGGGGGGAGGAGGAAGGTAGGGGGGAGGAGGAAGGAAGGGGGGGAGGAGGAAGGAAGGGGGGGAGGAGGAGAGAGGGGGGTGTGTGTGGGTACCGGCCTTCAGAGGGAGGGTGGGGTGTGGGTACCGGCCTTCAGGGGGGGGGGGTGTGGGTACCGCCTTCAGAGGGAGGGGGGAGGCGGAGGGGGGAGGGGGGTGTGGGTACCGGCATTGAGGGGGGGGGTTTGCGGCGTTGAGGGGGGGTTTGCGGCGTTGGGGGGGGGTTTGCGGCGTTGGGGGGGGGGGGTTTGCGGCCTTGAGGGGCGGCGTTGCGAGAGATGGGGGGCGGCGTTGGGAGAGATGGGGGCGGCGTTGGAGGGAGGTAGGGGTGGTGAGGGGGGGGTGGTTGGGGTAGGGGGCAGCGGCGTACAGAGGGGTGGGCGACGGTGCGTTGGCCCCGGGAACCGTCGCCCCCCCTCTCTGCACGCCGCTGCCCCCAAACCCCCCCCACCACCCCTACCCCCTCAACCACCCCTACCCCCTCCAACGCCCCTACCCCCCTCCCCACCACCCCTACCCCCCTCCCCACCACCCCTACCTCCCTCCCCACCACCCCTACCCCCCTCTCAATGCCGCACCCCCCCGCAACGCCGCACCCTCCCGAACGCCGCACCCCCCCCGAACGCCGCACCCCCCCCGAACCCCGCACCCCCCCGAACGCCGCACCCCCCCCGCACCCCCCCCGAACGCCGCACCCCCCCCAACGCCGCACCCCCCCGAACGCCGCACCCCTCCACCCGAACGCCGCACCCCCCCCGAACGCCGCACCCCTCCTCCCGAATGCCGCACCCCCACCTGAACGCCGCACCCCCCCGAACGCCGCACCCCCCCGAACGCCGCACCCCCCCCCCGAACGCCGCACCCCCCCGAACGCCGCACCCCCCCCGAACGCCGCACCCCCCCGAACGCCGCACCCCCCCGAACGCCGCACCCCCCCGAACGCCGCACCCCCCCGAACGCCGCACCCCCCCCACACCCCCCCCGAACGCCGCACCCCCCCCAACGCCGCACCCCCCCCGAACGCCGCACCCCTCCACCCGAACGCCGCACCCCCCCCCGAACGCCGCACCCCTCCTCCCGAATGCCGCACCCCCACCCGAACGCCGCACCCCCCCCGAACGCCGCACCCCCCCGAACGCCGCACCCCCCCCGAACGCCGCACCCCCCCCGAACGCCGCACCCCCCCGAACGCCGCACCCCCCCCGAACGCCGCAACCCCCTCCGAACGCCGCATCCCCCCCCCCCCACACTGAACGGCGTCAACCATCATCAATGGTTGACGCCGTTTTAAAGCTACTCTGTTTTTCGCCGACGTGACCCGTGGCCACGTCGGCGGGACTTCGGCCCATCCGGGCCAGAGATTTGTTGAAACAAAAATATAATGAAATCCCGCCGGCGCCAGCTGTTTTCAGAGGCTGCCGGCGGGATTTGCACAACGCCGGTTTTTGGCCGGTCAGAGAATAAAAAACCCTGCGGGAGCGGGATTAACGCCGCTGCCGGCCGATTCTCCGACTCTGCGTGAGGTCGGAGAATTTCGCCCAAAGTGTTAACATGCGCTGGTCGGCTTTCATGGACTCCCACTGCAATGTTCATCACTGTCAGCCTTAAAAACTTTGAAACGATGACTGGTTGGATCGGCTGACTAGATGTGGAGAGAGACCAAAAATCAAAAATTTAGGCCAATCTCCATGGCTTCCCGTGATTTAACCGACTCCCCAGCAAGCGGTCAAGGAGGCACCCTTTAGCACACCTATTTAAAAATGTGAAGCTAGCACAATGGCAGCTGTGGGAAGCGGAGGAGGTGAATAGGCAAACTCCACACGGACAGTGACCCAGAGCAGGGATTGAACCTGGGACCTCGACACCGTGAGGCAGCAATTCTAACCACTGTGCCACTGTGTTGCCCAATGGTACAATCATGGCCCTAACTGTCTCTAGCTACCGATGGTGCCCACAGCATCCCACCAGTGTCCTCTCAGTGATCTTGAAAATGTTTAGCCCTCCATGTTCCACAGTTACGTCTAGGTGTCCAGGATATACATAGGAAGTGGCGGCACCCTGCTGCTTACCGCGCCTTGGTGCCTTTGATGCCCCTAGCGGTGTCATCTATGGGTCCTGAAGCAGGAGGGCCCCAGCCGCCTTGCAGGTGGCACATACTTCGCCGTGCTGACACTGAGATGCGCTGTTGTCAGGAGGGGGTTACTCGGGAGAGCTGGAGACCGCCGTTGTCTCCCTGTTCGGAGACTCCAGGTCAGATTCCAGCTCTGACTACTCCCGGTCAAGCGCGCTGGTGGTCACCTTGAGATTGAGGGGTGGATGAAATGAGCTCCAGAGGCCCCTGCATCGTCATGCTCTGCAAGACCTGATGGCTCCCCATTGTCTGCATCATGGTGTCGACGCCCTCAGCAATGTCCCTCTGTGACTGGGCCATGCTCTGCAGTGCCTTGCCAATGTCCACCTGTGTCCAGGACATAGCAGCTGGGATATGCTCTGGAACACCTCCTGTGTCTGGGACACGGTCCTCAGTGATTGGGACATGTCGTGGAGCACATAGGCGTCGTCCACCAGAGAGTGGAATATGTTCCACAGTGCCTTGGCAAGGTCCATCTTTGTCTGGGACACATCCCCCAGTGACTGCGACATGTTGTCAAGGTGCTCAGCCATGGCCGTCACCGACTGAGAAACATCTTGGACACCAGCACTCATGGTGCTGACGTAATGCTCCAGGTTTTCCATTGTGGTTTCCACCCCAGCAGTGTTAGCCTTGGTGCCATTCATTGCCAGTGGCATCTCCTTCGCCCGTAGTCTTTGGGACAGCTCCAATTGGCTATGGATCTGTTGGAATGTCGCTGACATCCCCTCTGAATCTCATGGCCACACCCGAGCATCTGCATCAACTCTGGGATAACCATGACCAGAGGTCCGGTATCGGACTGGGACCCAGCTGTGTCCTGGGATCCAGCAGATCTCTGACTGCTGTCCCCCCTAGATGTTCCTGCCTCCACCTGATGTGCATCAGCAACCATGTGGTGCTCACCAGATTGTATCCCAGAGGCCTGTCCACTACTTTCACCAACGGAGGCATGTTTCTCTGTGTGGTGGAAGGTGGGAATGATAGCTGCGACGTCTCAATGGTGGCACCCTCGGAGCTCTCCTCTGAAGTGTTCTCTTGGAAGGGGGTGGGGGGGAATACCCTTGATGGAGGGCCGGCACCATCAGATGGAGTTCCTGCAGGAGAATGGACATGTGGTCAGTGAGAGGGATGGGTCATTCTGTCTAGCATGAACAACTCATGTCTGGCAGGTCATCTGGGTGGGAGCTGATGGATCCTCACCTCTGTGGTGCAGGTCAAACTCGGCGTCGGTGACCTATCTGTCCTCGGCCACTCTCATGACATCCAGGACCCATTCCTGGGGGGCGTGGACTCCAATATCCGGCACCCAGATGCCTGTCTGGGCACTTTCCCGCTTATTGGGAAAAGAGGACATTATGAGCCACATGCTTCATGCATCACAGGGAGCGGGGCGGCCATGGTGGGGGGATAGGTGTGGGCATCACCGCTAGGCATGGGTGGGGTGTGCTGCTGGGTTCCAGGGTGTGCTGGGGCATTGGTGCGGTATTGTTCTGGGGGGTGGGGTTTGCAATGCCAACTGCCGGATCATGGGGGTTGGGGGGCAACTGGGGCGGCAGACGGGTCCGGTGCAGGGAGCCGATGCCAGTTCACCTATCTGGCTCAGTGGCGGTTGTTGAGCTTCTTGCGGCACTGGGTGGCTTTCCTCCTCATTACACTCCTCAAACTGCCTCCCAGGCAGCATTGGCTGACCTGTGGCCCACCATCCAACCCCCTCGGCGGAACAGGGTGGCCCATCTCAACTATACCACTTCCAAAAGTTGGACCATGTCCATTTCTCTGTATCATGGAGTGGGTCTGCAGGGTGGCATGGCTGCATGCTGTCTGGAGTTTGCTTTGCGGGATCAGTTTAAGAGCTGCTCCTACTCGTTAGCGGGGAGCTGCCAGGGGCTATCTGGGCGAATCAGCTGGTGGGACAGCCATATCCGACGTGAAGCCCGTGGGGCATCATTATCAGCCCTAATTGGCATTAGATACAAGTGGCAGTCTCACTGGGTCAGCCGTCGGGAAGCACCCGGCAATTCCCACTCGCTGCAACACTTAGAAACGTTTCCGTTAGATGGTGCCCCAGACAGGGTGTAAACCAGTAATTGACAGGTGCTGCTCCTCACACTGAGCCAGTAGGCCCAGGTGAATGTTAAGGCAGTGATTGTTTTCACTGCCTCTGTCTAAACTGCTCACTAGCTTCCAGGCAAGGGTCTCCATTCTGGGGGGTTTCCTGACAGGGGCTGGGATTCTCCGGGCCCGTGCCGAGTCGGAGAATCACCGGTCATGCCGGAAATTCCTGCCGGACCGTTCCGATGCCAGGACACAACTGGAGAATCGGCGTCAGCGCGGTCGACGCAGTGCCGGTCGGGGACCGCTGAAAACGGCCCCGCGCCGATTCTCCACGATTGACCGGCCGGGTTCCGGCGAGTTCCACTGGCGTGGTTCCACCCGGCGGGAGCTTGGACCCGTGGCCGCGCTGGCCGCGCTGGTTGGGGGGGGGATCAGACTCCGTGGGGGGGGGGGGGGTGGCCTGCACGACCAGGCCCGCGATCGGGGGCTATCAATCGGCGGCTGCACACGATCTGTAGGGGGCCTGCCTCCTTTTGCGTGGTCTGCTGCATGGCTCCACCATGTTGCGCGGCACCAGTGTGGAAATGGCCACCACGTGCATGCGCCAGCACGGAAACGGTCACCATGTGCATGCATGGACCCGCGCTGGCAATGCAACACTCCGGCGCCGTGCTGGCCCTCTGCAGGCCACTGAATCGCTGGGCCAAGAGGCCCGTTGATGCCGGCGTGAAACACTCCGGTGTTTAGGCCAACGTCAACACATAGCCGGGATTTTGAAGAAACCCGGCCAGGGTCTCTCTTCTTGGTAGGTCTTGCATTGGCGTGGGGGAGAATCATGAGGGCCAACAAATATGATGCCTGGGCGTGAACCTCAATCCTGACACCAGCAGGGAGCCGGTACATCTGAAACGGGTCGCCAGCCGGCACCGATCCGTTTTTTTACCCGACGCTGAATTCTCTGCTGCATTGGGAATTCCGCTACTGGCATCGCGAGTTGGAGAATCCAGCCCGTCGCTGTGTCATGATTAAAATTTAGTTGCATTTTTAACACACACTGGAGGGCGCTACTGACTGCAGGACAGTGGATAGGCAGCACAATATCGTTGATGAGCAGATAGCATAAAATGAGACCTGTGGAGAAAGCTGTACAAATTCTGGGCTTTGAAGACTCATCAGTAAAGATAGCAACAGGGGCCATGGCATATCATGTGGGTCATTCTGATGTTCACAATTTTTTAATAATGAGTTATTGTTATTCTATGATATTCTAACTTAATACAGTAAGTCCCTGTTCAATGTTGTCCCATTTAACATTGTTTCTCTTTAACTTTTGTCAGCAAGGACAGCACGGTGGCGCAGTGGGTTAGCCCTGCAGCCTCACGGCGCCGAGGTCCCAGGTTCGATCCCGGCTCTGGGTCACTGTCTGTGTGGAGTTTGCACATTCTCCCCGTGTTTGCGTGGGTTTCGCCCCACAACCCAAAGATGTGCAGGGTAGGTGGATTGGCCACGCTAAATTGCCCCTTAATTGGAAAAAATTAATTTGGTACTCTAAATTTATTTAAAAAAACATTTGTCAGCTAATTGGGCCTCTATTCTTGTTTAGCATCACAAGGTTCATGTAGCTTCTCAGCATTGTGGCTAAGATCAAACATCAGATCAAGCCCAAGATGAGATGCAATGCCTTTTCTTTCAGCTTGGATCTTGTATGTCTCTCTTGTGGAGATCATGGGCGGTATTCTCCAGTCGCCGACGCTGAAATCACATTCGGCGATCGGGCGGAGAATCCCTGTTTGTGCCAAAATCGGGGCTGACGCCGCTTTTGCGATGTTCCGCTCCCTCGAAAGTGGGCTACTTGAAGAGCTCACAACACGACATATGGCCGCCTCACCTGAGGCCCTCCCCTGATGCTCCGCCCCCAATGATCCCGGTGTGGCGGCTGCGGACTGATTCCAGCACCACCACAGTCGGGGGGGGGGGGGGGGGGGGGAGCCATTCCACAGGCATGGGGGGCTTTGGCGGGGCTGGGGCATTGGTGGGGGGTGGTCCGGGAGTCGTGAGGGGGGTTACTGGAGGATAGTATGTGGCAGGCCAGGTCCACGCACGGTCGGCGCCATGTAGCACAGCGCGGCCGCAGCAGGCCGCCGCCGTGCGCATGAGCAGCCACGGACCCGGCAATTCTCCGGCTGTATCGACAGGTGGCTCTATGCTGCATGGCCGCTAGCCCCCCACTAGATGGAGGATCGGTGCAGCTTTTGCGCAGTTTTTTCTGGCGTAAAATGCCACTGTTCCCATGCCAGGGTTAGCACCTAGACTTAAAATCGGAGAAATCAGCCCCATGAGGGTTTTTGGAGCAAGCAACAAGTTGGGATTAAGGGCTTGCCCTGTCCACTCTGTGGCTTTGTAACTTTAAAAAAAAATTTAGAGTAGCCAATTATTTTTTCCAATTAAGGGGCAATTTAGAATGGCCAATCTACCTATCCTGCAGATCTTTGGGTTGTGGGGGTGAAACCCACGCAGACAGGCGGAGAATGTGCAAACTCCACACGGACAGTGACCCAGGGCCGGGATTCGAACCCGGGTCCTCAGCGCTGTAGGCAGCAATGCTAACCACTGTGCCACCCTGCTGCCCTCGGCTTTGTAACTTTGAGAAAGGAATACAAAATGTTTTACAAATTAAAGTCACTCCACGCTAGTTTGAGGTAGGGCTGTGTGACCCGTTTGGTTCCACTTTAGAGTGAACTTTCCCGTTCCTTGACTCTTTCCCTTGCCGCCAACCATCCAACTTGTGGCCTCTGCTTCTCTCTGACTCACCCTCTTGCCGACCATTACTCTCGCTGAACCTTCTGTTTCCCAGCTCTCCTGCTTGCTGCTTCCCACTCTTGCGGTCCCATACAAGGAAGGTCCCGAATCTAAATCCAGATTCGATTCAAAGACTGAGCTTTGGGATAGTGAAAGTGTGCAACCCCACAGTGCAGAAGTGTTGAACTGGGGCTGATATAATCAATGTTTTTTTAAAATGCATACTGTGGTGGCGTGCCCCTTTAAGGAGTGAGTTCTCTGATGGTCATGTAAATAGTTACTTACCTTAATAAACCGTTTATTCGTTAATCTACTTGGTACATGCCAGGCTCTCAAGATAATACATTTGGCGATGAGGTTTAATTAAAGTGCCTTCCTACTGCAGGTAGCATAAAATGGGAGAAAAGTCCTCGTGTGGAAACTTTTCCTTTGAAGCTAACTCATTCAGCAGTTTGTGAGTGTCAAAATGCCCCTTTTTAGTAAACATGAGCCATTCAATCCTAACACGGAGCAGGGGTTCTGTATGTTAAATGAACGCCTTATTTTTTAAAGGCCAATTAAATTGGAGTGGGGTGTGGATAAACTGTGGGTAATCCTATTCACAGACTGTGGTGCTCTAACCTATAACCTGATAAGAGATCTGGGGCGGAATTCTCCGCTCCCGCGAAAAATCGGGAAGGCCGTTGTGAACTCGGCCAAGTTTCACGACGGCCTCAGAGGACGCTCCTCTCACCTTATTCACCCCCACCCGGGGACTAGGAGCGGCGCCCCGTAACTCTTGGCTGCCGGGCCTTGATGTTTGCGTCAAGGCGGTGCGCCAAGAGTGACGCGACGGCGGCACCTAACTGATGTCAGCTGCGCATGCGCAGGTTGGCTGGCTCCAACCCGCGCATGTGCAGCTGACGTCACGACGGCTGACGGCTCAAACCAGCGCATGCTCGGTTGCCATCTTCCCCTCCGCTGCCCCGCAAGACGTGGCGGTTTGATCTTGCGGGGCGGCGGAGGGGAAAGAGTGCGTCCCTTTGAGACGTCGGCCCGACGATCGGTGGGCACCAATCGCAGGCCAGTCCCGTCCCGAGCACGGCCGTGGTGCTCACTCCCCTCTCCGCCCCCACAAGCTTCAATCTAGCTTTTGGTGCCATATTCACGACGGCAGAGACCAGGTGTGGTTGCCGCTGTCGTGAACCGGTCGCGAACAGCAGGCCGCTCGGCCCATCCGGACCGGAGAATCGCCGGTCGCTGTGAAAAACGGCGAGCGCCGATTCTTCCGAGCAGGGGGTGGCAGAATAGCGGGGGGCGCCAGGGGGGCGTGTCATGAGTCGCCCGGCCCTCCTGTGATTCTCCCACCCGGCGTAGGGAGCGGAGAATCGCGCCCCCGGCTTCTCCAGATGGCTCCACCTTCAAAACCTTTGAGGAGCTTGTGGAATTAGTCAAGGGACATTATCACACAAAGCCCTTGGTGAGAATGCAATGATACAAATTTAATTAGTTGACAAAAGCACCAGGGGAGACAATAGTGGCATTCGTGGCGCGCCTTAAACCAAATGGCTGAACAATGTAAGTTTGTGTCTGCACTCAACAAAGTGTTGAGGGACAGGCTAGTCTGTGCTGTTATGGACATGGCCATGCAAAATTAATTATTCAAAGAGGCAGAGGTTACATTAAAGAAGATATTAGAGGTCACCCCGGCTATGGAGAGTGCCGAAAGCGGGGGGGCGATGGAACTGTAAAGTCTGCACGCAGGCGAGGTTCACGAAGTTTGATGGGAAGCTGCTGGTAGTAGTGGCGCCTGGAATGAATCAGCAAAGAGGCTCATAGACCGAGAGAGTACGGAGATACAGGGAATTTGGTCCACAGATCTTGGGCAATGAAGAATCGCCTGGTGTGGGGGAGATCATCCCCAGAAGAGATATAAATTCAGAGAAACTATATGTTATGCCTGCAATAGAAGGGAACACATTAGGAGAAAGTGCAAGACTAAGCAAAGCCTGCCAAGGCCAACAATAAAAAAATTCCGACACCAGCACACAGTATTGAGAATAACCCTGAAAACGGATCTGAAATGTACAATTTAAACAACATTAAGGTGGGCAAAACAGCCCCCATTACGATCATGTTGATGGTATGTGGTCAGCCACTGAGAATGGAGGAGGACATAGGTGCCTCTGCTACAATTGTAGGAGAACAAACGTATTGTTCTTTATAAGGTGGGGTCCAGTCCCTGAAGTTAAGAAGCATGTTGGCCAGGCTAGCCACGTATACTGGGGAAGCTTTGAGGATCCTGGGAATGACCACAATGCCCGTAAACGACCAGCACCAGTCAGCTTAACTTCCTCTAATAGTAGCGGGGGACGAAGGACCAAGTCTGATAGGCCGATATTGGCTTTGCCAAATTACATTATATTGGCGAGATATCTTCAAAATTAATGAAGGAGATTTTCATGATGTCTTAAAAAAAATACCAAGAGGTTTTCCAAGACGAGTTAGGCAAGATACAGGGCCTAAAAGCAAAAATTTACATGTTGGATCGTGAGGCCACACCCAAGTTTTGCAGAGCCTGACCTGTGCACTATGCCTTACATGAGAAGAATAAGTCTGAGGAGAGTTCGGCACCATCGAGCCTGTACAGTTTTCAAGCTCCCATCTTGCCAGTGGTGAAGACAGATGGAACCATTAGGATATGTGGGGACTACAAATAAACTGTGAATCAGGTAGAAAAATTGGACCAATACTCAAAACCAAGAATTGAAGATTTATGCGCTAAATTAACAGGAGATTTAATTTAAATTAAACTTGATAGGAGTGTGAGCATACCAATAATTAGAATTAGATGAGGCATTTAGAGAATTTGTTACTGTCAATACCAACAAAAACTTCTGCCAGCACATCCTTCAGTCACTTGGGTGTGTGCAATTTTCTAGTGCAGGATGGAAAGCTTACTATAGGACCTACGCAAGGTGGCTGTCTGTTTAGACGATGTACTGATTACAGGAGCGTTCGAAGAGAAGCACCGAGAAAATCTCAAAGAAGATTTAAAAGGATTTAAGAAGCACAAATTAAGGCTGGAATGGGAAAAATGTGCGTTCCAAGTTAAGGAAGCGACCGACTTAGGGTTTCGTGTTGATGCCCATAGGCTGCACCCTATGAGGAGATAAAGTGATTAAGGAAGAACCCGCCTCCCAAAATATGTCAGAATTGAAATCTTTTTTAAGAAAGGTCAATTATTACGGACAATTTGTTTCTAATCTTTCTACCAGGGCAGCACGATAGCACAATGGTTAGTAGGGTTGCTTCACAGCGCCAGGGTCCCAGGTTCTATTCCCGGCTTGGGGCACGTTCTCCCCGTGTCCGCGTGTGTTTCCTCCGGGTGCTCCGGTTTCCTCCCACAGTCCAAAGATGTGTAGGTTAGGTGGGTTGGCCATGCTAAATTGCCCCTTTGTGTCCAAAAGGATTAGGCGGGGTTACTGGGTTCCGGGGATAGGGTGGAGGTGTGAGGCTTAAATGGGGTGCTCTTTACAAGGGCCGGTGCAGACTCGATGAGCCAAATCGCCTCCTTCTGTACTGTAAAATCTGTAAATTCTATGTTCATATACACACTGCTCAAGAAGCACCAGATGTGGTATTGGAGAGAGTATCAGAAACAAGTCTTTGAAGAGATTTAACTGGCTTAGCAGCTATCCAGTCTCTTGATTCATTTTGACCCCTCCAAAGAGATAGTTCTTACCTGCAACGTGTCGCCTTATGGAATCGTAGCGGTTTTATTGCTCAAGATGGAAGATGGTACAGAAAGGCCTATCGCCTATGTTTCGAGGACTCTGATCAATGATGAACTACCTTACTCACAAATTGGAAAAGAGGGACTAGCTGTAATCTTTAGAGTGAAGAAGTTCCATCAATATGTCTGCGCCTGACATTTCATGGTAGTCACTGACTACAAACCCCTGTTAGGCTTATTTAGGGACGATTAGGCCACTAATCCCATAGCTTCAGCTCGGGTCCAATGCTAGGCTGTATACCTTTCAACATAGATGAGGATGCACATACCAAATGTCAACATTTTAAGCCGCCTTCCGCTACTGAAGAGCATACCGCCTCCGTTAGTACCACAGGAAATTGTTCTTGCTCTAAACTTTCTTGATACATTGCCTGTGTCGGGGCGACAGGTCATGTTTTGGAAGGACCCCTTATAATCTCGGGTCAAGCTTATGGTCCTCCACGGCTCGCCTTATGATAATAGGTCTGAGCAATTACAACCCTTTCAAATAAAAAGAGATGTGTTAGGTTGTGAAGACGGCATATTATTATGGGGAGCAAGGGTGGTCATTCCCACTTCTGCTAAAAAGTTATGATTACGAGAGTTAAGCTGTGCCCATCCTGGGATGACAAAGATGAAAATGCTCGCATGCAGCAATGAGTGGTGGCATGGATTGGATACCGACATACAGAATGTGACCAATGTCTAATACAGCAAAACCTGCCATCTGTAGCCCTAATGCATCCTTGGGAGTGGCCCAGTCGACCATGGGTGCGACTAAAGGTTGGTTTCTTGGGCCAATTAATGTTGTTTTTTTTATAAATTTAGAGTACCTAATTCTTTTTTTTCCAATTAAGAGGCTTTTTAGTGTTCCCAATCCACCTACCCTGCACATCTTTTGGATTGTGGACTTGAGACCCATGCAGACCACGGGGGGAATGAGCAAACTGCACATGGACAGTGACACAGAATTGAACCTGGGTTTCAGCGCCATGAGGCATCAGTGCTAACCACTGCGCCACCGTGCTGCCCGGGCTCCATGTTCCTACTTAGAACATATAGAACATAGAACACTACAGCGCAGTACGGGCCCTTCGGCCCTCGATGTTGCGCCGACCTGTGAAACCATCTGAAGCCTATCTGACCTACACTATTATAGAACATAGAACTTGTAATAGATACACACTCCAGGTGGTTGGGCATACACAAAATGAAGTTCACGACCTCATCAGCAACAGTAGAGAAATTGCCACAGTCATTCACCACACACAGGTTGCCTGAGGTGTTGGTCTCAGATAATGGGGCAGCTTTTATTTGCGAAGAGTTCCAAAATTGAATGAGAACGAATGGTGTTCAACATATTCAAACTGCATCCTTCCACCCTGCTTCAAATGGGCTGGCTCAGAGAGCAATCCAAACACTCAAAGCCACCATGAAGAAACAGTTGTCATCCTCTCTACAAACAAAATTGGCCGGTTTCCTGATCACATTCAGAACAACACTTCATGTCACCACAGGTGTTACACATGCTGAGTTACTAATGAGCAGACATATTGGAACAAGGTTGCATCTGTTACTTTCAAATTTGACGGGGAGGTTGGAGGCAAAACAGAACGCACAGAAAAAAACATCACGACTCTTTCAGAATGCTCTTTCAGAGGGCTGGTGCAGTCTTGATGGGCCGAATGGCCTCCTTCTGCACTGTAGGGGTTCTATGATGCAGCGGCTCAAAAAACGCTGAGAAACCATATGAGGTGGTGATTTGGTATATGTGAAGAATTTTGGTGCTGGTCCGAATTGGATCCCTGGGATGATCATGGCCAGAACACATCCAGTGTGGTATGAGATAGATGGCCAAGGAAAAATGGTGAAGAAACACCTGGACTATTTGAGAACTTAAAGGGGGAGGGATGTTGTAGTTTGCCCCTTTAAGGGGTGCGTTCTCGAACAGTCATGTGACCCATTGGCCGATCAGGGCTGAACAAAGCTTTCCCCTGGAGTCATGGAGTACGGTAGCCTTTATTTCACTCTGAAAATAGCTACTTACCTTCATGAACCGTTGATTTTGATCTTCTTGATGGTTACCATTCTTTCAACATACTACATATGCAATAGTCTGCGAGAGCACAAATGAGTTTACTTTCTCTCCTTTAGTGCTCACAGAGGAGTCCAATTTGTGAATGTGAAGAGAAACTATTTATTTTTTAAGCAATCTACATGCACATAACATTCAGTTCCCAGCCGGACGACCCTAGCTCGACTCCTGTCTGGACCGGCATCTATGTTAGTGTTCATTCTAATGATAGGGCCCTACCTCTCATTGGGGAAGCTCGTATTCAATGAGGCTCACGGGGAGGCCAATTGGCCCATCCACAAAGGTCTTGTGCGGGTCATAACAGCTCCATATCACTGGAGGATGCTTGGTGAGGGGGTGGGTTAGGGAACAGCAGAGGCTGCAAGTCAGAGGATCAATGGGAGGAAGGGCCTGTGGGGAATGGGATGTGTCATGTCCAGGAGGTTCGGAAAGCAGAATTGACAGAGAGCAGGAGATAAGTAGACATTTCCCATATTTCTTTTATACTTTTAAATTGATTTTAATTTTAAATCATTTCTTTAGCAATGTAACGTATTTCAACTTAAAGGGTAAAATGTGCAATTTTTTTCTGACCTAGCTACAACCTTTATTTTGGTTTTAATGGGAATATGTGATTCGCTTAAAGGCTGTGGAGGCCAAATCACTGAGTGTCTTTAAGACAAAGGTAGGTTCTTGATTAATAAGGGGATCAGAGATTATGGGGAGAAAGCAGAAGAATGGGGATGAAAAACATATCTGCCATGATTGAATGGCGGAACTAGCTTGATGGGCCGAATGGCCTAATTGTGCTCCTACGTCTTACAGTATTATGGTTTCATTTAAAGTCACGATTGTCAGAAACACAGCAACAACTGGAAATGAAAACGTACTGTATGCGATAACCTATAAGCCTGAGGCCTAACAGAGTGATAGAATCATTCAGTACAGACATTTTTGTCTCACTGTGCCTGTTCCAGCTATTTGAGCTATGAACTGTTCCTTTGAACTATCAATTAATTATTCCTCCATATTTTCCCCATTGTCCTTTAAATGTTTCACTATCGGTATTGCGGGTTTTCCCCAGTATCTGATCTTTATCCTATAAACGTAGTGTCTGAGCTTCAACTATTCCAGGTTCCTGCTCAAAACAGTCAGTCACCCCCTGATCCACACACGTTTTACAAATCAGATTGTGACTTTCAGTTTGGTGGAGCCATTTTATTTTGTGTTTTTAAAACTATGTCTGGATATTTATGGATATTCTTTATTTTTTTTAAAAATTGCTGTTTAGTCGTTTGAATAAATGTCAGGAGCATAAACAGTGCACTAGATACTTCAGGATAAACAAGCACATGACTAATAATTTCCAGATATCATTCTGCTTGAATTGGAGTCAGATTTTCTCTGGAGTCCCAGTGCAATTGTAGCGAGTCAAACAGGAAACATGGGCCAGGGGCTCTTCCGCTGGCTCCTCATCCTCTGCCACTTCCCAAGTTCCCCTACAGGAAGCGATATTCATGTCTGTCTAAATTTGAGCAGGTTTATTAGAATGAAGCACCAATGATTGGTAAATGCTGCGCACAGTATTTCCCATCATTTGCACCACAGATAGGATTTGAGAGCGCCTGGTATTCCTGGTATAGACTCTTTTTGTGGCTTGGGATGGAGTTTTAATTTTGAGGATGGAATTTTAATTTTAAAGTCACTGAGGAAACGTAATTGATCACAGTGTCCATGCTCAATGTTGTTTTTTTTTAAAGCGCACTGAACCACTCAGGTGGAAATCCTGCTGGGAAGCCAACCAATGTATTCAAGGATCCCTTAATCTATGAAATCAGTCAAGATGGAAGTTCCAGCACCCTGGAATTCTAAAGCATGGGGGGACCACAATATCCATTCACTGCTGATCTAGGAATTAATTTTGTAACTTTGCAATTGACTTCAAGGATCCTGAGTTCAGGGTTGAAAGTTATCATCTGGGTTCCCAACTGTTAACCAGTGATCCTTCTGGACTGTGCGTGTAGGTGTACACAAATATTGTGTGAGAACAGAATCCAACACATCAATGATGTTGTTGTATTCTTAGACTAACAGTACAAAAGAAATTGGGAGCGCAATCAAACGGCCTCGTCGCGCTTGACGAGGCTGTTAAATTTCGCAAGAGGCCTCTCGCGTGAGTAGCTATGTTGAGAACACCTCTCGATATCTAACACGATCTCACAAGACGTGCCGATCTGGATCTCGCCCTCAGTGAGTGGGATTAACATATTTAAATGAGCCATTAGGAGACCTCGCTATGGCACCGTTTAGCATTTGTTTCCACAAGTGGGGACCAGTAACGGCACCTTGGGGGGGGGGGGAGTGGAGGGCTCTCCCAGGCCATCAGAGGACCCCTGATGGTTGGGCAATGGGCAGGGTGATACCCAGGCACTCCAGCTGGCACCTAAGCATTTTGGCACTGCCACCCGGGCACCCTGGAAGTGCCTACAAGGGCACCCTGGCAGTGGCAGATGACACTGCCAGGTTGGCAGGGGCACTACCAAGGTGCCAGACGTGCAGTGCCAAGGTGCCCAGGTGCCCAGGTGCCGGATTGCCCTTGCCAGGGATCGGGCACGGGAGTGCCTGGCCTTAAGACGTGAGGTGAGGGGGTGCATGAGGATACCTGTCGGGGCTATTTTGGGGCATTGGGGGTGTCCGTAGGCTGCGGAGAGGGGTCCAGAGACTGGGGCAGCATTTAAAATCGGCGCCCCAATCTCTTCCTGCACTAATAAGCTGAGATAGTCAGCGCAGAAGTGAAGTAAGCGCAACTTCGGCAGGGCGTGCCTTGCAGAGGCCCCAAAAATAAACAAAGTCCTGTTTGATAGCGGGGTCATTCTCGGTGCTGCAGGCTCCATGAAACACCCTGCTATTTGCACCCAAAACAAGACTTTTTTTTTTCATTGAATCGTGCCCAGCGTTGCTAACACACATGGGTTTAATGCAAGATTAACAGAGGTTTGTTGAATAGCTCTTCATTGTTCACGATTTAGTACGAGACTCCTCAAAGCCCACAAAATATCATAGAGTTTACAGTGCAGAAGGAGGCCATTCGGCCCATCGAGTCTGCACCAGCTCTTGGAAAGAGCACCCTACCCAAGGTCAACACCTCCACCCTATCCCCATAACCCAGTAACCCCAGCCAACACTAAGGGCAATTTTGGACACTAAGGGCAATTTATCATGGCCAATCCACCTAACCTGCACATCTTTGGACTGTGGGAGGAAACCGGAGCACCCGGAGGAAACCCACGCAGACACGGGAGGATGTGCAGACTCAGCACAGACAGTGACTCAAGCCGGAATCGAACCTGGGACCTTGGAGCTGTGAAGCAATTGTGCTATCCACAATGCTTCCGTGCTGCCCAAAATAGCCGATGACAATACACATTTCACATGACTCCAGTCTTAAAGAGACTTTGCACACAACTACAATAACTCACATATATATCAGATTCCCCCCTCCCCCCCCCCACCGCCCCCCCCCCCCCACCCCCCCCCACCCCCACCGCCAAACAAATGATTCACTCTCGAATGTGCTCACAACTGGGTGCTGAGATTTCCTTGCAGAACTGTATCCAGAAATCATAGGTACCTTCAGTGGAGAGATTATGGGTACAGGGGTGGAGGAGAAATGGTTGGGGTTGATTGGTAGGCTGTGTTACAGAATCACAGAGCAGGCATCCCCAGCCTGCATCCCTCATTTGATCTTAGCTGGAATTCTGTCACTGATACCAGTCAATGTGAGGAGGAGTCACCTTCTGCAACTCCAGCATATTTTACCATTGAAGAGGAGTAATCCCAGATACAAAATGGGGCAGCACATAAGGGAAAGCAAGAAAATATCAAACTACACTGCACAGAGGGAGGGTCGAAGAGGGACCACATCAGCATTTGTTAATTATGAAATGGTACAAATAACGGAAACCCCAACATTGGACTTTCTTTTTGCTTTGGGGTGAATCTAATAGCATCTACCAGTTGCTGGGCTTGCCCATTCACGTTGAGGCATGTATATTTGTGTGTAGAACATTGCTGATAGCACCGCAGTGAGGAAAACCAGGTCCTGGGATCTGGGTGAACAAAGCAGGCAACTGTATATCTCCTTAACCCAAGGGATTGAATGATTTGGGGCGGGATTCTCCGTCCCGCCGTACCTGTGTTCTGGTGCGTCACGCCCCAGAAACAGTGGAGATTCTCCTTCCCGGCAGCCGGCCATTTGGGTTTCCCATAGTGGGCACTCCCACGGCGTCGGGAAATCCACATCCGGCGAAATGGAGGATCCTGCCGATGGAAAATCCAGCCCGTGAAATTTGCAATGCAAGGAATGAGAAGGAAATCTAAGTTTAAATCGTGCGTAAATTCAATGTGAAATTAGGCAGAGAAACAGAAATAAAGGCCTAAATTTTACCAAGGACATTGGAACTCTGGTGTTTCAGTGAATTGTGAGTGCTGAGCCCATACTTTCGGGCAATGGAACTACTCATTGAGTGTCTTTGATGCACTATCAATTACGACGAGACGAGAGTAGAGAGTAATCGAGGCTTTATTACGCAGAGATGTGTCGCCTCCCGCAGCTGCTGCCGAAATGGCTGCAGCTCGGAGAGCTCACACATTAATACTCCACCTACTGGGTGGAGCCAGCAGGCAGGGATCTACCTCCGTACCTGTCGTACAGGAGCCTTACCGTAATACACCTCATATGCGATATATATGCAACAGTGGTGACTACCACATTCACCCCCTGTTAAAAAAAGAGTCCAGCAGGGGTGGTGGAAGACTATTTACATGCATATTTTTAACATTTTAGGAAAAGTTTACAAATTCAGACGATCGGGCGCCTTGATCCTACGTTGCGAGCGCCGCAGTCCTGGTGGCGATGCAGGCGTTGGATCGGTCGCCGGTGACTTCGGGAGTGTGTCGACCTCATCTTCATCCCCGGGTGGGATCAAGGGGAGGACGGATCGTCCTTGAGATACCCTCAATTACAACTCGAGAGAGATGATTGGTAACACAATGGCTTTAATTAGCAGAGAACCAGACAGCTACCGAGAAGTGTGCTTACTGCACACTGCCCACTGAACATTGCCTTATATATGGCTCCCTGGGGGACTCCGCCTCTGGCTCTACCCCACAGGGTTCCAAACCCGATCTTAAAGAGATCATTACATTAAAGGAGCAGTAATCATTCATCACATTCACCCACTGTTTTAAAAGAAAACACAGGGTCCGTCGGGGGTGAAGTGGAATTACATGTCCAGTCTTTTGGGTGGTCTAATTGTCCTTGTTGACCTTCTCAGCTCCGGCGGTGGTGTGGCGGACATGGGCGTCTTCAGTGGGAGTATATCCGGGAGCACGGTGGTCTGAGCCTTTGCCCGAGTTGGAGCAGGGGGGGTATCTGGGGTGACTAGGGTGATTGGTGCCGGTGCAGGCCGTGGGTGGGGAGGTGGTAGAGAAGGGGGGGCATCAGTGAGAGAGCCAGCGGGTGCGAGGTATCGCAGGGAAACTGTGCCTTGCCTTACGTCGAGGTGCTTGACATAGGTGTATTGGGGGTTTGCAGGAAGCAGCTGGACCCTCTCGACTAGAGGGTCCATCTTATGGCTCCTCGTGTGTCTCCGGAGTAGAACTGGTCCAGGAGTCGTCAGCCAACGTGGAAGCGAGACCCCAGAGGTGGGTTTCCTGGGGAAGACAAACAAGCGATTGTGAGGGGTCTCGTTCGTGGCCGTGCAGAGGAGCGACCTAATGGAATGTAGGGCATCGGGTAGGACCTCCTGCCAGCGGGCGATAGGGAGACTCCTTGACCATAGGGGTAGAAGGACAGCCTTCCAAACTGTCGCGTTCTCCCTCTCCACTTGCCCATTTCCCCGCTGGTCGTTCTGATCGAGGCAATGCCCTTGCTGAGCAGATACTGATGCAGCTCATCGCTCATGAACGATGTACCCCGGTCGCTGTGGATATAGGCGAGGAAACCAAACAAGGTGAAGATGCTGTGCAGTGCCTTGATTACGGTGGCCGAGGTCATATCGAGGCAGGGGACAGTGAATGGGAAGCGGGAGAATTCGTCGATGCCAGTGAGGAAATAGATGTTGCGGTTGGTGGATGGGAGGGGCCCTTTGAAGTCCATGTTTAGTCGCTCAAAGGGCCCAGAGGCTTTCACCAGGCAAGCCTTGTCTGGTCGGTAGAAGTGCGGTTTGCACTCCGCACAGATCTGGCAAGCCTTGGTCATGGCCTTGACCTCCTCGGTAGATTGCGGGACTTGACGAAATGAGCAAGCCGGGTGACCCCCGGATGACAGAGGTCATCGTGGATGGCCCGCAGACGGACTTTCTGCGCGTTGGCGCATGTGCCGCGGTATAGGGCATCTGGGGACTCATTAAGCTTCTCCAGACGATATGTAATATCGTACGCGTAGGTGGAGACACATAAAGTTCCACACAAAGATCATCGTGCAGGGTCCGGAGTCGGTCCACTTGTGCGCTGGCACATGTACCTCGGGAGGGTGCATCGGGGGGCTCGGTGAGCTTACTCGGCCAATACAAAATCTTGTAATTGTAGATGGAGAGCTCGCTCCTCCACCTCAAGATCTTATCATTTTTGATCTTGCCCCTGTATGTTGATGAACATGAAGGTAACCGACCGTTGGTCAGTGAGGAGAGTGAATCTCCTGCCGACCAAGTAATGCTTTCAATGTTGCACAGCTTCTACTATGGCTTGGGCCTCCTTCTCGACGGAGGAGTGCCAAATTTCGGAGTCATGGAGGGTGCATGAAAAGGATGCCACGGGCTGTCTGCCTGGTTGAAGGTGGCGGCCAGAGCGACGTCCGATGCATCGCTCTCGACTTGGAAGGGGAGCGGCTCGTCGACCGCGTGTACCGTGGCCTTGGCTATGTCGGCCTTAATACGGTTTAACGTCTGGTGAGCCTTGGCCATCAGTGGGAAAACGGTGGGGTGAATGAGTGGGCGGGCCTTGTCCGCATAGTTAGGGACCCACTGGGCGTAGTACAAGAAGAACCCCAGGCATCGTTTGAGGGCATTGGGACAGTGGGGAAGGGGGAGTTCCATGAGGGGGCGCATGCGATCGGGCCCGGGCCCTAGAACTCAATTTTGAACCACATAGCCAAGGATGGCTAAGTGGTTAGTGCTGAACACGCATTTCTCCTTGTTGTAGGTTAGGTTGAGGAGTTTGGCGGTGTGGAGGAATTTGGAAAGGTTAGCGTCGTGGTCCTGCTGGTCGTGGCCGCAGATGGTGACGTTATCCAGGTACGGGAAGGTGGTCCGCAGTCTGTACCGGTCAACCATTCGGTCCATCTCCCGGTGGAAGACCGAGACCCCATTAGTGACACCGAATGGAACCCTAAGGAAGTGGTAAAGGTGGCCGTCCACTTCAAACGCGGTGTACGGGCGGTCCGCCTTGCGAATGAAGAGCTGGTCGTAGACAGATTTCAGGTGCACTGTCGAGAAGACCCGGTACTGTGCAATCTGATTGACCATATGAGATATGTGTGGGAGGGGGTACGCGTCGAGCTGCGTGTACCGATTGATGGTCTGACTGTAGTAAACGACAATCTTGTTTTTCTCCCCAGTTTTCACAACTACCACTTGGGCTCTCCGGGGGCTGTTGCTGGCCTCGATAATACCTTCCCGTAGCAGCTGCTGGACCTCAGACCCGATGAAGGTCCTGTCCTGGGCGCTGTACCGTCTGCTTCTGGTGGCGACGGGTTTGCAATCTGGGGTGAGGTTTTCAAACAGAGAAGGTGGGTCGACCTTAAGGGTTGTGAGACAGCAGACAGTAAGGGGTGGTAGGGGCCAGCCAAATTTCAGTGTTAGGCTCTCGAGGTTGCACTGGAAGTCCAGGCCGAGTAGCAAGGCAGCGCAGAGGTTGGGTAGGACGTAGAGCCGGAAGCTGCTGAACTCTACGCCCTGGATGGTGAGGGTGGCAGTGCAGTACCCCCGGATTGCCATGGAGTGGGATCCGAAGGACAGGGAGATTCTCTGGTTAATGGGGTGTACCGTGAGGGAGCAGCGCCTTACCGTATCGGGGTGGATGAAGCTCTCAGTGCTCCCGGAGTCCAGAAGGCATGGGCAGAATTCTCCGCAGGGGGCCGAATTCGTGAAGGCCGTCGTGAACTCGGCCGCTCCGCGCACCTAATTCACCCCCACCCGGGGGGCTAGGAGCGGGCCTCCGTCTTTCTCGGCAGCGACCTCGTCACGCCGAGAATGTGAAGTCATCCGCGCATGCGCGGGTCGCCGGTTCAAACCCGTGCTTGCGCGGATGACTTCATCGCACAGACGGCACGAAACCGCGCATGCGCGGTGGCCGTCTTTCTCCTCAGCCGCCTGGCAAAACGTGGTGGCTTGATCTTGCCGGGCGGCGGAGGGGAAAGAGTGCATCCGTTTTGGACGTTGGCCTGGCGAGCGCCGATTTTTCCGAGCGGGGGGTGGGGAATCGCGGGGGGTCCAAGGGGGGCATAAAAAATGTCGGGGAGCCCTCCCGCGATTCTCCCAGGCTGCGTGGGGTGCGGAGAATCGCACCCATGATGTCTCGTGCCCATCGACCTCCACTGTCATCGACGCGGTTGCGAGGTTGTGTGGTCTGGACTGGTCGATCGTGATGGAGGCGAGGCGTGGCTGGTGTTGGAAGCCCCTGGCTGGTCGGCGGCGGTTTCAGGCAATAAGCAGCCTGATGAGGTGCCCGACGAGCAGGGGACCTGCGACGAGGAAGATGGCGGCACCCACAGGGCACACGAGGCGGGCGGCATTAAAGATGGTGGCGCCCACGGGCCGCATATGTCCTGAGGCAATCAAGATGGCGGCGCCCACGGGCCGCACGTGTTCTGAGGCGAGCAAGGTGGCGGCGCCCACGGGCCGCACATGGTCTGAGGCGAGGAAGATGGCGGCGCCCACGGGCCGTGCGAGGCCTGAGGTGAATAAGGTGGCGGCGCCCATGGGTCACACGTGGGGGGTGCAGGGACAATAGCGGCGATCGAGCGGACCTGGCATTATATAAATTGATACACTATCAATTACGACAAGATGAGAGTAGAGTGTAATCGAGGCTTTATGACGCAGAGATGTGTCGCCTCCCGCAGCTGCTGCCGAAATGGCTGCAGCTCGGAGAGCCCACACATTTATACTCCACCTACTGGGTGGAGCCAGCAGGCAGGGATCTACCCCCATACCTGTAGTACAGGAGCCTTAGCGTAATACACCTCATATGCGATATATACAACAGTGGTGACTACCACAGTCTTTAAGACAGAGATAGATAGGTTCTTGATTAATAAGGGGATCAGGGGTTATGGGGAGAAGGCAGGAGAATGGGGATGAGAAAATATCAGCCATGATTGAATGGCGGAACAGACTCGACGGGCCGTAGCCTAATTCTGCTCCTATGTCTTGTGGTCTTATGCAGGCAGGCAGGAGACCTCGCGCATCCGAGTGGTAAAGTCCGCAAAAGTATTCAGGTGTCTGAAGTTCAGAAACTCCTCTGGGCCTCTGGTCTACTGGTCCCAGCCCCCTGCAGGGAAGCTACTTCCATTAACCTGCTGGCCCTCCCCACCCAGTGAGGTATCAACCCACTGTCGATAAAATGTAACTTGTCCTTAATTGGATCATTAATTACTCCTAATGTCAGCATGCCTCTTTGTATAGCTTGCGGATCCACATTGGGGAGCCATCTAGACTGGCACCCTGTTATTGTCCCGACCTTCCTGCCTCTCAGACCACCACCAGGAGACAAGTAAAGTTCCGCACAAAGAGAGAAAGTAATATTGAATGAAGAGAGAGAGGGAGAAAAGAGAGACAGAATGCAAAAGTAATTTTTCTTATAAAAGAGTTGATGGGCACGATTTAATGGGGGGCGGGGAGAGGAAAGTCCCATTTTGGGTGCATTTAGAGGGGTGTTCTTCATGCCTGCAGTGCTGAGAAACACCCCTCTATCAAACAGAACTGTTTTTCTTTGCCTCAGTGAGGAATGCCCCTCTGAAGCAGTACTTAACTCCTTTCCATTGACAAGCCATTTTTAAATGCCGCCCCAATCTCCCCGATCTCTGCACCCCACTCTGCAGCCTGTGGACCCCCCCAGCACTCCATCCCACTTGTTAGGGGGTTCATGAGCCCCCCACCCCACCTCATTATGGCAGGGCACCCTCTGGACCAATCCCTGGCAGTGCCAACCTGGCACCCAGGCACATTGGCACTGCCAGCCTGGCACCCACCTGCCAGTGCCAGGCTGCCAATGCCAAGATGCCCAGGTGCCAGCAAGAGTGCCAGGGTATCACCCGGCACAGAGCCCGACCACCCGGAGCCTCCGATGGCCTGAGCAACCACCCAGGTGCCCTTATGCCTAATCCACATTTGTGTGGACCAGTGCTAAACGGCGGCAAGCCGTGGTCTCCCAGGTGCCGCTGTTCAATCCCGGGCATTTGGAGAACCTGGCGCAGACATATTTAAGTGATACTGACAGCTTACTTAAGTATGTAAATCTGGAACCCACTCAGTGAGATTTACTGTCCTTATTCCGTCCGAAGTCTCGGCCACTCTATCGGGCCCGACCTTTAAGAAAGCTACAAAAATCAATTAAAACTTGAAGGAATGAGATTAATTGTACCCAATTAATTTTAGGGCCAGTATTACCTGTTGTTTGCAAATATGAAACTGTCTCGGTTGTGGCTGAGATTAACTGTGAAATGTTGTTCAACTGGAAAGGTCGAGACCATACATTCATGATGTACACATGGAAATGTTCTGAATATCAGTGAGATCTAAGCTTCACTGGATCCTTGGCAGTTCAGCAGCAAATAGTGGTAGGAATTGCTGCTTCACAGCGCCAGGGTCCCGGGTTTGATTCCCGGTTTGGGTCACTGTCTGGGTGGAGTCTGCACGTTCTCGCTTTGTCTGCGTGGGTTTTCTCTGGGTGCTCCGGTTTCCTCCCACAAGTCCTGAAAGACATGCTGTTAGGTGAATTGGACATTCTGAATTCTCCCTCTGTTTACCCAAACAGGCACCGGAGTGTGGCGACTGGGGTTTTTTCACAGTAACTTAATTGTGGTGTTAATGCAAGCCTACTTGTGACAATAAACATTATTATTATTATTATTATTAGAAAAAAGGGAGGGATAGAAATGGACGAGATATGTTCTGCATTGTGTGTTGCTAACTCATTTCTTGTCACAAGAAATGTGACAAGAAATGTCACATTTAGCCCCATCCTGGCAATTAGAATTGCGCTGTACATAGTAATGGATGCTTGGAGGAAACGGCAGTATTGAAAAGCCTCCTGGAGTTTCAGAGTAATCAGGAATACTTTGATGTTGGAAAAGGCAACGGTAATTTTCAGTGTAAAATTACCAGCAAAAGTTAAGTCCTTGAAAGTTTCATTTTGCCACATTGCTTGCTATTGGCAAAGGGTCATACATCACAGAAGGTGAACACTTATTTGGCCTTAATTTTTACAGAAATACTTTTTTTCAATACATGGGTGGAATTGAAAGGATGATTCATCAGGGAGCCCATTGCAATTTCGGTGTATCTGTGACATCATTGTAATTTGATGGCAAAGTAATGAGTTCCAACTTTGATCCTGACAGTTACACGATCTCAACTCAACCCTTTGAAACATGCCTTAAATATATGCCGTCAATCTATCATTATGGGTGTATCTCTTAATACATCCTAATTATTCCTTAGATTCTGCAAAGCAAGGATAATCAGTGAGAGTCTGTCTCCGTTCTTGGGCTCGGTTCCATGATTCTTTAATTTGCAGATTAGTTTGCCTTGTCCTTTCGGAGGAAACAGTTGAACCGTTGCCAGAAAATCTCTTCCCTAACCTTGTTTGAAAGAGCTTAAAACGGCTGTGTGCCCTGCTATAATTTTGGGTTTGTGTTTGTAAAATGTAGCACAGTTTGGACAGGTTAATTCTGGATTGAATATGCAACGTGTTCTTGAACAAACAAAGCTGAATGTGATGATGGTACTACAACGTAACGTGAAGACTGTGCATACTTTATGAAGCCAGAAATCCATTGGGCTGTAGCAGGTTTCCTGTCAGACCCTGTTAGAAACTCTCCTTCTGCCACATCCAGCTTTTGGTGAGATCTAATTGTGCCACTTCCATCAGTTTCTGTCTTACCTTACAATTGATTACATTTCTGCTTGGCTCTCAATAGTCTGCGGAGCCTATGGTGGACCTCCTTACGACACGTCCCAGCGTAGGTCAAACCCATGAATCTGTGGCAGCAAGTATGCCAAGTGCATTGAGACATGCTTTCATACAATTGAAAGTAGACACCCTTAAACTCCAGACGCCTCCTGGATTTGGGGAGGAATCCTACCAGAGCAATGGAAGAAAGGCAGCTGTTTTTTTTAAATGTAAAATTCACCCTCTGTGTGGAGTTTGCACGTTCTCCCCATGTCTATGTGGGCTTCCTCCGGGTGCTCCAGTTTCCTCCCAGTCTAAAGTTGTGCACGTTAGGTGGATTGGCCACACTAAAAATGTCCCCTTAGCATCCAAAGATGTGCAGGTTAGGTGGATTATGGAGTTATGGGGATTGGCTCTTTTAGAGGATCAGTGCAGACTCAATGGGCCAAATGGCCTCCTTCTGCACTGTAGGAATTCTTTGGATTCTCTCATGAAAGGTGCTTGGGTTTGGAGAAGGGTATTGGATAATTAGTTCCCCCAAGGGAATGCAGACATCAGATATACTAGCCACATTTAATGAAGTGGGTCCTGGAGATGTGATCATGATATAAAAGTAAGTGCTTTCCTGCTGACTATGTAAAGAATGGCAGATTCATTACCAGAGAAAACCAGTTGGTACAATAATGGTGTAGCTATTAGGGTTACACCCAGAGGAATTTCAGACTCTGCTGTTTGTTTATGTAATATGGGCCTGCAATTAAACTATGGCGCATTGAGGTTTGTTAACAGACCCATGTGCTGAATCTGGTTTTGTGGTTTGAATCATGTACCTATTCCATTGGCTTCCTTGCCTGCCTACCATATCTTGTTGTAATAGAATCATAACGACTGATAGTTCAGTGTAAACTATAAGTAAATCGCCAAATCTCTGAAGAATCACTATGAGCTCAACATCTATTTCTCGTTTTCAGAAAAACAACACAATCCATAAAGTTTACTTAAACAGAACTTTATAATGAGGTGCTGATGATTGTAAATGCTATAGATTGTTGGTGAAAATATAAAGTGCATTAAGCGTAAACTCAGGTACGTAATGTCTCTGCGTGACTTTCACCAATGACAGTTTAGGGTGTGCAACATGTTGTTCAACCAAACTACTTGGCATGAACACTGTAGTGTGCAGAAAAAAGCAAATTACTGTGGATGCTGGAATCTGATACAAAAACAGAAAATACTGGACAATCGTCGCAGTTCTAACAACATCTGTGGAGGGAGAAGGGAGCTAACGTCTCGAGTCTGGATGACTCTTTGTCAAAGCTTTGACAAAGAGTCACCCAGACTCAAAATGTTGGGAAGGATTCTACCGCCCCGCCCTCCGTAAGAATGCCACGGGCGAGTCGCGGACAACGGAGAAGTCCATTGACCCTGGGCTGGATTCCGGAGAATCCCGCCCGTTAGCTCCCTTCTCTCACTCCTCAGATGCTGCTTGACCAACTGTAATGTGCATGACTGGAAGAGAACATTGCAGAACATATAACCAGTGTCAAAGATTGACAAGGCTACTTCTCATATACATTAATTCCTCCCTCGTCCAAAGAAGCAATTCATCTCCCACGCAAATCTTTAGAAGACTATTCCTCAATCCTCATTATCTTCCTCGGCAGTCAGTTCCACACATGCATCAACTTTTTATTCTTAATTTTTGTTTTAAAGCTTTTCAATTTTACCAAATAAATTACAGTTTTACATATTCACAAATATAACATTTCAGGAAAAAATATAAAAAGAATTCAAACCCATGCAACCCATAACCCACCCCTCCTCCAAAGCCTTCCCAACAACCCCAACCCCCCGCCTCGCCCCAGAAAGTGACAGTGATTAGTTCCTTGAAATAGACAATGAGAGACCGCTACCTCCGGTACAATCCTTCGACCGATCCCCTCACGATTCTATTTGATCTTTGCCACGTACAGAAACTCCATTAGGTCCCCTAAACGTGCCAAGGTGCTGGGTGGGGTTGGAGACCTCCACTCCAGCATAACCCGCCTCCGGGCAATCAACGAGGCGAGGTGAGAATGTCTGCCTCCGCCCCTGTCTGCCGTCCTGGCAAGTCCGACACCCCAAATATGGTAACTAGAAGACAGGCCTCCAATTTGACATTTAGAATCGGCTACATGGTGCTAACGAAGGAGACCCAAAAGCTCACAAATTTAGGGTGGAACCAGGACACGTGTGTGTGAATTGCCAGAACACTGCTCACACCTATCAACCACCTCATGGAAATAAACCTCACCTTCGCCTTGGTCCGGTGTGCCCTAAACACAATATTCTCAGCTGGATCAAGCCCACCCTGCTTGTGACCCTGTGGGCCACAGCTCCCCCTCCCACCTCGCTTTCACTCCACCCTCCGGACCCAATTCCTTTGACAGGAGCTGCCCATAGATGCCAGATGCGCTACCCTCTTCCGACCCCGCAAGCGAAAGGATCCTTTCCGTAAGCAATGTCGGCGGTGCCTTGAGGAATGTCGGGAGGGCCTTGCTCACAAAATTCTGAACCTGGAGATATCTAAATGAATTCGACCCCACAAGCCCATATTTCACCATCAATTCCTCCAAACACATCGCCCTTCCAGAAACAACTCCCCTAATCTCTCCAGCTCTTTCCTTCCCCATTCCCCAAACAATGCATCTAGCTTCGCCAGCTCAAACAAGTGGTTGGTACGAATAGTGCCAGCTTCAACAAGAGCCCTGAGCTTGAAATGTTGCCTGAACTGTCCCCATATCCTAAAGGTGGATATGACCACTGGACTTGGGGACTATTTTGTCAGCGGAAATGGGAGCAAAGCCGTCACCAGTACGCCCAACCCAGATCACTTACATGACCTTGCCTCACTACACCAACCCAGCATCTTTTCCACATTGGCCGCCCAATAATAAAAAAGCAATGCCAGCCCCCTCCGCCCCATTTGTCTGTCTTTCTGTAAAACTGTCCTATAGATTTTTGGAACTTTACCCACCCATATAAAAGCTGCTATCAACTTACTGGACGGGATTCTCTGACCCCCCGGGTGGTCGGAGAATTGCCCGGAGCCGACGTCAATCCCACCCCTGCCATCTCCCGAATTCTCCACCCCCCGAGATTCGGCGGGGGCGGGAATCACGCTGCGCCGGTCGGCGGGCCCCCTGCGGCGATTCTTCGGCCCGTGATGGCCCGAAGTTCCGCCGCTGACAGGCCTCTCCCACCGGCGTGGATTAAACCACCTACCTGACTGACGGCGCGGGCGGTCTCTGGGGTCCTGGGGGGCGGAGCGATCTGACCCCTGGAGGTGCCACCAAGGTGGCCTGGCCCGCGATGGGGTCCCACCGAACGGCGGGCAGGCCTGTGCCATGGAGGCATTCTTTTTCTTCCACCCTTGCCATGGTCTTCATCATGGCAGAGGCGAAAGACACCCCCTCCCCTGCGCATGCGCCGGTATGACGTCAGCAGCTGCTGACGCTCCGGCGCATGCGTGGACTTACACCGGCCGGCGATGTCCTTTCGGCCCCGGCTGGCGTGACGCCAAAGGCCGTTCACGCCAGCCGGCGGAGGGGGAACCACTCCGGCGCGTGCCTAGCCCCTCAATGTGAGAATTCCGCACGGGGCGGCCCGACGCCAGAGTGGTTCATGCCACTCCGACATGCCAACACCCCCAGCCCCGCCGGGTAGGGAAGAATCCCGGCCACTAAGACATTAAAAAAGAAATAAAAACCAGAGAAGAAAATTCATTTTGATGGACTGGACCCTGCTCAACAAGGACAGGGGAAGGTTATCCCACCTTCGCAAATCAGACTTGACTTTACTCACCAGACTGGCGTAGTTCAATTTATGGAGCTGGGCCACCTGGGCACTCAGATACCTGGAGCTTGATCCGGCAAGGCAAAAGGGAAGTCCACCGGAAATTACTCACTCTTTTCCAGATTCAAGTGTGCATACCAACACTCTGTGTTCAGGCTACTTTCAGTTGGGTGAGGAAACAAGACAGGGGTCTCCGATGTGTCACATCCTATTTGTATTGCTGATTGAGCCCTGGCTATGGCTTTGTGAACTTTGAGAAAGGGGGCCAGTATCGCATAAAGGAGTCAAAGCTCTTCAGTAGCTTCATTATATCATCCATGGTGGGGACACCCCCCCACCCCCCCACCCCCGCTGCCTCACACACCCCCTTTCTCAAAGTTCACATCGGTGACCCCTGTCTTGTTTCCTCACCCAACTGAAAGTAGCCTGAACTCAGTGTTGGAATGCACACTTGCCAACACATATACAGACGACGTACCCATGAAATAAAACTTGGTCCAAGACCAAACCTCTCCAACTGGAAGAAGCTACTTCCACTCCACCCTATCAAATTCCTTCTCGGCATCCAAAGACACAACCACCTCGGGATCAGGCCAGCAGGAGTGAGAGAACTATATTTAACAGTCGCCGGATGTTAGACGACAGCTGCCGGCCCTTAACAAATCCTGTCTGATCTTCACCTATCACCCCAAGGAAACATGGCTCAAACTTCATCGCTAGCACCTTAGCCAACATTCAGCAACACGATAGGATGGGATGACCAACCTTACACAGGATCCTTATATTTTTTCAACAGGAGGGAAATCGAGGCCTGCACTAGTGTCGTAGGAAGGGAGCCCTGGGCCAGAGAGTGCTGAAACATGTCCACCAGCAAGGGGACCCAGTGTCCAGCAAACGTCTTTTAAAACTCCACCGGGACAGCACGGTGGCACAGTGGGTTGGCCCTACTGCCTCATGGCGCTGAGGTCCCAGGTTCGATCCCGGCTCTGGGTCACTGCCCGTGTGGAGTTTGTACATTCTCCCCGTGTTTGCGTGGGTTTCACCCCACAACCCAAAGATGTGCTGGCTAGGTGGAGTGACCACACTAAATTATCCCTTAATTGGAAAAAATGAATTAAAAAATTAAAAAAAAAAAAATTTTTTAAACTCCACTGGAAACTCAGCCGGCCCTGATGCTTTACCGATTTGTATCCATCCTACAGCTGCTGGGACTTCACCAGGCCCAAGGAGTGCCTCCAACTCTTCCTGTTCCTCCTCCCCACTACAGGAAATTCCAGACCCCCAGCCATGTGCACCTTGTATGATATAATCTCCCCTTTGATATCCGCTTTCAAGACCTCCCATAGTGTGGGAGGAGAGACAGACACATTGCAATTGAAACCTACATACTTCTCGTTAGCCTGAGAAATGTGCCCACAAAACACCATATCCGCCAGTAGCCCCAAACTCAGGGCGCGATTCTCCCACACAGGGAGAAATCGTAAGGCTGGCGTCAAATCCGGGCGGGTTTGATGCCAGCCCCCCCCCCCTCCCCGACCGGGAACCGATTCTGGTCCCCGGTTGGGGCTAGCATGCCGCCGCCGTAAACTCCGGCATCGCGGGCTTAACGAATTTCGTTAAGCCCGCTTGCCAGAGTTTGCGCCGGCTGACGCGTCATATGACGTCAACCGCGCATGCGCGGATTGGAAGACTCCAACCCGCGCATGCGCGGATGATGTCATCGCGCATTTGCGCGAAACCCGCGCATGCGCGGGCCGGGATGCCCCTCAGCCGCCCCGCGAAGTGATACAGCGGGGCGGCGGAAGGACAAAGAGTGCGCGGGTATCGGACCCGCTGCCCGCGATCGGTGCCCACCGATCGCGGGCCCATGGCACCCTTGGCACGACCGTGGTACTGCCGTGCCAATCGGTGCCATGGTTTTAAAAATCGGCACTTTACGGCCGTTTTTACGAACGGCCAGACCAGGTGTGTTTGCCGTTTGTAAAAACAGCCGTAAAGGGCTTGGAACTCGGCCCATCGGCCAGCTGAGAATCACTGCTGGCCATAAAAAAACGGCGGCAGCGATTCGTATCGGGAGTCGGGCGTGGGGGGGGGGGAGAATAGCGGGAGGGCGTCGGACTAGCGTGGCCGTAAAATTTTACGACCCCCACTATTCTCCGCACCGTCGTGAGTGCGGAGAATTGCGCCCTCAGTGTCCATTTCGGATGTTGAATAGGGCCAACCTCAAAAACAAGTCCACCAAGTTCAGAAAATGGTCCAAAATGACTACAGCTGAATACTCTACTTTTCTCAACCCGGGAAGAAGAGACCTACCCATCAAAAAGAAGTCTATCCTGGAGTATACCTTATGAACTGGGGAAAAGAACGAGAATTCTTTATGCCCAGATGCATGAACTGCCACGGGTCCACGCCCCTATCTCTTCCATAAACACTAACAGCACCTTCGCAACCCCTGAAGGAGTCAACGACTTCAGTCTGGAGCAGTCTAACTTTGGCTCCAGCACAGCACCCAGGATCGACTGGTGCGTGTCCATATCCGGGATGGAGACTAACAGCTTCCTTATAAATGCCACAGCATCCCATTTTGGGGCGCATATATTTCCCAATATTACCAACTTACCTAGGAATGACCCAGTAACAATCACATACCTGCCACCTCGATCTGCCACAACCTTATCGGTTAAGAAGCAAATCCACTTGCTAATTAAAATTGTCAGCCCCCGGGCCCTATTGTTGAAACCCGAATAAAATACCTGGCTCACCGACCCCTTCTAGAGTCTGGTCTGGCCCCTCAACCGCAGACGAGTCTCACGCAAAAGCACCGCATCGGCCCTTAAATTCTTCAGGTGAGAGAAAACTCTCAACCTCTTCACTTGATCCCCCAACCCCCGCATGTTCTATGTTACCAAACTGATTGGGGGTCTCTCACACCCTCCCCTCAATCCGAAGTCAGCCATTTACACCATGAAGGATTATCCCGCACCCACAACAAATACCTAGGCTCAAGGCCCACCCAAGATGGCTGCCAACCCATTCAAAGGATGAGACAAAGAAATAACCCTCGCCACCATCAGAGAAATAACCCTCCCCCAATCCCCATCCCATCCGTCCACTCCCTCTCCCCATAGACCTGCTGATTACCTCCCAGAGAACAATGCTATCTCCCCTCCAACACTATCGTCCCAACAAGCAAACAAGCTAGGCTCATTGAACTCCGTCAAAAGAGGACCAACAGGCCGCAGCTCCTCTCCTCCCCCCCCCCCCCCCCCCCACACCGCAACCTTGCTGCTAGCGAGGTAGCCCCTATTCATGGTATATATTCAAAGAGAAAAGAAGCTCTCCAGCTGTCACATATGTAAAAAACTAAATCCAAAGCTCCTGCAATGTTCAAATTCCCACCAGGCACCCTTCTCCGCCCCGCCGCGCCACATTTCGGTCCCCACCCGCCAGCGGGGTTCTCCGTTATGCCGGCCGGTCAATGGGGTTCCCATTGTGGGGCAGTCCCACGCCTTCGGGAAACCTCCGGGTGCCGGCAAAATGGAGAATTCCACCGGCGGAGAATCCCGCCCCATGTATTTACAATTACGTTAACCACTAACCCCTATCCACATTGGTACCCCATCCATCCCCCAATATAACATATGCAAACCCTGAATAACAACAAATGTATACAGTATACAATAAATCCCAAGCAAACTCATCCCATCAACAATTATAACAGGCCCCACAGAACCCCTTGAACTTAGTCGAACTTAGTTCTTTAACAAAACTTCCGACTCCTCTGAAGTATCGAAATAGCAGTCTTTCAGCCCATAGATAACCCGCAGGCTCACTGGCTACACAACCCTGAACCACACTTCCCTCTGATATAACGCTGTCTTCGCCTTACTAAATGTTGCCCGCCTTTTCGCCAGCTTCTCTCCAACATCTTAATAAATGCAGATAATGCTCCCTTCACATCTCAAGTCTTCATTCCCTTCAGCCCACTTCAGGACCCTTTCCTTCTCTCGGAAGCTGTGGAATCTAACAACGGCTCGTTCACCCGGGGCTTCTGCCGGAGAGTTAGGTAGGTCCTATCCAACTCTAGAGGAAACATCTGACCAACCCAACCACCACCACCACCACCAACTTCCCGAATATTTAGGAAACATGTTCAGTATGATTCGGGCCCTCAATCCCCTCTGGCAACCCCACGATTCTGAGGGTTTGTCTCCTTGACCTGTTCACCCAGTCATCCACTTCTGCCCTCAGAATCTTGTTTCTCTTCCCCGCCAACAAGATCTCAGCCTTTAATGGAGCAAGTTGATCTCTATGCCTCGTCAAAGTATCTTCCATGCCCTTCAACACCTCTCCGTGCTCCTTCAAAGCCTTTGAGGTTTCCTGCACCTTCTCTTGAATTGGACCAAGCGCTTCCTCAATCAACTTTTTGAGGGTTTCCATCATCATCTGCCCTTGATTCTCAAAGTGCTTCCTTAATTGCATCTCAAACACTGAGGCCAGTACCCCTGTCACTATATCCACCATGATAGGAGCGACCGCACCTGCTGGTGTACCCGCCATTTCCCTCCTGGTGAGCCATGCAGACTCCCCAAGTCTGTCGAAGGATTTCCAACTACAACTTTCTTTCCACCAGACATTTTTGATATTTCGACATTCTCTCCTCAGCAGGCACACTAAAACTACAGATGGGCCAAGTTTGTTCAACAAAATTCCTCGAGATCTGGGCAAAAAAGGAACAAAGAAACAAGTACCCTGTCGGGAGCTAACAGGCTTGCCGCCACCCAAAGTCCATATTCATCAACCTCCATGTGAAATACTTTCATCAAAAATGTCTGGTCATGTTCCTCTGCGTTTGAGTTTTTAAAAAATTCATTTACGGGATGCAGGCATCGCTGGTTAGGCCATCATTTATTGGCCATCACTAGCTGCCCTTGAGAAGGTAGTGGTGAGTTGCCTTCTTGATCCACTGCAGTACTTCAGGTGTAGGTACACCCACTATGCTGTTAGGGAGGGAGTTCCAAGATTTTGTCCCAGCGGCGGTGAAGGAACACCGATATATTTCCAAGTTAGGGTGGTGAATGACTTTTTAAAAAATGTTTTATTCTCCATTTTCACATTTTCCTCCAAAATTCACCCCCAAACAGTAAATGGTAACAAATACAAAGTCAACCCCCTTAACAATAACAACGATCCCATCCTCCCACCACCCCAAACAACAGCCCACCTGTCAATATGTGCATCCAATGAAACAAACCCTTCCATAGTGGAAACAAAAAACAAAGAGAAAAAAAGAAAGGAGTCCGGAACCGTCCATGGTCACCCTAGAATCCACCCCTCCCCCCCCACCTCCCGTCCATGGTCACCCTGGAATCCCCCCTCCCCATACTCAACGCCGTCCAACCTCTGAAAGAGTACCGTATGTGATACCCAAGAGTTGTAAACCCTCCCCTCCCCTCCCCTCCAGCTCCTCCCGCCCACTGCCTCTTGAAAACTCCTCCCCCCAACCTCGGTTCCTTCTCCCCAACTTTCCACCCCGGCTAGACCACTCAGACCCTTTTCTGCCAGGCTCCGATGGCCGCAGCCCCTCCCCCCCACCTCACTCCCATTCACTGACCAGTTTAAACCGGCCAGCGCGGAGGCCCCCTCCCAGGTCTCTTTCCTCCTTGCTCGGCCCTAGGAAAACCCAGAAATCCCCTTTTAGCACACACACCCCGCAAATCCACCTACGCTCCAAAGAGCCCTCACTTCTAGTGCAAGTCCCATCACTTCCCTTGTCCAAATATATACAACATTGGCCCCTTTAGCCCATACACCAGCGCATGAAACAAAAAAGAAGAGGCAAAAAATAGCAAAATACAGTCCTAAGGTAAAATCGGCACATGGCCATATCTCAATTTATCAGTTCTGCCACAGTCCTTCTGCCTTCATAAACTCCTCCGCTGCTTCCGCCGTTGCAAAATAAAAGTCCTTGAGCTTATAAGTCACCCTCAGCTTCGCTGGATATACAATGCCGCACTGCACCTTGCTGATGTACAGCGCCCTCTTCACCCGGTTGAACGCAGCCCGCCTCCTCGTCAGCTCCGCCGTAAAGTCTTGGTATACACGTATACTAGCTCCAGCCCACTGCACCACCCGCTTCTGCTTGGCCCAGCACAGGACCTTCTCCTTTACACAGTACCTACGGAAACACAAGGTCACTACTCTTGGTGGCTCACCCGCCTTCGGTACAAACCTCCCTGACCGATGAGCCCGCTCCAGCTCGTATCGGGTGGGATCCTCCCCCTCCCCCAATAGCTTCGCCAGCATAGCAGCAAAATACTCCGTCGGCCTTGGCCCTTCAACTCCTTCGGGCAGCCCCACAATCCTCAAATTCTGTCGCCTGGACCTGTTTTACAGGTCTTCCAATTTTCCTCGCAGATCCCTGTTCACCTCCATCACCTTCCGCATCTCCTTCCCCATCGAGGTAAGTTGATCACCATGCTGCGCCACCGTATCCTCCACTACCTTCAGCGCCTCTCCTTGCGCCCGCACCTCCGCCACTGCACTCGCCACCACCGTCGTCACCGAGGAAATTGCCTCCTCCACCAGAAGACTCAAAACCTCCCTCATCTCCTTCCTCATTGCCTCCAGGTGTTTTGAAAACTGCCTTTCGAATTCTGCAGCCATTACCTTAGTTATTTCTTCAGCCTTCAGCAATGAGGCCTCTCCTGGTGCTCCAGCCTCCTTTTTTCCTGGTGACCCCGTGGTGACCTCTCCTCTCCCCGACGGGCCCTCGGCTGGTTTTTTAAGGCCGCTTTCTTACCGACCCTTGACATCTTCCTCTGCTGTGCCTCCGCTCTGCCTTCTCCATGACTTTCAGCCCTCCGTGGACCTTTGGGCTGGGCTTAAAGCCCCGAAAATGCTGTTCCCGATCGGGAGCCCTCCGTTGCGCGGCCGCTTCCCGCCCGCCGCCATCGGAAGTCCCGGGTGGTGAATGGCTTGAAGGGGACCTCCAGATGGTGGGGTTCCCAGATATCTGCTGCGCTTGTCCTTTAGATGTTCATGGTTGTGGGTTTAGAAGGTGCTGCGTGAGGAAACTTGGTGAGTTAATGCAGTGCTTCTTGTAGATGGTACACATAGCTGCCACGATTTGTCGGTGGTGAAGAGTTTGAATGTTTGTGGAAGAGGGAACAATCAAATGGACTGCTTTGCCCTGGATAGTGTCGAAATTCTTAAGTGTTGTAGGAGCTGCACACATCCAGGCAAGTGGAGAGTATTCCATTACACTCTTGACTCGTGCCTTGTAGATGGTGGACAGCCTTTGGGAGGTTGGGGGATGGGGGGGGGGGGTGTCAGGGGGTGAGTTACTCGCCTAGAATTCCTAGCCTTTGACCTGCCCTGGTAGCCACAGTATTAATGTGGCTAGTCCAGTTCAATTTCTGATCAATGGTAACTCCCAGGATGTCGATTGTGGGGGATTCAGCGATAGTAATGCCATTGAAAGTCATGGGGCGATGGTTAGGTCCTCTCTTGCAGGAGATGGTCATTGCCTGGCACTTGTGTGGCACAAATGTAACTTGCTACTTGTCAGCCCAACGCTGGATATTGTCCGGGTCTTGCTGCATTTGGACATGGACTGCTTCATTATCTGAGGAGTCGTAAATGGTGCTGAACTGCTGTCATCCCCGGATATACCCACCTCTGACCTTATGACGGAAGGCAATTCATTGATGAAGCAGCTGAAGATGGTTGGGCCTAGGACACTGTCCTGAGGAACTCCTACGGTGATGTCTTGGAGCTGAGGTAATTGACTTCCATGCACCACAACCATCTCCCTTTGTGCCAGTTATGACTCCAGCCAGCCGAGAATATTCCCCCTGATTCCCATTGACTCCAGTTTAGCGAGGGCTCCTTGATGCCATACTTGGTCAAATGCTGCCTTGACATTAAGGGCAGTCACTCTCACCTCACCTCTGGCATTCAGCTCTTTTGTCGATGTTTGAACCAAGGCTGTAATGAGGTCAGGAGCTGAGTGACTCTGGTGGAACCAAAACTGAGCACCCTTGAGCAGGATTATCGCTGAGTAAATGCCACTTGACAGCACTGTTGATGAACCCTTCCATCATTCTGCTGGTGATGGAGAGTGGGCTGAAAGGGCCGTAATTGGCTGGGTTGGATTTGTCCTGTTTCTTGTGTACAGGACACACCTGGGCAATTTTCTGCATTGCCAGGTAGAACCAGCTGTACTGGAACAGCTTGGATAGGGGTGCGGCAAGTTTAGGAGCACAAGCCTTCAGTACTATTGCTGGAATATATTCGGACCCATAGCCTTTGCAGTATCCAGTGTTTTCAGCCGTTTCTTAATATCACGTGGAGTGAATCGTATTGGCTGAAGACTGACATCTGTGATGCTGGGGACCTCCGGAAGAGACTGAGATGGGTCATCCACTCAGCACTTCTGACTGAAGATTGTTGCGAATGCCTCAGTGTTGTCTTTTGCACAGATGTGCTGGGCTCCTCCATATTTGAGGATGGGGATATTTGTGGAGCCTCCTCCTGCAGTGCGTTGTTTAATAGTCCACCACCAGACACGGCTGGATGTGGCAGGACTGCAGAGCTTAGATCTGATGCGTTGGTTGTGCAATCGCTTAGCTCTGTCTATTACTTGCTGCTTAAGCTGTTTGGCACACAAGTAGTGCTGTGTTGTAGCCTCACCAGGTTATTTTTTGGTATGCCTGGTGTTGCTCCTGGCATGCTCTCCTGCACTCTTCATTGAATCAAGGTTTCCTTGCCCATGTTTAATCTGAAGCCATGAGACTTCATGGGGTCCAGAGTTGATGTTGAGGACTCCCAGGGTAATTCCCTCCTGATTGTATATCCATGTTAATAAGTCAAAAATGATGTTGCTTTCTCAAACAGTTTATTAGTGCTCAATTTTTATACTATTTGGAATACTAAACTGGTGATAAAGCCTTCACCCAAACTGCCTTTCCTCATGTAAACATTCCGAACTGAATTTTCCTTGAAGTTGCTTGCTAATTCCTCAGCTTTCCTCCACTCTCTCCAAAGCCAGGAATCCAGAATTTGCTCAATGGCAGTGAACCACTCTGTTGTTATGCCATTCACCAACAGAGGGCACTCCGGTTTTCCGAAGTAAACTAATTGAAATTTTTTGATGCAATTCTGCAAGAACTTGGAAGATGGAAACTGTAATGCTTGCAATAAAATTAATGTTTCTTTTGCAATACACTGGGTACTTGACTTGTGATTTATTATTCATCAAAATGTCAGTAAGTCAGGAATAGACTGGGAAATCTAATAATGCCATGGAAAGCACTGGCTCTTTTTTAATTTGTTCCTGGGGTGTGATCATCACTGGCAAGGTCTGCATTTGTTGCCAATCACTAATTTTCCTTGAGAAAGTAGTGATGAATCACCTTCTTGAACGCTGCAGTGCATGTACTCGAGGTACACCCACAGTGTTGTTGGGGAGAGAGTTCCAGGATTTTGACCAAGCGACAATGAAGGAACAGTGGTATGGGGCGCAATTCTCCGCACTCACGACGGTGCGGAGAATAGCGGGGTTCGTAAAATTTTACGGCCACGCTAGTCTGACGCCCTCCCGCAATTCTCCCCCCCCCCCCACGCCCGACTCCCGATACGAATCGCTGCCGCCGTTTTTTTACGGCCAGCAGCGATTCTCAGCTGGCCGATGGGCCGAGTTCCAAGCCCTTTACGGCCGTTTTTACGAACGGCAAACACACCTGGTCTGGCCGTTCGTAAAAACGGCCGTAAAGTGCCGATTTTTAAAACCATGGCACCGATTGGCACGGCAGTACCACGGTCGTGCCAAGGGTGCCATGGGCCTGCGATCGGTGGGCACCGATCACGGGCAGCGGGTCCGATACCCGCGCACTCTTTGTCCTTCCGCCGCCCCGCTGTATCACTTTGCAGGGCTGCTGAGGGGCATCCCGGCCCGCGCATGCGCGGGTTTCGCGCAAATGCGCGATGACGTCATCCGCGCATGCGCGGGTTGGAGTCATCCAATCCGCGCATGCGCGGCTGACGTCATGTGACGCGTCAGCCGGCGCAAACTCTGGCAAACGAAATTCGTTAAGCCCGCGATGCCGGAGTTCACGGCCGCGGCATACTAGCCCCGACCGGGGACCAGAATCGGTTCCCGGTTGGGGAGGGGGAGGCTGGCGTCAAACCCGCCCGGTTTTGACGCCAGCCTTACGATTTCTCCCTGTCTGGGAGAATCGCGCCCATGGTTCCCTGTCAGAATGCAGGGTGACTTGGGGGGAAATTTTTCGGTAGCGTTATTCACATGCACCCTCGGTCTTTGTCCTTTAAAGTAGCCAGGAATGCGGGTTTGGAAAGTGCTGTCAAAGGAGTCTTGATGAGTTGCTGCAATGCATTTTGTAGATGGTACACACTGCTGCCCACTGTGTGTCAGTGGTGGAGGGAGTGAATATTTAAGATGGTGATCGAGGTGTTGATCAAGTGGGTCGCTTGGTCCTGGTTGACGGTGAGCTTCTTGAGTGTTGTTGGAGCTGCACTCATCCAGACAAGTGGAGGGCATTCCATCATACTCCTAACTTATGCCTTATATATGGTGGACAGACTTCAAGGAATTAGAAATGAGTTGCACACAGCACAATTTCCAGCCTCTGCCTTTTCTTGTAGCCACAGTATTTATCTGGTTGGTCCAGTTCAGTTTCTGGTCAATGATAACCCCCAGGATATTAATAGTGGGGGATTCAGCGATGGTAATGACACTGAATGTCAAGGGGCAATGGTTAGATGTTCTTTAGTTGGAGATGGTCATTGCCTGGCACCTGCCTGGCACAAATGCTAATTATACTTGCCAATCTAAGCCTGATTCTTGTCCAGGTATTTCTTTATGCAGACACAGACTGTTTCAGTGTCTGAGGAGTTACTAATTGCACTGAACATTGTGCAATCATCAGTGAAATCCCCACTTCTGATCTCATCATGAAGGGAAGGTCATTGATGAAGCAGCTGAAGATGGTTGGGCCGAGGACACTACTCTGAGGAACTCCTGCAGTGATGTCCTGGAACTGAGACCTAAATTGAGCATTGGTTGTTGGTGAATAAGTGCCACTTGATAGCACTGTCGACATGCCCTTTCCATCACTGGAGGGAGCCAGTGGGATAGTGCTATTGTTGCTGAACTACTAATCCAGAAACCCAGAGTCATGCTCTGGGGATCCAGGTTTGAATCCTGTCACAGCAGATGGTGAAATTTGAATTAAATTTTAAAAATCTGGAATTAAAAGTGTAAAGATGACTATGAACTGATTGCCGTAAAGATCCATCGGGTTCACTAATGTCCTTTCGGGAAGGAAATCTGTTGTCCTTACCTGACCAGGCCTACATGTGACTCCAGATCAACAGCAATTTGGTTGACTCTTCAATGCCCTCAGGGATGGGCAATAAAGCCCAACAACGTCTCTATTTCCTACGGAAGCGAAAGAAATTTGGCATGTCTGCATTGACTCTCACAACCTTCTACAGATGTGCCATAGAGAGCATCTTATCCGGCTGCATTACAGCTTGGTATGGCAACTGCTCAGACCAAGAGCGCAAGAAACTTCAGAGTGTGGTGAACTCAACCCAACGCATCAAACAAGCTTGCCACCCTCACATTGATTCTGTGTACACCTCTCACTGCCTCAGGAAGGCAGACAGCATTGTCAGAGACCCCTCACACCCAGGCATTGCCTTCTTCCAGACCCTTCCATCAGGCAGAAGATACAGAAATCTGAAGACCCGCACATCCAGACATAGGAACAGCTTCTTCCCCACAGCTACTAGACTCCTCAACGACTTTCCCTTGGACTGATCTGTTCCCTGTAAGAACACTATTCACGATGCCCTATGCTGCTCTTGTTTGGCCAATCTTGATGCACCACTGTCAATATACTCTGTCAATTATTCTCTTTGTCTACTATGTCCGTACTGTGTGCATTCCCTTGGCTACAGAAAATACATTTCACTGTACTTCGGTACATGTGACAACAAATATCAATCAATCAATCAATCAATTAAATGTTGGCCCAGCCAGTGACGCCCATATCCCATGAATGAGAGTAGATTTCTAGGATGGTAATATAAAAGCAAAATACTGCAGATGCTTGAATCTGAGGAAAACAGAACATGCTGGAACAGGCCTGGGAGCATCTGTGGAGAGAGAAAATAGGGTTAATGGGCGGAATTTTCCATGCACCCCGCTGTGTTTTCAGTGGTGGTCTGCCATTGGTCAGGGGCAGGATCTTCTGGTCCAGCTGTTGTCAATGGGGTTTCCTGTTGAATGCCCCCCTTTACACTTCAAAACACATGGTGTGGGTGGTTGTGCCATTGGCATGAAAGGTTTGAGTTTTGAGTTTGTATGACTCTTCTTCAGAGCTCTTCAAGATGGTAAATGGCTGGATTAGATTTGTCCTGCTTTTTATAGACAGGACATGCCTGCCCAACTTTCCATGTTGTTAGGTGTACTGGAATATTTTGGCTAACTATGCGGCTTGTTCTGGAGCACAGGTCTTCTATGCCACAGTTGGGAAGTTGTCCAGGTCTGCCTTTGCAGTATCCAGTGCTTCAGCTGTTTCTTTATATCATGTAGAGTGAATCAAATTTGCAAAAGACTAACATCTATAATGATGGGGTCCTCAGTACAAGGCTGAGATGGATCATTCAATCAGCACATCTGCCTTAGGTGATGGCAAATACTTCAATTTGTCTCATGTATTCACATGCTGGGCTCCAACACCGTTTAGGATGGGAATGTTTATGGTGCCTCTTTTTAGTTATTTTATTGTCCACTATCTTTCATGACTGGCTATGACAGAACTGCACAGATTTGATCTGATCCATTGATTATAGGTCAGTTTTTAATTTTAATTTTCCTTTCTTACAGTTATAAAGCTAATTCACAGAGTGGACAGGACAATCCCTTAATCCATCTTCTTGCTTACTCCAAAAAACAATTCAAATTCAAATTGAATCCAATTCATGGTCCCAACAAGAGAGACATGATAGATCCAAGAGGACAAGAACAGATGTTACAGCTGATTTTGAGCTGACACTACGCTTGATCTTAACCAAAAGGTAAAGATTACAGGATCACTTAACTCTGTTTATCGCAATGTTTTTCAAACCTTTTTCCCCAGGACCCTCTTTTGCCAACCGGCCGACATTCGGGACCCATGCCGGCCAATCTTTGTAACACACGCCGGGCGACATTCCCGACACATGCCACATTCACTCACCTTTAATGCGCAAGGAGAGCCTGCTTGGCCCTCACAATCTCACTTGAATCACGTTCAAAGGAGAAGAGGGCAATGTGCATATCAAGTGCAGACTTCAGCCAGTTCGCTTGTGCTGTCTTCACCTTTATGAAAATTGAAAATCCAACCTCGCACATGTAGGTCATCGTGAAGGGCAATAGCAACCAAATGCGTCTTTTACTGAGCACTGGCTACTCCTGGGAGATGTTACTCCCCAATGCTGGCAGCCTCATTGGGGTTTGGCCTATTTATTATGTGGATCACAGGTCAGCTACAGCAACATAGTCTTTTCATCTGGAGGCAGCTGTAAGTTAATAACTGACTCTGAGGTCTCAACCTCAAAAGGAATGTTTCACCCACCATTTCTCTTTCAAAACCTGAAACGTCTCCTCTCACTGACCAGGACTTCCCTGCATATAACACACATCGACTTTGCATCCATATTTATGCAGGCACAATTGACAAAACCTTACCTCAAGAAATTCTCTTTATACTGCTTTGTCCCGAGTTAAGTTTCTTCTTTCTAGGTTGTTAACCAGAGGTCCGAGAGCTCTGCACAGAGCTAACACTAGCACTGCTCTGTCCTGCCCTGGACTCTCCTGGGTAGCTCTCTCCAGCAGAATTCGTTGTGAGATCCTGTCCAATAGGAATGCTGCCTATTTGAATCTCTGGCTGTCTCTTACTTTTAAGAAAACGATTCATCTTCACAGTTCATTTTCCTTTCTTACTAGCAGCTAGAAAATGGATGAAGTTCTCCTTATGATTTGGTGCCAAAAGCACGTACATACAGGATGCTTGATGATTGGTGTACATGCAGGGCTTCTAAACTACTCACTGCTGCCTCTTCTGGCCGGAAGACTGCACCCAGTCTAATTTTGTTTCATTTAAAAGGTGGCAGTGGCCACCATTCTCAATTTAAAAGCCGATAGAGGCTGTTGGGCACTTTTCCTGTGCAATCGATCCTCTGCAACCCTTCCCAAACCCACCCGGGTTCCACCTGCGGGTGGGGACCCGTGCCTTGAAAAACCCTTGTCTATAGCATGCTCTTGCTGATGTTGTTATGCAATTAGTCCTGTGTTATAGCTTCACCAGTTGACAAATCATTTTAAGTATGCCTGGGGTTGCTCCAGGCACAGCCTTCTATGCTCTTCATTGAACCAGGATTGATCCCGAGGCTTGATGGTAATGGTAGAGTGAGGGTCATGCCAGGCCATGAGGTTACAGATTGTGGTTGAGTACAATTCTGCTCCTGCTGATGGCCCACATCACCTCTTGGGTGCCCAATTCTGAGCTGCTAGATCTGTTCTGAATTGATCCCATTTCGCACAATGGTTGTACCACACAACATAATGGAACGTGTCTACATAGGAATATGACTGATCAGGAAAAGAGAAGGGTAACCTGCAGGGCTGTTTCTACCTGTATTACCATAAACAGAGCAGTTTTGGTAATGGAACCAGTCTGCAGATCTTCCTGAAGAAGTTGTGAGAGATGGGCAATAGCAACGGGATGCACAGCTCTTCAGAAAAATCCTCAATGTGCAGCCAGGATGGTTGTACCTTATAGACTTCTGTCCTCAGCAATGATGCTGAATTCTCCTGTGCTGGACACCCTGTTGATATGACACCCCCTCATAATGATGACATCAAGCACTAGCTCTCTGGAGAAAGCCATCTATTGAGTAAAGTCGGTTTGAGGGTGGGAACAGCTAGGAGTTTGAATCTCTTTTCTGGACAGAGGGGAAAGCAATGCAATAAAAATAACCTGGTAGTAATAATTTGAAATAAAAGTGCAGAAGGTTGTTTGGAAACCCAGAGTTCGTCAGTTCTTGAAACTGGTGCCCTCTGCCGCTCACCAGCTCCTCACTGACGTTTAAAATGCTAGGGGAGCTGCCAGACTGTTTTTTTTAAGAGGACGGGAATGTTGCACTGAATACACAAGTCTGCAACCCTAGGAAGCTTCATTAAACAGTGAGGCTATGGAAATTAAGACTTTTACAAGGTGTGAAATTCGGCACTGTTTAACACGATTGACAGAAATTTGCATTTCGTGTGGGTAGTTACAGAGCAGTTATATATCATCATTTTCGCAAAGTTCTTTTATAATCCCTGATGTCTACCAACCTCTGTGTTAAATGATGACCTCCAGCAGCTGCTGTTTCCTTTAGTTGCTGCTGCTACCAATAAGACGATGGTGCCTTGGGTGAGAAACAGTACAGGCTCATACTGGGCATGGAATACAGGACCCCTTATCTATATTAGGGGGCTGGTTCAGTTCAATTGGTTGGACAGCTGGTCCATGATTATCTTATTTCCTCTTTCTTTATTTTTGCCTATTTCATTTTGATCTATGGATGTTTAATGGACAAATAGCATTAAGTCAAACAACAGAGATAATGAGGAATTCACAAAGTTGCAACATATGGTGCTGCTAGCCTTGGAACAGAACCCATAAGTTGTCACACCTGAGAGATGGGGTGGGATTTGGTTTGATTGATTGTCTGGCAGCTAATGAATTGGTCAAAAGGCCGTATTCTGCCCGGTAACAATGGTGATTGTGTCCTACTCAAGTAGAATAATTTTCAGGGACCTAAGGAGCTCAGTTTGAATCCTGGACACTCAGGAGAAAGGACTCTCTCTCTCTCTCTCTCTCCAGAAAGGCTGTGTTGCTGTATTTCTGAAACTGCAGAGAACTGAATGAATCTGCAGTGAAACCATTACAGGATGCAAACAGATACCTGGATCTGAAAGCTTACTGTGAAGGAAGGTCTGCTTAAAGACAGTAATGTAAAAGTAAAGTCGCCATAGTCCCAGGTGACTATCAGCTGCTTTCATCTTTGAGGGCAAGAGCTGATTGGTGACAATTTAACCTGAGGGTCACCATACCTTAGATGAGGGGCAAGGTTGAGAAGGCATGGCCTTCATGAATAACGGTTAAAGATAATCAACTGGGGCAGCACGGTGGCGCAGTGGTTAGCACTGCTGCCTCACGCGCCGAGGTCCCAGGTTCAATCCCGGCTCTGGGTCACTGTCCGTGTGGAGTTTGTACATTCTCCCCGTGTTTGCGTGGGTTTCACCCCAACAACCCAACCATGTGCAGGGTAGGTGGATTGGCCATGCTAAATTGCCCCTTGATTGGAAAAAATGAATTGGGTACTCTAAATCTATTTTTTTTTAAAGATAATCAACTGAAACAAAGACTCCTTTTCCTTTTACTTATTATTTTTAGCCCTCTCCTCCACTCTGTGTTTGTCTGTCTTCTGTGTTTAGAGGATGGGGGAAAGATAAAGTGGGGATTAGGAATTACATAATAGTTAACCAGTTGTATTTGCTGCATATTTCACTATAGTTCTTGTTATAAATAAAAAGTGATTGTGTTGAAATTTACAAACCAGGTGACTGCAATTTTGGGTAGCCAACGGCTGAAGACTTAGGGGGCTGGATTCTCTGCTCCGCCGTGCCACATTTCTATTTCACCCTGCCAGCGGGATGCTCCATTATGCAGGCCGGTCAATGGGGTTTCCCATTGTGGCCGTCAGAAAACCCCCGGGCTGCTGCTAAAATGGAGCATCCCGCCGGCAGAGAATCCAGCCCAGGGTATTTGTCTCAGAATTATTGGTTAATTCAATTGTGTTGCGACTCCGGGTCAAGTGGGGCTGGAACTGACCGCACACTAGCCTAGGGTGCCGTAACAATGCAGAGTGAGGCCAATAATGCGGGTTCAATTCCCATACTGGTTGAGGTTATTCATGAAGACCCCATCTTCTCAACCTTGCCCCTCGCCTGAGGTGTGGTGACCCTGAAGTTCAATCACCCCAATTCAGCTCTCCACCTCGAAGGGGAAAGCAGCCTATGGGACTATGGTGACTTTACTTTACATTCGCACTATTATGAAGCTAACAAAACTCTGCTCAACTTGCTCTGACAAATTTGGGAATTTTAAATGTTGTAAAGGTTATTGTATTTTCTGCTGGTTGCAGTCTAGTGGGAAAGGGGCAGGTACTGAGCTTTAATAACGCGCAGGGCAGGATACTGCACTTACACTCTACACTCTTCACCTTGCATCACCGTGACATGAGGGCATTGATTTAAAGGGTAGGAGAAAAGGTACGTGCAAGGGAGCAAACTTGGAGTCCAGAGTCTGAACAAATTTAATTACACGGCCACCTTTCCCTAATTATGCCAGTGTCCTGTTGAACTCCGGGTAGATTTACCAACTGTCCAGAGGGGGGAGCAAGAATTTAGATACTGGAGGTCTCAGCCAGTGATTGGCAGAAATAGTTTCAATCGCCAGTGTAGATTTCTGAAGGTGCTTGGGGAACAGTGAGTGTTTGGCGGAGCGGGATGGTGGGGCGGTGGGGCGGGGGGTGGGGGGTGGGGGGGGGGGGGGGGTTCCTGGGTGGGAGCATCAGAGGGAGGGGGTGAAGACCAGGGAGGGTCCTCCTTGCCCCACCAGTAAAATCTAAAATAACATGTTACACCTACCCTGCTCGACCTGGTAGGTCTGGCCTGATGGGAAAGGTGGAGGGGAAAAGTGATAGGTTTCATTTTAACTGTTGTGACCCAACCTGAGCCAAATTGTATACTCCCCGCTCCCGCACTAACCTGCCTGCCCTGCACCACTGGCAGGTTTTTAGGCAGGGAGTGAAGTGTGAAAATGCAAATAGGATTCCCTCCAGTGCTCCGATCTCATAGAGCACAGAACGTACAGTGCATACAGTGCAGAAGGAGAACATTCAGACCATCAGGTCTGCACTGGCCCACTTAAGCCCTCACTTTCCACTCTATCCCCATAACCCAATAACACCTCTTAACCTTTTTGGTCACTAAGGGTAATTTATCATGGTCAATCCACCTAACCAGCACGTCTTTGGACTGTGGGAGGAACCCGGAGCACCCGGAGGAAACCCACGCAGACACGGCGAGAACGTGCTGACTCCGCAGAGACAGTGACCCAGCAGGGAATCGAACCTGGGACCCTGGTGCTGTGAAGCCACAGTGCTATCCACTCCTCCTACAAGTCCGGAAAGACGTGCTTGTTCGGTGAATTGGATATTCTGAATTCTCCGTCTGTCGAGCTGAACAGGCACCGGAGTGTGGTGACTAGGGAATTTTCACAGTAACTTCATTGCAGTGTTAATGTAAACCTACTTGTGACAAGAATAAAGGTTATTTTTTTTTAAATTCCCAGACGAGCAACAAAGGTTGATAGCAAGCAAGAACATAGAACATAGAGTGCAGAAGGAGGCCATTTGGCCCATCGAGTCTGCACCGATCCACACTCACTTCCACCCTATTCCTGTAACCCAATAACCCATCCTAATCTTTTTGGACACTAAGGCAAATTTAGCATGGCCAATCTACCTAACCTGCACATCTTTGGATTGGGGGAGGAAAGCGGAGCACCCGGAGGAAACGTTGTGAAGTCACAGTGCTATCCACTTGTGCTACCCACACCAAGCCACGTTGGTCGTTTTATCTGGCTTATGGTCCAGCACTTAGTCTTAATAATATAAAAGGGCCTGTCCCATGACATAACGCTGGAGGGGTGACTCTGATTGAGCTCACCCCACTAGCAATTTAGTCCCTCGAAGATCTGGTCATCATTTTTAAAGATTGCCTCAACACACAATAGTTCACCACGATCACCAGCACTCATTCCTCCCTAATACTGCCTGGGCATTGCTGCCTGCCAAGGGGCATAGCCCAGTTAGCACAGGGGCATGACCCTCCCTCCCCTGAGCGATGCATTCACCTGAGCTCTTCTGGTAGGTTTGTTTGCCAGGTGCATTCCTTGGAAGACCAGTCAGAATTCACACCATTCTGCCGTCGTGCAGAGGCCTGACAATTATACACTAATGTATGGAAATGATGTTCCCGGCGTTGATCTTCGGGAAACGTGCTACGTCACTGACAGGGGAGGAGACAATCACATCAAATGTTTAGGTTGGCGTGTAATACGATTTGGACTTCTCGCAAGATTTTCCGCTCCTGTCGCCACACCCGCCTGACAAAACTAGGAGCGTAAAATCCCGGCTTGAGTCTCAGGCAGCTCTGTGTATTTCCTCTTCTGACCACTGCACCAGGTGAGGGATGAAAGTCCCACCTGCTGCCAATCAATGGTAATTTGGCTGCAGAGCAGCTCGAGTGGCTCACACCAACTCTTCAGATCTGAAATATACAGGCCCTGGTTTCTGTCAGGTGAATGGAGTGAAAACTGCTGCCAAGATGTAAAAGATTACTGTGGTTTCCCTTATCACTCACCTATATCCTTCAGCGGTCTCATCACGCCTGACTTGTTGTTGGGAAGTTGCGAAGCTTGAAATGCCTTGTGAGATTTAACGGAGTCCCATGAGACTTTGAGATCTGCATCTCGCCCTCACTGTGGTCCAGACTGGATATTTAAATGGGCTATTCGAGTCATTGAAATATGCACTCAAGGTATACTCCTGGTGCCGGGGGATCTAACAGCCACGCCTGGGAGACATTGCCTGGGAGCTGTTCTGTATTGGTTTCCACAAACCTGGACCCGTCGTAATGGCATCTGGAGGAGGGGGTCTCCCAGGCCAATAGGGTCCCCTGGATGTGGAGGTCAGGGCAGGGTGGCATCCTGACACTCCACCTGATACCTGGGTACCTTGGCATTGCCAGCATGACACCCATGTAGGGACACCCGGGCATCCTGACACTGCCATCCTGGCTCTTCTTGAGTGTTAGGGTGGTATTGCCAGTCTAGCAGTGCCAGCTTGCCTGCATGCCAGGTTGGCACTGCATGCCGAGGTTGGTGGGGTGGGGGGGGGGGGGATAGAAATAGGGAGTGTGGCTGAAGGTGGGGCTCAAACTGGAGTGGAAGATCAGGGCAGCCAGACAAAATGGTGCCCCGATCTGGGCTCACCAGCAGGAAATAACTCAATTGTGAATTTGGTGGAGAGAAACCCTCGAGGCCAAAAAAACGGCAAGTGCTTTGAATAACAGGGTATTATTTGGCGCTGTAGCACATAAAACTCCCACGCCCGATCTTGCACTCCAACCTTAATCCCCAACCCATCCACCACTCGACTCCCCCCGCCTCGCTTCCCCACTCGCCCTATGTCATTCTTTACCTGCCCCTGCCACTTTTCCCCCACCCCCATCCTGACTCCATTCATCCAACCTCTGCCCACTCGAAACCCATTCCCGCCCCACCACTCCACTCAACTCCCTACCCAACCCCTCCACCATCCTGCTCCCCACTACGCACCCACTCCTACCACCGCCACACTATCTCACTCCCCACTCAACTTCCACCCTCGTCCCCCCCCCCCCCATCCCATTCTGTCCCCCTCCCAAGTGTCAAGAATAGCCCTTCTTTGGTTGTCTGCAGTCATTGTCAGCATCATTTTCCTTGTATCAAAACAGTAGGGCAAAACCTTGATGCTTTATTGCAACAGAAAATGTTCTGCAATAATTCAGTTTACAATTATTTAGAGCCGGTGGCTTGGATGACTTCACCAAGGAGCATAACCTTAGGCAACAGGATTACGGTAACATATGGAGGCACAAAATTATCCCTGGAAACAAGGCCGATCTTGTACCTCCACAGTCTAATTGCACCACTGTTTTCAGAGGTCATGTTTTTGTGGGCTTATTTATTACATTTGTGGTCATTCAGCATGAGCGGTTAGACCAGACTGCTGTGTGCATACAGGCCCAGTAGTGAGTAACACTTTTCCACATAATTATCTCCTTAATGGAATTTAGGGTTTCCAAGTACACCATTAATTTTCGTTGATGATCTTGTTCACATTTTTGATACTTGCCTGTACACACATCCAAAGGGCCAGCAACAATACTGCCTGCTCCGCAGAAATTCTGTTCTCTGTGGCAAGTTGAGTTGGTCGTAATGTTACTAACAAATGCACATACAACAGAAACAGTTACATGAAAGAGAAACGTAAATTCATCACATCATACACAAAAGCTTGATGGCCCAAAGTGTTATCAGTCAACAAAATAATTTTTGTGTGTAGTCAATATTGTAATTTGAAAATGAGAGATTACTAGGATTGAAAAGGAATGGACTCGATTGGTGTGATATAATCCATACAGAGAGGGTGGCACAGCGGCACAGTGATTAGCACTGCTGCCTCACGGCGCCGAAGACCCACGTTTGATCCCGGATCTGGGGCACTGTCCTTGTGGAGTTTGCACAAAATCCCCACTTCTACGTGGGTCACATCCCCACAGCCCAAAGATGTGCAGAATAGGTGGATTGGCCACGCTAAATTGCCCCTTAATCGGAAAAAAATAAATAGATAAAAAGAATCCATACAGAGCAGACAGAGGCTATTTGGCCTGTTGAGTCTGCACCAACATTCCGAAAGAAGACTCCACATTGGCCCACTGCCCCACCCTAATCCGCACATTAACACTAAATGATAATCTAGCATGACCAAACTGAACATCTTTGAACTGTGGAAGGCAACCAGAGCACCCGGAGGGAATCCACACATACATGTGGAGAACCTATGTGATGGGAACCTATGCAAGGAGTCAGAGAAAGAGGGAGCAAGGACAAAAACAGGAGGTAGAAAAGTGAATAAGAAAAGTGATAGGTGGTGAAACCAAGGGCAAAATTCAAACAGGTCAAAAGAGAAAAATATTGGGAGCAAGACAAGCTTTTCCACCTTAATATTTTTCAAAACGCCCAACACCTCGGGGGGGGATTATCCGATCCCCCACCGTGTTGGAGAATCGCCGGTGGGGGCAGCGTGAATCCCGCCCCGTCGCTCTGACGCCGGCTGCCGAATTCTCCGGCGCAAGTTTATTGGCTGGGGCGGGGATCGCGCCAAGTCGGTCGGGGGGCGTTGGCAGTGGCCCCCCCCCGGCGATTCTCCGGTCCCCCGATGGGCCGAGCGGCCGCCAGTTTCCGGCCAGTCCCGCCAGCGTGGATTAGACCAGGTCAGTACCGGGAGGACCTGGCTCTGAGGGTGGCCTGCGGAGTTCTTGGGGGTGGGTGGGGGGATCCGGCCTAGGGGAGCCCCCACAGTGGCCTGGCCCGCGATCGGGGCCCACCGATCTGCGGGCGGGCCTGTGCCGTGGGGGCACTCTATCCCTCCGCGCCGGCCTGTGAGAAGCTCCACCATGGCCGACACGGAGTAGAAACCCCCTGTGCATGTGCAGGAATCACGGCAGCGGTTCTGGGAACACGCTGGCGCTCCTGCACATGAGTCAACTCGCGCCGGCCGGCGGAGGCTTTGCCACCGGTCGGCGTGGTGCCAACCACTCCAGTGCCGGCCTAGCCCCCGAAGGTATGAAGGATTCCGCACCTTCCTGGCGGCCCTACGACGGAGTGGTTCACGCCACTCTTTGGTGCCTGTACGGCCCGCCCATCGGATACCGGAGAATCCCAGCCCTCGTCTTTTTGGATTTCAATGTGACCCAGGCTATATACATACCTTTCTCCAGACTCAACATCCACCAATTCCTTCTCTCTGGTGAATACTGATGCAAAGTATTCATTTAGTACCTCGCCCATTTCCTCTGGCTCCACCCATAAATTACCTCCCCTGTCCTTCAGTGGACCAACCCTTTCCCTGACTATGCTCTTGCTTTTTATGTACGTGTAAAAAGCCTTGGGATTTTTCTTAATCCTATTTGCCAATTACTTTTCGTGACTCCTTTTAGCCCTCCTGACTCCTTGCTTAAGTTCCTTCCTAATTTCCTTATATTCCACCCAGGCTTCGTCTGTTCCCAGCCTTCTAGCCCTGACAAATGCCTCCTTTCCCTTTTTGACGAGGCCTACAATATCTCTCGTTATCCAAGGTTCCCGAAATTTGCCATATTTATCCTTCTTCCTCACAGGAACATGCCGGTCCTGAATTCCTTTCAACTGACATTTGAAAGCCTCCCACATGTCAGATGTTGATTTACCCTCAAACATCTGCCCCAATCTAGGTTCTTCAGTTCCCGCCTAATATTGTTATAATTAGCCTTCCCCCAATTTAGCACATTCGCCCTAGGACTACTCTTATCCTTGTCCACCAGCACTTTAAAACTTACTGAATTTTGGTCACTGTTCCCGAAATCCCCCCCCCACTGAAACTTCTACCACCTGGCCAGGCACATTCCCCAATACCAGTCCAGTATAGCCCTTCACTGGTTGGACTATCTACATATTGTTTTAAGAAGCCCTCCTGGATGTTCCTTACAAACTCTGGCTCGTCCAAGCCCCCAGCACTAAGTGAGTCCCAGTCAATATTGGGGAAGTTAATGTCTCCCATCACAACAACCCTGTTGCTTTTACTCCTTTCCAAAATCTGTCTACCTATCTGTTCCTCTATCGCCCGCTGGCTGTTGGAAAGCCTGTAGTAAACCCCCAACATTGTGACTGCACCCTTCTTATTCCTGATCTCTACCCAGACAGCCTCGTTACCCTCTGAGGTGTCCTCCCGCAGTACAGCTGTGATACTCTCCCTAACCAGTAACAGAACTCCTCCACCCTTTTACATCCCCCTCTATCCCGCCTGAAACATTGAAATCCTGGAACGTTTAGCTGCCAATCCTGTCCTTCCCTCAACCAGGTCTCTGTAATGGCAACAACATTATAGTTCCAAGTACCAATCCATGCTCTAAATTCATCTGCCTTACCTGTTGTACTTCTTGCATTAAAACTTATGCACGTCAGGCCACCAGTCCTGCTGTTTTCAGTATCATCTACCTGTCTGCTCTTCCTCAGAGCCATACTGGCCCTATTTCCTAGTTCTCCCTCAATCGTTTTCACCTTCTGACTTATTGCTCCGATACCCACCCTCTGCCACACTAGTTTATTCCCTCCCGTGTGACACTAGCAAACCTTGCGGCCAGGATATTTATGCCTCTCCAGTTTAGATGCAACCCGTCCTTCTTATACAGGTCACACCTGCCCCGGAAGAGCTCCCAGTGGTCCAGATAACTGAAACCCTCCCTCCTACACCAGCTGTTCAGCCACATGATTAGCTGCTCTATCTTCCTATTTCTAGCCTCACTGGCACGTGGCACAGGGAGTAATCCCGAGATTACAACCCTTGAGGGGTTTAAATTTCTGCCTAGCTCCCTGAACTCTTGCTGCAGGACCTTATCTCCCTTCCTGCCTATGTCGTTCGTACCAATATGTACCATGACCTCTACCTGTTTGCCCTCCCCCTTCAGGATGCCTGCTACCCATTCTGAGACATCCTGGACCCTGGCAGGGGGGAGGTAACATACCATCCTGGAGTCTCTTTCACGTCCACAGAAGCGCCTATCTGTGCCCCTGACTATAGAGCCCCTATGACTATTGCTCTTCTGTGCTTTGACCTTCCCTGCTGAACATCAGAACCAGCTGTGGTGCCACTGCTCTGGCTGCTGCTGTTTTTCCAGTGATAGGCTATTCCCCCCGACAGTATCCAAAGGGGTATACCTGTTCGAGGGGGGGACAACCATAGAGGATTCCTGCACTGAGTGCCTGTCCGTTCTGGTGGTTACCCATTTCTTTGCCTGCACCTTGGGTGTGACCACATCTATATAACTGCTTCTGCCACCTGCATGCTCCTAAGTGCATCCAACTGCTGCTCCAACTGAACCGTGTGGTCTGCGAGGAGCCCTAGTTAGGTGCACTTTCTGCAGATGAAGCCATCCGATTGCTGGAAGCCTCCCGGACCTGCCATATCTCACAGTCAGAGCACTACACCCCTCTAATTGACATTGCATTAACTAATTAGTAAATTGAATTCAAAAATAAATTAATTTTTAAAAAGTTACTGTTAACTATATATTTCCTAGCACTAGATTTCTACTATAAATGTAAATGCTAAATACAGTACTCTCCGGTCTCTGGCTTAGATACCCCTCTAAATTATGATTAAGTAATTAATTAAATATGTTTAATTAGTTTAACAATGTTTCATTTTTAAATTTAGTGCAGATTCCAGACCAGCCAATCAGGTCACTGCTTCCCTGTGACATCACTTTTCAGTCCCCCCCGGCCCCACCCAATCATATCACTCAGAATAGCAGAATATCTGTCACTTACCTGTTCCCAAGCTGCTCCCCGGCTCTCTCTCTCTCCCGAAACTGAAGGCTAAGGTTTTATATCACCTACCTTCCCAGGGTGCTCCCTGGTTTTCTCCCTGCTTCCCAGAATGCACTCTGGATCTCTCCCTGCAGATTACCAGTTACAAAGCCAAATGAAGGAAACAGAACAAAAAGGGAAACAGCACCTCCTCCCACTCCGAATTACCACACTGTCCAAATTACCAAGTTCCATTTCCCACTCTGGCTGTATTTCACTCACTCAGGATGTGTCTCCTTCACCTGCGCAGTCGCTGAAGGTAAGCATTCAGGTTCAGCAGGCGGTAAAGAAGGCTAATGGTATGTTGGCCTTATTGCGAGAGGTTTCGAGTACAGAAGCAGGGATGTGTTGCTGCAATTATACAGGGCCTTGGTGAGGCCACACCTAGAATATTGTGTGCAGTTTTGGTCTCCTTTTCTGAGGAATATGCTCTTGAGGAGTGCAGCGAAGGTTTACCAGACTGATTCCAGGGGTGGCGGGACTGTCATATGAGGAGAGATAGACTTGGTTAGGATTCTTCTTGCTGGAGTTCAGAATCATGAGGGGAATCGCATTGAGACTTATAAAATTCTAACAGGACTAGACAGGATAGATGCAGGGAATATGTTCCCAATGGTGGGAGTGTTAGAACCAGGGGTCACAGTCTGAGGATTCAGGGTAAACCATTTTGGACAGAGATGAGGAGACATCATCTTCACCCAAAGAATGGTGAGCTTGTGGAATTCATTACCACAGGAAGTAATTGATGCTAAAATATTGAATATATTCAAGAGGCGGCTAGATACAGCACTTGGGGAGAATGGATCAAAGGCTATGGGGAGAAAGCAGGATTAAGCTATTGAGTTGGATGATCAGCCATGATCGTGATAAATAGCGGAGCAGGCTCGAAGGGCCAAAAAGCCTCCTCCTGCTCCTATCTTCTCTGTATCTATGTATCAAACGTGCAAACTCCACACAGTCACCCAAGGCCGGAATTGAATCTGGGTCGCTGGCACTGTGAGGCAGCAATGTTAACAAAATGCCCCCCAAATTTTTCCAACTTCGGGCAGAACCAGAACATATGAACCTGATTAGCTGGGCCCCTCCAGAAACCCTCCAGAATCCTCCCCCTCAAACAGCCAGCTCATCCTTGTCATTGTTAAATGTGTCCTGTGAACCAATTAATTGAATTAACTCCAGCCTTGGGCACAAGGTTGAGGCATTAACCCTCCACAGCACCTCAAGCACATAATCCCCAGTAATTCAATAATTCAAACCAATGCCATCCCCAGTTCCTTCTCCCACTTAGCCTTAATTCCTTCGATAGACACCTTGGGCGGGATTCTCCGACCCCCCGCCGGTCGGAGAATCTCCTGGGGCCGGCGTCAATCCCGCCCCCGCTGTGTCCCAAATTCTCCGTCATAGTTACAGTCATTTGATAAATTATTGAGTTCTCTTAAAAATTCAGCGAGTGATTCTGTAGGCCGCTGGCGGCGAGTCGTGAACACATGGGGTGCGCAAACTTCGTTAACGGGCCTTACATACATCTTATCGAGTATCGCTAGCGTTGCAGTATATGAACCGGCTGGGTTTAGTTGCATAGAGATTCCGTGGCTCACTCTCGCCTGCAGTAGACTTAACTTCTGTTCCTTTGTCATTTCGGCTGTGCTCGCTTCTGCCAGGTAGGCCTTAAAGCACTGCAGCCAGTGGGAGAAGATTTCTTTTGCTTCTGCATCCTGTGGGTTGAGTTCTAGGCGTCCAGGCTTGAAGGCTGATTCCATGATCAATCTTGACTGTTCTTAAGTAGATTAAATTGATGGTACCATCAATTCACCAGATATGTGCTTTCAGATATGAACAGTAGTTTTAATCTACTTACTACAGAGCCAGCCTGTTACCCGTTGAACTCTCGATGAACTGCAGGGTGGTCCTGGACACGGTTATTTATACAGCAGTCAAGGGGGAGGAGTCGCGGGTGGAGCCAAGGGTGGAGCCCTGTACAAACTCCTGAGCATTCCCAGAGCTACTTCCCCTAGTGGTCGGATAACGCTACTGCACTTACAATAGTATTGGTAAATACAGTGTGAATTACTACGTTACATTCACCACAGCTACGCCCCTTACTATCCCCTTCCATAAGTCCGAACCCTTTAGTGCAATGGCCAAGGGCTCTACCGCCAGTGGAAACAGAAGGGGGGACGTGGGGCATCCCTGGTTCTTTCCCCGAAATAGTGGAAAGTACGCCAAATTCATATAGTTCGTTCGTACACATGCTGTCGATTAGACTACCCCTCCCTGAACCAATATAATGGCAACAAGGGTTGTTTCCAGTGGCGACGAGAATTGACATGGCCCCATCTCATTCACTCCAGCCTTCTCTTTAGCAACATGAATATCTAATTAACCAATCATTTTGTCTCAGCTTGAAGTATGTACGTCAATGTTCTAAATGTCACAATGTTTCCAAGGTAACTTATCCTTTTTGTATACCCTGGCCAGTTTATTGCATCTGCGCAATATTTTGTTCTTGCTTGAAATGACCATTTATTTACGAGGCAGACTGGCAGTCTCTGAAGTTAGGTCTCACTTGAATAATTTGCACACAAGAACTCAAGAATCAGAAACAGGAGTAGGCCACCAGGCCCTCCAAGCCTGCACTGCCATCCAATATGATCATGGCTGGTCTCTGCCGGCCTCAACTCCTTTTCTGTGCTATTTCCCCACAGCCCTCTAATGTTTGATCTATCAAATATATATCCACCTCCACTTTAAATATTTCTAATGATTCAGTCCCCACCACCCTGGTACAGAGAATTCCAGAGACTCACCACCCTCCACATGAAGAAATTTCTACGCACCTCAGCCTGAAAAGACCGGCCCTTTATCTTGTAGCTATGTCCCCTTGTTCAAGACTCTCCCACTAGTGAAAACATCTGTCAATTCCCCTCAGGATCTTATTTGTTTGAACAAAGTCACCTCTCATTCTTCTAAACTCCAAGGATACAGACCCAGATTATTTAGTCTCTCTTGACAGAACAACCCTCACATCCCAGGAATTAGCCTGCTGAATTTCCTTTGGAGTGTCTCCAATGTTACTATATCCTTTTTAGGTAAGGGGACCAAAACTGATCACAGTTTTCCAGGTGAGGCCTCCACAACACCATGTACAATTGCAACAAAACCTCCCTATTTTTAAACTCCAACCCCTTTGCAATGAAGTCTAACGGTGTTTTTTTAAAAAATTATTTTATTAAAGCATATATAATTTTAACAATTTTCAAGAGGAAAAAAAACAATAAAGCAAAAACACCCAACCAACTACCAACCAACCTCAGCCAACGTGGCTTACATACACAATTCCCCAATCCCCCTTTTCCACTATTTCCCACCTCAACCAGCCCCCCATGCCTCCCTCTTTGGCTAATGGTGTTTTCACTTCTTGTTTGACCTGCCTGCTAGCTTTTGTGATTTATGCACTAGAACACCTAGATCCCTCTGAACTTCACTCACCTGCAGTCTCTCTCAATTTAGATATTAATCTACCTTTTGATTCCTCCAACCGAAGTGCATGACCTCACACTTCCTCATATTAAACTGCATTTGCCATGTTTTCGTCCAGTCACCAAATCTATCTATATCCCGTTACAGAATCACAATATCCTCATCACAATATGTCCTTCCACCTATTTTCATGTCAATGGCAAATTTGGAAACCTTACATTCTGTTTCTTCCTCCAGGTCATTGATGTAAATAGCGAACAATTGCTGATCACTGCAGTACTCCACTAGTAACATCTTTGCACTCTGAAAAGGACCTATTTATTCAAAATCTCTGTTTTCTATGTGATTGCCAGTTTCCATGCTAACACACTTCCTAACACAATATCACAGGATTTTGCTTTTTGCACCAGCCTCTTATGTGACACCTTCAAATGCCTTTTGGAAGTCTAAATCCACTACATCTACAGGTTCCCCTGTATCTACTCTCCCTGTTGCATCCTTATAGAATTTGAGCAAATTTTGGTGTGTTCCAGTGCCTGTTGCACCTCGACAGGCAGCTCATCCATGTAAAGCAGTGAATATCAGGCCACTCGCCTCACTGGCAGATTAGTCCTCGGGATGAAGATGGGTCAAGAAACAGGAGGGTGAGGAGCATGGTGTTCAGAAAGAGGTGATTAGGATGCTCTAGAGATAGCAGATTACTCCTGCACTTCCTAGCTCCCCAAAAATGATATTTTAAAAAGCTTATCATAAGTTTCTTCATTTATTTATAAACAAGTAAATCAGACTGGCATCCAGATGGAGCTTGGGATATGCACTGTGCAGATAAAGAATTCTAGCTAACCAAAAGAAGTGCATGAATAGTCTATGATAGGAAAGGGTAGATGTTGACGTGTAAATATATTTTTTGCTTTGTCAGTGATGTAAGACCACATGATAACAGAGCATGGTGAGAGATAGTTACAAGTAGCACTTTGGGCTAAATCTACATAGTTCGATAATGTTCAATAAAAAATAAAGTTTGCTCACAGCGTTGTCTCCAGAATTATTTGTAAGTCCAGGCCCATGACTACCACATCTAAGACCAAAAACAACAATATCAGAGGTAAACAGTAATAACAATGTGGGTAAGAAAAGTTAGTGTCTTAGATTTCCTCATGAAATCTAACAGAGATCATTAATATGAATAGCATTGAAGGCAAAAGCCAACATATCTTTGTTCTTGTTTGTCTGTTTGACTTTGTTCATTTTTAAATGCTCAGCAGTATCTATTTCACAAAGTGGAAAGGAAACATAATCCATTATTAACAAATACGCACTGTGCTATCAAATGGTTCAACGTTTGAAAGTTGCAGTCAGGAATGCCGTCCAAACAAACAAAGTTGTTTTCAAACACAAGTGTTAAAGTTGTTTTATATTTGTATAAAGTTGTTTTATATTTGTATTTCTTTTAAGTTTCTTGACATTTATCCCAAGTACAGGCCAAACCCACAGTTAGATCTTTGTGTAACTGCCATTCATAACCAATGGAGGTTCCACGATAAAGCGTTCAGAAATTCTTTGAGACTTCAGTTTTTAGATTTTTAAGGAACTTTTATTTGTCTGGAGAAACCACAGTGAAGGTCATCATGAAGGATCTGGCAGCAAGATTGAAAAGAATAAAAAAGATTTTGAGGTAAATTGGCAAATAATGACTCAATGACAACAGGCTTGTGTTTCATCGCTTGACAATTGTAATAAAGACTGAGTAATATATGAAAGTCCTGGGAATAGACTAGTTAATCTGGTAATTGTGCGATGACTCTTAAGGCAGATTTTGCCCCTTCCTCCACCAGCGGGATCAAGAGAGGGCTGGGGGTGGGGGAGGATTTTGCGGGCAGTCAAAAAAATTACAATGGGATAGAACATAGAACATAGAACAGTACAGCACAGAACAGGCCCTTCGGCCCTCAATGTTGTGCCGAGCCATGATCATCCCTCTCAAACCCACGTATCCACCCTATACCCGTAACCCAACAACCCCCCACCCCCTTAACCTTACTTTTATTAGGACACTACGGGCAATTTAGCATGGCCAATCCACCTAACCCGGATCTTCTGATGCTACCTGTCATGGCAGATCAGGAATCCTACTGGAGGCTGGCGTAAAACCAATCTGTATCTGGCACCATCGGGAGGGTGGGGAATTGTATAAAACAATAAACACCTTTGTGCAAAACTAGTATGATGCCTCTGTCACTTTCTTCTACAATATGGGCTGACCTCCGAACCCTTGGCCCTCTCTCCAAGCAACAGACACTCCCAGTGGCACTCACCCACCCTCTGGCCATGGACATGTCCCCGGAGCTGTGTCCAATCCCTTGGGTGTTCGGATATTGACTGTTGCATGTGTGGTGTTGCCTCCCCCAGTGTGCGAGCACAGTGTCCGGGTATCAAGGTGTGAATGGGATGCTAGGCAATGATTCCCACATGCTATATGGCCTGCCTACCCAACGGGATCCACTTATTATAGAATCATAGAATTTACAGTGTAGAAGGAGGCCATTCGGCCCATCGGGTCACCACTGGCCTTTAGAAAGAGCACCCCACTCAAGCCCACACCTCCTCCACCCCATCTCCCCAACCCAGCAACCCCAACTTGGATTGTGTGAAGTGCTCACTTAACCATGATTGACAATTCCCTACTTTTTTTTAGAAAATATTAAATTGAGGCATTTATAATTTTAACTATTTTAAACAGCAGGTTTCGACAATAACAAACAATATAATCAAACCCCACCCCCAACCCCCAGTAACAAACCCCAGCCAACATGGCTTACACATACAGTATCAGCTTCCCCAGCCCCCCCTTCTGCCCTTCTGCAGGTTCTCCTGCCTTTATCGATCCTCCCTTTCCAAACTGCCTCCCCTCCCACTCCAGCCTGCTAGCAGCCTAATTTTTCTTGAAGAAGTCGATGAATGGCTGCCACCTCCGGGCAAACCCCTGCAGCGATCCCTTCAAGTCAAATTTAATTATCTTGAGTCTGAGAAACGCTGCCATGTCACTGACCCATACACCCTTCGGGGGTTCTGAATCCCTCCAGCCGAGTAAGTTCTGTCTCCGGGCCACCAGGGAGGCAAAGGCCAGGATGTTGACCTCTGTCACCCGCTGGGCACCCGGATCTTCCGACACACTGAAGATCACCACCTCTGGACTCGGTACCACCTTCAGCTTTAATACTTCTGACATGAGGACAGCAAATCCCTGCCAGATACCGCTCAGCTTCGTACCTGTCCAAAACACATGGACATGGTTCGCAGGACCCCCGACATAGCACCCACACCTATCCTCCACCTCCTCAAAGAATCTGCTCATCTGGGCCACCGTCATGTGCGCCCTGTGGACCACCTTAAATTGTATCAGGCTGAGCCTGGCACACAACGAGGATGCGTTAACCTGCCTTAGGGCCTCCATCCATAACCTGGCCTCCAACTCCCCACCCAGCTAGGGGCTGGTTTAGCACAGTGGGCTAAGACAGCTGGCTTGTAATGCAGAACAAAACCAGCAGTGCGTTCAAATCCAGTTCCAGCATCCCCGAACAGGCGCTGGAATGTGGTGACTAGGGGCTTTTCACAGTTACTTCATTGAAGCCTACTTGTGATGATAAGTGATTATTATTATTAGCTCTTCTTCCCACTTTCTCCACGTCCCCTATCAGGGCTCCCTCCCACTTCATCAGCTCCTTATAGATCTCTGAGATCTTCCCCTCTCCTACTCCTGTTCTCGACACCACCTTATCCTGTAGCCCCTGGAGCGGCAGGCATGGGAAGGTCGAAACCTTCCTCCACACAAAATTCCTCACCTGCAGATACCGGAACCCATTCTCCCCTGGCAACTCAAACTCTTCCTCCAGCTCCTGTAAGCTCGAGAAGCCCTCATCAATAAAAAGATCCCCAAATCTCTCGATCCCCGCCCGCTGACACCTCCGGAACCCTACATTCAGCCTCCCCGGGAGCGAACTGGTGATTACCACATATCGGTGCCCATGCCGACGCACCCTCCAACCCCATATACTGCCTCCACTGTCACCACACCCTCAGGCCTGCCACTACTACCGGGCTTGTGGACTAGCTGGCCGGCGAGAATGGCAGAGGTGCCGTTAACAGTGCCCCCAAATGGGCAGCATGGTGGCGCAGCGGGTCAACCCTGCGGCCTCACAGCGCTGAGGTCCCAGGTTCGATCCCGGCTCTGGGTCACTGTCCGTATGGAGTTTGCACATTCTCCCAGTGTTTGTGTGGGTTTTGCACCCACAAGCTAAAAATGTGCAAGCTAGGTGGAATGGCCACGCTAAATTGTCCCTTAATTGGAAAAAATGATTGGGTACTCTAAAATTTAAAAAAATACAGTGCCCCCAAATTTGTGTCTTTGCATGAGGCCGCCTCCACCCGCTCCCACATTGACCCCTCCCCCACAACCCACTTCCTGACCATCGCATATTCACCGCCCAATAATAATTTATAAAATTTGGAAGAGCCAGCCCCCCCACCAAGCTCCCGCTCCAGGAGCACCTTCTTCACCCGTGGGGTTTTACCCACCCAAACAAATCCCGAGATCACCACGTTTACTTTTTTAAAGAAGGCCTTGGGGATAAAAATTGGAAGGGACTGGAGGACGAACAAAAAACGTCATTTTCAATGTCTGAACCCGCCCCACCAATGACAACGGGTGCGCATCCCACCTCCGAAAGTCCCCCCTCAACTGTTCTACCAACTGACCCAGATTCAGCTTATGAAGCTGCTCCCGACAATTCTCAATTAATAATAGCCTCAGCCGCACAGCCAGAGGCTTCGGCAGACGGTGGGGGTTATGGGTGGTCGGTGGGGCATCCAGGCACGGACAAGGGTTGCCCCAGGAATGGGCACACACGATCCATGGCTTGGCATGGTGGTGCTGCGCTCAGTTGCCCCCCCAGTTGCCACCTCCCTAACGCTTGCCTCCCACCCTCCCATGGCAGCCCACCCCTACGAAGGATTCCCTACCCCCAGCTGGGGTTCCCCTACCCCCACCAAGCAGTGGGGTGGCAAGTCCAGTGCTCCCGAGCTCTTTGCCTTTGAGGAAAGATGGCTACTCACCTCCTCAGCTCCCCACAAAAGCCCTTCCGCCAGGTTCATTTTTTTCCGAAGGAATACTAATCAGCGCAAGCATGACCACTTGCTGGGGAGGCTGCTGAATGGCGGGAGGCCGTCGGATATGGAGTTGCTCTCTTTAATTAAATGGAAATAGGGCATAAGGGTAATGACTGATTTCTCGCCATGCTACGGTGAGATCCCGATTTGGCCCATGGGAGTGGGCCAAATTGTTCGCACATCGCATCGCAAATTGTTTGACGCCTGGCACAGTTCTTGTTTTCGGCCTCTCCCACTGTTCACCAATCTCGTTTCCCTTGAGCGAGAGCGTAACGAGGCAGGAGAATCATGCCATTAGTCATTTTTGGGAGAATTGCATCCGAGGTATTTAGATCTTCAAATCTACAATAGAGGAAAATGCTGCTGATCATTATAGTGCAAACAGAATAGATTGTGTGAGAAAGGTTGAAGCCTGGAGGTGAGAGAGAGATTCTCAATCAGCTGCCAATGTCTTCAAACATATCTGGGATTGTGTGAGGGAAGATAGAGAATCTCCCAAGATACAGGAGTAGTTTGAAAGACTCCGGGTTATAAACAATGACTACCTGTTGAGGCTAAAACACAAGAGTGAAAATGGTTCAAAACTCCAGAGAGCAGGATCCCTGATTCTCTGATGTCCATTAGCAGTTTTGGCACAGGAGGAGAGAGAGGTCCTCTACTCTCAGGGGACAAGAACTTCCAGGCAGACACCAACAAGGCAGGATTTTCTGGCTGTTCCTGCTGGCAGGATGTTCTAGTCCCGCCACGGGATCCCTGGCGCTGAAGGGTGCGGACAATGGGAAACCCCGTTGTCAGCGGTGGCTCCAGAAGAACCATGGCCTTCTCTACATTCAGTGCCACTCTCTGGTGACTACACCAACTTAAACCAATTCTATGAAGTATTAAGCACCAGTGGCGGACTGGCCAGGGTGTCAGCTTGCCCGATGGCAAGTGGGCCCCTGATGAAGTGGGCCCCCTATATCAAATAAAAATGCAATAAAGAAACAAACACAGACAACTGTTTTAGTAATAAAAGGAATAAGAAAAAAAAGAGAACAGGACACAAATAAGCAGTGCATGAAAAAGAACGAAGCCGGGGAGGTAGTGGAAGGATGTGGAATAGGGGGGCCCGGGTTGGGCATGATTAAGGAAATTCCATGTTTTCAGCAAGAGTGTGAATTTAAAGATAAAGTTACAATTCGTGATTTGAGATGGTCGGCAACTTCAAAGGATATCAAGCAGTAGTCTTGGTTCAGCCGGTACATCGGTCCGGGGCCCGGAGAGCCAAGAAGGGGCCCGTGAATCTCTGAAGGGCCCTTAAAAATGATAATTAATTAGATCAATAAATCTCCAACTTCTTTCCTGAGATTTGTATTCTAACTTAATAAAATATAATTGTTTTTAAAAAGAGCAATACCAAATAAAAATGCAATAAAGAAACAAACAAATAATCACTCAGTGTATGAAGGAACGAAGCAGTGTTAAACGGATGTGAAAAGGAGTGGGGGGGGGGGGGGGGGGGGGGCTGGTTCACCCGGGTCGGACCTAGTTGAAAATCCATGTTTTCAGCAAGAGTGTGTGAATTTAAAGATAAAGTTACAGTTCGTGATTTGAGATGGTCGGCAATTTGAAAGGATATCAAGCAATACATTGGGTCGTGAGGTCACCGAAAAGGAGAAGCGGTACCTTTGACCATGAATCATGAGGTCAAAGATATTGAAGTGATAAGCCATGATCGGTAAACTGAAAGGGTTGCGACTTGTAACACTACACTGGTATCAAATTGGACATGTTAACTTTGCTCGTGGGACCATTCTTAATGTCTTACTATAGTCGGACCAAACTTCTAAGTTTCAACAGTTGTCTCAGTTGCTTGCTGGTGTGAACACTGGACAGTGGATTGTCTCCTCTTCTGAAGCTGCATAGGCCACAGTAGTATTGACTAATGAACATAACCTATTGAAGTGTAAGTAAGTTGTTTTATATTTTTTATCAAGTAGGGGTTTATCTGGCATTCCTTCAAGTTATTCTTGCAATCATCAATATTCATTTTTCCCAATGTGGGCTATTTTTAATTAAGTTTTTATTTCAGGAATATTACCCCTACCAGCATGGAAAAGAAAAAGCATAAATCTGGGTCACTAAAACGCAAAGAACAAAAAGAAGCAGAAAGGAAGGAATCAGCCAAGTGATGCAGGCCTATTACAGAGTTTATAATACCACAAGCACAATCCACATCAATATCCAGTTCTGCAACAAATAATCAAGAAGCAAGAAACAATGCTCATGGTGATGATGCAATGACATGTGAGTTACAAGAACAGAGAAGAGCTACTTTGAATGTAGAGACAAATACAAGTGCATCCATTACTAATCAACCCAGGCCCAATATTTATTCTGGCTTCCTTGTTCCGGTGTCTGTACTGCCTGTAGTTGCAACATCTGAACACATAGCTTCAACTAGTGACAGGGAATCAGATATTCCTTCAAGCATAAATTATTTGGTTTCTGAAGCACATCCTGTAAATGAACCTATGCAAGAAAATTAAAGATCAATTACTGGAATCTTCCAATATCCATCACGAGCAAAGCTAAAACAGTTTTTTGCTGAACATCCACTTCAGCCACTTGATGATCTGCCATTTGATGCTCGTTTGTATGAGAGGAAAATTATGAATGACTCAGTCCCAAGAAAATGGCTAACATATAACAAAGAAAATAGATGCTTATATTGTTCATACTGCTTAGCCTTTGAGTTTACCAACACTTGTAATCCATCACCCTTTGTACGTGGCTTTAGTGACTACAGGCGTATTAGCCAGAGCTTGACTTTACATGAATCGACAACAACACATGTCATAAATGCTCAGCAATATATCAGTGTGGTTAATGATGGCACCTTAGATAAATGTTTTGCAGCATCACTAATAAAAGTAAAGAAGAAGTATTGAAGCAGAGAAGTATTGTCATGAGGATTATAGGCATCATAAAGATGTTAGGCAAGCAAGCACTTCCTTTTTGAGGTCACAGAAATGAATCGGCCTACACTCTAGATCAGGGGTGGGCAAATTTTTCCGTGCAAGGGCCACATTCAGAAATTCACAATTCACAAAGGGCCGCATAGTATATTAAGTAAAATAATTACTTCACCCGGTTATGATTCTGGGCGCCTCATATAGAACATAGAACAGTACAGCACAGAACAGGCCCTTCGGCCCTCGACGTTGTGCCGAGCAATGATCACCCTACTCAAGTCAACGTATCCACCCTATACCAGTAAGTAACCCAACAACCCCCCCCCCCCATTAACCTTAAAAAAAAGTTTTTAAAAAAAAATAAAAAAAAATTTAAAAAATTTTTTTTTAATTTTTTTTTTAAATGACTTGGTGGGCCGCAGAAATACCTTTGGCGGGCCGCATGCGGCCCGCGGGCCGTAGTTTGCCCACCCCTGCTCTAGATAATGAGGTTCTGAATCATGGCAATCTTTTAGCTACAGTGTAGTTGATGGCAAAATATGACCCCATTATGGCAGCTCACGTTTCTGCAGTGCAAAACAAGCCAAAACAAAGAATCAAACGATTAGAGCAACAAGGAAAGGCTCAAAGTAAAGGCCGTGGTGGACTTGTTACATACCTGAGTAAAACCACTATAAACATGATAATCAAAATTATGAAGAATATGATACAAGAAAGAATTAGTCATGAAGTTTCTCAAGCAAAATATTATTCTATTTAGGTTGATTCAACACAAGATAATTCATCCATCGATCAGTTTAGCATTATTATTCGGTATGTGCTTAAAGGTATTATCTGTGAGCGACTACTTTCAGTTGTGCCAAGTAATGATGGTACAGGACAGGGACTTTTTGATCTATTGATTGAAACATTACAGCATCTTAAAATTGACCCCCAAAAATGTTTATCTGATAGCACAGATGGCGCTGCAAGCTACCATGGCCAGTATAATGGTTTACAAAGTAAAATTGCTGATGTGGCTGATCAACATGTTCATATATGGTGCTATGCCCATGTCTTGAATTTAGTGATAACTGAAACAACAAAATGTTGTGTGCCTGCAGTTTCTTTTTTCAATTTGCTCCAGAATATAGCAACTTTTGTGAAAGCACCATACAAGAGAATGGCTGTATGGATAGAAGTTGTTGGAAAACATCTAGGACAAGAAAAAATGAAACGATTAAAGCTAATTGGTGAGACCAGATGGTCAGGAAAATCCACTGCAGCAACAACTATATTTGGACGTTTTGATGATGCCGCTGCCAGTACTTTCGTAAATCTATTGACATGCTTATCAATGATACAAGATTCAGAAAAGTTTGATGCAAAAACAAAACCTGAAGCAAATGTTTTACTTCAAAGTCTTCTAAAGTTTGAAACCATAATGACAGCATTTACTTACTTGTATATATTTGAAACTACAACCCCGTTATCAAGTTATCTACAGACAAGTGGTTTAGATATGTTTACTGCATGGAGTTTGGTAGATTCAGCTACAACAAAGTTGAAGGAACAGACAAGAACATTTGATAACATTCACAGCAAGGCTTTGGAATTTGTAAATAAATGTAATGACAGGGTTTCACAGATGAATATGGATGAAAATCAAACATTGGAAATTGATGCGTTGGAAACAGCATTGCCAGTTAAGAGGCAGAGGAAGAAGAAAAGAATGACAGATGAGCTTATTGATGATGAAAGAAATTCCTGAGATTCTCTAGCTGATTTCCGAGTAAATGTGTTTAACCTAATAATGGATCGCATTGTCTAGTCACTAGAATCACGCTTTGTACAACACAAACAGTTGTATAAAGATTTGTCCTGCTTGGACCCAGCAAAGTTAAAAATTATTGCAGAGAAGGGCCTTGAATTATTGCAGAGAAAGGCATATGATAACCTTTAGGAACTTTATAAAGTCATCTGCACACTATCAGTTACTCAAGTCCAATGTGAGAGGACATTTTCAAAGCTAAAGATCATAAAGACAAGGTTAAGAAATTCGCTGTCTGAGGAGAATTTAGAATCATACATGTTGCTATCCATTGAAAAGGAATTGTTAGATGAATTGGATGCAGAAGCAATTATTGGCAGATTTGCACAATCATCTAGCGAACACAAACGATTGCTCTTAATATAGTGGACTGCATGCAATGCTCTATTGTGCTTTTGAACTATCTGTTAATGTGTAAATTGTGCAGTAAACTATTAAAAAATATCAACCAATTACTTAAAATTTAAAAAAATAAATAAAAAATTCAATTATAACATTCTGTATTTACATTTGGTATCTACTGCCAGTAACATGTACAGTACATGTACACTCTAATTACTAAGAAATACACATTTTTTCCACAAAACTTTTAATTGTACGCTTTTTTCCATATGTATTTTTTGAAAATGTTATTTATTCGTTATGAAAATTAAATGATAGCATTGTAGTTGTGGGTGGGCCCCCTTTGTCTCCTGGTAACCAATATTTTTAGACCCAGTCCGCCACTGTTAAGCACTCCTATAAAGTCAGAGAGAGCCAGGAGAAATTAATCAGCAACTAACCTACAAGTTTTTAATAATCCTTTCAATAATCCTGCTGGGCAGTTCTTTCTTCTTCTCAATCCATGTTCAGCCATTTGAGATTATCCAGCCTCACCGTGGATGACGTGGCAGGCAGCCAAAGGTCCGCTGACTTTTAGAAGGACCAGAAGGCTCTGGCAGCCATCAGGGCAGAACAATCCCAGCCGAAGAGAGGGCATGAGCGGGAGCGGCAAGGTTAAAAATGGCAGTGCTGGTGCCAGATGAGAAATACACACTGACTGACATTGCAATCTGGCTACTCTGCATTCTGCTGGTGCACCTTCCAAACCCTGACCTCCTTCAAAATGACATCCAATGTGGACTGCACCTGAAACGCTCCTGTGCAGTGCAGTTGCCATTTTGAGAACAGAAAACAGCGTCCAGAGCACCTACACGACAGGCACGATAGCGTTGAATTTTGTAGCAGTTATTTTTAACTTTTATCACCAATAGGCAAGGGGTGAAGAAGAAGGGCTGAGTTCTCCGATTCCCCCCCGCCGTGTGTTTTTCGCCGGTGCACCATTCTCTGGCGGCGGGATTCTCTACTCCTGCTGCTTGTCAATGGGATTTCCCATTGAAGTCGCCCCATGCTGCCAGGAAAGCTGTGGACAGCGATGCGTTGTTGGTGGGAACAGAGAATTCCGACTGAAAATTCACAGGACGGAAAAGAAGTTACGTCTACAGATCAAAGCCTCTGCACAGATATTTGGGTGCCTGGAATAGTCTATGGAAAGAGCACAAATAATTGTTTAGAAGTTCTTTGACTAATGTCTACAAACACGATACACTACATTATAGTTTGAAGTGCAGCTGTATCTTCTTTTCATTTCAGAGTGCCAATAATAATTTCTGAGCAGGCAGGTGAATGAAGTGGTACAATGTTTGGGGCGAAAAAAAGGTCAGGATTTGAAAGCATAAATAAAAAGAGAAAAAACACACACTTTGAACCTTTGTGCATAGACAAAAGTGTTAAAATGTGCCAAAGAGTCTGATCAATTGCCAAACCACATTACCTCATAATATTATGCTTGAACATTTTGAACCAAAAGACTAAAAGTATTTGCAAAGAATGGGCTGGGCATATATTTGACAAGTTGTAAAATTATGTCTGGATAATCTTTCACTAATTGTTTTGGCAGGTTTAGCACTATAATTCTTTTTATCAAATCCAACATGATGTCTACACACTAATAAACTTGTTGTCATTTTGCATCAGCTCTCGGACAGCGATGTAGGCTATTTAGTTCTATGTGATAAATTTAAGGCAATGCTCATTGTGCTAAAGGATGCTTGGCTTTGAATAGATAGCCCTTACATAATGGGGCAGCCCCATCCTGCTTTTATGATGAGCTTCACTTTCATAGAAGTGGTTGGCACACTGGATCTTGGTATTGGAAAACAAATCACTTAATATCCCAAGCCGCCACCCAAATTCCTAACCGGAACTATCTCCCGGGAGGCAGCCTGCCGCCTCAGCTGGTGAGCTCACAGATGGCTGGCCTTCTCCTGGTATTCATTGGGAATTGGGAGCCCCGCTTGAGTGATGCAGCTGGCCCACCGTGTTCCTCTTTGACAATAAACAAAATCTATCTGAAATTTCTTTCTCTCTGCCAAAAGCCCTTGTGTTGGGATACTCACGTATTGACGTCCCACTTCAAAGATGGAATCCATTAGCCTCTCCACCTTCCCAGATTTATCCCTTTATGCCTTATCTCACCCCTCGCCACGTTCAGTGCTTCCTAGAATGTAGAAGGTGAAAGCGACTTGTACTTGTTAAATTCCACATACTCCCCAATTGCAGAGGATACACGCTCGCAAAATACCTTCTCAGCTAGCAACGCCATGTTCAGCCTCCACGGGGGTTGCTGAGGGCAGCCCATCTCCAACAACAGGTCCACGTAATGTAGAGTATGATCCGATATCACGATCTCTGAGTACCTCGCCCCCTCGCACCAGGGAGCAATGACGTACCCACCACAAAGAACTCAATCCCAATTTGGTGCATAAACATTGGTCAAAACCACCGGTGTGCCCACTAGCACCCTACTGGCAATAACCTATCTCTCTCCTGAGTCTGCCAAAATGTTGGCCGCAAAAAGACCCACCTTCTTGTTAATCAATGCCACGGCTCCCCGTGTCTTAATATCAAAACTCGAATGCTACACTTGCCCCACCTATCCTTTCCACAAGTTTGTTTAATCCCGGCCTCTCAACTTTTCAGGTGGCCAAACACCCGGGTACATTTTAACTGGGTCATTCAATCACCTCATATTCCATTTAACCAACCGGATAGAGGCCCTCAGAACGCACCCCCCCCCCCCCCCCCCAGCATCAGCCATATCCCCCCTGTGAGGCAATTCAGCAGGACCCCAATTAATGCTAGCTCCAAGCCCACCCAAGATGGCTGCCATCACCTCCATCAAGCCAATTAAAAACAAAGGAACCATCACTGTCAGCAAACTGCCCCTTCCCTTCCTACCTCCTCACCACAGCCCTCCAACCAGACAGTGGACAAACAATCCACCAAAAACCAAATTTTGATCAATGACACAATAACGAGACTACTAGTATACCTCCCCAAAGAAAACAGCAATAGAACCAATCCCCAAGGCCCTCAAACACACTTCCCTGCAGCTCCTCCACCTGCACCCATTCTGACACCCCCTCTCCCCACCATCGCCGTACCTTCTCAACATTCAGCGTCCAAATCTCTCCTGAGCATTCACTTTTTCCCACATTCAATTTATACCCAGAAAGTGTCCAAAATATCCCCAACAGGTCCATAATTCTCCCCATACTTTCCAGTGGATTTGCAACGTACAACAATAATTCAGCAGCGTACAATGACAGCCCCTCTCCCAATCTCCTGCCGCACATTCGAGGCTCGGAGTGCAATCGCCAAAGGCTCAATAGCCAAAGGGAGCAGAGGGTTAGATAGGGTGGACAGTGAGAGTCTTTTTCCTCAGATGGTGATGACCAACACGAGGGGACATAGCTTTAAATTGAGGGGTGATAGATATAGGACAGATGTCAGAGGCAGTTTCTTTACTCAGAGAGTAGTAGGGGTGTGGAACGCCCTGCCTGCAACAGTAGTAGACTCGCCAACTTTAAGGGCATTTAAGTGGTCACTGGATAGACATATGGATGAAAATGGAATAGTGTAGGTCAGATAGGCTTCAGATGGTTTCACAGGTCGGCGCAACATCGAGGGCCGAAGGGCCCGTACTGCGCTGTAGTGTTCTATGTTCTAGTGTTCTATGTTCTAAAAGAGACAGCGAGTATCCCTGCCTTGTCCCCCTCTGCAACATTAAATACCCCAAATTCAACACATTCGTCCTCACACTCAACGTGGGGGATGCATATATTAACCGTCTCCAAACAACAAACATCGGCCACTCCCAAACTTACTAATCATCTCGAACGAGTTCCACCACTCAAGCCGATCAACATATCCACTGATACTATCAACTCTGCAATGGGATCATCACCACATTTAACAATCTCCTGATATTACATGACAACTGCTGTCCTTTAACAAACCCCGCCTTATCCTTCGCGACTACTGTAGCCACCGAGGTTGGCCATTCCCTAAATACAAAATGGAGGAACGCAAAGCTTACAGGTTAAAATGGACAATGTTTGCAGCACCAGCAGGTTGCACCAAGCAAATGTGGATTCTGTCTGCTAAGAGAGCAGACAGCACCGAAATGAACATTCCGCATACTAATGAGGCAATCTCCGGGATAGTTAACATAGTAATGGAACGATCCCAGGGACAATGGACACAAATGGGGAAGTAACTGCAACAGTGTATGAGAAACCAGACACCCCTGCACCAGCGGGGTCTGAAAACAAAGCACCTGAAAGCCCGCCCAGTAGCCAAGGAACAGCCTCAGTATTGGGGGGGATTCAAACATATCGATTGGGAAGAGACCCAATCGATTCCCAGCAGGAAAAGGGTCCGCCCAAAGGGGGGCGGATCCCTGGGACCTATAAAAGACAGGTCCCACACTTAGTTCACCCTCCTTGACCAGCCCTCCTCTCTGGACCAGCATTTTGACCAGCTTTGCCAAGAAGACCTTGAACAAGAGAGAGGAGAGGTTTGGGACAGCAGCCGCCAGCAAGTAAGTCTCACAGCGATTGCTACCAGAGATAGACACTCCTGACCCCTTTTTAACCCGCACCAACCTGAAGTCTGCAGACCAGAGCAGAGCAAGAGGCCTTGTCCCCTGATCCGGCAGTTCCCTTGAGATAAGTATTGGTTTATTTAGCGGTAGGAATAGTTTAATCCTCTTAGCGTGTGCATGGGAAGTATTATAATTGTATTATAATAAACTCAGTTGTTTGAACTTACTAATTGGTGTATGGTTTTATTGCTTTGAACTTAACCTTGAAACTTGTGGCAGTACCTTAACGATATCTGGCGCCTCCAGAGCTAAGTAACGAAACAGAGCCAAATTGAATGTTAAGCACACTCACCCAGAACGAGCAACATTTAGTGGCGACCCCTAGACAGGACTCGATTAGAAGTGGCCCCCGCACTCCGAGAGAACCCAGAAATTTGAATCAGAAATCCAATTGGGAAAAGGAAAAACCACAAGTGGTCAAGGAGTTCAAATCAATAGTCATAATTCGGAAGTGTGTTTTTGCATGCGTAACTAACAGGGTTGTAAGGTTAAACCGAGAGATTTTTGTGGCGACAAACTGTCGGGAGTTTTATAATCGGAACATAGCGAAAGCCGTATCCGTATTCAAAAGCATTACCTTATTATCCTCGTTCCAATTTAAAGAGAGCATAGAGAAAAAGAAATGGCCATGCAAGCAATGGAACGCCTCATGAATCCAGAGCAGTTTGTTGTCGCAGCGACCAACAGTAACAGAGTAGGCCAGTGTCCCGTATGGGAGCTGGAACTCAGGAAGTACCTCAAAGGGAAAGGATGGCCCCTTTGGAGTGAGTTTTGTTTGAATGAGGAGACAGGTCCCGGGAGTATAGGACATACTTGGTGGGAGAACCTTTCTCAAATTCCTAAAAAGAGTTTATGTAAAGCACGTAAGCCGATGGCAATTGTGTCCTGCTTGGCACAATTGCGAGGCACAGAGGAGGTCGTTCGGACGCTCCGCAAAGAATTAGAAGAGAGGAATAGGATGAGCAAAGTGGATGTCAGGGACATCGAAAAGGAGAATCTAGAATTAAGAAGGAAGTTGGCAGAGAAGGATAGAGAGGTGGATGATCCCAAGAGGGCACATCAGTCTTGTCTAGCCCATCTGAGCAGTTCCCAAACCCAGTATGAGAAAGCCTATCAGGATGTGCAGCGCGCAGTTCTGATAAGGGAAGATTCAGAGAAGCAGGTAGAGGCACTGCAAAGGCAATGCTCTGACCTAAAGGCAGCTTTAAGAGCACTCCATGCTGCCACCACTGAGCAAAGGCAAAGCACAGTGGATCATGCTAAATGTAGGAAGCAGATTGCGGAGCTGCAATCGCTGCTTTCTGTACAGAATGGGTTCCAAGAGACATTTGGAATCCAGTTAGATGAGGAAAATGCCCCAGATTGGCAGGAATTAAGCGAAACCGCGCAGCGCTATGTTCAAGGAACATGTGCGCCAGCAGCGCAACAGGAAAGGAAAGCTCCCCAACCCCCCACATATCAGATAGCACCCGCACCTATGAACCCAGTCACCACCCAAAGAAAGGCAACCACAGAAGGCGCACCCGAGGTCATCTACACCACCCCCTTAACTGTAACACAACTAAGGGACGCGTGTGAGAAAATCACCCCGTTCCTCCCCACTGCAGACCCCCACCAATTTTTCGCAAGAGTTAAACGACAGACAACCATTTACGGCCTGGATGAGCGAGAGCAGGTAAAGCTCACAGTGTTGAGTTTAGACTCATCAGTTGTAGCAGCCCTCCCCGACCCACAGAACGTTGGAGGAGGCACCTCAAAGAGATGCATACATCTATTTTAGACGCGATAGGGTACAACAGAGGAGACCCAGTCGAAGGCCTAAATAAGTGTAGGCAGAAGAGGACAGTGCACCCCACAGCTTTCGCAGGAAGGCTGTGGATTCATTTCACTGCCGTTATTGGCGATTTAGACCGCGCGCATTTAACCCGCGACAATATGGTTAAATGGACCCGCACCATAATCTCCCACGCCACAGGTGCAGGACAGAATGTCTGCAGCAGTTATGACCCCTCAGAAGAGGCCCATAATGAAAAATGGGTTTTGAAAAGATTGTCCCGCGCTTGGGAACAATCCGTCCAAGGCAAGGTTAAAGTTAAGACCCCAGAAGAAGCTCAGGCTGCAGCAGATATACAGGCAGTAAGAGCGCACCAAAACCCGCATGGGTAAATGAAGGAAAGAACAGACCCCCACAGAAGTCGCAGGAATGTTACAACTGCGGACATTTAGGGCATTTCGCAAGGGAATGCAACGGCCCACAGAGATCTCAGAGAGGCCAGCAGACAGGCACTCTGACCAGGAACAAAGCAAAGCCAATACACAGTATAGAGACACAGTCAGGACAGACCAATGTGAACGGAACGGACTGACGGTGTTCGGGCTCCCCCACTTTGGTCTGTGACACCCTCTGGGACCGATCCGGCAGACCGGTGGTCACAGCAAAGATTAGAGGGAAGCCCAAAAAATTACTTTGGGACGCAGGAGGGTCCTGCAATACCATTAATTCCTCCACTACACCACAGGCAGACACGTGGCCCACTCCAGCTTCAATTTCACTCAGCGGATTTACAGGTCACTCACAGCAGGGAACCATTACAGCCCTGTATCAATTCAGCTAGGGGACATCTCCACCAGACACCCCGTTGTGTTAGTTAATCTGCCCCGCACAGCAGAACACATACTGGGTATTGACTTTATGAATGCCCACAGCCTGTCGTTCGATCCAGTAAATCAGTGTGTCTGGAGAATGGCAAAATTTGACAGAGCACCCGCAACTCTCACAGTGGGAGAGTATGCGAACAGGATTAGCGCAGTAGGCGACTATTGTTTTGACCCGACCACACTTAGCACAGACAAACAGGTTAGGGCAGTTTTGAACACACACTGGACAGCATTTGCCAGTCACTGGCACGACTGCGGCAGAATGACTGGACAAGTTCAAGTTACTGGACCTGACCCGAGACCACAGCGACAGTACCGATTTCCCCTAGAAGCAGAGGGAGAAATTGGAAAGGTTATAGAGAGCTTATTAGAGCAGGGTGTACTTAGGACAGTAGCCTCAACTAATAATGCACCTATTTGGCCAGTGAGGAAGCCCGACGGATCATGGCGTCTGACCATAGATTATCGGGAACTCAACAAAGTAACTCCAGCAGGAGCCCCCAAGGTAGCAACAAGTCCCGAGACTATGCTCAAGCAGGGACTCCACTCCAAATATTTCATGGTATTGGACATTAGCAACGGCTTCTGGTCAATCCCATTGGCAAAGGCGTGCCAGTACAAATTTGCCTTCACATTTAAAGGACAGCAGTATACGTGGACATGCCACCCACAAGGATTCCACAATTCCCCCTCCATTTTCCACCGACAGCTGGCAAATGGACTAGCAAAATTTTCCCGACCCGAATGTCTGGTACAGTATGTGGACGACTTATTACTGCAGACAGACACCAAGGCAGAGCACATCACGCTTCTGTCCGAACTCCTGGAACTATTGCAAAATATTGGATGTAACGTTAACCCCAGAAAGGCCCAAATATTGTAGAATCAAGTGATGTATTTGGATACAGTCATCACACATGGCAAACGCGAGATCGAGTTCAAAAGAATTGACTCAATCGTCAAATTGCCCCTTCCCCAGAATGTTTCAGCCCTCCGGTCGTTTTTAGGACTGGTTGGGTATTGTCGGAACCATATCGATGGTTTTGCGACAAAGGCAGCCCCACTCTCAGACCTCCTTAAGAAAGGAGCCCCTTGGGAATGGCTTCCGCAGCATACAGAGGCTGTGGAAGAGTTAAAGAAAGCCCTCAGCGCAGCACTCGCACTACAAGTTCCAGACCCGCTTTCCCCCTATGCAATAGAGGTAGCTAGCACCGATCTGACCCTCACGGCCGTGCTCCTTCAGGAATGGCACGAGCAGCTACGACCAGTGGCTTATGCCTCCAGACTTTTAGACCCCGTAGAACAAGGATTTTCAGCATGCGAGAGGCACCTACTAGCAGTATTTTGGGCAGTTCAGTACTTCTCGTACATTACCGGACTCAATCCCATCACCATTTTGACCGAACACACCCCCACACAGTTACTTTTAGACGGTCGACTGAAGGACGGTTCAGTGAGCCAGATAAGAGCAGCTAGGTGGACACTTCTGTTAAAAGGACGGGACATAACTGTTAAATGGACCAAGACACACACATTTTTAGTGGACAACCTACAGTATCCAGGACAACCCCATGAATGTGAGATAGTAGCACCCCTACACAACACAGGACCATTAATTGCCAAAACGCCCCCCAGGAAGATAAGGAATTCAAGCCAGAGCCCCCAGCACACAGACACGTGTGCCCCCTTAAAGATCTATGTGGACGGTTCATCCACAGTTTTAGATGGAGAACGCATCACTGGATGCGGGATTTATGTGGAAGATGCGCAGGGACACGCTTTAGAGGAGATAGCGCTAAAATTACCAGGTCACTTAGGCGCGCAGGCAGCAGAGCTCGCGGCCATTGCTTACATAGTGGACCACCCCGATTCGTCCCCCAGCCCAGCAGACATATACTCGGACAGTTTATATGTCTGTAACAGCCTAACAGATTTTCTACCCCTGTGGAGGACAAGAGGTTTTGTCTCCGCGGACAGGAAGCCCCTTCCATCAGCCCCATTACTCCACCGTATCCAAGAGAAGGCAAAGGATAGGACGTATGGCATAATTAAAGTTAGGAGTCACCATAGGTCATCCCCCCCTGGAAATGTGGAAGCCGATGCATTGGCAAAAGCAGGTTCCAGGCGAGATCACTTTTGGACACCCCCAGCTAGCGCACCAGCTAGCGCACCTGTGAGTGCAGTTCAGGTCTCACAGACAGAAATAGAAGATTTAGTACAGGTGCAGAAGCAGGACAAAAATCTCCGGGAGATTTTAAAAGGAAACTTTGTGGCCCAGTACGACAGATTCAAACACGCTTTGACCACACATGAGGGTGTGATCATAAAGGACAAATTGTATGTGGTTCCTGAAAAGGACAGGAATCAAATGATTGCCTTGTTCCATGACGGTCATGGACACCAAGGGATCGACCCTACCACAACACACCTTAGACAACTCTGTTGGTGGTCCAACTTAAGACAAGATGTAACCCACTATATAGAGAATTGTTTAATTTGTGCGCAAAATAACCCGGAGAGGTATTCAAAGAAGGCACAACTCAGCCACACTCGCCCCGTTAATGGCCCCTGGACAAACCTCCAGATCGATTTTATAGGTCAATTGCCCCCTTGCAGGAATGGCTATAAATATGTTCTGGTGGTCATAGATACCTTTACCTAATGGGTAGAGGCATTCCCTTCACGCACCAACACAGCTAAGACAGCTGCAAAGATCCTGACCCACCACATCTTTACGAGATGGGGACTCCCCAGAAGTATAGAATCAGATCAGGGATCTCATTTTACAGGACGAGTCATGAAGAACATCCTGACCATATTCGGAATAAAACAGAACTTTCACATTGCGTATCACCCCCAGTCAAGCGGGATAGTGGAACGCATGAATCGGACTCTAAAATCGAACCTTAGAAAGATGGTACAGGAGAACAATTCGACTTAGGATTCAGTGCTCCCATTCGCACTAATGTTCATACGAAATACTGTTTCATCATCTACAGGTTTCACCCCACACACACTCATGACCGGACGTCCTATGAAAGGAACAGAATTCCTTTTAGGACTCGACATGACCAGCCCAGAAGTGACGGCCCTCACACATGAAAAAGCAGTTAAACAATTAGTCGAGACTGTGAGGTCTGCACAGCTAGCAGCCGCAGTAAGATTAGGTAAAAGGAGGAAACAGAGCAAGGCCTGTTTCAACAAAAATGTCCACCCCACAGAGTTTCAGGTTGGGCAACAGGTTATGTTCTCTGTTTACAACCCCAGCACATTTTTGGCTCCAAAATTTTCCGGCCCGTACTCAATTTCGGACAAAATCAGCCCCTCAGTATACAGAATAAAGTACCCCAACGGTAAGACTGCGTGGGTACACATTAACCAGCTAAAGGCTTATGGAACACAGTCAAACCACTCGCACCATGTCCTGCTAGATGCAGCAGAACACCTCGCTCCGCCCACAAGAGACACATTTCCACCCTCCCCCTCACAGTCCAGTTCCTCATCGGACTCGACCTCGACTCCGCCCACCGACTTTAGGACACGCCCCGGAACGCCTACAAGCTGCCACAGCAGAGACAGTGACAGTGACTGTGAGACTGAGGACAGCCACAGCACTCCACCCTACAGCCCCCACTTCAGCGACTTCAACCCCGACTCCAGTGACCCCATGGAGATCACTTACATTAAAAATCTAGTCCCACACCCAAACCCACCACCCACCACTGACGACCCCGACAATGCTCCTTCAATTTTAGACCCCACGATTTGGCACGGGGACAATTCTTGGAGACTTGTCCGAAACGATGAGAGTGACCCCCGGTCACACAAAGCAAAAATTGCATGCTGATCCATACAAGGGTATGGGATCCGGGAGAAGAGGATGACTTGATGTCTGACTCCCGACATGGCAACCCCTTTGCGACCCTGTTCGCTGAGAATGAAGAGAAGTGAGGTGTCCAGATGATGTAAAAAGAGAAACCGCTTGAGAGAAGCGCTGTCTTTCTGATGGAACCTGCACGTATGTTTGTTTGTATGTTTGTAAAATGTTTGATTTGGAGATTGGCCACTTGCTTTTCAGCCGAAAAGCTTGTGACCACCTCACATGCACGTTAGTTTGTCCGCAGATATTTCTGAGAACTTGACTCAGCTGAAATGTCTGGAGCCCAGCTCAATGTTTCACCAGGAGCATCTTGGCTCCCCTTTGTTTTAGGTGCCCCTCTATTCTGGGAATAGAGGCTGCAATTCCACAATGACTACATTCTTGCCCGTTCATTTCAGGTTACTCAGGCAGTGGAGAAACGGCATTGAAGACCCGCCCTGTCTGAGGACCACCCCCTTTGGTCAGCTAAGCTCGGGTACAGCACAGCACGCCCTACCCGGGGATCCCATTCAACTCTTACCCGTCGCGGCCCATACACAACTCATTCGACCTTTCATTTCTAAAGCTTGGTTTCATTTTTGTTTAAGGTAGCCCTTTGGCCGCCATTCCATATGCAATTTACATCCAGGAACATTTTGGGATGGTAAATTGCAACACTCTGCGAGATGGCTCGCACTGGTTTAATAGATAAGTATATGTCTGGTCCTAAATCCATTTTTGAAAAAAGAAAAAATGAGGGAGTCACATGGAGGTGACAATCATAAAGGGAAAATTGGAACAAGAGGACAGATATACTTAAAGTCAAGATATTAAGCTGAACACTAACAGATAATATGCTTGATCCCTTAGCTTTCAGACGTTCGGAAAGGAACCGAAGCAACAGCACAGCAAGATCCCAGGAAGAAAGAGAAGAGAAGAGACAGAGAAGATGAAGAGCACTCCGATTGCTATGTTTTTAGCTAGTGTGACATCTGTGTGGTTGCGCGTGGACGCGGACCCCCTTTCCCACAGTACAACGTTTGCTAACTTCTCCCAAACCCAGACCATCCCCAGCCCAGTCAATGATAACAGTACCCCAACCTGGTGTACCAAATTTCTGACATGGTACTCCTTGTCATATGTAATAGAATCACTTTTGGTGATTGCAGTTCTATGTATTATAGTCCAGACCCTCAGGATGAGGAAATGGAGAAGGAGAGCCCACCGCTCTCGTGCCTCAACAGTGTACAGAGGACAATCCCCCATTTTCGGATTCCACCAATCCCCCCAACCCCTTGATGCGTAATAAAGGATTTAATTTGATACGAACTGTAAATAAAGACTTTTGCGGATGTATTATAATGTTCTGCACTCGACTGCCGAGTCAGAAAATGAAATGTAAAGATGCTGTTGTATGAATGATTATGGGTTTAGAATGTTGTAGAATGTTTAAATATGAGATGAGAGTAGTTTATTGAGATAGTTAGAGGTTCCCAATTCCAATTGATAATGCATGTCCCCTTTGACATAGAGCCAATCAGAAATTGTTAGTTAAAATTTTTTTGCCATAGTTGAGGAAAGTATAGAAGCAATGGAACTCGCTGAGGTCAGGGGACCCAAAGACACCGTACTTAGGTGATCCTTCATGATTTCTCATGAGGATCACAAGGAGGGAGTGTAGCCACCGAGGTTGGCCATTCCCTAAATACAAAATGGAGGAACGCAAAGCTTACAGGTTAAAATGGACAATGTTTGCAGCACCAGCAGGCTGCACCAAGCAAATGTGGATTCTGTCTGCTCAGAGAGCAGACGGCACCGAAACGAACATTCCGCATACTAATGAGGCAATCTCCGGGATAGTTAACATAGTAATGGAACGATCCCAGGGACAATGGACACAAATGGGGAAGTAACTGCAACAGTGTATGGGAAACCAGACACCCCGGCACCAGCGGGGTCTGAAAACAAAGCACCTGAAAGCCCGCCCAGTAGCCAAGGAACAGCCTCAGTATTGGGGGGGATTCAAAAATATAGATTGGGAAGAGACTCAATCGATTCCCAGCAGGAAAAGGGTCCGCCCAAAGGGGCGCGGATCCCTGGGACCTATAAAAGACAGGTCCCACACTTAGTTCGCCCTCCTTGACCAGCCCTCCTCTCTGGACCAGCATTTTGACCAGCTTTGCCAAGAAGACCTTGAACGAGAGAGAGGAGAGGTTTGGGACAGCAGCCGCCAGCAAGTAAGTCTCACAACGATCGCTACCAGAGATAGACACTCCTGACCCCTTTTTAACCCATACCAACCTGAAGTCTGCAGACCAGAGCAGAGCAAGAGGCCTTGTCCCATGATTCGGCAGTTCCCTTGAGATAAGTATTGGTTTATTTAGTGGTAGGAATAGTTTAATCTTCTTAGCGTGTGCATGGGTAGTGTTATAATTGTATTATAATAAACTCTGTTGTTTGAACTTACTAATTGGTGTATGGTTTTATTGCTTTGAACTTAACCTTGAAACTTGTGGCGGTATCTTAACGATACCTGGCGACTCCAGAGCTAAGTAACGAAACAGCCAAATTGAATGTTAAACACACTCACCCAGAACGAGCAACACTACATCCAGTACATACCCCTCTAACTGCCTCGCCAACAACTTGGCCAGTACTTTCATGTCTGTATTCAATAATGAGATGGGCTAGTAAGACCCACACTCCATTAGATCCTTATCCTTCTTTAGGGTCAGAGAGATAGAAACCTGCAGCAACATATCACTCCCCCCTCGCCAACGATTCATTAAACATAGTCAAAAGATGAGGTGCCAACTCCCCAAAAACAGTTTATTCAATTCAATTGGGAAACCATCCGGCCCCGGCACCTTCCCTGATTGCATCAATCCCACACACTCCATTATCATCTGCAGCCTCAATGGCGCCTCCAGTACCTCCCAAAACATGGTCGCAGAAACCTCCCCGTTTTGATTAAGTTCTACGAAATTGATTATCGCCAAGGCCAACTTCTCACAAAACTTTTTATCTGCCAAGAGCACCAAATCAAAACTCCACCCAGGTCTCTGCGCCCGTTCCCTCACATCCACATAATGTGCCGTTTGGTCCGAAACTATGATCCCTGCATACTCCAGCCCCACAAACCCGACAGTATTATCTTTCCCACCCACGGAAGGAAGGAATATTCCCTCTCTCCCGGATGCCTAAATCTCTACGGGTACTCATCTGGTCATCATCTGATCCACAAATACCCCTAACTCCCTTGCCATCCCCAACCTAACTATTGATTTGGGACAAGATCTATCTACCCTTGGGTCTGGATGCACAATTAAAATTACCCCCCATGATCAACTGATGGGATTCCAACTGTATGGACCCTAACAGCTTTTTAATAGAGTCTGCCAGGTCCCAGTTGGGTGCGTATACATTCATTGGAACCACCAATGCCCCCGCTGAAACCCCACTCACCATCACAAACCTACCCCTGGGTCATGCACCTCCCTAGCCACCACAAATGACACATGCAGTTTCTGCAGGGTCCAAGATATCACCCATGCCGTGTAATATCTGTAATTGGAGACGGTGTGAGACAAACAACCGATGGTTCCACCCCGGGGCTCTCCTGACCCACATTGTTCCTCTCCCGCCCTCCTCCCTAACACCCCCTGCCATCCCTCAGGGTGCTATTCAACCTGGGGATAGCCCATGTACCCCCAGCTGCAGCAGGGATCCCTGGGCACATCGACCCCAGATCCTGTACCCCAAACATCCATTCGTAATGTTACCTGGACTGGACTGGTTCCCTCACTGGTACACACACCCAACCTCTGGTCACAGGAATAACCTAGTGCTGAGGCCCAACCCCTGGCTGTTCGGATGTTGGCTGCTTCATCTATGTTGAGGCCTCCAGTGTTCAGGCAAAGTGTTCACTGGTATGTTTCATTGGGATGTTAGTCAATATCTTTCATCTGCATGGCATGCCTACCCACGGGAATCCACTTGTGAGCTGTGAAGTGCTCACTTTACTATGATTTGCAATTCCCTATTAGCAATAGCCATCAGCCGCGTGGCCAGAGGCCTCCATGGTCAGTGGGAGTTGTGGATAGTCGGTCGGACAGAGAGGTGGGAGCTGGATTTGTCTCATTGTGGGTACACATGATCCAGGGGGTGGCATGACAGACCCGTGGGCGCTTAAACCTCCTCCCCTCCCGGGACTCCCCCACCCTCTCCAAGCATGGGGCAGAAACCCCATTGCCCCCCGTCTGACTGACCACGATCAAAGATGGCTACTCACCTCCTCGGATCCCCACAGCAGCCATCCCGCCAGCTTGGCATTTTTTTAAAGTTGTACAAATCGGCGCCTGCTTGACGGCTTGCTGGGGAGGCGGTCAGATCAGGGGAGGAAATTAGATAGGGGATTGTTCCCGTTCTGGAGATTGGCTTTAATTGGTGATTATTGGTTTCTCACCATGCCACAGTGGGAGCCGTTTCTTGCCAATGGGAATGGACCGGTTAATTGCAAACTGATCAGGGCCCAGCACGGTTCCCGATTTTAGCCTCTCACATGATCTAATGGCCACATCGTGCACTTTAAATCATGCCCAATGAGTGGGAATGGCTCTGAGAGAGGAGCAGCCAGTCAAGCAATGAGTGAAACCTCGGAAGATTACTGTGGATAAATAGTCAAGGATTGTTTCCACTGGTGAGTGAATGGGGTACTCAGAACACAAACCAAAGAGTCTGGAAGGACCAAGGGGGAAGGGAGAAGAAAGGCCTTTGACTTGAGAACAAATAGACAGTGAGATCCTTCACCATGTGTGGCTATTGAGGTAAAAGAGAAAAGCTTAATTTGAAAGGAAATGGAATAAGTCATTGAAGAGGAGGAATATAAAATCATCTGGAGGGATTTTATTTTAATTGTTCATTTGATGTGGGCTTCGCTGTTCAGCCAGAATTAATTGCCAACCCCCAATTGCCCAAAGGTGGTGGTGGGCTGCCTTCTTGAACTGTTGCAGTCCATGTGGTGTAGGTACACCCACAGTGCTGTTAGGGAGAGAGTTCCAGGATTTTGACCCAGCAACAGTGAAGGAATGGTGATAGGCGATATATTTCCAAGTCAGGATGGTGTGTGGCTTGGAGGTAAACTGTTTTTTGGCTTGGAGGGAAACTTGAGATGGTGGTGACCCATGTGTCTGCTGCCCTTGTCCTTCTAGATAATAGTATTTATGGATTTGGAAGGTGCTGTCGAAGCAACGTTGGTGAGTTCCTGCAATGCATGGTACACTATGCGGACAATATGCATTGATGTGGATGGGGTATCAATCAAGTAGGCTGCTTTGTCCTGGATGGTGTTAAGCTTCTTGAGTATTGTTGTAGCTGCACTCATCCAGGCAATCGGACAATATTCCATCACACTGTTGAGTTCTGCTTTTTAAAGGGTGGTACGGTGATACAGTGGTTAGCACTGCTGCCTCATCGTGCCAGGGACGCGGTTTCAATTCCGGCCTTGGGTCGCTGTCTGTGTAGAGCTTGTACGTTCTCCCCATGTCTGTGTGTGTTTCCCCCAGGTGCTCCAGTTTCCTCCCAAAGTCCAAAGATGTATGGGTCAGGTGGATTGCCCATGATAAATTGCACCATAGTATCCAGGGATGTGCGGGTTAAGCTATGGGATAGGGCTGGGTGGATGAGTGAGTGGACATAGGTAGAGTGCTCTTTCGAAGTGTCAGTGCAGACTCGATGTGCCGAATGGCCTCCTTCTGCACTGTAGGGATTCTGTGAGTCTATGACAGACTTCGGGGGTCAGGAGGTGAGTTACTCACTGCAGGATAGCCTTTGATCTGCTCTTGGAACCACAGTACTTAAAATGGCTAGTCCAGTTCAGTTTCTGGCCAATAGTAATCCCCAGAATGTTGATAGTGAGGGATTCAGAAATGGTAATGCCATTGAAGGTCAAGGGGTGATGGTTAGATTCTCTCTTGTTGGAAATGGTCCATTCCTGGCATTTGTGTGGCATGAATGTTACTTGATATTGTCCAGGTCTTTCTGCATTTGCACATGGACTGCTTCAGTATCTGAGGAGCCACGAAGGGTGCTGAACATTGTGCAGTCATCAGCGAACATCTCCACTTCTGACCTTTTGATCGAAGGAGAATCATTGATGAAGCAGCTGAGGGTGGTTGGGAATGAGGTTATGAATGGTTTTCTCGGTACTGTATTTGCTATCATTCAATGAAAGCTGTCTGAACATGAGCACAGGAATAATAGAGTCATAGAGTTTTTAACAGCACGGAAAGAAGCCATTCAGCCCATTGTGTTTGTGCCGGTCATCAAGCACCTACCTACTCTAATCCCATTTTCCAGGACTTGGCCAATGGCCTTGTATGCAATGGCATTTTAACTTCTCATCTAAATACTTCATATATGTTTATATATACCTTTATCACCCTTTTAGGTCGTAAGTTCCACATTCCAACCATCCTCTGGGTGAAAATCTTTTTCCTCATATCCCCTCTAAACCTCATGCTCCTTACCTTAAATTTGTGCCCCCTGGTTATTGACCCCTCAGCTGAGAGGAAATTATCCTTTCTATCCATCCTATTTATGCCCCTGATAATACCATCCACTTAAGTATGTTGGAAAAGATTGAGTGCGGACATCGCTGCTCATTCCACGTGTGTCATGCTGAATTCCCAGTCACTGGCCAACTTAATTCTCTGTCCTACTCATAGCCTTCCTCTCTGTTTTGGCCTCAAACACAATTCCAGTGAAGCTCAACACAAGCTTGAGAAACCGGACCTTGTTTTTTGAGGAGGCATGTTCCAACTTTCTGGCCTCAACATTGAGCTCAACAACATCAGATTGTAGGCAACATTCCTAATTCGTCAGACAGTGGGTGCTGGTAATGGTCCTGTTTTGACCATTTACTACACATTGTACTGCCCACCATAAGCCACTCCAAACCCATCTATACTGCTAGCTCTGCGCTTGCTTAGAAATTGCCAGATCTCTAACTTCTACCAGTTCTGAAGAAAAGTCTGTGAGTTGGAACATTTTCTCCTTTAATTTCAAATTTTCAGCATTTAAGTTTTTGCTTTGGAAACATTGTTAGGTATAGACTTGTGGGAAGAGCACAAAGACCGAGTCTAATTTTGTAGTCATGGGTATGAGCAATGCTGGTCAGGCCAACCTTTACTGCCCATCTATAATTACACTTGAGATGTTTGTGGTGAACCACCTTCTTGAACCATTAAAGTCCATGTAGGGTAGGTACATTGTGCCATTAGGGAGGAGGAGGGGAAGTGTGGTTCCAAGATTTTGACCCAGCGCAAGTGAAGGAACAGTGATATAATTCCAAATCAGGACGGTGTGAATTGGAGGGAACTTGCAGGTGGTGATGTTCCCATGCATTTACTGCTTTTGTCCATCTTGAAGTCATGGATTTGGAAGGTGTTGTCAAAGGAATATTGGCGAGTTTCTGCAGTGCACCTTACAAATGAGGCACACTACTGCCATTCTGTACCAGTGATGTAGGAAGTGAAAATTGAAGGTGCTGTATCAGGTGCTGATCATGCAGGCTGCTTTGTCTTGGATGGTGTCGAATCAATTGGGTGTTGCTGGAGCTGCATTCATCCAAGCAAGTGGAGAGTACTTATGCCTTCTGGGCAAGTTCGGTGAGTGAGTTCTTGTGGCCACGCTATTTTTACAGCTGATGCAATTCAATTTCTAGTCAATGATAAGCCCCAGCATGTTGGTAGTGGGAAATTCAGTGATGGTAATGTAATTGAATGTCAATATGGTTACATTCTCTCTTATAGGGAATGGTCATTGTCTGCCACTTGTGTGTCTTGAATATTACTTGCCTCTTAATGGAGCAATCCCAAATATTTTTCAGGTCTTTCTGCATGTGGATACAGTCAGCTTCAGTGTCCAAGGAGTTCTGAACGTGATCATCAATGGTCGTCTCCAGCTCTGATTTATGATGGTGAGCATGGTAATTGAAACAGATGAAGGTGGTTTCACCCAGCTTACTTCTATGTCCTTTTACTACTCAATGTAAATATGCTAATCATGCACAAAAAGTGAAGATAAGACCATAGAGATAATGTCCTCTGAGAGGTTACGTGTGGTACATCTCTCCACATGCTTGCAGGCTGACTACCAGTCATGGGATTCCAATTCACATCCCGTTAAGGCGGTGTTCTTCAAAGTCGGGGTTGTGACCCGACTGCAAGCGGCAGCAAACATGTTTTTTTTTAAAAGTTGGCCACATTGCGCATGCGCGCCGATGCGCAGTGCGGCAGCTATTTTTTTAAACGGTTGCAGCTTTTTGTTTTACAAGTTCTGTAGTGGTTTTTATTCATTTATTCATTTATTTTATTCATTTAATTTTTATTTTTTCATTTATTTTACTCATTGTTTTTTACAAGTTCGGAGGGGGCATTTATTTGATAAAATTTTACAGGAAAAAAATTCAGAACTTTGGACAGATGGAGACTCCATACTTTTCAACACCAGAAGGCTTCACCTTCATCCAAGATGTTCCATTGGAGGAGCGTGTACAAGGGCCAAAGGGACCCAAAACTATTTCCTCTATTTTTGTCAGCAGCAAACAAGGAAAGAGAAAATGGTGGGTCGTGCAGGTCGGCCGGCGTGGTTCGCGAAAGTCGGCCGGCGTGGCTCCTGAAGGTCGGCCGGGTTGGGTCCCGAAGGTTGGCCGGTTGGTAAAAATGGGTCCCTGGACAAAAAGTTTGAAGAACACTGCGTTAAGGTGTGTAATGACTGACTGTAGTTTAAAGCAGATCTCCTCAAAAGTGCATGAGATCATATCACACTACCCTGGGGAACTCCTGAAGCGATACCCTATAAATTGGTTCAGGTTTGTCTGTACTGACCAGCTTTGAAGTGGGAAATGTAAGCACCAATGATCCTTGACTGAGGTTCGCTGTTCAGTATTGTTAACTTCACACAGAACCAGACTCCAATCCAGTCCTGAGGAAATGACATGTGCCTCAGCTACTCCTTGTAGCAGCTGCATCCACAATCTGACAACCCTCTGGATTAAGAAGTTTCTCCTGAATTCCCAAATTGAATTATAAGTGGTTGTCTTTTATTTATTATGTCCAGTTTTCGACACCACTAAAAATTGAAACATTTTCTCTATCTGTACCCTCCTGAAACTGTTCATTATTTTAAAACTTTGGTTTTGTTCCTCTTGCTTGCCTTCACTTTCCCCTCGTCACCTGTCCTCCCAATTCCTGGGACTTCTCACACAGCAGCTTCTGGCAGCCCTACGCCACGAGCAAAGATTCTCAACCACAGGGGACCTAAGCTTTATTTATGGTAAATGCAATCGCAATTGTAGATGTCATCTGATCAGACATCTCATCGGTCAGTGGGCAGCGCGTGTGTGACTCACCTGTTCACTATATGAAATATGTCAGGGATTTGCCATGCCAATTGTTTGGGTTGACCAGTTTAAACACTGGAAGTAACCAGAAGGGTGAACATTTCGTAGGTTTGAGCAGAATGTTTTCAAATGACCTGTAGCTGAACTGCTGGTCTGATTGCCTTGTAGCTAATTTGAGTACATGTGGAGGCTGGAGCTTCGGTAGGGATTGTGGCATACCAGCATCATGTGCTGTTTATCTGACACCATTGAAATAATTAGTGGTCAGCTTGTGGCGAAGTAATTTTAGACACTGAGGCATGTTCACCTATTAAATTCAGATTCTTTCTTCCTCTGGAGTAATAACACTCAGACGCCATTAAAGTAGTTATTGTCTGGAAAATATAAGTCATTTGAATGGGGCCTTTATCAAGCAAAAGAAGGCATTGCAAGCTTCTGTCTTGTTTTGAATGAGTAAAAAGAAAAGAATGGTTGGCCACAGTTTATTACTGAGCAAACATCCTGTAAAAATGACCAAAACAGCTCTTTGTAAATACTGCACAAATATAAGAAGCCTGGAGGAATCATGGTTTGTAGCGATCAGATATGTTTTCCTTTTTTTCTGTAAAGCGGTCTCATCACCTTTGGTAAATATTGAATAAGCCTGAATCAAAATGGCAAGTGAACACAGTTTTGTTGTCGGCGATATTGATAAGACAGGATCTATGGCAATTCAGAAATGATAGGCAGGAAGAGACGAGCCAGCCCATTGATCCACAAAATCTTCCTCGTTTGGCTTTACCCTAGGGTACAAATTACAGCCAGGCCCCAACTACATCCTCGGGGTTCAATATGCATATTGGAATCAGTTAAAATTGCCTCATGTGGATGGTAATAAAAATCTAGGCTGTTGCCCTGATTTTAACAGCCAATCACCATGGCTGCCTTATACAGGAGACATTAAACAGGGAGCACACCTTTGCTCTTGTGCATGTAAAAGATCCATGGCACTCTTAAATTAAGAGGAGGGGATTTCACACCAACACCACCCTCTGCACCCCACCCCCCACAACCCCCTGACTCCAGAGTCCTGGTCAACACTATCACTCATTAAACATTACTGAAAATCAGATAATCTGATGGCAAGTGAACACAGTACATTGGAATTTGTACTTTTTAACAATTCTTTTGTGGGGTATGGGTATCGCTGGCAAGGTCAACATTTGTTGCCCATCCCTACTTGTCCCCTAAACTGAGTGTCACACTTTCAGAGGACATTTAAGAGTCAATCACACTCCTGTGGGTCAAGATTCACATGTAGGGTAAAGACGACAGATTCCCTTCCCGAAAGTGCATTAATGGACCAGATGGGTTTTTACAATCGACAATGGTTTCTTGGTCATCATTAGACATTTCATTCCAGATTTTTATTGAATTCAAATTCCACCATCTGCCATGGTGGGACTCGAACTCAGATCCCCAGAGCACTACCCTGGGTCTATTACTGGTCCAGTGACAATGCCACTACAGCACCACCTCCTAAATTGGTTCATATTTTCTATTGTACGACAGTGACTTAATTTTATTTTAAAATGCTTCATTTGCTGTTAAACATCTTGGACTACCTGGAGGTGCTATCAAAATGCAACTTATTTCTTTTTTTAGCCTTTCACTTTTGACTCTCTCTCTTTCGACTCTCTTTCTCTTTCACTCTCATTTGTTCTCTCTCTTTATACTTACCTTTCCAATTCTTGCAGTCAGCATTTATCACCTGAGCTCATGGGTTTCATTGCCAAACTGAATTAGCAATTTCTACAGGCCGTTAGGTGTGGTCTTATCGTCAGCTACAGAACTCTAAAAAGGGAAAGAAAATCATCCAATATTCCCAATGCCGATGGGTTTCCTGCTGGGAAGTACATGGTTCCGAGTGTCAGGTAAGGAAGAATAGGAATGGAGGTGTTGTCTGCCACAGCTGCATAGGCAACCAAGAGTCACAATCTAGATCCACAGAAGGGATGGGTCCATAATCAGGTGCTTCAACAGGAGAACACTCCCCATTGGGAACACTAATCTGATATTCAGGGAGACCTGCAGTTCCTGGATTTCCTTCCATCAATTTTCTGAGCAGTGTTCTCCATGAGTCTCATTCAGAGTGTCCAATTGGTGAATCAGCCCTATAAAGAATGATCACCATCTTGGGGCTGGGCAAGTTGAGGTTGCTGTGTTCATATCACTCCAACTTGTGCTTATTGCCTTTAGAACAGAAGGGGAGAAAACTGCAGGTAAAATTGTGCAAGAAAGTAACTACTGATGAAATATGTGGACCTGAGATCAGTCAAAGGTAAGTCATGAAATCTATTATCGAGCACAAGTTAGAGTATTTGAAAAACAGTAACTTGTTCAAAATGGCTAGCATGAACTTTGGAAAAGAAGATTATGTCTAGCAAATCTCATGGCTGATTTCCGGATATTGCAGACCGAATAAGCACTGAACTCTCAATGATATTGTTAATTTGGACTTTCAGAAATATATTTTGGCAAAACTCCACAAGAAAGGCTTTTAATTAAGCCACATTGTGAGAGTGCTCATAAATGCAGCGAAGAAATGTTGAGTGTAATCCCACAGAGGTCAACGATTGAGGCCCTGTTGTTTCTAATCTTTGTTCATGATCTAGAAACTGAAATGAGATGTAAACTTGCCAAATTTGCTGACAACACTAAATGATGATGAATTAGAAAGAGGAGTGGAAACACAGCAAATGATCTTGAAAAAAACGTTACATCCATTCCAGCTCTTTTTTATTCGTTCATGGGATGTGGGTATCGCAGGCTGGGCCAGCATTTATTGCCCATCCCTAATTGCCCTTGATGGAGCAGTTAATAGTCAACATATGTTCTGTGGATCTGGAGTCGCACATAGGCCAGGCCAGGTAAGAATGCAAAATTTCCTTCCCTAAAGGACATTAGCGAATTAAATAGGTTTATATGACAATCGGCAACGATTTCATGGTCATCATTGGACTTTTATTTTTTGAATTTCTTTTTTAATTTTTCCAATTAAGGGACAATTTATCGTGGCCAATCCACCTACCCAGCACATCTTTGGGTTGTTCAACCAGTGACCCAGAGAAATGCTCTGGGGACCCAGGTTCAAAGAACAAAGAACAAAGAACAAAGAAAAGTACAGCACAGGAACAGGCCCTTCGGCCCTCCAAGCCTGTGCCGACCATGCTGCCCATCGAAACTAAAATCTTCTACACTTCCTGGGTCCGTATCCCTCTATTCCCATCCTATTCATGTATTTGTCAAGATGCCCCTTAAATGTCACTATCGTCCCTGCTTCCACCACCTCCTCCGGCAGCAAGTTCCAGGCACCCACTACACTCTGTGGAAAAACCTTGCCTCATACATCTCTAAACCTTGCTCCTCACACCTTAAACCTATGCCCCCTAGTAATTGACCCCTCTACCCTGGGAAAAAGCCTCTGACTATCCACTCTGTCTATGTCCCTCATAATTTTGTAGCCCTCTATCAGGTCGCCCCTCAACCTCTATTGTTCCAGTGAGAACAAACCGAGTTTATTCAACCGTTCCTCACAGCTAATGCCCTCCATACCAGGCAACATCCTGGTAAGTCTCTTCTGCACCCTCTGTAAAGCCTCCATCCTTCTGGTAGTGTGGCAACCAGAATTGAACACTGCTCCAAGTGTGGCCTAACTAATGTTCTATACAGCTGCAACATGACTTGCCAATTTTTATACTCAATGCCCCGGCCAATGAAGGCAAGCATGCCGTATGATTTCTTGACTACCTTCTCCACCTGTGTTGTCCCTTTCAGTGACCTGTGGACCTGTACACCGAGATCTCTCTGACTTTCAATATTCTTGAGGGTTCTACCATTCACTGTATATTCCCTACCTCCATTAGACCTTCCAAAATGCATTACCTCACATTTTTCCAGATTAAACTCCATCTGCCATCTCTCCGCCCAAGTCTCCAAACGATCTAAATCCTGCTGTATCCTCTGACAGTCCTCATCACTATCCGCAATTCCACCAGCCTTTGTGTCGTCTGCAAACTTACTAATCAGACCAGTTTGTTCAAACACCGCCATTGCAGATAGTGAAATTTGAATTCAAGAAAAATCTGGAATTAAAAGTCTAATGAAGGGTGGCATGGTGGCCCAGTGGTTAGCACATGCAGCTTCATGGAGGACTCGGGTTCTCATGCGATGCGACACCCTCACCCGCTTCTAGCCCACGGTTGCTGTTCCCGTTGGCCATGAGGGATTCTGCAGCTGGGGCACAGATGGAATCGCCTCTAAACAGCCTTGGGTTGTGGGGGTGACAACCACAGAGACACAAGGAGAATGTGCAAACTCCACAACGGACAGTGACCCAAGACCGGGATCAACCCCGAATCCTCAGTGAAGCAGCAGTGCTAACCACTGGGCCACCAACACACTCTTCATTAGACTTTTAATTCCAGATTCTTCTTGAATTCAAATTTCACTATCTGCAGTGGCAGGGTTTGAACCTGGGCCCACAGAGCATTACTCTGGGTCTCTGGTTTAATAGTCCACTGACAATATCACGATGCCACCGCCTCCCCATAATAGGTTCACGAATGACAAATGGAATATAGTACCATTAACTATTAGGTATATAAACTAGATTAAGAAGGAGCCCAAATACACCATTAATCAAGTTTAAAATGGGATGGAAAGCATATTTAAAGTATAAATTTAGCATTAGTGCAAACCAGCTTTGCAAACCAAAGCTAAGCTTGTGCTGAGTTCAGGGAGCAAGGCAGAAAGTTAAAAGACAGGACCTCAAGGGTTGTAATCTCGGGATTACTCCCTGTGCCATGTGCCAGTGAGGCTAGAAATGGGAAGATAGACCAGCTAAACACGTGGCTAAACAGCTGGTGTAGGAGGGAGGGTTTCAGTTATCCGGGAGCTCTTCCTGGGCAGGCGTGACCTGTATATGAAGGACGGGTTGCATCTAAACTGGAGAGGCATAAACATCCTGGCCGTGAGGTTTGCTAGTGTCACACGGGAGAGTTTGAACTAGTATGGCAGGGGATGGGTACCGGAGCAATAGGTCAGAAGATTAAAAGATTGAGGGAGAACTAGGAAATAAGGCCACTATGGCTCTGAGGAAGAGCAGACAGGGAGATGTTACTGAAAACAGCGGGACTGGTGGCCTGAAGTGCATATGTTTTAATGCAAAAAGTATAACAGGTAAGGCAGATGAACTTAGAGTTTGGATTAGTAGAACTATGATGTTGTTGCCATGACAGAGACCTGGTTGAGGGAAGGACAGGATTTGCAGCTAAACATTTTAGGATTTAGATGTTTCAGGCAGGATAAAGGGGGATATAAAAGGGGTGGAGGAGCTGCGCTACTGGTTAGGGAGAATATCAGTGTCCTACTGTGGGAGGACACCTCAGAGAGCAGTGAGGCTATATGCGTAGAGATCAGGAATAAGAAGGGTGCTGTTACAATGTTGGGGGTTTACTACAGGCCTCCCATCAACCAGAGGGAGATAGAGGAGCAGTTGGTAGACAGATTTTGGAAAGGAGTAAAAGCAACAGAGTTGTTATGATGGGAGACTTTAACTTCCTCAATATTGACTGGGACTCACTTTAGTGCTAGGGGCTTGGAAGGGGCAGAGTTTGTAATGAGCATCCAGGGGGGCTTCTTAAAACAATATGTAGCTAGTCCAACTAGCGAAGGGGCTGTACTGGACCTGGTATTGGGGAATGAGCCCGGCCAAGTGGTAGAGGTTTCAGTAGGGGAGATTTTCAGGAACAGTGACCACAATTCAGTAAGTTTTAAAGTGCTGGTGGACAAGGATAAGAGTAGTCCTAGGGTGAACGTGCTAAATTGGGGGAAGGCTATTTATAACAATATTAGGCGGGAACTGAAGAACATAGATTGGGGATGGATGTTTGAGGGCAAATGAGCATCTGATATGTGGGAGACTTTCAAATGTCAGTTAAAAGGAATAGGACTTTAAACTAGAGATTGGGGGGGAAGGGAAAGTCAGGGAACCAAGAGGTGAAGGAATCAGTGGGAAGCGTAGCTGCTTAGGATTACAAAAAATCACGAAAAGACAGAGCTCAGGAGAGGTTACGATAGTCCCCATCTCACAAAATATGACAGTGTATGGAAAGGTTCAGTAAACCAAGGTCCACCACACTAAGAAAACAAAAAGGGACAGTCAATAGGGAATTAAAGGTGCTATATTTAAATGCCCGCAGTGTACGGAACAAGGTAGATGAGCTTGTGGCCCAGATTGTGACTGGCAGGTATGATGTGGTAGGCATCACAGAGACATGGTTGCAGGGGGTTCAGGACTGGCAGTTAAACATCCAGGGATTTACAACCTATCGAAAAGACAGAGAGGTGGGTAGAGGGGGCGGGGTTGCCTTGTTAATTAGAAATGAAATTAAATCAATAGCACTAAACGACATAGGGTCAGACGATGTGGAGTCTGTGTGGGTAGAGTTGAGGAACCACAAAGGCAAAAAAAACCATAATGGGAGTTATGTACAGGCCTCCTGACAGTGGTCAGGACCAGGGGCACAAAATGCACCACGAAATAGAAAGGGCATGTCAGAAAGGCAAGGTCACAGTGATCATGGGGGACTTCAATATGCAGGTGGACTGGGTAAATAATGTTGCCAGTGGACCCAAAGAAAGGGAATTAATTGAATGTTTACAGGATGGCTTTTTGGAACAGCTTGTGATGGAGCCCATGAGGGAACAGGCTATTCTGGACTTAGTGTTATGTAATGAGCCAGAATTGATAAAAGATCTTAAAGTAAGGGAACACTTAGGAAGCAGTGATCATAATATGGTAGAATTCAGTCTGCAATTTGAAAGAAGGAAGGTAGAATCAGATGTAAAGGTTTTACAGTTAAATAAAGGTAATTACAGGCGCATGAGGGAGGAACTGACGAAAATCGACTGGAAGCAGAGCCTAGTGGGAAAGACAGTAGAACAGCAATGGCAGGAGTTTCTGGGAGTAATTGAGGACACAGTGCAGATGTTCATCCCAAAGAAAAGAAAGGTTATCAGAGGGAGGATTAGGCAGCCATGGCTGACAAAGGAAGTCAGGGAATGCATCAAGGCAAAAGAGAGAGCCTATAATGTGACAAAGAGTAGTGGGAAGTCAGAAGATTGGGAAGGCTACAAAAACAAACAGAGGATAACAAAGAGAGAAATAAGGAAGGAGAGGATCAAATATGAAGGTAGGCTAGCCAGTAACATTAGGAATGATAGTAAAAGTTTCTTTAAATACATTAAAAACAAACGGGAGGCAAAAGTAGACATTGGGCCGCTCCAAAATGACGCTGGTAATCTAGTGATGGGAGACAAGGAAATAGCTGAGGAACTTAATAAGTACTTTGCGTCAGTCTTCACAGTAGAAGACATGAGTAATATCCCAACAATTCAGGAAAGTCAGGGGGCAGAGTTGAATATGGTTGCCATCACAAAGGAGAAGGTGCTAGAGAAACTAAAAGGTCTGAAAATTGATAAATCTCCGGGCCCAGATGGGCTACATCCTAGAGTTCTAAAGGAGATAGCTGAAGAAATAGTGGAGGCGTTAGTTATGATCTTTCAAAAGTCACTGGAATCAGGGAAAGTCCCAGAGGATTGGAAAATCGCTGTTGTAACCCCCCTGTTCAAGAAGGGAACAAGAAAAAAGATGGAAAATTATAGGCCAATTAGCCTAACCTCGGTTGTTGGCAAAATTCTAGAATCCATCGTTAAGGATGAGATTTCTAAATTCTTGGAAGTGCAGGGTCGGATTAGGACAAGTCAGCATGGATTTAGTAAGGGGAGGTCGTGCCTGACAAACCTGTTAGAGTTCTTTGAAGAGATAACAAATAGGTTAGACCAAGGAGAGCCAATGGATGTTATCTATCTAGACTTCCAAAAGGCCTTTGACAAGGTGCCTCACGGGAGACTGCTGAGTAAAATAAGGGCCCATGGTATTCGAGGCAAGGTACTAACATGGATTGACGATTGGCTGTCAGACAGAAGGCAGAGAGTTGGGATAAAAGGTTCTTTTTCGGAATGGCAACCGGTGACAAGTGGTGTCCCGCAGGGTTCAGTGTTGGGGCCACAGCTGTTCTCTTTATATATTAACGATCTAGATGACGGGACTGGGGGCATTCTGGCCAAGTTTGCCGATGATACAAAGATAGGTGGAGGGGCAGGTAGTATTGAGGAGGTGGGGAGGCTGCAGAAAGATTTAGACAGTTTAGGAGAATGGTCCAAGAAGTGGCTGATGAAATTCAACGTGGGCAAGTGCGAGGTCTTGCACTTTGGAAAAAAGAATAGAGGCATGGACTATTTTCTAAACGGTGACAAAATTCATAATGCTAAAGTGCAAAGGGACTTGGGAGTCCTAGTCCAGGATTCTCTAAAGGTAAACTTGCAGGTTGAGTCCGTAATTAAGAAAGCAAATGTAATGTTGTCATTTATCTCAAGAGGCTTGGAATATAAAAGCAGGGATGTACTTCTGAGGCTTTATAAAGCACTAGTTAGGCCCCATTTAGAATACTGTGAGCAATTTTGGGCCCCACACCTCAGGAAGGACATACTGGCACTGGAGCGGGTCCAGCGGAGATTCACACGGATGATCCCAGGAATGGTAGGCCTAACATACGATGAACGTCTGAGGATCGTGGGATTATATTCATTGGAGTTTAGGAGGTTGGGGGGAGATCTAATAGAAACGTACAAGATAATGAATGGCTTGGATAGGATGGACGTAGGGAAGTTGTTTCCATTAGCAGGGGAGACTAGGACGCGGGGGCACAGCCTTAGAATAAAAGGGAGTCACTTTAGAACAGAGATGAGGAGAAATTTCTTCAGCCAGAGAGTGGTAGGTCTGTGGAATTCATTGCCACAGAGGGCGGTGGAGGCCGGGACATTGAGTGTCTTTAAGACAGAAATTGATAAATTCTTGATTTCTCGAGGAATTAAGGGCTATGGGGAGAGAGCGGGTAAATGGAGTTGAAATCAACCATGATTGAATGGTGGAGTGGACTCGATGGGCCGAATGGCCTTACTTCTGCTCCTATGTCTTATGGTCTTATGGTCTTAGGACCGGCATGTTCCTGTGAGAAAGAAGGATAAATATGGCAAATTTCAGGAACCTTGGATAACGAGAGATATTATAGCCCTCGTCAAAAAGAAAAAGGAGGCATTTGTCTAGAAGGAGGCTAGAAGGCTGGGAACAGACGCAGCCTCTGTGGAATATACGGAAAATAGGAAGCAGCTTAAGCAAGGAGTCAGGAGGGCTAAAAGGGGTCACAAAAAGTCATTGGCAAATAGGGTTAAGGAAAATCCCAAAGCTTTTTACATGTACATAAAAAGCAAGAGGGTAGCCAGGGAAAGGGTTGGCCCACTGAAGGACAGGGGAGGGAATCTATGTGTGGAGCCAGAATTGGTGGATGTTGAGTCTGGAGAAGGGTGTGTAGATAGCTTGGGTCACATTGAGATCCAAAAAGACGAGCTGTTAGGCGTCTTGAAAAATATTAAGGATGGATAAGTCCCCAGGGCCTGATGGGATCTACCCCAGAATATTGAAGGAGGCAAGAGAGGAAATTGCTGAGGCCTTGACAGAAATCTTTGGATCCTCACTGTCTTCAGGTGATGTCCCGGAGGACTGGGTAATCCCCAATGTTGTTCCTTGTTTAAGAAGGGTAGCAAGGATAATCAAGGGAACTACAGGCCGATGCACCTTATGTCAGTGGTAGGGAAATTACTGGAGAGAATTCTTCGAGACAGGAGACAAGTGGCCGTATTAGCGAGAGGCAGCACGGTTTTGTGAAGGGGAGGTGGTGTCTCACTAACTTGATACAGTTTTTCGAGGAGGTCACAAAGATGATTGATGCAGGTAGGGCAGTGGATGTTGTCATTATAGGCTTCAGTAAAGCCTTTGACAAGGTCCCTCATGGCAGACTGGTACAAAAGGTGAAGTCAAATGGGATCAGGAGTGAGCTGGCATGATGGATACAGAACTGGCAATGTCATAGCAGGCAGAGAGTAGCAATGGAAGGGTGCTTTTCTAATTGGAGGGCTGTGACCAGTGATGTTCCGCAGGGATCAGTGCTGGGACCTTTACTGTTCGTAGTATATATAAATGGTTTGGAAGAAAATGAAACTGGTCTGATTAGTAAGTTTGCGGATGACACAAAGTTTGGTGGAATTACGGATAGCGATGAGGACTGTCAGAGGAGACAGCTGGATTTAGATCGTTTGGAGACTTGGGCAGCAAGATGGCAAATTGAGTTTAACCTAGACAAATGTGAGGTAATGCATTTTGGAAGGTCTAATACAGGTAGAGAATATACAGTGAATGGTAGAACCCTCAAGAGTATTGACAATTAGAGGGATCCTGGTGTACAGGTTCACAGGTCACTGAAAGGGGCAACACAGGTGGAGAAAGTAGTCAAGAAGGCATACGGCATGCTTGCCTTCATTGGCCGGGGCATTGAGTATAAAATTGGCAAGTCATATTGCAGCTGTGTAGAACCTTAGTTAGGCCACACTTGGAATATAGTGTTCAATTTTGGTCACCACACTACCAGAAGGATGTGGCGGCTTTAGAGAGGGTGCAGAAGAGATTTACCAGGATGTTGCCTGGTATGGAGGGCATTAGCTATGAGGAGAGGTTGAATAAACTTGGTTTGTTCTCATTGGAACGACAGAGGTTGAGGGCGACCTGATAGAGGTCTACAAAATTATGAGGTGCGTAGACAGAGTGGATAGTCAGAGACTTTTTTCCCAGTGTAGGGGGGTCAATTACTAGGGGCATAGGTTTAAGGTGCAAGGGCAAGGTTTGGAGGAGATGTACGAGGTAAGTTTTTTACACAGAGGGTAGTGGGTGCCAGGAACACGCTGCCGGAGGAGGTGGTGGAAGCAGGGATGATAGTGATGTTTAAGGGGCAACTTGACAAATACATGAATAGGATGGGAATAGAGGGATACGGATCCCGGAAGTGTAGAAGATTTTAGTTTAGACGGGCAGCATGGTCAGCGCAGTCTTGGAGGGCCGAAGGGCCTGTTCCTGAGCTGTACTTTTCTTTGTTCTTCGTTCTCTGTCCATGAGGTGTTCAAGCTGCACAAAATCTCATGAAACAGAATAAGGCTCCCTCACTATCCCAAGTGAGAAGCTATTGTTTTGTTTACAGACTGTTGCTGCTGTAGTTCTAAAAGAAATGCATCCCATTGTGATGATCGGTGAATTTATTTCCGTAGTGAGTTAAATTGAATACGTACCTGCAACATTTGTAACACACTACAGTGACCCACTTAGTGATCCACTCAGCACAGTGCTCTCCAAATTTGCACTCCTAAACGCACTCCCTTTTTGTCTCAATTGATGCAGCCCACTCATATCTCTGGTTATGAAGTTGTAAAAACTGTGGTGACCATTCTCACCTTGGAGGGCCCCATTCGGATCTCTCCTACATCTGCGCAGGGGCAGCTAAATCATGAGACAGATGCACTGTTTGTCAGTGAAACCCAGGAAGCTGATGTTGAAGAGAGTGCCGCAAGCGGTATGGCACCCTCACCTGCTTCCAGCCCATGGTTGCTGTTCCCGTTGGCCATGAGGGATTCTGCTGCTGGGGCACTGCTGGAATCCCCTCTAGACAGCTTTGGTCCACCCATGCAAATGTCCTTCCCAGGTTGCTCAGCGCTTCACGGACACTAGCGCTCAGCTGACTGGTCCAGATGACACAGTGCACCTTACATCCCATGCAGGATCTCACTCTGTTCTTGCATGCAGTGCAGATACTGCCACATATGGCTCGCCGTGATCTGAGCCACTCTTTCATGGGAGGACGTCATGTTCTTGAAGCCCCGGAGCGTGACCAAGCTTATCTGCTGCACGGACCCCACTAGTCACCGCACGAGAGCCATCATAGCCCAGGGAACTCTGACAAATGGTCACACATCTGTTTTTTGATCTCCAAGTACCGAGCCCAGCACTGTGACTACTGAAACCCTTCCTCACTGCCCAGCAAAGCATCACTGCATCTGAACTCCCCACTACAAGGCGTACTGTTCACAGATGCTTCTCCTCAGACACCTCCTGTTGCACCTAATAATAATCTTTATTATTGTCACAAGTCGGCTTACATTAACACTGCCGGTTTACATTAACACTGCAATAACGTCACTGTGAAAATCCCGTTGTTGCCACACTCCAGCGCATGTTCGGGTACACAGAGGGAGAATTCAGAATGTCCAAATTACCTAACAGCACGTCTTTTGGGACTTGTGGAAGGACACAGGAGCACCCGGAGGAAACCCACGCAGACACAGGAAGGACATGCAGACTCCACACAGACAGTGACCCATGCTGGGAATCGAATCTGGGACCCTGACTCTGTGAAACATGAGTGCTAACCACTGTGCTACCCACTGTGCTACCATGTCACCCATGTGGATGCTGTGCTCCTGTCATTGTTTCTATTCATGTACATGGATCTACCAAGCTGCAAGTTTCTGTATTCATAGCATGTATAGAATCCCTACAGTGCAGAAGAAGGCCCATCGGCCCATCAGCCCATCGGGTTTGCACCAACCCTTCGAAAGACCATCCTATCTAGACCCAGTCCCCACCCTATCCCTGTAACCCCACCCAGCCTTTGGATACTTAGAGACAATTTAGCATGGCCAATCCACTTAGCCTGCACATCTTTGGACTGTGGAAGGAAACTAGAGCACCGGGAGGAAACCCACGCAAACTTGCGGAGAATGTGAAAATAGTCTAAAACTGGAGGGCATAGGTTCAAGGTGAGAAGGGAGAGATACAAAAGGGGTCAAAGGGCCCATTGTTTCACACGTAGGGTGGTGAGTGTCTGGAACAAACTGCCAAATACAGTAGTAGAAGCGGGTACAATTCTGTCTTTTAGAAAGCATTTAGACAGTTGTATGGGAAAGCTGGGTATAGAGGGATATGGGCCAAATGTGGGCAATTTGGACTAGTGGTAAAAACTGGGCGGCATAGACAAGTTGGGGCGAAGGGCCTGTTTTCATGCTGTAAACTTCTTTGACTCTATGACTCCACACAGACGGTTGCCTAAGGTCAGAATCGAACCCAGGTCCCTGGCAGTGTAAGGCAGCAGTGGTAACCACTGTGCCACCGTGCACTGATGGATAGTGCGCTGTTCTGCTGCAACGATATGTCCTCGGACAACTCCTCCTCCTGCTGTCTAAGGAATTCCTCAGAGATGCAAGGTGGCCTGAGACCACTGGGACCTGTTTGAGACACGGGAGAAATTGACGAGAGTTAAGGGTCAATTACTAGGAGTCACGAGTTCAAGGTGAGAGGGGAAAAGTTTAAGGGAGATATGTGTGGCAGGTTCTTTACGCAGAGGATGGTGGGTGCCTGGAACCCATTGCCGGCGGAGGTGGTAGAGGCAGGCACGATAGCGTCATTTAAGATGTATCTAGACAGATACATGAATGGGCAGGGAGCAGAGGGATACAGATCTTTAGAAAATAGGCGACAGTTTTAGGTAGAGAATCTGGATCGGCGCAGGCTTGGAGGGCCGAAGGGCCTGTTCCTGTGCTGTAATATTCCTTTGTTCTTTGTTCTTGGCCTTGGGGACTCTGAACGCTCTGCAGTGCTGAGGTGTTCTCATGATTTTGCAAGCAATGCCATACCCTCCCACCTCTCGCTCCCCACACCAACTCCACCACCACCACACCATATACATGGGCATTTTCACCAATCATGTGCACCTCCATGATGGTCTCACTGTCACCAACTTCCTCCTGCTGCCGAATCCTGGCTATCTCCATAGCCGCCTCCTCGGTGCCCCTGATAGTTCTCATCATTGGGTCAAAAGCCCTGGCCATGCGCACTTCCTGGGTAAAGTGCACCTGTTTCTCCAGTAGGAACAAGAAAGAAAGGGAGATCAGGCACTGCAATCCAGTGTGTTTGAAGGGCAGTTCCCCAGATGGATCACGGGAGTATGTTCGAATCGCCACCTGTTCCCATAGGAACCATGCTACAAAGTCTCTCTGAGACAGAGTGTGAGGCTGCCCCTCACCTTTGGTGGGCCATGTGACCAGCTCAGTACCCTGTGTCCCCTCAGCCTCTGGGTGTGCTGCAGGCTGTGTGACCACTTTGTGCACTCGCCTTTCCATGCTGCAAACACCCATTGAAGAACTTGCAGAGTCCAGCGAATCTCCCAAGTGACACTGATGCTCTCCTCCAGAGATTCTCACGTGTGACACTGATACTCTCCTCCATGTTGATTCACACCCTGTTGGTTATTGGCAGTGAGAATTGTCAGTCCTCTGGGAATATGGGGGGTGCATGGTGGCACATTGGTTAGCACTGCTGCCTCACAGCTCCAGGGACCCGGGTTCAATTCCAGCCTCAGGTGACTGTCTGTGCGGAGTCTGCACGTTCTCTCCGTGTTTGTGTCGGTTTTCTCCGGGTGCTCCGGTTTCCTCCCACAGTCCAAAGACATGCAAGTTATGTGGATTGGCCATGCTAAATTCCCCTTAGTTTCCAAAAGGTTAGATGGGGTTATAGGGACCGGGGTGGAGGCATGGGCTTAAGTAGGGTGCTCTTTCCAAGGGCCGGTGCAGACATGATGGGCCAAATGGCCTCCATCTGCACTGTAAATTCTATGATTCGATGATGTCCCTGCTGTACCCGACCTCATCCACAAGCACCGGGCGTTTGCATAAGTGAATGTTGGGTTGCTGTTCCCGAGCCCCACCCCCGGGCTGCTGCATGACTGTGACATTCTGGTACTGAATGCAGAAATTACAAATGTTGATATTGCGCTTGCTTTAATTTTTTTTTCAAAGGGAAGCTAGGTTAATACATTTAAAAAAATGTTTTTCCCAATTAATGGGCAATTTAGCCTAGCCAATCCACCTATCCTGCACATCTTTGTGTTGTAGGGGTGAGACCCATGCAGAGACGGGGAGAATGTGCAAACTCTTCACGGACAGTGACCCGGGACCGGGTACCAACCCAGGTCCTCGGTAACGTGAGGCAGCAGTGCCAACCGTCTCGATCAGCTTGATGAGGACCAGGCCCTGTGGTCAGTGTACGAAGAGAAGAAAAGCATATTGAGGGAGCTTCAATTCTTTGGATCCTGTGGCATATACATGAGGTCAGGAATCCTGTTCCTCAATGACCTGCACCAAGACTCCTCCTTCAATTATTTACTGGAAAAAAGGCAGAAGCTCCATAAACAGTTCCTTATGCTGTTGGCCATTAATGGATTCCTGGTCTCAGATCCGGGGGAGTAAGAGATCAAACTTGAACCTATTACTCCATTCTGTTCTCTTGGGTTTCATCCAGCGAGGATACTCACAGAGTTTTGTGGGAGGACTTGTCGCAGGTCGGCCTGTGGTCACCGGCATCCTTGATTCCCCAATCAGCCTGGGGGAGTTGACCGCCGCCCTCAACAGCCTTTCTAGGGGAAAGGACCCAGGATTGGATGGGCTGATGTTCTTCAGGGTGGTCTGGGATGTCGTGGAGAATGACTATATGGGGGTTCTGGGGCATGATATTGTGACTCGGGAGATTCTCCTCTCGTGACGCAGGGCAGTTAAGAATGGGGATTTCCATATCCTTAAGAACTGGCACCCGGTGCCCCCTTCCTCAGCACAAAGTCTTTGCCAGGAAGATAGCTTCACGCCTTGGCCCCATGCTGGACCACATGATCCACCCTAACCAGTTCCAAATGGGGACTGGAGCATCCACCTAGTCCAGGACCTGATCCATCACTCCCAGAAGGGTGGTCTATCGAACACCTTCCTGTCTCTCAACAAGGTGAAGACATTAAACAGGATGGTTCACGAAAACTTACTCGCTACTCTGCGGACATTCGTGTTTCGGATGCAATTATCTGCTCGATCTGACATTGGTCTAATTGAAGTTAATAGGTCTCTGATTGAACCCCTTTGTTTTGGGAGAGTAGTGTGTTCAGGCTGCTGCATGTTTGTCCATTTATATTCTAGTTGCATGGAGCCTTTCCTGCACTTCTTTGGAGGAAGTTGTCAGGATTGGTTCTGCACAAGACAGGGATTGGGGTGGTGTTTTCAGCCTACGCTGACAACATGCTCCTCATGTTCACAAACCCGGTTGCTCCGGAGGATGTGGAAGTGGCAGAAAGTGTATTCTGCTGTATACTTTGCAAGGCTCAACTGGGTCAAGTGTTCTGAACTCCAGGTTGGGCAATGGCAGATGAGGAGGCAGAGGAGGAGCCCAGGAGGAGCTTAGGCATTTCACCTGGACCAGGTCCTGTACCTAGGAGTCCATCTCTGCCCTGCTGATGAATTCTGGCCAATGGACTGACAGGAACCAAAGGCCAAAAGCGATCGAAAAGAAGCTGGATGAGCTTAACGCTAGATTTACCTCTCAGAGGGAAGTAAGACACTGCTGTGTGAAGAAACGTGGCACACCCCTGCTCACCGGATTGTACCATACAACCTGATGGCTTCTGAGTACACCAGATGGACTACACGGCGTCATCAGGCAGAGCGAATGGTGGAGGGGCTTGCCTCCTCATCAGCTCCTCCTGGTGCTCGGAGGTAGTGGCCTGGTGAACTACTGCTCCCTGGATCTGGAATACCTGACTGTAAAGTACCATCCATACTTCCTACCACGGGGGTTCGCTCTGCCATCATCACAGCGGTCTACACTCCACCCCAGGCAGAAGTGAAGAAGGCACTTGATGAATTGTATACCGCTATAAATCACAATGAAACAGAATACCCAGAGGCCTTGTTCATCGTGGCCGGGAACTTCAACCAGGCCAACCTTAAGAGTGTACGCCCAAAATTCCACCAACACATCTCCTGTCCCACCAGGTGCCCCGACATCCTTGACCACTGCTACACAAACTTCAAGGGTGTCTACCGATCCATCCCCCGATCGCACTTCGGAAAATCGGACAACAAGATTGTACTCCTTCTCCCAGCATACAAGCAGAAAGTTAAGCGGGAGAATCCGGTTAAGAAGGTCATGCGATGCAGGTTCAAGACAACTGAAGAGCTCCTACAAGACTGCTTTGAGTCAGTAGACTGGTCCATGTGAAAAACTCAGCGGCCAACCTAAATGAGTATGCCACCACCGTCACAGACTTAATCAGTAAGTGTGGAGAAGATTACATGCCAAAGAAGGTAACATAATGGGCTACAAAACAGAGCCGAATAGAATCTCCGGCAATAGTGCACCCCTCTCCCGCCACTCCCCCATCCCTCCTATGACCTACATGCATTCTATGCTCTTTTCGAGCAGTAAACCAACAAACCATTGTCAACTGCCCCAGCAGCCTCGGACGCACCCATACCTACTGTCATAGTCTCCAAAGACAGATCAGCCTTCTTGAAAGTGAACCCACAGAAACAGGTCCTGACAGAGTTCCTGTTCGTGCACTCAGATCCTGCACAGACGAACTGGCGGGTTTGTTCGCAAACACCTCCAACCTCTCCCTGATCCGTTCCGGGTTTCCCACCTGCTTCAAGAAGACCACCATCATATCGCTGCAAAAGGAGAACCAGGTAACGTGCCTCAATGACTACAATCCGGTGGCCTTGACATCGATCATTGTGAAGTTCTTCGAGAGGTTGGTCATGAGACACATCAACACCATATTTCCAGAATGCTTTGATCCACTGCAATTCGCGTACCACCACAACCGTGCCACAGTAGACATTATCTCCCCGGCCTTACACTCATCCCTGGAGCATCTTGACAACAAGGACTCCTACATCAGACTCTTATTCGGTGACTACAGCTCCGTCTTCAACACCATAATCCCAGCCAAGCTCATATCAAAACTCCAAAACCTGGGACTTGGCTCCTCCCTCTGCAACTGGATCCTTGACTTCCTGACTCATTGACCACAATCAGCAAGGAGAAAAAAACAACACCTCCTCCACGATAGTCCTCAATACTGGGGCCCCGCAAGGCTGCATACTTAGCCCCCTATTATAGTCCCGATGCACACGATTGTGCGGCAATATTTTGCTCCATCTCCATCTAGAGGTTTGCTGATGACACTACCGTAGTGGGGAGGATCTCGAACAACGGTGAGTCAGAGTGCAGGAGGGAGATAGGGAACCTAATGGCATGGTGTAATGACAACAATCTCTCCCTCAATGTCAGCAAAACTAAGGAGCTGGTCAAAGGAGTGAAGTATCGTACACACCCCTGTCTGCATCAGTGGTGCTGAGGTGGAGATGATTGACAGCTTCAAATTCCTAGGTGTGCACATCACCAACAATCTGTCCTGGTCAACCCACGTCGACGCTACGACCAAGAAAGCACAACAGTGCCTATACATCCTCAGGAAACAAAGGAAATGAAATGAAAAAAAATGAAATGAAAATCGCTTATTGTCACAAGTAGGCTACAAATGAAGTTACTTTGAAAAGCCCCTAGTCGCCACATTCCGGCGCCTGTTCGGGGAGGCTGGTGCAGGAATTCAGCATGTCCACATTCAGCATGTCCACATTGCTCTTACCAACTTTTACAGATGTAACACAGAAAGTATCCTATCTGGCTGCTTCACAGCCTGGTGTGGCAACTGTTCGGCCTAAGACCGTGAGAAACTATAGAGAGTCATGAACATAGCTCAGTCCATCATGCGAATCCACCTCCCATCCATTAACTCTGCCTGCACCTCCTGCTGCCTTGTAAAATGGGAAGCATAATCAAAGACCCCTCCCACCCAGATTATTCGCTCTTCCAACCTATTCCATCAGGCAGGAGATACAAAAGTCTGAGAACACGAACTAACAGATTCAAACACAGCTTCTTCCCCACTGTTACCAGACTCCTGAATGACCCTCTTATGGACTGAACTGATCTCTCCATTTATCTTCTCTACAAAGTAGCACTATACTCCATGGGCGATATTCTCCGACCCCCACGACGGGTTGGAGAATAGCGGGAGGGCCTTCCCGACATTTTTCCCGCCCTCCCGCTATTCTCCCCCCCCCCCCCCCCCCCCCAACTCCCGACACGAATCTCTGCCGCCGGTTTTTTACGGCCGGCAGCGATTCACAGCTGTTCGATGGGCCGAAGTCCCAGCCCTTACGCCGTTTTTACGAACGGCAAACAGACCTGGTCTGGCCGTTCGTAAAAACGGCGTCACAAACTCGCTTTTTATAACCATGGCACCGATTGGCACGGCAGTACCACGGCCGTGCCAAGGGTGCCATGGGCCCGATGCCCGCGCACTATTTGTCCTTCCGCCGCCCCGCAGTATCCATTCGTGGGGCGGCTGAGGGGCATCCCGGCCCGCGCATGCACGGATTTCGCGCAAATACGCGATGACGTCATCCGCGCATGCGCGGGTTGGAGTCTTCCAATCCGCACATGCGCGGCTGACGTCATATGACGCGTCAGCCGGCGCTAACTCCGGCAAGCGGGCTTAACGAAATTCGTTAAGCCCGTGATGCCGGAGCTTGCGGCGTCGGGCTGCTAGCCCCGACCGGGGACCAGAATCGGTTCCCGGTCGGGAAGGGGCGCGCTGGCGTCAAACCCGCCCGGGTTTGACGCCAGCCTTACGATTTCTCCCGTTTTGGGAGAATCGCGCCCCATATGCTTCATTTAATGTCTATGTATTTATCTTGTGTATTTATCGTATGTCCTATGTTTTTCATAAATGGAACGATCTGTCTGGCCTGTACGCAGAACAATACGTTTCACTCTACCTCGGTACACATGACAATGAGTCCAAATCAACACTCACCTGAAATGCTGAACATGCCTGCTCAGAGTGCTGCCCAACAGGAGTTGAGCGTTAGTCATAAAGCTGATCGACTCTTTGCTGGTCACTTTGACTCCTTCCCGGACTTATCACAAAGGTACAGAACATGGCCATTGACATCTTCTGGGGCTAAAGTCTGCACTGGGTTGCCGCTGAGGTTCTGAGTCTCCCACTTTGAGAGGGTGGTCGTGCCCAGATAGTAACCTTCTGCCTTCAGACCCTGCAGTAATACCTTTGCACGAGGCCCCTCCTAGATGGTGTGCTCTGGCCAGGTACAGGAACAGAATTATGATGCAAAGTTCCTGCTTATAGACCTGAGGGCTCTTAGTAACTCCTTACAAGCATTGCCTACCTTTTGCCAGGACCTGAACAAAGTCTCGCACTGCAGTTCTCATCCTTCAGGACCAGCGGCTGTCGTCAGGGAGCCGCTGCTCAGGAATCGACAACGCCACCACTTTAACGTAATTGCCTGATGAAGAGGAGAGCCGTAGCTGCTGGGGTGACCAGAATCAAGGAAATGTTGGGTTGCGGAGGAATGGGCTGGATGACCATTCTAGAAATGCCGTTCCGGACGTCAGTCGGCATCGAGCTCACTGGTGACACCATGCAACACCTTAAAATGTTGGTTCTCGGCTCTGATGGCACCCGAGGTCTCGAGGATGGTCAAGTGATGGATTTCTGCCTGAGTCAGTGCACCCCTGCTCGGATGGAATTTTGCATTGCTCCGAAGCCCCAAACCCTCTCTTGGGTGGTGGTGCCCCACAATCTGATATGCCTTGTGGAAATGTCCTCCATGCCCTTAAGCAGCGCACAACGGGGTATCCTGTTTGGCTGCTGCTCCACACCTTTCACCTCCCAGCCCTCGCCCATTGTGCCTCATTGCCGTCTGGCGGCAGAGGTCCTCAATGGAGATCACGCCATGGAAGAGTTCCCTCCCCCTCCCCCCCCCACTTATCATGGGGTGGACCTGGGTGGTGCGTGTTGCTCACAGCCATCCCATGTAACCATAGGTTGGTTGGTTCATGGACTCCCAAGATGCCTGGCCTTTCTGCAGCCTTGTGGTGTCCGTGGACCACATATATGTCAGTTGTCCTCAGCTGCAGCCGCTTTTTAGTTTTCTGAAAATTTGTTGCCTCCTTTTTGGTTGCACCAGCCCCTCACTCCTAATTTTTGGGCACCGGGTGAAGGGCTGGGGTAAGGAGGAAGGAGGACCTTCACGGGCCAGCGCCTGGGCCTGACCCAGCTGGCTATTTAATAGATCCAGGCAGCAGGCGGTCAAGACCTAATGGTCTGCCCTTCCTCCAAACTATGTTCGCTGGCTCGGTGTCCCTAAAAAGGTGTCTGTCAGCGTGATTGAAGCTTTCCCTATCTAGTGGGCACGGTGGGAACTGGGGTGTTTTACAGACCTCTGTAATCAGATTTCCTTTTGATGTTTTAAGTTTCCTTTGAGATTCTGTTTACTTTGATGCAGTACCCCTTTAATATATACCTCAATTTATTTGGTTAACCTAAAAGAAGCACACTGCTCTGATGTCTTCAAATACCTATGTTGAACTATTCACATGTGCCTCGTCTTGATAAATTAACCCATAATATGTTTACCAAATCCCTTGTGTACTGTGCAGTAAATAGGCCCAAGTCTTTACATCATTATAATAACACCGCATGGTGATCAGCAGTGGTCACACAGGTGGCAGCAAGATTAACACACAGTGAGCAGCCTCAGATCGTGCGATATGACTTCAGAAGACACTCGAGGAATGCTGAGAACACAATGAAGTCACAGCGAAAAGCACTGAATTATTCAAATAAAGAGTTCATCCTTCGTGGTGAGATTGTAGCGCATAGCCCTATGATTCCACGAGTGGGACAGAGGATTGAGACCGTCACCAGATTTGGAAAGGTGAGTGAACAGTGTATGGCCCAGGACGATAGTGATCAAGGGAGAATGAAACAAATAAAAGTCATAAAACTCTGCTCGCTGACTTAAAATGGCTCCCATCTATGCAACACCTCATTTTGAAATAACCGTCCTTGTTTACTTTTTTAAAAATAAATTTAGAATACCCAATTATTTCTTTCCAATTAAGTGTGGTCAATCCACCTGCTTATATTTGGGTTGTTGGGGTGAAAGCCATGCAGACACGGGGAGAATGTGCCAACTCTGCACAGACAGTGACCCGGGTCCAGGATTGATCCTGGGTCCTCAGCGACTGTAGGCAGCAAAGCTAACCACAGCGTCACTATGCCGCTCAACCATCCTTGTGTACAATCCCCTCCATTGCTTCACCACTCCTTTTCTCTGTGTTCTCCGTCCAAGATATCAAAGTTCCCTCAATTTAGGACTGTTGAGCATCCCCCATTTTAGTTGTTCGAGCATTGATGGCTGTGCCTTTAGCTGCCCAGGTCTAAGCTGTGAACTCCCTCCCTAAACGTTTCCACCTGTCTATCTCATTTCCTTCTTCAAAAAACTCTTTTAAATTGTTTTTGTTAAATAAGACAGTGAAACTTAAGTATCTTTCTAACATTACAAGATTTATTGGTCACAAAAGTCTCAAAATATCACTTTCCGTTTTAATCAATAGTGTAGGTATAAATTCTGCGACCTTGACGACGTGTATTGCAATGAATTTATGAGCCCATTTGTGAATGAAATAGTTTTCACAATAGTAGCCGCTTCGCAAAATGTTTCCTATTGGCCTCCTTATTTCAAGACATAGGCTTCTGCCAGGCCCAGGACATGACATCTTGTGCTAGGGTCCACTGTTTAAAAATAAGAAGCGTCCATTTGAAGAGATGAAGATACACCTTTTTCTCTGAGAGTCATGAGTCTCTGCAACTCTCTTCCTCAAAATACAGCGTAAGCAGAGTTTTTGAATATTTTTAAGGTCAACGGTAGATAGATTCTTGATAAGCAACAGCATGCACAATGTGAAAGGTTATCTGGGTAGTCACGAATGTGCAGTTGAGGTTGCAATCAGATCAGCCACGATCTTATTGAATGGAGAAGGTGCAAAGGGCTGAGTGGCCTACTCCTGTTCTTGATACATTTTGCCATCAGAAAACCACATTTGTATGCTATTACTTTGTTGCGTTTTGAAATGTATCCCAGTTTGATTGACGTTCTTGGCTTTCTGTAGTCATGTGACTATGACATGAGGCTGCCTCCGGATGCAGACATCTTGAGATTAGTTCATTAAAGCCTCTCACACAAACAGATACTGAAGACAACTGCTGTACTTACACTCTCTGCCATTATCCCTTAGCTTTTTATGCAACTGTAAAGTGTCAGGCAAGCTACCACTTGGAAGCGATATCTGTAGTAAAACTGTGGTTTTGTTCAGGATACTATACACTCCTCCGACTCCCTAAAGTAACTCCCAGACCTGGCCCTCATGGGCTGGGGTATTTATATCCCAACAGTCTTTTGAACAGAGGGGTTAGCCCTGCCCCCTCATCTGGGTAGATCGTATTCAGGTGAGGCCACAGGGACTCTGATGTTGCAGATCCCTGGGCCTCCTGTAGGGTTATAACACCCCTCACCCCACAAGCCTGAAGCATTGTGCATGTAGTCGGAAGGGGGAAATCCTTCCCCCCCCCCCCTCGCTAAAGGCTAATTATCTGGCACCCGCCACTCCGGGCCCAGAGAGCTATAATGGACAGGGAAGCGGCATTTCCTTGTTGATTTCATGGGAGGTTGTGCTGCCTGCCGCGCGGCGGTCAGGCCTGGACCTGCATTCATGTCCATTGGCAAAAACTCCATGCCCGATCCTGGTCGGACTAGTTGACCTCCCACATTTCCGAGTCACCGGGCCGGGCCGCCTCATTGGGTACCACTGGCAACTACTCCGGAGGGAGGGATACCACCGGTCTTGGGATCCGTAGTTGGTCCTCGGGTTTCTGTTCTGCCCAGCTCCGGAGATGGTCCACATGCCAATTTACGTACTTCCATTGCACCCGCACCATATACAAGATCAGCCCGGCATGTTGTTCCACTGTTCCCAGAATCCATCATGCCTCATCAATAAAATTCCGGGCATAAACGGAGTTGCCAGCGGTGAATTCTGTCATGGGCCTGGGTCGCTGTGCTCCGGTCTGTTCCTGCTGGTCATGGACCTTATCCCCGATGTCCGGCGAAACAAGGCTTAACTTTGATTGCGGGCAGCATGGTAGCATGGTGGTTAGCATCAATGCTTCACAGCTCCAGGGTCCCAGGTTCGATTCCCGGCTGGAGCACTGTCTGTGCGGAGTCTGCACGTCCTCCCCGTGTGTGCGTGGGTTTCCTCCGGGTGCTCCGGTTTCCTCCCACAGTCCAAAGATGTGCAGGTTAAGTGGATTGGCCAGGCTAAATTGCCCTTAGTGTCCTAAAAAATAATGTTAATGTTAATGGGGGTTGTTGGGTTACTGGTATAGGGTGGATACGTGGGCTTGAGTAGGGTGATCATTGCTCGGCACAACATTGAGGGCCGAAGGGCCTGTTCTGTGCTGTACTGTTCTAATTCTAATTCTATGTTTCACTTTTATGTTTCACTTTGATTGCTATGTTCTTTTGTACAGACGAGCTGAGATCTGTCAGTCTCGCTGAGATCTTGTATGTTGATTGTAATCACATTGTCACTATTCCCACATACAGTAGGTAGACTTTCATTGTCTTCTTGGAGTTGTTCATCAAATAATGTGGATAGACCTTCATAGTCTTCTTCAAGCATGGTTGTCGCTCTGGAGTCTTTAATTGCTTCCATTCTGGAGTCTGTCAATGAGCTCTCTTTGGAGGCTTCCATCGTTCACTCTGTGAAGTCTTTCATCGCTCTTTCTGTGGAGTCGTGCAGTGTTCTCTCTGTGGAGATGATCAGCACTCTCTGTCCGGAGTTGTTCTGTGCTCTCTGTGTGGTGTCATTTTCATCTTGGCTATTTGACAGGTTGCTGTTATCCAATGTATCAACGACCTTCTATTCCATCATGGTATTTGATCATCCACCATGAGTAGAGTCGTATTGAGCTTTTCAACCATGTTGCTGATGCTATGACTATCATATTCGAATAACTCAGCCATGTCTGATAGTATTCTTCAATAAATAAATCATCTTCTTTAGTTTTGGATTTGTTATTATGCTCTTCATTTTTAATTAACAAAGCATCTTCTTTCGTGTTTGATTTGTTCATGTGCTCTTCATGTTTAATGCTGCATACTTTATGTTCCATGGTGCTGCAAAAGTTATTTTCAACTGTTCGTTGAAGTTCAGGCATTGTTATGCCTTTCAAGGTAAAAAAAATTGATATTATAGCTTAAAACTGTTATTTTTCATTTTCGGGCAGTTTCCCTTTAAGTGGGCATATTGAGTCTTCGCGCGTCAATACACTCATGACATCATGTGTAATCATCAATTGCGCATATGCAAATCAATCTTCTTCCAGAGTGCGCTCTTATTTTCAATGCGAAGCTTCTCGTGCATGCGCAGAACGGTATGCTGCCAGTTTGCATCTTTTCTGGATGTGCACATGTGGGTACTGTTCTCACACAAGATGGATGCCGTCCAAAACGTGCTTCTTCATCGAGTGCAATACTGCCTCTCCCTCATGGTAAGTTTCCATGTCATTTTCACAGATTTTATACTCTAGATATTCATTTTATTGATTCTTTCATTGTTTGTGATATCAACATTTTCAATCACTGTTTTAAGTGTTAAATTGTTTTGCATTAATATTTCTTCCCTTAATCTTTCATCAGAAATACCAAACACTATCTGATCACGAATCTTAGAATCTTGTTGCATTAAAAAATTGCAGGATTGTGCGAGTAACTTAAGGTCGGTGACAAAGCTTATGATCGGTTTGTTGTTTTTCTGTAACCTCTGAAAGGCTCCAGTATTTCATTGGTCTGCATCTTGCAATGGTCATCAAACTTTGCAATAATCACTCCAAATTTGCTTTTGTCTTCGCCTTCGGCGTATATCAATGAATTATATATTTCTATAGCTTGCCGACCTGCCATTGACAGTAGCAGTGCTATTCTTCCAGCTTCAGAGGCTGCATTTAAGTCATGAGCTTCCAAATAGAGTTGGAACTGCTGTTTAAATAATTTCCGATTTAAATTTGTTACTGGTAGTTTTCAGCTGCCGTGGAACTTGAACATGGTCCATCAAATCGATTTATTGTCGAAGATCCATTTGCTGCGAGGACTTCCACAGTCGAACAATCTGTATCGGAACTTTTTATTTTCTTTCCCAATCTTACTTCTAGTTGTTCTTAAAGCTTTTTTTACCTGGTACCATATTATATTAGTACTCCTGGTAACAGGTTATATTACAAAGATATAATATATATGCTACTGATTTGTCTTGTTGAGTTATATTTAACTTGAAAGGGCAGCACGGTGGCGCAGTGGGTTAGCCCTGTGCCTCACGGCGCCGAGGTCTCAGGTTTGATCCCGGCTCTAGGTCACTGTCCGTGTGGAGTTTGCACATTCTCCCCGTGTTTGCGTGGGTTTCGCCTCCACAACCCAAAAGATGTGCAGGGTAGGTGGATTGGCGATGCTAAATTGCCCCTTAATTGGAAAAATGAATTGGGTACTCTAAAAAAAAATTTTAATATTTAACTTGATGATAAACAGACAAAGTCTTCCAGTTGATTACAAATTATTTATTGAGTAACAAAATAATATATTGTGAGTTTTTTTACTTTCATTCTTTGACTAGTAGTAGAATTAACTAACATTGGATTAAATTAACAGTTATTATAATGCACTACACTCTGAGCTGGTCACTTCTATCCTCTAGCTGCAATACAAACAAAGAACCTATAGAAAGAGCAGGAAACTCCTTGTATAGTTCCTGTTAGTGTTGCCATCTAGTGATCATCTGACTGCACATTAACTAATCATGAATTTACATATACAGAGATCGCTAAATGCAGACTCCACAAAGACAATGACCCAAATCGCGAGTCAAACCTGGGACCCTGCCACTCTGAAGCAGCAGTGCTTACCACTGTGCTACTGTGCTGCTCCCTGATAAGCGGGCAATATGGAGCTAGAAACCTGCAGAAACCCAGACTCGAACTTGCAGTTACATTTTTATAGTGCCTTCTGATATCTCCCTGTATATCTCAGAAGAATTGACCTAGAGAGAAAATATGGTCAGTTTCCACAGGCGTTATGTTATAAAATGCCACCATGGTCCCAATGGGCGGCACGGTGGCAGTTGTTAGCACTGCTGCCTCACAGCTCCAGGGTCCCTGGTTTGATTCCAGCTTGGGGTGACTGTCTGTGTGGAGTTTGCACATTCTCCCTGTCTGCATGGATTCTGCCGGGTACTCCGGTTTCCTCCCACAGTCCAAAGATGTGCAGATTAGGCGGATTCGCCATGCTAAATTGCTCCTTATTGTTGAAAGATGTGTAGGTTAGGTGGGGTTACAGGGGTAGGGCGGGGAATTGGGCTTAGGTCGGGTGGTCTTTCAGAGGCTCAGTGCAGACTCGACAGGCCAAATGGTCCCCTTCTGCACTGTCGGAATTCTGTGGATTCTTATTTGAATACATGCTCAGAGCTCTGATAATATGGGTTCTGGAAAAACTAGAGAAATGTACTTGTCTCCCTTTAAGGTATCTTACAAAGTCAAGCACCACAGGCAGCGAAGATAAAGTTGGTATCAATTTTCATTGTACAGTAAATAAAAGCTTTCAGTGTCAATCAGTTTTAACTTTGGTAATCATAACTAATGCACAATGAACCAAAGGCATATAACATTATACTGTTACATAAACAAAGTGCCCACCAAATAGACTTTGCATACTTCTCTTTTGCTTCAAGCAATAACTTGTTTTATTAATGTTAAGAACATACTGTAGTAAGGATAAACCTCAATGACAGGATGTGGTTGGGCTGCAGATATATGACTTCATTTTGACTTAATCACTAGAATGGCATTTCCAAGCAGCAACAGAAACAGTATTCTTCTGGGAAACAGCTACAGTAAACTATAATGTTATAAATCCCATTCCAGCTTAATGCACAATATGAAACACAGAAGGGAAAAGACATTTGAAGAGCAATTTAAACATGATTATTTTTGATTCTGTCAAGCATGGGTTCAAATAATACCATCATTTCAGGAGCCCGACACTGTGTGAAGTTGTATCTGGATGGCTCACGCAGTGGTTTTGAAGCAGGGAGGGAAACTCCATAAATATTTATATCTGTTGAGCAAAGCGGTGGGTGGGTTGCACACAATGGCAATTCATTGTCTGAACAGCTATGACTCTATTTTTCCATATGAGTTCACATTTCTTTGTACTATTCCTTGGTGTGTGTACACATCCGTCTGCTCAGAGCTGAGTAAACTGCAGTCGCTCAAAATCTTATGTCGCCTTGACTTCCATTCATCAGGAAGTTGTTTATCTGCATGTGGCTCCGTTGTTACTGGTGCTCTTGCCTTGGAGGCAAAAAGACCTAAGTTCCAGTCTCCTTACAGGATTGCTCAAATTAGTTATTTAATTTGCAAAACCAACAGCCAGTAAGTGAAAAAATAATCAATTGGTTGTGACATGTATTGGGAGCTCCTGAGGACCCAGAACATGCCATACAAATATTAGTTCCTTCTTGAACTTTTATTTTTTGTGGGTGCTCTTTATACCTTCTCTGTTGCTTTCTAAAGCGTAATACATTCCTGGTGATGGAGGAAGCATCTTTGAGGACTCCATGAGGTAGCTTTTGATGACCTACAATAATATGAAATGCTGGCACAGTGCCCAGCACTGTTGCCTCGCGGCTCCAGGGACCCGGGTTTAATTCTGGCCATGGGTGACTGTGTGGAGTTTGCACATTCTCCCCGTGTCTGTGCGGGTTACCTATGGGAGCTCCGGTTGCCTCCCACAGTCCAAAGATGTGCAGATTAGGTGGGGTTATGGGGATAGGGTGGAGGAGTATGCCGAGCTAGTGAGTGATTATTGGACGCAAAAATTGGGGGAAATTTCTGGTCTTCAGATTTGTTATCAATCTTAGTATTGCACAAAGTCAAGATTTACCCCAGTGCGCCTGGAATCTTAATGATTAATCTTTGAACAGTCTGGCAGATTCCATCAGTTGTAGGAGTACCAAATGTAAAGGACATGGTGGCATCCCCATAACATTCACTCTCAGTGCAAAACTTTGCAAGGTTTAACATATATTAATGACTGGTGTGAAAACAGAAGCATACTTGCACCGGTGGATTATCGGCTGCTATACTGTGATCGGAGTCTCGCTCTACATCAGACTTATTACACCCGAGCCAAATCAGATACAAAGGACGCGATTTAACCGGAAGACAATCTATGTCCTGTTTTGGGCACATTTAGCAGGGTATTTCTCTGCAGCTGCGGCACTGAGACACCCCGCTATTCAATGGCACCTTGCCATTTTCTTTGGCCTTGGGGATTTTCTCTCTGTCGAAGCCGCACAAAGTCATTTCCTGCAGATCGGGCTGCCATTTTGCTTGGCTGCCCTAATCGTTCTCCTCAGCCTCCACCTGCCCCCCATTTTCAATGCCCTCTCAGCCCCTCCTTCATACCCCCGCACTGCCATCATCAGGCTCAGCTGGTTCAAGTTCTTCCTGGTTAGCCAAAGTTTTTGGAGGCACATGCGATCCGGCATCTCCCCAAAGGACAGGCGCTGACGGTATACACGTAGCCTGAGAAGTGCCTCCTTCGCACCTCCTCCTCGGCCTATTGGACGACCGGCTTTCCAGCCTCACTGGTTGGCCCCTGCTCTTCTGAGGCAGGCTCATCTTGCACATGGTCCACCCGAAGTATGCCCTGCACCTCCAGGTGCAGCCAGGTAGGAAGAAATCTTTGCTGGCAGTACTCCAAAATTCATTCTCTACAGAGGGAGAGAAGACATGTCAGCAAGGTAAGAATTCCCTTGCCCATCCAAATCCAGCAGCCTCTATAGTGACCCTGAGTTGCACTTCAGCTCCACCCTCCACATGTTCACCCCTCCCACTCCCACGCCTCAGCCATTCTCCCCGATATGTTGCTTTCCAAACTGAATCCATGTTCCCATCAGTGAGTGGCACTGGGGAGCCTCTATCCTCACCACCTGCCCCATCAACGGGGTACCATTGGCTGTTGCAACCCATGTCAGCGATAGGCTGTGCAGCCCCTGTCCTGTTTCCCCAGAGGGGCTACTGTGGGTGACCTCATTGGGTGGACTGTGTGTTATCCCAGAGCATGGTGGGACCGGTGGAGAAAGTCACCATGTGCCACCAATCGCCTCCATGTTTAGAAGCGTCTGTGTGGGCAGGTCCTACAGGTGGGGGTGAGGCAGGCAAGTGTGCATCTGCTGGGAGTGTAGCTGCAGTGTGATGTGGATCCTGGGTTCGACACACAGGTTGTGACAACCAGACCGGGGGCAGGATAGATGGGAGCCTGGACGCAGTGGGGAGGCAGGGCTTGGAGACAGCTGATGGTCCCGTGAAGTGGGCTAACCTATGTGTACCTGTTGAGGCCCCTGCCCTCAGAGGGGCAGTGTGCCAAGGAGGGTACAAAGGTCATGGTGCATGTGTCCTTTGTTTGGGGTGAGCTCTGATATTCCCCTGCTTCCCCTGCTGTGGGGCTGTGCTTTTGAGGAGTGCACAGAGGAGTGCGAACACCTGGTGTGCCACTGATTGAGCTTGGCCACACTCATCCTATTGATGGGTCAGCTGGGGTCTGATGGTTTCCAGAGGGGTGGCCCCAAATGACCAGAGGCTCTGTGAACAGTTACAGGACACAGTGAGCGGACGGCAGAGTGAGCAGCCTGTAACTTGTAACAAATGGGTTAGTTTAAAACAAATACTGCAGCAATGGCTGCTCGAGCCAGGATACCCCGATCCCGAGGGGGACGCCCTGAATCCACGGAGCTGTCACTCCCCACTACTCCGCCCGCCCTGGCATCCAACCCCCAGCAAGCGCTACAATTCTTAACAGTTTTTCAAACTTTGCTTACCTTTTCTCTCCTCCTCGGCAGCCATGATGCCTAGACCCCGGTTGTAAATAACTGTAGTAAATCGAATCCGTGTGACTTCAGGCTGAGCGGGTTTTATTAGCATTGCGGAGGCGCGGACAATCGTGATTCAAATGTGCAAAATACATTTAAATACATGCAAACGCCGGTTTTTGCATGCCCCCACCAGCGTGGGGCGCAAGCCTTGTTATTGCCACCAAGGAGGGACCGGAACATGGTGCCCGAATCGGTGACGGGCACGGGCCTCAATTTTGGCTGGGCACCCGATTCTCCGCCCAATCACAGTTCACACTTGCGGCATCGCGAGGCGGAGAATTTAGCCCCACATAAATGTCTCTCTCTGTTCTTCGGTAACATGGAAATGCTGTCATTCATGCAGCTGCAGTTGGGGAAATATGTTGCGGCAAAGAGTGTCACAATGAATTAGGACCAGACATCCGTAATTAGTATTAATGCCACAGAAGGAATGCAGTCCTGCCCTCAGCTTCTTGGTGTTCCGACACCCTTTATCCAACCCCCCATTGCAGAGAAGAATTTTAAATCCTTTCCTTCACAACCCAAAGAGGCCTTGGGTTAATGAGGGATGATTGCTGTCTTCCTGTGCTTTCCTGGGAGATCCTTATCGGATTGTTCTTTATTGACGGCTGTCTTTTTAATCCAAGGATGCTAAGTCGGCCCATTGTCTTCGATAATTAGAAGAAAAGTAAACCACACATGCAGCTGGCAATCCAAAGTAAAAACAGAAAATGTTAGAAATACATTACAGGTTAGTCAGCTTCAGTGGAGAGTCAGGGCAGATTGTGACATTTTGGTTCAGATCCTTCCAGTGTATTGGATATGTTGCAACCTAAATTTTATGACCTTGCTTTCCAGCGGAAATATGAGCTCCATTGCCTCATCTCTCTCAATATCAAAAAGCAGTTTTATTAACATCCCTTATTAATATATGACAATTAATATGCCTTTTGTTCAGTAATGTTATTTTTCTTTTACAGTATTTAAAATGGATGATGGTTATGTTTAGGGAGACATCGTGAAATTATTTCCCTGGTGGGGGACATCAAGGATAAGGGGACACAAAGAGAGAGGAAATGTCAGGAAGCACTACCGTGGTGGGCAGCACGGTGGTTGGCATAGTTGCTTCACAGCTCCAGGGTCCCAGGCAATGATCTATACCGGGCAGCACAAGTGAGTAGACACCAACCCCCCAGCCCAAGACCTTTCTGCCCCCTCGTGAGCATCCACCCCCCAACCCTCCCTCCACCTCCTCTCCCCCTTCCTTCAAAACCCCTCTTCCACCACTGTGAACCACGGGTGTGGTTAATGATGCCCTCTCTGTGTCTCCTCACAATCGCGGGGAGAGAGCCCAGACTGGTGGTAGTGTGCTGGCCATAAGAATCTTCACCACATTTGATGAGCGTGCCCTGGAGGTGACAGTGGTGGTCGAGGACAGAGCAGAGGCAAGCGGACGCTGCAGAGGTGAGGAACCATCAGGCCCGACCCGGAGGATCTGTCAAATGCGAGTTGTTATTGCCTTACTGACTGACCCATCCCTCCCACTGAGCACATGTCCATTCTCCTGCAGGTCCTCCAGCCAATGGCGCCGGCCCATCCGGGGTGTCCCCCTCCTCTGCCTCCCAGGGGACCTCCTCCGAGGGGAGCTTCAAGGAAGTCAGGATTGATGGTCACAGCTTCCAGCCCCCACCCTCCACCAGCGCAGAAACAGGCAATCCGGTGGGAAATGTTATTGGTCAGGCTTCTGGGGCTCAATCTGGTGAGCACCACACAACTGCTGATGGACATCAGTTGGAAGCAGGAACTCCCAAGGCGAGACAGTAGTCAGAGGTCCGCTGGATCTCAGGACCCAGCTGGGTCCCAGCCTGATGCTGTGACTATGGAAGAGGCTTTTCCAGACCGGATAGAGATGTTAGGGTGCAGCCATGGCATTCAGAGGGAGATCTCAGTGACATTCCAGCAGATCCATAGCCGATTAGAGGTGTCCCAGAGGTTTCGGGCACAGGAGATGTCGCTGGCAATGCATGGCACCGAGGCCCTCACTACTAGGGTGCTGACCACAGTGGAGAGCCTGGTGCACTACATTGGCACAATTGTTGGAGGTGTCCATGGGCATTGCGCAGTCAGTGATGGCCATAGCTGAGGGTCTCAGCAGAATGTCGACCTTGTTGGGGAATGTCACCCAGGACCAGACTGACCTTGATGAGGTTCTGCGGGACATGTTCCACTCCCAGGTGGCAATGGCCGATGCACTGCGGAGCTTGACCTAGTCACAGGTGGGCATTGCCAAGCCGCTGCAGAGCATGGCCCAATTACTGAGGAGCATCGCCGAGGGTGTTGACACAATGATGTAGACCATAGGGCACTGCCAGTGTTGGCAGAGCCAAATGATGCAGAGCCAGCCGCGGCTCGAACCAGCTGCCCCTCCATCCTAAGACGAACCCCAGGGCAAGGTATGAGGATGGGCACCTTTGGGAATGTGGGGAATTGTTATACACAGTAAACAGACGTGTGCAAACCAGTATGCCGCCTCTGTCACTTTCTTTCGCAATGCGAACCGACCTCCGAATCCTTAGCCCATCTCTCCAGGCATCCTCCCTCCCAGTGGCACTCAACCACCCTCTGGCCATGGACATGTCCCCGGAGCTGTGTCCCATCCCCTGGGAGTTCGGATGTTGGTTGCTGCGTGTGCGGTGTTGCCGCCCGCAGTTTTTAAGCACAGTGTTCATGCATCAAGGTGTGATTGGAATGCTAGGGAACGATTCCCACATACGACATGCTACCAACGGGAAACCACTTGGGTTATGTGAAGTGCTCACTCAGCCATGATTGCCAAATCCCTATTAGCCTTCAGTAGTTGATGTGGGTTATGCGTGGTAGGTGGGGAAGATAGGCAGGGGCAAGGGTTACTCGCAGAACGGGTATACACGATCCAGGGGTTGACATGGTAGAGCCGTGCGCAGTCACCCCCCCAGCCCCCCCCCCCCTCCCCCGTACCCTCCCATGGTGGCCCACCCCTGCGGATGGTACACCCCCTACCCCAGCCAAGTGTCTCCTGCCACCGCTGTTAACTGGGGCAGCAAACCTGTGAGCAAAGGTGGATACTCACCTCCTCTGCTCCCCACAGAAGCCCTTCCCCCAGGTTCACATTTTTAAAAAGGAGTACTAATCGGCGCCAGCTTGACCACTTGCTGGGGAGGCCGCTGAACAATGGGAGGCCATTGGAAATGAGGTTTCTCTCATTAATTGTATAGTAAGGGCAGCACGGTGGCGCAGTGGGTTAGCACTGTGGCCTCACGGCGCCAAGGTCCCAGGTTCGATACTGGCTCTGGGTCCCTGTCCGTGTGGAGTTTGCACATTCTCCCCGTGTTTGCGTGGGTTTCGTCCCCACAACCCAAAAATGTGCAACCTGGGTGGATTGACCATGCTAAGGTGCCCATTAATTGAAAAAAAAAATAATTGGGTACTCTAAAATTTAAAAAATTTATTGTATAGTAATAGGGCCTAAATGGTGATAATTGGTTCTCGATTGGTGCGCGATCCCGATTTCTCCTGCAGGAGAGGGCCGGTTGCATCTCAAACTGTTTGGTGCCCGGCACGGTTCTTGTTTTTGACCTCTTCCGCTATTCACTGGCCTTGTTTCGCTCAAGCGAGAGTACAGCAAGGCTGGAGAATCGCACTCAGAGGGCGGAATTCAACCAAACAATTGTTCAGTGTCATTTTCGGCAAATGTGGCGGGGTGTTTCCCATCGGCTTTTTGGGTGAGATCCATTCCTGTAAAACCCACACCGGGGCGCAATTTAATAACCGCATTGCGCTTAAGTGAGAGCGCGACAAGGCCGTTAGATTGTGGGAGAGGCCAAAAAAAGTACCGTGCCATGCTCCGATCAGTTTGCGATCTAATTGGCCCGCTCCCATTGGCGAAATCAGGAATCTGCCATCACCTGGCAAGAAACCAACAATCACCTCTTAAGCCCAATCTCCATGCAATTAATGGGAGCTTCATCCTCACGTGCTTCACATAGGACATGGCCTCATCCATCATTTCCCCTCTCCCCTCCCTCCTTCCTACTCTCCATTCTTCAGCCTTCCCCTTCCCCCTCCCTCCCTCCCTCGCCATCCCTCAGCCTTCCCCCTTCCCCCTCCCTCCCTCCACACCCCTCAGCCTTCTCCCTCTTCACCCCCTCCCTTCCCCCCATTCCCTTCACCTTCACCCCCCTTCCCACCATTCCCTCCCCCTTCTCCCTCCCTCCCTCCACACCCCTCAGCCTTCCTCCTCTTCAGCCTCTCCCTTCCCCCCATTCCCTTCACCTTCACCCCCCTCACCCTGTTCCACCCTTGCAGGCTCTGTGTAACATCACTCCAGGGTGATGGGTCTGTGCCAGCGCTGTCAACATGTCACTGTCACGGGCAGGGGTTGATGACAACCCGCTGAGAACTGAGTGCTGATGTTCCTCAATCCATGCCATAGCCCGACTCCTGCCTGCCTGTTTCTGAGTGCTCGCTCGCACCCATCTCCTGCACATGGTGCACCTGGGTAGTTGGGGCAGGGAGGCTGGAAGAGTCATCCAGGGCCTCCATGTCCGGGGAGCTGGGCTGGGTGATTGGTGCTCAGCCCACATTGCGGACAAACGTGCTGGAGGTGTCATATTTCCCGAGCACAACAATTGTTAATGCTGTACATTCATGTCCCTAACTTCCCCAATACCCCGATGATGGCAGTCCAGTCTCCTCAGCCCTCCCTACCCCTTCCCACACCCCTTCCCCCCCCATCGTACCCTCCCCCCTTGCCCCTATCTCCACTCCCCCTGGTGACCTTTCAGTGATTCTTGACCTGTTGAGCCTTCCATGCTCTACCACTGCGCCTAGGTGTGTCCCCAGGATGCACATCAGATGTGTCGGTCTTGCGACTTTCGATGCCCCTGTCAGGCGTCCTCTGGGGGCCCTGGGGCCAGAGGGCACTGGTGTACTTGCTGGCAGCACATTCCCCATCGTGCCACCCTGTTCCAGATGCTGACTCCGAGTCGCACCGCGATCAGGGGTTTGGGACTCGAGGGGAGCTGGTGGTCACCGTCGGCATTCATAGGGTGGCACTTGGTTGGCACCCAGTGCCCTCTTCCTGGTCAATGCCCATAGGGCCCTGGGGATCACCTTGGGACAGAGAGGCAGCTGGATTGTGTCCCGGCCGCCCCTGCAAAATCTGGCTATGCCAGCCCTGGTGGCTCTCCAATGTCTGCAGCATAGTGTGAACACACTTGGCCATGCCCCTCAGTAACCGGGACATGCTCCGCAACGCCTCAGCAATACCGACCTGAGACTGGGACACCTCCCCCAGTAACCGGGACATGCTCTGGGCGGTCTCGGCAATGCCCACCTGAGACTGGGACTTGCTCGACTGTGCCTCATCAAGGTCCGCCTGGTACTGGGTCACGCTCCAGCGACTGGGACATGCCGTCGAGGTGTTCAGCCATGATCGTCACTGAATAAGCCACACCTTAGACACCTCCACTCATGCTGCTGATGTTGTGCACCAGGCTCTCCTGCGGCCGCCACTCTCGCAGTGTTGTCCTCGGTGCCACACGTTGCTGGCACCATCTCCTGAGCCCACAGCCTCTGGGACTCTCCCAGTCAGCTATGGACCTGGTGGAGTGTCGCTGACATCCCCCTCTGAATATCACGGCCGCACCCTAGCATCTGCATCAGCTCCGGGTATACCTGATTCAGAGGCTCAATATCTGACAGGGACCCAGCTGGATCCTGGGATGTAGCAGACCTTCGACTGTCTTGCCTGTGTTCCTGCCTCCACCTGATGTGCATCAGCAAATGTGTGGTGCTCACCGGAATGTGCCCCAGAAGCGCCTCCACTACTGTTGCCCACCGAGGTGTGTGTCTCTGCACTGGTGGAGGGTGGGGATGACAGCTGTGCTGCGAATGCGGTGGTCTCCTTGGAGCTCTCCTCTGAGATGTTCTCATGGGAGGCGTGGGGGGGGGGGGGGGGGGTGGAGACCATCCCTGTCGGGCTGGCACCATCTGATGGGGATCCTGCGGGAGTAGGGACATGTGGTTAGTGGGAAGTATGGGTCAGTCGGCATGGCATTAACAGCTCACGTGTGACAGGTCATCTGGGTGGGGGACGGTGTCACCTCACCTCTGCGTCGCATGCCAACCCCTACGTCAGTGACAGATCCATCCTCAGCCACCCCGCCACCTGTAGGGCCGGTTCCTCGTAGGGGGTGAGGACTCTGATGTCCGGCACCCCACCGCCCATCTGGGCCCTCTCCCCTCTGTTGTCAGCCAACTTCTCCTGCATGGTTACAAAGCGAGCATCGTGAGCTGCACGCATTGTTCATCGTGTTGGCAAGGGGAGCTTTGGTGGGAGGGAGGGGGGGGTGATGGGACATGTGTGGGGGCGTGGGGAGTATGGGGGGGAATGGGAAGTATGGGGGGGGTGTGGCCTGGGCATCACTGCTGGGCATGGGTGGGCCAGGGCTTGGAACGGTGCTGGGCGATCGCATTGCCAGGCATATGCTCGCGTGGGGGGGGAGGTGTTCAGGGGGCAGGTGCCAACCCACCCGTGTGGCCAGTGGAGGTTGTTGACCTGCTTACCGCTCTGGGTGCCAGTCCTCCTGGTGACGCTCCCTGAACTGACTGCCACTTCCTCCCAGGCGGCACTGGCTGACAGTCATTTGTGGTGTGAAGCCCATGAGGCCCCATTAAGTGGTCCAATAACGTTTTATAACAGTAAGAAGTCTTACAACTCCAGGTTAAAGTCCAACAAGTTTGTTTTGAATCACTAGCTTTCGAAGCACAGCTCCTTCATCAGGTGACTGTGCCCACCTCAGTCAAACACCGGCATCTCCACATTTTGATTTTATAACAGTGATGACTTCGCCAGGCCAAGCATCGGGAAGCTCGTGGTAGTTCCCCACTTAGAAACCCTTCCATAAAATCACTCCCCTCGGTTTTTTGGTCCTGGGGAGTTTCTCCCTAGCCCAGTCCACACATAGAAATGTTTTCATCATTGGGGAGTTGAACTCACCGGCCAGACTGGCTCCTCAGAGATCGGGCCGCCATTTTGAAAGGGTGCTCCGATCGCTAAGTGAACCAAGAACAAAAATCAATACAGCATAGGAGCAGGCCCTTCAGCCCTCCCAAGCCTGTACTGGTGGTGATACTACCCTTGGCCAAAACCCGAAAGAACAAAGAACAATACAGCTCCTCTCGGGTGCTGCTGACTGCCATTCTCAGTGGCCTCCTCTCACACTCTCCTCTGGAGAGTAGTTCTGCACTACCAACCTCACAATGCTTTCGCAATGTTTTCATAAATTGTAAATTTTCAAATTATTCCCTGTTCGTCAACGTCTAGATCATTAATAAATATCAGGAAGAGCAAGGGTTAACTTGAGAATTTCCCACACACCCCCATCCACGGGCAATATCACCACCCGCACACACGGCCATTAGCCTCCCTCCCCAAGTGAGGACACCCTGCCATGTGGTCTCTGAAACCACCTTCCCTTTCAAGGTCTCCCACACTTCTTCTGGGCCCCCCCACCCTTAATCCTCTCAAACCGTCGCACCCCCTTCAGACCCTTTTTCATGGGCATGGCCTGCTCAGGCCCTGATCCTTGGCAACACCACCCTGGCACCCAGGCACCCTGGAAGTACCCATGTCCATCTGGAAGTGCCACCTAGGCACTTTGGTAGTGATAGGGTGGCAGTGCCAAGATACCAAGCTGGCAGTGTTGAGATGCCCCGGTTCCAGGGGGAGAGCCAGAGTGTTATATTTGTGTGGACTTGTACTAAACGGTGCCAGGTCGAGGCTTCGCTGCGGAGACCTTTAGCTCCCGGGTACCTGGAGATGCCGGTGCATGCATATTTAAATGAGCACAGGTGAGATCCAGAATGCAATGTCTCATGAGGTTTGGTTGAATCTCGCAAGATGTCTCGCTTGAGAGGCCTCTCGCGGTATTCAACGCCGCGCGTTGAACCACCAAGTCAGGCACGATGAGGCCGGTAAATCGTGCCCAGAAATATTTTCTTGTTGGTTAAATGTATCAAGGGATCTGGAGCAAGGGTGGATAAATGGGTTTGAGGTGAAGGTCAGTCATTGACTATTTGAATGGTGGTGCTGGCTCAGAGGGCGGAATGGCCTATTCAAAGTCCTTATAATCCTGTGTTCTCATTGCATAAGATTGAGTCACTCTTTGGAATGACAGATGGAAGGATGTCAGGAAAATCTTTTAATGTGTCACTTCCACTCCTGCACCTGAATATTATGACAAAGAACACACCTAATTTCTGTCTGATATGCAAGATAGCAGCTTTAAGAAGGCAGCACATTCCTGAAAAAGTAATAATTTGTTGGCATTCTACCAGACTTATATTGTGGGTGGTCTAGAGTATATTTTGGCAAAGTGATGTAACTTTGAGCCCCAGATCTGCAATGCTGTTGGAATCATGTAAGTCTCAGCTTGTATAGGGGGATGTGAGAATCAGAGATACAGCACTCTAGCTTTCATGACCCATCTGACAAGGCTGTACAGGAGCGAAGCCACACTCAGGGTACGCTTCCGACAATTGATTTCTGCATTGCTGTAATATTAAACTTACGAGGCCATGAATTCCATGGGAACTCTCCTAATATTCGTCAATAGTTCTGAACGGAAACTCCTCATCACAAAAATAGTAGCACCTTAGTACAGCTAGTTTCCAATATTTGGGAGGTTCTGCCTAACCTCAGTGGGTAGGAGGAGATGTAGATTTGTCTTGTAAACCCACAGACTGAGCTACCTGCAGCTCCACAACAGGTAGGGCAAGGAGGCAGGTTCCAAATCCAGCTAGAAGAGGATCAAATCCCGTGTCATTGGGACCAATCTGATCCACACTGGCTGCCCAACCAACTGGCCCCTGAGTCGCCTTGGCATCGTTCGATTCCCGACTTGGGTCACTGACTGTGCGGATTCAGCACATTCTCCCTATGACTGCGTGGATTTCCTCCGGGTATGCCGGTTTCCTCCCACAAGTCCCAAATGACGTGCTGTTAGGTGAATTGGACATTCTGAATTCTCCCTCAATGTACCCAAACAGGGGCCGGAGTGTGGCGATGAGGGAATTTTCACAGTAACTTCATTGCAATGTAATGTAAGCCTACTTGTGACGCTAATAAAGGCTCATAGAATCCCTACAGTGCAGTAGAAGGCCATTTGGCCCACCAAGTCTGTACTGACCCTCCGAAAGAGCACCCTACCTAGGCCCACCCCAGTCACCCCACGTAACCTTTTGGACACTAAGGGGGAATTTAGCATGGCTAATCCACCTAACCTGCACAACTTTGGACTGTGGGAGGAAACCGGAACATGCAGAGGAAACCCATGCAGACACATGGAGAACATGCAAACCCAAACAGACAGCAACCAAGGCCAGAATTTGACCTTGGTCCTTGGTGCTGTGAAGCAGCAGTGCTAACCACTGTGCCAATGTGCTGCCCATGGCTCAGAGGCAGGGACACCACCGCTGAACCACAAGATCTCCAGGCTGTACTTTACTCCAGAGAAAGGTTGAGTGAAACGTTGTGGCTGAAGTAGTCTCAGATCCTTCGGGTTGGACATTCCGACGAGTGCGCCTAGCCTCAGTGTTTTATGGACATACGTTCTGAGTCTCTGGCCAGTATTTACCATGTGTCACAGGTGGGACAGGAAAATTCAGAGCGCGGCCAAGAATCAATCGCCTTGCCCGCGACCATACCCGCCACTAACGAGCCTGGAAAATCCGGTCCTCGGTGTAAAATAGACATAAAATGAATCCAATGAGGAATTCAGGCGAAAACGTTTGACCCAGAGAGAAGAACATGGAACCACCCACCACATGGAGTCCTTGAACTGATTATCATAGATGCAGTTAAAAGGTAGTGAAATATGTATGTTGGGGGAAAAGGAACGGAAGAATCCATTGGTATGGTGAGATGTGGCGTGTGGGGAGAAGGTTCACGTCGACCATAAACACCAGCATTCACCTGGCACAATAGAATTTCTGAGGATATTCAGGGAAAGGGAATGGTGTGTGGGGGGTCCTGAGTGTAATCTTTGACCATGTAGTTGTGTAAAAAACGCATGACAGAGTTGGTAATCTCTTCTATAGCTGTCCCAATTTTCATGGTCCTCAAAGGAAATGCAAAATGGAACAGATATAAAACTGGCTGCTGACTTGCCAATCCCCATTTTACACGAGTGTGTTTAGTTAAATAACCCCCAGTGTGTGCACACTGCCATGTTGTAACTGAAATAATAAACAAATAATAGAATGCATGTTTCACTATTTTATTACTACATCGTGAACAGCCAAGTGACATTGCATTTGCATTTTTCAGATCACCCTGGAGATGGGGCAGCATCGAGCACCTCTGGGGCAGCAGTAACTCTACTAAACTCTCTGTGGCCACGTTTTGGCCTGCACTCTAACAATTTATTTTTCCTGGCATTGTGTGTGGCTTGTCTGTGAGCTATTAATGTGATGCAGATCCTGTGTCAAGCTTTTGCAGTACTGTTTTTTTTAAAAAAACAAGCAAGTTAACATTTTAAAAAGATACATTTACACCAAATATGTCTCATCCTAAGCGCAGTATATTCCCTTTTAAATTCTGTGATGGTTAAATGATATTTCAAAAATTAAATTGCGCCCTAGTCCAGGTTTCAATCGGGTTTTCCACAAACGGATCAAATCCAAATATTCCAAGCTGGGTTTTACCATTCCGCAAGCTTCCTCGCCAATGATTTTGCCTTTCGATTTCATGTAGCTTGTCACTTTGCGGTTCCAAATGGTAAGTTTCCAGTCTGGAGTCAGGTATCGCGAGTAGACTGCTCTGCGGTATTGTATGAACAATAGCGTCATTCATTTTAATTGTGTTTGGATATATTCAAAGTCCAGCTGATGCATCCATCCATTCTTCTTCTAATTGCGGAGATAAGATTTGGCAACATTTCGCCCAGGAACAATTTTGCACACAATGTAAGATTTTCTTTTTGTTTTATTTAAATGATGTGTTCTGTTGTCCATGTCAGCTGACTGACAAAATAAAAATGCTATAGTGCAAAGGTAATACAAAAGAGATGACTTTTTCTAAAGTAAAAAAAATCTCTTCAAACCTTCCAAACCATTAAAACTGGCCACATGGTCCTTATTAAAACATTCCAAAACCCGCATCCCTCATTTACCCCCCATGCAGAGAGAAACTGCAGGCAGTGGTTTGTGGTTCATAAGTTACTGCTTTATAAAGCTAACTTAAGTTAAATTAAGCAAAAAGGTATACGGAGCAAAATTTTACAGAACTCACTCCTATCCATTACAGCCTCAATCATAACCCTCCTAATGATAATAAACACCATTTCCTGCATGACTATAAGGACATGCACCATCCCTATCCCCCACTGGTTAAGTCCTGCTGCCCGCTATTGTGCACGACCTTGTCCTACATAAGAGAGGGAACAATGCAGAGTGGCTGCATTCATCAGCCCAAGTCTTGGGCGCCCAAGTTTGTATGAGGTTACAGCCTCACTTAAATCTGGCCTGCACTACTTTGAGCCAGTCTGAACGTCTTAAAGGTTAGATGCATTCTGGCTGGAGCAGGTGCTGGGCATTGCAGGGGAAGAGCATTTGAGCAGAAAGAAAGCTGAATACTGGCATACCATGGTGGAGAGCATGCTCCAATATTCTCTGGCGCGGTTCAGGAGGCCTCGGTGTAGTAGGTGGAAAGGAGGATGGAAGCCTTCCATCTACAGAGGATCTGGAGGCCCTGCAGACAGGCATTATAAAGGACAGTGCCAGCAGTATAGCCCTGAGGAAATGGTTGCAGTGCCTCAAGAAATTCAGTGAACCTGAATGCGTTGTCAAGATCAGCGAATGCATCTTCAAATATCCCGAATCCTATCAACTGAAACATAGCCTCACACACTTCTCCATTCAACACCCCCCCCCCCCCCTCCCCATTCACTTCACTCACCTACCAATAATGTCTATTAACCAGAACTCATATTTCATACTCATAGCTTCATAACACACTCGCACTTCTCAATGCTGCAAGCCTCACACATGCTCCTCCCTCGCACCCCTATCTCACCTCACCTGACTGCAGCCCTACTCTTGTGCCTTCCTGATTTCCGATAGTCAAGAACTTCAACCTAGCCTGTCAGTTATTCAGGAACAAGCAGCAGGAGAAAAAGAGACTGATGATACAAATACACTGCCACTCCCTCCATCACTTGGCAGCCCACCAGATCAGATACTGACACTCTTTATTTTAGAGGAGAGCATAGAAGTGTGATCTGTACATGGTGATAGAGTTGGCACTGCAGCTAACTGTTGTGTTATGCTGCTTCGGATAACACAGGCTGCTACTTGATGCAGTCTTCACTAAAGGATGCTCCAGACTCTGAAATGAGTTTAACGTGTTTATTGAACTATAAACACAGTTCTGAAATGAGTTCGACTCTCTGCTAATCTAACTGTAGTAACTCAGTCTAACTGTACAAGCTTGCACTAAGCAATGCGCTGGGGTGTAATGCTGCTAATCAACCTTGTCTAACTCTCTAGATGTCTGTCTGTGGAAAGAGGCAGGGTGAGTACCTCATTCCTTTTATAGTGTTTATGTCATGCCCCCTTGTGGTGATGCCACCTCTGAGTGTCCTGACTGCCCATTGGTTGTGTCCTATTCTGAGTGTTCAGTGGTTACATGTTTGCATATCATAATATCTCCCCCTTTTGTTTTCTTTTTTTTTAGATGTATATACATGTGAATGTGTCTGTCTACTGTGACTGACTGAGGAATACAGAACGGAACAAACAAAACAAATGCTCATAAGTCCAGTCTCTGAGGCTTGCATCTGATCCTCGTCGACCGCCGGAGATGTGGTGGAGGGGATGACGGTGTCTTGACAGGCGAGTGGGAGGCATGACTGGTGGCCTCGTGGTTTGAGGTGTCTGGAGGTGGCAATTCGACATGTGGAAATGGAGGGGAAAGTGGGTGTGGGCAAGCAACCTTTCTCAGTGCCCTTCGATTCCTTCGCACAATGGAGCCATCAGCCATACGTATGACATAGGACCTGTCGAACAACGACAGCCGGAGCCGACCACTCACCATCCGGTATCTTGATCCTGATCGTGTCTGCCGGGGATAGCATGACCATATTGGTGGCAATGCGTCAGAACCCTGCTTCTGGCTGTCGCGAAGCTGCTGCATCTTCTGCAGCACCGGGAGGTGATCAAGGTTGGGCAGGTGTATGGCTGGAAGCGTCGTCCGCAGGTCCCTGTTCATCAGCAGTTGAGCTGGTGACATTCCAGTGGACAAGGGAGTCGCCCGGTACACAAGTAGTGCAAGGTGTATATCGGAAGTGGAGTCCGAGGCCTTGCGGATGAGATGCTTAACGATGTGCAACCCTTATTCGACTTTGCCATTGGACTGTGGATAGAGCGGACAGGCAAACGTGGACCATTGTCGACTGTGGAAGCACGGGCCATTGTCGCTCATGACGGTGTTTGGGATGCCATGCCATGAGAATGTCTCTTTCCACGCTTTGATGACGATCCGTGAGGTGAGGTCTGGCAGCTTCAAGACTCACATCAGCGAGATCACGTTTTCCGATAGTCCCCTGGTGATGGATCAAGGTTTGCACCCAGAAAGGGCGGGGACCTCAGTTCAATCATTTTTTAAAATGTTTTTATTGGCATTTTTGCATTTAATATCAAACCTTTGCAGAACAATACAAAAGCAATAATAATAACAACAGCAACACAAATATCACAAGTTGCCACTATGTCCGTGACTGTAGTCCCAGTACTATCATTTACTACATTATTTACATTCCCTTGTATTATACAGATTTTTTAAAAAGTGTTCTTTTTTTACTTGTTTCTAATTAAGGGGCAATTTAACATGGCCAATCCACCTAACCTGCACATCTTTGGGTTGTGACACAGGGATAATGTGGCAACTCCACACCAACACTGACCCGGGGCTGGGATCGAACCTGGGCCCGCGGCGCTGTGAGGCAGCAGTGCTAACCATTGTGCTGCCCTCAGTGCACCACTAAGCCTAAGGCGTAGCCGGTACAAGTGGAGGGGGAATTGATCCTGTGCAGTGACCTTAATCCAGAGTCCTCCCCACAACTCCATCCCGAGCTCCTCCCCCCATTTCTGTTGAGTCTCGTCCTTTTCAATAGGTTGCCCATAGATGTCGCCACATTTGTTGTCCCCTAAACAGTCCAACCCTGCCGCTGTGTCCAGAAATTTGTGTCCGAGTCTCCAGGGGAACGTTCTTCCTCCTGCAGAGCTGCACGTACCTGAACTTGTTCAATTTCAGGAGGTGGAGCCTCTCTGAGAGAACCCCGGGGTCACCAGTCTATCGTCCACGTAATGTCCACTACTCTCAGTGTCTCTCTGTCCTCCCTCCATGTCCTAAATGTGGCACCTATCCGCACTGTGCGAACCTATGGCTGTTGCAGATGGAGGCCTCAATGGACATCTCGCCAAGCTTGAAATGGTCCCTGAGCTGGTTCCATGACCTTCGTGTGGCCACTACCACCCAGTTCCTGGCGTGTGTGTGGGGTGCTGGGAGTGGTGCGGTGGCCATCGCTTGGAGAGACGTCCCCGTACAGGAGGCTCCTCCATTCAGACCCAGTCCACCTCCGGTTCCCTTAGCAACCCCACATCCTCTTTGCATTTGCCGCTCAGTGGTAGAATAGGAGGTTCTGTAGGGCCAGTCTTCCCACGTGTCGCCCTCGCTGTAAGATGGTCTTGCGTATCCGAGGGACTCTACCCTTCCAGATGAAGGCAATGATTAACTTGTTGACCCTGGCGAAGAAGGATTTGGGGATGAAGATCGGGAGTGATCGGAATACAAAGAGGAATCAAGGCAGCACCATCTTTACCCTTCCCACTAGGAAAAGTGAGTCCAATCATTGCATCTCCCACTTTACCTCCTCCAGCAGGCTGGCGAGGTTCCACTTGTGAAGCCTCGTCCAGGTATGGGCTACTTGGAACCTCTTGGTTTGGGTCACTTTAAACAGTAGTTCTTCCCGTTCCATTCCTCCCTCTCAGAGTTCACCGGGAAGATTTGGCTCTTTCCCAGCTTGCGTTTGTCACCTGAGAAGGCATTGAACTCCCTAAGGAGTCTTGTTATCTTTCCCATGCTGGCCAGGGGGTCTGACACATAGAGGAGCAGTTCATCACATAGAGTGAAACTCTGTGCTTCCTGCTCCCTCTCTGAGTGCTCGCCCACTACTCTACCGATTTAAGGGCGATGGCCAGTGGTTCAATTTCCAGTGCAAACAGATGTGGGGATAATAACCCCTGCCTCATTCCCCTATGCAGCCGAACGTATTCAGAGCTGGTGGCGTTTGTCCGTACGCTCGCCGAAGGAGTGCTGTACCAGCGCTTCACTCACGGGGTGAACCCTGCTCCAAACCTAAACCATTCAATCATCTCAATGAGGTACCTCCATGCTACTTGATCAAAGCCTTTCTGAGCATCCAGGGAGACAATCACCTCTGGTGTCCTCTCCCCAAATTATTACATTCAGCAGGCGTCTGATATTCACTCTGAGTTGGCTTCCCTTTACAAACCCGGTCTGCTCTTCCGCAATCACTCTGGCAGGCACCTCTCCAGGCGTCTTGCCAGCGCTTTCACTAGGACTTTTGTATCAGTGTGTAAGAGAGAGATGGGTCTGTAAGATCCACACTCTGTTGGGTCTTTGTCCTTTTTGGGGATCAGTGAGAGCGAGGCATGGGCCGGCATGGGCGGCAGAGCCTCCTTCGACAGTGAGTCAATGAACATCTCCCGCAAGTGTGGGGCCAGTGCTGCTGCTAATTCTATGTACAGGTCTACCGGGAACCCATCCGGTCCTGGCGTTTTCCCAGACTCCATGGAATTAATGGGCGGCTGATTCTTTCCCATCCTGCTTGGCATTGTGGTCGATGGAGAGTTAGTCTGGGGGATTATGATTACTTTTGGTGCCCGGTTGTTGGGGTTAAAAGGCCTTAGTCAAAGCTCATAGACGAGAGCCAACTTACTTGCGACCACAGAACTCATGGCCACCGCCAGAAGTCCCCCAGTTCAATCGTTTTTAATCAATTTAAATATATATTTAAATATATTGAGCTTCCCAACATGTTCCCTCCTCACTGAATATTCCTACCTGATCAATGTGGCGTCATATCAAGGTTTACCACAGGCTTTTGAAAACATGAAAAAGTCAAGGGTAACTTGGCATGGGCTCTAATGTAACTCCTGGGGGGAGAGGGGCATGCCTTACATTGCCCCTCTGACGCTGCCTCCTGACACAGTGCCAATCTGGCAATGCCAACCTAGCGGCACGGGGTGTGGGGAAGGACCACCGGCTAGAGTCTGTGAGCACTAAAGGAGTCTGATAACTCTGCACTTGCTGATAGGCTCAAAGAGGGCCCATCAGCGGGCAATGCTGAGTCTCAAGACACACGTCGCAATATTGACCATCTTTAATGTCAAGAGGTAAACCTGGATTTCAATTCAGCAATTATTCATACAGGTATGTTTTTACAAGTTTAAAGGCATTAATGCAGTGATCAATTTGTGTATATTTGTGGCTTGTGCCTTTGCGTTCTGTTGAGCGAGGGTGGGTTTGGTCAGGAGGGGGTAGACCTCATGGAGTGGGTTCCGGGGGGCCAGAAATAAAGGCAAGTGTGGAGATGCACAAAGTGTTAATTCAACTTTGCTGTGGAGACTGGAACCTGAATTAAGAGCGGTATTTTGTCGCCTGATTCACGAGTTGAAGGTTTTGACGTGGCCCTGTCTGTCTGCTGGGGATTATACTATTTCAAGAAGTGCACGGCGTTCTTCATGGTCTTCCGACGAATATATATCCCTCAACCAAAAATAGATAATCTGATTATTCCTGTCATGTGAAATACCTTGTCATCTAAAAGTTTCTACATTACTGAAGTGTTTCATTGGTTGTGAGGCATTTTGAGATGTCTTGAAGTTGTGCAAGACGCTATGTAGATGGAAGCTCTTTCTCATAAATGCCTCAGGGAAGCTGTCGACAGCTGATCCAGAGCTGGAGTCCCAATGTGGCTATAGAAAGTAACGGCCCCAGAAGTCACAAAGCCAAAGACAATTGATTCCAGAAAGTCCCTCACTGGCTCCCCTGTGAGGTGACGATTTGAAAGACATAGGCCAGAATTCTCCAGTCGTTGCGATTCACGTTTACCGCTGGCAGCGCAATCCCACCCATGGGTTTTCTGGCGGCGTAGGGTAGTTTTAATGGGAAATCCCACTGACAAGTGGCGGGAAGATAGCATACCATTGCCAGTGACCTGCGAGCCGCTTTGTACACGCGGCTTGGGGACCAGAATATCCAGCCCTTACTTTTTTTCTGGGCTCTGCCTGGGCCTCCTATCCTCTATCGGAGCAATATAATGCTAGTCTGGTTACGTTGCCAGCAACTGTGGGAATAGCACTGATAGCTTTCCCTTACAGATGCAGATGGTCCTCCCTGATTAAGCGGATGATCTCACCCTCATAATTCATAAGACATAGGAGCAGAATTAGGCCACTCGGCCCATCGAGTCTGCTCCGCTTCAGTTTGAGGTCTGAGGCTCTCGGGGTGGACAGACTTTCAATCCCATCCATTGCCTGGTCTGCTGCTGGGGCAGCCCAGATGGAGTTTCAGATACCCATTACACCAAGGATAAACACAAGTCCTCCTGCACATCGCAGTAATCAGGATTTTATTACAAATAGACACCGTTTGCCAAGTTCACTTCTTCCAATTCAGCAGCTTTGATGAGAGATTCTGTAAGCAGGTTGTGAGGTCATTTTGACCTTGAGCGAGAATGTAAAACAGCTATTATCAGATTAACTGCTCTTTAAAAACTTCTCCCAATGTACATATCCATTGAAGTCAAATGAAAATCAGAGGAAGTGTATAATGGATAGCTCAATCAAGTTCTCTGCCCGCTTTGAACAGTCAGCCAATACATCAGTGCCACCCTTCCCAACAGCCCCGGACCCACCCATACCCATTGTCACAACCTCAGAGATAAGAGCTGCCTTCATGAAAGTGAACCCGCAGAGGGTGACGGGCCCTGACGGAGTCCCTGGATGAGCAACCAGATCCTGCGCAGACCAGCTAGTGAGTGTATTTATTCACAGACATTTTCCACACCTCACTTCTCCACTGCGAGGTTCCCACCTCCTGCAAGAAGACCACCATAATACCAGTACCAAAGAAGACCAAGGTAGCCTGCCTCATCAACTACTGACCGGTGGCCCTGACATATGTTATCATGAAATGCTTTGAGCGACTGGTCATGAGACAAATAAACGCCAGCCTCCCAGATGGCCTCAATCTATTGCAGTTCACCTATCATCGCAACCGGTCCACAGCAGATGCTATCTCCCTGACCCGACAATCAACACTCGAACACCTCGACAATAAGGACACCTACGTGAGACTGCTGTTCACAGACTACAGCTCCACCTTCAAAACCATTATTGTGACAAGGCTAATAACCAAACTCTGAAATCTTGGACATTATCCCGACAAGACTAATAACCAGACTCTGAAACCTTGGACTTCATGTAACCCTGTGTAGCTGGATCCTTGACTTCCTCACCAACAGATCGCAATCTGTCAGGATAGGCAACAGCACCTCCTCCATAATAGTCCTCAATACCGGGGCCCCCGCAAGCATGTGTGCTCAGTCTTTACTGTCCCTATACACACACGACTGTGTGGTAAGATTTAACTCCAATTTGATCTATGAGTTTGCGGATAATACAATTGTGGCGGGTCGTATCTCAAACAACGACGAGTCAGACTACAGAAGGGACATAGATCACTTGGTTGCATGGTGCATCGAAAACAACCTCCCTCTAAATGTCAAAAAACTAAGGAATTGAGCATCAACTTCATGAAGCATCATACGACATACGCCCCCGTCTACATCAATGGCTCCGAAGTGGAGATGGTTCCTGGGGGTCACGATCACCAACAGTCTGTCCTGGTCCACTCACATTGGTTCAACTTTCAAGAAAGCCCATCAACGACTCTTGTTCCTACGGAAGCTAAAGAAATTCGGAATGTCTGCATTGACTCTCACAAACTTCTACAGATGTGCCATAGAGAGTATCCTATTTGGCTGCATCACAGTTTGGTATGGCAACTGCTCGGTCCAAGATTGCAAGAAACTGCAGAGTGTGGTGATCTCAGCCCAATGCACCACACAAGCTTGCCACCCTCCCATTGATTCTGTGTACACCTCCCGCTGCCTCAGGAAGGCAGACAGCATTGTCAAAGACCCCTCACATCTAGGTTTTGCCCTCTTGCAGACACATTCATCAGGCAGAAGATACAGAAGTTTGAAGACTCGCACGTCCAGACGTAGGAACAGCTTCTTTCCCACAACTACTAAACTCCTCAACAACTCTCCCTCGGACGGATCTGTTCCCTGGAAGACACGATGTCCTGTGCTGCTCTTGCTCATGTTGTATTTGCTTTGTTTGGCACTTGGTCCACACTGTAACTAATTACTTATTTGTCGATGTACTTTATCGATTATTTCTTTTGTCTACTGTGTACGTTGCCTTGGCCGCAGAAAAATACCTTACACTGTACTTCGGACATGTGACAATAAATCAATAAATCAATCAATTAATCAATCAATAGATATCACCCGTGTTACAATGCTATCCAAGGTCCAAATGAACGTCGACATATCCCACAATTACTCAGCTTTGTGCTTTATTGAGTTAGCGCAACTCAAGTTCAACAATTCATTTTGATCCTCATAGTTTGTTTACTGGAGTGAGTACAGGATGTTCATATTACTGCCCGGAACCTAGTGACACTGATGTTCGGCCAATTCATAAAGCTACACATTGAACCTCCGTCTTGCTGTTATACAAATATCTGAATCTGTCCAAATTTCTCACTGACCTGTAAAAATGTTTTCACAGGATATGGGAGTCAGGATATAGGGCAGCATTTTTATTACCCATCCCTAATTGCCCTTGAGAAGGTGGTGGTGAGCTGCTGCCTTGTACTGCTGCAGTCCATATGGTATAAGAACACCCACAGTGCTGCAAGGAAGGGAATTTCAGGAGTTTGACCCAGTGGCAATGAGGGAGCATTGATATATTTCCAAGTCATAATGATGTCCGGTAGCACAGTGTGCGGCACTGTTGCTTCACAGCTCTAGGGTCCGGAGGTGCACGCCGGAGGCCTTCGGCAGGCTCACAACGTGAAGCGCCCCCGACAATATAGACCCCCCGGAGATTGCGCGCCCCCGCGGATCGGTGGCTAGTCTGGCCGTCCCTGAGGCCGCACCGCCCCCCCCCCCCCCCCGCCCCGGTGAAAGATACCCCTCCCCCCTCCAGGGCAGCCACGGACTGAGTCCACAGCCTCCGACGACCGTTCCTGACAGGCAAAATATGGTTAGAACCATGCCATTGGGAACTCGGTCAGTTGCCGTCGGTGAATTGCAGAGTGGGGGGGGCCTCTGTGAATGGCCCCCTACCCTCACCGCGTAGACTGCACGCGCGCAATCCGCAGTGATTCTGCGGGTACCAGAGAATCGCTGGAGAGCCGTCACGCTGAATTATGGCGTCTATGTCCATGCTCCGCCCCTTCGCCGATCCTTATTTCGGTGTGGAGGCTCAGAGAATCCCGCCCGTTCTGTTAGGTAATTTGGACATTCTGAATTCTCTCTCAGTGTACCTGAAGTGGCGACGGAATGTGGCATCTCGGGGCTTTTCACAGTAACTTCATCGTCGTGTTAATGTAAGCCTACCTGTGTAAATAAAGATTATTATTAATGTGTGGTTTGGAGGGGAACGTGTATCTGGTGGATACTGGACGTGTACAACAATCTAAGAACAGTTGTCAGTCCTAGGATGTTTATCAGTTACATTCATTTTTTTAAATTGAGTAATTGTCAATGGCATCAACATCTTTGCAAGTAGTGGAATGGTGGCCTGACAACATTTATATAGCTGATAAATTCAGAACTCATGTTAAATATCCTACAATAGAGAAAATATTTTCCAGCTATATAAATGTTGTCAAGTGTATTAACAGGCCACTATTCCACTACTTGCAAAGATTTTAATGCCATTGGCAATTATTCAATAAAAAAAAATGTAACTGTGTAGCCATCTAAGATGGCCACCTGCAAAGGATCATAGGAATTATGACGAACCCAGGACTCAGACAGATACAGAGCCTATGACTATCTAAAACACAGGTAACCATACCTGATCGAAACCCCTGCTCGTTTGCATTTCAATGGCCCATTTTCCCAGGACAATAGAACTCCAATCAAGCAACCGGTACAGAAAGCACAACTGCCGAGGTCAATGACAGCTAAGGACCCGCCCAGCCACCAAGGCACTCGCCCCTTTATTGGCCGAAATCGAAGACAGTGATCAGAGCCCGGTCAAACTATTGGGCCCAAGGTTAAGGACCACCCCAAAGAGTGCAAAATCACAGAGGGATAAAAGAGGACACAGCCATGTGTTCTGTCTCTTTTGGATCCGGCCTGTGCCAACCCAATTGCAGCAGGAACAGCCAGCCAAGTTCAAGACCAATGATCACTACCTGATGGATGAGCCCAGCAGAGACAGAGCCACTTTCGTCGAACCAGCCAAGTGAAATCCAGATAAAGGCCTTATCCATTTGCACAGTGCCGGTCACCCTGAAGTTAAGTGTAGGTTATTGTAGCTGATTGGTGTAGTTTAACTCATAGTAGATATTGTGTTTACATGTCGAGTATGTAAATAAACCACCTTTTGGGCTAACTAACTGGTTGTGTGGTCATTTAATCGATATACGGGAAGGCTTGTGGTTCATCAACATTATTAATAGAGCAACAACTGATAAACACGTGGATTGTAGCAGGCTGGTTCGTCAGTCTGAGTAACTATAGAAGGATTAACAGTAGAGTCGAATCCAAGTAGGAGAATTGTTAATAGTTCAATAAACGTGTTGAAGCTATCTCCAAGTCTGAACCTTTCTTTGTCAGAGTGCACATCAAGGAAGCCTCTTGGTACGTCAAGAGCATAACAAAACATTGGTACAAATGTTTTGTTCAATCAACCCTGTGTCTGTACTCACTGAGTGTCTCCACTGGAAAGAGGAAGATCATGTGTGCTGTGTCCTTTATATATGGGTTGGTGTAATGCCCTCCTGTGGTAGTGTCACCTCTGTGTGTATTGTGAATGCCCATTGGTCATGTCCTATCTTACTGACCTATTGGTTGAATGTCTATGTGTCATGTCCCTGGTGCTCCCTCTAGTGTCTAGCTAATCTACGTGTATTTACATTAACCCCTTGTGTATTTACAGCGATGCATATCACCACAGTTCTGTGCCGTGGGAGCTTCCAAATGTAATTTGCAGCATGCCAGTGTCTCCCAATTGTCATTCTCAGTTGTATTATCCAAGTCACCAATGACAGTAACCAATACATTAACTTCTAATGGAGGCTCAGAGCAGCAGGCTCTAGAATTGGACTTCTTTCAAATGGTTGGGTATCCAAAGGTCAGGTGTTGGGGGCGGCGGCGGCGGGGGGGGGGGGGGGGGGGGGGGGGGGATGGGGGGGAGTGGGGCTGATGAAGTTGGGAGGCATCCATGAGATAATTAGCTCTTTGTACACTGCACATAAATTGCATGGTTTTTTCTCCTTTCATGTACAGCTAGCTTGTGACCATTGTCACAAGGTGTGATTATCAGACTCACACACACGGGTAATTTTAACTCTTTTAAATGGTCGGTATGTGTTGAGTAAGAAGATCAAATTGAAATAATTTCAAATTTGACCACAAGCAACTACCAACTGGTCCATGCTTCTGTTGGGCAGGGGCTGAGCAGCGACCAATCCAGTTATAGGAGTTGGGTTGGTCAGGACCAATTCTTAAGGATGTTCCTCCATGTTAACAAGCTTCATCTGGGTGGAAAACCCAGGATGTAAAATGGGGCTTGAGGGGTCACAGCAACCTAGTAAGTGCCTTTACAGGACCCCGCCAAGTGTTTTGCCCCAGCCCAACATGCTAAACATCATCCAGCCACACTATCGTCAATGACTTCTTGTGACCAGTGTCACTCCCCCATCTCACCGCCCTACACTCCCACTACCACTTTGTCCCAATCAATCATCACCATTTGTTCCCCTTCACCACAATCACTTCGCCCACCCACCCGGACCATCATCTCGTCCCAATATCATCTCGCCTACCTCTCCCCTGACCACATTCTAACTCCCCACACAATTTCTCAGCCCACCTCCACCACGAGACACACCCTCCCTACATTCCTATGTCACAGGTTTCCTCACATGATCAGCAAGCAGCCAAAGCAGTCAAACTGACTGTAATGTGGGATACCTGAAGAAAAATCAAAAAGGCATTCTTCAAAGAAAAATAAAGGTCAATGCACTTATTTCCCACTGCTTTAATAATAATCTTCATTATCACAAGTAGGCTTACATTAACACTGCGATGAAGATACTGTGAAAAGCCCCTTGTAGCCACATTCCGGCGCCTGCTCGGGTACACTGGGGGAAAATTCAGAATGTCCAATTCACCTAACAGTACGTCTTTCGGGACTTGTGGGAGGAAACCGGTGCAACCGGAGGAAACCCACGCAGACACAGGGAGAACGTGCAGACTCCACACGGACAGTGACCCAAGCCAGAAATCAAAGCTAGAACCCTGGAGCTGTGAAGCAACAGTGCTAACCTCTGTGCTACCATGCCACTCCACTTCCTGCAACAATTGGGCAGAATTTTGTAGCCCTGTCAGGGTGGGGCGGGGCTGTAAAATACAGCAAGCCGTTCAAATGTTCATTGTCTTCAGTGGAACTGGAAAATCCCGCCCGCCACAAGGTATCACCCATTGTCTTCCCATACCATTTAATCAAGGAGTTCTTCCTGACAGGCTCAATTTGAAGGAAAGTCAAGCTGATTTTCACCAGAATGCAGAATTAATATACATATTTTAAACTTTAAGGCAACTTTAAGGGCTAGGCCCGCGCCGGAGTGGCTCCCGCTCTGCCGATGGTGCCAAAACTGGCACCAACGGCCTTTGGCGCTACACCTCCCGGCGTCGGGGCTGGCCGAAAGGCCTTCGCCGGTCCGCGCATGCGCCGGAGCATCAGCGGCCGCTGACGTCACCACCGACGCATGCACGGTGGAGGGGGTCTCTTCCGCCTCCGCCATGGTGGAAGGCGTGGTGGCGGCGGAAGAAAAAGAGTTTCCCCACGGCACTGGCCCGCCCGCCGATTAGTGGGCCCTGATCGCGGGCCAGGCCACCGTGGGGGCACCCCCCGGGGTCCCATCGCCCCGCGCCACCCCCAGGACCCCGGGGGCCCGCTCGCGCCGCCAAACCCGCCGGCACAGAGGTGGTTTAAACCACGTCGGCGGGATTGGCCTGTCAGCGGCGGGACTTCGGCCCATCGCGGGCCGGAGAATTGCCACGGGGGGCCCGCCGATCAGCGGGGCGTGATTCCCTGTCCCGCCAATTCCCGGGTGGCGGAGAATTCCGGCCATGGCGGGGGCGGGATTTACGCCGGCACCAGGCGATTCCCCGACCCTGCGGGGGGTCGGAGAATTCCGTCCCAGGGGCTGGATTCTCTGCTCCCCAATGCCGAAATCGCAATTGGCGAGGGGGTGGGAATCCCCGCTGACGCCAAATTCGGCGGCGGCGGCACTTTGACGATGCTCCGCCCCCTGAAAAGCGGCGTGCTCGAGGAGGATGCCGCGCCACGTATCCACGGCCTAAGGCCATTGCTTGAGATCCGCCCCGCGATGCTCCACTCTGAACGGCCGAGTTGCCGACAGCGTGGGACACATGTCGTCTCACCCGTCATGAACTTAACGTGGCAGCTGTGGACTCAGTCGGGCGAAGGCTGATCCGTGAGCAGGAGGTCACTGGGGGCAGGCGATCCGGGGTGCGCGAGCAGCCGAAGTGGGGTACTATTTTTGTGGTCCGGGTCCGAGGGCTGAATCCACCATGAAGCACAGCACGGCTGCTGCAGGCCGCTGGCGGGTGCATGCATGGCCACAGACCCAGAAATGCTCAGGGCCGAACGGCAGTTGGAGCTGGGAGTTCTATGCTGCCTCCCTGCTAACCTCCAGCAAATCAGTGAATTGGTGGTACACGCAGGACTAGGGACTTAGGCTGGGATACTCCAAAATCCCAGGCAAGTGTTGACGTCAGTGCCAAAACCGACGTGTGCGACTCTCGCGTCAACGAGCCTCCTGGTCCAGGCATTCACCCATTCCTAGGGGGCTAGTATGGCGCCGGAATGCTGTCCGCTGCTCTGGCGCTCGAAAGCCGGTGTGCCACGGCCGGCGCGGGTCCGTGCATGCGTGTTGTTTGTCGTCTCCATGCTGGCCCCCGGGCAATATGGCGGAGCCCGACAGGGGCCCGGCACGAGGAATATAGGCCCCCCCCTCCCCGGATTTAGCCTGTCCGCCGATCGGTAGTTCCCGATCGCGGGTTTGCCCACCATGGAGGGCCCCCAGGAGTCGGATCCCCCCGCTCCCCCCCACCAGGACAGCCCCCGCAGCCAGAACTCCGAGGTCCCGCCAGGCAGGACCATACGTAATCCACACCGGCGGGACTCGACGGCGAACACTTGGCCCGACCTGCACGGCGGCGACCCCGCAGGCGCAATTGTCGCAAATTCTCCGGTCGCCGGTGTCGGAGCGGCGTGATGCGATTCTCGCGGAACGAAGAATCCCGGCCTTAGTCTCCCAAACGGGGAATCCAGCCCCAGATATTTTCATGTGATAATCTATTTTATTTTGAAGTGAACACTTTTGTAATTTTCACGTGATGAGTAAAGGAGCAAACTGCTATTCAGTTGAATACTTGTGTCTATATAACCACAATGTGTTGCAATAACACAAACCAGACCTGGACACTCAATCACTTCCATACTTCCTGAGTGTGTGTTCCCTGCCAACATACTGTTTTGTTCTGCGCCAGGCTGTTCGTCTGCAGCCATGCCCACGGAGACAGTTGTATGATTCAATCATTGACTACATCTGTCATCGCATTTGTGTTTCCACTCGGGTTAGGTACAACCAAAGTGGACAGCGGATAATTCATAGCAAGATGTCTGGATGTAGGATCACCGGGAGGTGCTTCTGAGATCAAAACCACATCTCGGGCATTGATATGTGGTTGAAAGCATTGAGAATGACAGCATCAAATATGTTGGGTAAACAGGGGAGTCTGATAAGGGGCTTCTGACTCACTCTGACTAAAGCTTCGGTTCAAAGCTTGGTGCAAACAAGCAAAAATAGATTCAAGAAAACGCAAATTCTGCCTCTGCTGATATCAATTTCACTCATAACGGGCACCTAGGCCCACAATGATTCAGATTCTTTAATGTTAAGGCTCAATTAACCCTTTAATTTGCAGAAATGTAAATTGTTGTTTGGCACTCTTTGGCTAGGGGTTTGGTCCCTCCACTTATAAGACAGTAATTTACTGAGACTTTGAAGTTTTCATTTATTACCTGTACCATACATCAACAAAAGAAGTTGCAGCTACTGCAGTGGCTGTGAGCCCAACAGTTTTGCTTGCCTAATTAAATGTAATTGCTTTATTTTGTACTGGCATTCATACATGCAGCATAGCCTTGTAATAACATAAATTGCATGGATGGTCAGAGGACTTTCTGACGCCACAGTGGAGACGCTCCTGCTGTCAATCCCTGCTCTATCTCGTGAGTCAAAGGAACAGGGCAGTCCTTGTCCGTGTACCATATAATTAGTCGCACTACAGGAGAAGCTCACTGTTGTGAAATTCCCTTGATGGACAGGAAACACGGTGACCTGATCTTGCTCCCGTTAAGTGCTCAGAAAGGTACATTTCCAGAGTAAATGCAACTGGCCATATAGTATGTGTTTTGAGGTAAGAGATGGATTAAAAAGAAGAAAATATAGGGTCGATTGGTGACATGACCTTTATCTGGCCTGGGCTGCAATATATCATCGTTTCCATCATTGATTGTGACAAAGGAAATCCTTGATCAAGAGGGCAATGTTGCCACGTACCTCCACTTTCTTCCGAAACTTTGAATAATGTCATTGTTAACTGGTTTTATGTTTAACTTCTCCACCTCACTTGACTGCAGGAATGTCTGCTAAAGTCAGCAGCGACCTGCGCTTTTTTTTTGGTCACAACGAAAGGAAAGCCTGTCGGAGGGCAAGGGTAAATTACAAGCCTGGAGCACATAATGAGCTCTCGAAAAGCTCTCCTGACCCTCACAGTGAGCGTGAGGCAAGCTGGAAGTGCGATACTGACTTCAGTGATTAATCATACGGTATATGGCTGGAGTCGCAGGCACTAATGATAGACCTGCCCTTTGGGCCTTTGTTGGCCACTGAACAAGAGTGTCTTCACTGAGTGCCGATCCCTCCCCTTTTGTTACTGGTGCCAGTAGGTCTAACAGTGGCCATTAAAGCAAACATGACACAACCTCAGTCTCGAATAGCATTTGGGAACTTTGTAAAAAGTACTTACATCAGACAGAAAAATACCTAGAGGGATTCATTGGCTGAGAATATCCCAAACATTTGTTTTTAACTGAAAACATGTAATGATTGATGAGGCTACTTCCTCGTCATAAAATCTTACCGATGGATAATAATAGAAAAAATACCATATTAAAGTGCAATTTGTTCAAAAATGAAGAAAATTTATTTTCTAACCTTTATTGTCCTTAATAAACTCATTAAGTGAGCCAAAAAAACAAACAGTATTTTTATTTTCAAATGTATTATGTTAAAGTTAATTTAACCGTATGTTGAGGGTGCAATTGCGGACGATATTTGGCAGTGATCCTCCAGCTTATGCCGTTAACGTACCAAGAAGACAGGAAATTTGGATTTAAGTGCTCCCTTCGGCTTGTGTGGAACTAAAACGCCACCACAGACCAGTTGGCGTGAGTGGCCTGTTTCTGAGCTGCAAATTCTATGTAATCACTCTGCTCGCCTGCCATAATTGCACAAAATTCAGATTTCCTCAATTTTTTAAACAGAACAAATATAGGGTCAGCCAAAGGCCCACAAGATCCATTTGTATTGTTGCACTATTCAAGAGTACAGACATTTCCTGGATGACTGTCACCCCTGCAATTGGTGTAACTTCACTTTGGCTGAACAGGTAACCTGGCCCCGACTGGAAGGGGTGAGCTGACGAGACCACTTCACTTATTAATCACAGGTTTCCCAGCAACTTTCTCTTTAACCCTTTCTTTTACGCCTTCTAATCGCTGCCATTGGACTTGTTATACTGTAATGGTTACTTCTCATCCCTTTTTTGTGTGGAACCCCAATTGCTCCCAGAATCAGCTTGACATTGGACAAGGGATGGCTTTTTCTCAGGATTGATGGATCAGTGCCATTATCATGCAGGTGGAGTTTCACCAATAGGCTACCCAGGGCAGAAAACCCAGGTGGCACAGGGCTGAAGATATCAGCCATGACCTTCCTCAGCATATGTACAGGATGTACATGTCTGATGAGGACATCTTCAAGGATCTGTCCATCCAATTGTCACGTTTCTCAGGACATCATTGGGGAACCATCTAGAACATAGAACAGTACAGCACAGAACAGGCCCTTCGGGCCTCGATGTTGTGCCGAACAATGATCACCCCACTTAAACCCACGTAACCCGTATACCCGTAACCCAACAATCCCCCCATTAACCTTACACTACGGGCAATTTAGCATGGCCAATCCACCTAACCTGCACATCTTTAGACTGTGGGAGGAAACTAGAGCACCCGGAGGAAACCCACGCGCACACGGGGAGGACGTGCAGACTCCACACAGACAGTGACCCAGCCAGGAATCGAACCTGGGACCCTGGAGCTGTGAAGCATTGATGCTAACCACCATGCTACCGTGAGGCCCCAGTAATTTATCTTGGGGATCCACATAATGCCTCGAGCCCCACTCCCGCTCTGCCTGAGGCAATTAAAGCAGTAAGAACCCTCAATTTTGACAGCTTTGCATCCTTCCGGGCTGTTAAATGGAAATCAACGCACTATTTGTCATGGAACTGACAGCAAGAAGGGCCCTTTTGTGAGGGCCACGAAGAATCCAGCACGAGTTTGTAGAGCCAAACAGAAAGTAACTTAATTTGAAACAATATGTACACAGGGTCAGCAGTCCATTACTGTTTCCTTCTCTAGCCAGTACCACACTGGCCAGCTCTATTTATACAGCTGCACTGCCATTAATTGCCCCCCTCCCCCACCTCATTATCATTGGGGGTGCTCATATTCCTCAATGATCATGGGATAACCAAGTGTCCCCGGCAAATAGGATCCCCGCAGGTTATAACAGGCCCGAAGGCAGGCACGTGGCACTGACGATGCCAACCGGGCAGCCACTGATGGGTGATAATGAGTGGTGCCATTCCTAGGGCATCCAGCTCCTCTATGAGGCAATTCAAGTTGTGTTCTCAGCTTGCCACTTCAAGGGCCATCAGAGGGCAGACTCTGCATAATGCAACTCCAGTGGTATCACCTTAGCCTCTTTACTCCGTGAGTGATTAGACTGTGGGATTTGTCACTACGTAGAGTCGTTGTGGCAACTGACATGGATAATAGCAAGCTGGATAAGTACATGAGGCGGAAATGAATTAAAGGATATGCTGATCTGAGTCAGGCAGAGTTTGGTGAGAAGAGGCTCCTTTGGAGCATTATCACTGGCACATAGCAAGCTGTTAGACTGCATGGTCTGTTTCTGTGCTGTAATTTGAATGGAATTCTGTGAAATACATCTACATACTCTGACAGGGACTGCCTGAGTCCTGGCATGCAGCCCTGAGGGCGAACAGCATCAGGCACGTGGACTCCAGTCACTGGGCCCAGAATACGCAACCCCAGTGACCAGTTGGATGGCTGAACTAATGGCAACTGCCAGGCTATTCCTGAAGAATGACAGTGGCCATGGTCTTGAAGGCGTGAATCATTCTGCCGTCTAATCTGTCTTTACTAGCCACTAGCATGATGCTGGAGGCCTGGACCGGTTAAGTGCCGCACTTCTGCTACACCTTTCTCAGAAGTTGCACATAGGTTTGACATTCCTCCTGAATATCAGGAGGTCTTTTAAGCTAATTAACCATTGGTTCGAAGACGCACAATTCTGAAGTAATCGGTCAACTTCAGCCCTGCCTCCACAGAGAATCGCACACATCCTCACCAACCTTCCAGCGTCCTGATTACTTTCATGCTTAGTGACTCATCTGGTGGCTACACCTCATATTTGCTAAGTAAATCTCTCCCTGGGTGAAAATCCCTGAGTTTGCCTCAGGAGCTAAGAAGCCAGTGCTGAAGTTGGTAATCTGGGAGAAGGGCTACATGGCCTGGCTCTTGTCCTCCTCTGTTACCTTTTATTTATGTCTGATGGATGTGCTCAGACCCTTTTCCCAGTGGGTGTGATACATTTTCAGGAGAGCATGGTTGAGAATGTGATTGATCCCCTTGGTATGGAGAAGACAAAGGGATGCAAGGTTGTATGTGTGCACTTGCAGTGATGGCTGGTAGAGTGAAATTGCAAATGCTGAGTTACTCAGTTGGCCTCAGTATCTGGCACTGAACTCTACCTCCATCACAGGTGTAGTGGAGGTTGTCTCCATGAGCACTACAATCTCCTCGTGAATGGGACAGTTTTTTTTAAATTTTAGAGTACCCAAATATTTTTTTTCAATTAAGGGGCAATTTTAGCGTGGCCAATCCACCTAACCTGCACATCTTTGGATTATGAGGGTGAAACCCATGCAGACGTGGGGAGAACTCCACACGAACAGTGATGCAGGGCCGGGATACGAAACCGGGTCCTCAGCGTCGCACTCCCAGTGCTAACCACTGTGCCACATGCCGCCCTGGATGGGACAGTATTGTCATACATACCCTGCCAGTGGCCTACCTCTGTTTAGCGTTACGCACCAGTTTCCCCTGTAATGAAAGAAGTAAATAAGGGAAAGGCTGTCATATAAACATATGAACATATGAAATAGGAGCAGGAGTAGGCCATTCAGCCCCTCAAGCCTGCTCCACCATTCAATAAGATCATGGCGGATCTGTTTGTGTTTCGAATTCCACATTCCACATTCACATCTACTCCCAATTACTTTTGATTCCCTTTCTCATCTACCTCCGCCTTTAAAATATTCAATGTGCATGATCTATTGGCCACGCCCCGTCAAAGTCCTCCCCCGGGATTCCCACAACCATTACACCTCATGAGATAACATAGAACATAGAACATACAGAAAGATGCCATTCAGCACATCGAGTCTGCACCAACCCACAAGCCCTCACTTCTGTAGTGATCCCTGTATGTGCATGTACACAAGGGGTGAATGAGTAATCAGCAGCACCACATGATCACGGGAGGGCCGGACTAAAAGGCAGCCAATGGGTCTGGAGCAGTCTCTCTCTCTCACGAATGCACTGTGATCAGGGCAATATCAAAATAGTTCAGATAGTTGGTGGAGTTATGTCTGGTCACTGTTGTTAGCTATGTTAACCTTGTCACTAGCATCAAAGTTAAAGTAAAGGACTCATGCACTTGTTACAGTTACTCAATAAACCTTTGTTGTTACTCATCGGGATTCAGAATACCTCACCATTAACCAAGGATTGAGTAGCACGAGTTACCTATGACACAGGTAACAAGACAACTTCCACCGTATCCCCGTAACCCAATAACCCCTCCTGATCCTTTTTTTGGGTCACTAAGGGCAATTTATCATGGCCAATCCACCTAACCTGCACGTCTTTGAACTGTGGGAGGAAACTGGAGCACCCGGAGGAAACCCACGCAGACACAGGGAGAACATGCAGACTCCGCACGGACAATAACCCAGCGGGGAATCGAACCTGTGACCCTGGCGCTGTGAAGCGAAAGTGCTATCCATTTGTGCTACCGTGCTGCCCACAGATCTAACCTGTTTAAGAACCCACTTAGCCGTGCTGACACAGGATTGATTGGCCATCTGGCATCTATTGGCCACTAGATGCCAGGTGGCCGATCGATCCTGTGCCAGCAAGGCATTGTTCAGTACTGGTCCCCACAATCGGGGTATCTGGGGGGGGGGGGGGGGGGGGGGGGGCGGTCTCCCAAATGATCAGAGGTCCCCCTGTGATCGGACTCTGAGGAGGGTGGCACCCTGGAACTGCCACCCAGACATCTTGTCACTGCCACCTCGACACCCTGGAAGTGCCACCCTGGTGCAAGCCTGGGACTGCCAGGGTGCCCAGGTGCCACTGCCAGGTCCCATTGTCAGGATGGCAGGCTGGCAATGTCAAGGTGCCAAGCTGACATTGTGCCCGCACTGGGGACTGGGCCTGGGGGTATCCCTACCCACATGAGGTGGGGTCCGGGGGCGGGGGGGGGGGGGGGGGGGTGTAGGTGGCTGAGGACTTCCTAACAGTTGAGTTGGGGCATTGGGAGGATCCGGGGTTTGCCCCATGCGGGCAAGATATTGGGGCACCATTTTAAAAATGGCGCTTTGATCTCTTCCTGCGCTGCAGAACTGCTCTTTGGAGCTCCTCAGAGCAAGAAATTATGCATTTCCCCACCCAGGCATGAAAACAAGATAGAGTGGTGTTAGATAGAGTGGTTATTCCAGGTGCTACAACTGCTGGAAATGACCCCGCTAATCCTGCCCAGAACAGACACATTTTGTTTTCGTTAGATCGTGCCCAATGATTCCACCTCCACCGCCTTCTGAGTTCCAAAGTCCCACAACCTTCTGGGAGAAAACATTTCTCCTCGTTTCTGTCCTAAAAGAACTACGCCTAATTTTAAAACAGTTCTGGACTCACCACAAGTCCCTTCCTAAAGACAGTTCAGGATCTTATATACATCAATTAAGTCATCCTTCTCTCTTCAAACTCCAGTGGAAACATGCCCAATATGTCCAACCTTTCCTCATAAGACAACGTACTCAACCCAGGTATTAATCTAGTAAACCTCTTTGGAACCACCTTCAATACATTTACATCCTTCCTTAAATAAGGAAACCAAAACTGCACACAGTGGGCTGGATTCTCCATTTTTGGGAATATGTCCCCACGCCGTCGTACAAACTGTGGCCTTTCATAGAATCATTGAATTTACAGAATTTACAGTGCAGAAGGAGGCCATTCGGCTCATCGAGTCTGCACCGGCTCCTGGAAAGAACACCCTACCCAAGGTTAACACCTCCACACTATCCCCATAACCCAGTAACCCCACCCAACACTAAGGGCAATTTTGGACTCCAAGGGCAATTTATCATGGCCAATCCACCTAACCTGCACATCTTTGGACTGTGGGAGGAAACCGGAGCACCCGGAGGAAACCCACGCACACACGGGGAGAATGTGCAGACTCCGCACAGACAGTGACCCAAGCCGGAATTGAACCTGGGACCCTGGAGCTGTGAAGCGATTGTGCTATCCACAATGCTACCGTGCTGCCCCATGACAGAAAAACTGGCGTGAAAGGTCCACATACTCATAGCCCTGCAGGGGGCTAGCAGGGGCCTGTTGGGAAGCTCGCAGCTTTTGCTGCAGATACGGGCCCCCGCACTTCCGGATCAGAGATCAGCGGTCACACCGTGCTCCATGGCAGACTCAGACCATGGAGTTGGATCTCCCAAATCGTGCCCCCGATCGGCCATGCGCCTGACTCGGACCGCCCGCCCAAAATTAGCCCAGTGCCGTTTAAGACCCCTCTGCACTCCGATCATCCCACCCCTAACTAGGGCGGCCGCAGACTGAGTCCGCAGCTGCCATGCTATTATCCCGATTGGCAGGACCATGTTAGATCCACGCAGTCGGGAATTTGGCCTGTCAGGGCGGAGAATAGTGGGGCTGGCCTGCAGCAATCGTCGCAGGTAGGGGATATGCTACGCCATACTCTCTGAGTACGCCACTTTTTGGGACCCGGAGAATCAGGGAACCACAGCCGGTCCCAATTCCACGCTCGGAAATGATTTCTCCGCCCCAAATCCATGCCAGTATTCGAGATGTGAGGCATGATCCAATGGCCTTGTCGCAACAGAGTTGGTGATGCGACAAGGCCGTTAAATCCCGCGAGTGGCTCCTCACGAGATTTACAACTCTGGGAACACCTCGCAAAACCTAATGAGATCTTGCAAGACATCGCAATCTGGAACTCGCCCCACTAGGCAAGATCCTGATATACATATTTTAATGACCTCCCCTGAGGTCTGGTAATGTGGTTGTGAGCAAGATGTCTTACAACACCAGATTAAAGTCCAACAGGTTTGTTTCAAACACGCGCTTTCGGAGTCACCTGAAGAAGGAGCTGTGCTCCGAAAGCTCGTGTTTGAAACAAACCTGTTGGACTTTAACCTGGTGTTGTAAGACTTCTTACTGTGCTCACCCCAGTCCAACGCCGGCATCTCCGCATCGTGAGCAAGATCGGCAGGGAAGAAAGGAAAATCACTATGACTGCTTGACATTGCCAGGTCTGCTTACACTCTTGATTTTTTTCAAGCACCCACTGGAAATAGGAAGGCATTAATCAGCAGGGCTGGTGGCACCCCTTTGCAGCCACCATAGTTGATTGCTTACCCACGAATAAAGGACCGTTGTTCCAGGCAGTTGTGTCTCCTCCTTACCATCTCGTGCAAGAGACAAGATCCTCCTCTCAGAAATTTTCCATTCTCCTGCTTCCTATCCTCCTTGTCCAGTTGAGCAATCATCGAGAAATTACAATGCGAAAACAGGTCAATCTTTCAGTCCCCATCCCATGTGTCTACTTGTTTTTTTTATTTCTTCATTCTCTTTTCCTCAACCACGTATCTGACCTATTTTTAAAAATTGGCATGATCTCTTCTGATGCTAGGGGCACGATTCTCCGCTCCCACGCCGGGTGGGAGAATCGCGGGAGGGCCGCTCTGGCACCCCCCAAAACCGCTCAGAGAATCGCGGGTCGCCGTTTTTCACGGAGACCCGCGATTCACCGTTCCGGATGGGCTGAGCGGCCTGCCGTTCCCGACCTGTTCACGCCGGCGGCAACCACACCTGGTCGCTGCCGGCGTGAACATGGTGCAAAAGCTGAGTATGGGGCCAGTGGGGGGCGGAGAGGATATCGAGCACCACGGCCGTGCTCGGGAGGGGACTGGCCCGCGATCGGTGCCCACCGATCGTCGGGCCGGCGTCTCCAAGGGATGCACTCTTTCCCCTCCGCCGCCCCGCAAGATCAAGCCGCCACGTCTTGCAGGGCAGCGGAGGGGAAGACGGCAACCGCGCATGCGCGGCTGACGTCATTAGGCGCCGAGATTTACGGAACCCCGCTCCTAGCCCCCCGGGGGGGGGGAGAATAGGGGGCGAGGAGCGGCCTCCAACGCCGTTGTGAAACACTCCGGGTTTCACAACGGCATCGGGCGTTGCGGAAAATTCCGCCCTAGGTGTCTATTCTTTTTCCCAGAGAATTCCCAGAGAATAGTGGGCCTGTGGAAAAGGTTGTCAGCTCAAGTGGGGAACACTGATTTGCTTGTAGACCGTCAAGAGAGAGTTGGACCCATTTCTAGCTAGGCCAGAAATCAGCTCATACACAAGGTAGATAAGACATATAATTCAAAGTCAGGTGGAATTCTCTGGCCATGTGCGTCTTGGCCGCGTGCCATTTGCTGGTGGTGGGATTTTATCTTCCCACCACTTGTCAATGGGATTTCCCATTGAAACCACCCACGCCGCTGTGAAACCTGCTGGCCGGGTTGCACCTCCGGCAGGAAAATCGAATCGCAACGACCAGAGAATTCCAGCCTCACTTTGATCTTCTAGACTAATTTCAATTTGCTGATCAGGTGAAGGTGAATTCCAGAATTTTTGTCCTCGTTGGCCCGCAGTTTTGTTTTTCACCTCTCCCAGGATATTCCATGACTTTGGATTGTAGGGATAACAGTTTGCCACAACTTACGTGGGATAGACAATAAATGCTGGCCTAGCCAGTGACACTCACATTCCATGAATGAATTCTTTTCAAAACGCTGGGCTGGATTCTGTGCCGGCCTAGGTTCTCCGTTGTGCCGGCAGAACGCCCACCCCACGGGTTTCCCAGCAATATGGGGTGGTCACAAGAGGAAATCCCATGGGCAGGTGACGGGAATGGAGAATTCCACTGCTGGCGACGGCGTCCTGCCCAGGAAAATGCGGCTGGTGGACCGGAGAATCTCGCCCCCTGTATTTGTACTTTATTCTGTCCTTTGTAAATGTTTCTCCTTCAAGTATAACTCAGGTACAAAGCCCCAAACTGGGCTCTCAAAGGAGGAAGAACAACACCATCCTTCAGATGGTCTCATTCAGCTTCAACTTGGTATCAAATGATGTCCTGACTCTAGATTAATTCTGCATTTATGCTATAGGTATGGGGTCTGGAGATGGCGGTGGGGGGGGGGGGGGGGGGGGGGGGAGAGAGTGCTGGTGGAGACAATGCAAAACTGCTTCGCATTGATTCTACAATGATCACTTATTTTTAAAAATGGATCACGTGAGCATTTTCACCAGTCTGTGCCCAATCTAGATATGTTTTGCATGTTCAATTATTGATACATCTTTTTACTCAAAATGTTTAAAATCATATTTTATGAGTAGAAATAGAATTACACAACATAATCTCTCTAAGGGTTCCACCCATATATTTATAGAAACCTCAGATTTATTTATTTTTAAATTGTCAGATTTTTGGATTCCTTCCGGATGTGGTGAGTAGAGTTGTTTACTGATGTTCCGAGATTGTACTTTTTTTTTGAAATTGCAATTTATGGCAGTCCCTATGATGTTATTTGGTGGCAATTTAATTCATTAGTACTTCCTAGCGTAGTTCAACTTGCAGAATCTGAATGAAAGAATGCAAGATTATCACTTTTTAATGTACTTGTGCTCCGAGTGATTAAACCTACAAATTAGTGGAAGGCTCCAATGCGGATGTTAACCGGTAGACTGCGGTTACGACATGAATTCATGGATTTTCCTTAAAGCTGCTTGTTTTGAGGAAGGATTAATGGAAAACATGTGACATCAATTACCATCAGCTCCTTGTGGTTTCGATGTTGGAATGCTCATGTGAACTGAAAAAAAAAGAAAATTGACAGTCACCAGCCCCTTGTTAACGGCTAGCTTTAGCTGTCATCTTCACAGTGAATCTACGCATCTGACTTTGCCACATGAGATACTTTCTTCAACTTGTGTGTCCTCAAAGGCACAACTGTATTGGAGCCAGCTATACTTTCACACAAACCCTGTTCCTCTGCCTTGCCCACCTGGTGGCCACATTTGATATTCGCTTAAAAAATAAAAATTAGTTTATGGCAACTTCAAATGTTCGTTAAAATTGGTGTGTGGGATGTATTTCTTTTTTGTTGGGGTTTGTTATAACCCGCATGGGTCTTACGGGTTAAGGATGATTAACTACCCCGTGGATCTTGCTGAGTACCAGCACCCCTGAAAAGGGGGAGGGGGACTCTTAACAATACTTGGCTTTGTATAAATAGAGTTGGCCCATAAGGCACCAACGAGAGAGGCCTAGTAGGCATCTCCGTAACTTCCGCCGACCTTGCCGAACAGCCCAAGTCTTTGTCTGTCTGGCACGCTCAAGTCAGCGCCACCTCCAGGACATAATAGTTATTGTAAAATAAAGTAAGTTTTCATTTCAACCAAACTCAATGTGGACTCTTCGTTGTCCCTACAAAAGGGTGTATTTATGAAACCGGGTAATGGTGATTTACAGAGCTTCTGAAGCTTGGGTTTAATATTTGTAAAGGGGTGGGGCGTTAAAATACAGAGGCAGTTCCAGCAGTAGAATTTCAGATAGAACTTGCATTTTTGCTCTTTTTAGCCTGTATTGAACATGGTTCCTTGGCAGGGAGGACGTATCTTCTGCCACTTCCCATCCCTGTAGGAAGCTGCGCGTCTGTCTCGGTTTGGTTCAGTGGATCCCGAATACCGTTCTTCGCCTCCAAATGTTTTGTAAGACTCAAAAGTAATTGAATCCTAGGGCAGTCTAGGATTTACCTTCACCATTGCCTGTGAGAAATTGAGGGCTGGATTTTCCAGACCTGCTCGCTGCCAAAGTCAACACCCACCATGGGTTCCCCGGTGATGGGGATGGATGAGCGATGCAAAGCACCGTAGACTTTGGCAGGACCGAAGGGATGATTCCAGTATAAAATTCCAGTCTAGCTTTCTTTATTGGCTTTGACCTTTGACCTGATAAAGTCCAAAGGCTCCCCCTGCACCCTCCCCCCCTCCCGCATGTCTCGCCACCTTTCCCCCCATGTAAAGTGTCTCAATTTCCACAAATTGGACACGGCAACAAATGGCCGATGCTCTCATAAAGCGGATGCCCTGCTAACACGTCTGCCCCATGAAATGATGTCATAGAATGTAGTAACAACAATAATCTAAGGTCAGATATTGCCTAACCTGAGAGTAAGAAGGGTAGCATGGTGCTGCAGTGGTTAGCACTGCTGCCTCATGGCGTTGAGGACTTGTGTTTGATCCCGTCCCCGGGTTACTCTCCATGTGGAGTTTGCATATTCTCCCCGTGTCTGCATATTTATTTCAGTGGAACATCGGTATGGATAATAAGAGTGCAATGTACATCACTCCAGATTAATTAGAGTGCAATTTAGAAGTATCACTGCAGAAGTAAAAGAAATGGATAGTGTGATGAAGTGTTGTTCCTAGCGAATATTGGAGTCGTTTGAATGAATCCGCTGACTTGTCAATACTTTTGTGTTGAAAAGCCAAGAACTGCATTGATTAGCTCAATTTAGAGTAAAGCAAAAATATCTTATTGTGACAACCTCACTTTGCTTCAATGTTATGTTGCTAAATTCACTTTAGAAACCATTGTATGTTGTCATAATCAATATACCATGAAATATAGAACGGAAATTAGATATGTGTTCTTGCATGTTATTTCATTTGAAAGTGTCACTATGGGCAGTGAAAGAAGGGAATAGTACAGGCAGGATTGGATTCAACTAATCCTGAAACAGATAATAGTCTGAGATCCAAAAGTTAGCAATTACCTCTACCTTACTGGAGGCAGTTAATTGGATGGACTGGATTTATTTAGTGTCACCTGTACCGAGGTATAGTGAAAATATTTTTCTACGTGCAGCTCAAATAGATCATTTAGCACATGAAAAGAAAATACGTAATAGGGCAACACAAGGTACATAATGTAAATATCTAGACACCGGCAGCGGGTGAAGCATACAGGGGTGTAGTATTAATAATTAAGTTTTAAGAGATTTGTACGGTTATAGGAGATGTAAGAAGAGGATCTGCATGAGAGAGCTCACAGAGAGTCACTACGCTCCGGCGCCATCTTGGGCCAATCATTGTTCCATCCCGTATGGCCAGCTATTCTGGTGCATGCTTACCATGAGGGGAGTTTAGCCATACCCTCTGTGGCCCATCGCCAATCCTCATCAACTGATTGAAGTGTCGATTGGACCATTCAGCTTGCCTTATCTCATTTGGGCTTCCCCTCTTCAATTCTCCGCAGTCCTTTGCGAACGTCCAGTGTAGGCCGTTCCCACCCATCATCGGTCTCTTTGAGACATTTGCCTCATAAGGGTGAAGCACGCATCTCTCACAATGTATTACAGTCAATCTTGGAAACGACGGAAACCTGGTGCAGTTTGGTCCGTGTCGGCAGGAGGCTGTCAGAACACAGATACATTACTGGATTGGTAATCCTGAGGCCTGATCTAATTATCTGGAGATATGGGCTCAAATCCCACCAGCAGCTCTGGAATTTAACTTTAGCGAGCTAACCAAATAAATATGGAATAGACAGCTCGTATCATTCATGGTGATCACTAAATCACTGGGCTGTTGTAAAAAGGCATCTAGTTCACTAACATTCTTTCAGAGAGGAAAACTGCTATCCAAATGCTCTGTGGCCTCACTGTGACTCCAGACCAGCAGCAATGTGGCTGACTCATAAGTGCTCCCTGAAATGGCCCAGCAAGCTGCTCAGTTGAAGACAATTAGGAAATAAATACTAGCCTTGCCAGCGATGCCCTCATCCTGTGACCAATTAAAAATGTAAAGCAGGTTTGAGGTCGAAATTTTCAACTTCACTTATTCATGATTTATGTCAGCTGTATATCATTCATTTAAAACTACAGGGCATGATTTAATGGCCTCATTGCACCCAGTGTGGATCCAGGCGCGTTGGTTAAATAGCGGGAGAGCAAAAATCAGGACCCCGCCAGGCACGAATTGGTTTGCAATCTAACTGTGGGCAGCACGGTAGCATAGTGGTTAGCACTATGGCTTCACAGCGCTAGGGTCCCAGGTTCGATTCCCGGCTTGGGTCACTGTCTGTGCGGAGTCTGCATGTTCTACGTGGGTTCCTTCCAGGTGCTCCGGTTTCCTCCCACAAGTCCCGAAAGACGTGCTGTGAGGTAATTTGGACATTCTAAATTTTCCCTCTGTGTACCCGAACAGGCACCGGAATGTGAGATTTGGGGCTTTTCACGGTAACTTCATGGCAGTGCTAATGGAAGCCTACTTGTGACAATAAAGATTATTAAAAATGAACTGGCCCACTCCCAGTGTTGGGTTCCAGATCCCGTCCAGGCGTGGCAAGACACCACTTCACAATTAAGCCCAATCTCATAGAACATACAGTGCAGAAGGAGACCATTCGGCCCATCGAGTCTATACCAGCCCACTTAAGCCCTCACTTCCACCCTATCCCCGTAAACCAGTGACCCCTCCCAACCTTTTTGGTCACTAAGGGCAATTTATCATGGCCAATCTACCTAACCTGCACGTCTTTGGACTGTGGGAGGAAACCGGAGCGCCCGGAGGAAACCCATGCAGACACGGGGAGAGCGTGCAGACTCCGCACAGACAGTGATCCAGCGGGGAATCGAACCTGGGACCCTGGCGCTATGAAAACACAGTGCTAGCCACGTGTGCTACCGTGCTGCCCAAATCAGCGAGATGGAAGTCCAATGTAATGTCCTCCCAGGAACTAACTTGATCCCCAGCAAGTGATTACGTGGCCATCATTTAGCATTTCTATTTAAAAATGGAAGATGATGCAATGGCTGCTGCAGGGAGCCAAGGGGTGAATAGCCAGTTCAATTCAGCCCAGAGGCACTGGAGCTGCTGCCGTAGTACTAGGTCGAGAGGGAGGGATGGGCTTGGTCGGGAATTACCTGTAGGTTTGGGGGTGTAGTGTCTGCAGGGCCTACTAGCCTTCCCCCAATATTGTGTATAAACATGATAGGGGCAATTTCAGCTGCTGCCTGTCCGTCCTACCAAACACTTCCAGATAGAGCCCTGTTCTTGGTTATATACTGAAGGTCATTTTTACTTTCTTTGACTGTGAGTAGCCTCTATCTGCGTGGCTGAAGGCTATTGCTCATAAGGAATTGGCATTGTTAGTTACGTGAGCACTTCACAGCTCCCAAGTGCATTCTCGTGGCTACACATGCCACGCCTCAGACGAATGGTATTGCCGAGCATTCCAATCATGGACACTTGGCCTTGACCCTGGAGGCGTCAGCACCACAGAGGCAGCAGCCAACAATCAAACACTCTCGAGCTGTGTGTCATCACTGAGGATGTCCCCGTGACCAGAGGGTGAATGTGTGGATCGGAGAGGGCACCGGAACACTGCAGCCCGAGTGCTTCCTGCAGGGGTCTGGGGTATAGGACTCCTACTTTGGCCGAGGGTGCGTGTGCGGAGCAGGGTTCGCCAGCGCAACTGGCTCGGTGGATGGGACTCTGAGAGAAGGTGGAACATGTAAGGGTGGGGGAGGTTGGGGGATCTGAGGGCCCCGGGGCGGAAGCCTTAACTGTCGGTCTCTCTCCTTCTCCAATTGCTTACAGATCCACAATGGATGGTGTTGTTGGCCCTGCAGCAGCAGCACTCATGGCGCTGGTAGCAGCCAAACGGCTAGACACCGGAGAAGGTGACCGCAGAGTCACCACAGGCTAGAGGCGGCACCTCATTTGCAGTCAGCTACCATATACCCTGCAGACCCAGCTGCCATCAGGCTGAGGAGCACATCTGCGATGGCCCAAGGTGTACAAGTCTCGTTGGTCGTATGAGGAGATGACGGACAGCATGTTCCACAGCACACTCCGCCTCAACAACGTGACAGTGCGGCACCTGTGCCTCATCCTCACAGACCTGGCACCCTGCGTCAGCTGGTTGCAAGGGTCCGACATGCCCAGAGGGCTAGGGAGGCTTCATCCTCGCCCACTTATTATAGGACGAGGCCTTGTCTGGAATCCCCCACTTTCCCCCCCCAACTCCATATCATTGACAGCCCCCACCCCCATTTCCCTCCTTCCCCTCCATTCCCCGACCCTCCCACAACCCTCTCCACGACCAACCGGTTCCATTCTCCCAGGGTCTGTGCAACATCACTTCAGAGTAATAGGCCTGTGTTGGGACTGTCAGTGGGTCAATATACAAGGCAAGAGAGTGATGATAACTTGCTGTGAGGACATTTCTGGTGCTCCTCAGTTTCTGCTAAAGTCTGACTACTGTCTTTTTGCTGAGAGTGCACTCACACCCAGTACCTGACGGGGACTGCATGGGGGTGTCTTGATCTAGGATCACTGTGCCCAGGAGGTTAGGGTGTAGGAGGGCAACAGTGGCCCATTGTGCAGAATAACGTGACAGAGGGCAGCACGGTGGCCTAGTAGTTAGCACAGCTGCCTCACGGCGCTGAGGTCCCAGGTTCTATCCCGGCTCTGGGTCACTGTTGGTGTGGAGTTTGCACATTCTCCCCGTGTCTGCGTGGGTTTCGCCCCCACAACCCAAAAATGTGCAGAGTAGGTGGATTGGCCACACTAAATTGCCCCTTAATTGGAAAAAATAATTGGGTGATCTAAATTTATTTTAAAAAATGAATAACGTGACAGAGGCTGTACATATATCAGATGTTAGATGCTTAATGGTGAACATTTGAAACTTACATTGTCTTGAGCTACAGATAATGCGCCCCCCCCCCCCCCCCCCCCCCCCCATGCCCCCACTGATCTCAATCTTCTTCATCTGATGAACATCAGAGGTGGAGAGAGCCTGCCTGTTCTCGTGCCTTGTGGCTTGATGCCCTTACTGAACATCCTCAGGAGGACCTGGAGTTGCTGGGCCCTGCCTTACTTACCAGTGTCACTGGCATCGCCATGCCAAACTGTTCTCCCAATTGACGTTGAGACATGCTAGTGTCAGGAGAGGGGGATTTGGGTAAAAGACCATCGTCATCTCCTTGGTGACAGGCACCAGGTCAGCCTCCAGTGCTCCCTCCTCCCTGACGATGCCCTTGGAGCCCTGGGGCCTCCATGGGATGGAGAGGCAGGAGCAAAGAACAAAGAAGAACAAAGAAAAATTATAGCACAGGAACAGGCCCTTCGGCCCTCCAAGCCTGCGCCGATCCAGATCCTCTGTCTAAAACTGTTGCCTATTTTCTAAGGATCTGTATCGCTCAGCTCTCTCCCCATTCATGTAACTGTCCAGATACATCTTAAATGATGCTATCGTGCCCGCCTCTCCCACCTCCACTGGCAATGCGTACCAGGCACCCACCACCCTCTGCGCAAAGAACTTTCCACGCATATCTCCAATAAATTTTTCCACTCTCGCCTTGAACTCGTGACCCCTAGTAATTGAGTCCCCCACTCTGGGAAAAAGCTTCTTGCTATCCACCCTGTCTATACCTCTTATGATTTTGTAGACCTCAATGAGGTCCCCCCCCAACCTCCATCTTTCTAATGAAAATAATCCTAATCTACTCAACCTCTCCTCATAGCTAGCGCCCTCCATACCAGGCAACATCCTGGTGAACCTCCATTGCACCTTCTCCAAAGCATCCACATCCTTTTGGTAATGTGGCGACCAGAACTGTACACAATATTTCAAATGTGGCCGAACCAAAGTCTTATACAACTGTAACATGACCTGCCAACTCTTGTACTCTATACCCCTTCTGATGAAGGAAAGCATGCCATATGCCTTCTTGACCACTCTATTGACCTGCGCAGCCACCTTTAGGGTACAGTGGACCTGAACACCCAGATCACTCTGTACATCAATTTTCCCCAGGGCTTTTTCATTTACCGTATAGTTAACTCTTGAATTGGATCTTCCAAAATGCATCACCCCGCATTTGCACAGATTGAACTCCATCTGCTATTTCTACGCCCCTCTCTCCAATCTATCTATATTCTGCTGTATTCTCTGACAGTCCCCTTCACTATCTGCTACTCCACCAATCTTAGTGTCATCTGCAAAGTTGCTAATCAAACCACCTATACCTTCCTCCAGATCATTTATGTATATCACAAACAACAGTGGTCCCAGCACGGATCCCTGTGGAACACCACTGGTCACAGTTCTCCATTTTAAGAAACTCCCTTCCACTACTACTCTCTGTCTCCTGTTGCCCAGCCAGTTCTTTATCCATCTAGCTAGGACACCCTGGACCCCATGAGACTTCACTTTCTCCATCAGCCTACCATGCAGAATCTTATCAAATGCCTTACTATGGGGCAGCACGGTAGCATGGTGGTTAGCATAAATGCTTCACAGCCCCAGGGTCCCAGGTTCGATTCCCGGCTGGGTCACTGTCTGTGCGGAGTCTGCACGTCCTCCCCGTGTGTGCGTGGGTTTCCTCCGGGTGCTCCGGTTTACTCCCACAGTCCAAAGATGTGCGGGTTAGGTGGATTGGCTATGCTAAATTGCCCGTAGTGTCCTAAAAAGTAAGGTTAAGGGGGGGTGTTTTGGGTTACGGGTATAGGGTGGATACGTGGGTTTGAGTAGGGTGATCATTGCTTGGCACAACATCGAGGGCCGAAGGGCCTGTTCTGTGCTGTACTGTTCTATGTTCTTACTGAAGTCCATGTATATGACATCTACAGCCCTATCCTCATCAATCAACTTTGTCACTTCCTCAAAGAATTCTTCTAAGTTGGTGAGACATGACCTTCCCTGCACAAAACCATGTTGCCTATCATTGATAAGCCCATTTTCTTACAAATGGGAATAGATCCTACCCCTCAGTATCTTCTCCAGCAGCTTCCCTACCACTGACGTCAGGCTCACCGGCCTATAATTACCTGGATTATCCCTGCTACCCTTAAACAAGGGGACAACATTAGCAATTGTCCAGTCCTCCGTTCCCTCACCCGTGTTCAAGGATACTGCAAAGATATCTGTTAAGGCCCCAGCTATTTCCTCTCTCAATTCCCTCAGTAACCTGGAATAGATCCGATCCGGACCTGGGAACTTGTCCAGCTTAATGTCTTTTAGAATACCCAACACATCCTCCCTCCTTATGCCGACTTGAGCTAGAGTAATCAAACATCTATCCCTAACCTCAACATCCGTCATGTCCCTCTCCTCGGTGAATACCGATGCAAAGTTCTCGTTAAGAATCTCACCCGTTTTCTCTGACTCTCCTTTGTCCTTGAGTGGGCCAACCCTTTCTCTAGTTACTCCTTATATGTGAATAAGCCAGTGTGAGTTTCATAGGTCTCTGCGTCATTTGGCTCTGCCGGTCGTGGTGCCTCCCCGTGGTCTGCACCATGGCGTTGACACCCTCATCGATGCTCCTCAGCAACTGTGCCATGCTCCGTAGTGCCACCTGCACCTGGGACACCCCCCCACACACACACACACACCGGGACTGGGGCATGATGTCGAAGCCCTCAGCCATGACTGTCACTAACTGTGCCATGCCTTGGACACCACCACCACTCAAGGTGCTGACATGCTTTCCACTGCTGTCTTCACCCTAGCAGTGTTGGCCTCAGTGCCACGCATTGCTGGTGCCATCTCCTGCAGTCATAACCTTTGGTATTCCTCCAATCTGCTCTGCATTTTCCGGAGTTTCGCTGTCACCCTTCCTGAATCTCACGGCCACGTCCTCACGTTTGCATCTGCTTCAGAGGCTCGGCATCTGACTGGGACTCAGCTCAGTCCTGGGATCCAGCAAACCTCTGACTGCTGCCTCCCTTGCATGTTCCTTCCTCCATCTGACGTGCATTAGCAACTGTGTGATACTCACACGATTATGCCCCCAGAAGCCTGTCCACTAATGTCGCCCACTGCGCTGGTAGTGGGTCAGGTTGACAGCTGTGATGCCTTGATGGTGGTATTCTCAGAGCTGTCCTCTGAGATGTTCTTTTGGGTGGCGGGAAGAGGGGGTGCATGTCCAGACGGCCCTGCCCCATCAGATGGCGATCCTGCTGGAGAAGGTGGTCAGTGGGAGGGATGGATCATTTTTTCCCGACATGGACAACTCACTTGAGGCAGATCATAGAATCATAGAAAAGGATCTAGATAATGCAGGAGGAGGCCATTTGGCCCATCGAGTCTGCACCGACCCTCCGAAAGAGCACTCAAACTAGGTCCACCCACCTGACCCATTCCGTAATCCCGAACATTGTTCATGGCAATTCACTTAATCTGCACATCTTTAGACTGTGGGAGGAAACCGAAGCACCCAGAGGAAGCCCACACAAATACAGGGAGAAAGTGCAAACTCCATGCAGACAGCCGCCCAAGAATGAAATCAAACACAGGTTCCTGGCGCTGTAATACTAAAAAATTGTAATGCATTTAACCAAATTTCCAGGAGCTTATTCGTAAAACAAATTTATTTTTGCACGTGGAGCAGAACGAGATCCTCTCACACTTACTGAATATGTTGGATCATACTGGTAACATCGGCCGGGATTCTCCCCTACCTGGCGGGCCGGGGGTCCCGGCGTACAGGAGTGCTGCACCTTTAGGGACTAGGCCCGTGCCGGAGTGGTTGGCGCCTCGCCAACCGGCGTCGGGGCTGGCCGAAAGGCCTTCGCCGGCCGGCGTGAGTCCGCGCATGCGCCGGAGCATCAGCAGCCGCTGACGTCACCCCGGCATGCGCGGTGGAGGGGGTCTCTTCCGCCTCTGCCATGGTGGAAGCCGTGGCGGCAGCAGAAGAAAAAGAGTGCCCCCACAGCACAGGCCCGCCCTCCGATCGGTGGGCCTCGATCGCGCGCCAGGCCACCGTGGGGGCACCCCCCGGGGTCAGATCGGCTCGCGCCCCCCCCCCCCCCCCCCCCCCCAGGTCCCCGGGGCCCTCTCGCGCCGCCTGTTCCCACCGGCACCAGAGGTGCTCTGATTCCCGCCGGCGGGAATGGCCTGTCAGCGGCGGGACTTCGGCCAGCTAATGGAAGCCTGGCGTCAGATCATCAGAGGTATCAGAGCGATCTGACTGGAAGTTCCCAGCAAGTAGTGTGTGACTGAAAGGCTGGCCTTTAGAGATACTGGGGGGTTGGGGGTAAGGTTGGTCGGATTAAAGGCAGGGTATGGCCTTGTGTGGGTGCCACTGATGGGCACAGGGGGCTCCAAAAGGAAGGGTGACCTGATCTTCAACAGGAAACACAGGGAAACCCTCCCAATACTCTCGCAGTGACGCCGCCCACACACACACACACAAGGAGAATCCCCCTCAACCGACAAGGGACCCCCCCCTCCATTGGATCCAGTGGGTTAGTGCCCCGGTATTGCCAGGACAGTGGCCTGGATAGTGTTGGTGACAATCACGCCACGCTTTTACACCGACGTAAAACACGCTTTTGCACTACCCTGGATATTTTCCGCTCTCATCGCCGATCCCACCCAACGTAAACAAAAGCAGAAAGTACCAGCACTAGCTTTTTTATTTCTTCATGCTGAAAAATGTGGCAACTGAGAAATAATTATTTAACTCTATGGATTGTAGTTTGGGATCCTCGTATTCTATAATTTACTGTAAAATCAGTGGTATTATTGTGCCTCTTCTATTGCTGCCCTTTGCTGTCTATTTTCCAATTGGCCTTTCTGGTCAATCTTGGTTCAGCTGCTGATGATCTAACTTGTCCAGTTTACAAGGGAACCGGGAGCACTTTTAGTTTTATTCATTCATGGGATGTGGATGTCTCTGTTGCCTATCGCTCAATTTATTCTTTCATGGAATATGGGTACGACTGGGCCAACATTTGCTGCCCATTACTAATTGCCTTTGAACTATGGTTGTCCGGCCACATTATTGTGGGTCTGGAGTCAATTGTAGACCAGACTAAGTAAGGATGGCAAATTCCTCCATTTATTTATTGAATAGAAATTTCGCCAGCCGTTGTAGTGGGATTTGAACCTCCATCCCCAGAGCATCAACCTGGGCCACTGGATTACTCATTCAATGACATTACCATTTCACCACTGTCATCCCCTGACCTTTAAGGAGGTGATGGTGAGCCTTCTACTTGAACTACTGCAGTTCACGTGGTGAAGGTGCACCCACAATGCTTTTAGGGAGGAACCTCCAGGGTTTTGACCCAGCGACATTGAAGTGACAGCAATATATTTCCATGTCAGGATGGTGTGTGACTCGGACGGGAACTGCTACCCCTCCTGGTGGTTTTTAGTTCTGGCTAGAGGTGAGTCGGTTGCCTAACTAGTTATTGATGACTGACTTCTGTTAACTGTCTGCCTGAGGCTACCTGATGGATGTCTGGCAAAGTCCTATGTTGCTGCTCTGAATCTCTGATTCAGCTTCTGAGTTACTGTCTAGTGTCCTGCTCTCCTCCTTATTTGACACTGTGGCCTGAATTGTACTGAAGATCGATCCAGAATATCACTTCACGTTAAACAATGAGACCACTCCTAGGGGACATGCATTCAACATAGTATCAGCCAATTTTAGCACAGATGTGAAGAAGTTCTTCCTCTGACAAAGTACAGTCGACATAGAAATGGCCATTTGGAAAATGTGGCATAACCAAAAGTTCTCAAATTACTTTAAGACATGTTTGGATATTTTAATAGCAATAATATAAGTTCTTTCTTTATGGAGTCACTAACATGGGTTGAGAAACCTTCCTCACCTTTATTTATCTTGTGAAGCTCTGAAGTACATATGTGATGAGCAACAAATGCTGACCTTACCAGTGACGCTCACATCACACGACAGAATAAAATAAATTGCAGATGAAAACAGATTTGTGACATGGCTGTCGGAAACTCTGATGCTCTTCATTCATCGACAGTATTGTCATTAGAAAATTAACATTCGACATTTTACACTTTGGAGATGACTGCAATTCGCATTAAGCCTCCATGAGTTATATTTAGAGGTCTTTCATATCACTGGGAAAATAGGCTGAAGGAGCAAGGGCCTGAGTGCAACATAAAGGGCGGGATTATCCGACCCTCCGCCGGGTCGGAGAATCGCCCGGGGCCGGCGTCAATCCCGCCCCCACTGTGTCCCGAATTCTCCGCCATCCGAGATTCGGCGGGGGCGGGAATTGTGCCGCACCGGTCGGCGGGATCCCCGCGGCGATTCACCGGCCCTCGATGGGCCAGAGTCCCGCCGCTGACAAGCCTGCCCCGCCGGCGGGAATCAAAACACCTACCTGACCAGCGGGATTGGCGCCGCGGGTGGGTGCCGGGGTCCTGGGGGGGCGCGGGGCAATCTGACCCGGTGGGTGCCCCCATGGTGGCCTGGCCCGCGATCAGGGCCCACCGATTGGCGGGCGGGCCTGTGCCGTGGGGGCACTCTTTTTCTTCCGCCTTCACCATAGTCTTCACCATGGCAGAGGCGAAAGGGACCCCCTCCCCTGCGCATGCGCCGGGATGACGTCAGCAGCCGCTGATGCTCCGGCGCATGCGCGGACCTACGCCGGCCGATGAAGTCCTTTTAGCCCTGGCTGGTGTGGTGCGAAAGGCTGTTCACGCCAGCCGGCAGAGCGCCAACCACTCCGGCGCGGGCCTAGCTCCTCAATGTGAGGGCTTGGCCCCTAAAGGTGCGGAGGTGCCCCTTTGGGGCGGCCCGACGCCGGAGTGGTTCACGCCACTCCAACACGCCGGAACCCCCCGCCCCGCCGGGTAGGGGAGAAACCTGGCCAAAGATTTGAAAGAATCGGAGAGAAGACTACAACGGAATTTTCCGCTGAAGTCAATGGACTTTTTTTTTTTATAAATGTTTTTATTCAGTTTTCGTATTTTATATTGAACAAATTACAAATTGTTAGGAGAAAGAAACAAAAAAAAAACAAACAAAAACAAACACGCAAAAATTAACATACATATTTACAGGTAAGCATCTTCGTAGTAGTAACTGCGCCCCCCCCCCCCTCAACATGTTTATTTAGCTTGGTTTTGGGCCTTAGCTAGCCATCGAACCCCCGTAACGAACCTGTAGCCCCCCCCCCCCCTCCCGCTACCTTCCCCCGACTATTCTTCCTCTTGTACATTGGCCACAAATAGGTCCCGGAACAGTTGCATGAATGGCTCCCACGTTCTGTGGAAGCCGTCGTCCGACCCTCGGATGGCAAATTTGATTTTCTCCATTTGGAGAGATTCCGAGAGGTCGGACAGCCAGTCCGCAGCTCTGGGCGGTGCTGCTGACCGCCAGCCAAACAGGATTCTACGGCGGGCGATCAGGGAGGCAAAGGCAAGGGCATCCGCCCTCCTCCCCAGGAATAGATCTGGCTGTTCTGAAACCCCGAAGACCGCCACTATCGGGCATGGCTCCACCCTCACTCCCACCACTTTGGACATTACCTCGAAGAAGGCTGTCCAGTACTCCACGAGTCTGGGGCAAGACCAGAACATGTGGGCGTGGTTGGCCGGGCCTCTTTGGCACCGTTCACATCTGTCTTCCACCTCCGGGAAGAACCTACTCATACGGGTTCTTGTTAAGTGGGCTCTATGTACCACTTTTAGTTGCGTCACGCTGAGCCTTGCGCACGTGGAGGTGGAGTTGACCCTATGCAGTGCCTCGCTCCAGAGTCCCCACCCGATCTCCATCCCCAGGTCGTTCTCCCATTTCCTCCTTGTTGCGTCCAGTACGGTGTCGTCCCTATCTACCAGTCGGTCATACATGTCACTACAGTTCCCTTTCTCTAGGATACTTGCGTCCAGTAGGTCTTCCAGTAGTGTCTGTCGTGGCGGTTGTGGGTACGTCCTTGTCTCCTTTCGTAGGAAGTTTTTGAGCTGCAGGTACCGTAGCTCGTTCCCCCCAGCTAGCTGAAATTTCTCTGTCAGTTCGTCCAGTGTTGCGATCCTGTCGTCCGTGTATAGGTCCCTGACTGTCAGTGTCCCCCCGTCCTGCCTCCACCTTTTGAAGGTGGCGTCGGTCAGTGCTGGTTTGAACCTATGGTTGTTGCAGATGGGAGCCCTGTTCGACATTTTGGTCAGGCCAAGTTGCTGCCGCAGTTGGTTCCAGGATTGGAGGGTGGCTGTCACCACTGGGCTGCTGGAGTGTTTTTTGGGTGGGGATGGGAGTGCTGCCGTGGCGAGGGCCCGGAGGGAGGTTCCCATGCAGGAGGCCTCCTCCGCACGCACCCACTCAGCTTCTGGCTCCTGGATCCATCCCCTTACTCGCTCGGCTGTTGCTGCCCAGTGGTAGAATTGTAGATTCGGGAGGGCTAACCCTCCCCTGGTTTTTGTTTTTTGTAAGACCTTCTTTGGGATCCTAGCATTTTTACCCCCCCATACGAACGCCATGATGAGTTTGTCCAGCGCTTTGAAAAAGGCCTTGGGGATGTAGATCGGAATGGATCTAAACAGGAAGAGGAACCTGGGCAGTACGTTCATTTTGATCGTCTGAACTCTCCCCGCGAGGGAGAGCGGGAGTGTGTTCCATCTTTGCAGGTCCTTTTTAACTTCCTCCGTCAGGCTGGTGAGGTTCCATTTGTGGATCCCTTTCCAGTCATGGGCTATTTGGATCCCCAGGTAGCGGAATTTATGTCGGGCTTGTTTGAACGGCAGCCCCTTTAGTGCTGCCCCCCCCCCCCCCCCCCCCCCCCCCCCCCTTGCGGGTGTAATGGGAAGATCTCACTTTTGCTCATGTTGAGTTTGTAGCCCGAGAAGGCTCCAAACTCTTTCAGGAGCGCGATGATTCCGTCCATGCTGCTTTGTGGGTCCGAGATATAGAGGAGCAGATCATCCGCATAGAGTGAGACTCTGTGCTCTCTACCTCCCCTTCGGATCCCCCTCCAATTTTTTGCTGCCCTGAGCGCGATTGCTAGCGGTTCAATTGCTAGTGCGAACAGCAGCGGGGACAGTGGGCATCCTTGTCTGGTGCCCCTGTGCAGCTGGAAGTATTGGGAGTTGGTATTGTTGGTCTGTACACTCGCCATGGGAGCGTTGGTCAATGGACTTTTTTGATGGCTCGCCGCAATTTCCAGCCCCACCCCCTCTGTTATGGGCCATAAAATTGAGCCCAATACTTATGGAGAATTATGAGAGATTGAGAAGAAATGTATTCAACATCACAAGTTTCCTGAAGGCAGCTTCAGCAATGGTGGATTCGAGTTTTGATGAGATTTGCTTGCTTTGAGTGGGGATAGTAGAATTGCAGATGGTGGAATCAGCAAAGGTTAAAATACACAAGCTTCAGGCAGCAATTTGAAAAGCCAAGAAGAAACTTTGCTTTGGAGAACAAACCTCCACTTTATAGAATTTATCAATCTAATGTGAAATCTGTGCAAATAACAAATTACCCCGGAAAAGCAAAGCTAAACCTACTGATTAGTAAAATAAGAGAGGGGAAATAGTTTTAGTTGTTACAGTGGAATGAGAGTACAACTTCAATTTAAATGCTTTTCACACTGCATTGATTTAATAAGTTCCTTCCTGAAACTTGAACTTGCAATTGTATATTTGAAGTAGGCAGCACAAGAATTTAGTTTCCCATTTATTTTCTATTAGTGAAGGAGAGGAAATCTGAAGTCACATTTATATGAAGGCTTCCATAGTCTCAAGGCACTCTACAGCTAACCAAGGACTGTTTCAGTGCAGAGACTGTTGCAATGTAGAAAATGCAGCAGAAATCTGTGCACAGCAAGGTGCCACACACACAACTGAGATCATGACCAAATAATCCATTTTGAGTAATGCAATTTGAGGGTGTATATATTGGTCAGGACATCCCGGCTTATTGTCAAATTGTGACACTTTAGAGGACAGATGAAGCCTCGGTGCAAAGTCTTATCCAAAATAGGGCACCTGCAACAATACACCAATCCTTCAGTACCTTATTGGATCTCAGCCAAGATTTTGTGCACATCTCCTGATGGTGCCATAGTGTTAATGTTCACCGGACCCAGGATAATGCTCGAGGGACACGGGTTCAAATCCCTTCATGGTAATTGGTGGAATTTGAATTCAGTCAATAAAATTTGGAATTTAAAACCTAGTCTCGGCAATGATGACCATGAACCTACGTTTGATTGACAGGGGGAAAAAAAACAAATCCATCTGGTTCATTTATGACCTTTAGGGGAGGAAGTCTGCTGTCCTTACCTGGTATGGCCCTACGTGTTACCCCAGAACCACAACAATGCAGTTGATTTTTAAATGGCCCAGCAAGCCAAGGACAATGAGGGATGGACAGTACAAATTCTGACCTTGTCTGCAATACCCACATATAATGAAAAAAATCCCTGGAGATCTGAGTCAGAGGCAAAGATACAAGTGACAACTCACACTGTGCTCTGACTGAGATCCTCGAACAAGATCTTGCAGTTGTTCCTTAAAATATTTAATATCGGTTTCCCAACAGTTCAGTTGCAAAGTTCACTGACCAACATGGAAATCAGGACAGCCCCGGCAGTGTATTGAGTTTACAGATCTTAGGAAATCATAAGATTAGCCAGAGTCATATGTTTTTTATGAAGGGAAGATAATCGGGGAGATTCTCAGGCCTCTTTGTGCCCAGCACAAATCCCGCTGTATCGGGGGATTTGCAGGACAGCCCCGAAATGGGGTTTGCGCCAGGCATCAAACATTTTCCCGGCCCGCTCCAGCTGGCATGACTGGGATCTCACCCAGAAAACACGAGAACCTGAACACAACTAATTTGCATTCATTTGATCCCTCTGTACTTACTTGTTTACATTCCATTTCAATACCCATTGACTTTTCAAGCCTCTTGATTGACAGCTGAAAGCTGAAAGCTACATCAAAGGAAGGTTGCACTTCACAGTCGATTAATTATGAAGTATTTGCCTTGTTTGTTTTTATAGTACTTCATGGTATATTAACTCTGAAGTGTTTCCTTGAAAGAACAGGTGTTCTCTCTAACTGCATTTTTTCGTAGAGGTTTTTCTTTGTTCTGAAATGCTTCCTTGAATGAGCAGATGTTGTTTCTAACTGCAGTTTTTCTTCGCTGGGATTTCCTCTGTTCTGAAGTGCTTCCTCGAAAGAGCAGGTGCCCTGTCTGACAGCTACATTTTTAGACTGGATATTTTTCAACCTCTGATTCCTGAACAGCATACCTGCACTCTCGGTATATTAACACCATGGAGACAGCTGGCACCACTCATCCATTAAAGTGCATGGGGTTCCTCACTGAGAACCCCCCTCGCGGCCAATGTTTAAATCTCTAGTTGAGTGCCAGAGAGCTGAGTACAATCTCCCTGATGTTGCTGCAAATGGTCTGGTGCTTTGGGGCTCCTGATCTGAAAGGGAGTGTGCAGATCAAAGTTTGCCAGCACAAGTGACTTGCTAGATGTCAGTCAGAGAGAGAAGGTAGGACAATCATGTTAAGGGCCAGGGGAGGTGTACAATCGGGCTTCAAGTTACAGCTCATTCACTGCCCAGTTGTATTGAGTATGATGGCATGATAGCAGTACGATTGCAGGTTGTCCAAACCTGAGCATCCATACAGAATAGTTGTATCTCCCTTTGTTTACTCTGTTAGTCCTTGTGCCCTCTCATATTCCTGTGAGTCACCCTTCTCCAACCAGTTGCCCATCATCTTTAATGTCTCATCAATCTCATCTGTCTCACTCTCCAAGTCTCGGTCAGGGGAGGATTCCTTCAATGGCAAGGGCTGAGGATCATGAGTCAGGAAACATACAGAGGGCAAGGGCCTTGCAGCACCAACCACATGACTGCACTGGTGGCTGCAAGCTTCACATGGGCATCAATGTTCTTGAGCACATCAAGGACTACCGGACGGGACTATGGATGACCATGAAGGGGCATGGAACAGTGCCCATGGCCGCTGAGGCGATTATGTGTTATGGGAAGCAGCTAATTGAGGTGGTGCTGGTGCTAGGGACAGTGATGGATTGTCAGCCACCAATATCATGAGGGCAAGGGCTGCTGTCGGGGAGGGGGGTGGGGGGGTTTGAGGGTCCTGGGATGGAAGATCTCACTGACTGTCTTTCTCTGTCCTTCTCCACACCATACCCGATTAAATATGACTTTTTGGATAGTGCTAGTTGAGATGGCTACTGTTCTAATAGTCACTGTAGAGGAGGGCAGATGTTGGTGACTGCGGCAAAGCCAATGCAGGCTGGAGCCTACACTGCAGTGACAGAGGGCCAGTGCTCAATACCCGGTTACCCACCAGGTTGAGGAGGGGGCTAGAAGGGTATCCCATGACAAATGAGGGTGGACAGGCCTCAATGGTCCTTCAATGAGTTGCTGGACACCATGTCTCGCCAGGGAGACAGTGCAGCACCTGTGGCACATCCTCACAGGCCTGGTACCCTGAGGGGGATGAGGACACTCGCTCCTGGTGGCAGTGAAGGTCATGGCTGCCCTTAGTTTCGATGCCACTGGGTCATTCTAGGGCTGAGGCGAGGATCTGTGCAGTCGTCAGCCTACAGTTGCATCTGGGAGGTCACGGAAGCTCTGTATGCCCGAGCATCAAACTATATCCACTTCAACCTGGACCAGGCCCAATAGAAGGCCAGAGTTGCGAAATTCGGCGCTATTGTCGGGTAGCTCAGGTCCAGGAAGCCATCAATTGAACGCATGTCTCCATGAAAGAATTGTGGCATCAGCGAGTACCCTTTATATACTGGAAGGGGTTCCTCCCTGAATGTACAGATCCTATGCAACCACCACTGAATGATCACGCATGTGCGCACACACTATCCTGAAAAATTGCATGATGGTTACATCCAGGGACACTCGGAGATCCCTGGGGTCTTCAAGGACCACCCCAGGCTTATGGGTTGGCTTGTGGGGGCAATAGATATCCGTTGAGGTCATGGCTGATGATGCCGATGCAAAAGCTTGTGACTGATGCAGAGACCCATAACAAGGTCCACGCAGCCACCAAGACTGTTATTGAATGGTGCAGCAGGCTGCTAAAAATGTGGTTATGCTGCCTGGCGGGCGGGTGGCAAGAGTCCAAATGGCCAGTAGGACCAGGGAGGCCCTAATAGCCTCCAGATTCTTATGAAAGGAGGCTTTGTGACTGGCAGCTTAAGCCCCCCACCCCCGTCACCCCCCAAAAATGTCTCAAACCTTCCCATTCCCCAAATCCAGTTCCACCCTAACCCCAAACCCAGCTTCCCCCTTCACCTAACAGTGCTCCTTATCCCCCCTCTCCAAGGGTTTATTTGACATCACCCGAGGGTGATGGGACTGCATTGGCACTGTGAGCGGGTCACTATTCAAGGTAGGAGGGTGATAACAACTCAGTGAGGAAAGCTGTGATTCTCCTCAGGTTTGACTTAAGTCTGATGACTGTCTTCCTGATGACAGTGTACTGACTCCCGACCTCATTCCTGATTGTGTGTTGGGAGCACATTCCTTCAGCCCAGAGTTATGGGGGTTGGGTGGGGCAGGCAAGGCTGTGACCAGTGAGTGATGGAGATTGCATACCAGGATGTCTGTCACTGTGGGTTTCTTGGGCTCACTGGTGATTTAGCTTGGGTCTTTAGGAGTAGGCAGGTCTGTAGAGTCCAGATAGAGAGAAAGACCCATCTTGTTGGAAAGGGATCAAAGTCAGAGGGATGTTTCAGGTGAGACATTTTTCAATAGCGAACATTTCATGTGACAATTCTCCATTCCCTAATTTTGGTGACAGACAATTCATGGCCTTGTGTTCAGTCTAGTTGTCTCCCCAGGATGCACATCAGAGCTGGAGTGGCCTGCTGCCTTCTTTGCCTTGTGGTCTGTGATACCCTTGGCGGGTGTCCTCTGAAGAGCGTGGACAAGGAGGACCCTGGACCTTACGAGTGTCAATGGTGTGGCCGTGCCACCCTGTTCTGCCTGCTGCCCCGAAGATAAGCCAGTGTCAGGACAGGGGAAAATCAGAAGAGCTGGGGAACGCCTGAGTCTCCTTGGTGAAAGGCTCCAGGATGGGCTTCAGCACTTCCTCCTCCCTTGGGGTGCTCTTGGGCCCCTGGCTTACTTCTTGGGATGGAGGAACAGCTGGAGTGGTGCAGAAGCCTTTGTGGCATCTGGCACTACCAGTCCTGGAGGCCCCCCATGGTCTGCACCATGGTGTCCAAGCCCTCAGCCAGGGTCTTCTGGGCGAAGCTCTGAAGGCCCTGGGAAATATCTACCTGTGACTGGGACATGTCCCTCAGTGAATGGGACATGATGCCGAGACCCTCAGCCATGGTCGTCAGAGACTGAGCCCTGCCTTGGACACCACCACTCAGGATTCCGATGTAACCAACCTTGCAAAGTTGGACTGGGTGCCATGCAATGCCAACATCATCTCCTGCACCTGAAGCTTTTGGCACTGCTCGAGTCATCTATGCAGTTGCTGGAACGTAGCTGACACACCTCTCCTGAGTATCACGGCTCTGGTTTATCATCTCCTGAAGCTCAGGGAGAACCTTTTCCAAAGGTTCGGCATCTGACTGTGCGGCAGCTGTGTCCTGGGATCCAGCAGACCTCTGACTGCCCGCTCCCTTGGAGCATAAAGGGAATGCATGTGATATATCTGCGTTTGCTGATGATACAAGGTGTGAGAATAAACCATGAGGAATGCATAATGGGCTATAAATTGGTGTATGTGATTTTTTTTTGGCATGGAGATTGTGATTTGACCTGTCCAAGCTAGTTATGGTGAAGGTCAGCTCCACCCAAATCTGATGCTGGACAAGTCATCTGCCAACTTGCTGGCTGCCTCTCCACTCATCAGTGAGCCCAAGCAGCATGTGCCTTCTCTTCTTAAAGGCAGTCAGTCCATTTTAAATGGAAGCTGCACTGAATTACAGAAGGCTTCTGCTGAATACTATTGCTGCAAATCTAAACAAGAAAAACAGAGCCATAGAGCAGAGAGTGATCGCTTTGGCTTCATGGCGTGTGGGATGGAGGGGTGAGGGAGGTGGGCCAGGGTGGGTGGGTAGGGTGCAGTTCAGGTTAGAAGACCTCAAGGACAACCCCTCAGAAGGAATCAGGACCAAGTGGTCACAGAAGTCAAAATTGTTGCTGGGACACAAGGACCGGGCAGCAGTTCCATTAAAAGCCTAATGATTTCACAGGGGTTGTCAAAGATACTGACGACATGATGGCCCAGATCTTCCTGTGAGCAGCAACATTTTTTATGACCTGATGATACAACCCATTTGTTACAAAATCTTCCAACCCCAGCTGAAGTAAAAATGATTAGCGCAGGCTCTCCAGGATGAACAGCAAGTGCAGGGGAGTTGGACAAAAGTGGCGATTCACCCCCTTTATACAACTGCAGCTGCCATATTCAGGTAAGTTTTTAACGGTCTCAAGCCTTTTAATGATTGAATGTGGATCATGTGAATGGATTAGTGAATGTTCAAGTGGATGAAAAGGCGAGTTGTTGAGTGAAAAGTTAAGTGGGTGAATAAGTAAATGGTTGAATTGGCACGTGGGTGAATGAATGAATGAATGAGTAGGCTGGTGAGGTAGGTAGGTGGGTAGATGGGTGGAATGGGTATGTGGATGGGTGGGTGATGTGTGTAGGTGGGTGGGGTGAATAGGTGGATGGGGTGGGTAGTTGGGCGATTAGTCAGATCTGGTGGGGGTGTGGTTGGGTGGTCAGGAGGTAGACAGGGTGGCTTCTGTGCTGCCATATTCTACATTAAAATGGATCTGAATTCTGTAGCCAGGAAGAGAGCAAAGAATAGAGATAGGTTACGTGAACGGTTAAGAAGGTGGCAGATAGGGCAGCACAGTGGCGCAGTGGTAGCACTGCAGTCTCACGGCGCCGAGGTCCCAGGTTCGATCCCTGCTCTGGGTCACTGTCCGTGTGGAGTTTGCACATTCTCCCCGTGCTTGCGTGGGTTTCGCCCCCACAACCCAAAGATGTGCAAGATAGGTGGATTGAACATGCTAAATTGCCCCTTAATTGAAAAAAAAATGAATTGGGTACTCTAAATTTAAAAAAAAAAAGAAGGTGGCAGATGTAGTTTGATGTGTGAAAATGTAAAATTATTTGCTTTAGCAGGAAAATTGAAAAAATTAATATTTTTAAAATGGTAAATGTTGGTGTTCAGAGGCATTTGAGTACACAAATACCTAGGAAGTCAATATGCAAGTTCAGTAAGCCATTAAGAAGGCAAATGCTATGTTGACCTTTATTGCAAGGTAGTTTGAAAACTGGAGTAAGGAAATCTTTCTGCATTTAAATAGGACTTTTGTGATGTTGTTACATCTGGAGTACTATATACAGGTTTTGTCCTTGCCTAAGATTACTTGTTTTAAGGTCAACAAAGTTTCACGAGATTTATTCTTGGTATGAAAGAGTTCCTCTATGAGGAAAGCTTGAGCAGAATGGTCCTATATTCTCTTGAGCTTAGTAGAATGAGAGGTGAATCCACAGAAACACTACAGTGCAGAAGGAGGCCATTTGGCCTATTGCGTCTGCACCAACTCTCCAAATGTGCATCCTACCTAGGCCAACTGTCACACCCCCCCCCTCCCCCGCAATGCCTTATCCCAAGCCTTATCCCAAAACCTCACGTAGCCTGCACATCTTTGGACACTAAGGGGGCAAGTTAAAATGGCCAATCCAACTGACCTGCTCATCTTTGGATCTCATTGAATACAGAAGATTCTGAGGGAGCTTGATAGAGTCTAGAACTAAAGGGTAAAGTCTTAGAATAAGGGGTAAGTCACTTAGCATTGAGATAAGGAGAGAGCATTTGCCTCAAAGGGTAGTGAATCTTTGACAATCTCTATAACAGAGGAGGTTGAATGCTCAATTTTTGAACACATTCAAGACTGAGTTCAATAGATTTTTGGACTTTAAAGGAACTGAGACAAATGAAGAATGAATGTGGAAACTGGAGTTGATGTTGAAGATTAGTCACAACCCTCCTGAATGGCATAGCAGGCTTCAAGGACCACATGGCCTGTTCCTACTCCTTTTTCTCAGGTTCCTATCTCACCTGAGTGGCAATAGTATTACAACAGGTCTCAGGCCTCATAGAATCATGGAATCATAGAATTTACAGTGCCGAAGGAGGCCAATCAGCCCATCGAGTCTGCACCAGCTCTTGGAAAGAGCACGCTACCCAAGCCCACACCTCCACCCTATACCCATAACCCAGCAACCCCACCCAACACTAAGGGAAATTTTGGACACTAAGGGCAATTTATCATGGCCAATCCACCTAACCTGCACATCTTTGGACTGTGAGAGGAAACCGGAGCACCCGGAGGAAACCTACGCACACACGGGGAGAATGTGCAGGCTCCGCACAGACAGTGACCCAAGCCAGGAATCAAACCTGGGGCCCTGGAGCTATGAAGCAATTGTGCTAACCACTATGCTACCATGCTGAACTTGGTCTAGGAAATTTCAACCCGGTTCCCCCCTTAAAATCATCTGTGGATATTGTTTGAGGACAGCATTGCCTGAGGTAACCCTATGGTCAAACACCTCCCACCACTTACTGCCTGGGCTATGCATTAGGAATGGTGCTTGAGCAAGATCCTGGAGGATAGCTGGGTGCTCATGGAAGCATTCCCCACTATAAGGCCATATGCTAAGTAAAGAGGACAGAAAGGAAAAAGCTTCTAATAAATATTCAATCCAATTTGACCTTTGATTGCCTTAAAGGGCTACATTGGCACATTCCGTTTTGTTAGGAGACTATTTTGTGGCCTGGCAGTCAGTGTTATTGTTTTGAATAAGAAAGTCGGGATTGAATGTGTTATTAATTATCAGGCCGTTACGTTGGATAGGTAACGTCAGGAAATGAAACTAAATACCAGAAACTAAATGGGAATAATTTTTACCAAGATACTGACTTGCCATGGGCAAAATGTTTTCTGTGGCTTTGAAGATTGCTTCCAGGAGCATATATTCACAGCATTGAATGTTTGGTGAGATGAAGTGCGCAACATATGCAACCTGGACGCAGATTGCACTGCAGAGGAGAGAACTTTCTCCTCTTTGGAACTTTCTGACCTTTTCAGATGTTACAGAGCTTGGCTCAGCGAAGAATATTGTTCTCAATGCCTGCTGCCGACATGCAAGGAACAACAACGTGTACATGCCATTTTTCTTTGGTGTTGCTTAGACTTGCATTGAAGTACTGTGGGACACAAAACACTGATTTTACTTCCCCAGGCCTGTCTCCTCCTAGGGATTAGTAATTATAGCTCACTGTCTAATACTATGTTAGTTAAAAACAATTACAGGTATCATGCATGCTATTAAGTTTTTTGTCAGGTAAGCATGTTGTTCCATGATAAAGGGCATCAGATCTGTGATGCAGCATCCTTTTGACTCCTTTATGAATGCATTATAGACTTTTGCAGTTGGATGAAATACAAGTAACGCCTCACGCCAAGCTTTGTAGAAGACAAAATAGGGGAAATGAAATGCACAGAAGTAAAGATGCTGACTTTGTACTGCTACATTGATAAGCCTAACTTCCAATAGTGATAGATAATTAAATCTACCAGCTTTACTTGTGATGAACACAGTTCATTCTGAGGCTCTCAAGTGAATAGGGTAGTTCAGTGTTCTTCAAAGTCGGGGGCGCGACCCGCGGGTGGGTCGCGGGCGGGTATCGGATGGGTCGCGGAGCTGTTGTCCACTGTGCTCCCGACCGCGCAAATCATAACGCCAGCTGCAAGTGGCCGCGAACATATCCAAAGAAAATTCGGCCGCATTGCGCATGCACGCACAATGATCAGTGCGCATGCGCAAATCGGGCATTCATGCGCAGTGCGGCCACTTTTTTTTAAACGGTTGCAGCTTTTTTACAAGTTCTGTAGTGGTTTTTATTCATTTATTCATTTATTTTATTCATTTAATTTTTATTTTTTTCATTTATTTTATTCATTTTATTTTTTTTTACAAGTTCGGGGCAGTTTTATTCATCTTTTTCATTTATTTTACTCATTTATTTTTACAAGTGGTGGGGGGGGGGGGGGTTTATTTGGTAAGATTTTACAGGAACAAAATGCAGAACTTTGGACAGATGGAGGTTCCATAATTTCCGACACCGGAAGGCTTCTTCATCCAACAGGTTTCATTGGAGGAGCGTGTACGAGGGCCAAAGGGACCCAAAACCATTTCCTCCATTTTGTCAGCAGCAAACAAGGTAAGAGAAAATGGTGGGTCGTGAAGGGCGGCCGGCGTGGGTCGTGAAGGTCGGCCGGCGTGGGTCACGAAGGTCACGAAGGTTGGCTGGTGGTAAAAATGGTCCCCGGAAAAAAAGTTTGAAGAACACTGGGGTAGTTCCTGGAGACAGTATGCCTGCCCTTGGAAATAGCTGACTAATTTTATAGTTCCCCAGGGTGCAACAATTAAATTTTCTTGATTTTTTTTTAACAGAAAGTTTTGTAATGAGAATGATATAATCAGGAATCCACATTTCCACTGGGATTAATCATGTAGTAACACATTGCTCTTAAATCACTCAGTTTGAGGCTCTGTAATTTACAGCAGGCTGCAGCAGCTGAGCTATAAACTGAAAAAAAGTGGCTAATCTTTCCATTGTTCAAAACTTTGGACCGGATTTGAAGGTAGAGAAATAACTGTAAAGATTAAATCATATTGCAACTTCTGGCAATCGCGCATGCATAGTTACATGTGGAAATTGGGAAGTTTCTATCTGCCATTTAAAGAAAAGGCTAGAAATACGCAACAGATTTGGCCGCATCTGTGGACAGACCTTTACTCAGAAATGGAAAAAGTTCAAAATGTTAGGCGGGAATCTCCAGACGTCCCAGCCACGTGTTTCTTGGCGGCGGGAGGTGGCGCGCTGTTCACTGGCAGTGGGATTGTCTGTTCCCGCCGCTGTCAATAGGAATTCCCATTGAAGCCACCCCAACCCACCAGGGAACGATGTGAACAGACGGATAATTCCGGCTGTAATCAGCGTTCTGGGGAGGGTGGGATGAAGGACAAAGGGGGAAGGTTTGTTATAGGGACAAGGGCAGGTGAGATTAAATGACAGAAGGATTGATGGTGCAAGGCCAAAGTGAGTGGTCATGGGACAAGTAGATGAAAAGCAAAAAATGTGCCTAGAGGAGGTGTGAATGGCAGAATGATGAACAGGTGTTGTCGAGAAGCAAAATAAAGAGTGGGAGGGGAGGGAGAGAAAAGCAAGAGAGAGAGAAAAACAAAAACCCGCAAGGAAAAGAAACAGGTTCGATCCCGGCTTTGGGTCACTGTCCATTTCGAGTTTGCACATTCTTCCCGTGACTGCGTGGGTTTCACCCCCACAACCCAAAATATGCAGGGTCGGTGGATTGGCCACGCTAAATTACCCCTAATTGGAAAAAACTGAATTGGGTATACTCAATTTTTTTTTTTATGATTTAAAAGACTGGGGACATGAGGTTAGAGACCATGGAGGGAATATGGATGAAGTGAATGAGGTCCGTGACAGTCTAGCAAATGATGATATGATGTTTGTTGGTGGGAGAATAGTCCAGTAGGAGATAGGAGTAATTGCCAGAGACTTGGGGCAGAATTTCCCAGTTCCCCCCACCCCCCCCCCCCCACCCCACCCCCATTGGTGGGGTTTTAATGGTGGGTATGGGGGGGGAAAACAATATGGTGGTGTTGTGTAGTGTACTTGCAGAAACAAGGAAGTGCTGAAGCACGTGGGTTGAACCAGTAATCAACAGAGGTTTATAAGATGATTGTTAACTGAACAAAGGCTACCGCCACGACAGACACTACTGGAAGACCTACTGGACGCAAGTATCCTAGAGAAAGGGAACTGTAGTGACATGTATGACCGACTGGTAGATAGGGACGACACCGTACTGGACGCAACAAGGAGGAAATGGGAGGACGACCTGGGGATGGAGATCGGGTGGGGACTCTGGAGCGAAGCACTGCATAGGGTCAACTCCACCTCCACGTGCGCAAGGCTCAGCCTGACGCAACTAAAAGTGGTACATAAAGCCCACTTAACAAGAACCCGTATGAGTAGGTTCTTCCCGGAGGTGGAAGACAGATGTGAACGGTGCCAAAGAGGCCCGGCCAACCACGCCCACATGTTCTGGTCTTGCCCCAGACTCGTGGAGTACTGGACAGCCTTCTTCGAGGTTATGTCCAAAGTGGTGGGAGTGAGGGTGGAGCCATGCCCGATAGTGGCGGTCTTCGGGGTTTCAGAACAGCCAGATCTATTCCTGGGGAGGAGGGCAGACGCCCTTGCCTTTGCCTCCCTGATCGCCCGCCGTAGAATCCTGTTTGGCTGGCGGTCAGCAGCACCGCCCAGAGCTGCGGACTGGCTGTCCGACCTCTCGGAATCTCTCCAAATGGAGAAAATCAAATTTGCCATCCGAGGGTCGGACGACGGCTTCCACAGAACGTGGGAGCCATTCATGCAACTGTTCCGGGACCTATTTGTGGCCAATGTACAAGAGGAAGAATAGTCGGGGGAAGGTAGCGGGAGGGGGGGGGGCTACAGGTTCGTTACGGGGGTTCGATGGCTAGCTAAGGCCCAAAACCAAACTAAATAAACATGTTGAGGGGGGGGGGGGGGGGGGGGGGGCGCAGTTACTACTACGAAGATGCTTACCTGTAAATATGTATGTTAATTTTTGCGTGTTTGTTTTTTTTTTCTTTTTTCTTTCTCCTAACAATTTGTAATTTGTTCAATATAAAATATGAAAACTGAATAAAAACATTTATTAAAAAAAAACTGAACAAAGGCTGAGCTTGGGCTGACACTTAGCCTGCAAATTAGCTGATGACATCACAGACTATCACGTGACTCAACTCTTAAAGGGACTAAGCAGCAGCAAAAAAGCATCAACCCATTTATATAACAGATGGAAGCTAAAATTCAGTTTCACGCAAGTATAGAATGATGGCGGGAACTTGTGCTCCCGCCCACCATGGCAGGTCACCATTACAACCAGATGTTGGCATGAAAACACATTTCAATTCCGGCCTTGGGCGACTGTGTGGATTTTACACTTTCTCCCCGTGTCCATGAGGGTTTCCTCCAAGAGCTCTGGATTCCTCCCTCAATCCAAAGATGTGCCGGTTAGGTGGATCGGCATGCTAAATTGCCTCTTTGTGTCCAAAGGTTAGGTGGGGTTATGGGGATAAGGCAGGGGAGTGGACCTGGGTAAGGTGTTCTTTCGGAGGGCCGGGTCGATGCAGACTCAATAGGTCGAATGGCCTCCTTCTGCATTGTAGGGGTTCTATGATATGATAGTCTATGACTTTGTAATGTCCCTATGTCACTCGAGGGGTCCTGGGATTGAGTGGAATGTGATAAGGCATAGTCTCATCGCAGTCCATTTACTCTGTAGATGCAGAGGCCACTGTGGGACCCTGAATCTTCCACATAGAGAGCTCACATGCTGTGATAAGGGAGTGGGGGTGGGGGTACGGGGAAGGAGGTCAAGCATTCAGGGCTCCAGTAAGCACTGATAATGTCATATCACTGTGAAATTTCTCCTTATCAAGGGCTTATCAATCTGGAGGGCACTGTCCCAGGGCCCTTGTGGACAACTGGCAGTGAATCAGCCACTTTGCCCAGGATCTTGTGAATTACTTGTAAGGTTGGATGCCTAGCAATGAAACATGAGACCCCTTTGCTTTCAATCCCATCTCTCTGCGCAGGAAAAGTTAAACCATGTTAGGAGAGAGAGAAGACAGGAGGGGGTCAGCCACATTTCAAAGATCTCACCGACTTCCAGGAACCAACAGCCCAACTGGTTGGGGCGGGGCGAGACTGCGGAGATGGAGAGGTTGGCTTGTGGCCTCCATCCAGTAAGAATCCATGCATGTCATAGAAACCTCAGGGTTACATGTTCTTCCGTGCTGGCAGCAACTCATGCAGTCACTCGCTCTTTCCACTCTCACTTAAATGTGCCACCTGGAAGAAGGCAACCCACAAAGGAGATGATGCCCTCGTCCAGTATGCAGACAAGGCCGGAAAGGAGCAAGGATGTCTATCTTTAAGACAGAGATAGATAGGTTCTTGATTAATAAGGGGATCAGGGGTTATGGGGTGAAGGCAGGAGAATGGGATGAGAAAATATGATTGAATGGAGGACCAGACTCGATGGGCCGAGTGGCCTAATTCTACTCCTATGTCTTATAGCTTATGGTCTTACATTGCAGTGGTAGAGATGTCACAGCACTCACCAGCACCCTCCACAGCCCAGAGGCAAACACGTGGTGGGCATTTGATTTAGGTTAGGAACGGTGTCACACTCTGGTGCTCACTGCAAGGACACATGTCCACAGCAAGATGAGGCAGGGTCAGCCAAGTTCACCGACACTCTGGGAAGTGCTGGGGAAGAGGCATCTGTGAGGATTGATTCTGATAATAAGCGTCTGCAAGCAGCTTTCCAAGCAATGTGGAAGAGACAGCAAGAGGCGGGGGGGAACATGAGGCATAGATGTTAGTGGCCGTTAACAAGGTGGCACACAAAGTGGAAGAATTCACCTGCTGACTAATGAAATGGTGCCAATCTATGCACACATTGAAGTCTCCGTGGGGAGGGTGGCACACTCCATGGAGAACCTGGCCCAGCAGCTTCTGCCGGATATGCATGCAGACCTGCAGTCCATCACTGACACCATGCGTGAGCTTCTGCAGAGGCTAAGTGAGAGGGGGCAGGGCACCTTGACCTCTCTCTAGTTGTTCCTTCCCCTCAAGAGGTCAGGCAGCTGCCAGCAGTTACCCCTGGTATCTCCACTCAGGAATTTCTGAGAGCGTCCAGCTTTTCTGAACTACCCTTGTTTGTGACCCTTTCAGCCTTGTCCTCTGTGACTGCAAATGGAGCAGCTGCGTCACTGCAGGACAACCAAAGTAAACTGGGTTCTCCAGGTCTCAGGTCTCCAAAAGATAGCCACCTAGGTCATTCAAGGCAACAGGGCCAACTGGTCAGCAGGTTGCCTCCACCCCTACCACGGATGTTGGGAGAAGCAGCTAGAAGACGTGTTAGGGAAAGAAAATTAAGAAGTTTTGAATTCACAGTCATTGGACAGGTTCACATTGCTTGTTACAAATATCACACCTGTAAATATAGTTCACCTGCACTTTAACTAATCTGATGTGTTGTTTTGTGATAGTGCCTAAGCTTGCATGTTCCCCCCTTCCACCCACCATCTTCCATGGGAAATCCCATGTTCCTGGTAATCAGGCATGTGCAAAAAAGTCTCCCACACACACTGAACCTTTGCCCCTGACAACCTTATTTGTCTGAATGCCCCAGTACTGTCAGTACTACATACTGGGGTTCCCCATCAGTTGTCCAGTTGAGATGACCTCCATCTCAGCCCATCCCCAATTATCTAATTCTCATGCAGCATTTTGAAATCCCCACCACAAGGCTCTGCATTATTACGAGCCACCATGGTGTCAGTGACATACCAATTTGAGTCAAGTATCTTTTCCCCGCGCCCCCCCCCCATCACTCACACCCTCGCCTCATTTATCACTGACCCACCTTCTCCACCCCACATCTAACCCCTTCCCTCCAGCCTTAGGAATCACTGTTGACCTCCCAATAGTCACCCTGCAATCATCCTGCATCACCTTCTGTTCCATGGGGGTCAATGTTCAAGTCCCCTACCTTACATATCAGCCCACCTCTCTCACAATAGACATGCCGCCCGCCTCATCCTGCCAAGCCCAGAATCCACATCGCCTTCTGCATCCCCTCCAACAACCCTCAGCGCCCTTCACTCAACATTGCTCTACTCTCACCATCCCACCCTATCAGCCCCCACTGCTTCCTTTAATTGTCACCATCCTGTCCTATCACATCACCCTGTGTACTCCCAGGAATCCATTGTTCATTCTACAGACCTCTCTCACTGAACCCCTTGCCGCTCTTGCCCTCTCATGACCATCCACACCTCAACACTCATGCCATGCTCTTTCACATCTGCACAAGCATGTACCCCGCCCACACTCCAGCACGGTCCTTCCCACTTTCCAGCTCACCCATTCTACTACTCCTGCAGGACCGCTCTCTTTGCCATAGCACTTCCAAGCTCCCAGCCCTCTCTTGAACTTCACACCCATCCCACTTCTTCATTCCTCTCCTCCACATCTAAACTTGGCACACAGACTGGGCAGATATGAGGCATTGTGGGCCTGAGGTGAGGAGAAAGTTTGTGGCGAATCTGTGGAATTCACTATGGCAAAAAATAGTTGAGGCAAAAAACATTGTGTAATTTCAAGAAGGAATTAGATATAGCTCTTGAGACCAAGGGATCAAGGGGTATGGGGGAAGGCTGGATCAAGGTATTGAACTTGATGACAACCATCATCATAATGAATGGCAGAGCAGGCTCAAAGGGCTGAATAGCCTCATCCTGCTTCTATTTTCTATGTACATTTCTATGCATCAGTGGCAGCAGAATTGTACTGAACCTCAATTTATAACTTCAGGCCCTTCATATCCGTTACTCTATGCTTACCACCAAACCAGGTGATCAACCCTGATTCAATAAAGAGTGCAGGAGGGTAATGCAAGGGCAACATCAGGTATACCTAAAATAAGGTGTCAACCTGTTGAAGCTACAACACAGGGCAACTTGCATATTAAACAGTATAAGCAAATAATGATCGACAGCGCTAAGCAATGCTGGCCTGGTCAACAAAACAACCAACAGATCAGACCTAAGCTCTGCACTTTTGCCACATCTGGTAATGAATGGTGGTGGACAATTAAACAACTCACCAGAGGAGAAGGCTCCACAAGGTCAGTCATCTCAGCTTCAGGACATCACTGTAGGAGTTCCTCAGGGTAGTGGCCGAGACCAAACTATCTTCAGCTGCTGCTTCATCAATGAGCTTCCTTCCATCATAATGTCAGAAGTGGGGATGTTTGTTGATGTGTGCAGAATGTTTAGCATCATTCGTGACTCTTCAGTTAAGAAGTCCATGTCCACATGTTGCAAGACCAGGACAATATCCGTGCTTGGGCTGACAATTGGCAAGTTACATTCGCACCACTCAACTGCCAGGAGGTGACCATCTCCAACAAAAGAGAATCCATTGTCCCTTGACATTCAATGCTATAACCATCACTGAATCCCCCACTCGCAACATCTTGGAAGTTACCATTGACCAAAAACTGAACTGGATCAACGATACAAATACTGCGGCTGCAAGAGCAGATCAGAAACCAGGAATCCTGCAGTGAGAAACTCACCTCCTGATTCCCAAAAATCTGTTCACAATCTGCAAGGCACAAGTCAGAAGTGTGATGGAATATTCTACACTTGCCTGACTGAGTGCAGCTCCAACAGCACTCAATAAGCTTCCAAGACAAGCAGCCCGCTTGATTGGCAACCTTTCCACATTCACTGCCTTCAACACTGACGCATTGTAGCAGCAGTGTGCACCATCTACAAGATTCACTGCAGGAACTCACCAAGGCTTCTTAGACTGCACCTTCCAAACCCCCAACCACTACCGTCTAGAAGGACAAAGGCAGTAGATATATGGGTATACCACCACCTGGAGGTTCCCTTCTAAGCCACTCTCCATCCTGACTTGGAAATATATCACCGTTCCTTCACTGCCACTGCGTCAACACCCTGGAACTCTTTCCCTAACAGAATTGTGGGTGCACCTACACTACATTGACTGCAGCAGTTCATTCAAGAAGGCATCTCACCACCACCGTCTCAAGGGCAACTCGGGATGGGCAGTGAATGTTGGCCTGGTCAACAAAGCCCACATCCCTTGAATTAAATTTTTAAATGTGAAAAGACATTTACCTCATGGATCCAATAATCCTCGTCTCCTTTTAATCATCGGTTTACCAGAGACACCAAAAATTTGATCAACCAAGGTCAAGGTGAAAATGGTGGTTAAATATGAGGAATGCAGCCTTAATTTCAATCAAATTGCCAACCCACCTACTGCAGTGGTTTGTTGCCTGCCCTTCAAACCACTACCTTCAAACCAGAAAAGGGTGGATTGGAGGTGAAGTGGTGGTCAGGATCCAGGTTTAAAACATCTCGGTTGGTGGGGAGAATTAAATGCCCCAGAACGTTTATAAAAGAAGTTACCACATGTCATGCACAAACTAGATACGACATTTCCTACATTATAGCAATGACGAGTTACAAATCTGGTTGAGTTAAAGGGCTGGTTGCTTGTAAATGATTCCTATACACTCATGTAACAGAAAGTACATTGACTGTCTCTGTAAAGATTGCTAATAATGGAATGTCTGTGGTCGCCGCCAGTTAGTGCACAGCAGTGAGCTTTCTTGCTGATTTTGCAGTATTTCTGTTGGACTGAAAAAAACTTTAAACATGAACATTACTCAGTTGCCCTTGGATGACATTCATTAACCTCAAAGTCAAACCATTGCTCCTTTAATATGCACCATAAATGTTTCTCTGACTCAAAAACAAATGTCTTTCAAAATCTGGCCTTGATAATGCTTAAAGAGAAGAGGTCAACCTACAGTCAAAAATTCCGTCAAAAACATACCCATGTCATAGAAGCAAAGACTTATATATCCTGAGATTATCTGGTATCCACAAATATATCGATCTTTTGCCTTGACAATATGCAATGTCTGGACATCACGTCCTTCTAAGGGAGAGAACTCCAAAGATTCTGAGCCCTTCTGGGTGAAGAAATTGCTCCCCAAATGAGCTCAAAATGGCCATATTTGAGATGGTGACCCTTCTTTCCAGATGCCCCATCGACCTTGTCAAGTCTCTCGGGAATTTTAAACGTTTGTCAATGAGATCACCCCTCATTTTTCTATACATTCAGAAACATTGGCCCATTCTACTCAATCTCTCCTCATAGAACAAACAACTCAACCCAGGATTCAAGTCCGTGAGCCTTTGTTGCACCCCCCTCCCTCCCTCGCCCCCCCCCCCCCCCTCCCTCTCCAAGTCGCATGCATCCTTCCTTGGTTAAGGAGATCAAAACTGTACACAGGCGTAGTCACACCAGGAAGACTTTGTGATTTTTATACTCAAATCCCTTTGTGATGAAAGTTGGTAACCATTTGCTTTCCTAATTCCTTCCTGTTAACCTTCTTTGATTTATGTCAGACATCCAGGTTCCTCGAATAGGTTCCTGCTGACACGTTTATTCCGACTTGCTCTTTTCTACATGTTAGCCAATCTTCATCCCATGCTAATACAATACCATGAGCCACATGGACCTTATGTTTGTGCAACAACCTCTTGGGTGACACCTTATCGAAAACCTTTTGTATATCCCAACACAATACATCCAGTGGTTCCCCTTTAAATCCTCTGCTCGGTCCAATGATAATACTCTTGTAGACTTTTCAAATGCTATATCCACTTCACAAACCAATGTTGGGTCTGCCCATCATCTTATGTTTATCCAGGTGCCCTGATGACACATCACTAATTATAGATTCCAACATTATCCCAATACAGATGTCAGGGTAATTGGCCATTCCCTATTTTGCCTCTCCTTCCTTTCTTGAAAAGAAGGAGTTACATTTGCTACTTCCAATCCACACCTTTTGTTACTTGAGGGTGTTCATTTGTGGAATAGTTTAAGCAAGTAGACAACGTTGTCATTTCAAAGCCTTCAGCAGCGAGTTTTGAGTCTAAAAAGAGTTAATGTAATGTTGATCCATAAGGAATACAAAAATAGTTAGAGCCAGCTAATACACATTTGGAGAACTTATTTTAAGTTATCTTATAGACCTGATGCATGAGAAAGTGGCTCTGTACATGGAATTCTTCCCTATCTGTACCACCAGTTGGATCTTGCAGCACCAGACCAATTCTCAACTTTAATTTTAGTCGCTGTATCGTTCCTAATGGTCGAGGAGAAGCAGTGCAGGAAAATGTCCAAAGAATTACTGAGCGTTGTGCTCACCTGAGGCCAGAAAAGAAGATAGCCTGCAGCATTGTGACAGTTGCTGAGGGAAATGACCACTCGTCATAAATCCATCGCGTTTGCAACACTGTCCTATCTACTCTATGGAGCTACTACAACATTTGGAGCTGTGCTTAATGATAGAATTATAAATAGAAATATTTAGAAAAAAACAAATATCTGTGAAAAATTGTCTTCAGGCAGTTGCAGGTTTTGGCTACAAGGCAGCTGAATGGGGCAAATATCGGGATATAAGAGTTGCTTGATGAAAAAAGGCCAGGGTTTACCTTCTATCAACCTCAATGTTACATGATACAAAGTCGTGAAGTTGCTGACTTATCATAGATTGGATTCGATTTGTTTATTGTCACGTGTACCGAGGTACAGTGAAAAGTATTTTTCTGCGAGCAGCTCAAACAGATCTTTAAGTACATGAAAATCAAATAAAAAGAAAATATATAATAGGACAACACAAGGTGCACAATGTAAATACATAGACACCGGCATCAGGTGAAGCATACAGGAGTGTAGTATTAATCAGGTCAGTCCATAAGAGGGTCATTTAGGAGTCTGGTAATAGAGGGGAAGAAGCAGTTTTTGATTCTGTTTGCGCGTGTTCTCAGACTTTTGTATCTCCTGCCCTATGGAAGAAGCCAGGTTTGCTTCAAACCTAAACAGAAGGGGAGGAAAGCCCCAATGATGAAGAGCTCAGGGTGATAGAGCTCCAAAGTCATCTTCGGTGTCTGATGCATCTGAACCCGCATGGTAGCACAGTGGTTAGCACTGCCGCTTCACAGCGCCAAGGTCCCAGGTTCGATTCCGGCTTGGGTCACTACCTGTGTGGTCTGCATACTCTCCCTGTGTCTGCGTGGGTTTCCTCAGGGTGGTTCAGTTTCTTCCCACAAGTCCTGAAAGATGTGCTTGTCAGGTGATTTGGACATTCTGAATTCCCCCTCAGTGTACCCAAACAGGCGCCAGAGTGTGGTGACTAGGGCTTTTCACAGTAACTTCATTGCAGTGTTAATGTAATTCTACTTGTGACAATAATAAAGATTATTATTATTATTTTATGGATTCCATCACAATCTGTTTTTTCTCTTTGAAAGTAAGTAGATTGTTATCTATCCTTTGTATTTCAATCTTTTAACTTTTGATATATTTTTCATTTCAATTTCTGTTTTTCTACCAAGATCTGCTGGATTTCGCCCTCTTTCCTTTGTGAACAAGTGCATAAGAGAACAACTGGTTTGATATTTCTTTTCCACTTGTGAAGCGCTTGCGTAATGTTCAGAGCTGATTTGGTTTGGTGAGATGTTTGCTGCACTTGACTGATGTTTATGTAATATCGCATTGAAGTTGAAACAAAAATTAAACATAAAAAATACTTTCTGTTCTTTGTTCTAGGCAGTTTAGCTGATTTATTCGTGAAAAGTAAGAATGGTGACAGGGAAATCTGCAATTCTTCTTGTTCAAACACATCATGTATGTATGGTATCTAGTACCTTTTATTGACCCTTTGGCTTATTAAATAATCATGCTAGACTGTGCTCTGAGTGCTCAGAATAGAAATGCGTGTCTGTCAGTGACTTGCAGCTTTAACCGTTTGATCTGGAGGGATCCTCAAGGAATAGCATAGATGAAAGTGTTGGCAGAGTTGGGTCAGCTTATAATGAAAATCTTTAGCCCTGTGGTGATGATGTTAATCATGTGGGTAACATCAGTGATTGCACATGTACTCAATGTCAGGCAGTTCCAGAGGAACAAAAGGGACTAGTGGAGTCGAGAGCAATTCTCTGCCTTTTGCCTAACTATAGTATGAGCAAAGGCAGCATTCTGTCTCATAAGAAGGTAATTTGCGCCATGGTGGTCAAATCTGTTAGGTGTTGCCTGCCATGGCACAAGAGCCCCATTCTGACATGGTAATCTCTGGCACATTTGTTGTAGAGGAACAGTGGGCTGAGACGGTGTGCTAAATATAATATATATACAATGCAATAATTTATATATATATATATAGATAGATATGTTGATGAGCTGAAGTTTATGGATGGTGGGAGATGTGAGAATGGCCATGACCGCATTGGTCTAGTTGCAAGAAACATGACCAATTTGAGGACCTGCATAACTTGGAGTTCAGGTAGCAGACAGCTCAAAGTATCTCAGTTTCAATGCAATGTAGATGCAAAAAGAGGAGGCAGAAGATATGTGGCATCAGAGTCCCCTGCCAAAAAGGGGCAATGGAAAATAGATGGAAAACTCTCCACTGGTTGGATCATATCTGGAACAAAGGTAAATGGTTGTGGTGGTTGGAGGTCAATCATCTCAGCTCCGGGTTAGCAGTTCAGAAACTCCTCAGGGTAGTGTTCTAGGCCCAACCATTTTCAGCTACTTCATCAATGGCCTTTCCTCCATCATAAGATCAAAAGTGGGCATGTGTGCAGATGATGTTTCCATTTGCAGTTCCTCAAGTATTCAAATAGTTCATGCACACTTGCAACAAGACCTGGACAACATTCAGGCTTGGGCTCATAAATAGAAAGCGACATTTGTGTCACGCAAGTGCCAGCCAATGATCATGTCCAACAAGAGAGGATCTAATCATTTTCTCCTGACTTTCAATGGCAATACCATCTCTGAATTCCTTACCATCAACGTCCTGAACATTAATATTGACCAGAAACTTAACTGGAGCAGCCACATAAATACTTGGCTATGAGAACAGGTCGGAGGCTGGGAATTCTATCGGGAGTCACTCACCTTCTTACACTTCAGAATATTTTAAATCATTATAAGGTACAAGTCAGGAGTGTGATGAAGTTCTCTCCATTTGCGTGGATCAGTGCAGCTCCAAAAACACTCAAGGAGCTTAAAAGCAAATGTAATGTATTTGAATGGCACACCATCTGGATCCTGAATTAGTCAGTCACTTGTCCTCCAGTGCACCATGGAAGCAGTGTGTACCATCTACCTGATGAACAGCAGCAACTTACCAAGACTTCTTTGATGGCAACCCCCAAACCTCCTAAATAAGAACAAGTGCAGGAAGATTATGAGAACAATACCACCTGAAAGTTCCCTAAAAATCACACATCATTCTGTCTTGGGACTATATTTCCATTCCTTCCTGTCACTTGGTCAAAATCCTTGAACGGCTGGGTGGCACTGTGGTGCAGTGGTTAGCACTGCTATTTCACGGCGTTCGATCAGGGCCCCGGGTCACTGTCCATGCGGAGTTTGCACATTCTCCCCGTGTCTGCAAGGGTCTCGGCCCCACAACCCCAAAAGGAGTGCAGGGTAGGTGAATTGACCATGCTAAATTGCCCCTTAATTGGAAAAAAACCCAGAATTGGCTTTATTTCAAAAATCCTTGAACTTCATCTCTACTAGTACAGCCGGTGGCACTGTACCATACAGACTTCAGCGGTTCACCACTTTCTGAAGGGCAACTAGTGATAGGCAAAAATGCTTATTTTACCAATATTTCCGATGCCCTATGAATGAATAAAAAGGAATACAGTATCAGAACCGAGAAAGATAACTTTTTTTTGTGTTTTTTTTTTTTAAATTTAGATTACCCAATTATTTTTTCCAATTAAGGGGCAATTTAGCGTGGCCAATCCACCTACTCTGCACATTTTTGGGTTGTGGGGGCGAAACCCACGCAGACACGGGGAGAATGTGCAAACTCCACACGGACAGTGACCCAGAGCCGGGATCGAACCTGGGACCTCAGCGCCGTGAGGCGGGTGTGCTAACCACTAGGCCACCGTGCTGCCCTCCGAGAAAGATAACTTAATTGAAAAAAAAGTTTAATTCAAAGAACAACAGGACATTCTTCTGGCATCTGGGTCAATATTTCTCCAAAGAACAATCCCACCAAAACCAAATAAAAAAAAACTGGTCATTCAGTGCATTGTGGTTAGTGGCAAGTCACATGTTAATAGTGGTTGCATTTGGTTAGAAAATAAAAACCAGCGCTCCCACAAGTAATTTGCCGTGTTAACCACTGCGATGTTGGAACACTGTAAGGGGTTAAACACATTTTCAGAGATAATTAGATGGGCAATAACTGCTGGCCTTGCCAACAACGCACATGTCCCGATAATGAAGATAATCCCATACAATCCTTCACCCCTCATTGAACCGAGGTCAGTCACTTGGTTTGATGGAACTGTTGGAATGAGGAATATGCTGGGCCATCAGATTAAAGGCTGTGGTTAAATACAATTCTGCTGTTGTCGGTGGTCCACATGGATGTCACATGCTCAGTTTTGAGATGCATATCAAGTACATGGTTGTTGTTCTTAGCTTATTATTCCAGAATTATTTAACTAGCTGAATACACTACCTGCTGTAGTGGGATTTGAACTTGTCTATCCAGATATTTCACCGAGGCTGCTGTATTATCAGTCCAATTACATAACCACTATCCTACCATATCCTTAATGGGCAAAACTAGAAGTTGTGAGTATTAGGTATATTTGTTATGACAGATAGCAGAATGGCAAAGGATATCATAACAGACCTGACAGAAAGGAATGAATGAGTGAAACCTCCCACGCCTGCCACAATGACAGCAATTTCTTCATTAGCACAGACAGAAGTGGAACAGCAGCTGAACCAAGGAAAGGGATGAATTTCAATCATGGAAAATATTTGGATCAAAGAGGAGCCAAAAGAGCTGCAGTGAACAGTAGCAAAATCAGCATGAACATAACCAGATGCTTCCTTCAGGATCAGAAGTTCGAACAAGTAGAAAGGGGTGTGGGGGAGCAGTAGAGATTGTGCAAAGCCTGAGTTCACTGAGAGGGAAAAGACGTCCGTGAAGTGGCTGGCGAAGGACATGGAGATCATCAAAATTCAAGGAGAGTCCGTGAAGGTGGTAAATAAAATTCTAACAAGAAGAAACAATGAATGTGGGTAAAAATTAGGATGTTTCAATGATTACGATTGGTCGTGACTATTTGGTGCATCATTTCATAATAGTCGCCTATTCTTTTTAAAAATAAATTTAGAATACCCAATTAAGGGGCAATTTAGTGTGGCCAATCCACCTACCCTGCACATCTTTTTGGGTTGTGGGGGTGAGACCCACGCAGACACTGGGAGAATGTGCAAACTCCACACGGACAGTGACCCGGGGCCGGGATTGAACCCGGATCCTCGGCACCATGAAGCTGCAGTGCTAACCACTATGCCACCATGCTGCCCAGTATAGTCGCTTATTCAAACGAGATGTCATCACACTAATGTGAGATGGATGGCAGGTCTCATATGGTGATATGAACCCTAACAGTGAATTACCTACATATTAAAGGGCTAAATCGCTGGCTTTGAAAGCAGGCCAGCAGCACGGTTCGATTCCCGTAACAGCCTCCCCGAACAGGCGCTGGAATGTGGCGACTAGGGGCTTTTCACAGTAACTTCATTTGAAGCCTACTCGTGACAATAAGCAATTTTCATTTCATTTCTTTTTTCACATTAATGCATTCATTCAATCATAAGTGGGCAGCACAGCAATACAAGGTGTCTTATCTGTTCAGCTCCCTGGAATAGTGAAAGATCAGAAGGCCAAGATAAGCAAGGGAGAAAATTGGGTGAAGAGCTGAGGAACCAATGTAAATTTAGGCAGGCGGCTACCAAATTAAATGGCGGCCCAACAATGGTTCTCATGGGATATCTCTATGGAGCAGAATGATGCAAGAGACACAAAGTAGGAGTACTTCTTCATGTGATCCATTTGGCTGGAAGATTCTTTCTTTAATTCCTTGGGCAGGAAGTGAGATAGCCCTTTGCTTGGGTCTCAGTAAGCCAAGTGAGGAATGTTCAATTCAATATAAAATGTTTGCTTCAAAGAGGATCTTGAATGAGAAGAATTACTGGCTGTTAGGTGGGTGTTCATGATGCTGGTCACGCATTTTCCCTCTTCGTCATCATCCATCTCTTCACCCTGTTGCTCAGACAGAGCAGTTGTCTGCAGCAGAACTGCAAACTGGCATGGCATCTGATTTTCTTTTAGTGCTAGTTGTAAATTGACTAACAAGCAACAATCATGTAAGGCATGAGACAGCCGTGTCTGCATTTAACCGACCAATATCTATTCCACACCTTGTTATTTACAGATAATATTGTTTATATGCTTTAGAACATTCCAGGTTGGGGTGTACACCACAGCCAGACTAACTGTGAATAAGACCAGGGTGGTGTTGAATTGTTTTCAGGAATTTCTTCTGGTGAACCTCAGTGGATATTCAACACCTCCTCTAAATCACATCCCTGTTGCCAACCTCCAATTCTCCTCTACTGCAACCCAGTGTGCCTATTAACTGCATGCGTTGGTTTATTGGGTTATCCAGAATTGATCTATCTAAACATAATAGAGTATCTGCATTCAGGCATCTAATTAGGTACCAGTGCTCTCTGTTACAGTAGTGACTACACTTCAGGGGTGTTTCATTGGGCATAGGAATGCTTTCAGACATCCTGAGGCCAAAAATGCACTATATAAATGCATGGTCCTTCTTATCTTCTCATCACAATGGGCAGCACAGTGGCACAGTGGTTGGCACTGCTGCCTTACAGCACCAGGCACCCGGGTTTAATTCTGCCCTTGTGTGACTGCCTGTGTTGGATTTGCACGTTCCCCACATGTTTGCGTGGGTTTCCTCCGGGGGCTCTAGTTTCCTCCCACAGTCCAAAGATGTGCAAGTTTGGCAGATTGGCCATGTTAAATTGCCCCTTAGCATCCAAATGTTAAGTGGGGTTATGGGCTCGGGCGGGGGACTGTGCTTAGGTAGGGTGCTCTTTCAGAGGGTTGGTGTTGACTCGATGGGCCGAATGGCCTCCTTCAGTGGGGATTCTATGTTACTGATGGTACTGGGAAAGATGTAGCAAAGGACAACCAATCTTATGCCTGGTGCCAGACAAATAAGGTGCCAGGGAGGCGAACAAAAGCTGAGTTTCTTTACATGGCAGAGGAGAAGACTGGGAAAGAAGGTGTGTTCATATAGCACCTTTGACATCCTCTATATATCCCAAAGTGTTTTACAACCATCCCAGTATTTTTGAAAGGTAATCACTGTTATAATGCAAGTTTCGGATCATTATTGAGGTTTAAAAGATTCTCAAGGAGGACTTCCGGTGGCAGCCATGGAATAAGTGATCGCACACAGGGCCACTCCGGCTCGAAGGCATTGGTTTCAGATCATTTTACCCATTAGTGGGATAGTTTCAGCAGAATAATGAAGTGGAAGATGTAGAAGAGGTTCTCCCAAGATTGGCATGTCTACTGGCTATCAGACCCAGCAGAAGACAGTAAGGCCTAGCGAAGAAGTTAGAGGAGACCTGTGGTGCAGCACCAATTTTGATAATGTGGAGGGGGAAGGGCCGCCGTCGGTGGGAAAGCTTCAAATGGAGCAGTTAATGAGCTTCATCAAGGACGAATTTCGCCAGCAAAGGAAGGAGATAGAATAGAATCACTACAGTACAGAAAGAGGCCATTCAGCCCAACGGGTCTGCACCGACCCTCTTTTTAAGAACCTCCTACCAAGGCCCACAACCCTACTCTATTCCCGTAATCCAATAACCCCACCTAACCTTTTGAACATTAAGCCGTAATTTATCATGGCCAATCCACATAACCTGCACCTCTTTGGACTGTAGAAACAAACCAGAGCACCCGGAGGAAACCCACGCAGACTGGGGGCGAACGTACAAACTCCACACAGACAATGACCCATCTGGGAATTGAACCCGGGTCCATGGCACTGTGAGGCAGCAGTGCTAACCACCGATTGGTCGAAGGCGATTGAGGGAACATTGGCACCTCTATGAGGGTCGTTGGATCGGGTGGAGAAATGCCTCGAGGCGCAAGGAGTGATGATACATGAGGTAAAGAAGGTGATGTCTGACCAGAGTGATCGGATTGTGCGTTGGACTACGCTGGTTGTGTAGGCCAAGGAAGGAATGGTGGTAGGAGGGACGGCAGCGTATGCAAGTGTGGGGGGGGTCCTTCGGGCGGAGGTTGCCATTCTAGCAAGCAATGCTAGGGAACGGAGGTGTAGGTCGCGAGGGGTGGCCATGTGTGGGGGGAGGAGTGGGAGGGGGGGAATGCAATGTGACAGGATGGGAGGTTGAGCATGGTCATGGGCGGCGAGGGGTCCATCTTGGATGGGCCTGCTTCAGGGTGGGATTAAGTGAGACAGAACTGGTGGGGGACGATGGCGGACGATAGAGAGGATTGGAGGCGTAAACCTCCGGTGAGAGTCAGTATGTCCGGTGGCTGAAAGGACCAGTCAAGAGGTTTTTGCACACCTGAGGGGTTTGAGAGCGGAGGTGATTTTTCATTAGAAGATGCATCTCCAGGTGAAGCATAGGCTGAGGAAGAGATGAGTAGGGCAAGTATTTCACTCAGGGTTTGATTCAAAATCGAGGGGGTGCCCATTTTGTTGAACAAAACGATGTGGTTTGTGGGGGCCAGGGAAGTATGGGACCCGGGGGAAGGTGTGTGATAGTGAGTGGGGAGCTGGAGGGTTGCCTGTGGTGTTAGTCAACATATATGTGCCTAACTGGATGATGTAGAGTTTGTAAAGGGGTTACTGGGAACGTCCTGGACCTGGGTACTCACCAATTGGTTATGGGCGGAGATTTATTTATTTAATTTAGAGTACCCAATTCATTTTTTCCAATCAAGGGACAATTTAGCATGGCCAATCCACCTACCCTGGCCATCTTTTGGGTTGTGGGGGCGAAACCCACACAAACACTGGGAGAATATGCAAACTCCACATGGACAGTGACCCAAAGCCAGGATCGAACCTGGGACCTCGGCACCGTGAGGCAGCAATGCTAACTACTGCGCCACCCTTGGGCGGAGATTTTGACTGTGTAATGGAGCCAAAGGTGGATAGGTTGAGCCCCAAGTCGATGGGAAAGTCGAGGATGGCAAAGGAAGTGGGAACGTATGGGGATGGTGGATCCTTGGAGGTCATGAACCCTGAAGGGAGGGAGTATTCCTTCTTCTCCCACTTGCATACGGTGTATTCCAGAATTGATTTCTTTGTGGTGAGTCGGGCGGTGCTGATGGGGGTGGTGGAAGCGGAGTATTCAGGGATCGTGATTTTGGACCTTGCACCACATTGACTGGAGGTTAGGCTTAATTCGGGGCAGGTGCAGAGACCGGGATAAAGGTTGGATTCAGATCTTTTGGCGGATAAGGCATTTTGTGGTAGGTTGAGATTCCCGATTGGGAATTATGTGCAGCTTAATCAGAACTGGGAAGTGTCGGCGGCCACGCTTTGGAAGGCATTGAAGGCGGTGGTTCGAAGGGAGATTATCTCGTGCAAGGCCCACAGGAATAGAAGGAGGAGGGAGGAGTACAGCTGCCTGCTGGACGAGATAGCTGAGGTGGATAGGAATGACTCGGGGGTCTCCATGAAGGAGTTGTTGGCAGAGAGGAAGAGGCTGCAGGGTAGTTTGATAGGTTGATGATGGAGAAAGGGGTGGGCAGCAGCAGAGGAAGAGGAAGTGGGGTATAAGTATGGAGAGGAGGCGAGTCTCATGCTGGCCCACCAATTGCGGCAACTAAGGGAATTTTAAGGGCAGAGAACGAGGAGGTGGTGCCGGAGCCGGGGAGGATAAATGAGGTGCTCAGCGAGAATTCTGAGAAGTTGTATAAGGTCAAACCAGGTGGAGAAGAGGGATATGAGATGATTCATAGATAAGTTGGAGTTCCCAGAGTAGGAGGAAGAGAAGAAGCAGGCTTTTCAGGGATCGCTGGAGCTGAGGAAGGTGATAATTAGTATCAGTCGGGGAAGGCCCTGAGGCAGGACAGCTTTCTGGTGGACATTTATAAGCTGTTTGCAACAGAGTTGGCCCCCCAGCTGCTGGGGATGTTTAGTGAGGCGGTGGAGAGGGGGGAGGTTTTCTTTTGTTCATTGGACATGGGCGTCACAGGCTGTGCCAGCACATAGTCCCCATCTCTAATTGCCCATGGGGGTGGGGGGGCAGTTAAAAGTCAACCACATTGCTGTGAGTCTGGAGTCACATGGAGCCAGACCGGGTAAGGGCAGCAGATTTCCTTCCGAAAGGACATTAGTGAACCAGATGGGGTTTTATGACATTCAACAATTATTTTATGGTCATCGTTGGACTTTTAATTTCAGATTTGTATTGAATTCAAATTTCACCATCTGCAGTGGTGGGATTTGGACCTGGGTCCCCAGAACATTACTCTGGGTCTCTGGTTTATTAATCCAGTGACAATAGCAGTACACCACCATCTTCCCAGCAACGCAGTCACAGGTGTCGATTACACTGATCCCGAAGAAGGGGAAGAATCCGCTGGAGTGTGGGTAGCACAGGCCCATCTAATTGTTAAATATACATGTGAAAGTATTAGAGAAGGTGTTAGCGGGTAGGATGGAGTGATAGTCTCTAAGGATTAAACGGGTTTTGTGAATGATAGGAAGCTCTCCACCAACATTAGAAGGCTGTTAAAATGTAGCTATGACTCTGTCAGGGAAGCGGGGGCTGGAGGTTATTGTATCTATGGATGTGGAGAAGGCCTTTGACCGGGTATAGTGCTACCTGTTAAAAATTCAAAGAAGGTTTGGGTTTGAGCCAAAGTTTGTGGCATGGGGACATCTTTTGTCTGCATCCCAGTGGCAAACGTGTGCACGAACGGAATGAGTTCTGTGGGCTTTGGATTGCACAGGGAACGAGGTAGGGGTGCCCACTGTCACCATTGTTATTCGCGTTGGCATATGGGCTTTGTCCCATTGGCGGTCTGCTGAGTGACAAGCTATTGTGAGAGAGGGCAGGGAGCACTGGGTGTCATTGTACGCAGACGACCTATTGTTGATTGTGTCAGACCCACCAAAGAGTATGGACAGAATCATTGGCCTGTTAGAGAGGTTTGGGCCTTCTCTGGGTATTCAGCTGAACGTTGGGAAGAGCAAGCTGCTTTCGCTGAATGCGGTGGGTTCGGAGGCCAATTGAGGGGCATCACTGATTAAGGTGGCGAGAGCGAGGTTTAGGTATTTGGAGATTCAGGTGACACGCGGGTTGGCCACGATACACATGTGGATTTTGACAATGTTAGTGGAGGAGGTTAATGGGGATTTGATGAGGTGGGACGCTCTGCACTTGACATTGGCAGGGAGGGTACAGGTGGTAAAGATGAATGTGTTGCCAAGGTTCCTGTTTATTTTTCAGACCTTCCTGATCTTTCTCCCTGAGGCCTTCTTCTGGAAGGTGGAGGCACTGATCTCGGAGTTTATATGGGGGGGAAGGTACCGAAGGTGAAGAAGGCTCTGTTGCAGAGACAGAGACAGAAAGGTGGGTTGGTGCTCCCAGCCCTGCTGCATTATTACTGAGCGGCGATGTAGAAAAGGTGAGGTGATGATGGGGGGGAAGAAGACAAGGTGGAGTGGATCAGGTAGGAAGAGGAGTCCTGCAGGGGGTCCAGTCTGAGAGTCATGTTGACGGCCCCATTGCTGTTAGTTCCGGGAAAGTACAAGGGGAGCCCCATGGTGCAATCGACGATCAGGGTGTAGAACCAGTTGAGGAGACATTTGAAGTTGGAAAGAATGTCGGTGCTGACACCATTGTGTTCAAGCCAGGGGGGAGATGGATGGAATGTATGGAAAGTAGAGGGAGGCGGGACTGGAGCGGGTTAGGGACATGTTCGCAGGATTGAGCGAGCTGCGGGAGATGTTCGAACTGTCGAGGGGCAATGTGTTTAGGAGATATGTAGGTGCAGGACTTTGCGCAAAAGAAGTGGTGTGTGTTCCCCAAGCTACCGGAGTAAACACTGTTGAAGAAACTGCTGTTCCCTGATGACTTGTGGTGAGGATAAAATATAAATGGGATGAGGAGCTGGGGAGAAAAATAAGTTGGAGGCTGTGGTGTGAGGCAATGCAGTGGGTGAACTCAACCTCCACCTGCGCGAGGATGAGCTTGATTCTGTTCGAGATGGTGCATAGGGTACACACGACTCAGGTGAGGATGAGTGGGTTCTTGCAGGAGGTGACTGACGGGTGCCAGAAGTGTAGGTGAATCAGGCACACAGGTTCTGGGACTGTGAGAAGCTCGAGAGCTATTGGGAGGTGGTGTTTGGAATGCTATCCAAGATAGTGGTGGTAGAGGTCAAGCCGGACCATATGGTGGTGATTTTTGGGGACTCGGAAGTGCCAGAGTTTCTGGAAGGGAAGGGGGCTGACATTGTGGCATTTGCCTCTCCAATTGCTCGGCACAGGATCCTGTTAAATTGGAGGTCGGATACGCCGCCGGGGGTGGTGGCTTGGCTGGGGGATTTGTACGACTTTCTCCGGTTGGGGAAGATAAAGTTTGAGTTGAGGGGGTCAAAGGAGAGCTTTGAGGTGCGGTGGGGGCTGTTAATGATGTTATTTGAGGAGTTGTCCGGCGTGGTGGGGGGGGGGGGGTTTGGAAATAAAAGGGGGAAAATTGATCGAACCGTGGACTGTGATTTGATGGACTGTATTTTGTTGATGTTACTTGTACTAGGAATAAAATATCTTTTTAAAAAAGATTCTCAAGAGGATCGACACGATGAATATCTGAACAAAAGAACAAGGAGCAGGAGTGGATTATTAATAGCCCTTCGAGCCTGCTCCACCATTTAATAAAATCATGGCTAATCTGATGCAAATCTGACCCCCTTGCTGGCCAATAATCTCTCCACCTCTCCCTTCAAAATACTCAAAGACTGCTCCCACCACCTTTTCAGGCAGAGAATTCGAAAGACTCACAACCCTCTGGGAGAACAAATTTCACATCATCTCTGTTTTAAACAGGCGGCCCACTACTTTTTAAAACAATGACCCCCATTACTCCAGATTCCCCCACAAGACGAAACTTGAGGAACTGGTTATCGTGGTCCCAACGGTGACAACAAGGGCATATGGAGGGAAGCTCAGAAAATGAAAGACAAATGAGCACATTAGATACCTCACTGAAGCTATACCATGTCAGTAGTCAAGCTTTTGGGCTCTGCATCCCTGCAGCCATATGTGTGTTATCCAGATTGGCTATAGGTTTACCTTGGATATCTTTGTGGCTCCTGAAATCTTTTTTTTTTTATTTGCCCCACAACAGATGGATATGGGAGACTGCATTAATTCACTTTGACAACATTTACATATTATAAGAGGATGGCTTCAATGGGTACAATTTTCCATTGCTGCATCTGTCCAGATCAGTGCATGAAGGACACCATGCACAATGGAGTGGACCTGCTCTTATGTCTTCCACCTCCCATTCTGCAACAGGTGATAATTTTCCCAGATGTTCAACGCAGCGTCCCTTTAAGAGCTGCACAAGTACCTGCAATCTTGCCCATGCAAGAAATGTGCTCCCAAGGCCTGGGCAGTATGTTTAAACAAACTAACCTCACTTGCACTGTGTTAACCACCCCCCCAATATTTATAATGACAACTGAATGGAACCAGAATCCCCAGGTCTTTTTAACCAAGATATGAATCATTAGATTGGTATGTCCCCTTGTCTCCACACATTACCTCAAAAATCCCTCTTTGCCTCTGGATATCATCTTTGAGCCATTCTAAGGTGTGGTTTCATATTGCTTTATTGCCTGTCATTTCCCTGCCTTTAATGCTAACTGAAGCAAGATCAGACCAGTAATGTGGCCCATTTCCAGGTTCTTAGGCTGATTCAGTTGAATGATTTAATCTTCTGATAAATTGCTCAACTTACCACCAGTACTCTTAAGGCTACAGCAACGGTAGAAAAATGCTATGCTGACACTTTGGCTCTAAGTCAATGGAGACACTGCCAACTTACTGCCATAATATTGTAAGAATCCTTCCTGTTATTTCCTTTATTCCCATTTATTTTCTTTCATTTTATAATGTTTGGCCCGTTGGCCAATAATCAGGACGTGCCTTTAAGCAGTTAAAGTTAAAACAGTCTGCTTATTAGGACACTGTTGCCAGATTTTGTATTTTGGAAGGGTGAAGACTGATTCTTCGACACCAACTGGATTTTAGGAGCAAGTTTTCGAGGGACTTGGTTCAATTGGTTAACTGGAAATCGGTGGGGTGGCCAGAAACAGTGTTCTGCCTGACAATGGATTGTGCTTGATTCCTATGTGATGCTCTCTGAGAAAACTTAACAGAAGTGTTTAGACCTTGGAAATGAAAGGAATTTTCTCTCTCTGTTTCTCCTACTTGTGAAAGAACTGCTTTACTGTTCTGAAAGCAGTGAGTGCCTGACATGTGAACCTAAAATGATGCTGATTCTACAGAGAAATCAAACAACCTTGCTGGAGAAAACCAGGAGGTTTGTGTTTCCATGTCAGAGGAGTACGATGAGGTAAAATAGACTATTCTGGATGCATATGAATTAGTTCTGGAGGCATAAAAGCAAAAGATTTTGAATTTAAGCAAAAAACAAGGACAGAATTATGTTGAATTGGAAAGGGTTAGGCAGAATAATTATAATAGGTGGGTACGAGCTTTGGGAGTTGAAACTACAAATGAGGCACTGAAATCATTCTCTCTGAAGAATTTGAGAATTCACTACTGTCTGTGATAAGAACCCATGTTGAAGAGCAAAGGGTTATAACCACTAGACAAGCAACAATAATGGCTGATGATTGTGAGTTGATCCATAAATTTAAGTCTTTGTTCTGTCACTCTCATCGGTTTGAAAAAGATAAGAACTGGGAGAGGGAAACAAAGGTAGATGGCCAAGGTAAGGAATGGATAGCTGGGAATGCTCTGAGATTCCCTCCTCAGACCAGGAAGGAAGGTACTGAAGATGGGGAGACTCAATAAAGTGGGACATATTCGTTCAGCATGTTGGAAGTTGGAAGGAAAGCCCATAGGATTGTTGGGATTCTGAAAAGGGAACAAAAGTGGAGAATACTACAGAACAAACTGTAATGGTAGCTAGAACCACACGACCTAAGATAAACACTGCTGTGGTAGCAGGTGTGGCAAATGAGGTAGATGAGAGATATGCAGCATTTTTGTCTGAGGGGAAGATCACCCCATTTTCATCAACTAAGGTAGCCAAACCCATAACTATTTTAAGAGACACAGGTGCTACTCAAACTCACTTACTGGAGGGAATTTGGTTTTCCTTCTGGAGAGTTCGATGAAAGAGTTTGTGAATGGAATAAGGGAAGATTAATACCCAATGTCCTTGTATAAAGCATAATTGGAGTGTGATTTAATGTCAGGTCTAGTAGTTGTTGGAGTGGTTAAAACGTTGCCAGTCGATGGAATAGATTTACTTTGGGGAATGATTTGGCTCGAGTGTAGGTTATAGTTTCACCCATGATTACAGAAAGTCTGAGGGAAGATAAGGAGACAGAACAGTTACAGGAACAGTTGCCAGATATTTTTGTATCATGTGTGGTAACCAGGGAAATGGCTAAACAAAGTCTACCACCAGAGATGGAAGTCACACCACCATCAGATGGTAGAATTACCAAAACTACCCTTGTGGATGAGGATGATTCCGAGGAAGTTTTTAGTAGGACCTCATTAATTGAGGCCCAGGAGGCAGACTCAGAGTTACATAATTTAACACAGTCAGCTATCACAGAAGTTGAGGCTGGGGGAGGTTCCAGAGTGCTATTGCATTAAGAAAGGAGTACTGATGAGGAAGTGGAGGCATCTTGATAGACCTGCAGATGAGGAATGGACGGTTGTTCATCAGATATCAGTCTGCAGCCAATTCAATTCACCCCACGTGATATCAAAAAACTGCTGAAGGCATTGGATACTGAAAAGGTTATGGGCCCTGACAATATTCCGGCAATAATACTGATGACTAAGGGCAGCACGGTGGCGCAGTGGCTAGCATTTCTGCCTCACGGCACCGAGGTCCCAGGTTCGATCCCAGCTCTGGGTCACTGTCCATGTGAAGTTTGCACATTCTCCCCATGTTTGCATGGGTTTTTCTCCCACAACCCAAAGATGTGCAGGCTAGCGGATTGGCCACGCTAAATTGCCCTTTAATTGGAAAAAAATGAATTGGGTTCTTTAAGTTTATTTTTAAAAATAATAATACAGATGACTTGTACTCCAGAACTTGCTGCACTCCTGGCCAAGCTGTTCCAGTAGAGCTAAAACACTGGTATTTACCTGGCAAAGTGGAAAATTGTCCAGGTATGTCCTATATACAAAAAGCAGGACAAATCCAACCCAGCAATTGCTGCCTGATAAGTCTACTCCCAATTATCAGTAAAATGATAGGAGGGGGTCATCAACAGTGCTATCATGCAGCACTTACTTAGCAATAACCTGACACTCAGTTTGGATTCCGCCATGGTCACTCAGCTCCTGACTTCATTTCAGCCTCGGTTCAAACATGGACTGTTGAGCTGAACCCCAGAAGTGAGGTGTGAGTGACTGCCCTTGACATCAAGGCAACATTTGATTGAGCGTGGCATCAGGAGCCCTAGCAAAATTGAAGTCGATGGGAATCAGGGGAAAACTTTCAACAGGTTGGAGTCATAACAAGCACAAAGGAAGGTAGTTGTGGTTTTTGGAGATCAGTCATCTCAGTCCCGGGGCATCTCTGCAGGAGTTCCTCAGGGTAGTGTCCTAGGCCCAACCATCTTCAGCTGCTTCATTAATGATCTCTTAATCTTCCTCTTTTGAAGTCAAGTGAAAGTGCAACATGTTCAATATAATAATAATTCTTCGCCAACTGGTCAGTACCTACAACAAAATGTACATTGGTGTAGATGCTTAGAGCTCTTAATGCAGAATTGTGCATGACAGTTTTGGGATGTATGAGTTTGTGTCTGCACATGTTAAATGGATTCCTCATTTGTACCGGGAAGTACTTGCAAATGAAAGATTTAAACCCTCAAAACTTCAAAGGCATTTGAAGGCTAATGTCGCGAATGTCGGCCGTCCTGGGTTGCGAAGAGCTGCTGGTGTGGGCCGCGGCTGGCCCCAAGCAAAAAAGTTTGAAAAACACTGTCTTAACCTGTCCTGTCACCTTCAATGACTTTTTCACATTTACAGCCAAACTCCCCTGCTCCTCACCCCTTTAAGAGCTGTACTCTTTATATATTGCATCTTGCTACCAAAATGGATTACTTCATCTTTATCTGCATTGAACTTCATCTGTCATCTGTCCACCCACTGTACCAACTTGTCTATGTCCTTTTGAAGTTCTGCACTATCTTCCTCACAGTTCACGGTGCTCAGTGACATCCTGGACTTTGGAAAGTCTGTTGGTGCAGTGAAATTGGACTCTGATGTTGTTGAAGTGAGAAGGGATATGAAAGTGTTAACCATGCAGCAGTCATATGTTTGATACCACTCCAAAAAACTGATTGTTTAACACAGCAGAGCTGTGAGGAATGTGGCTGAGGCCAAAATGGAAACACGACACAGCGGTGTGGGCTGTCATTGGAAAGGTGGTCTCCTTGCAATAGTAACCTTCCTGCTGAATTAGAGCTTGTGGAGGCAATTCTCCTCAGTATTTGTTGGACAGCTGAAAGTGGGCCTGTGGAAACAGGTGGTGGCATAATGGCAGGTGTGGCCGTTTGCCTTCGGTGCCACCTGATACCCCTGGCATCATTTGTTTGTTATTCTTCATCCTCTGGCACAATACGCTCTGAAAAGGGAGAACTGAAAGCAATCCCCATGATATCCAATTGTACAGCAACCAAAAGAAATTAATAATAATTCATAATAGATCAACAGACGCAGTCCTGAGAGGCATAAAACTGGCTGGCCATTGGCGCGATTTTAAATGGGCGAGCTTGGCACTGAAAGTGGAACAAGTAAACAGGGGGCTGGATTCCCCCAAAATGGGACTATGGCCCCACAACGGCATAAAAACGCTGGAGTTTTACTCCAGAGATTCCTGGAAAAAAGATGAACTAATTCAATGCCCTGCAGGGGGCTAGCAGGGACCCTGAGTAAATCTCGCAGCTTTGGCTGCGAATAAGAGCCCCTGCACTTCTGGTTTAGAGTCCGCGCATACGCACGACGACAGCCTCCAGCGGCCATGCCGAGCTCCATGGCAGACTCGGAACAATGAGCCAAACTCAAAAATTAGACCCTCCCCCACCCCCTGATGACCACGCGTCCGAGCATCCAGCCGTGTACCCCCCAGCTCCCGGTGTCTGATACCCCCGACTCCCCCCCACCCCCCAACCAGGGCGGCCGCAGATGAGTCCGTAGCTGCCACACCTGCATCCCGACTGGCAATAGGTGGTTAGTTTCATGCCGTCGGGAAGTCGGCCGGTCGGGAGCGGAGGATCGCTGTGCGGGCCTCTGTCAATGGGCCAACAGCCGCGCTGCGTACTCTGCTAATATGCCAATTCTCAGGTCCTGGAGAATCGCCGGAACGGAGCCGGGCCCGATTTCGGGGGTGAAAGTGGATTCCCTGCCCTCGCGCCGAGTGTGATTTCAGCTGTGGAGAATCAAACCCAGGATCCTTCATTATTGACTCACTTGCCTGAAGTCTGACAGGGAAGTGATGCTGTCGCACACCCTATGCCAGAGGAATGCAGGTCTCAGCGCACTATCCTGCACAGACAAGGCTGGAAGCCAGGGAATTCCACAACACACAATTTCCCTGCCCTCATTGAGTGTCGGACTTTATGGACTGGAATTTCTGAGCTGTGCTCTTGCACCTGTGCTTTGTGTCAGAAACCACATGTACATTGCTCAATGTTCCCTTTGAGTGCCGTATGGCAGAGCACTCGGCTGCTTCACACTCTCATGGGTGACAAAGGAATCTGGATGCAAAAGTGCACTGTTAAATTGGCATGTCTTCAAGGTCACTCGAGACATGCTCAAAGAAAATTCAAAACAGCTTCTGATCCTTCCTTTCTTATTCCCTTTCCCTTCTTTTGTGAAGTCTGTTGTCCCAGGAACCCTCCGGTACCTCACCCATATGTGCAAGACTTTTTCATTTCCAAGCATTCCCCACCGGGGGCATCACATTCGAACCCAAATCAGTCCTCAACTGTAAACCTTCCAGTGGGTGTCACTGAATAGCAGCCAGGAGCAGGAGCACTAACTAATTTCTCCCCTTTGAAACCTTGGAGCCTTGAGGTCAACTTCAGGAACCATTCCAACAGCCAGTGTGAAATCTGTGAGCTCAGACATTGCTTATTTGAATTACTCAGTTACTCACCAAATGGTTTTGATGAGCACCGGGGAACATTACGTCAGATACATTAAAGCTCACAAGATTACAGTTGCAAATGAAAAGGGAATTGCCTGATATTTAAAATGATAAAATGCTAGTTAAGAAAAAGGCTTTGGGCACTATACATTTGAGCAAAAATGTCACTTTGATTTATCAAGCGAAAAAGGTTCTTACTGTTATTCTTAAAAAGCCTGAAAGAAAATCTTTAATTAATTTGGGTTCTGGCTCTGGGATGAAATCCTGCCATTTTGTAACTATATAGTTATTGGAGATTTGAAATAGATACAGGTCCATGTGTGTTTGGGAACTCTTGTGCTCTTTGTGGTGAGCACAATAAGCCTGAGCCATTCATTTTGTGGCTGGGATGGTTATATGGAAGCAGTTGTCTGACACCAAAGTCCCCAGTGAGGTAAGGCTATTGTTGGGAAGCAGACACACAGTTTGTACCTGTCGGAGCAGACAATGGCCATCCCGATGACAAGAGACATGACTTCATGGCCGAGGCTCCTGAGTGGCTGGTCACATTGTCTTTTCATAAACTGCACCAAGACTTTGAATTGCAAAAGGATAGCTTTGGTTCTTATCCATAGAATCATTCTCAAATTATAATTATTCAGCCACTTTCTGACATAATGACTAACCAAATTTTCTAGACTGAAGACTGACGAGGTGTTTGTTTAATTAAAGGTTTTCAGCTTTCTTTAACATAAAGTTCTTGTAATAGGAATATTGTAAAATGTTATGTATTGTGCTCCTGACAAAGGGATCAATTTTCTTTAAAAGACTCATAAATATGTAAGTTTATGGCTTGTGACATATTGCAGTTTATCAAATGGAATTAGTTTGTTGCTTTATTTTTCAGTAATGAGCACTGATTAAGGTACAAAATAATGTATAACTTCAGGGAAGGATAGGGAGCGCCAAATGTGCATGTATAAGGTGTTTCATGGCGGCAGGAGGCAGCCTGTCATTGGCTGGTGGCGGAATCTCCTGGTTTCCCCCAGCTGTCAATGGGATTTCCCATTGAATCCACCCCATTCTGCCAGGAAACCGCGGTGAGGTTCAGCAGCGACGGGATCGGAAAATCCTGCTGGCAAGAATGACTGTAAAATCCACGTCATTGCATGTATACTTTGTTTATATATCTCTTTTTAAAAATAGAGTACCCAATTAATTTTTTCCAAATATGGGGCAATTTAGCGTGGCCAATTTACCTACCCTACGCATCTTTGGGTTGTGGGGGTGAAACCCACCCAGGCACGGGGAGAATGTGCAAACTGCACACGGACAGTGACTCAGGGCCGGGATCAAACCTGGGACCTCGGGGCTGTGAGGCAGCAATGCTACCCATTGTGCCACTGTGCTGCCCTCTATGTCTCTTTTAAGAGGATGCAGCATATGAACCCTTATGATGTGCAAGATATTGTAATGAATGTAGGAATTTCAGATATATTGCATTTTATGTATTTAGTGCAGTAAGGGTTAAAAGCCTGGGTTGGTGTGTGTGCGTCTTCTGCGGTAATGTTTCTTTTAATCCTGGTTTAAAAGACATGCAGACGCTTTGTCTACAAGGGATAAATAAAGCATCTTAAAAGTTAGGCTCATGAAATTTTGTTTGCCTGAAGAAGATTCCCTGGGGAGTAGATTTAATAATCTTTGTTGTCACAAGTAGGCTTACATTAACACCGCAATGAAGTTACATATTCTGGCGCCTGTTCGTGTACACAGAGGGAGAATTCAGAATGTTCAAATTAACTAACAGGACGACTTGTGGGAGGAAACTGGAGCACCCAGAGGAAATCCACGCAGACACACACAGGGAGAACGTGCAGATTCCACACAGACTCTGGGAATCAAACCTGGGACCCTGAAGCTATGAAGCAACAGTACTACCCACTGTGCTACAGTGCCACCCACCAGAATTAGAGAGATGTGTTTGGCCTTACTAAGATGATGTAGTTGATGGGAGGAGCTCGCGGCTGAAGCAGTAGGGTGTTGAGGCTGCAGTAAAAAAAAATAGTTTTAGATTGTGTCAGGACCCTTCCTTTAATGCCTTTATTTTCCATTTATTTTACTTTGTCGTTTCATTTTTGATCCATGGATACTTAATGGGCATATACCTTTAAGTCAAGCAGAGGAAGTGAGGAACTCAGAAGTTAACAAAATAGTACACTGTGAAATCACTATGAAGATTTAGATTTTTAGCAAAGGAATTCAGGCATTCTGGCACCTGAGATCGGAGGGATTCAGTTCAATTGGTTGGCTGGGAGTCAATAGATAAGCCAAACACCGTATTCTGCCCAGCAAGAGGCATTGATTGGCTTCAGTCAGATGGGAGGTTTTCAGAGGATCAGGAAGGAAACAGAACCCTCCTGGACACTGAGAGACGAGGCTGTGAGTTGTTCTCTCTCTCTCTCTCCACAAACATTTTCCTGCCTCCTGGTTTCGGAATCTGCAGAGAAGTCTTGAGATCTACAGTGAAAATCATTACAGACAGAAAGCAAGACCCTCCAACTGAAGGCCCAGACCCAATGATGTACTTAAAGATGTCCATCTAATGCAGAGACCTTTATCCTTCTTGCTTTTCATATTGTTTTCATTTACACGTTCCTTTCCCCTCCATGTTTGTCTGTTTGTGTGTAGAGGGCGGGGCAAGTTAAAAAGGGGTGGGGAATTAGATAATAGTCAACCAGTTGTATTTGCTGCCTATTTAATTATAGTTATTGTTTTTAATAAAAATTAATTGTGTTTAAATTTACAAACTTGGTGACTGTAGTTATTGGGCAGCCACAGACCAAAGATTTTGCGTATTTTCTAAGAAGTAATAGTTCATTTCAATTATGTTACGACTCTGGGTTAAGTGGGCTGGAATTGACCACGCACTAGCTCAGGGTGTTGTAACAATTGGGATGTGAACAGGCAAGAAGCTGTGCTCTCAATACAGTGACGTTCGATCTGTCTGTGGACAGACCAGCAGTTTCTGGCAAACAGTCAGTTAAGGATTTGCCTGTGGAGAGGCCAGATACTGATCTCAAGACAGTGAGTTTTACCTTTGAACAGGACAGGAACAATTTCAATAGCTAGCAGTTTAAACAATAGTTGAGGCAGGCAAGAATTTGCAAGTTGTTTCCTGGAGGATCGCTCTCTAAAAGTCGTTAATGCAAGACCTCACTTAACCACAAATATTCCCAGGTTGGCTTACTGTATTTAAAAGAGGATTGTGACCGGAGATGGATTTGACTTGAGTCGAGATAAAAGATAGAATTAAGAATTAATGTTTCATTTTCATTGTTAAGCATTGTTAAACGGGTAATTGTAAGCTATTTTCTTGTGTGATGCTAAAGTTATTTTAACCCTGTGTTAGTCATATAGTTTGTATTAATGTACCACATCCCTATTTGTGTGGGTGTTACTCATGGAGTGAAGTATCCTTTGCTCACATTCTTACAAATTATACTTGGCCACCCCTGACCAACCCCCACCAGTCCCCCCAGCCCTTACAGAAGCCCCCCAGCCAGCGGAACAGCTCCTGGCTGAGTGTGGCAGTGCTGTAAACAGTCCGCAGCCGCCACACCAGTTTCCCATCTGTTCAGACCAGACATCAACCACACAGTTGGGAACTCCGCCCATCAGGGGTGGAGCATCGGACGAGGGCCTGCAGGTGATGCACCAATGCTGTTCCAATGGTGTGCAGCAGGCTACGCGATTATGCCATTTCGGAGAGGGCGGTGACTCAAAAACCAGCTTCAAACCGTCGCGCACCTGATTTGGGTGTCGGAAGAGGCTCTCCATCCGATCGCCGATTACGATATCGGCATAATGCACGGAGACATTTAATTAATTTGATGGACATTGGCGGCATGGTAGTACAGTGGTTAGCACCATTGCTTCACAGCGCCAAGGTCCCAGGTTCGATTCCCGACTTGGGCACTGTGTGTGCGGAGTCTTCACATTCTACCTGTGTCTGCATGGGTTTCCTCTGGGTGCTCCAGTTTCCTCCCACAAGTCATGAAAGACGTGCTTGTTAGGTGAATTTGGACATTCTGAATTCTCCCTCTGTGCACCCGAACAGGTGTCACAATGTGGTGACTGGGGACTTTTCACATTAACTTCATTGCAGTGTTAATGTAAGCCTACTTGTGACAATAAAGATTATTATTATTATTAGTGAATTTTAACTAATGACCAATGTGTGGATTACAAATCATGTTCTAAGTGACAGATGTTATTGGAATAAATTAGAAAACCTCAACTGAGAATTAGAACCAATGAGAGTAAATGAGGAGTTAGATCATAGATATGGATTCCCTTAAAAGTAAGATCTCGTGGACAAGGTTTCATACTTGAATTCGTGACTTCCTGAGTTCCGAAATCATCTATCTGTTCAAAGTAATTTATTTCTGCTTTTATGTTTGAAGCTTTTTTTTTACAAATTTAGAATACCCAATTATTTTTTCCAATTAAGGGGCAATCCACCCATCCTGCACACCTTTGGGTTGTGGGGGGTGAAACCCACGCAGACATGGGGAGAATGTGCAAACTCCACATGGACAGTGACTCAGGGCCGTGCTTCGAACCAGGTCCTCAGCGCCGTAGGCAGCAATGCTAACCCCTGTGCCACTGTGCTGCCCATGTTTAAAGCTTTTTGCTATGTTCTGACCAGATTATGTATTATTTGATCTAAGTTTTGATTTAGTTCGTATGCAAGTGTATTTAAATGAATATTTAGAAATAAAGTGGTTTTGGATGCCTCCATCAACTGGACTGAGTCCCTTATTTATGGGAGAAGAAAAAGAGATCCTAAACCCACCAACACATCAACCACCTCTCCGCTTCATTCCCCAGAATTAGGTCCAGCACTGCACCGTCCCTTGTTGGACACTCTACAGATTGAGCTAAAATGTTCTCTTGTATACATTTTAAGAATTCCACTGCATCTAAGCCCTTGACACAGTGACTATCCCAATTAATGTTGGGAAAGTTGAAATCACCTAATATAATTACCCTATTGTTATTTTTACACATCTCTGCGAATTGCGCACATATTTGCTCCTCAATTTCCTGCTGACTACTGGGGTTCTATAATAAACACCGAACAATGTGGCTGACCCTTTTCTGTTCCTGAGCTTCATTTGATGCTCCGTCCAAGATTTCAACTCTCCTTACCGCAGTAACTAACTCCTTAACTAATAATGCAATACCTCCTCCTCTTTTACCTCCTCCTCTGTCTCGCCTGAAGATTCCATATACCGGGATGCTGAGCTGCCAATCCTACCCTCCCTCAACTACGTCTCCATGGTGGCCACTATATCACAATTCTATGTGTCAATTCTCGCCCTTTGCTCATCCGTTTTACACGTAGTATTCCTGGCATTAAAGTAGAGGCCATCCAGCCTTGTCTTACTCCCTTGAAACTTACTACCGCTGTATTCCATCTGAATTGATTGCTTTCCTGTGTAATGCTGGGTCCCTATTCTGCTAACAGTCTGTGTACCCTCTCCATGTCAAATTAGTTTAAACTTCTGCCACCAGCACTAGTAAACCCGCCAGCAAGGATGTTAGGCCCACTCTGGCTCAGATATTGACCATCCTGCTTGTACAGGTCCCACCTTCCCCAGAAACGCTTCCAGCAGCCCATTAATCTAAAACGCTCCCTCTTGCACCAACTCTTAAGCCACACATTCATCTGCACTATTCTCCTATTTCTGTATTCGCTAGCATGTGGCACTGGGAGTAATCCTGCGATTATAACCCGAGAGGCCGTGCTTTATAGTCTAGTCCCTAACTCCCTGAATTCTTGATGAAAGACCTCCTCACTCTTTCTACCTATATCATTGGTACCAATATGTACCATAACCTCTGCCTTATCACCCTCCCCATTCAGAATGGGATGGCCCAGCATCATGCATGGGGGGGGAGGGAACTAAGAAAGGAATAACGCTCATTCTTAAATCGAGAGATAATGTAACACTGCCAGGAGGCATGAAGGTCTGTGGTGCTCGCCGATAAACAATACTTTAACCAAAAGATCGTGTTCATAAAATAAAGGCCCTGGCAAAGTGCACTTGGGTAAAAAGATTCCAAGGTTGGTCATGAGAAATATTTCTAATCTGCATAAGTGACAGCATCAGGATAACCACTAACTTTTTAAAAATATAATTTTGAATACACAATGTTGTTTCTAGTTAAGGGGAAATTTGGCATTGCCAATCCACCTACCCTGCACATCTTTGGGTTGTGGGGGTGAGACCCACACAAACAAGGGGAGAATGTGCAAACTCCACAGGGACAGTGACCCGGGGCCGGGATCGAACCCGGGCCCTCAGCGCCGTGAGAAGCACTAACCTTGATGAACAATTCTCAAGAGGTCAAAATGCAAGGGTAACATGTATATTATCCAGCCATCATTTTCATATAGGACGTGGCTTTGTTCATGTTGCCAGTGTGGAACTAAAAACAATTCAGTGTGATGAGATTGAGACTTAGTGGAACTAGAGAGCAAGGTGGAAGATAATTGAGGAATTTGGAGGTGGGTTCATTTTGTAACCTTGCATCACATTGATCAGCTATTTAATACCTGGGACTTGGAGAGGGGTAAATATGAAATATATCTGCAATTGTGCTGATTATAGTGAGTGATCACCCATGCCACCATTGGGCATCCAAAACGCCTTAATTTTCCAAACTCGCTATGCCTCGGTGCAGCCCTTCCATCCTTAGCAGAAGTGGAGGCAGCCTGCTGACTGCTATGCCATGCTGTCTGAGATGACATTAGTGAGTGTCCTCTGGAGGCCCAAAGCCTGGATGATCCCAGCCTGCAACAATCTCCTGCTCTGGGGCCTGTGCACCAATTTGCCTGACCTGCCACAGCTGATTGGAGTTTAATTAGCTAATTCCCGTAGCAGCCTCCCCCGAACAGGCGCCAGAATGTGGCGACGAGGGCCTTTTCACATTAACTTCATTTGAAGACTACTTGTGACAATAAGCGATTTTCATTTCATTTTTCATTTCAATTGGGTAACAAGCAGAAGGGATTTGGTGCAGCAGGATACCCTTAAGGAGCCCTTGGTGGATTCACCATGGTGGCTTGCTAGGACTCTTTCGCCCTTTGGGGCCTGCCCTGACATGTTGAAGAAAGCGGGGGCCTGGAGGGAGGTTGAGGTGCCCCAGTCCTCCCTCGCCAAGCCACTTCTGGAACACACCCATAGCTGGAATAATGGTGTGCAAGGCCAAGCACAAATCCAGCAGAAGCTTCTGGACCTGGTCTCCAAAGCAGGTGGCAGCCGCCCCATGGAGACTTCAGTGCGCTTGCAGGCCGGAGTCGTGACATCATACAGAATGTGGACAGGCTCCTCCTTCCTTCATTCCACTCTGATGATGGCCTCAGATAACTCTATTTGATGTTATTCTGCCTTTCTTTCCATTTCCAAGATTTCTCTCAGAATCAATTCCTGAGGCTCATCATCAGATGCAGACTCACCAGGGGCCCGGTCTACAGCAGTCCTCCCGAGTATGAGACCTTGGGCTGGATTCTCCGTTTCAGCGGCTAAGTTCCCGACTCAAACGAAGATTTTCCGGCGTTTTACAAACCGGAAATCAGCGTGGAACCCTCACTAATTCCGGGACCAGTGAGGGACTAGCAGTGGAGCTGGGTGAAACTCCCGGCTCCCGTGCCCTAAACGGCTGGAGAATGGCCAGATCTATTGCCGTGCATGCGCACTGCGACGTCCTGCAGCAGTCACGCCGTACAACATGGCGCTGGCCGTGTGCGGACGTGACCCGCCATCCACGACTCCACAGGCCACCCCTTGGTCAGTCCCCACCAGTACCCCCAGCCTTCGCGGAAGCCCCCCCAGCCAGTGGCACGGATTGCGGCTGAGTGTTGCAGCGTTGGACACAGTCCGCAGCCGCCACCCCGGGTTACCGACCGCTGAGGCCACTGTCCCCCGCGTGGCCGGGAACTCGGCACATCAGGGGCGGAACATCGTGGGAGGTCCTTGCAATAGCGTGCGACATATGACACACTTCCGAGGGGGCGGAGCATGGCTGACCGGCGCCAAACTGACGCCGGCGCCGATTTGAGCGTTGGAATGGATTCTCCGCCCGATCGCCGATTACGATATCGGTTTCGGGCAGTGGAAAATCCCGCCCCATGGCTGTCACTGCCTCCGCCTGCTGCGGACATGTGTTGGTGAGGTTATCACCAGGTTGTGACCCCGAGATTACTCTAGAACAGAGACCCACCAAGGTGTGAGTGTCTGCACTGGGGCACTGAACACTCATTGACTGATCTTACTTGGATGCTTCCTCCGTCTCTTCATCTGAAATGCTCTGGCTGCTGGGCCTGAGGTGCTCGCTTGGCATCTACCTGTGTCTTTTCTTGCTGGTGGCCTAGTATTTTGGTGTGGGTCCGCAGTCCAAGTCTGCCATGGCATTCGGCACGGCTGCTGGAGGCCGCCGCCGTACGCATGCGTGGACTTGGAACTGGAAGCACTCCGAGTCCCTGCTAGCCCCCTGAAGGTAAGTGAATCGGGTTGGTTTTTTTCCAGGGAACTCGGGAGTGCAGCGCCTTCGTTTTTATGTCGGTGTGGGGACATAGCCCCACTTTGGGAGAATCCAGCCCCCCATTGGCCAACGTCGGGAATGGAGAATCCCTCTGCCGGTGGGATAACGAGTAACATACAGCTGGGGAGGCGGCGAATACACCTCAGGTTTAATGGGGGCAATTTTCAGCTACGCTAGGCATCAGCGAGAATGGCGACGCTTACGCAAAATACGGCAAGAATCAGGAAATGCGGTTCTTGCCGGAGAGATTGCGTTTCCCAATTTTCTGGACCCCTCGTCAGTGACGTGATGAGAATCCTGCCACAGAAGATCAGGAACCTCATTTAAATACCTCAATATATCATTAGTGAGCCCTCCGCAGGGACGTCCCCCACTTCACTGAATATTGATCAGTCATCGGCATGACTTACAACAGCTGTATAGAAACGAGAACCTGGAACCTCACCTCCGAAGGGGATATCGGAGGTGTGCACTCAGGTTGCCATCATGCTCCAGGGTGCCAATTGCAGGGGGGTTAGTGGAGAGGACACAGGATACCCAAGATAGGTTCAGCTCGCAGCCAGGGTGGTGGGTTCAGTCTCAACATCTCGGGGTCCCTGGCAGGCTTAAATGGCTCTTCATGGTTTCTGTGAGGTCATGGCTGGGATCCTGTGAGATGTCAGGTTGCATGGGCAGAGTGGGGGAATCTGACAAGAGGTGGTTCCCAGCCTCATGAGGGCTGAAGACCCTCACACAGGGGGAGGATGAGTGCAGTGAGAATGAACCCCCACACTCAGGCAACACTGTGAAGCCAGAGGGAATGAGCTGGCTGGAAGTTCATGGCCACGAGTTATGAGGCCAGGCTGTTAGAGATCAGTGTCTGGTTGGCTGGCTGTTCAAATTGGAAAGCTCGTTTAATCCACAGCTCTCAAGGGTGCCATCTAAGAATGAAGTTGACTGCAACTTGCAATGTTCACACACATCAGGGGCGAAATTCTCCGACCCCCAGCAGGGTCAGAGAATCGCCTGGGGCCGCCTAAAATCCCACCCCCGCCGTGGCAGAGATTCTCCGCCACCCGAGAAATGGCGGGGGCAGGAATCACGCCACTCCGATCGGAGAGGCCCCTGCGGTGATTCTCCGGCACGGATGGGCCGAAGTCCCGCCGCTGGGAGGCCTCCCCTGCCACCGAGGTTTAAACCACCTCAGGAACGGCGGGCTCAGCGGCGCGAGCAGGCCCCCGGGGTCCTGGGGGGGCGGGGGGCGATCGGACCCCGGGGGGTGCCCCCACGGTGGCCCGGCCCGCGATCGGGGCCCCCCGCTCAGACTCCGGGCCAGTGCCCTGGCTGCACTATGTTCTTCCGCGGCCGCCACGGCCTCCACCATGGCGGAAGTGGAAGAGAACCCCACATCGCGCATGCGCCGGCAGTGACGTCAGCGGCCAGCTGCCGCTGACGTCACTGCTAGCGCATGCGCCGACCGGCGCAAGCCTTTCGGCCAGCCCCGCTGCCGGGGGCGCCAGTTTTTTGCGCCAGTCTTCTGGTGCTAACCGCTCCGGTGCGGGGCTGGCCCCCAAAGGTGGGGAGAATTCCCCATCTTTGGGGAGGCGCGACCCCGGAGTGGTTGGTGCCACTCCCCTACTCCGGGACCCTCCGTCACACCGGGTAGGGGAGAATGCCACCCCAGGTGTGCCTCGCCTACCCCAAGGAGACACCAGTTGCCTAATTAGCTGTCTGGCCCTTCCTGTCACGTGTGCCAATTTAGTCAGCATTGCAATGCATGAGTATGCCACTGATTGGCGCCCAATTGTTACCCCTTTGGAAGCCGAGCCCCCAAGCATTGAACTCTAGGGACGCGATTCTCCAACCCCACGCTGGGTGGGAGAATCGCGGGAGTGCCGGGCGAATCACGCCACGCCTCCCTGGCACCTGCAGGCGATTCTCCCACCACCCCCCAAACGGCGTGCCGGTTCACGCCGGAGCCAACATCACCTGGTCGCTGCCAGCGTGAACAGCGCACGACCGCTGCGTATGGGGCCTGTGGGGGACAGAGGGAGAATCGAGCACCAGGGGGGTGCTCAGGAGGGGTCTGGCCCGCGATCGGTGCCCACCCATCGTCGGGCCGGCGTCTCTGAAAGACGCACTCTTTTCCCTCCGCCGCCCCGCAAGACTCGGACATGTCTTGCGGGGCAGCGGAGGGGAAGACGGCAGCCGCGCATGGGTGGGTTGGCGCCGGCCAACCTGCGCATGCGCAGGTGACGTCATTTAGGCGCCGCCGGCTGCGTCATTCAGGCGGCGCCGCTTTGAATCAAGCACCAAGGCCCGGTGCCCGAGATTGAAGCGCCGCCGCTCCTAGCCCCCTGGGGGTGGGACAATAGGGGGCGAGGAGCGGCCTCCGACACCAGAGTGAAACACTCCGGCTTTCACTCCGGCGTCGGCACTTTGTCTCCCTTTGGGAGAATCGCGGCCCATGTCTCCATAACAGAAGAATAATACAGGTGTAGACCCGATGATAAACATTATGGTTAAGACGCTCATCAGTAACACTGTCCAGAGATGACGGGGGCAGCATTTTGTTCCCACATGAGATTAGAACACAGGTCCTTTGAATGCATTCAACGGTGCTCAGTCCTGACCCTTGGGAGTCACGAGACCCGCTGAGGCTCTCAAGCGTCGAGGTGTTTCATTCAGGTGAAGTTGAGAGGGGCAACTGTGAGTTGTCATGATACTCTGGGCTAGTGCATGGTCAACTCCAGCCCCACTTGAGCTGGAGTTATAACGCCGGTAAAAGTAGATTTTAGTTAAGATACCCAAGATCTTTTGTTGAACCCAAATAACTACAGACGTCAGTTTCATAATTTTACAACACATGTAGCCTTTTATTTTGTATAGTATTACAAGTAAACAGACAAAAAATGTAACTATCTTCGACCCCTTTCACAATACCCCATCCCCACTTTCTAACTCACCCCACTCTCTACACACACACAGACAAACAACAGAGGGGAAAGGGTGGTGGAACAGGAAAATATAAATAAATAAAAATAAAAGGATAAGGATCCTTTCAAGATTTTACAGTCAACATCTTTCTGAAATTCAAGCTTTCATTTTGGTATTTCTTCCTTCTCGGCTTGAGGTGGTTTTCTCTGGCAAGGTTGTCTACCTTCTCTGCTGACTCATAATCATTTCAGGTTCACAGCAAAGAATGTGCCAGTCCGATATATTCACTCAGTGCTGAAGAGTTTGGCTTCTTCTCTCCAAAATATAAAACCTGGAATGCAGTTTCCTGGCAAGCAGGTTGTTTAATTTGAGGCTTCTGCTTAAAGGCATATTCTATTATGGTTCCAAGACCAAAATAATAAAAATAAAATAAAATAAATGGAAACAAAGGAAATACACAGGAAGGATTCTCACCGGGGAAGTGGCTATTAGAACAGGACAGCACAGAACAGGCCCTTCGGCCCTCGATGCTTGGCGAGCAATGATCACCCCCTACTCAAGCCTAACATATCCACCCCATACCAGTAACCCCCCCCCCATTAACCTTACTTTAACACTAAGGGCAATTTTGGACACTAAGGGCAATTTAGCCTGGCCAATCCACCTAACCCCGCACATCTTTGGACTGTGGGAGGAAACCGGAGCACCCGGAGGAAACCCACGCACACACGGGGAGGACGTGCAGACTCCGCACAGACAGTGACCCAGCCGGGAATTGAACCTGGGACCCTGGAGCTGTGAAGCATTTATGCTAACCACCATGCTACCGTGCTGCCCGTTATTGTATGACAAGAGAGGGAGTGAGGCCCATTGGAAAGGTGCTCTCACAGGGGCCTGGATATGTCAGATTCTAAGAGGGCTGTGAACCAGGGCATTTTCAGGGCTCCTCATTGCTCACTTTGATGTTCTCTTCCTTTCAGTTTTTGATTTGGGTGAGTCACGGAGCCAGTCGAGCTGGAAATTATTTTGATTGCTATCAAGCAGTAACAGTGACATCAATGTGTCGCTGCATGTGGCCAGGACCAGCGCCCTGCAGAGGAGAGGGAGGCAGGGCCCATTGCTTTTATGGGATCAGATGGGTCACAGATGGCGAAGCTTCAGAATAGACACCAGTGGCCATGGGTATACTGCCGCAGAACTTCCTACTTCCAGATGTCAGATAGCCAGTGCCGGAGAACACTGTGTCTGTATCAGGGACAATGGACAGTAGACCACCTGTGCCAGGTGATGGAAGAGTTGGCACCACATGGACTTGGAGGTTGTCCATTCCATGTGGCCCTGAAAAATAATCCGCTCTGAACTTCTATGGGTGAAATTTTAAAAAAATAATAAATTTAGAGAAGCCAATTAAATTTTTCCAGTTAAGGGGCAAATTTTGCATGGACAATCCCCTACCCTTGGGTTGTGGGAGCGAAACCAACGCAAACACAGGGAGAATGTGCAAACTCCACTATGGACACAATTTAATGGAAAAATGACAAATTCATTTGTGGCGGGTTTTGCAGGGGGTTTCCCGTCGACTTGGCCGGTAAGTTCCCCACTGCTATCAAACGACCCTTAGTAAAGAGTTTGGATCCTCACGAGGTTAGCCCACACTTAGAATTTTTTTCAACACTGGGGAGCTGAACTCAGAGATTGAACCGCAATTTTGAAAGGGTGCCCCTCTCTCTGATGTACCATCAATTACCACGAGACGAGAATGGTGAAACAATCAAGGCTTCATTGCAAAAGATGTTGTACCTCCTGCAGCTGGAACCAGAATGGGAGCAGTGCAGGAGAGCACACACTTTTATACGCCGCCTGCTGGGAGGAACCAGCAGGCTGGGATTTACTGTGGTACCTGTAATACAGAAGCAGTACCGTAATACATGCAATGTGTTATGACTGATGTTTACCACATTCACCCCCTGTTTAGAAAAGAGTCCGGCGGGGGTGACGAAAAACATTACAGATTGAGTCTGTCAGGGGCTCTGCGATTTCCTCAGTCTTGAGGCAACTGGGGGGGGGGGGAAGGAGCATTATCAGGTTGGGGGTTGTGGGTGGGGACCCAGCAGGTGCCAGGACCCGGAGGGAGACTGTGTCCTGTCGCCCATTGGGGTGTGCCACGTAGGCGTATTGCGGGTTTGCATAGAGGAGGTGGGCTTTCTCAACCAAGGGATCCGATTTATGACTCCGCACATGCTTCCGGAGGAGGACGGGTTGAGGAACTGTCAGCCATGTTGGGAGCGAGACCCCGGAGGTGGACTTCCTAGGGAAGGCAAACACATGCTCATGAGGGGTCTCATTAATAGCGGTGCACAGGAGTGACCAGATGGAATAGGGCGCGTCGGCGAGGACCTCCTGCCAGCGGGAGACTGGGAGATTTCTAGACCAAAGGGCCAGAAGAACGGCCTTCCAGACCGTCCCGTTCTCCCTCTCCACCTGCCCGTTTCCCCGGGGGTTGTAGCTGGTCGTCCTGCTCGAGGCAATGCCCTTGCTGAGCAGGAACTGACGCAACTCATCACTCACGAAGGAGGATCCCCGATCGCTGTGTGAAGATGCTGTGCAGGGCTTTGATGACCATGACAGTAGTCATGTCGGGACATGGGATGGCGAAAGGGAACCGGGAGTATTCATCAATTACGTTGAGGAAGTACACGTTGCGGTCGGTGGAGGAGAGGGGCCCTTTGAAGTCCATGCTGAGGCGCTCAAAGGGGCGGGAGGCCTTCAATAGGTGCGCTCTATCTGGCCGGTGGAAGTGCGGCTTGCACTCTGCGCAGACCTGGCAGTCTCTGGTTACGGTCCGGATCTCCTCAATGGAGTAGGGCAGGTTGCAGGCCTTACTAAATGGAAGAACTGGGTAACCCCAGGTGGCAGAGGTCATAGTGGAGAGCCCGTAGTCGGCCCACTTGTGCACTGGCACATGTACCGCGGGATAGGGCATCAGGGGGCTCATTGAGATTCCCCGGGCGATACAAGATCTCTTAGTTGTAGGTGGAGAGCTCGATCCTCCACCTCAAGATCTTGTAATCTTTGATCTTGCCCCGCTGCGTCTTGTTAAACATGAAGGCAACTGACCGTTGGTCAGTGAGGAGAGTGAATTTCCTGTCGGCCAGGTAATGCCTCCAATGTCGCACAGCTTCGACAATGGCTTGGGCCTCCTTTTTGACAGAGGAGTTCCGAATTTCGGAGGCATGGAGGGTGCAGGAAAATAAAGCCACGGGTCTGCCTGCCTGGTTGAGGGTGGCGGCCAGAGTTATGTCTGATGTATCGCTCTCCACCTGAAAGGGGAGGGTCTCGTCGACTACATGCATCGTGGCCTTGCAATGTCAGCCTTGATGTGGTTGAAGGCCTGCCGGGCCTCAGTTGTCAGGGGAACAACTATTGACTTGATGAGTGGGCAGGCCTTGTCCTCATAATTTGGGACCCACTGGGTGTAATACAAGAAAAACCCCAGGCATTTCAGGCATTTCAGGGTCTTGGGGCAATGGGGAAGAGGGAATTCCAGGAGGCGGCGCATGCGTTCGGGGTCGGGCCCTAGGACTCCATTTTCCACTACGTAGCCAAGGATGGCTAAGCGGTTGGTGCGGAACACGCATTTCTCCCGATTGTAGGTGAGGTTAAGGAGTTTGGCAGTATGGAGGAATTTTTGGAGGTTTGCGTCATGGTCCTGCTGATCGTGGCCGCAGGTGGTGATGTTATCCAGGTAGGGGAAGGTGTCCCGCACTCCGTACTGGTCAACCATTCAGTCCATCTCTCGCTGGAAGACCGAGACCCCATTGGTGATGCCGAAGGGAACTCTAAAGAAGTGATAGAGGCAGCCACCTGCTTCGAACGCAGTGCATTGGCGGTCCTGCGGGCAGATGGAGAGCTGGTAGTAGACTCGATACTGTGTAATCTGATTGACCATGTCAGATATGCGTGGGAGGGGGTACGTGTCGAGCTATGTGTACCAATTGATGGCCTGGCTGTAGTCAATGACCATCCTGTGCTTCTCCCCAGTCTTCACTACCACTACTTGAGCTCTCGAGGGGCTGTTGCTGGCCTCAATGATCCCCTCCCGCAGAAGCGTTGGACCTCTGACCAAATGAAGGTCCTGTCCTGGGCACTGTACCGTCTGCTCCTAGTGGCGACAGGCTTGCAGTCCGGGGTGAGGTTTGCAAACAGTGAAGGTGGATCGACCTTTTTTAAAAATTAATTTTTATTGAAATTTTTGCAAAATGTACAACAACAAAACAATAATAATAACAATAATAAACACCCCCCGGACCCGTAAAAACGCATATAAGAAGCCCCCCCACCCCCCCCCCCCCCCAAACCCGATGAACAACAAAATAAATTAAAAATAAATTAAATTAACATAAACAATACCCCCCTGAACCCCTCGCCCCCCCCCCCCCCCCCGAACCCCTCCCCCCTGGGTTGCCGCTGCTGCTAACCTAGTTCCTTATCGTTGAGCCAGAAAGTCGAGGAAAGACTGCCACCGCCTAAAGAACTCTTGTACCGACCCCCTCAGGGCGAATTTGACCTTCTCCAGCTTAATGAATCCCGCCATGTCATTGATCCAGGTCTCCACGCTTGGGGGTCTCGCATCTTTCCATTGCAACAAGATCCTCCGCCGGGCTACTAGGGACGCAAAGGCCAAAACACCGGCCTCTTTCGCCTCCTGCACTCCCGGCTCCACCCCAACCCCAAATATCGCGAGTCCCCAGCCTGGCTTGACCCTGGACCCAACCACCCTCGACACCGTCCTCGCCACCCCCTGCCAGAATTCCCCCAATGCCGGGCATGCCCAAAACATATGGGCATGGTTCGCTGGACTCCCCGAACACCTAATGCACCTGTCCTCACCCCCAAAAAACCTGCTCATCCTCATCCCGGACATATGAGCCCTGTACAGTACCTTGAACTGGATGAGGCTAAGCCTCGCACATGAAGAGGAGGAGTTCACCCTCTCCAGGGCGTCTGCCCATGTCCCCTCCTCAATCTGCTCCCCCAGCTCCACTTCCCACTTTGCCTTCAGCTCCTCTACCGATGCCTCCTCCACCTCCTGCATCACCTGGTAGATGTTAGACACCTTCCCATCCCCGACCCACACCCCCAAAAGTACCCTATCCCTTACCCCCCGCGGGGGCAGCAAAGGGAACCCCTCCACCTGCCGCCTAGCAAACGCCTTGACCTGAAGGTACCTGAACATATTCCCCGGGGGGAGCTCAAACTTCTCCTCCAGCTCATCCAGGCTCGCAAACCTCCCGTCAATGAACAGGTCTCCCAACTTCCTTATGCCCGCCCTGTGCCACCCCAGGAACCCGCCATCAATGTTCCCTGGGACAAACCGGTGGTTCCCCCGCAGCGGGGCCTCCACCGAGCCCCCCACTTCCCCCCTGTGTCGCCTCCACTGCCCCCAAATCTTGAGGGTAGCTGCCACCACCGGGCTCGTGGTGTACCTCGTCGGAGGGAGCGGCAACGGCACCGTTACCAGTGCCTTCAGGCTCGTGCCTCCACAGGACGCCATCTCCATCCGTTTCCATGCTGCCCCCTCCCCATCCATTACCCACTTGCGTACCATCGAGACATTAGCCGCCCAATAGTACCCAGAGAGGTTGGGCAGCGCCAGCCCCCCTCCATCCCTGCCCCGCTCCAAAAAGACCCTCCTCACCCTCGGAGTCACGTGCGCCCAAACAAATCCCATGATACTGCTGTTCACCCTCCTAAAAAAGGCCCTCGGAATAAGGATGGGGAGGCACTGGAATAAAAACAAAAACTTCTGGAGCACCGTCATTTTAACGGACTGTACTTTACCCGCCAACGACAGCGGCAGCATGTCCCACCTTTTGAACTCCTCCATCTGCTCCACCAACCTAGTAAAATTAAGCTTATGCAAAGTCCCCCAACTCCTAGCCACCTGATCCCCCAGGTACCTAAAACTCCTCACTGCCCTTTTTAGCGGGAGCCTACCAATCCCCTCCTCCTGATCTCCCGGGTGTACAACAAACAGCTCGCTCTTGCCCAGGTTCAACTTGTAGCCCGAGAAACTCCCAAACTCAGCAAGAATCTCCATCACCTCCGGCATTCCCCCCACCGGGTCTGCTACATACAGCAACAAGTCATCTGCATAAAGTATCACTCGGTGCTCCTCCCCACCCCACACCAGGCCCCTCCACCTTCCCGACTCCCTCAGCGCCATGGCCAGAGGCTCAATTGCCAACGCAAAAAGCAAGGGGGACAGGGGGCACCCCTGCCTCGTCCCACGGTAGAGCCTGAAGTACTCGGACCTCCTCCCATTTGTCGCTACACTCGCCATCGGGGCCTCGTACAGCAGCCTCACCCATTTAATAAACCCCTCCCCAAACCCGAAGCTCTCTAACACCTCCCACAAGTACCCACACTCAACCTGATCAAAGGCTTTCTCCGCATCTAATGCCACCACAATCTCCACCTCTCCTTCTGCCGCCGGCATCATTATCACATTTAGCAGCCTTCGCACGTTAGTGTTCAGCTGCCTCCCCTTCACAAATCCCGTCTGATCTTCATGTATCACCCCCGGCACACAGTCCTCTACTCTAGTGGCCAAGATCTTTGCCAGCAACTTGGCGTCCACGTTCAACAGTGAAATTGGCCTATATGATCCCCCCCCCCCCCCCCCCCCCCCCCCCCCCCCCAACCACCACCTGCGGCTCCGACCGGTACAGTTCCCTGAAGAAGTCCCTGAAGACCCCATTAACCTCTACCCCCTTCCGCACCACATTCCCACCCCTATCCTTCACTCCACCAATCTCCCTAGCCGCATCCCGCTTGCGGAGCTGATGCACCAGCATCCTGCTCGCCTTCTCTCCATACTCATAGACCGCTCCCTGCGCCTTCCTCCACTGTGTCTCCGCCTTTCTGGTGGTCAGTAAATCAAACTTAGCCTGCGGGCTACGCCGCTCCCCCAACAATCCCTCCTCCGGGGCCTCCGCATACCTCCTATCTACACTCGGCAGCTCCCCCACCAGTCTCTCCCCCCCCCCCCCCCCCCTCCCCCCCCCCCCCCCTCCCTATGGGCTCGGATGGAAATCAGCTGCCGCCTAATCACTGCCTTCAGAGCCTCCCACACCATCCCCACCCGGACCACCCCAGTATCATTGGCCTCGAGGTACCTCTCAATACATCCCCGGACCCTCCTACACACCTCCTCATCAGCCAACAACCCCACGTCCAAACGCCAAAGCGGGCGCTGGTCCCGCACCTCCCCCATCTCCAGATCCACCCAATGTGGAGCATGGTCCGAAATCGCTATAGCCGAATATTCGGCATCCTCCACCCTCGGGACCAGCCCCCTACTCAGGAAAAAAAAATCAATACGGGAATAAATCCTGTGCACGTGGGAGAAAAAAGAGTACTCCCGAGCCCTCGGCCTCCCAAACCTCCAGGGATCCACCCCTCCCATCTGGTCCATAAACCCCCTCAACACCTTGGCCGCCGCCGGCCTCCTGCCCCTCCTAGAACTAGAACGATCCAGTCGGGGATCCAGCACCGTATTGAAGTCCCCCCCCCATGATAAGGCCCCCCGCTTCCAGGTCAGGAATGCGGCCCAACATACGCCTCATGAAACCAGCATCATCCCAATTTGGGGCATACACATATACCAACACCACCCTCTCCCCCTGCAGCGTACCGCTCACCATCACATATCTGCCACTATCAGCCACCACCTCAGACGCCTCAAACACCACCCTCTTCCCCACCAGGATCGGCACCTCCCGGTTCTTCAAGTCGAGCCCTGAAAAGGTGAATCGACCTTAAGGGTGTTGAGGCCACAGACGGTGAGAGGGGGGCAGGGGTCCGCCAAATTTCAAAGTAAGGCTTTGGAGGTGGCATTGAAAGTCAAGACCTAGTAACAGGGCAGCGCACAGATGGGGGAGGACATAGAGCCTGAAGTTGCTGAACTCTACGCCCTGAATGGTGAGGGTCGCAACACAGTACCCCGGATTTCCATGGAATGAGATCCAGAGGTCAGGGAGATATTCTGGGTGACGGGGTGTACCGGGAGGGAGCAGCGCCTTTCAGTAACAGGGTGGATGAAACTCTCTGTGCTCCCGGAGTCAAAGAGGCAGGTTCTCTCGTGCCCGTTGATCTTTACCGTCGTCATAGCGGTCACAAGATTACGGGGCCGAGACTGATCCAGGGTGATGGAGGCGAGATGCGGAAGATGTTGGGAGTTGCTGGGCTGATCAGCGATAGTGGAGCTATCAGCGGGCAGCAAACGGCCCAAACAGCAGGGGCCCTGAGGCACGGTCCAAAATGGCGCCGAAGATGGCGGCGCCCACAGGGCGCACATGGATTGTGGTGGAGAAGATGGCGGCACCCCTGGATCACACGTGGGGGGTGTAGCAATGCCGGGCCTGGAAACAGCGACTGACTGGGCCTGGCAAATGGAAACAAAGTGGCCCTTCTTAACGCACCCTTTGCAGGTCGCGCTCAGCGCCAGGCAGTGCTGCCTGGGATGTTTGCTCTGGCCGCAAAAATAACATTAGGGCCCTCCGCAGTTGGCTGTCTGCCACGCGGCACAGGCGTGCGGTGTACTCGAGTCGGCAGCTGGTGGGGCCCACGCAGGTATGTGTAGGGGGGCGCATCCCAGATGAGGGGAAAAATCTGATGGCTCACCCGTGAGTAGAGAACTTGGAGCTTCTGTGGTCCGAGAGTTCACAACTCTGCATTTTTAACTCCATCAGCTGGAGGACGACCGGACCCAGGGGCACATCATCAGCCTGTGGCCCAGCAGAGGCCAGGGTTCCAGTACCCCTCCGAGTCCTGGATCCCTGGGACGGTTCTTTTTCTGCCTGCTGTGAATCTTCAGCTGTGAGATGCTCACCACTGAGTGACCCAGAAGCCTGTCAATTAGTTATTCCCACCAAGGTGTGAATATCTGCACTGGTGGAAGGTGCAGGTGACAGCAGTGGTACCTCATCAATGCTTGTCCCCAAGATGTCCCCCTCGGAGCTGCGAGGATGATCCGGGCGGTCAACTGATTGACCTGCAAGGGAAGCAAGGTGACCTTTCTGCATCATGAGGGATGAATGATGGTAACAGGTTAACCCATGTGATGCTTGGACCATGGCTGCATGGTTTGAAGGTTTTCACTTTTGTCCGGTGCCCACACCTTGTCCTCTGCACAGGTGGGGTCCTGCCCCTCCACTGCCAACTCAAAGACACTCTCCTCAAAGGACATTCATGTTTTCAGGTTGTGCATAGCTCCGGGTGTCTGTCCTCGTTCATGCTGGTCGTGCTCCAGACAATGGGGAGAGTGACAGGGTAGTCCTGCCAGGTCAGGTGATGATGAAGTCTGGCATGTATGGGAGGTGAGTGGGAGCAGGGATGTAAGGAGCAGATCATTTACTGGGGGGGCCATGTTGCATAGTGGGGAGGAGGGTTAGGAGGTTGCTATGACAAGTGTTGCGACCCCCGTGGGCTGGCACTGCTGCCTCACAGCTCCAGGAACACAGGTTCAATTCCGGCTTTGGGTGGGACTGTCTGTGTGGAGCTTGTACGTTCTCCCCTTGTCTGCTTGGGCTTCCTCCCAGAGTTCAAAGATGTACAAGTTAGTGGATTGACCATGATAAAATTGCCCCTTAGTGTCCAAAAGGTGAAGTATGGTAACGTATAGGGTGGGGGCTTGGATCCAGTTAGGGTGCTGTTTCAGAGGGTTTTGTGCGGACTTAATGGGCCAAATGGCCTCCTTCTGCACTGTGGGGATTCTACGTGAGGTGTCTGGGTGAGGGATCACCATGGAGGTGTGATGGGTATGTTAATGGGTGCAGCGGGAGTCAGGAGGAGGCAGACATACCCTGGCTGCACACAGAAGGTCATTCATCTTTTTTTTCTACTGTGGTCCTGCCCTGTTATGGAACCAGCTGGCACACATTATTGTGACTACTGCCACCCAGCCTGGGTTGATGATCTTACTTTCTGGACATCTGGCAGATCGCAGGTACAGGGCGTTGAGCCTTCTGCTCCCCATATTCCAAAGTTTGGTGAGAGCTCCCTTTGTGGAATTTGATGCTGTCTGCCTAGCAGCCATCTCTCCAGCTGGACTTGGAACAGGGCAGGTGTTTAAAAGGAGCTCCCCACTGATTACTGAGATTAAGCTTTCCCAGAACGAGCGATTCAGAGGGAAGCCACCATCAACGTGGTCTGAAACACATAGGAGAAAACATTTTGTTAAGCAGGCTGAATATATGGTCAGCAGGATTCTCCATTCCTGAGACGTCGTGTTGACGCCAGGGCTGGATTCGTGGACTTCCACGACAGCAAAACTGGTGCCACACCTGGACCGATTCATAGAATCATATAATTTACAGTGCAGACGGAGGCCATTCAACCCATCGAGTCTGCACCGACTCTTGGAAAGAGCACCCCATCCAAGCCCACACCTCCGCCCCATCCTCGCAACACAGCAACCACATCCAAACATTTTGGACACTAAGGGCAATTTATCATGGCCAATCCCCCTAACCTGCACATCTTTGGACTGTGAGAGGAAAGCGGCGCACCCGGAGAAAACCCACGCACACACGGGGAGAACATGCAGACTCTGCACAGACAGCGACCCAGGCCGGGAATCGAACCTGGGACCCTGGATCTGTGATGCAACAGCGCTAACCACTGTGCTACCATGCCGCCCCGATTCAGCGACAGTGGAGGGGCTAGCACCGGTGCCACATGGAATACAATCGATTTCAATGAGAAACGGTGCATGATTCGCCGGGTCTGCGATTTACCCTCGGGAGGCTGACAAGCTGCAACTGCATACGCACCTTACACTCCCCACACACACTCATCCGAGCCAACAAGATGGCACTGTTTGCACTGGAGCACACCCATCCTGCTGATGGGTCGACTGTGGCCAGAGAGCACCTAGGTGGGGGTACCATGGAGGGGACACCCATTCAACCTGTGGCCCTACGTTCACAGTGGGCAATGAGCTGCGTGCACAGCTGCAGGGCTGCCTTGCAGACTGCGACAATGGTGTTCCATGCCCTTCCATCCTTGCCCCACAGTCCACTTCCAGGCCAGACCCCGCTACTCCCCCCAGCCCTGGCATGCCATCCGGCCAGCATTACGGCTGTCAGCAAATTATGGCAAAGTTGGACACTTTCTGTGCCCCTTCCCTTTCCCTGAGCAGCCACAGCACCTTTTTCACTTTTTTAAAAGCACAAGTGATCCTCACCGTCAGGAATTCACCCCAGTGGAGGTGGAGCCTCGCAGAGACCCTGGAGAATACCGCGCCAGGCCTGCAAATGATATGCCAATGGCTTTACTGTATGTGCGTTCTGGAATGTATTGACACCGCTGTCGAGGCACTGGAGAATTGTGATTTGGCATGAAACCGGCACCCGCCAAGATTTCAGCATCAAAACCGATCCTCCGCCCAATCTCGTTTCCCGATTCCGGCGTCAGCCGACAGAGAATCCCACCCAGTGACCTTTCCCATCAATGGCACCAGTAGGATTTTCCCAGTTTTGTCACCAGGACCGATTTTTGAAAAAATATGGCAAAATTCCGCCTAAAATTTCAGGTCCATATGACTTCTTCAGAGCCTAAAAATAAGCGTGCATGAGATGCTAATACATGCAAATAGGATTCCCGACATTGTTCATGGGGAAGCACGACCCACCTTTAACCCACCTTGAAAGTTGGGAGAATAGAATTCCAACAGTTTATCTCATCATTGGGAAAGAAAGCTGTAAATTTCTCTGTCTCACCCATCTCAGAAATTGTCACAAGTGGGGTGGGAAATTTGACAGTCCATTGGAAAGTCCATTGTCCTTGGAGGGGAATTTCCCGTCTCGGGGCGTGGAGGCCCACAAAATCTTGCCCAGAGTTTTCCCTCCTGCCAACAAGTGTCTCCACCCACCGTGATTCACATAGCAGGTGGGAACAGATGATTCCACCCGAAGTTCAGTGAAGACAATAGACAGGACCATGGTTGAACATCTCATCCGATGGACTACAATAACTCATACTTTTGTGTATTATTGACTATTACGTTCTGCTCCTTGGACAGTGTATCACCCCCTCAGTCTGACACAACCTCAGTGATAGCCTCCACAGTGAAACTGATCTTACTGATGCACTTCTCCCCTGTGAGGCCCAAGTAACCGACTCGACTGTCCAGGGCAGTGCCAGCTGCAATTAGTGTGACGATGGTACGGCCCTCACTCCGATGCCAAACTCTCCGGCTGTTGCTCCACAGCCCCACCCTGAAATAGCTGCTTCACTACTTTCAGAATTGAAAATAAAAAATCTCCTCAATGCCATTTACTTCTTTCATTGCCCTGGTATTGGAAATCTGCCTCTTCACGATAACGCATTGTGAGATTTGAAGTAAAATGCGCATCATTCGATTTGAATGTCTAACTGCATTTGCATTAATTTTTCACTCATGATCGTCGATAAATTTTAAGAAGGGAAGCAGCCATCACAGTGGCATTGAACACGAGACTCCATCTGCTGATGTTACAACTTTAAAGAAAAAATCTTAAATCAACTTTTGCTGTGAAAATACTGAACAGAAGGAAAAGTGGCTCCTTATTTCCACCAAGACTTGTATGTTTTATAAATGTTGTGAGGTGTTCATTTCAGGAAAGAGAAAGCCTTTCGGATATGCAGTTAGAGAGGAGACCGCTCATACAATGGATGGAACCACATATCTCATTTCAAGTATGTTTTGGAACTGTGCCTATTGTAAGGTTTGGGTAATAAAATCTGCAGTAGAGTGCGGACAAATGGATCCTGCGTAACTATTCCAAAAGTCAGAAGTCAGAATAGTCGTACCTGTTACACAATGGAATTACTCTATATGGTATCCGATTGCACAAGCTACTGATACACAAAATCATGGAAAAGGAAAATTGAATGAAATATTTCTGCAGGCTAAATGCCCTCAGATGCTTGAACATCTCATCCGGGTCACACTCCACCCAGGTACCTATATGTTACACATTGTATTTGTAAGTAAGGAATGAAAAGCCCCTCATTAGACAAATGTTGCATTTGGTGATCATAATACCACCATGGAGCAACTAAAGTTTCATGTAACTAGAATGTCTGAAAGGCTAATGATGAGAAAGCCGGAAAGACGGAACTTAAACATCTGAGCATGGAAACCCAGACTTTCTTGATTCTGAGTTCTTCCAATGAACACAGGGGTAATTACAGGAATGGCTGAGAGGGCAGCAACGATTTCCATCGTAAATTACTCCCAAGTTGGAATTGCTCTCGTTTGGATTGCATGGGCCAGTTTAAGCACGTGCAGTTTGAGATTTAGAAGCAGGTTTTGAGCTGTTCAAAGCAAAGAACGTTACAGCTACACTCAAAGATCATTCTGAATGGTTAGCATTGCTGCCTATGGCGCTGAGGACTCGGGTTCGAATCCTGGCCCTGGGTCACTGTCTGTGTGGAGTTTGCACGTTCTCCCCCTGTCTGCGTGGGTTTCACCCCCATAACCCAAAAATGTGCAGGTTAGGTGGATTGGCCATGCTAAATTGCCCCTTCATTGGAAAAAATAATTGGGTACTCTAAATTTATTTTTTTTAATCCACACTTAGTTTCCTCAAAATGCCAGTTTTGTCTCACATCTGACTGAGCCACATAGGTAAGTAAAGTGAAAGGATAACTGTTGGGATTAATTTCTCTAAATCAAGCCAGGAAGATAGGTGTTACACTTAATCTCAACTGGGTTAGGAAGCGAAGAACTGAGAAGAGTTTGCATTCCTAATTGCCATCCAATGAGCCTACATGAATTCAGGTTTGAACATAATTGATTCTTGCCATGATACCCTCCGGAGCAATGTAGCTTTCTGACTCTCAAGTCTCAATGCTCATCCATAAATAATGATCAATTTGGCAGCTATTCGAAGGTAACCAGCATCCGAGCATTTACACGTCAGCAAAACTCAATTCCAGTCAGCGTCTGACAACACGCCTCAATATACCTTGAATTAGTTCAGTTGATTCTCTATCACGTCAAGGTGGGGAACTGTTCTGCCTCCCTGATCCGTCTCCCACAAAGTGACCCAGGGGTGGATTGAAACCGATGATCTGGCACACTAACCTGTGGTGCTATTTTTGGCACCTAACCCCTTCATTCCCGACCTTTGCAGGGCACATAAACTGTGGCTAAAATCTTTCTATTTGCCTTAATGGACTACACTGTGTTTTCAGATGAACTAGTGTTGACGGGTATGTGCTGTCCATGACTTCTATTCACTATTTACCACATAAACATTGGAAAAAAGTAGATGCAGATGAGATGTCAGCAGGGGGCTCAGTGGATAGCCTTTGAATTTAAGTCCCGCTCCAGAGACCTGAGCACAAGATCTTTGCTAACGCTCCAGTTAATTAAATACTTTTGAAGTGCAGGTCACTGCTGTAATGAAGAAAATATGGCAGCCATAGAGTCATACAGCGCAGAAAAGGCCCTTCGGGCCATCATGTCTGTGCCAGTCAAACACAACCACCTAATCATTCTAAACCCATTTTCCAGCACTTAGACCATAGCCTTGTCTGACCTGGGATCGCATGTGCACATCTAAATACTTCTTAAATGTTATGACGATCTCTGCCTCCACTACCTTTTCAGGCAGCAAATTCCAAACTCCCACCACCCTCTGGGTGAAAATGTTTTTCCCCACCTCCTCTTTAAACCTCCTGCCCCATACCTTAAACCAGTGTTGAAACAGAATTCAATAAGGTGATTGTCAGCAGTGCAAAGGTTTCAGGTGCATGTCTACTATCCTCACCAGGATTCTTTGTTTACTTCATGTGTTGCAGCATGGTAGCACAAGTGGATAGCGCTGTGGCTTCACAGCGCAGGGTCCCAGGTTCGATTCCCCATTGGGTTACTGACTGTGCAGAGTCTGCATGTTCTCCCCGTGTCTGCGTGGATTTCCTCCGGGTGCTGCGGTTTCCTCTCACAGTCTAAAGACGGCAGGTGGATTGGCCATGATAAATTGCCCTTAGTGGCCAAAAAGGTTAGAAGGGGTTATTGGGTTACGGGGATATGGTGGAAGTGAGGGCTTAAGTGGGTCGGTGCAGACTCGATGGGCTGAATGGCCTCCTTCTGCACTGTATGTTCTATGTTGCAAAGAGTAAATGCAAGCAAATGCTGAAGAAATAAGGGGTGGGATTCTCCATTTTGCCGGCGCCTGGGGGTTTCCCGACGGTGTGGGGCTGCCCCACAATGTGAAACCCCATTGACCGGACGGCATAAAGGAGAATCCCGCCGGTGGGTCGAGCAAAGTGGCGCGGCGGGTTGGAGAATCCAGCCCAATCAGTATCATTCAAAGTCTAAATTGTGAAATTTTTAAAAAATAAATTAAGTGATGCCAATTAAGGGGTATTTTGCGTGGCCAATTCACCTACTCTGCACATCTTTGGGTTGTGGGGTGAGACCCATGCAGACATAGGGGGAATGTGCAAACTCCAAATGGACAGTGACCCAGGGCTGGGATCGAACGTGGGCCCTCGGCGCCGTAGGCAGCAGTGTTAACTACTGCACCACCGTGCCGCCTCCTAAATTGAGAAATTTATTGGGTAAGAGACAACGTTCTCTTCTTTGCATGACTAATAATTAAAAATATGTAGGCTCTGTACATTGGTGTTAATGACCTATCAGATATTTACAGAATCACCTTGGAAATCAGCAAGTGCATTTTTCTCAGATTAATACAGACCATATTCACCTTACTGTAAAACAGGATGGATCAATTGGTGCTAAAACATTCCTATTCAATTAAGTCAATTCTTCCATCATTGACAGCAATGTCATAAGACTTAATTGACTCTGGATTGTAAGATTATATAAATTAATTAAGACCACAAGAAAGCTATGCCTTTATTGGCTATGAGAACAATAAACATAGAGAAATTAATTGACCTTACCAAACAAAGTTCATTAAACTGCAATGGTTTATTGAAAATTGAGCAAACTGAGCATTCATTGATCACAGAGATATTCATAATCATGGACACAGATGTTCATGAATGATGAATAATGTAAAACTGCAGCAATTCATTCATCATGAACATTGTAAAGCTCACAATTCACTAATGCTGAGCATTGAAAAACTAAACACAGGAAAAATGAAGCCATTCACTGACCACAGACTGCACTCCATGGGAAAGATTCTCTGATTGTCATTTTACGACGGCGTCAACAGGTCCCCAGGGGCAGCGATTCCAAGCCCTTCAGGAGGCCAGCACGGCGATGGAGCGACCCACGCCGCTCCAGCTGCCGATGCCGGCCTCAAATGTGCGCTGCAGGTCTGCGCATGCGCGCTGCGACTGGAACGAATGCGCGCATGCGCACTGCGACCGACGCGATTGCGTGCATGCGCAGTGGCTTCCTTCTCTGCGCCGGCCCTGATGCAACATGGCATAGGGCTACAGGGGCTGGCGCAGGCAAAAGAGGCCCCCAGCCCGAGAGGCCAGCCCGCCAATCAGTAGGCCCCGATCGTGGGCCAGGCCACAGCGGAGGCTCTCCCCGGGATCGAACCCCTCATCACCTCCCCACCAGGTCGCCCCCGAAAGGATGCACGCTGAGGTCCTGCCAGGTAAGACCACACATGGGTGGCCCCGACGGGACTCAGATTTATTTTTGCAGCCACTCAGCCCATCCCGGTCAGAGAATCGCCGGGTGGGGGGGCCGCGTAGAGTGGCCCCTGACCGGTGCCGCGCCGGCACCAATGGCGCCGATTCTCCGGTGAGCGGAGAATCGGCGGACCAGCGTCGGGACGGCGTCGTGCGATTCGCGCCTGGCCCGGCAATTCTCCGGCCTAGCATGGGCTGAGAGATTCCCACCCCATGTGTTGTCGTTCAGCATTGTAAAACTGCAAAAATAATTTCAGAATGAATGTAGTTAAACAATGTAAATTCACCCAGAGTCTACTCAATATGTAGGAGTTGGTTAGCTCAGTTGGCTGGATAACTGGTTCATGATGTGGAGAGGCACCAACAGCGCAGGGTTCAATCCCCATACCGGCTGAGGTTATTCATGAAGGCCCCCCATCTCAACCTTGTCCCTCACCTGAAGTGTGGTGACCCTCAGGTTAAATCACCACCAGACAGCTCTCTCTCAAAGGGGAAAGCAGCCTATGGTCCTCTGGGATAATGGTGACTTACATTTCATGTCACTGAACACGCAAATTAACTGATGGTGAACATAATAAACCAATAAACACTTTGAGAATGCCCAGTCAGCATCAAAGGAAAGGCACTTGCTGCTCACCAAGCTCACAGCTGTCCGCTGAGTGTTGATTTGCTATCATTGAGGGTTTAAGCCAAACTACAAGGGGTGTGTGGTGTGGGTGGGCCGGAATAGGAACAACAAGGCTCTTCAATCAATCAGATTGAAGAATCCTCACTAAGTATTAAACCAAGAATTAATCAGTTCCAATAAATTAGATTGAAACCATGTACAGAAAACAAAATAAAAATTGAGAGGTAAAAATAACAGGGGAAAGTTTTTTTTTTAAGATTCAAATCTCCAACATGAATTAAATTCTGACAGGATAGCACTCAACACTTGCAAAAGTAATCTTTTTAGCTCTCGTTATGACCTAAGGTACTATTAAAAATTCGCGAACACCGAGGCAGCAAAGTGGCACAGTGGTTAGCACTTCTGCTTCACGGCGCCGAGGTCCCAAATTCAATCCCGGCTCTGGGTCACTGTCCATGTGAAGTTTGCACATTCTCCCTGTGTTTGCGTGGGTTTTGCCCCCAAAACCCAAAGATGTGCAGAGCAGGTGGTTTGGCCACAATAAATTGCCCCTTAATTAGAAAAAAATGAATTGGGTACTCTAAATTTATAAAACAAAATTCACGAGCCCCTGAATATACTATATGTAACTCTTCTGTCATTTTAATGATGATCTACAGGGCCAGGAGCACAACTTCACACCTTTACATGGATTTCAATCCTGAGTCTAAGTAGAACCTGTGGAGCACAGAATAAGTTGATCCACAACTTCCAGATTTCCACATTTATGTGTATACCGTTGCCTGATTTATTCTGCAATAAAACTCTGCTGGGATGTGGACCTCACTGGCTAGGCCAGCATTTGTTGCCCATCCTAAATTACCCTTGAGAAGACGGTCTTGAGAGGACTTCTTGAGTCACTGCAGTCCATGTGGTGCAGGTACACACACAGTGCTGAGAGGAAGGATGTTCCAGGATTTTGGCCCAGTGACAGTGAAGGAACCTCAATAGTTTTTCAAGTCAGGATGGTGCGTGGCTTGGAGGGAACTTCCAGGTGGTGGTTTTCCCATGTGTTTACAGCCCTTGCCTTGTAGATAGTGGACAGGAAGATAAAAGCAAATTACTGCGGATGCTGGAATCTGAAACAAAAACAGAAAATACTTGTCACTCTCAGCAGTTCTGACAGCATCTGTGGAAAGAAAAGGGAGCTAACGTTTCGAGCCTGGATGATTCTTTGTCAAAGCTCAATGGACAGGCTTTGGGGAGTCAGGAGGTGAGTTATTCACCACCGGGTTCCTAGCCTCTGCCCTGCTCGTGTAGCCACAGTATTGATATGGCTAGTCAATGGTATCCCCCAGGGTGTTCCCCTCTCAGGATGTTGACAAAGAACAAAGAACAAAGAAAATTACAGCACAAAAAACAGGCCCTTTGGCCCTCCCAGCCTGCGCCAATCCAGATCCTTTATCTAAACCTGTTGCCTATTTTCCAAGGATCTACCCTCTGTTCCCCGCCCGTTCATATATCTGTCCAGATGCATCTTAAATGATGCTATCGTGCCCGCCTCTACCACCTCCGCTGGCAAAGCGTTCCAGGCACCCACCACCCTCTGCGAAAAAAAATTCCACGCACATCTCCCTTAAACTTTCCCCCTCTCACCTTGAAATCGTGACCCCTTGTAATTGACTCCCCCACTCTTGGAAACAGCTTGTTGCTATCCACCCTGTCCATACCTCTCATAATTTTGTAGACCTCAATCAGGTCCCCCCTCAACCTCCGTCTTTCCAACGAAAACAATCCTAATCTACTCAACCTTTCTTCATAGCTAGCACCCTCCATACAAGGCAACACCCTGGTGAACCTCCTCTGCACCCTCTCTAAAGCATCCACATCCTTCTGGTAATGTGGCGACCAGAACTGCACGGAGTATTCCAAATGCGGCCTAACCAAAGTCCGATACAACTGTAACATGACCTGCCGACTCTTGTACTCAATACCCCGTCCGATGAAGGCAAGCATGCTGTATGCCTTCTTGACCACTCTATTGACCTGCGTTGCCACCTTCAGGGTACAATGGACCTGAACTCCCAGATCTCTCTATACATCAATTTTCAGACAACAGGAGATTAAGCGATGGTAATGCCATTGAGTGGCAAGGGGCGATGGTTAGATTCTCACTGATTGGAGATGGAAATTCTCAGCACAACAAATGAGCCACTATGTTTCAATGATGCACCTTGCACAAATAAACAGCTGAAGGTATGGGAGGCAGTTGCATCTGGGTGTGAAACTGGCATCATTAGTCAGTGTGTAAGGGGAAAGAGTGGAGCATCTGTTTGTTAAGTGTGAGTCCCGACTGCTCGGGAGTGTTGCTAGGTGAGTGACGGGGGGGGGGAGATGGGTGGCGGGGGAAGGGGGGGGGGGTACACTGAGCATCAAATATTGGAACACCAGGGGCTGGATTCTCCGATTGCAGATGACAAAATCGCATTCAGCAATCGGCCGGAGAATCCACTTTTATGCTGGAATCGGGGGAGGCGCCGTTTTTCAAATGCTACGCCTCTCAAAAACAGCGTACTCGAGGAGTATGCCACATGCCGTCGGGACGGCCTCAGGACATCACCTGCGGCCCTCCCCCGAAGCTCCGCCCCCGATGGGTCGAGTCCCCGATGGCGTGGGACACGTATCCTCACACCTTTCGGGGACATTCGCGGACTGTGTCAGAGGGGGAACCATTCCGCTGGCAGAGAGGGCTTTGGCGGGGGCTGGGGGGACTGGTGGGGGGTGGTCCGGAGGTGATGAGGCTGGTTACAGGGAGGCAGTTTTTGACAGGCCAGGTCCGCATGCGGCATGTGCCATGCTGTACTGCTCAGCTAGCGCATAGGCGGCCACAGACCTGGCCATTCTGCGGCCACATCCGCCGGTAAAGCAAGGGGCTTTACACGGTGCAGCTGTTAGCCCCCCACCGGGCGGATCATTGATGCGGGGGCGGCGCTGACTTTCTGGTCATAAGACCAGACGGATCCTGCGGACATAGCCGCAGGATCGGAGAATCCAGCCCATGAAATCTATACCCATTGATTCTGTAATATTTTACTTTGCTCAATTATCAATAAATTTCTATAGTTTAAACAAATTCCTGCAGTTCAATTATGTTGATTGTCAGTGAATTTCTACAGATTTACTATTTTCAAAGCCAATGAATTCCGACACGTTTACTATGTACATATTCTGTAAATATTTACAGGTTATCAGATTAAATAAATGTCTGCATGTTGCTATTCAATTAATTTAATCATCTATGTGTATGGCCAACAAATTGCTATATATTTACTGTGTTCATGCTCAGTAAATTTTCGTAATTTATCTGTGTTCCACTCAATGAATATCTATAGTTTTAACATATTCATGGCCAATGAAATTCTGCATTCTAATTATGTTCATGGTTAATTAATTTGATTCATTGTGTGTACTGTCTATGTTATTCTCTAAATCTGAATAAAGATTGTAGACCTCCAGTTAACACACATACTTTATTCAGTGGGTTCATTCTGCCTCCAGAGCTCAACCAGACGTTATACAGTTAAGAGGTAAAACAAGAGAAGCTAAGGTAAGCTGCCTGTGCTGAGCTGTCTCTATGTGCTGCTGCTGCTCATTAGCCCTGTGCTTCTAAAAGAGGCGGATCCTCCCTTGGGTCGGACCCTTTATACCCGCCTCTGATGCTTCCCTCTTGTGATGCTGTGACTGTTACATCTGTGCTATAGTCCCTGGTGTGTGTGTGCAGATGTACAGATCACTACATCCCCCCCTTCTTATCTGACACATTTTCTGTGCTGGTCTCAAGAAAACTGTACATTACAAGTGGTTGAGTGGGAATATGCCTATCTGCACACTATAAAAATAATAATGGGAATACAGAGACAATTAACCATGTTATGAGTCCATTTTGAGAAATGTCTGTTGTCGTCATGTTTGTGTGTTGCATTTTCGTTACAAATCTCGCCGGTCGGGTGCCTTTCGGTGTCTTAACAGTTGGAGTAGTGATGATGGTTTGATGTCGTCAAGAGTGCTGTCTGGCGTTGTGTGGAGAGGAATGTCCCGTTGACAAATGGACTCGTTCAAGTCTAGTGTAGGAAATACTGGTGTGATAGGTCGAATCTGTAATAGATCCTGACGGTTGCGCCGAAAGAGTATTCCCGCTGACGATTTGACAATGTAGGACTGTGGTGCCGCCTGCCTAATCACCTTGGCTGGCTTAGACCATCCTCCTTCTGGGTCCCTGATTCTGATGGTGTCACCTATTGTCAGTGGTTTGAGTGGGATCGCATGTTGATCGTCGTATCATTTTTGTTTGGAGTGTAGTACCCGCATTTTGTCAAGAAGCAATGCGTGCCGGGGTCTCGGAAATGCATTGCCGGTAGGGTTGTCCGGATGTCTCTGTCGAAAAGCGCTTGCGCTGGCGACAGTCCTGAGCTCAATGGGGTTGCTCGGTATGATAACAGAGCTAGGTTGGTGTCCGAGCGTGAATCGGTTGCCTTGCTGAGGAGTCGATTACTGATGTGGACACCTTTTTCCACTTTCCCATTTGATTGTGGGTAGCAGATGTCACATGCCGAAAGTTGTAGCTGTCTGAGAACTCTTTCCATTCCCAGCTCGCCAAGCAGGGACCATTATCTAACATCATCGGGTGCGGGATTCCATATCGCAAGAATGTCTCTTTGCACGGCTTGATTACAGATGAAGACGTGACATCAGGGAGTTTCACTATCTCCAGATAGTTTGAGTAATAATCCATGATCAGGAGATAATCATGACCTGCGGCATGAAATAGGTCAATGCCAACTTTTGTCCACGGCGACGTTGTGAGTTTGTGTTGCTGCAGTGGTTCTTTGCACTGCACGGATTGATGTCTTTGACAGGTGTCACATGTCATGCCCATGTCAGTGATGTCTTGGTTCATGCCGGGCCAGTGCACAGCCTGTCGTGCTCGCCTTTTGCATTTTTCAATTCCGAGATGGGCTTCATGAATCTTGCGTAGCATCTCGGCACATAGAGTGGACGGAATGACAATCTGTGCATTGCGTAGCAGGAGGCCATCAACCTCGTCAGCTCTGACTTGACATTTTGATATTGTGGACATTGCCCCCTCGTCCAACCATGCTGGAGTAGGTGCAGCACTCTCTGTAAGGTTGCGTCTTTCTGCGTCTCCTGTCGAATTAGTTGGAGCTTCTCATCAGAAGCGGGAAGATTTTCCGTGCAGAGCTGTGTTTGGGCCTCGATTTCACTGATAAAGGCTGGTAGTGAGATGTCTGTGCCGATTGATCTGGACAGTGTGTCGGCAATGGTGAGATCTTTTCCCGGTGTGTATACTAGGGTGAAGTCATACCTTTGCAGCTTCATCATGATGCGTTGCAGACGAGGTGTCATGTCGTTCAGAACCTTGTCTATGATGTGGACTAATGGTCTATGGTCTGTTTCCACTATGAATGTGGGAAGGCCGTATACGCAGTCATGGAACTTCAGAATCCCCGTGAGGAGGATTCTTTCTCGATTTGTGCATAGCTGCACTCTGTTGCAGTCATGGCCCTGGATGCGTATGCCACCGGGACCCAGTCAGACTAGTCGTTCTGTTGGCGAAGAACGGCTCCAATCCCGTCCTGACTGGCGTCAGTAGAAATCTTCGTGGGTCTGGTGGTCTTGAAGAAGGCGAGTGTCGGTGCCTTCGTCAGTTGCTGTTTGAGATCCACCCATTCATTCTGGTGACATTGTGTCCACTCAAAATCAGTGGTCAATCATAGGAGATTGCGCAAGGCTGCTGTCTGTGTGGATAGATTTGGGATGAAACTGCCCTGAAAATAGACGAAGCCCAGAAATCATAGCACGGCCTTCTTGTCGTGTGGCGTCTTCATGGTCCGAATCGCAGCGATCTTCACCTTATCTGGGCTGACACCCTGAGATGATATGGTATGGCCCAAAATGGTTATAGACTCCTGTGTAAATGCGCAATTTGCCTGGTTTAGTTCCAGACCGTATTGATGAATCCTTTGAAACACCTTCTTCAGACCACAGATGTGGTCCTCTTCAGTGGTGGACCATACGATGATGTCGTCCACATGGACTCTGACACCATCGATGCCCTCTGTCATTTGCTCCATTATCCTGTGGAATATCTCTGACGCAGAGATGATGCCAAAGGGCATGCGATTGAAGCAGAAACATCCAAATGGTGTGTTGAACATACACAGCAATCTGCTTGAGTCATCGACCTGTATCTGCCAAAATCCCTGCAAAGCGTCAAGTTTGGTGAAGATGCGAGCATTCGCCATCTCGGATGTGATCTCTTCACACTTGGGGATGGGGTAGTGTTCCCTGCGAATGTTATGGTTCAGGTCCTTTGCCTCTATGCATATATGTGAAAATCCCCAGAAGGTTTCTTGACACAGATAATAGAGCTGACCCAATCCGTCGGCTGTGCGACTCGTGATATTATGCCTTGTGACTGCAGTCGTTCGAGTTCTGATTTCAGCTTCTCCTGTAGCGGAGCTGGAAACCTTCTGGGTGGCTGAATGACGGGTTTGGCGTCTGTTTTCAGCAGAATCCTGTAGGGGCAGGATAGGGTGCCCATGCCTTTAAATACGATGGGGTAGTCTTGCAGCATGCGGTGGATCTCAGCTTCCAGGCTTGATGGATCCTGGGTGTGCATGTAGATGCGTTGTACCAGCCGTTAATCTTTGCAGGCCTGAGCGCCTAGCAGTGAGGATTTGTCGCTGTTCACGATCTCGAATTGTAACTGCTTGCGTATCGTCTTGTTGTCCACTTGGAGATGGCATGATCCCTTTGAGGTGATCTGATTGCCATTGTAGTCCTGCAGCCGACATGCAGCGGGTATCATTTCATGGTCTCCTGGAATCAAATGGAGATCCTTGCTGGTGAGGAGGTTGGCTGAGACCCCAGTGTCAAGCTTGAACACTAACGGAAAGTTGTTGACATGCACAGTTACAGTCCACTCACTGCTGGAGTCAATGCTGTTGACCAGGTGAGGTGTGGTGATTGTTGCGCAAGGTTCCACAATTGTTTCAATCGTGTCCATGACAAGCGAATTGTCGCAGGCGAGGTTGTCCTTGTCGGATGAATAATCACCGTTGGGTTCTTTTGTGCTCCATTGATTCTACGTTCCTCACCTTGAAGGGCCGATATTTTTGTCTTGTGGTCTTCATTTTCAGTGCAGCTCTACATTGTGAGGCCAAGTGGTTGTGTTTTCCACAGTTTAAACACTGTTTGCCTGAAGCCGGACATTGCCCTTTTAAATGGCCGTGGCCGCAGTGGGGACACGTCATCACGCTGTCTCTCCACACTCGCGCATGCACAGTAGGCTTTTCGTTTGTTTCAAATCTTTGGGCACCTTGGCCGTGCCAGGTGGCAGTACCAAGGTGCCACCCTGGCAATGCAAATCTACCTGTGTTGTACAGGGAGGGCCAGGGTGCCACCTTGCCCTGTCCCTGACCACCAAATGGCCTCCAAAGGCCTGGGAGACCCTCCAGGTGCCATTGCACCTGATCAACTTTTATATGGGCCAGCTGGGGACTTCCTGGAGAGGCCGTTAGAAGCTGGGAACCCAGTATATCCTGGGTGAGCATTACCTAAGTGGCTTTAAATCCCACATAGGTGCACCAGTCAAAAACGGCAGGAGTACTGCTGGGGTGCCTGGGTGCCAGGGTGGCACTACCAATCATCAGGGCCATGGAGAGCCATGCCCCTGAAAACAGGGTGGAGGAGGTAGATGAAGGGTGGCGGGGTGCAGGGCGGGTATGAAAGGGTCTCTGGAAGGTTGAGAGGTTGAAAGGTGTGGGCCCGAGAATGGCGGGGGGAGGGGCGGAAGGTAGTGTGGGAAGGCCTGAAATGGGGTTGGGGGTCTTCAGCAACCCATAGTGTGGTGTCATCACTTGGGGGGCTGTGGGGCAATGGAGGGTGACATTGCCCATGGGTTGTGGGGGTTAGAGATCAGGGCACACTTTCAAGATGGTGGCCGGATCTCTGAGGAGCCAGTCTGGCCAGTGATGAAAATAAATCTAAGTGTGGGCTTGACGGGGAAGAAACTCCCCAGGGCCCAAAAATATGATGAAGTGTTGTTAGATAGTGGTGGGGAACTCTCCGACAGCCGGCGGGAACTCCCAAAAAAATCCCGCCACAAATGACGCTCAGAAACGTATCTGTTAGGTCGTGCCTACTGTGTACAAAGTTTAAGTGAGGTTGCGGAGATAGCGCGGCGGAGTGAGCCTGGGTAGGGTGCTTTTTCAGAGAGTTGGTACAGACTCAATGGCCAATCCACCTAACCTGCACATCTTTGGACTGTGGGAGGAAACCGGAGCACCCGGAGGAAACCCACGCACACACAGGGAGGACGTGCAGCCTCCGCACAGTCAGCCACGCAGGGCTGGAATTGAACCCGGGTTCCTGGCGACATGAGGCAGCATTGCTAGCCACTGTGGCACCGTGATGCAGTCTCAAAAGATAGTAACCCCCCTTTCCTTTCTGTCCTCTGCACTTTAAAGAAAGATTGGGCTGCCCACTCCCACCCGACTGCCATGCCAACCGTTAATTTTGAATTAATTCATGGCACTGCTGACTAGACTATCAGTTATTGCCGCTCCCTTGTTGCCGTTGAGAAGGTGGTGGTGAGCTGCCTTCTTGAACCGCTACAGTCCCTAAGGTATAGGTACACCCATTGTGTCAGCCCAAACCTGAATATTGTCCAGATCCTGCTGCATTCGGACATGGACTGCTTCAGTGTCTGAGGAGTCGTGAATGGTGCAATCAGCAGCACTTCTAATCTTATGATGGAGGGAAGAGAGGTAAATGCATTCCAATCACTAATTGCATTCCAATCACTCAAGCAAGTGATTTCATAGAATCATAGAATTGACAGTGCAGAAGGAGGTAATTAAGCCCATTGAGTCTGCCCCAGCCCTTGGAAAGAGCACCCTACTTAAGACCACACCCCCGCTATCCCCGTAATCCAGTAACCCCACCTAACCTTTTTTTTGTGCACCAAGGGCAATTTAGTGTGGCCAATCCACCTAACCTGCACATCTTTGGACTGTGGGAGGTGCACCTAACCTCTCTTTTATGCGGTCAATGTTCACAAACATTGGGTTCTCCCCACTTAGGCCACTGAAAGGTAAAGGGAGATGAATGAATCAAAGCTGCAGATGGTTTATAGAAGCTATCAATCACAGACCACTACTAGAAAGCTATGAATGGATCTGTGGGAACCAGACACTGGTCACAGCTGCTGTCCTTCCAGGAATAGACAGGTGGAGCTGCAGGGTAAGAGATACAGCTGTAATTCTTCTCATTGCCCCTGTCTGGACTGCTCTCTAGCTTCCAGATAGGGGTCTCCTTTCTGGGGAGGGAGAAGAGGCCTGTGGCAGGGTCCCTTGAGTGGGGTTCGCCACCACAACCCAAAAATGTGCAGAGTAGATGGATTCGCCAAGCTAAATTGCCCCTTAATTGGAAAAAATTATTGGGTAATCTAAATTTATTTTTTTTTAAATTACAGGGGTCCCTGGAGGGGGGGCATGACTGGTAGAGGAGGCATGGCTGAGCAGCGCATTCTGGGGGGTGTGGCCCTCGGATGGGCTTGGATTGTCTCTACCAGATTGGCCCTGGTGTGTCGGACCTCACAGTGAGCCAAAGGGGTAACTCCTTTGGGGGGGGGGGGGGGGGGGGGGGGGGGGGGTGGTGATGTGACCATCAATTCACACAAAACCAGTAGTAGAAGTAAACTATGGCTTTAATCAACTAGAACAGTTCCTGCCTGCGACTGGTCTGTTAATGGGAGCGGTCTACAGGGCGACTGCACTTTATACCCCCCTCAAGGGGTGGAGTCAGGGGCGGAGCCCACACAGGCCCCAGCATGCTACATTATAGGTAATACCATACAATGGTCCATAGGTGGAGCCCACATGGGCAACAGCGTAATACAGATAAACATTCCCGTACCAACCTCCACGGACAGGCGCCGGAATGTGGCGACTAGGGGCTTTTCACAGTAACTTCATTGAAGCCCACTCGTGACAATAAGTGATTTTCAGTTTTAATTTTTCATATGGTGAATTGTTACAGCAATACATTCACCACAGTGGGGGTTACCCTTTTGGCCCACCACAAGGTCCACCACACCAGGGCCATGCTGGTAGAGACCACAAGTGATCCTAGCCCACGTAATTCCCAGCCGCGGGGTCCGGAGAATCACGGACCACTGGAGCCGAGGGCGTCAGGCTCACTAAATGGATTAAATGGGTCATTAAGACCCATTTGCATTTGTTTACATTCTCCCACTGGTGTGCGGCGTGGACTTTGTTCCCACCGATTTTGCCCCAACGCCTGATTCTCTGTACGGGATGGTGAATCCTGCCCTACAGGTTTCAAAGTTAATGAATTGATATTGTTTTACTGTGTTTGTCAAATATGATTTTCCAGTCTTATTATTTTCCGTCATCATTCACGACTGGATATGGCAGGACTGCAGAGCTTAGACCTGATACATTGGTTGGGGAATCGCTAAGCTCTGTCTATCATTTGCTCCACATGCTGTTTTACAACCAAATAATCCTGTGTTGTAACTTCACCAGGCTGACTCCTCATTTTTCAGTGTACCTGGTGTTGCTCCTGGCATGATGTTCTGCACTCTTCATTCAGCCAGGGATGATTCCCTGGCTTGGTGGTAACAGTAGAGTGGGATATGCTGGGCCATTAGGTTACAGATTGTGGTTGTGTACAATTCTGCTGTTGATAGCCCACAGTGCCTCATGATTGCCCAGGCTTGAGCTGCCAGTTGTGTTCAAAATCTATTCCATTTAGCATGGTGGTATTTTTGGAAGGTAGGCTTACAGACCATGGGCGGGATTCTCCCCTACCCGGCATGACGGAGGGTCCGGGCGTAGGGGAGTGGCGCCAACCACTCAGGGGTCGGGCCTCCCCAAAGGTGGGGAATTCTCCCCACCTTTGGGGGCCAGCCCCGCGCCGGAGCGGTCGGCACCAGAAGACTGGCGCAAACAACCGGCGCCCCCGGGGGCGGGGCTGGCCGAAAGGCTTTCGTCGGTCGGCGCATGCGCCGGCGGTGACGTCAGCAGCCAGCTGCCGCTGACGTCACCACCGGCGCATGCGCGATGTGGGTTTCTCTTCCACTTCCGCCATGGCGGAGGCCGTGGCGGCCGCGGAAGAGAAATAGTGCCCCCAGGGCACTGGCCCGGACTCTGAGCGGGGAGCCCCGATCGCGGGCCTGGCCACCGTGGGGGCACCCCCCACAGTCCACTCGCCCCAATCATTGAACTTGAACACAGTTAAGGTCGCAAAATTCATTGGCGGTGGGCATGGTAAGACTGCAGAAATGAACTGATTGCTTAGTTAAGCTACGGAAATTCCTTGACATGAATATAGATCAACAGTAGACGTTCCTCGAGCATGAGAAAATTAAAGCTGTAGAAATTCATTTACGATGAACATTGTAAAACATCAGAAATTCATTGACTATGACAAGAGTCAAATTGCAGAAATCTCTTGATGATGCCGTGAACAAAACTCCCATTAACCTTGAGCACAATAAAAAATTGAGTATTTCATTGAACATGAACACAGTAAACATTGGAGAAATTCATTTAGCATGAACAAGGTAACACTGGGAAATATATTGACATGGTGAAATTATAAAAAATCTTTGAGCTGGAACGTGTCAAAACTCGACCATAAAAAACACAAAAGCTGCAGACATTCCCTGATGATGAACATAATGAAGCTGCAGAAATTCATTGACAATGACTACAGTATAACAGCAAAAACGTGTTGACAATACACAAAATGAGACGTGGATACAGTTAAAATGTAAAAACTCAAGTAAGTAGCTTAAGGCACAGCTTTGTATGTATTGTGCAATTTGTGATTTGAAATGACTCACTAATCATAACAATACACAATCTTTGCATTACCATACAATTCAACTAAGAAAGCAGCAGTTAAAGTTTTGAACTGTTGTGATTTTCTTCAATCCCCTTCAGGCTATCTTCTGTCACTGGTTGAATATACTGTTTCTTAAATTGGTAGATTCCCTTCAAAATCCGCCAAGATGAAAGTTAGAAACTGCTCATCATTTAAATAAGAACAAATGAAATAAAGCCGAGCTGAAGAATGGGGACTGTATGTTAGACTTTTTCCATGTGTTAAGTAGCTGTTGCTTTTATCTTCCATCTACAGTTTTGCTTCTTATTGTTTGTGACCAGCAAAGCAGCAAGTGTTGTTTGCATTGAGATAGTGCAAAACCTAAGGCTAGGGGAGCTTTGAAGTGTTTTCAGTTCATGTCACCTACTGTTCCTGTCAGCAGACTGAGATAAACCTGATGGACTCAAGGTGTCTGGTCTAATTCCTTTATTGACACATAGTCCTGTCTTCAAACACATGTGCAAATGAATAAGCGTCAAGATAGTAATGTGCCAGTAATAGCCTGCCAGATAAATGTGATTGTTTATACGTGGGATCCTCCTTCCCCAAGCTCTAACCAACTTGAAATCCTACAAATTAACACCTTAGTGAGATCAAAGATTGGTCTTTCTGTCATAGCCATGTCAATGTGTCGCAGAGGAAAGGGGGCTTTCTTAAGTCGCTTCTGACCAATTTGAAGTAGTTCTATGGGAACGAGACAAAAGATAATATTATGTCTTTCCGTGCATGAGGGAATAATTCATCAGTGCAGCAGATTTTATGACACAACATTGACTGAAATAGAGCTGTGATTGGAGATTTTTCTCAGCACCGTCCAATGCATGTGTAAAATTTCTAATGCGAGTTGTTTAGTCTTTTCTCCCATAGTCTTCATTTTGTAGTTTATTCGGAGTCTTTTTTAAACTATTTCTTGCTGTTGTTATGAAGAAGTAACTCCCATTGATAAGCCACAACCAATTAGATTCCCTCTTTAGTGTCAGACTCCCTGTCCTTTAATTTCAGAATCATTCTCGATCAATGCGCAAGCCTCAGCATATTTACAGTGATCTTTCAGTCTGTTATCTTCCTTCACCTCTTGCTGACCCACAACTCTTGCCCTGGAGTGTTCCTTACATCACAGCTTCCATTTGGCTCCTGCAATGTTTGCACAATAAAAAATGACAGGCATCAAAGAGGTTAGATAATGAAAGCACAAATATAGCATTTCGGACTTGTGAAAATTTTTTGCTTTTTTCACATTTTAATATGTCACCTTCATCAACTGAGATGCTCTAGTGGATGAATATTGATCACCTCAAGGAGTTTAGTATCCATGCATAATTATTGTAGATTTAAACCATGTGCTAGTTATGTTGTGATGCATAGGACCTTCAGTATCTTGCCCAGGTCCTCAGACAAATATTCACATAACACACGGCAGAAGAACAGATAAAATGATCACAAAATTAGTACAACAAAAAAGAACTGGCATTTATATAGCCAGCACTATGAACATAGTGCAACATCCCAAGATACTTCAGTAGAGCATTATCAAACAAAATTTGACATGTCAGGGGAATACTAGGACTGGTCACCAAATGCAAGGGCAAAGGCAGCGGTTTCAGGCGCGTCTTAAAGCTGGGCATAGAGACTGAGCTTGGGATCTTAGCAGCTGAATATAAACATGGCGTTGAATGAGCAAGGGAAATTGGGGATGCGCAAGAGGTCAAACTTGGTGAAACATAGATTGCATTGGTGTTGACAAACTCATCATTATTTGAACGCTGCCCCTGGGCATGACCGCAGCAGGCCAATGCGAGGATCTCCCATTGTGTTTTTCCACATTTCTCATGTCAGGATTCAATATATGGTCTGGGTGAAGATTCGCAATTTGTCCATCAAAGAGACAACTCTGTCCCTGGCCACTCCCCATAGATCATCCCTGCTATTTGTTCAGTTCATGATCCTTGTACCAGAAAATGTTCACCAGTCATTCATAGAATTGCATAGGATATACAGCAAAGAACAGGCCATTCGGCCCAATTAGTCCATACTGACGTTTAAGCTGCACCCTCGCCTCCTCCCATCTTTCATCAACTAAATCTATCTTCTTAACCATCCATTTCCTTCTTGCTCACATGCATGTCTCATTTCCCCGATAAGAGCATCTACACTATTCACTGCAATTACTCCCTGTGGTAACAAATACAAGCTCCTAAATAAAGATGTTTCTTCTGAATTCCCTATTGGATTGCTTGATGACCATCTTATATTGGTGGCCTTTAATTATGCTGTTCCTTACAACAGGGAGCATTCTCTCTGTATCCACTCTAACAAAACCTTTCAAAATTTTAAAGATCTCTATTAGGTCAATTAGGTCAAACCTCAGCCTTCTTTTTTCAAGAGCAATGAGACCCAGCTTGTCAATCCTTTCCTGATATGAACACCCATGTATTTCTGGTCACATCCTTGTAAATATTCTCTGCACCTTCCCCAGTGCCCCGATGTCCATTTTATAACATGATGTGCCTAAGCGTGGTTTAACCAAGATGCCATGCAGGTTTAATATAACTGCCCTATTTTTCAATTTATCTCTGCCTCTCGAAGAAAAGCCAACTGCTTGATTTACCTTTTTTTAATGACCTTGCTAACTGTGGCCCACATCTACCATTAATCAGCCTGCTTTGCCTGCAGATACATCCATCCATTGAGCCTCTGCTAAACCAACAATATAAGCATTCACGGTTTTAGGAGTTCCTATCCCTTCCAGTCAGGGTGGTGGCTGCTCCAAATTCCCACAAGGATTGATGGAAACTCCAAACAGGGCCAGGACCTGATCTAATTTAGGGTCCTTTCAGTTCATTCCCCCAGAGTTATAGTGGGTGTGTGCTAGAATCCACAGAATCCCTACAATGCAGAAGGAGGCAAGCCCATCGGGCTGCACCGACAACCTGAAAGAGAACTCCATCTAAGCCCAACCCATCCTAACCCCGTAATCCCACCTAGCCGACACATCTTTGGGCACTAAGGGACAATTTTTTAACATGGTTAATCCACACAGTCAGTCACGCAAGGCCAGAATTGAACCCGAGTCCCTGGCACTGTGAGGCAGCAGTGTTAACCACTGTGCCACCATGCCGCCCATTTAAGTGCCACAATTCTTTAGCCCTGCGATATGCCAGACTTCCTCCAACATAAGAGGAAATAAATAGGAGCCATTGAGTCCTTTGAGCCTAGTCCACCATTCAATAAAATCATGGTGGATATATGAGCTCGACTCCACCTTCTTAGACTATCCCCATATCATTTCATTCTCTTGCTACCTGAAAATCTATTGATCTTTGTCTTGAATATATTCAATGACTAAGCATCCTTAGCTCGCGGAGATAGAGAATTGCGCTCACTGTCTGAAAGGGTGGCAGAGGCGGGAACCCTCACCCTTAAGAAGCATTGAAGCATTGAAGCACTTGAAATGGACCAAGCGTTGGAAAATGGGATTAGCACAGACAGGATGGACTGCAGGGCCACCTTTTGTGCTGTAAAATTCTATCAGCTTTTGCAGCTAAATGAAGAAATCTCTCCTCACATCAGTCCTCTTGGTCTGAGACTGTTACCCCTTATTTTCGATACTGCAGCCAAGGGAATCACCCTTTTAAAACCCACCCCCTCAACCCTCTTTGAAACTCTGTGGAGTTGGATTCTCCGTTGCCCGACGGCGGAATTGGGAACGGCAATCGGGCGGAGAATGGCTACCGATACTGAACCCGTGGCAGGCGCCAGTTTGACGCTGGGTCAAGGTGCACTGCCCCCTCCAAATCTGCATCAGCGGGTCACGAGCCGCTCGCAGTCGAAATACCGTTGGACTGTCATTAGCGGGCCCACCCTCGATGCTCCACCTGTGATCGGCCAAGGTCCCGATGGCGCGGGCCACGTGTGGCCCCAGTGGGCGTGAGCCTGACATGGCGGGTGCGGAGGCAGAAAGAGGGCATGTGGACAGTGTCCAGCACCGCCACGCTCGGCCGAGATCCGTGCTGTTGGCAGGGGGGCTTCTGCCACAGCTGGGGGTGTACTGGGGGTGGCCAGGAGGTGGGCTGTTGGGTCATGATGGGGCAGGTACCCAGTCCAGCACAGCTGCGCCATCTTTTCCAGCGCGATCAGTACGTGTGTGTGGGGTGTAAGCGTATGCGTGGCTGCAGCTTGTCAGCCCTGCACATGTGCAGCACGGACCTAGTGATTCTCCAACTATTTTCGGCATGTTCCGTGGGCGTTTTACAAGCCGCCGGTGCTAGCCCCTCACCGGTAGCAGAATCGGTGAGGGTTTCACGCTGATTTTTCCGTAGTGAAACATCACGGATCATCCATTGGTATCAGCAATTAGAAGCAGGAACGGAGAATCCAGCCAGTAATCTTTCAATTAAGTCATCTCCCATTCTTCTAAGTCTTAGGCAATGAAAGGATCTCTCATCATAGGACAATTCCCTCACCTCGGGAAATCAGTCTAATAAAGCCTTTATTCCAATCCCTCCAAGGAAAACCCATTCTTTTTTAAGTATGCAGACTAAAACAAAGTACAGAACTCCAGAAGTGATCTTTCTAAGGCCCTGTATATTAGTCTCAAAATTTCTTTATCCTTCTCCACCAATTGATTTCTAACATGGTTAACAAACCATTTGCTTCCTAATTGTTTGCTGCATCTGCATGTTACAAGCTGAACTTCATGCACATGGCACAGTTGACAGCAGCAACATCACAAGCGGGCGCAGCTTCACATGAACAACATGCAGCCGAACAAACGCGATCACATGACAGCCAGCCAATTAACAATCTGGAGGCATGAGGCCCACCCAATGGATGAGCAGGGCCGAGAAATGAGGCACCAATCTCTGCATTGTCTGAGTGATGGGCCAGTATGTTCAACAGCCTACCTCCACTTCAGCCACGTGCACAGAAATAGCACAGGTAAGCATATTAATAGCAACAGCTGGCTGCACTGGGGGTTCAGAAGTGTTTAGATTTCACTCTGGGTGGCACTGTGTTTAGCACTGTTGAATCACAGTGCCAGGGTCCCGGGTTCAATTCTGACCTTGGGTGATTGCCTGTGTGGAGTTTTCACATTCTCGCGTGTCTGCGAGGGTTTCGTCCAGGTGCTCCGGTTTCCCCTCACAGTCCAAAGATATGCATGTTAGGTGGATTGGCCATGCTAAATTGCCCTTAGTGTCCAAGGATGTGCAGGTAGGAGGCATTACATGGATAAGGTGGGGAGTGGAACTCGGTGAAATGAAATGAAAATCGCTTATTGTCACGAGCAGGCTTCAATGAAGTTACTGTGAAAAGCCCCTTGACGCCACATTCCGGCGCCTGTCCGGGGAAGCTGATACGGGAATCGAACCGTGCTGCTGGCCTGCTTGGTCTGCTTTAAAAGCCAGCGATTTAGCTGAGTGAGCTAGGGTGCTCTTTCAGAGAGTCGGTGCAGACCTGATGGGCTGAACAGCATCCTTCTGCACTGTAGGAATTCTGTCATCACATTGAGATTCAATATAGCTGTTGGCCCTCTTGAACAGGACAGTGGTCGCATCCTTGATGTTGTGATTGCCTGCTGTCTGGGAGATCCCACTTGTCTCCAGTGGATCCTTGAAAAATCTCCAGAGGTGTAGAGGTTGAGAACCATGGTGATTTTCTGTGCCACGAGCATTGGGTGTCCATCAAAGTCCATAGGTCTCAGCTCATCCTGCACCTTGGCCCATAAGTCAGCGATGGCCTCCCATGAGAGCTCTAGTTTTCACTGAATCTGACACCTGGATATCTACAGACAGTTGAGTAAAGTATAATACAGTCTCTCCCACAGATTGGCCTTCTTCAAGTAGCAGGCTGCTGTCACTCCCCACTATGCACGCTTTTTCCATGTGCCAACCAGGAAGCAGGCCCATTTACTGCTTCTACTGTAGAGCTACCAATATTTCCCTCCCTTTACATCTTCTCCTCATTATTGCTGTCCTCGAAGACTGGATGGATGAGTCCCATCTTAGTCTCATGTTCTCTCCTTCTCTTGTGGGCTATCCATACAGTCGACCTGCACCAAAATCTTCCTTTTACTATTTCCTTTTGAACATGAACCACAGCCCCCTGTAGCCACCGAAGTTGGCCATTCCCTAAATACAAAATGGAGGAACGCAAAGCTTACCGGTTAAAATGGACAATGTTAACATGGCACAAGCAGGCTGCACCAAGCCAATGTGTATTCTGTCTGCTAAGAGAGCAGACAACACCGAAACAAACATTCCGCATACTAATGAGGCAATCTCCGGGATAGTTAACATAGTAATGGAACGATCCCAGGGACAATGGACACAAATGGGGAAGTGATTGCAACAGTGTATGGGAAACCAGACACCCCGGCACCAGCGGGGTCTGAAAACAAAGCACCTGAAAGCCCGCCCAGTAGTCAAGGAACAGCCTCAGTATTGGGGGGATTCAAACATATCGATTGGGAAGAGACCCAATCGATTCCCAGCAGGAAAAGGGTCCGCCCAAAAGGGCGCGAAGCCCTGGGACCTATAAAAGACAGGTCCCACACATAGTTCGTTCTTCTTAACCAGCCCTCCTCTCTGGACCAGCACCTCGACCAGCTTTTGCCAAAGAAGACTTTGAACGAGAGAGAGGAGAGGTTTGGGACAGCAGCTGTCAGCAAGTAAATGTCTCACAACGATCGCTACCAGAGATAGACACTCCTGACCCCTTTTTAACCCGTACCAACCTGAAGTCTGCAGACCAGAGCAGAGCAAGAGGCCTTGTCCCCTGATCCGGCAGTTCCCTTTGAGATAAGTATTGGTTTATTTAGTGGTAGGAATAGTTTAATCCTCTTAGCGTGTGTCTGGGTAGTATTATAATTGTATTATAATAAACTCAGTTGTTTGAACTTACTAATTGGTGTATGGTTTTATTGCTTTGAACTTGACCTTGAAGCTTGTGGCGGTATCTTAACGATACCTGGTGACTCCAGAGCTAAGTAACGAAACAGAGCCAAATTGAGTGTTAAGCACACTCACCCAGAACGAGCAACACCCCTCTGTGACGCTTGCAGATTTCCCAAGTTCCCAGCCAATGGACATGACACCCATAGAGGTCGCTCACCGTTGGGCAGCAATGGACCCCACTCTTCCCCTTCGAGCCAAAAGATAGTTTCAAAATAGTCAACTTCCAAAGCCTGTACTTTTATTCTTGTTTCCACCTTTAAAAAGTCAGATCTCTAAAGTCCATGATTCCCACACACTGTTCATGAAATACAAAATGCCCTATAAAATTCCATTCAATTGCTGTAAATTCAGGTTAATAACCTTGCAAACAAGCTTAGTTGATGTCGAGCCATGTCATAGTGATATTCCACCCTCTATCTTTACCACCGCTTGTAAAAACCAAACATATTACATCTACTAATCCCCCTTATCTACCCTGCTGGTTCCATCTCAAAAAGCACTGACAGATTTGACAAACGCAATTTTCCTTTCATTAATCTGTATTCACTTGACCTTATCACATTACAATTTTGTAAACAATCAAATTGATCATGTCATACAGATGTCATGCTATAGGTCCCATTATTCTGAATAGTTCTCCATTTTGGTTTAACTTTTCTGGGCCCTCTGGTTGTGTGTGAGATCGAGCACCAAAATACAAAGTGGATTTATGGCAAAAAAGGCAGGTGTTGGGTGGAAGTTTGCAGCTGTCAGAAATCTGTCAATGAATATCATGCTGGGGGTACCACCTTCGGCAAGCATCTTCTTTAAATATCATCACATACAAGCATTAATTAAGTAACTAATGATGAATAACTCTTGTTAATAACATTGGATTTGTATGTGTAGAACATTGAGACCCTGTATAGTTGTCCATCTGTGCTAAACTAAATGCCCATCATATAGCTGCTGAGGAAACTCTGAGAATGGGAACACCAGCGTTTCAAAAAGACATCGCATGTTGGATTGCAAAGAGGGGAACTGTTGTAAGTTCTATATCTCCAAATGGTGGGACCACTGTTTCATAGAATATATTGTATATCCATACTATGAGTCAGGAAGATGATGGGAATACACTCAGCCATCCTGGCGTGACATGTGTTGATCGCCAGGGGAGGGCTAAGCGAATAAAAGCAAATTACTGCAGATGCTGGAATCTGAAACAAAAACAGAAAATGCTGGACAATCTCAGCAGGACCAACAGCATCTGTGGGGAGGGAACAGAGTTAACGTTTCAAGGCGAGATGACTCTTTGTCAAAACTAAGACGGGATTCTTTGGGATCGTTTAAAAAATAATTTCCAATTAAGGGGCAATTTGGCGTAGCCAATTTACCTACCCTGCACATCTCTTCAGCCATTATCACAGCGGTCTACACCCCACCCAGGCAGAAGTGAAGAAGGCGCTGAACGAATTGTACACAGTTATAAATAACAATGAAACAGAACACACGGGGGCCTTGTTCATCATGGCCGGAGACTTCAACAAGGCCAAACTCAAGAGTGTACACCCAAAATTCCATCAACACTTCTTCTGTCCCACCAGGGACGACAACACTTGACCACTGCTCCACAAAAATCAAGGGCGCCTACCGACCCATCCCCCAATCGCACTTCGAAACATCAGACCATAAGTCGGTGCTCCTTCTCCTGGCATACAAGCAGAAACTTAAACGGGAGAATCCGGGACTGCTTGGAGTCAGTGGACTGGTCCATACATAAGAACTCAAAGGCCAACCTAAATGAGTATGCCATCACCATCACAGACTTTATCAGTAAATATGTAGACGACTGTGTGCAAAAGAAAGTCGTACACACGTTCTCCAACCGGCAACCATGGCTTAATTGGGAGATTGATTCCCTAATGAAGGCCAGACCTGAGGCATTCACGTCAGGCGACCCTGACCTATACAAGAAATCCAGGTACAACCTCCGCAAAGTCATAAGGGATACCAAAAGACAATATTAGACCAGGCTAGAGTCACAGACGAGCATTACAGACTCTCATCGGCTGTGGCAAGGCTTAAACAACATAACGGGATGCAAAACAAAGCCAAGCAGAATCTCCAGCAGCAGTGCACCCCTCCCCGATGAACTCAATGCATTCTATGCTCAGTTCAAGCAGGAAAACATCAAACCACTGTTGACTGCCCCAGCAGCCTCGGCCACACCCATATCTATCGTCACAGCTTCCGAAGTCAGATCGGCCTTCTTGAAAGTGAACCCAAGGAAGAGAATGGGTCCAGACGGGGTCCCTGGTCGTGCACTCAGATCATGCGTGGACTAGCTGGCAGATGTGTTTGTGGACATCTTCAACCTCTCCCTACTCCATTCCAAGTTCCCCACCTGCTTCAAGAACACTACCATTATACCAGTGCCAAAGAAGAACTAGGCAACGTGCCTCAATGACTATCGTCTGGTGGCCTTGACATCGATCGCAATGAAGTGCTTCGAGGGATTGGTCATGAGGCACATCAACTCCATATGCCCAGAATACCTAAATCCACTGCAATTCACATACCGCCGCAACCGGTCCACTGCAGACGCCATTTCCCTGGCCCTACACTCATTCCTGGATCATCTCGATAACAAGGACTCGTACATCATAGAACATAGAACATAGAACATAGAACATAGAACAGTACAGCACAGAACAGGCCCTTCGGCCCTCGATGTTGTGCCGAACATTGAACACCCTACTTAAACCCATCAGACTCCTATTTATTGACTACAGCTCCGCCTTCAACACCATAATCTCAGCGAAGCTTAGTTCCAAAGTTCCAAAACCTCGGACTTGGCTCCTCACTCTGCAACTGGATCCTCGACTTTCTGACCCATAGACCACAATCAGTAAGGCTAAAGAACACCTCCTCCACGATAGTCGTCAATACCGGGCCCCCGCAAGGCTGTGTACTTAGCCCCCTACTATGCTCCCTATACACACACGACTGCATGGCAAAATTTGGCTCCAACTCCATTTCATTTTTCATATCATCTACAAGTCTGCTGACGCCACAACCACAGTGGGTCGGATATTGAACAATGATGAGTCAGAATGCAGGAAGGAAATAGAGAACCTAGTGGAGTGGTATAATGGATTGGATTGGATTTGTTTATTGTCATGTGTACCGAGGTACAGTAAAAAGTAATTTTCTGCGAGCAGCTCAACAGATCATTAAGTACATGGGAAGAAAAGGGAATAAAAGAAAATACTTAATAGGGCAACACAAGATATACAGTGTGACTACATAAGCACTGGCATCGGATGAAGCATACAGGGTGCAGTGTTAATGAGGTCAGTCCATAAGAGGGTCATTTAGGAGTCTGGTGACAGTGGGGAAGAAGCTGTTTTTGCGTCTGTTTGTGCGTGTTCTCAGATTTCTGTATTTCCCCGATGGAAGAAGTTGGAAGAGTGAGTAAGCCGGGTGGGAGGGATCTTTGATTATGCTGCCCACTTTCCCCAGGCAGCAGGAGGTGTAGATTGAGTCAATTGATGGGAGGCAGGTATAATGACAACAATCTCTCCCTCAATGTCAGCAAAACTAAAGAGCTGGTCATTGACTTCAGGAAGCAAAGTATTGTACGCACCACCATCTGCATCAACGGGGCCAACGTGGAGATGGTTGAAAGCTTCAGATTACTAGGTGTGCACATCACCAAAAATCTGTCTTGATAGCGCCTAATATTCCTCAGGAAGCTAAGGAAATTTGGCATGTCCACATTGACTCACACCAACTTTTTCAGGGGCACCATAGAAAGCATCCTATCTGGCTGCATCACAGCCTGGCATGGCAACTGCTCGGCCCAAGACCGTAAGAAACTACAGAGCCGTGAACACTGCCCAGTCCATCACACAAACCCGCCTCTCAAACATTGGTAAAGCAGGTAGCATAATCAAAGACCACTCCCACCCAGCTTACTCACTCTTCCAACTTCTTCCATCGGGCAGGAGATACAAAAGTCTGAAAACACGCATTAACAGATTCAAAAACAGCTTCTTCCCTGTTGTTACCAGGCTCCTCAAGCAGAGTTCTTCAAACCTTTTTTCCAGGGACCCATTTTTACCAACTGGCCAACCTTCGGAACCCAACCCGGCCGACCTGCGCGACCCACGCCGGCTGACCATCACGACCCACGACGGCCGACCTGCGCGGCTCACCATTTTCTCTTACCTTGTTTGCTGCTGACAAAAATGGAGGAAATGGTTTTGGGTCCCTTTGGCCCTCGTACACGCTCCTCCAATGAAACCTGTTGGATGAAGGTAAAGCCTTCCGGTGTCAGAAAGTATGGAGTCTCCAACTGTCCAAAGTTCTGCATTTTTTCCTGTAAAATGTTATCAAATAAACCCGCCCAAACTTGTAAAAAAAATAAAATTAAATGAATAAAATAAACGAATAAAATGAATAAACCCCCCGGAACTTGTAAAGCAAAAAGCTGCGACCGTTTTTTTAAAAAGCGGCCACACTGCGCATGCATTACCGATCATTGGCACGCACGTGCATAGCTTTGCGCATGCGCGCTGATGATCTGGCACACATGCGCAGTGTGGCCGCATTTTGTTTACATATTCGCAGCCATTTTGAAGGCCGCTTGCAGCCGGCGTTCTTAACAGCCGGCTACTGCGGCTGTAGCGCGCAGATTTGCGCGATCGGGAGCGCAACGATGGACGGCTCCACGACCCTCCCGACACCCGCCCGCGACCCACCCGCGGGTCGCGCCCCTGCATTTGACAATGCCTGTCCTGAAGGACCCTCTTATGAACTGATCTCATCTCTTCACATATCTTCTCTCTGGAGTAGTACAGTAGTACACTCCTGTATGCTTCATCCGGTGTCTGTGTCTATCTTTTTACATTGTGTATTTTATGTTTGCCCTATTATGTATTTTCTTTTTATGTACAGAATGACCTGTCTGAGCTGCATGCAGAACAATATTTTTCACTGTACCTTGGTACACATGACAATAAACAAATCCAAATTGTTGGGTTATGGGGGTGAGACCCGTGCAGACACGGGGAGAATGTGCAAACTCCACAAGTCTTTGGGATCTAGCAGGCTCTCAGATGGTATTCCCATCAATGAGGCAAATCAACCCTATGTGATGATAATCTAATACCTGCATCGGGCCTCTCCAAAGTATCCAGGGCAATATTAATGATTGACCCAACAACCTGGTTCACCATTGAGAGGGGTGGACATGTTAATGGAAAAAATTCCAGCCTCCTCCAGATAATGTTGTCCTTATGAGCAGAATAGCCGTGGCTGAAAAGTCAGTGAGAATCTTTGATCTGATCCAGTTTTGATTGATTGCACTTCAGCAGTTCCCTGTGTACATTTAGAGTCTCTGAGCTGTGATTGAATCTGCCTCCATCACACGTTAGCCATGCATTCCAGATCCTAACCACTCACTGTGTAAAACATTGCTCCTCATGTCGCCTTTGGTTCTTTTGCCAATAACTTTAAATTATTCTCCTCTGATTCTCAACCCTTCCACTAATGGGAAGTTTCGTATTTTGAATCCTTCTGTTAACTCTCCTCTCAAATTTCTTTCAGGAAAACAGCCGCAGCCTCTCCAATCTGTCCACATAATTTAAGTCCCTCGTCCCTGGAACCATTTCCTGCAGTGGCCTTCAGATCCTTTCCCAAGTGTTGCTCCCAGATTTTAATACAACAATCCAGCGAAGAACTCTGCTTTATTTTCTGGCTGTTGTTACTTTATAAAATCAAAGTGTTTCCATTGAAGACTGAAATGTAGTACACAACTATACTGGACAGAAACAAACTCAGTCCCTCGGGAGCTTTCAATCCAGAAGGCATTCCTTGCATACGTGTGTTTAAACAAAGTAATAATCATCATTTTCTACTGCTTATTTTATACTCTGAGGAGATGATATTATTCCTTGTGTGTTTAGTCACAGCATGACCCATTGAGATCACAGGCTGTATTCACCCAGGAGACAGCAGGGCCATCTTTCATGGCTATCTGTTGAAACTTGTCGCTGGTGATAACCTCTCACCCCAGGTTGGCTGGTGCTTTGTAGGCGAACCATAGGTGGTGGGGAGCATGTTGTAGATTCAGTTTAGTCACAATGATGCTTGCTTCTGTTCTCAGTGGATAAACACAGGCAAACTAAACAAAATAAAGTAGTATTTGTTATGAGCGGCTAAATATAATATCAATTAGGCTTAACGGTCCTCCAATTAACCTCGCTGATCCATCAAATTAGTTGCCCTTGTATGGAAAGTAGGTTGCCTGGTATCTGATAGACCTCAGCCCTTTAAATGTGTATTTCCCCGCAGCATGTTATAAGTCTATGTCTGCAACATCGAGGACTTTCTTTTAATACTCACATTCCAAAACCAACCTAGTTAATACTTGACAAAATTCAATACGTCATGAAGTCTCACAATCTGTGAACTCCTGGGACATCTAAGAAGTTGTCCGCAAGCAGTGGTATCACTGCCACTGAAAACATCAGCTTACTCCCATTTTAAACTTTGCACCGAAATACTGGGATCTTTTCATTGCACAACCAGAAAAGAAATCCTGCCAAATATCCCTGGCATTAAACCACTTAACCTCGTCAGTAAAACATTATAAGTGCTGCTTCATAGGATGATTCGGAACGTAATTATTACTAGATACGTAAATGATCGATTTCAGGGGTTGGATGATGACCATAACCATCAGACATGCTCTGATGTTTTATGCTGAGTAAATCCATTGAGAGATGGCTACTCATTTGTTAGAATGGGCAGCACGGTAGCATTGTGGATAGCACAATCGCTTCACAGCTCCAGGGTCCCAGGTTCGATTCCGGCTTGGGTCACTGTCTGTGCGGAGTCTGCACATCCTCCCAGTGTGTGCGTGAGTTTCCTCCGGGTGCTCCGGTTTCCACATAATGTGCAAGTTAGGTGGATTGTCCATGACAAATTCCCCTTAGTGTCCAAAATTGCCCTTAGTGTTGGGTGGGGTTACTGAGTTATGGGGATAGGGTGGAGGTGTTGACCTTGGGTAGGGGGTAGGGTGCTCTTTCCAAGAGCCGGTGCAGACTCGATGGGCCGAATGGCTTCCTTCTGCACTGTATGTATGATATATGATAAGGTATCTAACATTATTAGCAGTCTCCTGTGGAGGTGCTCTCGTTTAACTTTGGGCCTGCAGCTTGGTTCTACTGTTCAACTGCTGTGTGTTTAAAGTCCGGTGCACCAAAAATGCAAATCCAAGCTATTGTAACTAATTATAAGGTGCTTGGGTCAATCCAAGGGCTATTTATAACTGCTTGTGAATGTCAGATTTCCATTCAACGACTGCTTTTCTTTCTTTTTGTAACGTTTTTTGCATCTGTGAGGAAATACGACATCTATTGCATAATGGAAAAGCACTTGATTCAAGTATTATGTATACCTTTCTATGATTGTATATTTTTTATTTGAGAGTCAAATATGTGTTTGGAAAATTTAACACTGAGCGCAGAATTTTTGACGTGCTGCATTCCACCCAAAGCGCTCCAGTCATATTCACATCCAATATGTTTAAGGTTTAATACGTTTGCAAGAATTTTTATAATTTGAAGCAGTCGACAAACTTATAATGAAATTCCTTCAGGAACCCATCTGGCCCTGGTGCCTTTCCTGTGTCCATGTTTCCGATTGCCTTCCAAACCTCCTCTGCCCCCAGTGGCTCCTCTAACTCTTCCTGATCTTCCACCCCCAATGTAGGACACTCCACTCTCTCCACAAACTCCCCCATGTCCGACTCATCCTCTGGCGGCTCTGACTTATACAATCTTTCATAGAACACCTCAAATGCCCTAATAACCTTCTCAAGCGCAGCCGCTAGCCTCCCTCCCATATCCTGCAACTGAACAATCTCTCGGGAAGCCACCTGCCGTCTCAACTGGCTAGCCAACAAATGGCAAGACTTCTCCCCATATTCATACATTGCCCCCTAGCCCTCCACAGCTGACGCACGGACCGCCTTATCCATAGTCACCAGATTAAACTGTGTCTGCAGCTTCTTCCTACTAGCCGATAGTTCAGGGGTGGGGTCCTGCTCATGTTTACCATCCACCTGCAATATTTCATCCACCAGCCGCTGGCGCTCCTCTCTATCCTCCCTATCAACCTGCACCTTATATGCAATTATCTCTCCTCACACCACTGCCATTTTTGTTGAACCCTAAATAGTCATCAATTGCCTTCGCTACCATCACACAGAACCCCAGATTGAGGGCACAGATTTAAAGTGATTAAACATGATTTGCAAAAGAAGCAAATGTGACATGAAGAAAAAGCCTTTTCACACAACGAGTGGTTCAGGTCTGGAATGCACTGCTTTGCAGTATGGAGGAGGCAGGTTCAATTGAAGCATTTGAAAGGGAAGATTTCTTAATAGAAACAATGTGAAGGGGTACGGGAAAAGGCAGGAGAATGGCACTAAGTCATGATGCTCGTTTGGAGAGCCAGTGCAGACACGATGGGCCAAATGGTCTCCTTCTGAGATGCATATTTACATATTACCTAGGATTTGGGGCCTATGCAGGTGTTCCTTGCAACTATCCAGTCTCTTTAGACTTCATCAGAAGAATTGGGACTGGAAAGTCTTCCAATTGAATTCCTTTCAGTTTCATCCCCAGTATCCCTGGCTATGTGCCTGAACCAGGGTACTTTTGTTCCAGGACAAGACCTTTTAAAAAATAGTGCCCATAATTATGGAAAATGCTGCTTTTCTAATAGAAGACAAATACATACATTATCTATATATTTTAAATGGTATATTTTGTTACCTTCAGTTACCTTCTGCAACTTATCTGCCAGTTCCCTGAACTCATTTCACTTCTTACTCAGTTGTAAAGCACACAGATGTTAGATTGAACACCCCTTTTACTCAATCTATTTTTTCCCGCTAATACAAAATTTCTCTCGAAGGCTCTCAGATTCCCATTGGGCGGCACGGTGGCACAGTGGTTAGCACTGCTGCCTCACAGCATCAGGGAACTGTGTTCAATTCCAGCCTCGGGTGACTGTCTATGTGGAGTTTGCACATTCTCCCAGAGTCTGCGTGGGTTTCCTCCGAATGCGCCGGTTTCCCCCCACAGTCTGAAGATATGCAGGTTAGATGGATTGTCCATGCTAAATTGCCCATTATTGTCCAAAGATGTGCAGGTTAAGTGGGGTTATGCGGAGTGGGCCTCGGTGGGGTGCATTTTCGGTGGCCAGATGGGCCAAATGACCTCCTTCTGCACTGTCGGGATTCTATGATCCCAGTGTGGCCCCTGGAATTTCAAAGCAATTCTATTTGACCGTAAGGCAGCCCACTCTGTGAGCAATGGGACAACATCATTGCATTTGCTATCAGGCTCTCGGCCCCAGTGACTGTGACTGTGTTTAATAAGGTTTTTAAAATTTTGCGTTCAGCGCACAGCACTGTAGGATGTGTCATTTTTCAGATGAGGGATTAAATCAAGGTGCAGTCTACCCTCTCAGGTGACCGTAAAATATCCCTCGATGCCACGTTGGAGAAGAGCATTGAATTCTCCCTGGTGTCCTGGTCAATATTTATCCCTCAATCAACATTGCCAAAAGCCAAATTATCTGCTCGTTAACACATGGCTGTTTGTGTGACCTTGCTGCATGCAAGCTTGCTGCCATACGTCCAGCATTACAACAGTGACTACACTACAAATATATTTCACTGGCTGTAAGGTGCATTGGGGTGGTTCAAGTTGTGACAGGCATACAAGTCCTTTCTGAAATACAATCGAACCTATACTGTCCATTGAAATATATTCTGCAGCTTTTACTGTTTACTTGTTAGAACAGATAAAGTGGAAATTCCTCAGCGCTTGACAGAGACGGTTTGATAGACTCAAATCCAAATTAGAAATTAAATGCACCCCAATTTTTCCAGCAAGTCTGATTAAACTGAAATATTTTTGCTTCTGCTTTTTTCCACTCAGCCCAGCAAACAAGGTGGGAGCATGGAGAGCGGCACCCAGGTATGTGGACGTGGAGGGGCAGCACTGTAGTGCAATGGTTAGCACTGCTGCCTCATGCTGCCAAGGTCCCAGGTTCGACCCTGGCTCTGGGTCACTATCCGTGTGGAGTTTGCACATTTTCCCCGTGTTTGCGTGGGTTTCGCCCCCACAACCCAAAGATGTGCACGTTAGGTGGATTGGCCACGCTAAATTGCTCCTTAATTGGAAAAAATGAATGAGATACTCTAAAATTATTTAAATTTTTTTTTTAAGGTTTGTGGACGCGGAGATGGAGACTGTGGAGGAGAAGCAGGCCGCCATGTACTCCGGGGTGGGGAGAAGGTTGCCACCCACCGCCGTACACCGGGCCTGGATGCAGGTGGCAGACGCCTCAAGCGCCGTGGGTCCCACTGCTAGGACCGGACAGCAGTGCCGGAAAAAACTGCACAATCTCCTCAGGGTGATCAGGGGGAAACAGCATGGCCGATAAAAGCCAAGATACCCCACAAGACATTGCAATGTAAATAGCATCCATAATGGGCTGGTTCACTTGTTAGCAAGTCTGTATATTAGAGGGAGACAGCTAGTCTCACTTTAATGTGAAGATTCCTGAGATAACCGAGGTGTGGGATCTATCCCCTGCACCTCAGAGACCTCGGGCGAGCGCCGTTCAGTACCGATCTCCAAAAACGTGGACCAGATGGAACTGCACTTATAGGGGTCAGAGGGACCAAACTCATCCCACGCACCAGTAAGACCCCCTCCTCCGACCCAGAGAACGACCGAACGCTCACGTTGCACCATATACCAGCTGCCACGGTGTGTGCCCTGGCAAGAAATGCCACCAGCTACCCAACCCCGGTGCTGCATGCGTCCAACTGTCTAACACTGTGCGTTTTCTGTCTCCCCCTCCCCCCAGGAGGAGGCGGCGCACAACCAGGAGAGGGAAAAGACTTGAACGGGACCGCCGGACCTTCAGCGGAGCGGTGGGCACTGGACCTGGTTGGTGGGCCTGGAGAGAGAACAGTCGCCAAGGCTGAGGTCGGCAACGGTCGAGCAAGTGTGACCCTGCTGAGTGGGGTTTCCCCATTGGGGAGGGGGGGGGGGGGGGGGAAGAAAGGAGGGGGGGTGAACACACATAAGTGGAATGCGAGGGACGAGCAAGAGGGACCAAAGCTTCAGAGGACCAGCTTGCAGACAAGCTAAAGCCCGAACCAAGCTGCACATTGTGGGGGGTGGGTGTCATGTCCACAGTTGTTGTTGTGATGATCCTCTGTTGTAAATGTGCATTGGTTTAGCATTGTTTCGTAAATTGTTGGATGCAAAATATGAAAACTCAATGAAAATATTTTAGAAAAAAAAATCTTGCAAGGCATTTTGAGCATTGCAAATCTCACGAGAGGCCCCTTGCAAGATTCAACGGCCTCATTCTGTCACAAAGTCAGGCGCGATAAGGGCCGTTAAATCGCGCCCAAAAAGTTCTCAGATTGGGTATCGCAAATGCAGTTGTGCACTACCTGACTAACTAGCTTGCCACAGTCATGCGAGTCTGCATTGACGTAAGCACCATAAGCTGCCATTTACAGCTGGTTCAATAAAGGCTCTCACTGAGTATACACTGGAGAAGTGCAGCTGCCTTTATACATAAAGCAGTCACAATACAAGTCTGCAACATAGGAACTCCCACCTCCAGCCGCTGCCTGCTTGGGGTTGGGGTGGGACTTTGTCTGTGTCATATGTTTGCATTAGCTGGTAGTTGGATATATTTGTACATTTTAAACCTTTTCTTAATAATTTCTGCATCTTTGCCTAAGTGAGACTTGGCAACAAAACTAACCCTTTACCTGTTAATTTAAGGAAGCTGGTTGGCTTATTTTTGCACATATGAGGCTTCATGAGAAACCGTCCACTCTGGACTTGTGTCTGTTAGTGCTGCGTAGCAATTTCAGGAGAGGGAGGGGTGTAAAAGTTCTGCTCCATGCATTTGAGCTTGTGTACAAAATGACTGCACCATAACCTACACAATTTGGGCGTGGGCTAACAGGGGATGCAGAGAGAGAGATTCATTTCCTTCCAAGTGAGATCAGGCTGATCGGAGACTGTGTGGCCTGTTCTGCAGTTAAAACCACTAATTTGAAATGGTGCATCTGGTTAGCACTAGACATCTTTATCCAAATTCTTGCTGAATGGTGAGTTTTGAAAGAACTGCTGCTGAGCTCGAGGTTCTCATTTGAGGTTTATTTCCAATAAAAGTACACAGATTGCACGTTGTCATTGTGAAGCATTGTATGGCTTTGTATAGATGGAAAATATCCTGGCAGCTGACTTCAGTTCGGCTTCCCACGTTAAGTGTGGCTCCTGGAAACAGACTACCGATTAACCTTGTAGTTATGAAAAGAGCGATGTCATTGTGATTATGTATATTAATAGGGACATCGGAACACAGAACCTCGGAGGAGTAGGCCATTCAGCCCTTCGAGCCTGCTCGGTCATTCAATATGATCATAGGTGATCAGGTTACAGTCTCAACTCCACTTTACCATCTGACACCACCCCTTCCCGAACCCGAACCCCATGACCCTTGACTCTCTAGTCTATCAAAAATCTGTCTAACTTTGCCTTGAGCCAATTCAATGACCCAGTCTCACCCGCTCTTTGGGGAAGAGAATTCCACAGACTAACGACCCTCTAACGGTGAAAACATTCTTCTCATCTCAGTCTTAAAAGGGAGACCCCTTCTGCTTCAACCGTGCCCCCTGGTTCTAGTCACCCCAGCAAGTGGAAAAGACGTAACTCTGCCATTAATACAGAACCGTGCAAATGCCAATTCTGTAGCTTGCCCAGCTGAAAGTGCGATGTTTACCCATCACATAGCTAGGTATGAAAAAATGAAATTAAAATGAAATGAAAATGAATTGAAAATTGCTTATTGTCACGAGTAGGCTTCAATGAAGTTACTGTGAAAAGCCCCTAGTCGCCACATTCCGCCGCCTGTCCGCGGAGGCTGGTACGGGAATCGAACCGTGCTGCTGTTATGCTATGATCATATTGAATGACCGATCAGGCTCGAAGGGCTGAATGGCCTACTCCTCCGAGGTTCTGTGTTCCGATGTCCCTATTAATATACATAATCACAATGACATCGCTCTTTTCATAACTACAGCTTGGTCTGCTTTAAAAGCCAGCAATTTAGCCTTTCATGACTACATGCTTGGTCTGCTTTAAAAGCCAGCGATTTAGCCCAGTGAGCTAAACCAGCCCCGAGGAACGGCAGGACTTCTCTTGAAGCATCTTCTGCTCTGCGGCCATTGCATCAGTGGAAAAACGGAGACATTCCTGAACTAATTGTTTCGCAGTCAGCCACTTGTTTCAAAAAGTGAGTCTATCCCTTGGCTTTTCCAAAACCTTTCAAAGCACCCTTTAAAAATAACACACTGAGCGCCATCCAAGTGAAGAAGTGTTTCTAATACATTTATAGTTAGATCATCACTGTCAGTTTGCACTGGGAGAAATAAAAAGTAAAATGTTAAATACGCATAAACTCCAGCTATGGCCTTCTATTCTCTTAAAATCCTTGAGTGGGTTTTTAGAAATCGTGAAACAGGCTCTCAGCGTGTCACCTGATGGGCCCAGTTCACAAAGGTGCGGTTCACTTCTGGTCTCAGCCGTGTGGGAACCCAGCATGATGATTGCGGATTGCATCCAGCGCCGCCACAGTCGAACGGGAGCCGTACTGCTGGCTGGGGAGGGGCTTCCATGAGGGCTGGGGTGACTGGTGGGGAGTAACCAGGGGATGGCCAGGGGGTGGCCAGAGGGGCACTATCGGGCAGCTCGGGTCCAGCACAGCCGGTGCCATGTTTTACGGCGTGACCGCTGCAGGCCATCGGCGTGCGCATGCGCGGCCATGGACCCAGACATTCTCTGCCCATTGATTTTGTGGAGGCTGGGATTTTTCCGTGGTGCAGCTGCTAGCCCCTCAACAGTCACAGCATCGTTGAGGGGACGCTGCCGATTATTTCCATGGAAAACGCTACAGATCCTCTGCACTTACCCTCAGAATCTGAGAATCTGGCCCAATGTTCTTCTCTTGGAGCACATGCAGGAGCTCAAATCAGGAAGTGATTCCCAATCCTTAGCTATGCAATTGTTGAATAGAACAGAACATAGAACAGTACAGCACAGAACAGGCCCTTCGACCCTCGATGTTGTGCCGAGCAATGATCACCCTACTCAAACCCACGTATCCACCCTATACCATACAATCCCCCCTTAACCTTACTTTTTAGGACACTACGGGCAATTTAGCATGGCCAATCCACCTAACCCGCACATCTTTGGACTGTGGGAGGAAACCGGAGCACCCGGAGGAAACCCACGCACACACGGGGAGGACATGCAGACTCCACACAGACAGTGACCCAGCCGGGAATCGAACCTGGGACCCCGGAGCTGTGAAGCATTTATGCTAACCACCATGCTACCGTGCTGCCCACACGTATTGGATTGTGTTGGATTGGATTGGATTGAATGTATTGGATTGTGAGTGATTTCCAAGGGAATACCATTATTGAGCCATCATTTTGAGTGGGAAGCCCAATAACAAGGCCCTGGTGCTTGCCACCCCCACTCCACAGCACTACTCTTTTTTAAAAATTGACAGTACCCAAATTATATTTTCCCAATCAAGGGGCAATTTAACGTGGCCAAACGACCTACCCTACACATCTTTGGGTTGCGGGGGTGAGGCCCACACAGACACAGGGAGAATGTGCAAACCCCACACAGACAGTGACCTGGGCACAGTAAGAAGTCTTACAACACCAGGTTAAAGTCCAACAGGTTTGAGCTTTCGGAGCACTGCTCCTTCCTCAGACCTGAGAATCATGTGGGTCCAGAGAATATAGTGCCTGCCTCAGTATGTAGATGCAATGGGTCTTAATGATCCATTTACATCCTCCTGCTGGGACGATATGTCATAGCATCAGAAATGGGTTCCATTCCTGTTTTCACCCCGACGTTGGATTTCCCGCCGCATCAGGAACTCCACTACCAGCGGTGCGAAGCGGAGAACCCAGCCCCATATCTCAAGAGATCATCTTTATACTGTTTTGTTCCCGAGTTAAGTTTCCTCTTTGTCGGCTGTTACCCAGAGACCCTACTGCAGAGCCAAAACTAGCATTTCTCTGTCCTGCCCGAGACTCTCCTCAGCAACTTTCTCCAGCAGATTCAGTTGTGAGATCCTGGCCAGTAGGTACTCTGCCTGTGTGGGTCTCTGGCCATCTGTTTTTTGTAACAAAACAATTCATCTACCCAGTCCTCTTGCCTTGCTTGCCAGCAGCTAGAAAATGGATGAAGCTCTCCTCTGTGATTTGGCGCCAAAAGAAAGGACATAAAGGGCACTTAAGTCAAGTGTAGGTGCAGGCCACCTGACCTGCCCACTGCTGCTGCTTATGGTCGAAGACCGCACAAAGCCTCCTTTCTATTTCATTTAAAAGGCGGCAGCAGCTGCCATTCTCAATAAAAATGCCGCTGGTAGCCATTGGGCGCTTCTCCCATGATCAGAACCACCGCGGGAACGCCACGACTGATCGCTCGACGACCCACCACCGGGTCACCAATCACATTGAAAAACTCGGCTCTCTAGTATCCATAGAATATTTCCTCAAATGGCATTAACTGAAAGCAGGACAAAGAAAAGATTGTACTGAATCGTAACTTCTGAATGAAGCAAAATATATCGAGCAAAATGGAATATTTGTCAAATGGCGCTAGATATAGTTACATATTTCAAGGGAGAGATGGTTGGTTGTGTTTTCCCAAGAAATCTCTCCTCAGCCTTGCCTTCTTTAATTGCTTCCTGATGAAAATCAGAAAGACTGTAGTCACCCACCCCCCTTTAAATGAGTACTAATAACCTGTGAGTGGGCAGATTTATCAGGAAAATATCCAGAGGACATTTAATGTAATGAGATGGACTTGGCAATATTTCCTCCTGTTTCCTGTCAACAAGGCAGCCATGCCTGGGCAACGTTCCAGCGAATGTGAAGCCTTCGATTAAATGATAAATGATTCGGGGCTCTTGGGGCACACACCACCCACTCCCAAGGGATATCACAGATTGTTAAAATTAATCTTGTTTTTTAATCAACCTAATAACAATTGGAATCCGTCTGACCATCTCTAATCTGTTGTGCGCTAAGGCCAAGGCAAAATTGTGAACTTTAGATACTGCTGTCAATTCAGTCGTATTTGTTGCATATACTAAGTGTGGGTGTAGTACCCAAACGACTCAATCCGATTGACAATTTCGATGGATTATTCTGACACTACCGCAAGAGCGCCAGACTTTCCCCTGATCTCCGTGCTCAGCCCTAATCCCATTGGGTTAGACGACTGTGATGCACTATCAATTACTACAAAGACAAGAGTAGAGAATAATCGAGGCTTTATTGAGCAGAGATGTGTGGCCTCCTGCAGCTGCTACCAGAATGGGAGCAGCTCTGGTGTGCACACATTTATACGCCGCCTACTGGGCGGAGCCAGCAGGCAGGAATTTACCCCTGTACCTGTAGTGCAGGAGCCTTACCGTACTACATCTAAGATACGGTTACTACATCTAATATACAGTTAGTGGTGACTACCACAGACTGGTTGAAGGAGTATTTATTATAAAGTGTTGGAGGCAGTGGAGAGCAGGAAATAATTTCTTATGTTTTACGCAAGGTTAACCGTTGCAATATTAAGGCACCTGATGTGTTATCTGTGTTGGTCTAACATTGACTGCAACTGGATGCAGTAAAACGAGAAACAGGCTTCCGACACAGGAGATGGTCCAACACTGTTTTATTGAACCTGTTGATTGCTGTACATAATCTGCTGTGGGTTGACACTCTATTAACCTAACTGATAACCTCCCACTGGCTTGACCAGACTAGCTCTCTATCACATGGTGATGATGTTCATTGGCCTGTACACAGCGACTACCTCCCTAGCCGTGTCCTGTGAGAGAGGGCGAGCCTTAATGCCCTGTGGGCTTTATAGTAGTGGTGTCCTGTCTGGTGATTGGTTGTTCTGTGTCGTGTGTGTTCATTGGTTATCCTGTGTCTCAATCACTGCCTGTCTGCATCTCATGCTATACATGAGTGGATATTATGACAGCACCCAGCAAATAATGTGGATAGTGGTCCGACACTGTCCGCCTCCCCACCACCCCGTCCTCCATCTTCTCCACACCCTCTGGCTTCTCATCCAGAAATGAGTGATATGTTTTTTCATCCTGTGTAATCCTCTCTGCTCAGTAATGCCGTGCAGGATAAAGCACGCCTCGATCGTTCTTGACATCTTTGTGGAAAAATGCTGAAGGGAGCCTCCAGGCCTAACTTGCACCCAAAGCCTATCTTCAACATCCTGATGGCTTGCTGGTTGTCACGCAGCTCTCTTGGTAGCACTACTGCACCTCATTGGTAAGATTCACAGGTGTCATGAGCCTAGTTTGAAGTGGGTTTCCTATGAGTCAGCTCTAAAATCTGCTGAAGAAAAAGGTCTGGGATTCTGAACTGCCACTGTGAAAATGCATCATGCCAGCTCACAGGCTCTCTGGAGCAGATCTGAACAAAGCTCTTGTGCTGTGTATTGATAGACAAATATCTTTTATGGTGTGTTAAATTTCCTGGTTGCTCTGACAATGCTTGGATTGCCACATGTTGGTAATCATTGCCACCTTGTACCATGGGGAATCCAGCAAGATAGATGAAGCTGAGTGTCTGCTTAAACATCATCACAGGGGAAATTTGCATAATTCCCAGATCTGACAATCATCACCTGCCCATACACATCTATGTGCAGCGCCACCTTTTCCAGTAGGCCTCTGGAACAGACCAGACGTAAAAGGATTAAGATCGGTGGCGACTTTCACAGCCATTGGTAATGCATGTCTTCCAGCCCAAGTGGCAGATGTCTGATGACGCCTCAGCCTGCAGAAATACTCATTCTTCTGAAAGCTCAAGGAAGATGAGCGTCTGCTGGTAATCTTGTGATGTAGGGAGTGCCACCTTTGACCTCAGCCCCACTCCTGTGCACCTGCTTCCTGTACACCTCCCTTCCATGGACCATCTTCCTGTTCACATATTGTTACTGTATCGTATGGGGAGTGCCTTCCTCTTCTGGTGCGCTGTCAACTATATCCAACTCACCTCTTCTGATTTTGACAGAAGGAAAGTCTCCAAAATTGGGAATTGGCTATAGTACTCAAGAATTATTTGAAAAACATATGCCAGAGGGACAATGACAAGATAAAATATCCAGCAGAACCCCAATGCAGTCTCACCTTAGAAAACCGGTGCTGGGATTTTGAATTTAAAGTGAAGTTAAATGTACTTAAAAAATAACGTATTAGGCTTTCAGTGAGGGGGATGTGCTCAGCAGACACAGGGAAGAGGGTCTCCTCCGGCAACTCGGAAAATCGGCATTTTCAGCACAAACATAGCCCGCCAAACCTGTTGAACCCCCCGTGCCGCCCCACCTCCCACAAGTCAGCTGAAACTACTGAGAACTGCCCGGCAATAACTCCAGACCCGAAAAGATGGCAGAGCCAGAAAAAACCTGGGAAAGGAGAAACAGGGCGACGGCAAACACAGGGGGGGGGGGTCGGAGTCAGACACAGCTGAGAGACCTGGGTCGCTGGGACCCACGTCGGACTATCCACCAATAAGGGAGCGGATGGACCTCATGTCTCAAGAGCTCCAGAAACACAAGCTGGAAATTATGGTGACAGTGAAGGCGGTGGTCACAGTCTCCCTGGCCACATTCAAGGTGGCGTGGGAGAAAACAGAGCGGCGACTGGAAGCACAGAAGGCAACAATCAGGGTGCTAGAGAAAGCGGCGACCGACCAGAGTGACCGAATTGCCTCCCTGGAAACAGAAGTGGCAAGATGGTAACGACACAAAGGGCACTGAAGGGGAAGGTGGAGGACCAGGAGAATCGGTTGCACCGCCAGAACCTCCCTATCATGGGCCTAACAGAGAGCTTTGAGGGCAGGAATCCCATGGAATATGTGGCCCAGATGCTGGGTAACCTGGTCGGAAGGGAAAGCTTTCCTAAATCCCTGGAGATAGACTGAGCCCACAGGGCACTCCCACCAAAACCTAAAGTGAGGAAGCAGCAGGGGCGGCATGTGGCACAATGGTTAGCATTGCTGCCTACGTCGCTGAGGACCCAGGTTCGAATCCCGGTCCTGGGTCACTGCCGTGTGGAGTTTGAACAGTCTCCCCGTGTCTGCATGGGTTTCACCCCAACAACCCAAAGATGTGCTGGTTAGGTGGATTGGCCACGCTAAATTGCCCCTTAATTGGAAAAAAATAATTGGGTACTCTAAATTTATTTTTTTAAAAGAGAGGGAGCAGCTAAGGGCCGTGATACCAAGATCGGGAGAAGATTCTGAACCAGGCAAGGTCCTGCAAATAGGAAGGCCATTCAATCCGAGTCTACCAGGACATTGGGGCAGACCTGGCTAAGCTCTATGCTGAATTTCATACAGCCAAATGGGCCAGTACAAGAGTGGGGTGTGGTTTGGTATGATGTATCCGGCCAAAATGTGGTAACCTTCCAGGGGAACGAATTATGCTTCTGTGCACCTGCCAAGGTGGACGAGTGTGGGTGCGGACATGGCGTCAGGGCGGTGGGGCGCGATTCTTGCGCTCCCCGGGGCTTCTCCCACCCGACGCCGAGTCAGGAGAATACTCCTCCGGTCAGACAATCCCGGCCCGTATGTTTCACTAAGGTTACCTCTCATTCTTCTAAACTCCAATGAGTACAGGCCCAAACTACTCAACCTCTCCTCATAACAAATTCCCTCCATACCCAGGATCAATCTAGTGAACCTTCTCTGGACTGCCACCAATGTCTGTATATCTTTCCTTAGATAAGGGGACCAAAACTACTCACAGTATTTCTTCCTTTCTTTTAAAAAAAATAAATTTAGAGTAGCCAATTTAACATGACCAATCAACATACCCTGCACATCTTTTTGGATTGTGAGGGTGAGACCCATGTAGACACAGGAAGAATGTGCAAACTCTGCGCAGACAGTCACCCGGGGCTGGGATCGAACCCGGGTCCTCGCTGCCAAGAGACAGCAGTGCTAACCACTGTGCCACCATGCTGCCCGTGTTCACACTATTTCAGGTGTGATCTATCTCATGCCTTATATAGTTTTAGCAAGACTTCCCTATTTTTATACTACATTCACTTTGAAATGAAGGCCAGCATTCCATTTGCTTTCCCTATTGCATGCTGAGTTTTCTGTGATTTATGTTTATCCTTATCTCATACATATGTTGGTTTCTAGTTTCCTATGATGTGTAGTTCCTCTGAAAAGACATGCAAGCAGCTTTGCACCCCATGTTCTAGACAATGCAGTCTGCTTGATAGGCACCCACTACTTCAGAATATTCATTCCCTCTATCACTAATGCACAGTAGCAGCAGTGTGTACTATCTAGATGATGCTCGGCAGAAACACACCAAAGCTCCTTTGACAGCAACTCCCAAACCCACAACCGCTACCACCCAGAAGGACAAGGGCAGCAGATGGATGGGAACATCACCACCTGTAATTTCCCCTCCAAGCAACATACCATCCTGACTTGGAAAGCAGTTAGCAGTGCTGCTTCACAGCGCCAGAGACCTGGGTTTGATCCGGTTGGATAACTGTGTGGAGTTTGCACATTCTTCCTGTGTCTGAATGGGTTTCCTCCAGGTGTTACGGTTACCTCTCACAATCCAAAGATGCACAGGTCAGGTGGATTGGCCATTCTAAATGACCCTTTAGTTTCCAAAAGGCTTGTTGGAGTCACAGGGATAGGGTGGGGGCTTGGGCCTAGGTAGGGTGTTCTTTCAGAAGATCAGTGCAGACTCAATGTGCTGAATGGAACAAGTTTGGTGAACATCCTTTGCACTCCCTCTATGGCAATAATACCCTTTCTGAAGTAAGGAGAGCAAAGCTGTACACAGGTGCGATCTAACCAGGCTTTTGGAAGCAAGACCTCACTACTCCTGCACTCAAATTCTCTTGTGATAACGCCTTCCTAATAGCTTGCTGCACCTGCATGCTAGCCTTAGGACAAGGACCCCCAGGTTCCTTTGTCCATCTACACTTTCTAATTTCTTACCATTTAGGAATACTCTGCACATCTGTTCCTGCTATCAAAGTGGATTACATCACATTTTTCCACATGATATTCCATCTGCCATGTTCTTACCTACTCACTAAGTCTGTCCGAATCCTCCTGTGGCCACTTTACATCTTCGTTACAACACACATTCCTGCCTAGCTTTGTGTCTTCTGCGAACTTGTAAATATAACATTTGGTCCCCACGTCCAAATCGTTGAGATAGATTGTGAGCAGCCAGGGCCCAAGTACTGATTCTTGTAGCATCCCACTAGCCACAGCCTACCAACATTTTCTGCCTTTTAATCACAAGTTAAAAGCATTAATTGTGTCATGGAGCGCTATCTTCATATTAAAAGAGGGCCCTATAACTTTTGGGTGGGGGGGGGGGGGGGGGGGGTGTCCTTGTTTCCTAAAGTTCAAAATTGCAGTTGGTCAGATTATTGGCTGGAATGGCTTTTAATAGATCTCCAGCCCAGTTTCTGACAAGTGGGAGGACTTAAATTTGAGGTTAATATGGGCTGCTGAGAAATGTGTGGAAAATAATGAATTGGACTGCAGTGGAAGCATGCAAGCAGAATGAAAAGTAAGTGAGATTGTAGCTATCACAGTAATGTTACATTGAATGGTTTCGTGTATTTTCAGCATTCTTAAATTAATTCCTAGGCCAAAGATAACAGGGAAGCACCAAGATAGAAAAAGAAGAAAACTCAAGGATAAGTAAAAAGGAAATGGAGGAAAAATATATATATTTTGTTTTAATTCATTCATCCCCAAGGACAATTAAGAACCAACCACATTGCTTTGGATCTGGAGTCACATGCATGCCAGACCAGGTAAGGACAGCAGATTTGCTTCCATAAAGGTATCCAGACGGATTTGTAGGACAATCGACAATGGTTTCAACATAAGACATTTAATTCCAGATTTTGTTTTGCTGAATTCAAATTTCACCATCTACCATGGTGGGATTTGAACTCGGGTCTCCAGAGCATTACCCTGGGTCTCTGGATTACTAATCCAGCAATAATACCACTGTACCACTGCCTTCTCACATTAGAAGGTAAAATAAATTATGCATACTTTATAAATTATGTGAAAGTAACCATTGGGGAAAAAGAAACAGCTGGTATGCAGAGACCAAACATTGGTCTATCCCAGCCGGAAATGTATTCTGCGATGGAGCATGCACAACACTCTGGGGAAAGAATTCCAAAGATCCACAACCCTTTGAGTGAAGAGGTTTCTCATCATAGATCATAGAATTTACAGTGCAGAAGGAGGCCACTCAGCCTATTAAGCCTGCACCAGCCCCTGGAAAGAGCACCCCACCCAAGCCCGCACCTCCACTCTATCCCCATAAATCCCCTCTCCCCCCACCCCCTCACCCCCTCACTCCCCCCCCCCCTCCCTCCATGCTGCGATGGAACATGCACAACACTCTGGGGAAAGAATTCCAAAGATCCACAACCCTTTGAGTGAAGAGGTTTCTCATCATAGATCATAGAATTTACAGTGCAGAAGGAGGCCACTCAGCCTATTAAGCCTGCACCAGCCCCTGGAAAGAGCACCCCACCCAAGCCCACACCTCCACTCTATCCCCATAACCCCCTCTCCCCCCACCCCCTCACCCCCTCACTCCCCCCCCCCCTCCATGTTGCGATGGAGCATGCACGACATTCTGGGGGACAGAATTCCAAAGATCCACAACCCTTTGAGTGAAGAGGTTTCTCATCATAGATCATAGAATTTACAGTGCAGAAAGAGGCCACTCGGCCTCTTGAAATAACACCAATAAATGTCCAAAAACCTTACTTCCTATTGGCAAGAGTTTTGGTCAAGCTTGTATGTCAACACTGGCAATTGGAAATTGCTATGTCAACAACTCAAATTCATTTGTTAATTGTCACAAAGTATGTAATTGGCTACTGATCTGCTACCATCATTTTTTTCAGCCTGCTGAAAGTTCTGTCCATCAATTTGAGGATTGAGGGTGATGCCAGGATGTGTTATTTATTATTATGAGTGACAACTAAGTTGTGCAGTCTGCATTGCAGAGGATTATGTTACATTTTCTCCCTTGCAAGGCAGTGCTACCAGAATTACAGTGATAAAGGTCAGCTTTAATTATTTTAAATATACAATCAACATGAAAATAAACCATTGATTGTAATCTAGCAGTTTCAACTCATGGGTACAAAACGTACATAAGAATGTTGTAACTTTGTTGATTATAGATCTGTATTTCCTATGAGTGCTTTCATTCAGGAAATTCAAGCAGGGAAGTTTGAAATAAATAGCAAATCTAATGAAGATCTTAGAGCACTGCCAGCTACCATAGTCCAATAAGATTTTAAGTTGCTGTTATACTGCTTTCTAAATCTGCTTAAGATGGATATCAATGCACAAATGACCCACAGTCTCAAGATATCTCTGCAGGAGTTCCTCAGGGCAGTGAACTAGGCCCAACCTAGTTTAGCTGTTTCATCAATCACATTTCCTCCACAGTAAGGTCAGAATTGGGATGTCCGCTGACGATGGTGAAATGTTCAGCACCATTCGTGACTCTTCAGATAGTGAAGCAGTCTGTGACCAATGCAACAAGATATGGAAAATACACAAGATTGGGCAGACAAGTGGCAAGTAACATTCGCGCCATGTAAACATCAGGCAATGAACATCTCTGCCAAGAGAAAATCTAAACATCTCCCTTTGACATTCAGCGGCATTACTATCGCTGAATCCCCCACTATTGACATCCTGGGGATTATCATGAACCAGAATCTGAACCAGACCCGCCATATAAATATTGTGGCTACAAGAGCGGGTCAGAGGTTGGGAGTGCTGCATTGAGTAACTCAGGTGAGGATGGTTTCTGGTTCCTGGAGGACAAACACACGGAGGATCCCATGTGAGTGTTGGTGTCGATGGCTGGTGGCTGCCACCTTCGCTGAATGGTTCACTGGTGTTGGTGTCCATTGCTGGTGGCTGCAGTCCATAATCGAAAAGGCACAAGTCAGAAATGTGATAGAATACTCTCCACTTGCCTGGAGGAGGGAAGCTCCAACAATGCTCAAGAAGCTCAACACCGACTTCCGGTGGCGGTATGTAGGTGGATAGTTCCTGCTCAAGGCTCTGGTTTTTGGGGATTTAATGCCCGGTTTCAAGGGCAGTTTTTGAACAAGCTGGTGCAGGAAGGCATAAGGAATGTGGGGAATGTCTAAATCCCAGAGAAAAGCCGCTGGGAGGAAGGGGCGAGTGAAGGTCTGCCGTTGAGTGAACGGGTCAGTTCGGCAACAGGGAAGGTGGCGGAGGCTGGATCGCTGGGTGGGGCCGCGCCAATCAGAGTGGAGACTCTGACCGAGGTGATGGCCGGAGAGTTTGAGAGGCAGTTCGCTAAGCACATGGAGGTGCAGTGAAAGGAGATGATGGCTGTGATGAAGGAGTGGGTGAAGGAGGCGATTGCCACGGTGAAGGCGGCAGTGTCAAAGACATCGGCCAAGGTTCGGGAACAAGTAGAGCTGAAGCGGTGGAGGGAGCTCTGTCTCAGCACAGTGACCAGTTCACCCCGATGAGTGATAATAATAATAATAATCGCTTCTTGTAGTAAGACTGGAGGGATGCCTCCCGAAGGTGACTGGGGAGGGTCAGATGGGGCTCATGAAGGGAATGCAGCTGTTATCAACGTGAGGAGGTTGCTGAATGTGATCCTGTCTCCGGCAGAGGGTGGTGGTGGACTCAGAGAAGGCGTTTAATCGGGTAGAGTGGGGTTACTTGAAGACAGTATTGGAGAGATTTGGAATCGGGTCGAGATTCGTGGCGTCGGTACGGCTGTTGTATAAGGAGCTGATGGCGAGCATTTGCACTAACAGTATGAATTCGGGGTACATTGCACTGCACCAGAGTATGAAGTAGGGATGCCGTATGTCTCCCCTGTTGTTTGCACTGACTATGGAGTCCTTGGCTGTCACGCTAAGGAGCTCGGGCTGTGGAAGGGGATAGTGAAGGGGAGGCTGGAGCATAGGGTAGCCTTATATACCGTGAACTGTTATTGTACATCTTGGAACCGAGCAAGTCATTGGGGAGTATAAAGGATTTGCTTCAAAGATTTGGGACATTCTCAGGGTATAAACTGAACTCAGGCAAGAGCGAGTATTTCATGGTCTCCCAGCCGGGAGTAGGGGCAAAGGTGGGGGGGCTGTTATTCTGTTTGGCAGCAACCCACTTTACATACTTAGGGGTTCAGGTGGCCCGGGATTAGCGTGGGCTCCGAAAATATAAGTTTCCAATCTGGTGGGGAAGGTCAAGGCCGATTTGTTAAGGTGGAACAACCTTCCTCCGCCATTGGTGGGCCCGGTGCAGGTCGTAAAAATGAATATGTTACCTCGTTTTTGTTCTCACTCCAGTGCTGATACGCGATCAATAACTCAACGTGAGATTGGAGTACAATTGAAGGCTTTATTGGACTAGATGTTTCCCCCAGCAGCGCAGATACAGAATGCAGCAGCTATGGAGACACAGACTCTTATACTCCGCCTTACTGGGCGGAACCAGCAGGCAGGCTTCACCAATGGTCTTACAGTATCAGGTACCTCCAACACTAATGGTCGGGTACCTCCAATCTAGGTACCGTAATACCCCTAATACCGACTACCACATTCACCCCCTGTTTAAAAAAAAGTGTTTGGCGGCTGTGTGGTGGTCTCGCGTTATACAGTGGTGGAGGTTATGGCGGTACCCGTCGGTGGTACAGTGTCTTGCCTTATCACATGTCACACAACTATTTGCAGTATTCATTTACAAGTACATTTCACAATGAAACAATTAGTTGATCGGGGGCCCTGGTCGTCCTCTGTGATCGTCGCAGTTTCGGCGGTGATGCAGGCGCCGGCTCGGGCATCCGTGACTCCGGGAGCGTGACCCCGGCTTCTTCAGTAGCTTCATCACCCCTGGTTGGGACCAGTGGAAGGACTGATCCACCTGAGAAGGGGGCCGCTGTGGGGTGCGCCAGTGGGAGGGAGGGTGGGGTTGGTGAGGGGGGTGTGGGTGGGGATCCAGCAGGCGCCAGGTCCCACAGGGAGACCGTATCCTGCCGGCCATGGGGGTACGCCATATAGGCGTACTGAGGGTTAGCATGAAGGAGGTGGACCCTCTCGACCAACGGGTCTGATTTGTGCGTCCGCACATGTTTGCAGAGCAAAATGGGTCCAGGAGTTGCCAGCCAGGTTGGGAGCGAGGTCCCGGAGGAGGACTTCCTAGAGAAGACAAGGAGACGTTCATGAGGTGTTTCGTTGGTCCTGATACACGGCAGTGATCGAGTGGAGTGGAGTGCATCGGGGAGGACCTCCTGCCAGCGGGAGACTGGGAGATTCCTGGATCGTACGGCCAGCAGGACGGTCTTCCAGACCGTTCCATTCTCCCTCTCCACCTGCCCGTTTCCCCGGGGGTTATAACTGGTCGTCCTGTTCGAGGTAATGCCCTTGCTGAGCAGGAATTGACGCAGTTCGTTGCTCATGAAGGAACCCCTATCGCTGTGTATGTAGGTGGGGAAACCAAACAGGGTAAAGATACTGTGGAGGGCTTTTATGACGGTGGCCGCGGTTATGTCGGGACAGGGGATGGCAAATGGGAACCAGGAGTACTCGTCAATCACGTTCAGGAAGTACGTGTTGTGGTCGGTGGAGGGGAGGGGCCATTTGAAGTCCATACTGAGGCGTTCAAAGGGGTGGGGAGCCTTCACCAGGTGCGCTTTCTCTGGCCCGTAGAAGTGCGGCTTGCACTCCACGCAGATTTGGCAGTTCCTTGTGACGGTGTGACCTCCTCGATGGAGTAGGGCAGGTTGCAGGTCTTGATAAAATGGAAGAATCGAGTGACCCTCGTGTGGCAGAGGTCCTCGTGGAGGGTGCGGAGTCGGTCCACTTGTGCGTTGGCACATGTGCCGCGGGATAGGGCATCAGGAGGCTCGTTTAGCTTCCCGGGACGATACAAGATCTCATAGTTGTAGGTGGAGAGCTCGATCCTCCACCGTAAGATCTTATCATTCTTTATCTTTCCCCGCTGTGCATTATCGAACATGAATGCTACCGACCGTTAGTTAGTAAGGAGCGTGAATCTCCTGCCAGCCAGGTAATGCCTCAAATGCCGCACAACTTCTACTATGGCCTGGGCCTCCTTTTCAACGGAGGAATGATGGATTTCTGAAGCATGGAGGGTGCGTGAGAAGAAGGCAACGGGCCTGCCTGCTTGGTTGAGGGTGGACGCCAGAGCTATGTCAGACGCGTCGCTCTCGAATTGGAAGGGTAGGGATTCATCGATTGAGTGCATCGTGGCCTTTGCGATGTCTGCTTTTATAGGAACAAAAGGCCTGGCGAGGCTCTGCCGACAAGGGGAAAACTGTCTTGGATTAGTGGGCAGGCCTTGTCCACATAATTGGGGACCCACTGGGCATAATGTGAAAAAAAAACCCAGGCAACGTTTCAAGGTCTTGGAGAAGTGTGGGAGGGAAAACCCCATGAGCGGGCGCATGCGTTCGGGGTTGGGGCCTCTGACTCCATCGTGCACTATGTAGCCGAGGATGGCTAGACGGTCGGTGCTAAATACGCACTTCTCCTGACTATAGGTCAGGTTAAGGAGATTTGCGGTATGGAGAAATTTGCGGAGGCTGGTGCGTGGTCCTGCTGGTCATGGCCGTAGATAGTGATGTTGTCGAGGTATGGAAACGTGGCCCGCAAACTGTACCGGTCAACCATTCGGTCCATCTCCTGTTGGAAGACCGAGACCCCATTAGTGACACCGAAGAGAACCCTTAGGAAGTGGTAGAGCCACCTATCAGCTTCAAATGCAGTGTACTTGCAGTCGCCCAGGCGAATGTGGAGCTGATGGTAGACGGATTTGAGGTCCACCGTAGAAAAGACCTTGTATTGTGCAATCTGATTGACCAAATCAGATATGTGGGGGAGAGGGTATGAGTTAAGTTGATGGTCTGGCTATAATCAATGACCATCCTGTGCTTCTCCCCGGTCTTTACAACCACTACTTGAGCTCTCCAGGGGCTGTTGCTAGCCTAGATAATACCTTCCTTCAGTCACCGCTGGACCTCCGACCTACTGAAGGTCCGGTCCTGGGCACTGTACCGTCTGCTCTTGGTGGCGACGGGTTTGCAATCAGGGAGTCCAGCAAACCATGCCCATATGTTCTGGGCATGCCCGGCATTGGAGGAGTTCTGGAAGGGGGTGGCGAGGATGGTGTCAAGGGTGGTGGGATCCAGGGTCAAGCCAGGATGGGGACTCGCGATCTTTGGGGTTGGGGTAGAGCCGGGAGTGTAGGAGGCGAAAGAGGCCGGTGTGCTGGCCTTTGCGTCCCTAGTAGCCCGGCGAAGGATTTTGCTACAGTGGAAGGACGCGAGGCCCCCAAGCGTGGAGACCTGGATCAATGACATGGCGGGCTTCATCAAGCTTGAGAAGGTTAAATTCGCCCTGAGAGGATCGGTGCAAGGGTTCTTTAAACGGTGGCAACCTTTCCTCGACTTTCTGGCTCAACGATAGGGTACTGGGACAGTAGCAGCAGCAGCCCGGGGGGGGGGGGGGGGGGGGGGGGGGGGGGGAAACGTTGATTATGTTAGCTTATTTAATTTAAATTTGATTTATCTAATTTTAATTTATGGTTAAGTTCTCTTGTTTGGGGGGGGGGGTGGGGGAATGTGATACATGTGATGTTACGGTATGGGGGGAATTGTTGGTGTTCTGGGGCTGTTAGTTGCATATTACTGCTTTTTGCTATACTTTTTGTTATATTTTCTGTAAAAAATTCCAATAAAAATTATTAAAAAAAAAAAAAAGGCTTTGCAATCAGGGGTGAGATTTGCAAAAAGGGAAGGCGGGTCGACCTTGAGGGTCGCGAGGCTGCAGACAGTGAGGGAGGGTATAGGGCTGCTGAATTTAAAGGTTAAGCTCTGGAGGTTGCATTGGAAGTCCAATCCCAGGAGCGTGGCAGTGCCCTTACTGGGCGTAACGAGCAGGCAGGTTTCACCAATGGTCTTACAGTATCAGGTACCTCCAACACCAATGGTCTTACAGCATCGGGTACCTCCAACCTAGGTACCGTAGTACCCCTAATACCGACTACCACAAGTGCCTGCGGTCTTTTTACCAAAATCCTTCTTCAGGGAGTTGGACAAATTGATCTCCTCATTTATCTGGGGTGGATGGGGTGTGGGCGGAGGGGGGCGGTGGCCACGATTAGGAGGGCGGTCTTGCGGAGAGAGCGACAGGCAGGGGGTGGGGGGGCTGGGCCTCCCAAACGTACTACTATTGGGCAGCGAATGCGGAGAATGTACGGTGCTGGATCAAGGAGGGGGGACCCGATGGATTACGATGGAGGAGGGCTCGTGTAGGGGGTTGTGGTTGCGAGCACTGGCAATGGCGCCATTCCTGATGGCTCCAGGAAAGACTCGGTGAGTCCGGTGGTGATGGCCACTTTGAAAATCTGGAGGCAGTTGAGGCAAAGTTTTAAGCTGGGAGCCGGGTTAGGGAGGATGCCGATTAGGGGGAATCATGGGTTTGAGCCAGAGAGGATGGATGCGAGCTTCAGAACACATCAAGGAAATTAAGGACTTGTTTCTTGGGAATGATTCGCGAGTCTGGAGGGGTTGGGAGAGAAGTATGGATTGGCACAGGCTCTGTATTTTGCAAGGAAGGTGTTCCTGACTTTCTCAATAGCGACGGCCTGCTCGTTGCTGGAGGTGGTGCTGCCAGCAGGAGGATTGGAGGGGAGGGGGGAGGCTGTTTGGTGATCTATGGGAGGATCCTGGAGGAGGACTGGGTGTCTATGGAGGGGATTGAGACATATTGGGAGGAAGAGCTGGGGGGGGTGGTGGGCGATGGAAGAATTATGGTGTGAAGTTCTGCAGAGGGCAAATGCGTGTACGAGTCTGGGGCTGATACAGTTGAAGTTAGCGCACAGAGCGCACCTCACAATTTCAAGGATAAACCGGCTATTTGAGGGGGTGGAGGAGGTCTGTGAAAGATGTGGGTGGGGGCCCAGCAAACCACGCTTATATGTTTTGGTCTTGCCTGAAGCTGGAAAGGTTTTGGAGTGAGGTACTTAACTGGTTACCACAAACTCAGGGCATTAGTGTGTATCAGTTACAAGATGGCCTGCAGCAACTCACCAAGGTTCCTTCAATAGCACCTTCCAGGTGCATGGGAACAGCACCCCCTGGCAGTTTTCCTCCAAGCCACACATAATCCTTACTTGGAAATGTATTGCAATCCCTTCGCTGTCATTGGGTCAAAACCCTGGAACTCTATCCCTGCACCACATGGGCTGCAGTGGTTCAAGTAGGCAGCTCACCTTCTCAGGGATAGGCAATAAATGCTGTCCGAGCCAGTGATGCCCACATCCCCTGAACTAATCAATGAAAGAAGAGTCAGCTTTGTAATTTGACACATGAGGAAGGACTGAAATCAAATGGTACGAGAACATCTCCAGCAGACAGTCGCACATTGTTTGGCCTTTACATCAACTGCAGTGTAATCTCAACCTGGTGCAAAACTATGGTGGACCAGTGAATCCTTGGCAAATTTCTAAACTTTTTTTTTCTTTTAGGAGAACCAACGCTCTTCCAGGTCTCCATCTTAGGTGAGAATATGTAACTTGCTAACGTATCATGGAAACATAGAATTTACAGTGCAGAAGGAGGCCACTCAGCCCATCGAGTCTGCACTGGCCCTTGGAAAGAGCATCCCACTAAGTCCACACCTCCACGCTATCCCCGTACCCCTACCTAACTGTTTATGGACACTGAGGCCAATTTAGCATGGCCAATCCACCTAACCTGCACATCTTTGGAATGTGGTAGGAAACCGGAGCACCTGGAGGAATCCCATGCAGACACGGGGAGGATGTGCAGACGGTGACCCAGCCGGCAATCGAACCTGGGACCCTGGAACTGTGATGCGACAATGCTAACCATTGTGCTATCGTGCCCACCCTACAAAGTAAATATTGGATTTAAGCTAATCAGGGTCAATGTATGTTAGACATAGAATTTACAGTGCAGAAGGAAGCCATTCAGCCCATCTCATCTGCATAGCCCTTGGAAAGGGCACCCCCACTTAAGCCCACACCTCCATATGGTGCGTTTTGAGGTGAATAGCATGGATACATTTAAGGAGACACTATTTAAGTACATGAGGGGTTACAAAATGTGACTCATGTGGAGCAGAGGTACAGGATAACACTTACCTGTTGGGCTGAAAGGTCTGTTTCTGAATAAATTCTACACCATCCAACCTCATCTTGTCTGCATGTGAAAAGATCAGGGACTTCATTGCAAGCACAGTACTGCTAGTTTATATTTTGTTTCATGTATAAGAAACATGACCTCCATATCTGTTTGAGTAATTCCAGTCTTCGCTAATTTAGAGACTATTCAATTAACTGCCTTTGGCTTTTTTCTACCACGAGTCAAATCTCTCCAGCGAACTGTGTTCAGGTGTCACTGGGTTGCATCTATAACAGTGCCTCCCTCATGAGCAAAAGAAGTTTATTTTGTAATTTCAATATGGACATACTAGAACCATAGAATCCCTATAGTGCAGAAGAAAGCCATTTGGCCCATCGAGTCCGTACCGACCATCTGACAGAGCACCCCACCGAGGTGCATTCCCTCACCCTATCCCCGTAACCCCACCTAACTTGCACAGCTTTGGACACTAAGGGGAAATTTATCATGGCCAATCCACCGAACCTGCACATCTTTGGACTGTGGGAGGAAATGGGGGCAGCCGGAGGAACCCCACGCAGACACTAGGAGAATGGGAAAACTTCACAGACAACCATCCAATGTCAGAATTGAACTCAGGTCCCTGACGCTGTGAGGCATCATAGAAACCTGCAAGACAGAAATTGTTTCCCGAAAGCGGTGGCAATGCCTTCAATTTGAGAGAAAGGAACGAAAGGGATTGCCAGATCGGCACTTTGCTGCTCATTTCAAATATTATCTACTTGCCATCTTATATTACATTGTCACCAATGAAAAATAAATACTAGTACAATGTTCCAATGAAGCGGAGAGTATTTATTTCCTCTGTGGTATAAAGTGTGAATTTTGGCAGCCAGAGTTGGCACAGCATTGCCTATTTGTGCTTTGTTTCGGGTGTGTGAAACCTTCCCTCCCTCTCCTGTTCAGTGATTCCCTTGTGAACTGTACTGGCTGAATGTTTGCTTTCACTGACAGACTGGCTTGAACACTGCAGGTCAGAGGCTACACTGCAACAAGTCAGCATGGGAAGGAGCCAAATCCAGGACTGATGGCTGGCTGGTGTTGGCTGTGTTCAGCTATCTCCTGCCCTGACCTAGGTGCATTTAGGAGCTTCAGAAAATATTCATCAATCCCATAAAATGTGTGTCCTCTGTCAAGAAAACATCTTTTATACCGCATAATTTAAAAAAAATCTCAAGAGCTATTCACAAGGCCTTGGCTTAAGTTGTGCTCCTCACTCATCACAAGAGTAGCTTAAGACAATTTTGCAAAGGTAGTATGTGGACACCAACCTGGGCTGCCAGAATGGAAGCAGGAGGGTTTTGAAAGTAGGCAACAAAAATTGCTCGAACTCCAAACGTTTGGACACAGAGGGCAGGAAGGATAACCTTTTCTTGGCGAGGGGTCAAGGGAAAACAGGACTGAGTAGTGGAGACCACAGCTACCTGAGATTGCTTCAATGTGAAGAGAGATTCAATGGTAGTTGGAATGTGTTCTCGACCCAGATTGGAGGTTCCAGAATAAAATGTTACCAAGAACAAGAGGATAGAGTAAAAGATCATCTCGGTATCTAAATTGTGTGCCACAATATTATTGCTCAGGAACAATTACAACTGCAAAATGAGACTAGGGTCATTGGTGACATTTTTATTTCAGTTAAAATATAGAAAATTTATATTACAGGCATTGGATAACAACAATATGGGACAATTTACAACACTGACTGTATAGGGAGGGTGGCCTTGCTGCATGTGTTTTCGGCAATACTGGTCAGTCAAGTATTTACAGTCTTAAGTGCCAGACTGAATCTTTACAACACAGTAATTTACTGTAAGAATTACAGTCTACATAGTTCCTGAAAAGGGAACCAAAGAGAAAACCCCAATACACTTCAAATTGTGAAAAGAAGCCGGAGTACTTCCAGTCTAAAGCCCGCAAGAGGGAGCTCGGCTGATCATGAACCGAAGTCTTCACACCATACAAATCTCCCCACACAGCTCCCACTGCACCCCAAAGGTCTCGGAGTCGCTCCTTATTCCCCCCCCCCCCCCCCCCCCCCAACTTGTCCATGGCAGATTGTTCTTGCTCCAGGTTCACTGGCAAGTGTGCAGCCTCGAATTCTTGCCGGAGCCCTGACTGCCCCCTCTCTGCATCCGACACGAGAAGCCCTGGGCACAGTCGCACCTCTGGAAGATCTCCAGGCCGTGAGAGCCTTTCCGCCTGTGCCTGGTGCACACTTGGCCCTCCCTCAGCACGGGTTTGCAAATCTTGGACCAGAAGTGGCGGGCACAGCACAGACCCTGAGCACAATCCGAGGACCTGAGACAGATGTCGCCTTCTTGTCCTGAGAGGGGGGAAGAGAGAGAGAATTTTAACAAAAAAACTCAACTGCACATTCCATGTGTCGTTGTGAAGCAGGCGGGCTTGGTTCTTTGACGTCTTACCTTTAACGGTGTGGGACCTTGCTGACAGGGTGGTCCTCCTCGGGTGACTATCCGAGGTGGTCTCCTGCTCCTCGTGGATCCAGCTCTCCAGGCTCGTTTCCCTCACCGCCCCATGGATGTGCTCAGCATCGTTGGGCGTGCACATACCTGGGACACAACAGAGCAGAAATAAATCCTCCAGCCTTCAATTCATGAATCAAATCCTTCCCACCGCCCGCTACGCAGCTCGAAGGAGATTATCGAATTGACTCTTTTGGGGTCATTTAAACCTCTGGGCTTGATAGTGAGTGTAGGTCTCGGTCCCCAATTCGACCAGGGAAGGTTGGGTATGACGAGGAAATTAATTTGTATTTATTTAGCGCCCCTTTTTTTCTGGACTCAGGCGCTTCAGTCAAATATTTTTTCTGTCAGAACCATTTTGAAATGTCTGTAATTTATTGAGTTGAAGCAGCATCATGATTTATATATATTTTTAAATCTCCCAAAATCATTGCACTTTCTTGTGATGGCCTTTTTGAGAAGTTTTGAAAAAAATATTCTTTCAGATATTTCTTGAAGTTTTTTGTTAATCACTCCTGTCATGTCGGTTAAAGCGGGATGAATATTCCCCTCTGGGGTCACACAGCTGGGTTGCTGTGGATTAATGCACACTCCAGTTACAGGAATAAATCTCTTTCCCGCCCAGTCTTCAACGGCTACCGAGTTTAATACAATCCCCCCCCCCCCTCCCTGCGCCAGCTCTCTGCAGAACTCTGTTGCTCTTGTTGTTTCTCCTCTTCTATCCCCCCCCCCCCCCTCCCCCTCCCTCGCCCCGCTTCAACGCCCACCCCATCTCTTGCCCGAGCCTCACCGTTGCTGCAGCGAGTCCCCGGGCAGCACATGGCATCTCGGAGGCAGCGTTTGCGGCGCCGGCGGCAGTTCAGGCAGTGCTGGGCAGCGGAGCGCGAAGCGGAACAGAACTGCTCCACAGCACAGTCCCGGTCATCCTGACAAGTGGAGAACTGCGGAAGGAAACAAGAGTGAGTGAGGGTCAGTCCCTGAAACAGCGTGAACATACCAACAGACCCTCTCTCTCAACACACAAACAACTCCAAGAGCACACAGGGGAATACATTATAATATGATAGGGCCACGCATTGATGTACCCTACAACATGCCCACACACTGATATACCCTCCAACATGGGCATGTACTGATATACCCTCCATCATAGGTACACATTGAATGTTCGCACACTGATATACCCTCCAACATGGGCACACACTGATATACCCTGCAATATGGGCACACACTGATATACCCACAAACATGGCCACATACCAATATCCTCCAACATGGACCCTGTTATATGCTCCAACATAGGTACACACTGAATGGACACACTGATATATCCTCCAACATGGGGACACAGTGATATACCCTCCAACATAGACACCAAGTGATACTCCCTCCAACATAAGCATACACTGATATACCCTCCAACTTGGGCACACAGTTATATACCTTCCAACATGGACACACATTGATACTCCCTCCCACATAGACACGCATCGATATACTCTCCAACATGGGCACACACTGATATACTCTTTAACATGGGCACTCACTGATACTCCCTCCCATAGACACAAAGTGATACTCCAAAATGGGCACACACTGATATGCCCTCCAACATAGACACACTGATATACCCTCCAACATAGACACACACTGATATACCCTCCAACATAGACACACACTGACATACCCTCCAACATAGACACACACTGATATACCCTCCAACATAGAGACATACTGACAAGCCCTCCAACATGGGCACACACTGATATACCCTTTAACATGGGCACTCACTGATACTCCCTCCCATAGACACAAAGTGATACTCCAAAATGGGCACACACTGATATGCCCTCCAACATAGACACACTGATATACCCTCCAACATAGACACACACTGATATACCCTCCAACATAGACACACACTGATATACCCTTCAACATAGACACACATTGATAGACCCTCCAACATAGACACACACTGATGTACTCTCCCACATAGACACACACTGATATACCCTCCCACATGGGCACACACTGATATACCCTCCAACATATGCACACACTGATGTACTCTCCAACATGGGCACAGATATACCCAACATCATGGATACACAGATGTACCCCACAATACGGACACACACCGGTCTACCCTTCAACATGGACTCATAGACATACCTTACAATGCAGACACCCACAGATATACCCCATACCATGGGCACATAGATATACCCCATACCATGAGCACACAGATATACCGTATACCATGATAACACAGATATATCCTACACCATTGGCACACAGATATATCCTATAACAGAGTTTGACCCTACAACACACACACACACTGGCCCACATCCTGTAACATACACATACACACAAAACACACACACAGATATTCCCAGCATGCAGGACCCCAACATAGAAACACTGTGTAACACACACACATAGAGGTATCCCCAGCATAGACACACTGTGCAACACACACACGTATGGGTATTCCATCATAGATACACCGTGTAACACACAAACACACACACACATATGCGTATCCCCAGCATAGACACACTGTGCAATGCACACACACACACGGGTATCCCCAGCATAGACACACTGTGTAACACACACATATAGGTATCCCCAGCATAGACACACTGTGTAACACACACACAGAGGTATCCCCAGCATATACACACTGTGTAACACACACACACATATATATGGGTATTCCGTCATAGATACACCGTGTAATACACAAACACATATGGGTATCCCCAGCATAGACACACTGTGCAATACACACACACACTCAGGGTATCCCCAGCTGAGACGCTGCAATGCACACACACACTGCAATGCGCACACATATGGGTATCCCCAGCATAGGCACACTGTGCAACGCACGCACACACACACACATGGGTATCACCAGCACTGGCACACTGCAGCGCGCACACACATCCCCAGCATTGACACACTGTGCAACGCACACACACGTGGGTATCCCCAGCATGGACACACTGACGTTTTACAAGAAATATTGAGTTGGAATCCAGGTCTGCAAAAAGTTAATAATATTGGATAGTAAAACGTTAAATACAGTAAGGAATGTTCCAGATTAAATCATTTCTTTTGGTGTGACGAATTAACACCTGGATTTGGAAAGTAGGGCCAGCTTTAGGTGTTACTGGGGTTTTGCAGGGATTGTACCCACCTGGGACTGGTCGACTGCATGGTTCTTGCTAACACTGTGATGGTGGACAACCTGGGGAGCAATGCTGACCGGGTGGCTCGGCATTTGGACCGCTGCACTTCCCGTCTTGATAGCATTGGAATTGAAGGAGCTCACGACATTGTAGAGGCAGAAGGAGAGGAATAGCCTGCACATCCGCACCGTTTCCAAATACATGGTCAGGACCTCGATTCGCCTCAGCAATCAGACAGCCCAAATCACGGGAGGTAGAAAGTCAAATATTAATCAGCAACACAGTATGTCCTTCACACTGTCAGAAAGCGGCAGCAGATAGTCTGTATATCCGTGTGTGGAGAGGTCCACAGGTTGCCTGCTTCTCACTCGCTGCACAGCACAGCACAGACTGATGCGCTCTCCTCTTCCACAGCCCATTTATATTTGCTGATGTTGTTTGTGTTCCCGCCCCTCGCCATGTGTGACAAAGACAGGGCTAGAATTTCAAAGCTTCCGTTTATGATGTTCCGGAGAGTTCACAAACCCACAGAATTCCCCATCCAGGACGAAATAAACAGTCATTCCCAATGGATCGCATTCCCGACAGATGGCACCATATCGAGACTTGACACCTTCCGAAGCCTGTCTCTCCCTCACTGTCTCCCTACACCCCTCCCCCCCCCCCCCCACTGTATCCCTATCCACCCCTCACTGTCTCCCTATCCCCCCTCACTGTCTCCCTATCTCCCCCCTCACTGTCTCCCTATCTCCCCCCTCACTGTCTCCCAATCCCCCCTCACTGTCTCCCTATCCCCCCTCACTGTCTCCCTATCCCCCCTCACTGTCTCCCTAACCCCCTCACTGACTCCCAATCCCCCCTCACTGTCTCCCTATCCCCCTCACTGTCTCCCTACCCCCCTCACTGTCTCCCTATCCCCCCTCACTGTCTCCCTATCCACCCTCACTGTCTCCCTATCCCCCCCTCACTGTCTCCCTATCCCTTCACACACTGTCTCCCTATCCCCCCTCACTGACTCCCTATCCCCCTCTGTCTCCCTATCACCCCCTCACTGTCTCCCTATCCCCCCTCACTGTCTCCCTATCTCCCCCCTCACTGTCTCCCTATCCCCCCCCCTCACTGTCTCCCTATCCCCCTCACTGTCTCCCTATCCCCTTCACTGTCTCCCTATCCCCGCCTCACTGTCTCCCTACCCCCCTCACTGTCTCCCCATCCCCCCTCACTGTCTCCCTATCCCCCTCACTGTCTCCCTACCCCCCTCACTGTCTCCCTATCCCCCCCCACTGTCTCCCTATCCCCCCCTCACTGTCTCCCTATCCCCCTCACTGTCTCCCAGTCCCCCCTCACTGTCTCCCTATCCCCCCTCACTGTCTCGCCAACCCCCCTCACTGTCCCCCAATCCCCCCTCACTGTCTCCCAATCCCTCCCCACACTGTCTCCTTATCCCCCCCTCACTGACTCCCTATCCCCCCCTCACTGACTCCCTATCCCCCTCACTGTCTCCCTATCCCCATCACTGTCTCCCTATCGCCCCCTCACTGTCTCCCTATCCCCCCTCACTGTCTCCCTATTCCCCCTCACTGTCTCGCTATCCCCCTCACTGTCTCCCTATCGCCCCCTCACTGTCTCCCTATCCCCCTCACTGTCTCCCTATCCCCCCTCACTGTCTCCCTATCCCCCCCTCACTGTCTCCCTATCCCCCCCTCACTGTCTCCCTATCCCCCCTCACTGTCTCCCTATCCCCCCCTCACTGTCTCCCTACCCCCTCACTGTCTCCCTATCCCCCCTCACTGTCTCCCTATCCTCCTCACTGTCTCCCTGTCCCCCCTCACTGTCTCCCTACCACCCTCACTGTCTCCCTATCCCACCTCACTGTCTCCCTACCCCTGCCCCCCCCCACTGTCTCCCTATCCCCCCTCACTGTCTCCCTACCCACCTCACTGTCTCCCTACCCCCCTCACTGACTCCCTATCTCCCCTCACTGTCTCCCTATCCCCCCCTCACTGTCTCCCTATCCCCCCTCACTGTCTCCCTATCCCCCCTCACTGTCTCCCCCTCCCCCTCACTGTCTCCCTATCCCCCCTCACTGTCTCCCTATCCCCCTCACTGTCTCCCTATCCCACCCTCACTGTCTCCCTATCCCCCCTCACTGTCTCCCTATCCCCCCTCACTGTCTCCCTATCCCCCCTCACTGTTTCCCTATCCCCCCCTCACTGTCTCCCTATCCCCCCTGTCTCCCTATCCCCCCCTCACTGTCTCGCTATCCCCCCTCACTGTCTCCCTATTGTCCCCTCACTGTCTCCCTATCTCCCCTCACTGTCTCCCTATCTCCCCTCACTGTCTCCCTTCCCCCCTCACTGTTTCCCTATCCCCCCTTACTGTCTCCCTATCCCCCCTCACTGTCTCCCTATTGCCCCCTCACTGTCTCCCTATCCCCCCTCACTGTCTCCCTTCCCCCCTCACTGTTTCCCTATCCCCCCTTACTGTCTCCCTATCCCCCCTCACTGTCTCCCTATTGTCCCCTCACTGTCTCCCTATCTCCCCTCACTGTCTCCCTATCTCCCCTCACTGTCTCTCTTCCCCCTCACTGTTTCCCTATCCCCCCTTACTGTCTCCCTATCCCCCCTCACTGTCTCCCTATTGCCCCCTCACTGTCTCCCTATCCCCCTCACTGTCTCCCTTCCCCCCTCACTGTTTCCCTATCCCCCCTTACTGTCTCCCTATCCCCCCTCACTGTCTCTCTATCCCCCCCTCTCTGTCTACCTATCCCCCCTCACTGTCTCCCTCTCCCCCCTCACTGTCTCCCTATCCCCCCCTCACTGTCTCCCTATCCCGCCCCCTCACTTTTTCCCTATACCCCCTCACTGTCTCCCCATTCCCCCTCACTGTCTCCCTATCTCCCCCTCACTGTCTCCCTATCCCCCCCTCACTGTCTCCCTATCCCCCTTCACTGTCTCTCTATACCCCCCTCACTGTCTCCCTATCCCCCCTCACTGTCTCCCTACCCCCCCACTGTCTCCCTATCCCCCCCTCACTGTCTCTCTACCCCCCTCACTCTGCCTCTATCCCCCTCACTCTCTGCCTCTTTATCCCTCCCTCTGCCTCTCTCTCTCACTCTCCCTCTATCTCCCTCACTCTGCCTCTATCCCACTCACTCTCTGCCTCTATCTCTCTCACGCTTCCGCTCTCTCCCTCACTCAGCCTCTTTCTCCCTCACTCTGCCTCTTTCCCCCTCACTCAGCCTCTTTCTCCCTCACTCAGCCTCTATCCCCCTCACTCTCTGCCTCTTTCTCCTTCCCTCTGCCTCTCTCTCACTCTCCCTCTATCTCCCTCACTGCCTCTATCCCACTCACTCTCTGCCTCTATCTCTCTTACGCTTCCGCTCTCTCCCTCACTCAGCCTCTTTCTCCCTCACTCTGCCCTCTCCCTCCCTCACTCTGCCTCGATCCCCCTCACTCAGCCTCTTTCTTCCTCACTCTGCCTCTATTCCCCTCACACTCTGCCTCTCTCTCACTCTCCCTCTATCTCCATCACCGCCTCTATCCCACTCACTCTCTGCCTCTGTCTCTCTCACACCCTCTCTCTCCCTCACTCTATCTCTATCTCCCCTCACTCTGCCTCGATCTCTCTCATACTCCCGCTCTCTCCCTCACTCTATCTCTATCTCCCCTCACACTGCCTCTATCTCTCTCACGCTTCCGCTCTCTCCCTCACTCTCTGCCTCTTTCTCCCTCACTCTGCCCTCTCCCCTCCCCTCACTCAGCCTCTTTCTCCCTCACTCAGCCTCTTTCTCCCTCACTCTTCCTCGACACCCTCACTCTCTGCCTCTTTCTCCCTCACTCTTTGCCTCTCTCCTCCTCTCACTGTCTCCATCTACTTCTCTGTGTCTCTACCTCCCTCTGCCTCAATTTCCCTCTCTATCTCTGTCTCTTTCTCCCTGTCTCTTCCACTCCTCTCTCTATTATATCTGTGGCAGTCTAACTGCAGCTCTCTGCCTCTTTCTGCATCACTTCTTCATTTAATTCTCTCTCTGACTTGCTGTTTTTCACTCTGTTCTTCTCTCTGTCACCATCTCTCTCTCTAGCTAACTGCCAAGCCTCTCTAATAATAATAATCACTTATTGTCACTAGTAGGCTTCAATTAAGTTACTGTGAAAACAGGATCGCAACACTGGACGAACTGACAGAGAAATTTTGGCTAGCTGGGGGAACGAGCTACGGTACCTGCAGCTCAAAAACTTCCTACGAAAGGAGACAAGGACGTACCCACAACCGCCACGACAGACACTACTGGAAGACCTACTGGACGCAAGTATCCTAGAGAAAGGGAACTGTAGCGACATGTATGACCGACTGGTAGAAAGGGACGACACCGTACTGGACTCAACAAGAATGAAATGGGAGGATGACCTGGGGATTGAGATAGGGTGGGGACTCTGGAGTGAAGCACTGCATAGGGTCAACTCCACCTCCACGTGCGCAAGGCTCAGCCTGACGCAACTAAAAGTGGTACATAGAGCCCACTTAACAAGAAACCGTATGAGTAGGTTCTTCCCGGAGGTGGAGGACAGATGAGAACGGTGCCAAAGAGGCCCAGCCAACCACGCCCACATGTTCTGGTCTTGCCCCAGACTTGTGGAGTACTGGACAGCCTTCTTCGAGGCTATGTCCAAAGTGGTGGGGGTGAGGGTGCAGACATGCCCGATAGTGGCGGTCTTCGGGGTTTCAGACCAGCCAGATCTATTCCTGGGGAGGAGGGCTGACGCCCTTGCCTTTGCCTCCCTGATCGCCCGCCGTAGAATCCTGTTTGGCTGGCGGTCAGCAGCACCGCCCAGAGCTGCAGACTGGCTGTCCGACCTCTCGGAATCTCTCCAAATGGAGAAAATCAAATTCGACATCCGAGGGTCAGACGACGGCTTCCACAGAACGTGGGAGCCATTCATGCAATTGTTCCGGGACCTGCTTGTGGCCAACGTACAAGAGGAAGAATAGTCGGGTGGCCAAGAATCAGGGGAAAATGGACGGGAATCAGGGGAAGGTAGCCGGGGGGGGGGGGGGGGGGGGGGGCTATGGGTTCATTATGGGGGTTTGATGGCAAGCTAAGGCCCAAAACCAACTGTAAATAAATGCCTATAAACATGTGCCTCGGCCATATTGGGGAATGTAAAATATGTATGCCGGCTAAAGGGGGCGGCCACAGTTGTTATTATGAAGATGCTTACCTGTAAATATACATGTTAATTTTTGCGTGTTTTTTTTCTCTCTAATAATTTGTAATATGTTGGATATAAAATATGAAAACTCAATAAAAAACATTTTATAAAACATTTTTTTTTAAAAGTTACTGTGAAAAGCCCCTAGTCACCACATTCCGGCGCCTGTTCGGGGAGGCTGGAACGGAACTCACACTGCTGGTCTTGTTCTGCATTACAAGCCAGCTGTCTTAGTCCACTGTGCTAAACCAGCCATCTACCTATTTTTATGTTGTGATCTCTCCGTCGCTCCACCTCTCTGCCTTTCTCTTTCTCTCTATCTCTGTTTGTCCTTCCCTATCTCTCGCTCTGTCTCTTTTAACTGTTGTTTATTTTGTTTTTCAACTCGAATAAAACAAATGAAATGAACAAGTGTGCCTGCTTTAGGAAAGATAAGGCAGCTGGTAGGAAAGTGTCTGAGCTATCCTGCAGGTTCCTTTCCAGAGATCAGGGGTTGGATTCTCCATCGGCCGATGCTGGAATTGGGAAACGCGATTGGGCAGAGAATCGCACGTGAGGCGGAAACCGTGGCTGACGCCGGGTGCCCGGCAGAATGCCAGGAGGAATTACCGACGGCGAGTTTCACTTGTGGTTTTAAAAATCGGGAAGAAGGCTGCTGAGGGAGAGAGGGGGTACAAAAAGCATCCAACATAGCTACAGTGTGCTGACAGTTGTACCGCTGGCTGGGGGACTTCTGCCATGGCCGGGGCGGGGATGGGGGGTTGTGGGGGGAGGGAGCAGCCATGATGTGGGCCATGGGGTCGGGATGGACGGGCGTGGAACACCATTGCCCACATGCTGCTGACTGCCCACTGCGAACTTAATGCTACAGGGCAGCACGGTAGCACAAGTGATTAGCACTGTGGCTTCACAGCGCCAGGGTCCCAGGTTCGATTCCCTGCTGGGTCATTGTCTGTGCGGAGTCTGCACGTTCTCCCCGTGTCTGCGTGGGTTTCCTCCGGGTGCTCCGGTTTCCTCCCACAGTCCAAAGACCTGCAGGTTAGGTGGATTGGCAATGATAAATTGCCCTTAGGGACTAAAAAAAGGTTAGGAGGGGTTATTGGGTTACTGGGATAGGGTGGACGTGAGGCCTTAAGTGGGTCTGTGCAGACTCGATGGGCCAAATGGTCTCCTCTGCGCTGTATGTTCTATGTGTATATGGGTGTCCTTCCAGGCCACCCCCACCCTCCCCTCCCCCTGTATCCTCTGGCTCCAGCCGACCCATCAACGGGATGGGTGCACTCCAACATAATCAATGCCATCTTTTTGGCTGGAATGAGTGTGGGGAGTGGAGTGATAAAATACGGCCACAGCCTGTTTTCAGGTCCTGTTTGTGTTGATTTTGAAGCCATAAGGATGTTGTGGGTCTTGCACCCTGTCTGACGAGGGGGGGGGGGGGGGGGGGGCAGGAGTTGAATACATTCACATCATTCTCGCTGCATTTTTTGCAGCGTTTGATCCGCGATTGTGACGGGCCAACTTTGAAATCCACTTGATTAAACAGACCGGGGAGATCAAAGAGTCCATGGCAATGCAAGAGCAGTGAAAAGTTTACACAGTGAGTGAGTTCTCCTGTACTCCCGGTGCAGTAAAATAAATATAGACTGCTCAGCACTTAACGATAAGCAATTTGAAGCCGGCTTCTCTGAACTGTTGTCAGGGCTTTAACTTCTTGATAAAACTGCTGGAACTGGCCAATATGTTAGATCAGTGAACGTCTTTCAAAGGGTTAAAGGATGATGCGATCTCTCCAAGAACATTCAACAGGGGAATAAACATCTAGCACAGGGACGCCGTGTGGGTTCTGAGTTCTTGTCCTGGGACATATTTTTGGTTGGTATCCAAAATTGGTGTCACAGATGTTTTTTATTTTTGCTTTTTAACTTTTCACATTGTTTGGGAATGTTGTGTTCTTTGAAAGCGGAAGGTCTCCTCCGTGTGTTGCTATTGTCGTCTCCCAGTCTCCCCCACACAACCCCCATTTCCCACTTGGGCCACAAGTGTGGTCCATTGGGCCGGGGAGCAGCCTGGTGAATGTATCCTGTGGGTAGAATGGGAACATGAAACCGCATAAAACATTGCAACATTTACATTGCATTCGTTATTCTTTATCGCATCTGGGTGGGCGAGAGGGGGAAGGGGAGGGGTGTTGGGGGGGGGGGGGTGGATTTTACATTTATATAGTGTCTTTCACAACCCGCAAGAGGCCCGAAAGCACGTCGCGGCCCTTTGATGTTCCGTCGTGGTTGTAATGTAGGGAGGAAGCCACTTTGTACGTTGCCACAAGCATTCTGATGGCCATTCAGAATGGTTACCAAGTGCAGCCGAACGCCATTCGGCCCGTCGTATCTCCGCCAGTTCTCCGAACGAGCCATGAGTTGAAACCTCCCCCTCCCGCCCCCCAACCCTATACATTCTTCTCTTTTCGGTAATAATCCAAAGACTTCCCTTTGGAATGCCTCCAATGAACCTGCCTCCACCACTCAAGCAGCACATTCCAAAGCTGACCACTCCCCTGGCTTCACCTTATGTTTCCATTGTTTCTTTTGCCAATGAGTTTCAATCTGTTCCCTCCTGTTCTCAGTTCCTTCCACCAGAGCGAAAGGATTTCCTTTATTTACTCTGTCCAGAACCCACCCACCCACCCCTGCCCTCTCCCCTCTCCTGATTGTGACTAAGTCACTGGTTGTTGTGGTCTGCCTGACGTTGATTGAGGGATAAACCCCCTAACGTGCTCTCATTCTAAATCACACCACAGGAGTGCAACCTTGAATCCACAGCCATCTCACTCCAAGGCAAAGCTGCTACCAACTGATTTGCAGTAAAAAAAAAGGTAGAACTTGCTTGATATGCAATGGGTAACTTTGAAATTAGGAGACTGCAACAGCCAGAGTGGCCGGGGGAGGAGGTCAGGAACACTGGCTGTAGACCAGGTACCTGGCCCACCAATCAACCTGGCATGCACGGAAACAAAAATAACTCGGAGCGAAAACCTGGGTGATTCGCATCCTCTTTACCTTAGTGGCTGACATCGATATCACATCATGTGTTGCTCTCCCTGCTGCCTTTTGCTGGGCAATTGTATTTATTTAACCACTCCAAACTGAAGGATGCCTTTCGCTGAGGCATTTTGACTAGGTGAACGGTGGTGGGTGCCAGGGTGTGGGTATGATGAAGACAACATATTTTATCGTGGGCTCTCACAGACCTGGAAGTAGGTTTGAATGACTGATTTTGGTATAAGCTAACGAGGCTGGCAGGGCAATATTGCATATTCATTGAGGATGAAATCAGAAAGAAGACGGGCAGGAACGATTGCACCGTTTTGCACAGGCACACCAGTTGGCACGGAATTGATTGTGACTGACATTTAACCAATGAAGCTGCTCGGGTGACCATTTAGAATGGCAAGTCTCTACTTAGTTGTTTTGATATTATTAATTTGTGAATCATTGCCATATTGGCGGCAGTATGGTGGGATGGTGGTTAACACTGCTGCCTCACAATACTAGGGACCCGGGTTCAATTCTGGCCTTGGGTGACTGTGTGGAGTCTGCACATTCTCTCCGTGTCTGCGTGGGTTTCCTCCGGGTGCTACATTTTCCTCCCACAGTCCAATGGTGTGCCGGTTAGGTGGATTGGCCATGCTAAATTGCCCCTTAGTGTCCATGGATGTGCAGGTTAGGTGGAGTTACGGGGATAGGGTGGGGTAGTGGGCCTAGGTAGGGTGCTCTTTCAGAGGGTTGGTGAAGACTCGATGGGCCGAATGGCATCCTTCCGCACTGTAGGAATTCTGTGGATCTATATTGGTTGGCAAGTGTCCGTGATTAAACAGATCTTCTGTCAGGTTGGGCCATGGTATTGCAAACTATGATCTTCAAAATATTAGATTCAAGGGCATCCAATACTGGACTGTGACCCAATGTGGTGAGATTAAGACAGCCAAATATGAAACCAGGTGACCATGCCATCGTAGCAACAGTTAAGCGAAGCATAGTCAGAGTGCGCAATCAGCAGGGGGCGAATGACCGAATGATTGTTTTTTGGTGGTGGTTAAGGGAGTTATGGTCTTTTTCTCTCACGTCCATAGGGTTTATTCCCGGATAGACTTTTTTGTCCTGAGCAGGGGATTGATTCCGAGGGTGCAGGATGCCGAGTACTTGGCCATAGCGATTTCGGACCATGCCCCGCACTGGGTTGATCTGGAGATGGGAGAGGCTCGGGACCAGCGCCCGCTTTGGCGCCTGGATGTGGGGATGCTGGCGGAGGAGGAGGTGTGTAAGAGGGTTCGGAGAAGCATTGAGGGGTATCTGGATACCAATGATACGGGGGAGGTCCAGGTGGGGATAGTCTGGGAGGCTCTGAAAGCAGTGATCCGGGGGAGCTGATCTCCATCCGGGCCCATAGGGAAAGAAGGGAGAAGAAGGAGAGGGAGAGACTGGTGGGAGAGCTTCTGGAGGTGGACAGAAGATATGCGGAGGCACCGGAGGAAGGGTTGCTGGGAGAACGGCGTAGGTTGCAGGCCAATTTTGACTTGTTGACCACCAGAAAGGCGGAGACACAGTGGAGGAGGGCGCAGGGCGCGGTATATGAGTATGGAGAGAAGGCGAGCAGGATGTTGGCGCATCAGCTCCGTAGGCGAGATGCGGCTAGGGAAATTGGGGGAGTGAAGGATGGGGGTGGAAATGTAGTGCAGAAGGGGACAGAAGTAAACGGGGTCTTTAGGGACTTTTACGAGGGATTGTACCGGTCGGAACCTCCGAGGGGGAGGGAGGGGATGGAGAGCTTCATGATCCGCAGTGCGGATCATATAGGCCTATCTCGCTCCTTAACGTAGACGCTAAGTTGCTGGCGAAGATCCTGGCTACCAGGATAGAGGATTGTGTGCCAGAGGTAATTCATGAAGATCAGACAGGATTTGTCAAGGGGCAGCAGCTCAACACGAATGTGCGGAGACTGCTAAATGTTATCATGATGCCAGCAGTGGAGGGGGAGGCGGAGGTAGTGGTGGCACTGGACGCAGAGAAAGCGTTTGATAGAGTTGAGTGGGGGTACCTGTGGGAGGTGCTGGAGAGGTTTGGATTTGGGGAGGGATTCATCAAATGGGTGAGGCTGCTTTACGCGGCGCCGATGGCGAGTGTAGTCACAAATGGAAGGAGATCGGAGTATTTTAGGCTCTATCGTGGGACCAGGCAGGGGCGTCCACTGTCCCCCCTGCTCTTTGCACTGGCGATTGAACCACTGGCCATGGCGTTGAGGGAGTCAGGGAAATGGAGGGGTCTGGTGCGGGGTGGGGAGGAGCACCGGGTATTGCTGTATGCGGACGACCTGCTGTTATATGTAGCGGACCCAGAGGGGGGAATGCCGGGGGTGATGGAGTTCTTAGCGGAATTTGGGGGTTCTCGGGCTATAAGCTAAACTTAGGAAAGAGCGAGGTATTTGTAGTGCACCCGGGAGATCAGGAGGAGGTTCTTGTTCTCCCGAGGTTCTTATTCCTCTTCCAGTGCTTGCCCATCATTATCCCTAGGGCCTTTTTTAAAAGGGTGACCAGCGGCATCATGGGATTTGTTTGGGCGCATGGCACCCCGAGGGTGAAGAGGGTCTTCTTGGAGCGGAGTAGAGATGGGGGGGGGCTGGCGTTGCCCAACCTCTCGGGGTACTACTGGGCAGCCAACGTGTCGATGGTGCGTAAGTGGGTGATGGAGGGGGACGGGGCAGCATGGAAACGGATGGAGAGAGCGTCCTGTGGGGATACAAGCCTGGGGGCCCTGGTAACGGTGCCGTGGCCGCTCCCTCCCACGAGGTATACCACGAGTCCGGTGGTGGCGGCTACCCTCAAGATTTGGGGGCAGTGGAGGCGACATAGGGGAGAAGTGGGGGCTCGATGGAGGCTCCGTTAAGGGGGAACCATAGGTTCGTCCCGGGGAACATGGATGGGGGATTTCAGGGATGGTATAGATCGGGCATTAGACAGCTGAGGGACCTGTTTATCGACGGAAGGTTTGCGAGCCTGGGGGAGTTGGAGGAGAAATTTGGGCTCCCACCGGGAAACATGTTTAGATATCTGCAGGTAAAGGCATTTGCTAGACGGCAGGTGGAGGGATTCCCTGTGCTCTCCGCGAGGGGGGTGAGTGACAGGGTGCTCTCGGGGGTCTGGGTCAGGGGAGGGGAAGATATCCGATATCTACAAGCTTATGCAGGAGGTGGAAGAGGCGTCAGTAGAGGAGCTGAAAACAAAGTGGGAGCGGGAACTGGGGGAACAGATCGAAGACGGGACATGGGCTGATGCCCTGGAGAGGGTAAATTCTTCCTCCTCGTGTGCGCGGCTTAGCCTCATTCAATTCAAGGTGCTGCATAGGGCCCACATGACTGGGACAAGGATGAGTAGGTTCTTTGGGGGTGAAGATAGGTGTGTCAGGTGCTCGGGGAGTCCAGCGAACCATGCCCATATGTTCTGGGCATGCCCGGCATTGGAGGAGTTTTGGAAGGGGGTGGTGAGGACGGTGTCAAGGGTGGTGGGATCCAGGGTCAAGCCAGGATGGGGACTCGCGATCTTTGGGGTTGGGGTAGAGCCGGGAGTGCAGGAGGCGAAAGAGGCCGGTGTGCAGGACTTTGCGTCCCTAGTAGCCCGGCGAAGGATTTTGCTACAATGGAAGGACGCGAGGCCCCCAAGCGTGGAGACCTGGATCAATGACATGGAGGGCTTCAATATGCTTGAGAAGGTCAAATTCGCCCTGAGAGGATCGGTGCAAGGGTTCTTTAAACGGTGGCAACCTTTTCTCGACTTTCTGGCTCAACGATAGGGTACTGGGACAGTAGCAGCAGCAACCCGGGGGGGGTGGGGGGGGGGGGGGGAAACGACGTTGATTATGTTTGCTTATTTTATTTAAATTTGATTTATTTAATTTTAGTTTATGTTTAAGTTCTCTTGTGGGGGGGGGGGGGGGTGGGGGAGTGTGATACTTGTGATGTTACGGTTTGGGGGGAATTGTGGGTGTTATGGGGCTGTTAGTTGCATATTACTGCTTGTTGCTATACTTGTTGTTATATTTTTATATTTTCTGTAAAAAATTCCAATAAAAATTATTTTTTAAAAAAGGGAGTTATGGTGACTCAAGACACCAGGGGAATTTGTTTTCCTCTGCTCAGCATCAAGGAGTCTTTAAAGTCAACCAGAAAGGGGCAAGATTCATGTCAAATTTGAAGGCAACAGCATCTCTGTGAGTCAGACACTCTCGTGGTCAGCACTGGATCGTCAGTTTGGGTTAAAAAATCAAACACTGGATAAGATATCACCATGTAGGATCAATTGTTTTATATGAACTTGGAGATGACAACATGCTAAATTATTTCAGAGATGGATGAAGAACTCTTGTAGTCGTGGACACTAAGATTATTCAACACCTCTTGCAACACTTCACCCACTCTATCCTTTAAAATATATAGTACGTAATAAAATAGATGCATACATGATATGATACATCTATAGTGCTTGTGCACTATTAATAATAGAGCAAATACCCATGCAATATACTGTGCTTAAATGGAACATATTTGCATGGGGCTCCATTTTTAACTGAGTTAAACAAGCTCATGAGGTGAATCGAGGAGATGGGAGATAAATTAAATACGCTGAAGTTTTATTTGATGGCCATTGTGGTCAGAGTGTGCAGATTTGTTTTTTACTCAAGAAATTTAAAAGATTGGGGTAGAGCCAAAAACACTGATACACGGTAAGAAACATTTTCACCTCAGAAGTTTGGCAATGACCATTTCCAACAAGACAGAATCCGACTACCTCTGCTTGACGTTTGATAGCATTATCACCGCTGAATCCCCCACCATCAACATCCTAAAAGTTGTCTTTGACAAGATGTTTAACTGGACCAGATGCATAAATACTCTAGCTACAAGAGTAGGCCAGAGGCTGGAAAGTTTGAAGCGAGTAACTCATCTTCTGACTTCCCAAAGCCTGTCCACCATCTACAAGGCACAAGTCAGGAGTGTAATGGAATACTCTCCACTTGCCTGGATGAGTGCAGCTCCAACAACACTCCAACAACACTCAAGCAGCCGACTTAATTGACACCTCATTCACAAACATTCACTCCCTCCACTACCAAAGCACAATGGCAACAGTGAGTACGATCTATAAAATGCACTGAAGGAACTCACCAAGGCTCCTTAGTTACCACCGCTGAAACCCACAACCTCTACCACAAGGGCAGCAGATGCACTGCAAGTCACTGCCACCTGCAAGTTCTCCTCCAGGTCACACACCATTCTGGCTTGAATGTACATCATCATTTCTTCACTATAACTGGATCAAATTCCTGGAGCTATGGGTGCGACCACACCAGATGGTCTAAAATAGTTCAAGAAGGCAGTTTACAACCAGCTTCGCAAGAACAATTAGGGATTGTCAGTAAATGCTTGTTTTGTCAGGGGTGCTATCTTTCTCTTCACATAGTGTTCTTGTTGTCCAAGGGTTGCAAATCATGTTTTATGCCATGATATTCACTCTGAGGCAGATCGCAGGAACTACCTTAGTCAGTATAAGGGTTGAATTCACACTGCTGGAGTTACTCTACACTACATTCTAGCCAAATAGCCTGGGGCTGGTTTAGCTCACAAGGCTAAATCGCTGGCTTTTAAAGCAGACCAAGCAGGCCAGCAGCACAGTTCGATTCCCGTACCAGCCTACGCGGACAGGCGCCGGAATGTGGCGACTAGGGGCTTTTCACAGTAACTTCATTGAAGCCTACTCATGACAATAAGCGATTTTCATTTTTCATTTTCATTTTTCAAATGAGCTAGACAACCCACTCAGTAATGCTCACAACCCACAAATGAATGAAAAGATCTGAATAATTCAATGTACCCCTGGCCAACACCTCTCCAATTTCACCCTCCGTAAACGTAATCACATCCAAAACCTTTTTGGCATATCTTAACATGCACCATCGCCCATTCACCAATCTCCCCCCTGTGCTCGCTGATCTACATTGGCTCCCAATATCACAACGCCTCATCCAAATTCCTTCCCTATTTCTGGAACTTCCTCTTTGACCTAGCATTTGGTCACCTGCCCCAACACCTCCTTATGTGGCTTGATGTCAAACTTTGTTGGTTAATGTTTCTGCGAAGGTGCCTTGTGGCATTTAACCTCATGAAAGGGGCTATACACATGGAAATACTTGACATATTGACCTGGGTCCAGAAGCATGCAATTAGAAAATGAACCCCAAACTGTCAACCTGAGACTGTAAAGATTGAGGGCCGCACATTGGCATTGAAATATTCGTTTTGACAGAAAGCTACTTTCAGCACTTGTTTCATAAAAAGTTTAAAGATAAAGTTGAATATTTGCTCAGGTAGTTCAAGAACAGCAGTTTGCATTTATCCTGTTTTTTTTTAAACATTGTAAACCGTATTCACAAGAGAGTAATTAAGTTTAAAAAAACCCAACAACGAGCCAATGAAACTGATGTCACGTTGGGTGACTAAGTGCTTCGCAAAGTGGTAAATTCTAATCAGTGCCTTAAATAAAGACAGAGACAGGGGATACAGAGGTTTAGGGAGCAAATTCCAGGACAGAGGTTTAGATGGCTGGAGGCACAGTCACTACTGATGGAACAAGGAATGGAAGAGATGGACAAAAGGCTTGAGTTGGAGGGATGCAAGGTTCAGATGAACCTAAAAAATAGGAGCAAAAGTAGGCCATTGGGCCCCTCAAGCCTGCTCCGCCATTCAACAGGACCATGGCTGATGTATTTGTGTTTCGCATTCCACTTTCCCATCTACCTTTGATTCCCTTGTCCAACAAGAATCTATCTACTAAGATTTTTTTAAAGTATTTTTAGTGGTTTTGCATTTATGATAGATAACGTTGCAAGGAACATCACACAGTAATAAAGAAATATCCACAGAATGTGTATACAAGGAAAAAAAAAACAAAAACAGATATGAGTACAAGGGTAATGTGTGTACATATACGGGGCCCCTAACTCTGGGCCTCCAGTGATCGGAATTAAAACATACCAGGGCATGTTTGGTACCACCTGGGCATACCTTGGTGCAGTTAATGTGGTCGCATCCATGTGGTTCCTTGCCCGTTGCCTCCTTTGGCTCGCTTGCCCTGTATCCTGATTTGTGTCTCCCCCCTCCTCTTTCCCTGAACCCCCTGCTCTCTCTCCCCCTCCCCCCCCATTCCCCACACTTTTCTTCTTTCGTTATCCATTTCGGTCCCTATCCTGGGAGGGATTAGGAGGGATCTGAACAGGAAGAGGAACTTAAGCAATACGTTCATCTTAATTGTCTGTACTCTCTCCGCTAGGGAGCGCAGGAGTGAGTCCCACTGCCGTAGATCTGATTCCGCACACACCCCATCCCCACACTCAGGTTCATGGGAAGGATTTCAGTCTTGCTCAGGTTGAGTTTGTAACCTGAGAAGGCTCCCTTAGAAGTTCCATTATTTCTCTCAGGCTGGCCAGGGGGTTCGAGACATTGAGGAGCAGGTTATCAGCATAGAGTGAGTCTCGGTGCTCCCCATCTCCCCTCTGGATACCTCTCCACCCATTCGCTGATCTGAAAGCGATGGCCAGTGGTTCAATTGCCAGGGTACATAGCAGCTGGGATAATGGACATCCCTTTCTCATGCCTCTGTGCAGCTGGAAGTAGTCAAAGCTGGTGATGTTCATCTGTATGCTCGCAATGGGAATGCTTTACAGTAGTTTTACCCATGAGGTGAACGCTGGCCCAAACCCAAACCGATCCAGTACCTCCATGGAGTATCTCCATTCGACTCTATCGAAGGCCTGCTCTGCGTTTAGGGAGATGATCGTCTGGTGATCAAAGGGCAGCACGGTAGCACAAGTGGATAGCACTGTGGCTTCACAGCGCCAGGGTCCCAGGTTCGATTCTCCGCTGGGTCACTGTCTGTGCGGATTCTACACATTGTCTACGTGGGTTTCCTCTGGGTGCTCCGGTTTCCTCACACAGTCCAAAGACGTGCAGGTTAGGTGGATTGGCCATGATAAATTGCCTTTAGTGACCAAAAAGGTTAGGGGGGGTTATTGGGTTGCGGGGATAGGGTGGAAGTGAGGGCTTAGGTGGGTCGGTGCAGACTCGATGGGCCGAATGGCCTCCTTCTGCATTGTATGTCTATGGTATCTCCTCCCCGGGTGGGGTCATAATCACATTCAACAGGCATCTGATGTTTGCCATTAGCTGTCTGCCCTCGATAAAGCCCATTTGATCTTCTGCAACTACCTCTGGCATGTAAGTATCCGGTGGCCTCGCCAGGGCCTTCTCCAGGACTTTGGCATCAGTGTTTAGGAGGGTGATAGGTCTGTATGACCTGCACTCTGTCTTTTTCTTTTTTAGGGATCAGTGTGGAGACCTGTGCCAGCGTGGGCAGCAGGGTCCCTTTCGATAATGAGTAATTGAACATCCCCACAGGTGTGGGGCCAGTGCTGCCGCAAATGTTTTGTAGAAGTCCACTGGGAATGTGTCTGAACCTGGTGCCTTTCCCAACTGGATGTAGTTGATGGTCTCCATGACTACCCCCAGTTCTAGTGGTGCTTCCAGTCCCTGCCTCTTTTCCTCCCTCACAACTGATATGTCTAGCCCATCGGGAAACTGCCTAATTTTTGAGTCTCCTCTGGGGGCTTGGATGTGTACAACTCCCGGTAGAAAGTCGCAACAACCTCATTGATCTTATCTGGTGCCATGACTAGCTTACAGATCCTGTCCTTCACCTGTGCTATCTTCCTCGTGGTTGCCTGCTGCTCAGCTGGTGGCCTTGTTTCCATGTTCCTAAAAAGTCCCTGGGCGGAATTCTCCGCTCCTGGGAAAAATCGTGAAGGCCGTCATGAACTCGGCCGAGTTTCACGATGGCCTCGGAGGTCGCTCCTCTCACCGTATTCACCCCCACCTGGGGGGCTAGGAGCGGCGCTCCGTTCTTCTCGGCCGCCGGGCCTTGACGCTTGGCCGGCTCCAACCCGCGCATATGCGGCTGATGTCACGACGGCTGACGGCTCAAACCCGCGCATGCACGGTGGCCATCTTCCCCTCCTCTGCCCCGCAAGACGTGGCGGCTTGATCTTGCGGGGCGGTGGAGGGTAAAGAGTGCGTCGATTTGAGACGCCGGCCCGACGATCGGTGGGCACCGATCGTGGGCCAGTCCCCTCCCGAGCGTGGCCGTGGTGCTCACTCCCCTCTCCGCCCCCCACAAGCTTCAAACAGGCCTTTGGCGCCCATGTTCACGACGGCAGCGAACAGGTGTGGTTGCCGCCGTCGTGAAACGGTCGCGAATGGCAGGCCGCCCGGCCCATCCGGGCGGAGAATCGCCGGTTGCCGTGAAAAACGGCGAGCGGCGATTCTTCCGAGCAGGGGGTGGGAGAATCGCGGGGGGTGCCAGGCCCCCTAATAATGAGTTGCCCGGCCCTCCCGCGATTCTCCCACCCGGCGTGGGGAACGGAGAATCGCGCCCCCTGTGTCTGGCAGAATTGGTGCACTACTTTCCCGTAGAGAATAGGTCAAATTCCAGTTGTCATTTTTTTTCTCTCCACCAGTAGTTCCACGGTCGAGGCCATGGAGTGTCCGATCCATCTCCAATATGGTCAATCAGCTGTTGCCCCGCCGATCTCTCCTTTCTGTCAAAGCACTCTATATGCTACTATTTCTCCCCTTATCACCGCGTTCAGTGCCTCCCAGAATGTGGAGGGTCAGGCCTCCCCATTCTGGTTGCAGGATACGTACATGTCGATCGCTTGTGACATTCTCTTGCAGAACGCCTTATCGGTGAGGAGGGCTCCAGGGGAGGTGGTGGGGGTCGGGGGGGGGGGGGGGGGGGGGTGGTGGCCGCTGGGCCTGGCCCGTCTCTAACTTCACATCCATGTAGTGTGGTGTGTGGTCGGAAATTATTATTGCAGACTGTTCAGCCTCTACCACCCCTTGAAACACACTACAAAAAAGTCGATGCTGGAGTATATGTTGTGGACTTGGGAGGAGGAGAAGTCCTTCCCCTTCGGATCGTTGAGTGTCCACATGTCTGTTGCCACCCCCCCCCCCCCCCCCTCCAAGCAGCTCCAAAAAGGCATTCAGTTTCCTTGCCATCGCCGATTGTTTCCCTGATATGGGGCTGGATTTATGATGAGTTGGTGGGAATCCAAGTTGGGGATTTCTGCCAAAGTCTTTTTGATAAAGTCTGCACCAACTCAGTTGGGAGCATATGTACTTACAAGCACCACCGGTGCCTCTTCCAGGACACCGCAGACCATTACATACTGCCCCCCTAGCAATCACCCCTCACTCCCAGATCCATCACCATAGTCATCGCTGTAAAGGTCGTCCTTCTACTAAACAGTATGGCTACTCCCCTCACCCTTGTGCCATAACACGCCTGGTAGATCTCTCCTATCCAGCTCTTCCTTACCCTCAGTCGATCCTTCTTCCTCAGCTGTGTCGCCTGGAGGAAGGCTATCTTGGCGCTCCGGCTTTTCAGATAGGAGAAGACACTGGATCTTGTCATCGGGCCGTTAACTCCCCTCACATTCCAAGTGACTATTCTGATGGGGGTTTCTATCCCCCCTTCCAGTGGGGTTAGCTATACTAACTATGTGGACGTGAGTTTCCCTTTATTTGTGGGCCATCCAGATTGGCCACTGTTGTCTTCTTTGTTCTGACACCTCCATGTGCGACCTGTTGTAACCAACATTCTACTTCCCCTTCTCTCCTCCCACTTAATACCCGACCCCCCCTACCCCCAAGCCCATCTACCCTTACTGTCCTTCCTTCCCCATTCCCTCATGCCTCCCCTTCCTTTACCCTCCCTTCTTGCCGATTTATTGTTTGTCCCCGCTTCTGCCAGGCATGCCCTCATTTTAAGAAGCTGCACCCCCCCCCCCCCCCCCCCCCCCCCCCCCACCCCCCCTCCCGCTCTGTGTATTAGCACGGTTGTTAGTTAGGGTGAGGATTTTTTTTTTGGGTTTTGGTGTCTGATTTACGGATGGAAAGGGCCTAAATTGAAGTTCCCAAGGGAGAGCCACCTTTCCTGTGACTTCAGCAATCATCTATCGACTAAGATAAAAGCAAATTACTGCATACACTGGAATCAAAAACAAAAACAGAAAATGCTCGACAATCTCAGCAGGTCTGGCAGCATCTGTGGAGAGCGAAACAGAGTTAATGTTTTGAGTCCAATATGGACTGTTCCTCTCCACAGATGCTGCTCGACCTGCTGAGTTTTTGCAGCATTTTCTGTTTTTATTTAACATTTTCTTCTTTAGCATGGTTTCATTTTTTTTGTCTTTTTATGCTCTATAAAGTTCCTTGGGATGTTTGCCTGCATTAAAAGGTGCTATAAAGATAAGTTGTTGTTAAAAATTAAACCAGAACCTGTAGACATCACATCTGTCCCATCTTATTTACAATTAAACTTTGCTAATTGCACCCCCCCTTCCCCCGGCATATTTTCCTTCCCATGTGTGAAATGTGCGTTGTGATAAATGCATTTTTCCCCCATGGCCACACTCTTTTGCACTCAGTCGCTGCTCAGTTGTTCCCAAAGGTGTAGAAATTCATCTCTGGCAGTGGCGCAAGACAAGAATCCTAGAAGACCTACTGTGCAGAAGGAGGCCCATTTGGCCCATCGAGCATGCACTGACCCTCTGAAAGAGCACCCTACCTAGGCCCACTCCCCTGCAATCCCATAATCCCAACTAACCTTTGGACACTAAGGGGCAATTTACATAGCCAATCCACCTAACGTGCATGCCTTTGGACTGTGGGAGGAAACTAGAGCACCCGGAGGAAAACCACGCACACATGGGGAGAACGTGCAAACTCCACCCAATCACCCAAGGCTGATGCTGTGAGGCAGCAGTGCTAACCACTGTGCCATCGTGCTGCACATATGCCGCCCAGAGATATTGAACCATCTGCCCATTATACACAGCGCCTGATGGTCTGAATATCAAGCGCTGCATACAACAGGCGAATGAGCCATCATTGCCTATTTGTGCCAACGCCCCAAATGAATCCCTTGCTCAATATCTCTTGTGCTGCTTCACCGGGACAAGACTGGCAGTGTCCATTTGACTTGCAATTTAATATCTAACTCACTTAAGCTGTGCAGTGTGTAACACTCTCTGAGTGAAATCGAGCAACATTGAAAGCCTTAATTCTCATTTTACCTTGCTGGATAATTCTGGATGGTTGATACGAAATTCACACAATCACAGAATTGTTACTTTGCCCCATCGTGGAGGTCACTTGCCCCATCGTATTTGCATGGGCTCTTGAGATGAGCAACTCACATAACCATTATTCCCTACCTCCTCCTCGGCACCCTGCACATTCTTCGATTTCAGACAAGAATTTAATTGCCCTATGGAGTGCTTCAATTGAACCTGCCCCCACCACACTCTCAGGCAGTACATTTCCAAAATCTGAACCAGATGAAAACTTGTCATTTCCTCTGTTACCAATTCCTGTAAATCGGTGCCTTCTGATTCTCATAATAATAATCTTTATTAGTGTCACAAGTAGGCTTACATTGACATTGCAATGAAGTTACTGTGAAAATTCCAAGTTCACCACACTCCAGCGTCTGTTCGGGTGCGCAGAGGGAGAATTCAGAATGTCCAATCCACCTAACAAACAAGTCTTTTGGGAAAAGTCAAAGGGTAGCATGGTGGTTAGCATAAATGCTTCACAGCTCCAGGGTCCCAGGTTCGATTCCCGGCTGGGTCACTGTCTGTGTGGAGTCTGCACGTCCTCCCCCTGTGTGCATGGGTTTCCTCCGGGTGCTCCGGTTTCCTCCCACAGTCCAAAGATGTGCGGGTTAGGTGGATTGGCCATGCTAAATTGCCCGTAGTGTCCTAATAAAAGTAAGGTTAAGGGGGGGGGGGTTGTTGGGTTACGGGTATAGGGTGGATACGTGGGTTTGAGTAAGGTGATCATGGCTCAGCACAACATTGAGGGCCGAAGGGCCTGTTCTGTGCTGTACTGTTCTATGTTCTACTTGTGGGAGGAAACCGGAGCATTGGAAGGAAACCCACACCAGAAGGAAACCCACCCAGACATGGGGAGAACGTGCAGACTACACACGTGTAGTCAGTGACCCAAGCCCGGAATCGAACCCGGGTCCCTGGTGCTAAGAAGCAACAGTGCTAACCACTGTGCTACCATGCTACGTGACATTATATTAATCTTAATTCAGCACATTTTTTTTTAGAACAAAAAAGTTCACATTATTTCTCCAAATATAACTTTTAGAGGGGTTAGATTTTTAAAAAAAGTCGTACCGGTTTTGTATTGTTAACTGCAGATAATTAAAGCCAACCACAGTTCATTTAAATGTAATTGTGTATGTTGCCACTGATTATAATCTGTGGGGAGGGGAGGATTTGTTTTAACAACACAGCCAGCGTGGGGAGTAGTGTGAAAAGAAGGTTGTTCAGGGAGCTCTTTGATGAAGTGAGATCAAAGAGAATTGTCAAACTGCACTAACCTCGTCTTAATCAGGTTTCCAGGGGATGGCGTTTATACAAACACGCCACTCTGTTAGTTGTTTCCCCTCTCCCTATTGACTGCTACTCAATAAAACATTGAGCTAAGGTACATCTAATCCTTATTAAGATGCTTGGCTGCCAAACTAATCCATTCAGACTACAGTGGCTTCTCGTAAACTCCCGAAATACACGTCGATTTTGATTAGAATTGACAGAGACTGGACAAGATTTGGAGCTGAACAGGGAACCCTAAGCAGAAAGTGGATAGGTAACGCCACCTCGTGGTTCCCAGCGCATTCAGTGATCATCAATCAGTTCACCCCGGCTTCCCATTGATTTGGTGTTCAAGTGGCACTTGCAAGTCACCGTTTATCGCATGCTTTCCATCGCTTGTGTCTGTCGCCCGTTAAGAATAAATGACTTACTGCAGGTCAATTGGGAAACAGGCAAGCTCTTTCCTCACTCAGATTGAGTGGTTTTGCGAGGAGAATATGCTGGCCGCCAGGAAAGATTGCCAGCAAAAAGCGAGGCGATGTGGTTATTCTGCTGGGTGGAATTGGTGGCGGGACACTGGAGCGTGTTCGATGTGCTTTATGTTATTTCGCTGTTTCCCTATTGCCAATGTTTCTTTTATTTTGGTCACATCGTGTTTTCTGCAAAATGCCTTCAATGAAATGTTCCCGGTTTTAGTTCGTCCAAACTGTCCTTTTTTCTTTCATTTCCTGTTGCTTCATCTGAGGGGTAGGTTAGCCTGCAGTGTGCAAAATACTTAAAAGGAAAATCATTTCCTCGCAGTCTAGTTCCTTCAGCAAAATACTGGTGTTCCAGACATTCTCAGTAGAAAAAAAGGTTTACATTTATATCGTGCTGTTCACAACTGCAGGCCATATCAATGCAGCACTTTCTGAATTGTCACTGTTGTAATGGAGGAAGGCGGCAGCTAAACTGCACGTGGCCACCCCCCAAACATATGAACATATATGGCATGAAGGGTGGTGGAGTGGTGAGCACTGCTGCTTTGCGGGACCGAGGGTCTGTGTTTGATCCTGGCCCCGGGTCACTGTCGGTATGGAGTTTGCACATTCTCCCCGTGTCTGCGTGGGTCTCTTTACCCCCCCCCCCCCCCCCCCCCAAAACTGTGCAAAGTACCTGGATTTTCTAAATTGCCCCTTAATTGGGGGGAAGTAAGAATTGGGTACTTTAAATATATCTTTTAAAACCATGAACATGTGAATTAGGAGGAGTACGCCCCTCGAGCCTGCTCCGCCATTCAACAAGATCATGGCTGATCTGACCTTTCCTAAAGTCTACTACAATGGTTTCCAACCTTTTCCTTTATCTGGAACATAGATCATCATCAGTAGTTGTTGCGGACCACAATGTGCATAAGCTGTTTTAAACATATTTTACATCGCCTACAGCTGATGGGAGTATATCAACAGGTAATAAAAATGCAGCTGTTTCTAATAGTTTATGATGCATACTCACAAATATATTGTGGATCATATTGCACAGGGGATGTTTTAGGCAAATTACATTGAATAATAATGTAACATCGATTATAATACATACAAAGTATACTCTTTGCCACCCCTCCCTCCTCCCCCCCCCCCCCCCTGCCACCAGGGACCACCTGCAGTACTCTTGCAGACTAGGACCACTGCTCTACTGGATACAAGCCTAACCTCTCCAACCTTTCCCCATAAGACAACCCACCCATTCCTGGTCTTGTAAATCTTTTCCAAACTGCTTTTAATGCATTTACATCTTTACTTAAATAAGGAGATCAATACTGTACACAGTACTTCAAATGTGTTCTCACCAAAGTCCTGTACAACTGAAGCATAACTTCCCTATTTTTGTAATCCATTCTCCTCACAGTAAGAATAACATTCTGTTAGCTTTCCTAATTACTCGCTGTGCCTGTGTACTAGCCTTTTGTGAGATTTCAATGTGAGAATGAGCAAACGCTGTTTTAGATTGGGTGGCATGGTAGCACAGTAATTAGCACTGTTGCTTCACAGCGCCAGGGACCCGGGTTCGATTCCGGGCTTGGGTCACTGTCTGCGGAGTCTACACGTTCTCTCCGTGTCCTCCAGGTGCTCCGGTTTCATCCCACAAGTCCCGAAAGATGTTCTTGTTAGGTGAATTGGACATTCTGAATTTTCCCTCAGTGTACCTAAACAGGTGCTGGAGTGTGGAGACTAGGAAATATTCACAGTAACTTGATTGTAGTGTTAACGTAAGACTACTTGTGACACTAATAAAGATTATAATAATTATTAATGAAACAATATGAAAGCAGTTTAACGTTCAGCTGCAATGTATTCGGCTGGGAATGTGTTTCGAAGAAGTTGCATGTCAACCTCTATTTTTCATCCTCATGTCAATGATCATAAAGCTTCAGTACAGCAACTGATTTGGTAGGGACCCAAAGAGTGTCCTCAAAGAAAGTAATAACTGACCATCTTATCACTTTAGTGGCACAGCTGGACTGCCATTAGTTTTTAGAATCATAGAGCACCTACAGTTCAGAAGGCCATTCGCCCCATCGAATTTGCAACGACCCTCTAAGAGCACCGTACCTAGGCCCAATCCCTCACCCCATCCTCATAATCCCACCTCGGGGCAATTTACATAGCCAATCCACCTAACCAGCACATCTTTGGACACTAAGGGGTGATTTAGTATGGCCAATCCAGGTAACCGGCACATCTTTGGACTGTGGGAGGAAACCGGAGCACCTGAAGGGAACCCACGCAGACATGGAGAGAAAGTGCAAACGCCACACAGACAGTGACCCAAGGTCGGCATAGAACCTGGATCCCTGGCACTGTGTGGCAGCAATGCGAACCACTGTGCCATCATGCCGTGTGGTAGTTATGGGTTCATCTTGTGTATGTGGCATTTTGCCTCACTGAAGTAAGAGACTTTGGTCCATCCCCTGCTGGTAGTCTCAACGCATTGAATTTGCAATGGCCACAGCATAACTCTAGATTAATGCAAAGCTGCAGTTTAAAAATATCCATATGTCATCTTTCCTGTTCATCAGTATGGAAACCTTGCCAACAGGGAGAAGAAATCAGAAATTGAGGCCAGTGCTACACTATATATGTAAACATTTTAATTAATGGTCTGAAGACATATGTGGCGTGTGTCAGATTTCCAACATGCAATGCTAATTTGTAGGGTTTCCCTGAGCAATGCAAGACAAAAGTCATACTGGAGTGGAATGCTATATATTCATGTTATATATATATATATATATATCAAATTTTGCTATTTCAAGAACATAAATTAGATTCAAGTATAAATTTTTGATTTCATTATTGTGATCTTGCTGAACTCTACAAGGAGCACCAGTGAATCTTTCCTGTTCATCATTGTTATATGATTGTAATCTGTTTACAAAACAGGATAAATTGCAGTTACTTGTCTGTGGGTATGATTGTTTATTTGTGAACATTTGTCTCAATTCACAGGAGTAATAACAACATTTTCAAAAAGTGCAGCAAGTGTTAAATGCAGAATAAGAAAATATTCTTCAGTGCAAAAGTTAAAGCATTAATTCTGCTTTGGCAGAAGTCAGACATGGAAGGGAAAACCTCCACATGCTTCACATTTGTTCGCCGGCAAATCACTTATGCTTAACATCTGCTTCTGAATGACATTAAAGTTAGAATTTAACAAATTCAGTTGCCCTTGTTTCATTTGCGCAATTCCCAGTTTACAATGTATTACCTTTCTATCAAACTATGACTCTGCATTGCTCTTACCCCACAATCTTAACATCCTGAGTAAGAAATCTAATACGGTTATGGTTAAGCCTCTGGACTAAGCAAAATTCAGCAGGGTAGGTGGTTTGGCCACAATAAATTGCCCCTTAATTAGGATAACAGAATTGGGTACGAAGCAAAATTCAGTTGAAACCATCTAGCCTGGAAAGCAATGTCAATGTTTTCTAATCTTGTTTTGCAGACCATCGTTAAAAAAAAACATATCTCGGTTCTCTCATTGCTTTGCACTCTGAGAAGTATATTTAGAATTGATCATCACATTATATTCCAGTCCCTCCCAAGCCAGCTATGTGAATGAACAGCACATTCTCTTCATTCAGTCACAAGCCAAAGGTCCTCCTTTTGTTTGCTTTGGTGAGTAAGCCTATGGCTACAGTAATTTGACCCGGCCTCGACAATAACGGAGCAGGCTACAGAATGCAAAGGAAATAAATATCCTCCTAGGCTTGTTTTGTCCTTTATCTCAGCAGCTGCTCACCCCTGTGGCTTGGAGTGAATAACTGAGCATAGAACTTAGTCTGATTTTAAGATTAATCGCGATGTTGTAATGAACTTGATTTTGTTCCACTTTTTCCTTTTGCTGACCCTGCCTGCATTATGTGGGGAAGATCACTTATTTAACTTTTGTCAATGTTTTTTGTCAGGGGTGAGGGGAGGGGTGGTTAGTTTCTTCTGCCAGTTTGACTGAAAAATAAATAAATTTAGAGTACCCAATTGATTTTTTCCAATTAAGGGGCAATTTAGCAGGGCCAATCCACCTACCCTGCACATCTTTTGGGTTGTGGGGCTGAAACCCACGCAAACACGGGAAGAACGTGCAAACTCCACACGGGCCGTGACCCAGAACCGGGATCGAACCTGGGACATCGGTGCCGTGAGGCAGCAGTGCTAACCACTATGCCATCATGCTGCCCCCGGTTTGAATATTTGTTGAAATTAGTTTTCATTACCTCAAATATGAAATCTTCCAGGGGCAGCATGGGGGCACAGCAGTTAGCATTGCTGCCTCACGACGCCGAGGTCCCAGGTTCGATCCCAGCTCTGGGTCACTGACCATGTGGAGTTTGCACATTCTCCCCGTGTTTGTTTGCGTTTCAGCCCCACAACCCAAAGATGTGCAGGGCAGGTAAATTGCCCCTTAATTGGGAAAAAAATGAATTGGGTACTCGAAATGTATTTATTTTTTAAATGTGAAATCTTCCATGAACCGGCCCAATCAGACAGCATTATTGAATGCAATCTATTATTTCCATTAAAAAGTGCTCTTCAAGGGCAGCGTGGGTTTCACCCCCACAATCCAAAGATGTGCAGTGTAGGTGGATTGGCCACGCTAAATTGCCCCTTAATTGAAAAAAATGAATTGGGCACTCGAAGTTTATAAAATAAAAAGTGCTCCTTAGTGGCTTCAAGTGGTAAACCACGCCGTAGTATTAATGCAGCTGAAAATGCCTTTAATACCAGAAAAATAGGAATTTATAATATGTGATCAGTCTTCCTCCTGTAAGTAATCTGATTTAATGTCAAGTCAAAGTCATGGGGGGATTAACCATGATTAATACTGCTTATTTATTTTTGCAAAAAATCCACTATCAGCTGTATTCATCAAAATTGCATCTGGTCACCACACTTAAACATATCAAGGACAATTTTAGAGGTTGTTTTATAATGTTGCCCAAGTGCACTGGATCAGTGACAGATTTTGCAGTTATTATAATGATAATAATCTTTATTAGTGTCACAAGTAGGCTTACATGAACAGTACAATCAGGTTACTGTGAATATCTCCTCGTCTCCATACTCCAGCGCCTGTTTAGGTACACTGAGGGAGAATTCAGAATGTCCAATTCACATAACAAGCACGTCTTTCGGGACTTGCGGGAGGAAACCGGAGCACCCGCAGGAAACCCACACACACACAGGGAGAACGTGCAGACTCCGCACAGTGACCCAAGCTGGGAATTAAACCTGGGTCCCCAGCGCTGTGAAGCAACAGTGCTAAGAACCACTGTGCTACTATGCTGCCCTTGATATGCCAATCAGTGTGTTTAAGTGAAGAACTCAAGCACACTGGCAGCAAGGCCAGTTTTGGGCATTGTTGTGGAAATGAGACTTGTTCCAGTTTTTAGAACTAGTGCAAAAGATTTGTGGAAACTCTAGTTGAGAAGAATACAACTGGTGCTTAAAATTCTCCACTGGTTACATCAATATTAGGTAAATTGCACCATAAGAACAAAGCGATTGGAAATTCCAGACCCATTGTACTTTGTTACCTCCTCATTCCTTCCCTTGCTACATTAACTTACATCTCACGCAATGTTTTTTCTTATCTTGCTATCCTGTTCTCATTCTTTATGATCACCTCACCCTTTAGCATTACAGCCTATTCCCATCCTTATGTGTACACTCATCATTCCCATGTGTCATCACGCCGACCCAGTCTGTATGGAAACATTTATTCACTGATTTTTAAGGGGTAATTTTTCAGGCTGTTATTTAAACATCAGCATTGTGACTCCAAGTTTTTGTATATAGTTCAAAAGTAATCATCTTTATTTCAGCTCTAGAAAGTATATAACAGGCACTCTGCATGGACAGCTGCAGGAAGATACAGGACAAATCAGGGACAATTAAATATGTAAAAGTTTGAAAATCTACAACCAAAGGAGTGCAAGAAGCCTGTGAACAGCATTCAGTGACAAAATATACATTTTGACAAATTTGCCATGCTCGTTTATCTAAAAAGGTTAAATTGGAAACAACTCCCAATGAATACTTCATATAAATTTCTAAATGTTCAGTGAATTTGATGGTAAACTTCTTGTTAGAGGCAGGAAATATAGATCTTCAAAGTGGGTGTCAGCTAATATGCTAAATCAATGATTAAACTCAGTATTTTGATGAGACTTAAGTTTTACAGATATTATTCTGAAAGGTTTTGAATTGTCAGCCAAAGCTACATTTATTGCAATTTGACTACATTAAGGAGATGATTTCACCCTAATTTTTGCAACGCAGGTAAATTAAAATAAGATGGATTTGCATATACAATGAAATCAGCCAAAGCAACGATAGTAATAGTCATGAAACTTTTTCTTGTTGCATGTGCACACATTTCACAGAAATGATGCATTACGTCATCACCAGTTTCACAGTTTCTCTAAAATAGAACATAATAAATGGTACCACAGGATGCTTACTGCAAAGTCGTGCATCATGTTTAAAAAAAAGGCCTATTAAACCTTACAGAAGATGGAATTTATACAGAAGCCAGCTAAGAAGGACTGATCCTTGAGGTTTTCCTGTTTTGTTTTGTTTTAAGTTAACGCAGCATGAGACCAAATTTATGAATCTGTTTGGATGCCATGTTTTTAAGGCACTTGAGACAATGCCAAACCTAGTCTAACCTATGGGAGAAATGATCTTTACAATGTTTCTGAAATCTTAGGCCGAAGCCTTCAGCTTTCTTTCTCACAGTTCAGCAGTGTAGGGCTGTATTATAAAATGGGAAACATACCAAGTAAGTTTAAAAAGAAAAGGTTAAGTCACACCAAACGCACCAACACCCAAATCATGTCTGCTTATTTACAGTAATATGGAGCTTGTGGTCCAATTAAATAAAAACAATAATAGATAATTACATTTTAAAAATATAAAGCTGAAAATGCGATAGAGTCTCTTGACCCACAGGGGTTTACAAGTGTTTGATTGCTACTTCGCATGAGATTGTATCTAGAGCTTCCCCCTTTACTTTTAGCAAATGTATTTCAGGTGTTCCCCCAACCCAAGTTCCCTCCATTGTTTTGATTTTCAATTTTCTTAATTTACCAGAAACAGAACATGCATGATGATCCTAACACCCTTTTGATTAATACATTAGACACAAGGAGCAAACATTGGTAAAGACAAACCGCCCAAACACATAAAGTTCCAGATTTAATCAGGAGTGGTAGTTGCACCATTTATAAATATGAAAAAAGGTCATTCGGAAACCATGTTCATCTTTTATTTTTACTTCTGCGTGAGTTTGTGTTCTCAATGAAATATCGGCCATTTCTGGGGAAAGGTGAAGCATTTCACACCTACAGCTTACAGAAATGTTACGGTGGTTTCTAAATTATAATCCGAGGCATATCCAGGTGAGATATGACTGTTCCTGTAAAGCCTTCCGTAACACATATTCCCATGTTTTTCCGTGGAGTACATTTCTGTAACTAATGACAAAACTTTAAATTCACAGTGGCAGCTTGTTAGTGTTGATACTGAGGGTGAGAAATGGGTTCTAAAGCATATTCTTAACCCGAGTAACATTATCGGATGGCTGGTAATGACCAGTCTTTCTGCCCTTAGTGAAATCTCTCCTCATTTCCTTCTTCTTTTGCTCCCTTTAGTGGTGACATTCTATGGTGACACAGAGGAGCAGGTAAAGAGAGAACATCCGCTGTTGCTAAAACTCCTCTTGCAACCTCAGCATGTCCCAAAATACATTTGCAGCCAATCAAATGCTTCTTGAAAATAGTAAGAAGTCTTACAACACCAAGTTAAAGTCCAACAGGTTTGTTTCAAACACGAGCTTTCGGAGCACTGCTCCTTCCTCAGGTGAATGGAGGAAGGTCACCTGAGGAAGGAGCTGCGCTCCGAAAGCTCGTGTTTGAAACAAACCTGTTGGACTTTAACCTGGTGTTGTAATACTTCTTACTGTGCTCACCCCAGTCCAACGCCGGCATCTCCACTTCTTGAAAATAAAGATTTGTCACTGTTGTGATGTAGGAAACGCAGCAGTGAATTTGTGCACAGCATGGTCCCACAAATAGTAATGAGAAAAATAAGCAACTGATATTTTTCGGTGATGCTTTTGAGAGATAAATATTGGGCAGGATTTTTTGTAAAAAGTTCAGTACTTTCATACCATCCATTTAGAAGTTGTGAGTTGGGAGGGAGGTCTGAATTCTATTTGAGGACATCTTAAATTTAAAAAGTCAGCGGTTAAAAAAACCATATATCTTTGACAGCATTACTCGAGAATGCTGACTGTAATAACAAATTATCGGATACAGTTTCCATGAACCCATAGTTTTCAGCTAGCATTTAAACCCAGTGACATGTCAAACAGAAATAATTATTATTCAAATGTATCTTCAGGCAGAATCTGACCTTCAGTTTTTCTGCCAATTTTACATTGCAGTACAGAGAAATATTTTTTTTTGCCATTTACAGGGTATAGAAGATCATTTCAATATTAATTGATCAGGCAGGGGTGGGTGGGGAAACAGGCCCTGATAGCATCAGCAGTTGTGCTTTGTGTTTATAAATACGTGATGCCACATTTAAATATATTGCTGAAACCGTCAGTTAATATCCAGACTAATAATGAATGAAGTGACTTGACATAAAAAGTGGTTGACCGATAGTTTTACAGGTCCTACCCAGTGGTACATAAACACTGGCTTGTCGCACACAGTAGTGTGTGCACTTGCACTGAGGAATGAGAATGTCCCAAATTCAATTCCATAGCAACAAACATAGACCCGTGAATAAAAATCCCCAGAATAAATACCTACATTTGTCTTTTTGTTTTAATTAGAAAAAAAACACAAGATTTAGAATATGTTTACTGATTTGAAATGACCCATTTTTACCTTTTGAGTATTAATTGGTCTCCGGATCAAAGCACGAGGAACCTCAGTGAAGAAAAAGCCTTACGTGTATGCTAAAACAAGTTGCTCTAGGACCACCATCAAAGTTGCTATATTTTGATTCAAACATAAAAATGTTTTTTTTTTAAAGAACACCATTCCAATTCTCTAATGGCATAGCTCCTAATGCCACCATCGTGAGTGTGGCGGGCATTAGTTGAGGCATCATGGTGACCCAGAGCACTAATCCTCTTTCATGTTTCTTTTCCATTGACTGTTAGTCTCTTTTTTTCCCCCTTTTTTTTAACCAAGATGCTGTCCTAGGCAAGGCAGAAGCAAGTTTGAAGGAAAAGATTTAGAAATCTGCATCCCATCCGGAGTTATCGTCAGGAGGTGGGTCATCATTGTCTTCGGGGAAGCTGTCAAAGTTGCTTGTGTCTGTTGGAGATGTGACCTGCAAAAAAAGAAACATTGTGTCATTCTTCAATCGGGGATTCAAGATGGGGAATTATTTCCCAATCCTCTCATTGCCTAATAAAGGCTCGCAAAGCTGCATCATGACATTATTCTTCAACAAAGACAGCTTATATTTACACTGCCTTTCAAAACCTCAATGTTTCCCAAATACTTTACAGTAGAGAAAATATTTTTGACATGTAGCCACGACTGTAATGCAAAACTGTGGCAGCTAATTTTGTTTTTATTCTTTCAGGGAATGTGGATTTCATGGACAAGGCCTATCCCTAGTTGACATTGTTTTGTAAACCACAACCCGAGTCGGAATCAAGTTGGTAAAAAGAAAACCAGTTTATTGCAAAGCAACTATATTTACAATATACAACAGCTCCAAGTCGGTCTGCTCTGTTGGTTCCATACCTGGCTGACTTTATATTGAGCTCAATCATGAATGTCTTTGGGCTCTTAGCAGGTGATCTCGTACTTGGCGAGACTCACAAGGAGACTGATTTCTCCAACCTCGTAGGTCCCATGTGGGTAATAACACATTAAGAAGGTATGGGAGAGCCATCTTCTTGAACTACAGTCCATGTGGTGGAGGTACACCCACAGTGCTGCTGGGAAAGGAGTTCCAAGATTCTGACCCAGCGACATTGAAGGAATGGTGCAATATTTCCGGGTCAAGATGGTGAGTGGCTTGGATGGGAGCTTGCAGATGATGGCGGTCCCATGCATCTGCTACCCTTGTCTTTTGAGGTTTTTGATGTCACAGCTTTCGAAGCTGCTGTCGAAGGAGCCATGGTGAGTTGCTGCCGTGCATTTGTATATGGTTCCACTCGGCGTTGGTGATGGAAGGAGTAAATTTTTTAATTGGTGGATGGGATGCTGATAAAGTGGGCTGCTTTGTTTGGGATGGTATCGAGCTTCTTGATTATTTTTGGTGCCTCACTCTTTCAGCCAAATGGAGAGTATTCTGTCACATCCCTGACCTGTGCCTAGTGCATGGCGGACAGGCTATAGGGAATCAGGTGGTGAGTTACTCTCCACAGAATTCCCAACTTCTGACCTGCTCTTGCAACCACAGTATTTATATGGCTAGTCAAGTACTGCTTTGGGACAATGGCATCACCCAGGATGTTTATGGTGGAGCTATATGTCAAGAGGAAATGTTTAGATTCTCTCTTTTAGGGAATTGCCTGACCCTTGTGTGGCACAAATGTTATTTGCCCCTTGTCAGTTCAAGCTGGAATGTTTTTCAAGTCACTCTTGCTGCATATAGACATGGACTGCTTCAGTATCTGAGGAGTCGTGAATGGTGCAGAATAATGATGGAGGGAAGGTCATTGATCAAGCAGCTGAAGATAGTTAGGCATACCTGGCTGACTTTATATAGAGCTCAATCATGAATGTCTTCACCTATGTCTTCAAACTATGTTTGGATCAAGGCTGTAAGGAGGTCAGGAGCTAAGTAATCTTGGCTGAACCTATACTAAAGCATCAACAAGATCAGTTACTGTTGTCTAAGTGCCACTTGTTAGAATTGCCAGTGACACCTCCTATCACAGTAGGCTGAGGGGGTGGTAATTGGCTGGATTGGATTTATCCTGCATTTTGTGGACAGGATGCACCTGAGCAATTTTCCACATTGTCGGGTAGACGCCAGCTGTACTGGAACAACTTGGACACGGCCATCGCTAAATCTGGATTTTTGACAGGGCAGTAACCGCTGCAAAGAAAGCTCCCACAAAGAGCAATGTGATCATCTGTTTTAGTGATGTTGTTAAGGGGTAATTATTGGTCACAACACTGTGGATAATTCCCCTCCTCTTCTCTGAAAGAATGCTTTGGAATCATTTACAGTTACCCAAGGCCATTATGGAGCAGATTTTAGAAGCTGATTCTCCTGCCAGAGAGCTTCCTACAGCTGGATTATGAATTGAGCAGTTGTGCGGAATGTTTGTTGTGTTACACAGGATTTTCTAATCATCTGGGGATGCGATGGCAAGGGAGGTGGGTGGGTGGGGGGGTACCTGGAAGTACCCCAGAAGGTGAGCTGTGGGACCCTCTGGAACTGTCCAGGCAAGTATTGCATGGGAATTTCCTGGGAAGTTTAAACTTCCATGAAACAATTACCCTGAATTGGGAACCTTCCAAAACTCCAATTCAAACTGGAGCGTTCACATGGTTCCCACACTTATCAGAATAGTTTCCCAGGAAACGTTAAAATGATTAAAATCATTTCAGGGTAACTTTGTTCCAGACCTTCCTTGACCCCCACCCCCCTTCCGACATCCACATCCCCCGCCGATTACACCCCCACCCACCACTACCATTCCAACACATCAACCAACCTGAACTACCCTCACGACCCACTGACTACTCCCAACTTCCTGATTAATCTTCGAATGCTTAACTTAACCACTCCTCCCCCAATTACCCTCCTGATGACCCCCTGACTCCGGCTCCACGCCGCAACCTCCTCCCACAGCACCCCCCCTCCCCCCACAAGCCTCAGCCCTCCAACAACCCTCCCGACACCCGAATTACCCGTGCAGCTACTCACCACCTGTTACTACCCTTCCAAATATCCACCACCGCCCGCACCCCCCACCTTGACCATCAACACCCCCCCCCCGACCATCCTCACCCACTTACCTTACACACTCAGATGCCCCCCCCCCCCCCGGCTTCTCAAAGTTGCTGCGAGTTTCAGCTGCCAGAAAGCGGTAAGTTTAGTGCCATAAAAAGGGGCCATAGTTTCATTGCCCTATGACACTCTTGCCCTGTACTAGGAGGGCTCCAGAGCAACTGCGCTGAACATGTCTACCTGTCTCAAGATGGAGGATCAGATGAGAATTGAGCAGCTAGCAGCCTGGATAAGTAAAAAGAAACGTGTGATGATATGCATAAGCAATCATGTAAATAGTAATGTATACAACCTCCAACCAGCAGGTGGCAGTAGAGAACTACCAGGTGACTATACATCGAGGTTTCTGGAGATAGTTGTGATAGTGGACAGACATACTTGCAGTAGCTCGAAGATAATTTATTATAGTTAGTAGTTTTTTGATATATTTCTCACAATTATCTATTCCACACATTTATTTAATAATAAATATTTAACTAGTCAAGAACGAGACGTTCTATTGTGCATGATTCCTTTTGGCCAAGCACCAGAACATAACAGAACAGAGCTGCAATCCAACGGTGATTGTCACTCATCGGAAGTTTGTTATGTTAAGGGGTGGAAGATTAGGCTGGGCATGGTAACCTCCTGATGTGCAGTCCTGAAACACAAAGCTTCTGTCGAAAACCTACCCACATAGCTGAGAACGTTGGTGTGCCAAACGTAGCAAATGAATGGCACCATGTTCTCATGACATTGCGGGCAGCACGGTGGCACAGTGGTTAGCACTGCTGCCCAATGGCGCCGAGGTCCTAGGTTTGATACTGGCCCTGGGTCACTGTCCATGTGGAGTTTGCACATTCTCCTCATGTCTGCGTGGGTTTCACCCCCACAACCCAAAGATGTGCAGGGTAGGTGGATTGGCCATGCTAAAGTGCCCCTTAATTGGAAAAAATTAGTTGGGTACTCTAAATGTATTTTTTAAAAATTCAAAAATGTTCTCATGACATTGCATTGCCCATCATTTGAAAGCATTTGTAACTCATTTAAGACAATCAAGACACTCTGCTCTCAAAGTAGATGAAGGTCACAAGGGTGCATCTGAAATGTGCTGCCTGAGTTTGATCGATAAATTCAGCTGGGAACTGGATTATTATCTGAAAGGATGGACTGCGCAGGGCTGGAGGGAAGAAGTTGAAGAAATGGCACCAAGGGTAATTGTTCCTTCAGAAAGCCAGCACAGACACAGTGGGACAAATTGCCTCCTTCTCGACATGTAACCATTCTGCGATTCTGTAATACGAGCATGTTGAAATAAGACATAGGAGCAGATTTAGGCCACTCGACCCATCGAGTCTGCTCCACCATTCAAACATGGCTGATATTTTCTCATCCCCATTCTCCTGCCTTCTCCCCATAACCCCTGATCCCCTTATGCAACCTCTACACTCACCAATTTGGGATTATATCATCATACCAGCGTCAGTCCTGGTTCAGTGGAGGAACTCTTGCCTCTGAGTCTGGAGGTAATGTGTTTATGCCCACTCCAAAGACGTGGGGCGGAATTCCCCTGCCTTCCAGCCACGTGTTTCTCAGCAATGGGAGGCGGCACACCATTCTCTGGTGGCGGAATTCTCTGCTCCCACTGCTGTCAATGGGATTTCCCATTGAAGCCGTCCCACACTGCCGAGAAACCCACAGTGTGGCGCACTACCGGTGGGACCAGAGAATCCTACCACCAGCAAATGACTGGAATACTTTGTGACATCAGCTGCAGTGCAGTGTGAAGGGAGTGTGTCATTGTCTGAGGAGCCATCTCTTGGATGAACCTCTAAACTGCCTGCTCACCCATCTGGACCTAAATGATCCAATGGCACTATCTCTTTTTTTTTCTTTTTAAAAAAAATTTAGATTACACAATTATTTTTTCCAATTAAGGGGCAATTTAGCGTGGTAAATCCACCTACTCTGCACATTTTTGGGTTGTGGGGGCGAAACCCACGCAGACACGGGGAGAATGTGCAAACTCCACACGGACAGTGACCCAGAGCCGGGATCGAACCTGGGACCACAGCACCGTGAGGCAGCTGTGCTAACCACTAGGCCACCGTGCTGCCCTTTATGGCACTATCTCAAAGATCAGGGGAGTTCAGCCAGTGTCCTTCTCCAAATTTATATCACAACCAACATCACTTTTAAAAAAACTGTTTGTGGGATCTTGCTTAGTTTCTCTACGTTACAACAGTGATTACACTTCAGAAGTACTTTATTAGCTATGAACTGATTGGACAGAACCTAAAGTTAAATATCGGACATATAAAGAGGAATTGTAACTTGAAAATCGGGCAGCGTTGGAACAGATGGATGATAGTTTAAAGGGCTAAAACTCTGAAACCTAACCCTAAACCACTTTCAGTTTCATTGGAGGTGGGATGAGGAATGGACAAGCAAACCACTCCGAGGAGACGGATTGACACTTTGAATGTGATACTGAGGCTGAGTAATAAAGATTATTATTGTGTGTTACATCTGTATTCACGATTTGAAAATTACCTGTGGGTTGCTCGGTGCTATGTGCCTGAAATGATTTCGCTAGTTAAGTCTAGGTGAGGAAATGCTGGATCAGGAGGTAACTGTTTTTCAACCTGTCAGCTAGATCCATAGTGCCTGACTGATCAACCCTCTCCCCCCACACACACACTCCATCATCAGTAATCTCTTCCAATCTCCCCCTGCCCAGAAGCCTCTGTCCTCTAACCTCATTGAGAAATTCTCCCTCACCAAACCCCCCCCTCCCCCCCCCCCCCCCCCCCCCCCCACCTCCCCTCTCAGGGTTTCCACCTCCCCCATCAGGTTTCTGATCTTAACCCAGAATCACAGACATCTCTCCAGAGACTTCCAACCACTGCACTCAACAGACAATGGGACCTGACTCCCTGGAGTTGGACATCAGCCCCGGCCCACTCGCAAAACAAATAGGCCAGCCCTTCCTTCCTACCAGGATCAGAGACCCCCCTCCTCCCCCACCTCCCTGGTCAGTGCTGCATCTTGTGGCCTCTTCTGGTATGCTCCCTGCTCAATTGGACATTGAGCCTATTAATCGACTCTGCTGCTTCCTTCTGGCTTGACCCCGCCAAACTGGAAGAAGGTGGACCTTTTGCCCAAACAAAGAAATGTGGAGGAAGATAATCTTTGTACTAAGGGCTATCCCAGAGAAGGGTGGATGAACTGAAAGATGCTCAAAGGCATTTTGTTTCTGAGAAGGTGGAATCAAAAAATAATCTCAATAAAAACCCATAAAAATCAAAATGATGTGAGAAAATGATGGTAGAAAAGAGGAAGAAAAAAAAAAAGGACGAACTACAAATGCTGGAAATCAGAAATAAGATTAGAAATAACATAACAGACAGCCAATACCAGAACTGAATTGAGATGGGTTAAAGCCCCCAGATACAGTCACCGCCTGCCCCATGTGGTACAGTGGTTAGCACTGCTGCCTCAGCTCCGGGGACCTGGGTTCAATTCCGGACTGTCGATGTGGAGTTTGCACTTTCTCCCGTGACTGTGTGGGTTTTCTCCGGGTGCTCCGGTTTCCTCCCACAGTCCAAAGATGTGCATGTTAGGTGAGTTGGCCGTGCTAAATTGCCCCTTAATGTCCAAAAGGTTGGGTTATTGGGTTACGAAGATAGGGTGGCAACATGGGCTTAAGCTGGGTGCGTCTTCCAAGAGCCGGTGCAGACTTGATTGACCGAATGGTCTCCTTCTGCACTATAAATCTGTAAATACCTGAACTAACAACGGTTCTAACCTGGCAAGTCAACCTCTCTCCCATCCTTCAGGGAACTTTGAGCACAATCTGCATCACAATTCCTCCCTTTTTGAAGAAAACAAGGACGCTAGCTGAGTTCTGAAATTTATATATTTTTTGTAGATGTACGATTGAATAAAATCTGATTTTGTACGTATATGTCCAATCACAACGTTACCTCTTCCCTTCTCACCTTCCAATGCTCCAAACACACCCTTCCAAGTGAAATAGTGATTAAAAGTACTTCTTTCACTTTAGTATATGATTCTCACTGCTCACAATGTGGTCCCCTCTACATCAAGGAGACCAAATGCAGATTGAGTGACCACTTTGCTGAGCACCTCTGCTCAGTCCAGAGGTGCACATGACCCTGTACTTCGATTGCACTCCCAGTTCTGGCAAAGAGCCACCGACTTAAAATGTAAACTCTGTTCTCTCCCCACAGGCTGGCAGACGTGCTGAGTATTTTCCACAACTACAGTATTTTCCTCCTGTTTTTACCTTAATTAGGTTCTGGCTACAGGGTGAGATTTTAAAAAACCATCTTGAATTTGTAGAATGCCGCCTGGCAGGGCATCTCAATCACATCACATTCAATTATTTATTGTAATCTGGATAAATATCGCATTCATTTCCACAAGCAGAAAAACAGATGAACAAAGGGCTAACCAATTTTTAGCTGAGTGGAAACTGTTGGGGCATTTCACTGAGTGAACTCTTGATGGATACTCCTGAAAACGAGCCATGAAAATGAATAATCAGGAGGGGTCCTCAGGTTATTAGTGAGAGAACCTAAGCAGAGAATATAGCATTGAAACATCCATCCAAACTAATGTATTTATGTTCTGGCATGGGGCTCCACAGGCTGGCTTGCCAAGTCAGAGGCGAGCGAGTTCAGCCAAAAGGAAAGCTACAAATACGGCTGTAGGAAGTTATCTATGGAGACTGTTCATGGAGAAACGGCCCTAATCATAATGAAAGCAATCACCAGCCGAGGAATGTTCAAGCAATCAACTTCAGATTATTTCTCAGGAAACTGTCATCAAACTGTGCAAAGCCACTTGCTGTCAATGTAGCGAAAAAAAATCCCTAGATTCCTTTCAATAAAAACAAAGATGACATGATGGAGCGATTTAAAGAGACCAACCTTTTACCCTTCACTTGTGTGAAGTGAAGTTCCCTACACGAGAACCCTCAAAGTCATGTAGCTATTAACTGACAAACAACAGCAGAGAACTCATGGAATAAAACGCACAGCAGTAACATTTGGAGGTATGGTGAAAAAGAAATAGAACAGGGTTGTATACTTACACTAGATACGATTGGAGGTGTTAAAGTGCCTTTCCTTAATCCTTCCCAGTTAAAACCTTCAAACCACCTGGAGGAAAATAAATGTCCTTTATTGCAAATTTGTGAAACATTTAAGCATTTTCATTTTATGCAAAAACAATAGTGCTTAGAGCTTCTAAAGCCGGCACACTGCAAGTCAACAGATGGTCTCGTGCGTGTGTTCTTTGTCTCTAAGATCTGGTCCTTTGAGATCTTAAAGTGTAACAGGTGTCAAGAAATAGTAATCTGCATGTTTAGGGTGATTTTCACTGAGGACTGGTGGCTGCAGGCTGAGTCTCCAGCCGCCCTGGTGGGGGGATCCTTTGCCGGAAGGTGGCCTCCAGGCCGGCCAGGCTCGCGATCCGGGGCCACCGATCAGCGGACAGCGGACCTATGTTATGCGGGCCGGTGCGTTGTGTGGGCAGGCCATGTTGTGCAGACTTCTGGCCGGAAGTGCAGGGCCCCGTATCAGCAGGCGGAGCCACACAGAGCACTCTGGCGCTCTGCTAGCCCCCTTCAAGTAAGTGAATCGCTGGGTTAGGGGCCCGTTGACGCGGCGTGAAACACACCGGTGTTTACGCCAGCATCAACACATAGCCCCCGTTTCGGAGAATCCCGCCCCAAATTCCTATTTGTGCATGAAGTCACATCTGGAGTGAAGTATCCTTTCCTCACAGTTTTAAAAATTAATTACAAATATTGGGGTTATTGTCCAGTGTCCTAGCAACTATTAGGGTCAGGTCCGGGATAGAAATATGAGGCAATGAGAAAGACCTCAGCAGCTGCTGGTACATTGATACTTCTGAATCACAGGATTGTTACGGTGCAGAGGGAGGACATTTGGCCTATCATGCCAGCACCGGCTCTCCAAATGAGAATAATGGCTTAGTGCCATTTCCCTGCCTTTTCCCCATACTCCCGGCATATGATGAGAGATGTGCTGGCAGCAACCAGCAAGTTATGGAGCTGGGGGCAGCACGGTGGCCTAGTGGTTAGCACAACCGCCTCACGGCGCTGAGGTCCCAGGTTCGATCCCGGCTCTGGGTCACTGTCCGTGTGGAGTTTGCATATTCTCCCCGTGTCTGCGTGGGTTTCGCCCCCACAACCCAAAAATATGCAGAGTAGGTGGATTGGCCACGCTAAATTGCCCCTTAATTGGAAAAAATAATTGGGTAATCTAAATTTATAAAAAAAAAGTTATGGAGCTGAACTGATCTTGCATTATCCTGCGTAGCCAAAAGCAGGCAGCTCCTGTGGGTGGGAATCTAAAATGCTTGAATTGACATTCATCCAAAAATCACAACTGACATATTTCCAACTACATTATTTTAAAATCAAGTTTAGTCCTCATGCCACCCGAGTTGTTGAAGATGAAAATGAATCCCAATGATTCTCGGTCAGTGTTAAACCTCTGCCATTTATTTTCAGCTTTCAACATTTTTAAACTAGCAGCAGTAATTTAATGTGAATGTTAATAAAGACTCAGTCATTTTAATTGAACCTTCATAAATATTGCTGAACAAGGAAATACATCATTAAAACTGAATCTAGAACTATGTTTGACAACTAGCTCTTGTCATAGTTTATGATGTGGCAGTGCAAGACTTTCGCTAGGCCACAGCTGGAGCACCACGTTCAGTTCTGCTCACCGCACTATAGAAAGGACGTGATTGCGCTGGAGGGGGTGTAGAGGAGATTCACCCTGGATGTTTCCTGAGATGGAGCATCTGAGCTATGAAGAGAACCTGGATAAGCTCGGGTTGTTTTCTTTGGAGCAAAGAAGGCTGAGAGGGGACCTGATTGAGATGTACAAGATTATGAGTGGCTTGGACAAGGTGGGTTGAAAGGAGCTGTTCCCCTTAGTTGAAGGTCAATAACAAGGGGGCATTATTTTAAGGTGTAAGGCAGGGGGCTCAGAAGGGGTTTGAGTCAAAACCTTTTCACCCAGAGGGTGGCGGGAGTCTGGAATCCACTGCCTGGGAAGGTAGTGTGAGATGGGAAACCTCACAATCTTTAAAAAGTACTTGGATAAGCATTTGAAATGTTATAACATTCAAGGCTATGGTGCAAGTGATGGGAAGTGGGATTAGTGTAGCTTCAGAATTTTGTTTCTGTCAGTGAAGATTTTGAAGGGCCAAAGGGCCTCTTCTGTGTTGGATGATTCTATGAATAGCAAAAAGGGGAAAAATAAATGAGGCATTCACTAAGTGAACATATAAAATTATTAAATTTAAATGTACAACTAATGGGTGCACTAGCTCTGTTGAATAGTCCCATGTATTATAAATAAAAAGGTGTCTCTTTGTTACATTACACTTACATAGTTAAGTAGATTGCCATAAGTCTAACACAATATTGTACATAGTTGCCATGAACGAAAGACTCACTTGTGCTTTTGAATGTCTTTAACTCCATTTTTCAAATTCCCAAGTCTTTCTGATGGATTGTCCCTGTTAAGAGGAGCAGAGGTACATTTTTCAACAGTACAATCCCGCTTCAATACGTTGACCTTTTCTTACATTCGTGTTTTATGCTTCAACCCCGGAAACAAATTAACGTGACAGGAGGGGAGGGATGACCTCTCTTCTAACTGTCAAGCAGGCAACTGGTCAAAGAGATATCTGACTCTGACCAGTTGCCATAGTATCCCTATAGTGCAAAGGAGGCCATTTGGTCCATTGAGTCAACATTGACCCTCTGAAAGAGCACCCTACCAAGGCCTACTCCCCCACCCTATCCCCATTACCCCAGCTAACTGTTGAACACTAAGGGACAATTTAGCATGGCCAATCCACCTAGCCTGCACATCTTTGGACTGTGGGAGGAAACAGGAGCACGCGGACGAAACCCACGCAGACAGGAGGAGAAAGTGCCAACTCCACACAGACAGTCACCCGAGGCTGGAATTGAACCCATGCTATGAGGCAACAGTGCTAACAACTGTGCCTCCACCCTTGGATGATTGGGTTCTTTCACGTCCGTGCTATGACCAATCCTGGTGGGAGCTCACCTGCATAGTTTCTTGATGAGGTTAGCAGCATTTTTGGTAATCTTCTTTGGAAATTCAATCATGTCAATCCCACGAAGTATTATGTTGTACGTTTTCATGGGATCCGGACCTGAGAAGGGTGGGCTTTTATAAAGACCAAGAGGCGACGCGGAATTAGAAAGAATTTCACACCATCACTACAACAAATCTCCTCCCCCATGTCTCCTCCCCCCCCCCCCCCCCCCCCACCCCCCTCCCTACCACCACCTCCCTACCACCACCACCACCACCGCCAAATAATAAATACAGGCCTGTCCTTTCAAATACACAGTTAAATTAATTTATTTTTAAAAAATAAATTTCAAGTACCCAATTTTTTTTCTTCCCAATTAATGGGCAATTTAGTCTGTCCAATCCACCTCCCCTGTACCTCTTCATCTTTGCGTTGTGGGGGTGAGACCCACGCAGACACGGGGAGAATGTGAAAACTGCACATGGACAGTGACCCAGGGCCAGGATCGAACCCGGGTCCTCGGATCGTGAGACAGCAGTGCTAACCAATGCACCGCCCTCGTAAATTAATTTCCATACTTCCTTCTATCTCCCTGTCCGATTTTCTTCAACATGATGCCTGTTTCATACCCTCAGAAACGGAAAACCTTTCCCGGTTTTCACAAGAAATAGCTCACAATTACATAATCCACTTCACATCCTCTGTGTGTCTCAATTATTCCTGAGTATTATTCACTTCTATCCATGGCCAAACACAGCAGCCTGTTTGTGCACAAAGTCTGGTCAACAGCACACAAGAGGAAATAGCTGATTAATCTTTCCCCCCCCACCGCCTCCACCTCCTCCCCCCTGCCCCTCCCCACAGTCATGTTGGTTGTTGCATGTAATTCTGTACACAGCAAGATCCCACAAACAGGAGTGCAACAAATGATCATCTGGTCAGCATTAGTGACGAGGACACCAGAGAGAACTCCTTTGCTTTTTTTTTCAGTTTGTGCCACTCGAGCTGACAGTTGGAATATTGGCCCTACTGTCGCATCTGAAAGGTTCTCCTCAGCGACATATTGAAATATTAGCCTGGGTGGTGTGCTGATGTCTTGGCGCGAAACGTGAACCACAAACCTCGGAATCTGAGGCGATGCTGCTCCCAACTGTGTTCATCAATATTTAAAGGCGAATTGAGGTTGCATTTGTAACATTGATACAAAATTATAGCTACGAGAAGAGATTGGATATGCAAAGTGTTGTTTTCCTTCGGAGAGGCTAAGGGGTGACCTAATTGAAGATGTACAACATTATCAAGGGCCTAGACAGGGTAGATAGAAAACACTGGTTTCCTCCTAGCTGAGGGGTCAATTATCAGGCACCTTAGATTTAAGGTAATTGGTGGAAGGATTAGATAGGAATTGAGGGAAAAACATTTTTCACTGCTTAAGTAGGTGGTGGACATCGAAATGCTCAACTCATTAAAAGATACCTGGATCTGCACCAGAACTGCTCTATTGCAAGGCTGTGGACTAGATGCTGGAAAATGGGATTAAAATGAGCGTCGAGTTTCTTTTTTCTCTTTTTTGGGCAACACTGGCATAATGGGCTGCATGGCCTCTTTCTGCACAATAACATTTCTATGGTGCTATGGTTCCTGTCGAGAATGCTTATATGCATTGGAAAAACAGTAGTTGCGGCTAACATATGAACTCGTACATGTCCTGGGGTGATGTTTGGTATCAGTCAGAGATGGACCGTACGAGGGAGGTTGACTTGCGTTTCCATGCATCTGAGAAACTTTTGTGTGCAGTACCAATTGTAGCCTCTTCTCAGTTTGAGAAATAGTGTGGGATTAGAAGGGTAAAATAGTCACTGCAGCCCACAGTGTGCACTAAAGTAGGCCTTTCGGAATGACTGCTAAAGTGTGATAAGAAGTGTGTGCAATACACAGGAACCTTGTAATATGTCATGATGGAGGAGCAGAATAAGAAGTTATATATAATTACTGTAAATATTACTATAATTGGTAGAGTAAATCCTTTCTAGATTGTCTCACCTGCCCGTTAGGAGTTCATACATGAGGATTCCCAGTGACCAGTAATCTGCAGATATGTCATGGCCTTTGTTCAAGATGATTTCTGGAGCCACGTATTCTGGAGTCCCACAGAATGTCCATGTTTTCTTCCCAAACCCTATTTTCTTGGCAAACCCAAAGTCCACCTAATCACACAGACAACCACCTTTAATTTATGACTGTAAAGTCCTTCTGGGCTGTCATTTGCAACAAAACACTGTTCAGAAGTAACAAAATCACTGGTTAATGTTTGACTTAGACATTTTATCGAGATGAAGGTCAGTCTTCATTTTTCTAGGTTGCACCAAGTGATGAGGTGAATGGATGGGAATTCATCCATGCTGTTTCCCTAACAGTGATGGCAGCTGATTTCCTCCCAGCCGAGGAGGGAGGTCAATCTAGCTCATGTACGCTGGAAAAGCTCAGCAGGTCTGGCAGCATCAATGAGGAGAGAAAGCAGGGATAACGTTTAGAGTCCTTTCTCTCTTTGTCAGAACTAGAGCCAAAGATTCCACCATCTGTCCTATTTTGCTTAAATTCATCTGACTTTCGTTACGCGAACCATTGCACCAACGATCAGCTGATGGGCAAAGTGGGCAGAATCCTGACACCAGATGGGTTGAGGCCTGCCTTTCTCTAGTTTCAGGAAATTATGCTGGAAATAGAAGATAGGGAAGGAAACATCCCTGCCGTGTAGTGGCCAGAACACAAACCTGATTCTCGGGCCTCAACTTCTCAGGAAAACTGTCCTCTGGTGCTATTGACCAGCCATTAAACCCAAGTTTTTAGGTTATGACAGTCACATTCCTGTTGGTCATTTGGGCAGAGAGAAGTAAAATAATTAAATGTTAAGGCTAAAAATTGAATCAGTGAGAAGAACCAAGTAGGGAAACAATGAAAACAAAACTAAAATAGTTGAAATAGAGAGTGATGTACAGTGAAGGAAGTAAAATTGAACAGTTTATTTTCCAAGTGCTTATTTATTTATTCTAAATATATCAGTATATACTTGCAACTTCCAGGTAGTGTGTGATTCAGTTTATGAACCACAAGCTTAAATAACCAGCCAAGGATGCTTCAAATTTCTTACCCTCCAATGGCATTGTGAGAGTTAATAAAAGAATGGCTCTTTTTAATAAACCTCAGCCTTCCAACACTCACCAATTTAGCATAACCCCGATGATCAAGGATTAGGTTCTCTGGCTTGAGGTCCCTGTAAATAATTCCTTTGGAATGCAAATAGGCAAAGGCTTCCACCACACAGGCTGTGTAAAAACGCGTGGTCGCGTCGTCGAATGAACCTCTGCAAGAAAAATATCAAAAGGCAAATATTACACCAGAGGAATTGCCCCAGACATACAGATCTACACTTGGTATATTAGTTTTATGGCTCAGGTTGGCATGAGATGCAGCTGGTGGTGCAGCCAGGCAATGGTACGATATAGTGGACTCCACGTCGATGCCATACGTGCACACTCCATTTGCAAATATTATCAGAATGTAGATTATGAGATAGTGTTCGGTATCATGAGGGACCTGGCTGAATTGTTTCACTCCTGGATGTCACTGCATGCAATATTATCGTAGAGACTCAATGCAACCGTATCAAGTTCAGCCCTTCACAAAACTTAGTCAATTTGTTTAAAAGGAATTAGCTCCTCCCTGAATGGATTGGAGGCGGGAACCTGTGGTAAGAGTTTGTACTGTACCAATACATTGTATGTACACAGTCATAGCCAGGCTGTCGAGATAATGGAGGTTATGGGGGAGTGGGAGAAGGTGGACTTTGGATCATAAATTAAAGGACACGATGATAAACTCCAGAAACCACAGCCTAGGAATTTGAGACATAAGTATACCAGACATAGAATTGTCATCCCATGCAATGGACTAGCACCTGACACAATGAAAATGGATTGAGGCGGCCCTCAGATGGATGATGCAAGCTGGATGGGTTGAGTGGCTTGTTTACACATTCCAATTTAAATGATGGTTGTTTAATTATTTTAAACACAAAGGTGCCACGTACCTTTTGATATTGTCTTCTTTGTATCTACGGAAAAAGGTCAATAAAATATTATTCAAGAAAAAAGTTGCCACATTATAGTTGGGAATTTGTCTGGTTATGGACAGTGGTCTGTTATGAATGCTTCGATGGACTTTGGGCATAATATGCCATTGTTTTTTTTTATTTGATAGCTGTCAGTCAGAAGTATTGAGAACAAATTGCAACTTTACCACCTGAGCATTGCCTGCCTATTATAGAACCCGTCTGATTTTCATTCCATCGATTTCAATGATATAAAATTGGGCGGGAACTACAGTGAGCAGGTGACTCATTCCAACAAATTACTGTCTAGGTGATCATGGTAATATTTTTAGTACAAGCCTTATGGTTCCTATTCCGTAACATAACCACTTTACTGTTACTACACTATACTAAATGTTGGTGTGCTTTAAAATGCAAATTCTTCAGATGATCTTTTTCTTCGCTGTCTAATTCAATATGGTGCAATTTTTTTCGGAAAGATGTGTGCAGAAATGTGATGCCATTTTTTTGGTAAGTCATGAGACTGACAAAATGTGCCGAAGAATTTATTTATCAAGGGCAGTACAATTTAACTTCCCTCCTGTACAGATGTTTCTCAAAGTACTTAAGTGGTTAGATCGAAGCTTTGGAAAATAATTCACTTGACACAAGCCTTTCACAGTGTACATCTATCAGACAGAGAAACAATCTCAGCATTGTAGAAGCAATCACTTCCAGGAGGGCGAAACACCTGAAGAGTTTTCATGGTTCAAAATTTACACAAAAGCTGTATTTTAAAAACAACACAGCACATCTCTCGATGGGGGTTCATGGGTTAACTGGCTGTCCTGTCGAATTCATGTTCAGTTCCAGCCTCGACTGAGCTGATCATGTTCTCCCTCTATGTGGCACTATGCAATCATTTCAATGTTCCAGATCTTACAGTCAGTGGTGAAGTTCATGACTGACCTCTAAGAAACCTGCCCACGAAAACCTAGTGATCTCTGTGAGGTGGAGACCCTCTTTCTTGACCTTAGTATGAATCTGGCATCAAACCAAGAGGATCTCCAGGTGTCCAGCTGCAGTGATGTCATCAAGTGTGGTAAGCAACCAATTACACAAAGCATTCTCACAATAAACAAACTAGGAAGTAAAACATTTCTTGTAATTTTAAACTCTTACAGATAGTGAAATAATTTGATTGTTACGCACATACTGGATTGATAAAATTCCATAAACTTTTCAAAGATATTGGCCAGAATCCTCCGGCCGTTCGCTGGCGGCGGGATTCTCTGCTCCCACTTTCAGCACACCCTCGCCTGTGGATTTCCTGGCAGCATGGGGCACCTTCATTGGGAATTCCCATTGGCAGCGGCGGAAACAGAGAGTCCCACCACCATTGAACAGTGCACCGCCTCCCGTCGCTGGGAAACACACGGCTGGGAGGCCAGATAATCCGACCCATTATTTCAAGAAAATGTGAAATCTCTTATAATGGAGACATTTGAAATCCCAAAAATATAAAATTACTTGTTCAGGGTTAGTGGCGCAGTTGAGCAGCAATCATGAATTTAGTATGCGGTTAAAATATCATAAACGCAGTTAAAAACAGTTAAATCTTATTCAACAAGTTTCCACATTCCAAAGAGTTTTTACTGCGAGGTTAAGAGAATAAGAATGGAAGTTCACGTCAGTTCAGTGATTTCTAATTGGTTGCAGTCTGGGTGTGGGGCAAGGTGAAATTCAGCACTTTACCCCATAGAGAAACGTCCACCCACTGCAGCAACTACTGGATCTTCACGTTTACATGTGGATTCTAGAAGTTGATGTTATTTGACTGGACCAACAGCGGTGGACACTGACAGTTTCATTAACATTGCTATTACGCATGATCCACTTGTGATCATGTCTGGGGGATCAAATTCATGGGAACAGGGAAAATTTTGTTGAACAAATTATATGGTGTTTCCAGTGAAGGGGATGTGCTGAGTAGTCGCACATCAGGTGGCTCTCCCCTACAAGACAACAAAATAGGCACTTTTGACCAAATTTAGTCTGCAAAATCAGACAAAAACATCCCCTCATCCTCAACGATAACATAGACAACGGAAATGTCAGGAAGTAGCAGCTCGAGAGGCCGCAGGGAGAACAGGAATTGACGCAAGGGAAAGGGGCAGCGAGCAAGTGGGTCAGCAGACCCACAAAGTGAGGGGTACCCGGCCATCCCGAGAAAGGGATCCGGAAAGATGTTCCTAACCAGGGAACTGAAAGCGATGAAGGATGACATCAAGACAGGGGTAAAAGTGGCAGTCAAAGTGGCAGAGGTGTTGCCTCTTCTGTGCCTTACTCACCGCTGCCTCCCTTGCTGCCTGTCCAAACCATTCTTACGGATGAACTCATCTGCTCTGCAGGGACAGTAAAATAATGGCCGTCATGCAGGCAGCTCTCGACGGCATGGGAAAGATACTCGAAGTCCAGAGAGCATGATACGGGAGCTGGAAAAGGCATGGATGGACCAGAGTGATCGAATTGTTGTACTGGAGGGCGAGATCAAGAGGTTGTTGGTGATCTGGGGACCTGAAAGGGAAGGTCGAGGACCAGGAGAACTGGTCGAGGCGGCAGAACATCCTAATAATGGGCCTGCCGGAGGGAATCGAGGGCAAGGACCCAACTGACGACGTGGCCCAAATACTGGGCAACCTGGTTGGGAGGGACAGCTACCCCAAGTCGCTGGAGATCGACAGGCCCAAGGCCGGGGAGCAGACGAGAGCGAAAATAGCCAATCTGCACAAGTACCAGGCTAGAGAAACGTTCCTTCACTGGGCTTGACAGACGAATGGATGCATCTGGGAGGAACATAAAATCAGAGTGTACCAACTCATTGGGGTGGAGCTGGCAAAATGCAGGACGGAATTTAATCATGCAAAGTCGACCCTGTACAGGAGCAAGGTCAGATTCGGGATGATATTCCCAGCCAGGCTCTGGGTCACATCACATTATTTTACTGTCCCTGCAGAGCAAATGGGTTCATCCGTAAGAACGGTTTGGACAGGCAGCAAGGGAGGCAGCAGTGAGTAAGGCACAGAAGAGGCAAAGAAAAATAATGAGCAATTTTGTGCGGGACTGCATCACCTCACTATGAACAGGGAACCAGCTCAGAGGAGGGAGGGGATGAGAACAGCAGAGTGCAGGAGTGGGTGAGGAGGAGCTAGAAGAGAGACCAGCAGAGCAGGTGTAAGAGGGGGTTAGATCGACTCTGGGAGGGTGGCATTACACTGGCGGGAAAACAAGCGCCAGGAAGTATGAGGGAGAGGGTGGCCGTGGCGCATCTCTCACTGGGGAGAGAGCGTCTGGCTGGCGTGGTAGGGGAGGGAGACATAGCAGCAGGAGGGAGGAAGGCAGGGAGGTAGACAAAAGAGGGTGGATACGGGGGGGGGGGGGGGGGGTGTTGGCGGGGAGGAGCAGCGAGATGGGTAGAGGGGGGAATCAAAATCATGAGGGGAACAAAACGACGAGGAGGGTAATAGTTATAGATTGGCTTCAGCAGATCACTCTCTGAAACGTGGAACAAGATGGCCCCATAAGCAGCCACTTTGGAGGGTCCCTAAACAAAGGGAAACACCAGAGCGCAGGGGCCTGGCCGCATGGTGATCGTGGCCATTTTGGATGGCCCCCTAACAAAGGGACGCAATCACAAGGTAAGTATGGTTGATCCTGTAGGAGGGGGATGGACAAAAAGTCCCTTCAAAATAGTCACCTGGAATGTCAGGGGACTTAACAGCCCAGTGAAAAGATCCAGAGTCTTTGCCCACCTGAAAGGTATGAAAGCCGACATAGTCTTCCTCCAAGAGACACACCTGAGGGAGAAGGACCAACAGTGGGTAAGGAAAGGCTGGGTGGGACAGACCTACCATTCCTGCTATGGGACGAGAGCCACGGGGGTAGCCATTTGATAAGCAAGAGGACGGTGTTTGCAGCGACGAAGACGGTTATGGACCAAAGGGTCCGTAAGTCCGTAGGTCATGGTCAGCAGTGTTCTAGATGGGGCACCAGTAGTCCTTGTCAATGTGTATGCTCCCAACTGGGATGACACGGAATTCGTAAAGAATGGCCCCCACCTGTGGCAACCATAGGTTTCAACCAGCCATGCTAGACGCCACCTTTAAGAGGTGGAGACAGGATGGGGACACTAACGGTTAGAGAATTTTACACTGAGGACAACCTATCGACCTTAGAGAAACTGACAGCCAGACTGGAACTACCAAATAGAAACAACTCTTAACATCTACAAGTCAAAAACTTTCTCTGCAAGAAGAAGACAGCTTACCTACGAACCCCGAGAAGCACAATATTAAAGGAGTTACTGGATGCAGACAGTCGGGGGAAGGGAAACTGTGGGGACCTGTACATACAAGTTTTAGAAAGGAGTGCTCTCCACTCGATGAGACACAGGAAAAATTAGAGGAAGAACTAGGGAAGGAAATAGAGTGGGGATGCAGGAGTGAAGCACTGAGCAGGGAAAACTCCACCTCCTCCTGCGCAAGGCTAAGCCTCATGCAACTGAAAGTGGTGCACAGAGCGCACCTAACCGGAACCCGAATGAGCAGGTTCTTCCTGGAGGTGGAGGATAAATGTGAACGGGGCCAGGGATGCATGGTCAAACATGGCCACATGTTCTGGACTTGCCCCAGACTTCTCGGGTTTGGATAGCCTTCTTTGAGGTGATGTCCAAGGTTGTGTGGGTGAGGGTGAAGCCGTGCCCGAGAGTGGCAGTCTTCAGGGAATCGGGCCAGCCAAAACTATTCATGGGGAAGTGGGCCAACGCCCTTGCCTTTGCTTCTCTAATTGCCCGCCGGGGAATCCTGCCTGGCTGACGATCAGCAACACCCACAGCTGGCAGACCTGTCAGAATTTCTCCACCTGGAGAAGATCAAGTTCGCTATCTGAAGGTCAGAGGATGGTTGCCAGTAAGTGTGGAGGCCATTCATCAACTTGTTCCAGGACCTGTTCAAAGCTGAAAAACAGCTGAGACAGAGGTCTGGGGGTCTAGAACAAGACCACAAGGAAAGGAACCCCCCCCAAAGAAACGCCGAAAACAGGACAGTGAGAGGTTTGGAATGGGGCCGAGGTTCATGGTGTGGGTGTGGCTGTTGTACAAGAAACCGATGGCAGGTGTTCGCACTAACAGCATGAACTCGGGGTTCTTTGAACTGCACCGGGGTACGACACAGAGGTGTTCCATGTCCCCCCTGTTGTTTGCATTGACTTTAGAACCCTTGGACTCGGGGCTCTGGAAGGGCATATTGGGGGGCGGGGGGGTGTTGGTAGAGCCTAGATGTCCTTATACCCCGATGATCTGCCATTGTATATTTTGGAACCACGCAGAATGGAGCTGCTCAGAGATTCGGGATGTTCTCGGAGTACAAGTTGAATTTAGGTAAGAGCGAGTACTTTATACACTCCCTGCCGGGAGTAGGGAACACAGAACATACAGTGCAGAAGGAGGCCATTTGGCCCATTGAGCCAGCACCGACCCACTTAAGCCCTCACTTCCACCCTATCCCCATGCCCAATAATCCCTCCTAACCTTTTTGGTCACTAAGGGCAATTTATCATGGCCAATCCGCCTAACCTGCACGTCTTTGGACTGTGGGAGGAAGCCGGAGCACCTGGAGGAAACCCACGCAGACACAGGGAGAACGTGCAGATTCCAGACAGTGACCCAGCAGAGTATTGAACCTGGGACCCCGGCGCTGTGAAATCACAGTGCTATCCACTTGTGCTACTGTGCTGCCAGGGCTGCCAGGGGTGGGAGGGCTGCCATTTCGTTTGGTGGCAAACTACTTTAGGTACTCGGGGGTGCAGGTGGCCCAGGATTGGGGACTGCTCCAAAAATATAATTTTACTAGTTTGGTGGGGAGGCTGAAAGCTGATCTGTCAAATTGGAACAACCTCTCGCTGTCATTGGCAGGCTGGGGGCAGGCAGTTAAAATGAACATTTTGCTGTGATTCTTGTTTTTATTCCATTGCCTGCCAGTCTTTTTTATCAAAGTGCTTTGTCAGAGGGGTGAACCAGGTGCTCTCCTCGTTCATCTGGGGGGAGGGGGGAGGGAGATGGTGGCTGGGAGTAGGAGGGTGGTTCTGCAGAGAGGACGAGTGGTGAGGGGAGGGGGGGGGGTTAGACCTCCCAAACTTGCTGTACTATTATTGGGCAGCAAATGCGGTGAAGGCGCAGGGCTGGAGCAAGGAGGGGAAGGCATGGTGCGTGAAGGTGGAGACGGGCTCGTGTACGGGGTTGGGGTTGCGGGCACTGGCAACAACGGCGCTTCCGATGCCCCCAGGAAAGTACTCGATGAGTCCGGTGGTGGTGTCCACGAAGATTTGGAGGCAGTTTAGGCAACATTTTAAGCTGGGGGCCAGGTCAGTTAGGGGGAATCATGGATTCGAGCCAGGGAGGATGGATGTGAGGTTTCGGAGATGGGATTTTTTTTATTTTAAAAATAAATTGAGAGTACCAATTCATTTTTTCCGATTGAGGGGCAATTTTGCGTGGCCAATCCACCTATCCTGCACATCTTTGGGTTGTGGGGGTGAAACCCACACAAACACGGGGAGAATGTGCAAACTCCACATGGACAGTGACCCAGAGCCGGGATCGAACCTGGGACCTCGGCGCCGTGAGGCAACAGGGCTAATCCACTGCACCACCGTGCTGCCCTCGGAGGTGGGATGAGAGGGGGATCAAGGAAATGAAGGATTTGTCTCTTGGGGACGTTTTGTGAGCCTGGAGGAGTTGGAAGAGAAGCATGTGTTGGTGCAGGGGGAAGGCTTTAGGTACCGGCAGGTTTGAGACTTTGCAAGAAAGGTTTTCTCGACCATCCCGATAGTCGGCTTCTTCATTGCTGGTGGTGGTCAGCGGGAGGACTGGAGAGGAGGGTTGTTTTGGCGATCTCTGGGAGCATCCTGGAGGATGAGTTGTCTGTGGATGGGATTAAGGCATGTGTCTGCAAACTTGGACACATTGCACTTGGGCCCCAACTCCAAATCATCTATGTAAATTGTGAACAATTATGGGCCCAACACTGAACCCTGAGGGACACCACTAGCTACTGATTGGCAACCAGAGAAACACCCATTAATCCCCACTCTTGCTTTCTATTAATTAACCAATCCTCTATCCATGCTACTACTTTACCCATAATGCCATGCCTCTTTATCTCATGCAGCAATCTTTTGTGTGGCACATTGTCAAATGCCTTCTGGAAATCCAGATATACCACATCCATTGGCTCCCCGTTATCTACCGCACTGGTAATGCCCTCAAAAAATTCCACTAAATTAGTTAGGCACGACCTGCCCTTTATGAACGTCTGCCCAATGGGACAATTTCCATCCGGATGCCTCGCTATTTCTTCCTTGATAATAGATTCCAGCATCTTCCCTACCACTGAAGTTAAGTTAACTGGCCTATAATTACCCGCTCTCTGCCTACCTCCTTTTTTAAACAGTGGTGTCACGTTTGCTAATTTCCAATCCGCCGGAACCACCCCAGAGTCTCATGAATTTTGGTAAATTATCACTAGTGCATTTGCAATTTCCCTAGCCATCCCTTTTAGCACTCTGGGATGCATTCCAACAGGGCCAGGAGACTTGTCTACCTTTAGCAGGGCCAGGAGACTTGTCTACCTTTAGTGGATGTCTGTGAGTGATGTGGGAGGGGCCTGTGAACAATGTTCACGTGATTTGGTCCTGAATGAAGTTGGAAAGGTTTTGGAGGATGGTATTTAGCACAATCTCGGGGTTCTTGCATATGGATGTGGAGCCCGGACCTCTAGAATCCATTTTCGGGGTTTAGGACCGGCCCGAGTTTCTGGCGCGTTGGCGGGGGGGGGGGGGGGGGGGGGGGGCAGATGTTTTAGCCTTCGCCTCGCTGATTGCTCGAAGGCGAGTCCTGTTTGGGTGGAGGTCAACTTCTTCACACTGTACCTCAACATGATGGGGGAGACCTGCTGGAGTTATTGACCCTGGACAAGGTGAAGTCTGGGCTGAGCGGGGTGAAGGAGGGGTTCTACAATTCTTGCGGTTTGTTTATTATGCACTTTCGGGAGTTGTTTACTGTTGACTGTTTAGGAGAAGGCGATGGATGGGAGGGGTGGTCCTGGATTTGGGTGGGATTGTTTTTTTTATACTGTTGGGGTTGTTCTTGTTTTTCTTTTGTATGGTGAAAATTATGAAAATTACATACATAGAACATACAGTGCAGAAAGAGGCCATTCGGCCCATCAAGTCTGCACCGACCCACTTAAGCCCCACTTCCACCCAATCCCCATAACCTACCCTACCGCCTCCTAACCTTCTTGGTCACTAAGGACAATTTATCACTTAATTTGACTTATTTTGGTCATTTAAGGCCAATCCACCTAACCTGCACATCTTTGGACTGTGGGAGGCAACCGGAGCACCCGGAGGAAACCCACGCAGACACGGGGAAAATTACATGAATAAAAATATTTTAAAACAAAAAATGAACAGTGTAAAGGATCAGTGAATAATTTGAGTTTGTTTACGCAGCAATGTTTGTGCAAACTGGAATTTCTACCACGTACTGCAATGGAATAGACTATTTCAGGCAGTAGCTTCATTAAATTACTCATTCCATTGGTCCACCTACATTATCTGACAGTATATTGGGCATTATCACAAGGGTATTCTTTATTCGTGTCACAGGTAGGCTTACAACACTGCAATGAAGTTACTGTGAACATGCCCTAGTTGCCATACTCTGTCACCTGTTCGGGTACACGGAGGGAGAATTCTGAATGTCCAATTCACCTAACAAGCACAACTTTTGGGACTTGTGGGAAGAAACCGGAGCACCCGGAGGAAACCCACGCAGACACAAGGAGAACATGCAGACCGGGTCCGCTCAAACAGTGACCCAAGCCGGGAATCGAACTCGGGTCCCTGCTGCTGTGAGGCAGCAGTGCCATCCACTGTGCTACCATGCCGTCTATTGGGTCCATCCATCACAGCCTTCATAAGGGAATACTTTTAATTTAGATTGTTCAATCAACCAGATTCTCCGGCTGAAATTGTGACCTGTGTTGTAAAGTTACATCAAACACATATTTAAAACCTAAAACTACTCATTGCATTGAACCTGGCTCTTGGAGCTCAGCAAGTTGGATTTAAACAAATCTCCATCTCCTTGAGCCTTTTACCAGACCTTAACAGTTCCCTGACCATTCAGTATCTGAATAATAAATTCCTGTTTGCAGGTTTCACAGCACTTTTGTTCTCAACGAGTTAACCTGCAATATTATTTCCAAGTGAACTGCATTTTGAGCAAAATGTGCCATGTTATTTTAAGACAGCAGGTGGCGGAACAGGATAGGGTAGGATAAAACTGGACCATCGGCAATTGTATCTGTCCTTTTATCCTTGTGCACATTGCTTTTTTTTATCCTTTCTTGATTTACAATGTTTACACTATATCCTGAGAATTGTTGGTCGGTGTTTCTGCATGAGGGAGCCAAGTTAGAATGTTTAAGTCCTTGCTTGTTCGTGGCAGCTGGAAGGAGCTGGGGCAGGGCCCTGCCTTTAATGGCACAGTTGTTTTTGAGCGGGTTCCCATCCTGGCAGTGCGGTGTGCAATTCATAGAATTTACAGTGCAGAAGGAGGCCATTCGGCCCATCGAGTCTGCACCGGCTCTTGGAAAGAGCACCCTACCCAAGGTCAACACCTCCACCCTATCCCCATAACCTAGTAACCCCACCCAACACTAAGGGCAATTCTGGACACTAAGGGCAATTTATCATGACCAATCCACCTAACCTTCACATCTTTGTGACTGTGGGAGGAAACCGGAGCACCCGGAGGAAACCCACGCACACACGGGGAGGATGTGCAGACTCCGCACAGACAGTGACCCAAGCCGGAATCGAACCTGGGACCCTGGAGCTGTGAAGCGATTGTGCTATCCACAATGCTACCGTGCTGCCCCTTGACGGTGCTGACGGAATGACGGTGGATTCCCGCTCTGACGGTGCTGTGCGCACTGACGGACGATTCCCACCCTGACGGTGCAGAGGGCACCGATGTATGATTTCAACTTTGAAGGTGCGGAGTGCATCGATGGAGGATTCCCACTCTGATGAAGCAGTGTGCACCAATGGATGATGGCTGCCAACAAAGATGCTGTTCTGGCTAAAAAATCTCAGCTCTGGGGTACAGGTCTTCAGGGCCCAATTCCAAGAGATGCGAGGCGTTTTTATGGAGGTAATGGAGACATATGAGGAGGTCCTTGCATTAGAAAAAGTCGATGGAGCACATGTAATCCTGTCTTTGAGGCGTGTGTTCGGTGTGGCCTTCTGACCATTGGTCCTATGTTGTCCTGTGCCGGATGTCGGTCGTGAGGGGTTGGGGATGGTCGAGTCGATTGAGTCATACCCCTGGCTGGCGCCCAAGTTACTGACTGCCTGGGTTCTGCTGCGATGGCATGGTGGAATTAATGGTGCCTCGTCCTTCGATTGTTGGATTCCTTGAGAGATCCTGAAGAGTGGTCATTGATCCTGATCCTGCCTCATCCTTGATTTTGGCTTTCTTTGTGCGCCAGTGGAGAAGCCTATCTCCTGAGACCTGCCTTGCATTTCTGCATTTTAGTTATTATCCTGGAATTTTCTCCCTGTTGATCATGTGGTTGTCTGTTTGATCTAGTCAATTGTTTCCGTTCAGAGGAAAGTAAATAATGTGGGTGTGATGGATTGTATCGTTGATTATCCTGACTTAACAAGTTTATATCATGTTAAACCAAATGTTGAATGTGGGATCTTTATCCTAAATGTATTTGGGCCTAATATTGTCTGACAATCCTTGTGGTGGAGGACGGAGGGGGAGGGGGATGGTGGGGGGCTGCTCTTTGTTGTTCCCCCTCCTGTCTCGCTTAGAAGGAACATGGGAAGAGTTGGAGCAAGGTGAGGGCTGGAGGGTTATAGTTGGTAGGGTTAGTTTGTCCTCGCTGAGTTCGAGGAGGGTGGATGCTGCTAGATTGTTTTTGCTGGTCGGAGAATTTAAAATACAGTCTCAGGATAAGGGGGCCACTTATTTAAGACTGAGATAGGAAGGAATTCCTTCTCTCAAAGAGTTATGAATCTTGGGAATTCTCTCGACCAGTGTTGTGGATGCTCCATCATTGACTGCATTTCAGGCTGGGATAGATGTTTGGTCTCTCAGGGAATTAAGGGAGATGGGCAGCAGGCAGAGAAGTAGAGCTGGAACTTGAGAGCACCCACAATAGTACTGAATGGTGAAGCAGGTTTGATCGACCATGTGTGTTTGTGTGTTAATATGTCACACCAGCTCTGTGTTTTAACGACGTGTTATTTTTGAAGATCAAAGTTTTGCAAATATTTTGCAATCCCAGCACATGAGATGAATTTGGTAAAAAGGTACTTTTTCACGCTTACGTATTTTGATTTATCAAACAACCCACCGGTGTTCAGCTGTCTCCCTCTGCAGTGTCACCATTGGTGAGATGATGCCATTACAGCACGACACACAAACATATGCAGCTCCAGTGTGAATGGAGACTGCCTTTATTGCTAATTTATGACTGCACCCTGAGGTTATGGTCCACACTCTCTACCATTTCACATGAACATGACACGAGAGATGGGCTGGTCAGTTACTAAACCTTTGGTTGAAAAACTTAGGATCTGGCTAAAAGGATTAGAGTTTTCCAAACTTTTAAAAAATAAATTTAGAATACCCAATTATTTTTTTTTCCAATTAAGGGGCAATTGAGCATGGCCAATCCACATACCCTGCACAATTTTGGGTTGTGGAGGTGAAACCCATGCAGACAAGGGGCGAATGTGCAAACTCCACATAGACAGTGACCCAGGGCTGGGATTCGAACCCGGGTCCTCACTGCCATAGACAGCAGTGCTAACCACTGTGCCACGTGCCACCCATGAGTTTTCCAAAGTTGACATAGCTCAGCACAAAACACAAATACCCTGACGATCATGAATGTCTAACCTGTTACAGATCAATTTCTGTAAAACGTTTTAAAATTGAGATATCTGTGAAAAAGGCTTTCGTTTCACAAATTCAGTACATCCCAAAGCATTTTGTGACCCACGAAGCTCATTTGAATGTGGTCGTTATTGCAATGTAGGAAAGACAGGCTCCAATTTTCACACAGTAAGTTCACAAATAAATCCAAATCTCCTGTTTTCGATGTTGGTTGTGGGTTAAATGCGATCAGGACACCAGATGGGACGTCCCCCCACCCCCCCCCCCCCCCCACCCCCCCACTCCCCGGCCTTCCGCCCCCCCCCCCCCCATCCCCCACCCCCCGTGCCCCTCATTTCTTCAAAGCATGCCATAGACCCTCTTACATCCACCTGAGAGGGTAGATTTGAAGCCCCATGCAAAAGATGGCCCCTCTGACCGTGACGCAGTTCCTCAGTACTGCACTTGGGTTGGAACAATTGCTGAAAGACTCCTTTGCAACAGATGATTCGGAGTCCATCTTGGACAAGGTCAAAGGGCATGGAGAAGACAGGTCAACAGATTACCTCTGTACTCGCTCCAACCCTGTTCAACATATATACAAATCAGCTACCAATAACCACGCTCCACAAGCCCATCTGTGTGGATGACATATACTGTGCGACTCAAGTTCCATCCTTCTGTTCTCAAATCCTGGAGGACTACTGTAGCACATGGCATCCTACACTGAACCTCCCTAATACCATACCCAGTGTATTTCATCCCCAGAATGCCAGTGTCAAAAGAGAATTGCATATCCACGTGGAGGGGCAGAAACTAAAGCATGATCCCAACTCAACAAACTTGGAAGTGACTCTATGTATAACTCCGACATCAGAAAGCATCTAAACGAAACAGCAACAAAGATCAAAAGCAGAAACAACCTAATAACCAAATGTTCTGGATCTACATGGGGCACTGCTACAACAACACCCTGGACCTCAGCACTTTCCCTATCACACTTCACAGTAGAGCACTGTGCACTTGTCTGGCAAAAGTCATCACACACACACATTTTGTTGACACTCAATGCGCATCACACCACTACCTGCAAATTCGCCTCCAAGCCACACACCATCCAGTCTTGGACAAATATCACTGTTCCATCACTATCACTGATTTAAATTCCTCGAACTTCCTCCCTAACAGCACTGTGGATATACCTACACCATAGGGACTGTTGTGGTTCAAGAAGGCAGCTCACCACCACCTGTTCAAGGGCAAGAAGGGATGCTCAATAAATGCTGGCCTAGCCAGTGAAGCGCACATCCCTTGAATGCATAAAACAGAAACAGGAACTTTTGGCACAACATCTCTCCCCTGGTTTCCTGTCCTCACAAACATCACTTCACACATCTGCTGACTGACGGGACCCCACATACTGGTTGATACTATCCATGTTGCTCCTCACCTACCCACTCCATGATGACCTGTTCAACTCACCTACTGCCCTATGCTCAATCTCGGAGCCCCTATGGAACAACATTCCGGACCAAGGTCTCCCAGCAGACATCTTTTGGATCAAGGAATGGGAGACAAATTCCTTCTGACAAACCCCATTTGTCCAATGGCTTTGAACTGACCGGTGGTGACAGTGGTCCTTGCAAAACAGGTTCATGGAGAGGCTAGGGCCACTGTGCAGCCAACCTCCACCGTTGGGGCCAGAGTACAAACCTCTTCATTACTTGTGGAGCGACACAAATAATGCTTCACATTAGGGAGGAGTGGCTCCTCTACAGACTAGGTGGTAGACTGATCACCCTAAACTCAGCAATTGAGGAAGCTTTGCATGGCTTCGGGGATTTGCATTCACCAAATAAAATACTGTACTGGTGGGCCAGCTTCAATTTTGTGCTCAAATGTCTGGTGTAGGAGTTGAACTCAGAGACTCCTGACTTTGGCAATAAGAGTGCTACCCACTGAACAAAGGCTGAACAACTCAGAAATCGGCCATCCCAACAGTGTTGGAAATAGCTACAGTTTTGGTAAAAGCTGACATGTTGGTCAACGCAAAGGCATATTGAAAGTGAATTCTTTTTTAAAATAAATTTATTAGAACAGTACAGCACAAAACAGGCCCTTCAGCCCTCGATGTTGTGCCGAGCAATGATCACCCTTCTCAAGCCCACATATCCACCCTATACTAGTAACCCAACAACCCCCATTAACCTTATTTTTTAGGACACTAAGGGCAATTTAGCCTGGCCAATCCACCTAACCCGCACATCTTTGGACTGGGAGGAAACCGGAGCACCCGGAGGAAACCCACGCACACACGGGGAGGACGTGCAGACTCCGCACAGACAGTGACCCAGCCGGGAATCGAACCTGGGACCCTGGGGCTGTGAAGCATTGATGCTAACCACCATGCTACCGTGCTGCCCCACGATATTTAGAATATCCAATTCATCTTTTCCAATTAAGGGGCAATTTAGCTTGGCCAATCCACCTAGCCTGCACATTTTTGGAGTTGTGGGGGTGAAACCCACGCAAACACAGGGAGAATGTGCAAACTCCATACGGACAGTGACCCAGAGCCGGGATCGAACCTGGGACCTCGGCACCACAAAGCAGCCGTGCTAACCACTTGTGCCAATTTCTTTCAAACCATACCTGTCCCTGAGAATCGTCCACAGCTCTCCACCAAGGCAAGCCTCCATTAACATATATAAATATTTGCTGTCCTTGAACGTCCTATAGAGCCTGCATAGAAAAGAGAAGAAATTCAACAATGAGTCAGAGTGGCAATAGACAATCCTGGTGTTTTCAACTCTTCATTATTCACTACAATTCTCACTATGAATCTGTGCAGGCTTTGCGCAACTAATTAATACTTTCACTTGATCAGAATTCATAGCATTTTTCCAAAGTTAAGCCTTAAGCATGCACATATTGAATTGAAGACACTAATGTGACAGTATTATACTGATTCATATTACAAGCAAAGTTCTCCTATTCAATTAAATTGTGTTACAAATTTGAAAAAAAAAGATTCTCCTGATTCTGTGAAAGTGCTGACATGAAGTGAAATATAAATCAAATGGAGTATTGGGTGTGAACTGGAATGCATGCCCTGGGGAAAATGGAATATTTAGTGATCAATGCTTCGGCATGGGGTGCAGAAAACCCAGTGGAATCAGGGACAGTGTGGGAGAACTCAGTGAGATCAGGGAGAGTGTGTAATAACTCAGTAAGATCAGGGACAGTGTGGGAGAACTCAGTGAGATCAGGGAGAGTGTGCAATAACTCAGTAAGATCAGGGACAGTGTGGGAGAACTCAGTGAGATTAGGGACAGTGTGGGAGAACTTAGTGAGATCAGGGACAGTGTGGGAGAACTCAGTGAGCTCAGGGACAGTGTGGGAGAACTCATTGAGATCAGGGACAGTGTGGGAGAACTCAGTAACATCAGGGAGAGTGTGGGAGAACTCAGTGAGATCAGGGACAGTGTGGGAGAACTCAGTGAGCTCAGGGACAGTGTGGGAGAATTCAGTGAGCTCAGGGACAGTATGGGAGAACTCATTGAGATCAGGGACAGTGTGGGAGAACTCATTGAGATCAGGGACAGTGTGGGAGAACTCATTGAGATCAGGGACAGTGTGGGAGAACTCATTGAGATCAGGGACAGTGTGGGAGAACTCAGTGAGCTCAGGGACAGTGCGGGAGAACTCAGTGAGCTCAGGGACAGTGTGGGAGAACTCAGTGAGCTCAGGGACAGTGTGGGAGAACTAATTGAGATCAGGGACAGTGTGGGAGAACTCAGTGAGATCAGGGACAGTGTGGGAGAATTCAGTGAGATCAGGGACAGTGTGGGAGAATTCAGTGAGATCAGGGACAGTGTGGGAGAATTCAATGAGATCAGGGACAGTGTGGGAGAACTCAGTAAGATCAGGGACAGTGTGGGAGAATTCAGTGAGATCAGGGACAGTGTGGGAGAACTCAGTGAGATCAGGGACAGTGTGGGAGAATTCAGTGAGCTCAGGGACAGTGTGGGAGAACTCATTGAGATCAGGGACAGTGTGGGAGAACTCAGTGAGATCAGGGACAGTGTGGGAGAATTCAGTGAGATCAGGGACAGTGTGGGAGAATTCAGTGAGATCAGGGACAGTGTGGGAGAATTCAGTGAGATCAGGGACAGTGTGGGAGAATTCAGTGAGATCAGGGACAGTGTGGGAGAACTCAGTGAGATCAGGGACAGTGTGGGAGAATTCAGTGAGATCAGGGACAGTGTGGGAGAATTCAGTGAGATCAGGGACAGTGTGGGAGAATTCAGTAAGATCAGGGACAGTGCGGGAGAATTCAGTGAGCTCAGGGACAGTGTGGGATAATTCAGTGAGCTCAGGGACAGTATGGGAGAACTCATTGAGATCAGGGACAGTGTGGCAGAACTCATTGAGATCAGGGACAGTGTGGGAGAATTCAGTGAGATCAGGGACAGTGTGGGAGGATTCAGTGAGATCAGGGACAGTGTGGGAGAACTCAGTGAGCTCAGGGACAGTGTGGGAGAATTCAGTGAGCTCAGGGACAGTATGGGAGAACTCATTGAGATCAGGGACAGTGTGGGAGAACTCATTGAGATCAGGGACAGTGTGGGAGAACTCATTGAGATCAGGGACAGTGTGGGAGAACTCAGTGAGCTCAGGGACAGTGTGGGAGAACGCAGTGAGCTCAGGGACAGTGTGGGAGAACTCAGTGAGCTCAGGGACAGTGTGGGAGAACTCATTGAGATCAGGGACAGTGTGGGAGAACTCATTGAGATCAGGGACAGTGTGGGAGAATTCAGTGAGATCAGGGACAGTGTGGGAGAACTCAGTGAGATCAGGGACAGTGTGGGAGAATTCAGTGAGATCAGGGACAGTGTGGGAGAATTCAGTGAGATCAGGGACAGTGTGGGAGAATTCAGTAAGATCAGGGACAGTGCGGGAGAATTCAGTGAGCTCAGGGACAGTGTGGGATAATTCAGTGAGCTCAGGGACAGTATGGGAGAACTCATTGAGATCAGGGACAGTGTGGCAGAACTCATTGAGATCAGGGACAGTGTGGGAGAATTCAGTGAGATCAGGGACAGTGTGGGAGGATTCAGTGAGATCAGGGACAGTGTGGGAGAACTCAGTGAGCTCAGGGACAGTGTGGGAGAATTCAGTGAGCTCAGGGACAGTATGGGAGAACTCATTGAGATCAGGGACAGTGTGGGAGAACTCATTGAGATCAGGGACAGTGTGGGAGAACTCATTGAGATCAGGGACAGTGTGGGAGAACTCATTGAGATCAGGGACAGTGTGGGAGAACTCAGTGAGCTCAGGGACAGTGTGGGAGAACGCAGTGAGCTCAGGGACAGTGTGGGAGAACTCAGTGAGCTCAGGGACAGTGTGGGAGAACTCATTGAGATCAGGGACAGTGTGGGAGAACTCAGTGAGATCAGGGACAGTGTGGGAGAATTCAGTGAGATCAGGGACAGTGTGGGAGAATTCAGTGAGATCAGGGACAGTGTGGGAGAACTCAGTGAGATCAGGGACAGTGTGGGAGAACTCAGTGAGATCAGGGACAGTGTGGGAGAATTCAGTGAGATCAGGGACAGTGTGGGAGAACTCAGTGAGATCAGGGACAGTGTGGGAGAACTCAGTGAGATCAGGGACAGTGTGGGAGAACTCAGTGAGATCAGGGACACTGTGGTAGAATGCACTGAGATCAGGGACAGTGTGGGAGAACTCAGTGAGATCAGGGACAGTGTGGGAGAATGCACTGAGATCAGGGACAGTGTGGGAGAACTCAGTGAGATCAGGGACAGTGTGGGAGAATGCACTGAGATCAGGGACAGTGTGGGAGAACTCAGTGAGATCAGGGACAGTGTGGGAGAATGCACTGAGATCAGAGTGAGTGTGTGAGAACTCAGTGAGATCAGGGACAGTGTGTGAGAGCACAGTAAGGTCAGGACTGTTTGTTAGATGCCAGTGAGTTCAGGGCCAATGTGAGAACCCAGGGAGATATGGGACAGTGTACAAGAACCTAACGAGCTCAGGGACAGGGTCTGAGAACACACATAAATCCCAGACAGTGTTTGAGAGCCCAGTGAGATCGGGGACAGCGTGCAACAGCCCAGTGAGATCAGGGACTATGTGTGAGATGCCAGTGAGATCAGGGACAGTGTGCAACAGCCCAGTCAGATCAGGGATAATGTGTGAGAAATCAGTGAGATCAGGGATAATGTGTGAGATGCCAATGAGATCAGGGTCAGTGTGCTGCAGCCCAGTGAGGTCAGGTACAGTGATGAGAACGCAGATCAGGAATAGTGTGTGACACGTCAGTGAGGTCAGGGACAGTTTTTGAGAACCGAGAGACATATTGAACAGTACATGAAGTGCCAGTGAGATCAGGGACATTATGTGAGAACCCAATGTGATCAATGAAAGTGTGTGACAGCCCATTGAGGTCAGCGACTGTGTGCGAGAGCCCAGTCAGGTCAGAGACAGTCCAGTGATATAGTGTGTGAGAACACAGTGAGCTCATAGACAGTGTGTAACAACTCAGTGAGTTCAGGGACAGTGTGCGAGAACCCAGTGAGTTCAGGGACAGTGTGCGAGAACCCAGTGAGATCAGGAGATTGTGTGAGAACCCTTTGAGTTCAGGGACAGTGTGGCTGTACCCAGACAGGTAAGAGTGGTATAGAAAGCACTGAGGAGAGCTGGTGCAGGAAGATAGCGTATTTGGCCATATTGAATTTTGTAGAAAAACTGGGGACTTCAGAGTGGATAATCTAGTTGTTGACTTTAACCAACGCAGTCCTGTTACTGCGGGATGAGTGAAGAAGGAACGGTGGGGCACGTAGGTGAGGGGTTCGATAGTGATTATGAATTTCAGGATTTTGACATTCGTAAATACTACCCATTATTTTCTCCTGGTTTCTTTTTGAATCTCATTGACTTTTAAAGAATAAATTTAGAGTACCCAATTCACATTTCCAATTAAAGGGCAATTTAGCGTGGCCAATTCACTTACCCTGGGCATCTTTGGGTTGTGGGGGTGAAAACCATGCCAGCAAGGGTAGGATGTGCAAACTCCACACAGACAGTGACCCAGAGCTGGATCGCACCTGGGACCTCGGCACCATGAGGCAGCAGTGCTAACCACTGGGCCATTGCGCTGCGCTTGAATCTCATCGATAAGGATAATTCAGACCATAATCATCTGTGACCTCTCCTTGTAACAGGACTGTACAGCCTGTGAGAGTAATTTAGCGTGGTTAGTTCTAAAAATACTCTTACTGTTACTGCTGCTAGTCACATTCAACAGAGCGAATAAATCACAGGCAGAATGCATTGGCACACATCATTCAGTAAGAGTTAGATCTGATAAAAATAAACCCACTAAAAAACTTGCCCTAAATATTTATAACACATTCATCTCTGAAAAAAAAATACGTTCGCACTAATTTGTTGTAAACATAAGAACTAGGAGCAGGAGTAAGCCATTCAGCCCCTCGAGCCTGTTCCACCATTTAATAAGATTGTGGCTGATCTGACTGTGACCTCAACTCCCCTTTCCTGTCTACCCCCGATAATCTATCACCCCCCTTGTTAATTAAAAAGCTATCTACCTCTGCTCTGAAAATATCCAATGACCCTGCCTCCACCAATCGCCGGGAAAGAGAACTCCATCCAAGGCCAGACCCGGGTCCCTGGTGCTATGCGGCAGCAGTGCTAACCACTGTGCCACCCTGTCAGTAAGATCACCTCTCATTCTTCTAAACTCCAAAGGATACAGGTCAAACCTGTCCAACCTTTTCTCATAAAAGATCCCGCAGGAAGCAGTCGAATGGGCCTTTTCTGAACTGCTCTCGATCCAATCATGCATTTTCTTTAAAAAGGAGACCAAAATTGTACTTGGTTCTTTAGATGTGGCCTCACCAATGTCTTGTACAACTGAAACGTCTCTACTTTTATATTTCAATCCTCTTGCAATGAACGTAACATTCCATCTGCTTTCCTAATCACTTGCTGTGCCTACATATAACCATTTTGGGATTCATGTTCCAGGACACCCAGATACCTCTGTGTCATGTTCTGTAGACTGGCCGAAGTGAATGATGAACTACAGAACATTTAATTCAAATAATTTCTTGTAGAACAACTGCGTGATAAGATAACTAGGATAAATAAAATAATAAATTACTAACACCAATTAACTATTGTGGAACTACTGCAAAATACGTCTATCCTCCAGCACGACCTACCCCCAATTCCCCGAGCACAGTCACTTGATGGGTTTACACTCACCTAGTGATCGGAGGTCATGCATAACATTATGTATAAACTTGCCTTATGTATACCATCACACTCTTTACCTCAGAGTTCCGCAATTTAGATAATTTGCTGCTTTTCTATTCTTCCTGCCAAAGTGGACAAGTTCACATTACATTCCATCTGCCAAATATTTTGTCCACTCACTTAACTGTCCGTATTTCACCATCTATTTAATTTATGTATACTTTGATTATAAATCTACAAACTAAGTTGATGATAAATTTATATCGATACAGTTCCTGTTTGCTTGATATGCAGAATCCGCTGTATCACTGTAAGATACAACCCATTTCTAGAAATGCAGATGTAGACTGGTAGGTGCAAAGGATTCAGGATCTCCAAGGGATTGAAATGGTGCATAGAATTTACAGTGCTGAAGGAGGCCACTCGGCCCATCGGGTCTACACCGGCCCCTAGAAAGAGCACCCCACTTAAGCCCATGTAAGCGATGGGGTTAATTCTGTCCACTGTGAGGATACTTGGCAGCCTTCCAGGGCCAGGATGTTGACTGGGACATAAAGCACTAGGTGTTCAAACTCAGGCATTCTCATGCCAAGCTATGCTTGTTTAATACTTTATTTATTCAACTATTTGCAACATCTTGCTGACTTTCCCAGCCACTTATCTCTCCGAGACTTATAAATATCAGGCCCTTCTACTTATTCGGTGGATTTCACCTCGGACCTGAGTCGCGACAGGTGCCAGGAGCCGAACCTCGAAACTGCCGTCGACACCGGGGTCCCCGATGAGCTGATGGGCGTGAGATTCTTGTGTTGTATCTTATCTTATATTATTCTTATATTATATTCTTATATCATGTTATTCTTATCAATACAGTAGAACAGATTAACTTCTGTCGTTGTTCTCTTAATTACATTGTGTCCGAATCAGAACAAACCCTTGGAGTAATCCAAGACAGCCCACATCCCCATCTCATCCCCGAAACCCAGCAACCCCACCCTACCTTTTGGACACCAAGGGGCAATTTAACTTGGCCAATCCACCTAACTTGTATATCTTTGGACTGTGGGTGGAAACCGGAGCACCCAGAGGAAACCCACGTAGACACGAGAAGAATGTGCAAACTCCACACAGACAGTGACCCCAGTCTGGAATTGAACCTGGATCGCTGGAGCTGTGAGGCAGCAGTGCTAACCACTGTGCCACCATGCCGCCGGTAAAGAGGCAGCTGCCTTTTCAGTTGGCACACCCTACCCAGTAATATTTTGGCTCCCAGTGACATCTCTGCCCTTTCAACAACCATGACCCCAGAGTGGCTGGTCAATCACCGACATTTCTTTCGGGAACTGTGGAATTACTTGGCTCAGGGTTTGGCTACTGAGACTGCTACAGAGGGCTGCTTGTGTTTTTTTTGTGCGTTCACCTCATATGTCTCAGAATCAACTTGGAACTAACACAATCATATCCTAATTTCAAAAAATAAATCTCCCACTGCCTGCGGAGGACTTTGGATACCTCGAGGCAATGAGAAGGCTCCTTTTAATTTCTTTATTCAAAACCCAATTCTCCTCTCCTCTCCCTTCCAAGGGAGTTGGCCATTAGAAAATAGACACATACTAGTTTGATCCCTCGCATGGAGATAAGGTTACCATCTCTGGTTGAGTATATTCCTGTCCTTGTGCCTTGAACCGTTCGAGCCTCACACTTTCACCATCAACTATCCAAAGCATCAATTGGAAATGGAATTGGAAAGCAAACAGGCCCTCCATGACCTCATTGGATTATTCTCAATGGTCTTTTCTACTATTATTACAACAACAGCAACTTGTGTTTATATTGCACCTTTAATTTTTGTTTACTCATTTGACTAGGAAAGTAGTTATAGTTTAATGTTGAGGTTAATAATCCATTCAAATGGCTTCAGCTGATGCAGTGTGCATAGTTGTGATGGCACTGGGAATAGATCTCTCAGGACAGGAAATGGTGGCCACAGTCATAACCTGAGCTGTTCCTCATATTCCACTGCCCGGGTTCAGTTCCCAGGTTGCGAGTGGTGATGTTTTGCACTCAGCCAGGAGGTACCCCATTGAGAGGTGGAGCTGTCGTCGATTTGTAGGGTGTGAAGTGAGTTCCAATAGGGTTACGGGATTTCAGATGAGTATGTGTGTCCTATGTCAGTGGGAATACTTTGTTAGCTGCCAGCCGGTGGTGTTCTTTGAGGAGGGTGTTTTTGCTGTTGACCTCAGGCGATTCGATACGCGCTGGAACAGGAAGCCACTCGAGCTGTGTTGGTCTCAGTATCCCAGAAATAAGCCTCATGACTTCCTGGAGGTGGATATCTACACATGTATGTGGTTGCTCTGGAACCAGACTGAGCACCGTATTCTGCTGTTGGGCAGATCAGGGCGAGTGAAGCAATGCGTAGTGGTACCCGCTATTTTCCAAATGAAATTAATTCTTGTCTTTACCTTGGTTCCGGAGGCAGTGTCAGTAGGTCAATGTCCGGTCAAGAGTGATGCCAAGATATTTTGGCATTGGGTTGTGGCTCAGTGATCGGCTACAGAATTAGACATGAAGTTCTTCCCTGTCCAGAGAATATAAATCATCATGAGTGTTTTTTCAATGTCCTGGAGTTCTTCAGTCTGGAAAGCCAGTGCCAAGTCGACAGCATTTGTGAAGAGCAGTTATATTGTGGGACTGAGGGCACTGGTAAGTGTTGAAGAGAGCCAGTGTGCGGACTCATGACTGTGGAAGTTTGTTGTTGGTGATATGTGGCAGTTGATTTGATCTCCAAAGTTCAGATGGATAGTTGTGGCCTGTGCAAAAAAACCTGCCTGTTGAGGGGGCATTGCTGCTGCTTCTAGGGTGGGGCACAGACTGTTTAGCAAGTGGAGTTCCAGGTGGCATGGTGGCACAGTTGTTAGCACTGCTGCCTCACAGCGCCAGGGACCTGGGTTCAATTCCAACCTTGAGCGGCCGTCCATGCGGAGTCTGCACATTCTCCCTGTGTCGATGTGGGTTTCCTCCAGGCACTTTAGTTTCCTCCCACAGTCCAAAGGTCTGCAGGTTAGGCGGATTGGCTGTGTTAAATTGCCCCTTAGAATGCAAAGGTTAGGTGGGGTTGTGAGGGAATAGGCCATGGCAGGATGCTCTTTAAGAGGGTCGGTGCAGACTCGATGGGCCGAATAGCCTCTTCCTGAACTGTAGGGATTCTATGATTGATCTTATCTATCATTGGGAGAAGGGTGATGGAGTGATAGCTGCATGGGTTGTCGGGTTGCTTGGCAGGCTTGGTACTAGCCATGATCTTAGATTGGTGCCAGATTAGTGTCTGTGCTGTGGATGTTGGTAAACAGTTTTCCTTGCGACTTTCTTTCCATTAATCCAATGTTCCTTTGGAATTCTGGATAATTTCCATTGACTCCTGCTGCTTTGTCGGTCTTCGTTGCCATCAAGGAGGAGGGGGGGGGGGGGGCGGTGGCGGTGCACGTCCTCTTATGTGTAAGAGCTGACAAAGTCTGTCTGCTCTGGGGCAGTCTTGTGAGACTGCATCGGAACTGTTTTACCATCCTGCTGGTTTTATTTTGCGTTTATTAGGAGTTGTGAAGCGATGGCGTCAACACTGATTCTGGGCTGGAGCTGTGGCTGCTCTTCAGCTGCTGTCAGGCAGGAGTTCCCACACCTTTCGGTTTAACAGCATGAAATATAATGAAACGTCCAAAGGTGCTTCACAGGAGCGCCATAAAACAAAGCATGACATCGAGCAACATCCTGAAGGAGGAGAACAAGATAGAGAGGTGAAGTAGTAAGGGCCGAGGCAAATAAATCCATGGCTCCCAGCGGTGGAGCAATTATATTTGGGAATGCATAAGAGACCAAAACTAACAGAACTAATTAGAAGTAATAAATTTAAGTCTTCAAAGGGAGTGAAAGAATGTAATTTTTTTTAATACCCCAATGGATTTACCACGGAATTACTGGCAACAGTGAGCTGCAGATCATTGTTCAATTTCTAAAGACTCCAGGACAACCCTGGAAGATTGGCAATTAAGCCTACATGTGGAAATCCTGTGATTTATTCGGGCTAGTTCGGTAATCCTGCCCTCCCAGCATGTAAGCTGATGTTGGTTGGGCAACAGACCAGAGACTGGGCTCATTATTAATGGAGAGGTTTCTTTTGCACTTGGGAATTCAGTTACCCGCTTGTTGATGAGTTGCTGAAATTAAAAAGGTCGCCTCTTTCCTGTCAGCAAGCTTTTCTTGACCAAAATATTGAAGGTAATTCATGTCTGGTTGGTAAGGTGTCCAGTTTGTACAGTTCCACGGAGTATCTGTTGGTTACACTCACCAACCTCCAGCAGCAGGTTCATGTGGTCATGGTTCAAATGTGGCTTCCTCTGATGGTCGTGACGTCTCCAAGAAGTTTATTTTTAGGGAATTCCAAGCCCCGCACCATCATGCAAAAATGGTGTGCGGGAGGAAATCCAATTTTCCTGTTCTCTTCACAACGGCGTCATCAATTAGAAATTAAAGTCGCCATAGCCCCATGAGCAGTTCTCACCCTTTGAGGAGGGACAGCTGACTGATGATGATTTAACTTGAGGGCCACACACCTCAGGCAAGGGCCAAATTTGAGAATATAACCTCAGCTGGTATAGGAATTGAACCTATGCTTTTGGCATTGCTCTGAACCAGGAATCAGTCACCAGCCAACTGAGCTAACCATCTTCTCCATGAATCAGACAGATTGATAGAAGATTGATTAGTATTTAATGAGTGACAAATTGAGTTAATGAGAGCGATATACAAAGTTTATTTCCAGCAAACTATATAAAAAGAGTTAGGCTCACTTAAATATTTGCATCTGCAATTATATTGTTGAATAAATTAAATGTGTCAGATATATATATATCGCACCGCAATTTTCTTTCAAACAATGTACACAATACCTTCAATTTTACCCTACTGAATGTTTCAATAAAATCCCTGTAGCTCAGCCAGCAGCACCATTTCCGTGAGCCTACGTTGCTTGACTTATCATTGTAGCAATAATCCTGTTTGATTTTTGGTGCTGAGGAATCTCACACAGCAACAACTAGTTCATGCTCTAGCAACAGTCTGCAACTGCATGCCAGTTCCCATCAATCATAGAGTAAAGCAGAACTGGAGCAGTTATTCTGGATGAGCTCACTGGAAATTTATCTTTGAACTGCTGCAGTGTGAACTTTTAGAATTTGTTGATGAAATTTGCGTGGCATGAAACTGCTTCATAAAAGAACGATAGCCAACAAACACGGTGAGTGATCTGTCATCTGATTGTGCTGGGGTCAGACAACACCAGTGTCACATCCCGGGACGAACAGGAACTCCCAGCCCGGGACAGTGTTCAAAAGGCTCGATAACGAGTCTCAGCTGGAGGGGCCTCAGCTCGTTACCATGGGAACTCATACTCCACGAGCCCCACAGGGAGATCAATAAGTGATTCCTCATGATCATGGAACAGTAGTTAGCACTGTTGCTTCACAGCGCCAGGGACCCGGGTTCGATTTCTGGCTTGGATCCCAGTTAGTGTGGAGTCTGCACGTTATCCACACGTCTGCGTGGGTTTCCTCTGGTACTCTGGCTTCCACCAACAAGTCCCAAAAGACATGCTTGTTAGGTGAATTGGACATTCTGAATTCCTCCTCAGTGCACCCTAACAGGTGCCGTACTGTGGCGATTAGGGGATTTTTACAGTATCTTCATTGTAGTGTTAAAGTAAACCTACTTGTGACACTAATAAAGATTATTATTATCCTCGTGAGGGTTATCACAAATACCAAATGACTTGTGATTGTTGCATATTGCTCAGTAATTTCACACAAATAGAAAAGCTTAACAATTTTCTCTTTCTTGATTAATGCCAGGAAACAGAGATAGTTCAAGTCATTTATATTTGTATTCTGCGTATTAGGAATAAGGTACAAGTTTATGTAAGCTTCATTTGTATTTCTGTATTCATGTGCTAAGAAAGGGTTAAAAGTTCAGTTTGGCACTGTTAAAAACAGTGCCTGCAAGACTGTAGGTTTAGTTTCACTTTAAACTTTATCTGCATTGTAATGAAGGTTTTAACAATTACAGGGTTTAAAACAAAACTAAACCGTTGATTAGCAACCAGAAGCCCACACTGAAGAGACGCTTGGAACCAGGTAACCCAGAGGCAAGTGAATTCAATAGGTACTGCTAGAATAGGCAGAATAATGCACAGGGACAGAAAACCAGTCCCAAGCTAATGAACAGAATGTTGCAAAAACTAGGGAATGGGACAGAGGAAACTCTCAGGGAGACCGTGAAGTCAACGGAAGTTAAAATAAGGAGCAGAGAGAGGCTCCAAGTTAAAGAAATGGGCTGCAAGGTACCAACCTAGAGATATAAGCTTACAAGGAACTAGACATCCGAGGTGATCCTAAGGTTGGTCACAACTTAATACAGCTTGTGAAGCAGTTATCTTTTGTTGGCGTGATTGAGAGATTGTGCGGAAGCTTGAATATATGTGGCAATCCAAGGCAGAGGAATACTGAAAGAAAAGGTTAAAATCCTGGATGTGGATATTTGGTGAAGGCCACTGAGAGAAATCATTATTTGCGAGACGATTCTAAAGAGCGGAGTTTGGAAACTCTCACGTGACAGCCAAACGTCTAATGAGACCAGTTGGTTCACAATGTGACAAGCACCTGGGGGGGAATTGATGAGAAATCCACAGAAACTGTTTGGGGTAGCATCTGTCACTTGGTTTTAGAGTGTACTGTGTCTGACCACGGTGTGCCTGTTGGTTTATATGGACTGTATGCTTACTGAGAACATTCAAGCTATATTTTGTAACTTGCGTTATCCTTACTAATCATATCCATAAAATTACAGCTGGGGGTGAAGGAGTAGTTCATTGTAGTTCATCTTTTCTTGTTTAATAAATGTTTTGTTCTTTTGTTAGAAGTTCACCAGCAGTCCTGTGATTCTGTTCATCCACGTCTCTCAACAAAAAATAAAAGTTAGTATCTACCAGGCCGAGATCTGACTCGTCCAGCAGTAATATCGGCTGGGATCATAACAGTTAGACTGAACTTTTGCGGGTGTAATAGAAAAATAACAAGTAAACAATTACTATTCAAAATATACCTTTGGTAGCGTAACTGAATTTCGACCGATGGGAGGATGTATAATGTGACCAAATGCCAAAGTAACTTTGTGACACGTTGCAGTTACACACAAAACTGTACAATTTATGAGAAATGAACTATATTTGCTTTTTGTAGCTGGAAACGGCTGAATCCTGTCTCAAGCACAACCAGAGTGCCTCTCAAGAATCCCCCCATTGCTATGATAAAGGCATTGGGGCCCATGCTCCAAGATGGAGTCATGGTGTGGACTTACATGAAGAATAGACAACAATTCCAGTACCTTCCAGTATCTCTTTCTGAAAAGCTCAACTATTCCTTGCTCACATGTGCTCAGATGTTTCTGGTTACTTGGCAACTATTTGTTCCACATTATAGACCTTTAGGAGGAATAGATATGCCATGGGGATTAGGACTGATGTATTGGTCCATGGTAATTGTCAGCACAGTTATTTTTAACTATTGCTGCTCTTTTTCACATTCTGTACTATTGGCTTACAACAAAATGTGTTGATCCCTTCTGTGATCCCTTTTCAACTCATATTGCTTTTTCTAGACATCCCACCAAGTCCTCTGTGCCAGTGATATTAAAGAATCCCTATAGTGCATAAGGAGGCCATTCAGCCCATCGAGTCTGCATTGACCCCCTGAAAGAGCACCCTACCTAGGTTCCCCTCTACCCTATCCCCATAACCCCATAAGTCAACCTAACCTTTGGACACCAAGGGGTAATTAAGCACAGCCAATTCACCTAACCTACTCGTCTTTGGACTTGTGGGAGGATATCGGAGCACCCTGAGAAAACCCACACAGACACGGGGAGAACATGCAGACTCCCCACAGACAGTCAGCCAAGGCCGGAATTGAACCACGGACCCTGCGGCTGTGAGACAGCAGTGCTAACCACTGTGCCGCCCACATTGGTTCATCTAATGGCACTGCAGCATGATTGTTTCTCTCATTTGCATAGTTGGAAGTCTTCTTCCCTATCAATAATCTGCTTGCTTCCCTCACACTGGAGCAGCTTTAGTCTATTCATGATACTAACTTTTCGACCTTATTATTGGCCCATTTTGCAACAGGTATTACAACCTTCAAAGGTTGACGAATGAGCTTAGTGGCCTTCAGTTGAGGGAGGAGATCATTGTCACTAACTTTACAATCCTGATAACAAATCTGTATTTACATGTTTGCCCTCCCAAAGCTTCATTAGCAAATTGAAAATCACTGTTGGGAATAGGTATTTCTCACATTTTTCTCTCATGGTGGAAATTTCACTCCGACATCAGGTCAGTTTTAAACAATTCTTCAACACATTGAGCTAAACATCGAACAAAAAATAATTCATTCATAAACCTTTCAGGATTGTGAATGAAAGGAAGGAATGAATTTGGTAAAAATAAGTGATTGTGATTTTGTTGGTTCCATTCACATTATGTAAACCTTGTGATGACGATGTCTCACAATAACTGGGTTAATTCATTTTGCAACTTATCCATCAATGAAAGTGGACTTCTGATGACGGCCGCGGAGTGAGTGGTTGCATATTTGGTGGCTCCTGCTTGACGTGGAATTGTTGGGTCCTTTTCACCCAATATAGGGGGTATTTGCTGGTGCAAAATGCATGAACAGTGAGAGAAAGAAATTCTCCTCTGGTAATGCCTGTTTATGCCTTATCAAACAAGGCGTGTAATGACTAATGGGTAGCAATCTGGCCGGGAGGACTTTTGAAGTGTGACAGAGGGAAAGATGGTGCAGGGATCTGGGGCGTTGTTGACTGCCCAATGGTTACTGAGCAATTGTTGAATTTTCTGAATTCCAAGTTCTAACAGAAGAGGCAAGAGGTCTCGGAGGACCCAGCTAAGGTGGCAAGCTGACCAGGGCAGCTATTGAGAGAGTGGACCAAAGGCTGGAGGCACAGAGTTCGGAGCTCAAGAAGATGGGAGAGGCGGTGGTGGATCAGGTGGACCAGTTGGCCTCATTGGAGGCAGAGGTAGTGCTTGTGGTTGAGGGCCAGAAGCAGCTGAGGGAGAAGGTAGAGGATCTGGAGAATCGCTGCAGGAGGCAGAATCTCCAGCTTGTAGGGCTGCCTGAAGTGACTGAGGGAACACAGGCCACAGAGTGTGTGGCGAATATGTTCGAGAAGGTGGTGGGGGAGGGGGTCTTTGACCATCCTCCTGAGGTGGATCAAGAGCATAGGGCAGTGAAGAGGATGGGGGGAGGGGAGTGTGAGGGGGGGGGGGTGGTTAGCAGCTGAGGGCAATGGTAGTGAGGTCGCATCGTTTTTTGGACAAAGAGAAGATGTTGCGGTTGGCGAAGGAGACAAGAGAGTATACCCGAGAAGGAAATGTGGTATGTATCTACCAGGACTTGGGTGCAGAATTGGCCAAGCAGCGGGCTTGGTTCAATCGGGTCAAAGTGGCCCTCTACAAGGAAGGAGGGAAGTTTGGGATGTTGTATCCTGCTCATTTTTGGGTCACGCATCAGAATTGAGAATTCTATTTTGATCGCCGGAGAAGGTGAGTAAAGTTATGAGAGGTCATTGACTGGGGGACTGGTGAGGACATGGACCTTTGTAGATGTCTGTATGGGGAATGTGGGTGGGTATGCCTCGAGGATTGTTGTATTTACTGTGTTTGCGTAAGTGTGTTCAACTGTTCTTGGGGAATTGCGGGTGAGGGGTGATGGGGAGAAGGGGGGTAGGTGGTTGCCTCGAGTGGGGGCCACCATGCTGGCAGGTAGGCTAGTTAACGGGAGTGTGGGGTTGATCCATGGAGGGAGTGGGGGAGGAGTGAGTTGGTTTTCTTTTTATTTTCTTATGGGGTGGGGAGTACTGGGAAGCTGATGTAGGTGGAGTCATTCATGGGATGTGGGTGTCGCAGGCTGTGCCAGCATTTATTGCCCATCCTTTGAGGGGCAGTTAAGAGTCAACCATGCTCTGTGGATCTGGAGTTGCATATGGGCCAGACCAGGTAAGGACGACAGATTTCCTAAAGGAAATTAGTCAACCAGATGGGTTTTTACGATAACCGACAATGGTTTCACGGTCTTCATTAGACTTTTAATTCCAGATTTTTAAAATTGAATTCAAATTTCACCATCTGCAGTGGCGGAATTTGAACCTGGGTGCCCAGAGCATTACTCTTAGTCTCTGGATTCCTACACCCGGGAGAAAAGGAATTCTCGTTCTTCTCACAGGTGCACAAAGTATACATGCAGCATCAAATTCTTTGCAGTGGGGAAATCGGTGCTTCCAGGAATCATAGGAGCGGAGTACTCTGCGATAGTCATCTCCGACCACTCTCCACACAATGTGGATGTGAGGGTGGAGAGGGGCCGTGCTCAGTGCCCCACATGGAGGCTGGAATGGACGACAAGGCCGTCTGCCAGAAAACATCACAGGCCATACGTGACTACGTAAGTAACAACCGGAACGGGGAGGTTTCACTAATGTGATCAGAGGGGAAATTCTAGCCTACACGTAGCGATGGGGAAGAGAGGGAGGCTAGGCAACAACTGATCAACTCCATCTTGGAGGTCGACAGAAAGTATATCGAGGCCCCGACCGTAGAGCTGCTGGCGGAGCGGAAAAAGCGACAGGATTTTAACCTGCTATCCACCAGGAAACCAGCGTACCAACTCCACCAGATACGGGCGACCTTTTACAAGCACGGAGACAAGGCTAGCCGCCTATTGGCTCACCAGCTGAGAAAGCAGCCAACCATGAGGGAAATAGCGCAGGTAAAAGACAGCAGAGGCAGACTGGTAGCAGATCAAAAAGAGGTCAACCGAGCATTTGAGATCTTTCACTGGTGGCTGCACACCACCGAGCCTCCCGACAGGGATGCGGGGATGAAATAGTTCTTCGATGGACTGGAAATACCAGTTGTGGGGGGAGCTGGAAGCACTAATAGATCTGGGAGAAATCATGGAGAACATCAGCTCCATGCAGGCGGGGAAGGCACCGGGACCCGACGGGTTCCCGGCGGACGTCCATAAAAAATTTGCACCGGCCCTGGATCCACATCTAAGGGACATGTTCGCAGTCTTGCTATCAGGGGCCACTTTGCCTCTTACACTGGTGCAGGCCACAATTTCATTGATACCCAAAATAGACAAAGACTCGGTGAAATGTGGATCATAAAGACCCATTTTACTGCTGAATGTGGACGCGAAAATACTCGCAAAGGTTCTGGCTAAATGGCTGGCGAACTGTATACCAGAGGTGGTCGTTGAGGACCAAACTGGCTTTGTCAAGGGTAGGCAACTCATTGTGTACATCAGGCAGCTGTTGAATGTATTAATGACCCCCCCCCCCCCCCCTCCCCCCGGGGAGAGAACACCAGAGGTGATCATCCCCCTGAACGCAGAAAAGGCCTTCGACAGAGTCGAATGGAAGTATCCGCGAGGTACTGGAATGGTCTGGGCTAGGAGCAGGATTCATCATTTGGGTGAGACTCCTGCACAATGCTCCCAAGACGATCGTTCAAACTAACACCACCAATTCTGAATACTTCCAGCTGCACAGAGCACAAGGCAGGGATGCCCATTGTCACCGCTCCTGTTTGCACTGGCAATCAAACCCCTGGCGATAGCCTTGCAGAACATGAAAAGCTGGATGGGCATCCAAAAAGGAGACAGAGAGCACAGTGTTTCACTCTATGTGGATGACCTACTCCTCAAAGTCCGCCTCAAAACCACAGGAAGGACTGAAAGCAATCCTGATAGAGTTCAGAACCTTCTCAGGTTGCACATTCAACTTGGGCAAAAGTCAGGCATTCCCAGTTGATGTGACCATCAATTCACAAGACACGCGATAAGAAGTGAACAGTGGTTTTAATAGTCTTACAACTGAGCCTGCCTGCGACGAGATGAATGGCAGCAGGCTCACAACTATAGATCTTTATACTTCCGTTTAGTGGGAGGAGCCATGGGCGGAGCCAAGGGTGGAGCCCAGTACAAATTCCCCATCTCCCCCTATGGGCAGAGCAGGGGCAACTGCTCGTATACCAAGCTTACAAAGACCCAACACATATAATATAACACAGTGTGAATTACTAGGATTATGATTCACCACACCAGTGAATGCAAATCGGTGAGGGACAGAGCTGGAGGGGCTCCTGCATAAAATAGCCCAAAATAGATTCTGATACCTGGGGATCCAAATAGCCACAAGTGGAACCTGACCAGCCTGGTGGAGGAAGTAAAAAAATCCAAGAGTGCCCAAATCAACACTGCAATGGAGGAAAATCAAGGGAGGCCTGGCATTACCAAACTTACAATACTACCATTGGGTAACAACAGCGGAAAGAGTGAGGGGAGGGGGAAACGAACCCGACTCGGACTGGGTGCGGATGAAGGAGGCATGCTGCAAGGGAACGACTCTCCGGGCCCTAGCTACGGCAGCACTCCCATCCCCCTCGATAGGATACAAATATAGCCCCGTGATAGCAGCCACACTTGTAACGTGGGGTCAACTAAGACAGCACTTCAGGCAAACCAAGATGTCACCCAAGACCCCATTTACGATAACCATAGATTCCCGCCAGCCATGCTAAACACGACCTTTAAAAAATGGAGACAGGACGAGGCAACGCTGACAGTTAGAAACTTTTACATAGGACACAGACGAATAATCATAATAATCGCTTGTTGTCACAAGTAAACTTCAGTGAAATTATTGTGAAAAGCCCCTAGTCACCAAATTCCAGTGCCTGTTTGGGGAGGTCGGTACGGGAATTGAACCCATGCTGCTGCCTTGTTCTGCATTACAAGCCAGCTGTTTAGCCCACTGTGCTGACTAGTAACACTGAACAAATTAACAGAGGAACTGCCGACAGGACAGGAAATGAGAACCTGTAAATAAAGCACTTCCTCTGCAAAGAGACAGTAGGGTACCCCTGGGCCCCAGAGACCACATTATTAAAGGACCTGATGAGCCCAGAGAGTAAGAAGGTGGTCTCTGTGGGAAAATGTATGGACAGCTACTGGACAGGGCCCGAACACCACTGGACGAGACCAGACGGAAATGGGAGGACGAATTGGGGACAGAGGTGGGCTGGAAACAATGAACAGGGCCATCTTCACCTCCGCCTGCACAAGGCTGAGCCTCATGCAGTTCAAATTGGTTTACAGAGCACACCTGACCAGAACCCGAATGAACGGTTCTTCCCGGACGTGGAGGACAAATATGAACAGTGCCAGAGGATCCCGGCCAACCACACCCAGATGTTCTGGGCTTGTCACAAACTTGCTGGGTTCTGGACAACCTTCTCCGAGGCGATGTCCAAGGTTGTGGGGGTGAGGGTGAAGCCATGTCCAAATGTGGCAATCTTCGGGGTATCAGACCAACCAGAGCTACACATGGGGAAGAGGGCCGACGCCCTAGTTGACGCTTCCCTGATTGCACGGTGGAGAATCCTGCTCGGCTGGCGATCAGCAGCACCACCCACAGCTGCAAATTGGCTAGCTGACCTCTCGGAATTTCTCCACTTGGAGAAGATCAAACATGGCATCCGAGGGTCAGAGGAAGGCTTCCTTACTGCATGGGGGCAATTTAGCGGCCTATTGCAAAACCTGTTCGAGGCCCGCAACAGCCAGTAGATAGGGAAACGAGAAAGCTGAAATAAAAAGGGAAAAGAAAGAAGGAGAAGGAGAAACATTAGGGACACACAACCTAGGGGGGAGGTGGGAAGGGGAGGGGGGAAGGAGGCAGAGAGACTGAGAGGGACGAAGTGAGACAACACCAGAGGAGGGGGAAAGGGGGGTAACGCCCCACCATCCACAAAAAGAACAAAGCGGAAACTGATGGAGGGCGGAAAGAAAATGGGGGGAACAAGGAGAAAGAGGAGCACACCCCCAGATCGACCAGGGAGGACGTCAGGGAGGAGGGCGGGGAAGGGGGGTTAGGGAAAGGGAGGGCTATGGGGGAGGGCATGCCAAACTAGATGGCAACAATATGTAAATAAAGGCAGTATGGTGGCGCAGTGGGTTAGCCCTGTTGCCTCACAAGGCTGAGGTCCCAGGTTCGATCCCGGCTCTGGGTCGCTGTCCGTGTGGAGTTTGCACATTCTCCCCGTGTTTGCGTGGGTTTCGCCCCCAAAACCCAAAGATGTGCAGGCTAGGTGGATTGAACACACTAAATTGCCCATTAATTGAAAAAAAATGAATTGGGTACTCTAAATTTCTAAAAAAAAACAATATGTAAATAAAGAAGATGAAGATAACGCCTTTTTTACATTTTACAATAAATGAAAATTCAAGGCAAATGTACATAACTTTGAAAATACCACTAAAAGGATTTTTAAAAAAAACATGGAGTTGAGACTTTAACGGTCTGATTGCATCTTCATTCTTTCCAAACTCTTTGACTTGCCATTCTCCATATCTTGCAGAATCTTGCCCTTGGCTGGGAGGCCATTTGCTCAACAGTAGCTTAATTATTAAAAAGTTTCCATACCACCCTCTATAAAAGGCAAGCGGTGCATCTGATATCAGATCACTTCTCTGAAATTCCAACATTATACTCACACATTATAGACACAATCCCTGTTGGAGACACTTTTTTCCGAATGGTGACCAGTGCCTTAAATACTTTAGTTATTCATTACCTGGTCCAATTTATCATGTATTCATTCTTGGGGATATGAATGATAATAGTAAGGCTGCATTTATTGCTCACATTCTCAGTTACCATGAGAAGCTGATGGTGGACCTCCTTAAACTGCCACAATCCTTGCACTGATATTGTTGTTATGTTGGTGAATTACCGCAATTAGATTCTAACACTCTGATGTCAAGCAAAACCACATTGAGAGGGCTAAACTGGAGGTGTTGGAACTCACAAATATAACAGGCTACTCACAAAAGATGCCATTTTCTTCAGGTCAGGTGAGTCGCGACCTGACACTCATAAACTGACATCAGGATTGTCATTTAAATGTTTGAACAAATTTCCCATGACATTAGTATTTTCATCAAGGAGCGTCATGCTCCTGAATGGTGTGTGATCCACAGCGGGTAGTTAGGTTATGAATCCTGTGTGGAGTCAGAAATCTTTTTGACAGCTAAGTTTAAAAGATCTTAGGAACTTCAAATGTTACAATTAGATGCTGTTCAATAAGATGAATGTTTTTAATGCACTGATTGATCATTGTCCTTAACAGGTAAGTGACCAGTATTGAGTAAATGTTCACATGCAATACAATACTTTTGCCAATGGATAATATCTCCATATACATTAAAAACATTGAGAACCTGATTGAAATGGGATATCTGGACATTGTGCTTTGATTTGTACATTGATTTTAAGTCCAAACATTGTAGACCCATTGAAAATAAGTCTGAACAGATGGCAGGCTTCTTTGATTGAAGATCTATCTTGCAAGCCTCTGAAGAAAAGGAAATATGTTGATAGCTGGTCATGTAACTATCGGTGCTGATCCTCAATTAAATGCCGAGACCTACAATGGTTAAGTTATTCGCTCCTACTTTTTTAACAATGAGTAAAATAGCCAGATCCCCTGGCTGATTGCAGCAAAGTGTGGGATAAATATTTAATGGAACCAAATGAATAACTGAAGCTAAAGATAAATGCATATCAGATCACTACAGAAACATTCAATTTGCTCGAGGTAGTCTTTGCTGATCCTCCACACAAGCATCCTTCCAACCTGCTCTATCTAATCATATCAATAGATCCTCCTATTCCACTCTCCCTTATGTACTTATCTTGTTTCCACTTAAATCCATCCCAGCCATTTGCCTTGACTGTCCCACCTGGTAATGAGTTCCACAATATAACTATATGTTGAGTAATGAATTAGGGTAGAATAAAAAATAGGTTGGAATAAAAATGAGGTTAGATTGTAACAGAGAAAATAGGTTGGATTGCAGAAAAATAGGATAAATGTTTTGAAGGACAAAACACAGGACAGACTGCAATCAGAGAATATAGGTTAGACTATATAAGAAGCATATGTTATATTGGAGGTAGAGACAGAAGGCGGCCCAATACATAACAAACAGGTGCCATATCAGTCTCTTCACCTCCATCTCAAGGACTCAGTTTTTTCTTTTCTGTCTCATGAGGTAATCCAATGGAAGCTTACCTCACAATGAAGTCTGAGTGAGCTTCCTGCATTATTTGCTTTTCCGATCGTATGTGCTCCTGCTGTCGGGTATCGACTATGTGGCGTTTTTTCAGGATTTTCATGGCAAACGTTTTGGATTCCTCACTTTTTAATTGGACCTTTTTAAGAATAAACAGAAGTTTTATTTGCATTTTTCAAGAACGCCTCGGCTTCCTTTCCTGCAAGTTCCAGTATTCTGAAATTTAATTTGTTCTTCTATATGCGAACAGCATGCCTGCATTCTTTACTTTACACAAAAAAAAATTCCATTCAGAAATCTTCTCAAATAACAGAGTTAATAATAATAATCTTTATTGTCACAAGTCGGCTTACATTAACACTGCAATGAAGTTACCGCCTGTTCGGGTACACTGAGGGCGAATTCAGAATGTCCAAATTACCTAACAGACATCTTTCGGGACTAGTGGGAGGAAACTGGAGCACCCGAAGGAACCCCATGCACAGAAAGGGAGACATGCAGATTCTGCACAGACAGTGACACAAGCCGGCAATCGAACCTGGGTCCCTGGTGCTGTGAAGAATCAGTGCAAACCACTGTGCTACCATACCACCCAAAAGCTGAAGAGCGTCAGATATTTGCATACATCAGAGACAAAATGAAGAACTCTCCCAAAGAATTTCAAAGTATAGACTCCAGCTGGCGGGAAGTGAGGTGCAATTCCCACAACACTATCCAAATCGCAATCCATCCAAACTTGGAATTTTGCTTTGGAGGGGATGAGTTTTGTACTGGCACTGAGGGGGATGGCCTAAACACATTGGCAAGCCCGGCTTCACAGAGATTAAGTATGCCCTGATCTTAGAGTAACAGTAAAGGCACAGCCCTGCCCACCATCCTCATTGGTATCAATGCCCTCCTCGCCAAAGGGTCTCTGGCATTAGGAGCCTCCCAACTGATCTCTCTTCAGACACTGCGCCGCATTCTATACAGCATCAGGCCCAACACCACCACCCCCAGTCACCAACACCCAGCTATGGGGTCACCAAATTTCCTCCCTTCAGGTCCTGCCCCTTTTCAGACTGAACACATGGCAGTGTCAACTTGGCAGTGGCTCCAGTGCCTTCAGAGTCTGGCCTCTGGAGGATGCTTGGTGCGCAAATCATAGAATCCCTACAGTATAAATCCCACCACTGTGTAAAATCTGGAGCAAGACATCTGAGCCATGAGTTGTGGCGACCATGACTGAAGACCTCAACATCATGTCCCATTCACTGAGAGACGTGTCCCAGATACAAGTGGACATTACTGATGTACTCCAGAGCATGGCCCAGTCACAGAGGACCATTGCAGAGGGCGATTATACCATGGTGCAGACAATGGGGAGCCTCCAGGACTGGGAGTCAGAAGCTTCTGGAGCTCATTCCAGATGCCCCTCCATCCCATGGAGTCTTCCAGGAGGCTTGTAGATTTATAGTTTGGGAAAATGGATCATTGTCACATTAAAATATTCACCAGTAAAGCATTTTGCACCTAAAACATGTAACGCCTCTGTCATTTTAATCTTCACACAGGGTAGGTCTCTCACCCCATCTGGAGTCGCTTCCTGCTCCAGGCCCCCTAAGGAATGGCACTGGTGAGAGCATAGGAATCCCACAGTGACAGGCGTCCTGGACTGCAGGCCCCATCACTTACTAGAACTGCCCCCCAACTCTCAACCCCTACCTGCCACCCCAGATCAGTGGTCCAAAATAAATAGGCTCCCGATGCAGACTCTGTCTGTCGTAAGGATGACTGTGCACAGAAAAACAGGAGTCAAACTTAACCAGAACTTCAGTAGCACCACCAGCTTTCCTCATGGTGAGTGGTTATCGAGCTCATCCCTTTAATAGTGATCCGCTGACAATGCCAAAAGACCCTGGTGTTATGTACCATAGATCCTTGGAGGGTGAGAAGGGGGACAGGTAGATATGGGAAAGGGGAACAGGGAGATCAGGGAAGGGGTGGTGTGATTGTCGGGGGGGGTGGGGGGGCACGTGTAGAATTGACGGACACACAACCTCGTATCATGCAAATCCGGAGACGATGAGGGCTGCCTTGGTCCTCCCGGCCAGTCGGACCCTTACTGTCTGTCGTCCAACATCCAGGTCCTCCTCAGGCTCGTCCTCCAGCCCCTCCTGGTCCTCTGCCTCAAACAAGGCTGAATGTTCCTCCTCCTCCAGCAAGTTGCCCTGCTACTGTGCCAGGTTGTGGAGGGCACAGCAGACCACCGCAAAGTGGGAGACTCTCTGAAGGTTGTACTGTAACGGACTGCCAGAGTGGTCCAGATAGCAGAACCGCATTTTCAGCAGCCTGATACACCGTTCGATGACAGAATGGGTGGTAGCATGGTCTTTATTGTAGCAGGAACCCACCTCAGTCTCAGGCGTCCGCACTGACATCATCAACCATGGCCTCAGCAGGTGTCCCTTGTCCGCCACAAGCCACGCCATCATCCTGGGGTGGTCCTAGAAGATACAGGTGATCTCCGAGTGCCCAAGGATGTAGCTGTCATGCACCCACTCAGGCTAGCGGGCACGCACCTGCATGAACCTCAGGCGGTGGTCACACAGGACCTGTACATTCAGGGAGTGGAACCCCTTACTGTTAATATAGGGAACTCCCTGATGCCCCACTGCTCTCAGGGCGATATGCCTGCCATTGATTGCCCCTGGACTTCTGGCATCCTGGCGATTGGTGGGCTGGTCCAGGTCGAAGGTGATGAAGTAAGATGCCGGGGCATACAGAGCACCCATCACTTTCCGGATGCAACTGTGGGCCGATGACTGCAAGTTGCCGCACAGGTCCCCGCTCAAGCCCTGGACTGACCTGTTGGCATAAAAACTAAGGGCTGCCATGACTTTCATGGCCACAAGAAGCATGTGTCTTCCTCCTCCTCCATGGGTTGCCATATTCGTGAGGACATGGCATAGGTGCCACACTCCCTCCCTGCTGAGATACAGTCTTCTGCAACACATGGTGTCCATCAGCTCATGGTAGGACCATTCAGGCCTGTATACCTTTGTTCATCATTGGAGTTCCCTTCTAGGCCCCTCCTTGGCCTGATGGGAAGCCAGGTCTTGAGTGTCTGAGGTGGCCTCCACAGATATGGTGCAAGTCCCAGCCTATGTTGGCCTTTATGCCTTCTGCGACGTCTGCCCACTTGGCTGTGACTATCAGTACTCTGGCAACCTTGTCATCTTTGTATCTGGAAGAATTCGAAGGAGGCGAGAGACTGACAATCAATTAGGTCTTCCAATTCGGGATCCTCAAAATCCCCAATTCTCCCCAGAATCCTTTGTCCTCATGATCCTTGCAGCTGACCAACCATCACTGCGCCCGGTGCCCTTGGCCACCAGTCATGTTGCCTGGCTCGTGACCCTCAGCTCTTGCTTTTGGGGGCGTCTTACCCTGACCCATACTTGAAGAGTGATGCAGGAGAGGTGAGAGGTGAGACAATGATGATGACCAAATGGTTGTACTAGCCTGCCTCATAGACTGTGGGAGGACACAAAATCTAACAGAGTCAAAGAGGGGAGATACAACTACGCACAGCCGATACACAGCCTTGGACAACCTGAGATCTTACTGCTGTCTTGCCATCACACTGAATGCACCTGAACTGCCAAAGCTAGTACTGTGCCTTTAAGCTCTGCGGGGAGTCAGTGTTGCAACCCACCCCAACCTTTAACATGACTACCCCAAGTGCCAACCAGTGAGCCACTTGTGCTGGCAAGCTTGGGAGCGTCCTGAGAGAATGTCAAACCATTTGGCACACGGCGTGGTTCCCATTTTTGTGCTCTTCCACTATTCTCCCATGCCCCAGTAGTGATTCTCGCCAGTTTCTCTCTGTGCCAGCGGGTGGGTGAATGCCGGGAGAATCCGACCACAAACTGTCCCAGTATATTTAAATATGCTACTCTAGTTTACCCCCAAGGATAGCGTGAACCAGATTACATCATCTCCATCAGGCTGGAGCATCATGCTCTGTTTGGCGTCTGGCATGGGAACCCAGTTTAGGGGCTCACCCCCTTTTCTTCCGGACTAGTGGGATGTCGTCCAGGTGCCATGCGGCCGGAGAAACACCCCCAAAGTCTACAGCCATCCAGCATTTCTAGATTGCTTGCTGTTTGGGCTCCAACTGCGCAATTATGGGACAGCTTTTGTGGTTGTAAGGACAGTTAAATTTGAGTATTCCCCATCATTACACCAGCAACGTCTTGTTTTGGTACAGGTGCATTTAACTGCAGAAATTCAATACATTGTCATTAGTGAACCTGGCCCCTCTGCAGGTTACATTACTGCAGGTTCTTGCAGATACAAATCTTAGAAATCACTTGGCATGAACTTTAACATTGCAACAAAAGTCTCCCTTGCAAAACTTGTGAATGAGGCGCAACTGGCTTTTTAACCTATACTAAGACATAGGGCAGAATGTTATTCTCCCCTGTGGACAGGTTTTCATGTTTGGCTGGGAGGGGATGCTGGTAAAATGCATTATTGCCTTTACTGGCATCAACCTATCTGCCCTGTCACCTGCCGTAATGTTCCAAGTAGCGGGAGAGGCCGCAGGTGCTCCAACTGCCCTTGTGCCAATTGAGGCCCTTAAGTGGCCAAATAATCACTGCCCCACTTAGTGGTGCATTAACTGGTCCAGGGAGAGGCTTCTGCCTCCCTCTCGCCAGCAGTTCTATAGGCCCAAAGGTTCTAGGTTGAGTGGTGGCCACTGCTGGGATTGCAGTCAGTCTCCAGAGAAGTGGTGGTTGCGGAGGATGTCCTTTCGGGGTTTTGGCTAGCAGACCACAGCAAGATCATGTAGTGGAGGGGGAGGGGGGGGACCCTGTGAGCACAGGGGACCCCAAAAGGAGATTCCCCCCGCTTCAAGCCCAATGGTTTTCTCATTTTGCCCATTAATATTTGCCAGGATACCCACTCCTCCTGTATGGGCCTCCTCCTGCTGCAGAGAGAGAATTGCCCTTGGAACGGGGTGAGGTATGTAAGTGGCTCTTAGTTGGCCACTTTAGAGACTCATTAAACCCAATGGGCTGGACATTCAACAACCACCCCACCACCCCTGTAAAATGGGAGACATGTCAGAGTGGGTGGGGAGGTGCTGGGGATCACCAACAGCTGGTGCCAGAATGAGGCTAACTTCGAGAAAGGCGAAATCCATGCTGGAGAGATCTTAAGGTCTTTGTCGGCAGCTTTCTTCAAGCAGAGCAGCAAACGCCGTCACTTCCCTGCAGACTGCTTATCTGAGCCATTAATTATTGGGCAGTCTCGAATGCTGTGCATTCACGGTGAACTACAACAAGCAGGGGGAAAATTCAAGCCAACTTTCCACAAAATAGTGTAAACTCTCTGCATCTATTCTCCAATTAATCATCTTCACAATAATATGACGAAGGTTTTATGCGATGAGGAATTATTCAAGATCTTAGCAAGATCTTTTACAGATTGCTGCTAAATGTATGGATTGAGGGTAATTATAGGAAATCGAGTGGGAAGGGGAACTGCTTGTCAGAGAGATTCGAGCGAAAAGGAGAACTGCTTGTCACAGAGATTCTACTAAATGGAGGTCCCCAGGGATCAGTACAAGAATATGATTATTTCTGTTTCTATCAATTTTGTAGCTTAGCAAAGTAGCGCGGACAGTGGAATGGAGGAAGGTGGGCCAGAAAACACAGAAACAGTTCATAAAATCATAGCCCTACACTGCAGAAGGAGGACATTTGGCTCATTGAGTCTGCACCGACACTTCGAAAGACCACCCCACCTAGGCCCAGTCCCCCACTCTATTCCTGAAGCTCCATCCAAAGGGGGAATTTATCATGGCCAGTTCACATAAGCTGCACATCTTTGGACTGCGCGAGGAAACCAGAGCACCCGGAGGAAACCCATGCAGACACAGGGAAAACGTGCAGACTCCCCACAGACAGGGGTTTGGATCATGAGGAATGACTGGAGAAACCTCCGCCTAGCTGTATGGAGGTGTTTGAGAAGGTGCTCTTCCAAAGATGCATAAGATAACCAGCAACACGAAAGAGGTCAATCTAAAAAATTGCTTTAAATCTAATTGTGACAGGAGGACAGATGGGTGCGCGTACAAATTAGTGAATGGCAATTTTAAGGACAGATATAAGAAAGCTTTCCAAACAAAGAATGATCAAAAAAGAGTCCTGCTGAAATAGTGCAGGCAGATACAGATGAATAATTTAAGAACTATTAGAAATGGCAATCAGAACTTCAGGAGATAATGAACCAAGATGAAAATGAGAAATTTCCTCAATTAGTTTGTTATAGAACCAGATACAAATGGCAGAAATAACATGTGTGCCAAGAAATCCCGCCCGCCACTGCCTTTCGAATTTGGGCAGACATTTAGCGGCAATAGGATTTTTGGTGAAATCCACCAAATAAATTGTTGTTTTGAAACTTGATGGACGAGGCATTTGAGTACTGACATTAATAAAGTTAATTCCTGAGGTGTCTTTGAACCCAATGGTGTGGCACCCTCATGAATTTGTAATCTTCATCCAATCTATAAAGCACTATCTAAATAGAGTACCCCAAAGACCACTTTTTCCAATGTGTTTTCCATTATCCGAATTTGACCAGCTGCAATGTGTGGTGCAGCTGGAATCACTGGAATTCCAGAAAATTGCATCAAATTAAAGCTTCAGAAAAAAATATGCAAATGTACCAGCGGAAAGCAGGAGAGGGGTGGAGTTATGTTTACAGGCTGAACATACAAGCAGCAAATTGCTCAATTCCCCAAAAAGGATAGAGGGTGGTGAGGGCAAAGCAGGACGAAGGGTGCAAGGGGACAGGGAGAGAGGATGCGTTGGAGATGGAAGGAGTCCCTTCAATGGAAGATCTCATTTTACCATCGCTCAGATGAAGTTGGTCCAGGATCTGGGGGGGGGGGCAGCAGCAGTGGAGGTGATCATCTTGGTCCTGCTTCCTGATGAAATAGTCCTAACCTATTGAATACAAATAATACTTAAAATGGCCTGCTTCTAATGGACACAGCAACAGAGTGCTTCGTGCTAACGGGGAACTCATTATTTCCACTGGCAGGCTATTCTCTAGATGGGCTTTCTGAGTTCTCTGTTGGTGAGCACAGCTGATGGGCCCTGACTAGCACTGTCATCCGCCATTGATAAGCAAACGTAGGTGACTGCTTCCTGAGCACATGAACTTTGGTGAGGTTAACCCTGAGGGATCTCAGTTCCACATAATTCAGCAACTACACTTCTGCCATTCCTCAGAGCTGTTGCCTTAGGTTTGATATGTTTAATTGAGGCCGTCAGCTTGTTATTTTGGATTAATCAATCTTCTGGCACCATTTGATGAGGCAACTTGACTATTATGTCTGCCTATAAAACTGTGACTACGTTGATAATGTAATTAGCTGACATGTAGCACTTTGGAACATCCAGTGGACATGCACGGTGCACAAGTTCTTTGTTCTTTTTCTTTGCGCTGTGCAGGTGCCAAGTTCTGAAATTCCCTTCCTAAACCTTTGCCACTGCCCTCCTATATGACACTACCTAAACCTTTTGTCTTTGACAAAAGATCAATCGCCTGTCTTAATACCTCCTCCAGTGGGCTGCTGTCAATTGTTTCCTGGATTGTGCTCCTGTGAAGCACCTTGGGATGCCACCAGATTAATGGCTCTATATGCTTGCAAGTTGTTGTTATATGCTTAATAACCCCAGTCAAATAACAAAGATTCAAGCCAACGTGGGTTTATTCCAAATGTGGCTTCTTCAGATAAGCTTGTAGATTGCCTACCCATGTACTTGTGCTTTACCTGATATAATAACGGATTAATTGAACATTGGTAACATACTGCCATTAATGTTAAAATACCCACGTTTCAGCTCTCCAGGTTAATTAAAATAGAGACTGCTAACCAGAATTTAGTCATTAATACTTTGATGCTGAGTGCTATCACACTTTCAGTCACATGATGGACACTGCAGGTTTACTTTCAGCAAAAAGCCAGCCCGTGGATAAATGGAACAGTATTGTGGAGTCCTTGGGACATATTCTTTGAAAAATGACAGCTTCTTGGAATGATTTCAAAACAGCAATTCTACCTCAGGGTATGGATGACAAGTTCTAAAGCACTTCAGCTTCTCTCTCGCTGCTTGTTACGGCGCCTGAACCCTTCAAATATCCTATGGACTTACAAACTCTTAGGATTCATTATTTTGAATAAAAATATTAAAGGGGAAAATTATTGCGCACATTTTAGGGCTTCTCTCTTGAGGTTTAAGCTGTGGAATTTCCTCCCTAAATCCCTCCTACAGTTCTCCTTAAAATGTTGCTCAAAACCTACCTCTTTGACCAAGCTTTTGATCTTCTGCTCTAATTCCTCCTCTTAATGACCAGGAAGCCAACGGAAGGAATGAGGAAGGATTTATTTAATGTAACATAAAGTCTTCACATGGCAGTAACTAGCATGCTGAACCCTGCTTGGGATGGCTTTTATGCTCGATCTCACAAGACCCAGCTGCAAGGGCCTCCACCCACTACCGGGGAAGCTCATATTCCCGAGTCCCATGGGGAGATCAGTTATGGTTCCTGGTGTAGCTTGGTATCAAATTTTGTTTAATAATGATTTTAAGATGCACCTTGGGGTGTTTCAATATGTCAGAGGTATTTCATTTAATACTTCAAATTAAAGCACAATTAGAATTTTCCTTTCTGGACCAAACCATGGAAGCGACACCTCATCCTCTTTGTGACTTACCCCTGTAAGCATCCAGCCTTGCAATGACAGATAATTTGTTCTTGGTTATTTTTGTACAGATTCCCAAAACTGCCATTCCCTTATGGCTGAAATGATGTCGCCCAGCACACAGATTCTAATTGGAAATCTTAAATTACCGTCCAAAGTCACAGCGGTTCCAATTGATTGTTATTAAGAAAAGGATTTGCGTGTCAATTTTTTCTTTAACAAGTTTGACTAGTATAATGTGTTTGTTTTCTCACTGTGAATATTGCCACATATCTACTTTAATTTATCCAATTCATGAAACCAGCTGTGGTCTTGTTCTATTGCCACGGGCAATTACAGAAATCCATTAATTTGCTAGTGTTTAAAAGATTTGTCCAACATTTAAAAAAACACTAATTCTCCTCTATGGCTTTGCTTGTCTTAATTCCCCCCTTAATACCTGTGGGTTTGTGCTCAGTTTTTCTTCCTTTTAGATTCTATAATCCTCTTCGATTTTCCTATCTATCTGTTCTTGCTGAAAAGAGAGACCAATAAGAAATACCATTTAGCCCATCGAGGTGCCAGCCTTGGAGCACACCATCATTCACCTTTGTTAATGTCACTTCCAAGTAGTTTATTTTTTACTATTCTTGTTTGGTGGTGATCTACGTTTACTCCATCATTTTCTTTCTGACTTATGATTCACATATTTGCCTTTGTTGCCTATTTAATGCCTCCTTCTACAATGTAAAAATACAACCTTTTCTGTCCCTATATTGTAGCTCTTCCAATGACACATTACTCACTTGTTTCTCTACTTTTTGGTTATTCTATTCCTGCAGCCTCAAACATTTATTTCTCCCTTCAGCTCCCAGCAGAAATCAGGCAAAAGAATTGTTCTCCCCTTCAGTTCAAGCGCAATAATTGCACAGCACTGCTGTTCCCCATCTCCAGACAGGACTGTAGGTGCTGAATCAGGCGACCAGGGAACCATTAAGCAAGAGAACTATGGACAAGCAGCTTAACAACTTAGCAATGAAAAAAGAGAATTGTGAATAATGCCTTGGTGATCTTTACACAGCTAACCAAAATCCAATCTGCTTTTTATTTTGATGATGTGGCCCCTGTGAATAATTGTCACCGTTATTTTTTATTTTTATTCTCAGGATGTGGGCTAGGCCAGCATTTATTGCCCATCCCTACTTCCCCTGCTTTGAAACAAATGTGTGGCTTTTCAGACCACTTCTGAGGAGGGTTAAAAGACATTCACATCGGAGTGGGACTGAGTCACATAGGCACGACTGGGTAAGATCAGACCCGAAAGGCCATTGGTAACCAGTTTGTTTTTTTCAACAATCCAACTGCTTCTTGGGCACTACCAAATTGTTTTGGAGTGAATACAGATTTACAAATTGCCATGGTGTGATTTGAACTCACTCCCTAAATGATTAGTCCAGGAATTAAACCATTAACAAAAGGTGAGAAATAACAGAGAAGCCTGAGCTCCGATCTAAATCTGGCCATACCAATCAACAGGACCATGTTAGCTAGACTTTCAGGTATAGTCAGCATGGGACAATGGAGAATATCTGGTTCAGAATAACATGCAATTAAAAATAACATGATGTTGTGTGGATCAAGATTTCAAGGTTATTAAGATACTTGCTGGATTCTCCCAAAATGGGGCTATGTCCTCACGCCGGTGTAAAAACACTGGCGTTTCACTCCCCAGTTTCCTGCAAAAAATTACCTGCAGGGGGCTAGCAGCGACCCGGGGAGTTTCACGCAGCCTTGGCTGCAGATACGGGCCCCCGCACTTTCGGCATTAATCCAGGCAGCACCACCCGGACAACCTGCTGTTAATAGCTTCCCCAGCTTTCCATTTCATAGTACAAGATGGCAGCAACACTTAGAGTGATGGAATAAGTCATGATTACTTTTATGGGCTCTGTTGTTTGCTGGGTGATAGCTTTAGCTGTTAGATTATTCATGCGAGAGCCAAAAAGATAAGACAGTTACTATGAGGCTCTGTGCACCTAATAAGTGGTCTCAATTCCCCCTAAAACTGGCACAAACGTGATTGCAGCCATCAAATCACCTGTGTCAGTCAGAGATTTGGAGGATCCATGGCAACTCCCCAAGAAAATTGTACTCTTGTTAAATGTGTGCGTCCATTCACCAGCTGGTCACCACTGAACTGGGGGAATGCGGGGGAAGTGGGGTGGGGGAGGGAGGGTAGTGGCTAAGTTACATGTCAAACAAAATGACTGACTTCATGAATAGCAGGAAATTATTATGCGGGGGGGGGGGGAGGGAGGGGAGCAATTTTCCAATAATGTGTCTGATTGGGCATTAAGTCAGCAGTGTGGTATTAGTCCATTCCCATCAGCATTGATCCTGCTTGTTTCTGTGCAGCCATCTTCCTTCCAATAATGCAGGTTAGGTCCCAGTACCTATTGAGCCTGGCATTGGGAATTTTTACCAGGTCTTGGTTCCCTTTATATTGCCAAGGGATATCGTGGGGATGTTTGAGAAGGGGCATGGAGGAATTGCACTCCCAGGTGATGCAGCTACATTGATGATATGATAGAGGGCACAACTAGTTTCCTATTTCAATTTTCCCTGACACCGAAAGGGCACCCAGAGGAAATGGACATTCCCACTTGAAACTTCATCCCTGAGGTGGGCAGGGAAAATTCCCAGCTCAGCCAGACAGCCTTGGGAGAAAGTGCCCACAAAAGCAGGGGGCATGACCTGGCTGCAGTCAGATCAGCTGCATCATGAAAAGAGGTTGAAGGCAGCAACATGGACAGCCAAGAGCTGATACAAGCTGCTTAGCAGGTCCGCCTTAGTGCTGGGGGACTCCATCCCAGTTTAAATAAAAACATAAAGGCCCTCCATCCCTCACCCCTCATATTCCTACACACTCCCCATGCTACCTTATGCCCCACCAACTTCCCCATGGCTCCTCATGCCCCCTATGCCAAATTATGCACCTTCACTCATCCCGCCCACATGGCCCATCATACCCCTAATGCCACACTATGCCCCATCACCCACCCACGCGGCCCCTCGTACTCTCACTGTCAAGCTTTGCCCCACCCCCAACCCCCATGGCCCCTCAAACCCCCAATGTCAAGTTATGGCGCTTTCATACTAATTTACCCACAATACACTTTATATAACAAATGAATGCTATAGTGACAGTAGGATTTGTATAAATCAAAGCTTTAAAAATGCAATTAAGTCATAGCATTCTACTCTGTTAACAAAAAAGTAATTTCACTGCAAGAAAATAAAAGTGTAAATCATCCAGACCTTTTAAAGTATCAATATCAAAAACCACAAGCCCTTGAAACCACTTAATCTTGTGTAAATAAACAAAACAAAAGTGTGAAATTGAGTGCAGAGAGCCAGAGCTGTCGATCAAACATTGTTTTCTCCGGTGTGCAATGTTTCAACAAGAGTAACGGTTGTCTGTGTTCTCAGCCAAACATTTGTGTTGGAGTTAAGAACTATGATGAAGTTAGGAATGTTTCAAGGACAAATAAAACATGAGGAACATTAAAGCTGACAAATGCATACTGCAAAATGCTGGTCCATGTGGCGGCAGAGGATATGGGATCCTATTTGTCAAAAAATTGAAATGGGAGTTTGTGCATTGGTTAGGCTGAAGGTAGCACACCCATTGAATGTTAAGTAGGTAATCATTCATTGTGGGATATTGTACACTCTGCTGAAAATGTGAATGAGGAAAGTTTATGAATTGACCTTGCTGGCTTAAACAAGGGCTGGAGAGAAAAGGAAATCTCTAAAAGTAAATTGGTGGATGTTGGCAAGAAAATAATATATATTTTAATTGTTCTAGGTTAAAAGCAGCACATGGGGAGTGGAAAGCCGGTAGGCAAAGGGCTAAATTATTGGATCAGCCAGAAACCTTAAGAATACCTACACTCAAGATAATTTAATCATTTTACAGGACATTATAATAATGGGGAACCCACGTCACAAGACTATGGCCCCAGCTTGACTGCAGGAGATTCATTGTTCTACCCAGAGCAGGGAATACAAACCCATTAATGCCTCATCAAGGACTAACAGCATTATTTTAGGCTAAGGAGAACATTTTGAACATGATCAGGTAACTTGTAAAACCCATTGTGGGAGTAAATCGGTTTCCCATTAAGGGGCTCAGGAAACATGTGAAATGAAATGAATGAAAATCGCTTATTGTCACGAGTAGACTTGAATGAAGTTACTGTGAAAAGCCCCTAGTTGCCACATTCCGGCGCCTGTTCGGGGAGGCTGTTACGGGAATCGAACCGTGCCGCTGGCCTGCTTGGTCTGCTTTCAAAGCCAGCGATTTAGCCCAGTGTGCTCAACAGTCCCTGCTAAACAGCATGTCTACCAATAACTACTAATCAGATTGTATTGTATGAAATTGATCGATGATGTCAATGCTTATCTGAAACTGTGAGCGAACTTAAAATATATATGCATGAAATCCCTGTAATAATCAGAACAGACTTGTTCTAGCTGAAGGCAGCAGCATCTTTTGGTTTTTCTGTTGTGCACACAGCCATTTTTCAAATAAACAAAAGTTTTACCAACACCATGCGGTCGCAAACAGATTCTGAGCAATTTTTTCCATCCAACAGTGGATGCCAGCCATTCACTGTTACATTGGTCTATAGAAAAGTAATGCATGTACAAAGAAATTGTTTGGGGTCCTTGAGGATGGGTGTCTCACAATGTAATACTTCGTACAGAATATGGATATGTTTGATTTCATTTATTTTGAATTTTGGTTGTAGCTATAAAGTCTATTTTTTATTTTAAAAAGAGAAAAGAGAATCTATTAATTGTATGTTAATTGTGTTTCATTGTACACAGGCAGTGACTATTAACTTGGTGGTGGTGGGGGGTGTTTTCATTTGAGGTCCTGTAAATGGGTGCAAACTGAAATTAAGGTTGTCGTGTTAGGGAGTGCATGTTGTGTAATGCGCATCTCTGCAACCAAAAACTTATAAAAGTATGTGAAGTTTGGCTCCAGCTCTATCCTTTACTGTGGGGCTTCCTGGATCAGAACATGAAGAGAAACAGCAAAGAAATAGCAAAACCCCATTTGCTATCTAAATGCTAGCTTCCTGTTGCCTTGGAAGCTTTTATATTTCAATTATATTTCATGGCGACTGTTTTAAATGTCATGTTGTACTATTGAGGACTATAAAGAATAAACTTTTAAAAAATCAAAGACTGATTAATTCATAAAGGATTCAATGGCCAAAGTCATTTATTTAACACGGAATATATTACCAGAGGGTGACGATTTGCCAAGAACAAAATAGAAAAGACCAAAAACACATTCTGATGAATGTCCGCTTTTTAGTTTAATCAGAATAATGATCAAGGATTGTCAGAGACGTTCAGCTTTAAGTCCTTTCCCTCAGTTGATTAAGCATTTCTATCAAATTCCTGTCAGGATCTTGGTACCAAGAATGCATTGTGCTGAAGAGATATTGCTCCATAGGGACATAGGAGTTAGGAGCAGAGGTAGGCCATTCGGCCCTTCGGGCCTGCTCCGTCATTAAATAAGATTATTGTTGTCGGTGTGGTCTTAATTCCAAGTCTGCCGCCATATCCTTTGACTCTCTTGTCCATCAAAAGTCTGTCTAACTCTGCCTTGAATACATTGAATAATACAGCCTCCACTGCTCTCTGGGAAAGGGAACTCCACATAACTAACCACCCACTGAGTGAAAAGAATTCTCCTCATCTCAGTCATAAAAAGGAGACCTAATTCTTACATCAAATGCGCTGGTTTTAGTCTCCTCACAAGTGGAAACATCCTCCCAGTATCTGCCCTTTTAAGTTCCCTCAGGATCTATATACTTCAATAAATTCAGTTCTCATTTTTCTAAACTTCATCTGGTATAGCCTCAACCTGGAAAACCTATCTTAATAGGACAAGCTTTTAATACCAGGAATGAAATCTAATGCTGACCATGAAATCATTGTCGATTATCGGGAAAACCCATTTGGTTCGCTACTGCCCTTCAGGGAAGGAAATCTACCATCCTTACCTGGTCTAGCCTACATGTGACTCCAGACCCACAACAATGTGGTTGACTCTTAAAATGCCCTCTGAAATGACCGAGCAAGCTATTCAGTTCAAGGGCAATTGGGGAGGGATGGGCAATAAATATTGGCCCAGCCTGCGACGTCCACATCTCTTAAATGAAGAAAATAATTGGCATCACCATAGAATCTTCTTAATGAATAACAAACCAGGCATCACTTTTGTTCCATAATACCTGGAATGCATCTGATGCCTGGATGGTGAAAGATAGTAACCTAGTATGCTGTTTGGAAACATGCACCAGTTAGTCCAACATCAGAAAATAATTTACAGGATTCAAATAGCGTTCATCTCAGTATTGTGAATACATGAAGACATAAAAAATTCTTCAACCCTACTCTTTACCTCCACCATCATTTTCAACTTCATAACTATTACTGTGTATATGGTATAAAGTTATGACTAAACCAGAACTTATCCTCACTTTAATATTAGCAGGATTCTGTTTGCATTCAACTGTAAAGATCAGTATTCTCCAAATTCCTTTGCTCCCTTTCTCAAGCAAGATTAAAGAGATGTCCTGCTTGATCTCTAGAACCCAGCGTCATCATTCGCTCCCCTTACTCAACCGTTAGGGTAGTTACACAATGCTGGACTTACAAATGCAGTATGGAATCAGGATAGATTAGCGCGATGGTCAACAGTGCTACAGCAATATTTCAAGCTGCGCCAATTGTACACAAGGACCTTACATTGACAACCAAAATTAATAAAAAAATAATGTAAATGGGGCCCGCAATTAATTCCCCATCTCCTCATGTCTCAGAACTCTGTAGAGCTTCCCTGTCAGGAACAGCAACTTACATGCTGCTTATTGTACTGACCTGTTTTTGGAACTTGTTCTTTGACCTTTACTTGAATTGGCACAAAACTGGTTCTGGAGCATACCTTGAGTTTTATAGTTTGTATTTTCTGTTGGCCCTTTGCAGCCTCGGACTTCTTTTGCACAGATCTCCAACCAGAACATTGTTGTTGTCACCAGCTGCCTGTCTCCTCCTGAAGCAGGAGATTTGCATTGACGCTGCCAATGACCAATATAGCTCTAAAGGAGGAAGTGAAGATCAGAAGGAAGGGAGGCCAAGTATGCCTTCAACTTCTGCACCCGGCATCCACTTGAACTTGGGCCAGAACCTATTTTCACAAACCTTGTTACAGGCCTGACTTTCAAGAGTCCTACTTTCGTGACTCTGCTTTATGAATGAGGATGTGGCAGGGTCACACTACCGGAATATTTGGCATGTGCACAAGACAGCCCTACTGTGAAATAACCACAGCACGGAATGTTTACGGGACTAAATCCTTTCAAAACACCACTTGTCCCAAGACGTCAGTACATTGATACAGTAACAAAGTCACAGAAGCCTGGTTTTCCCAGACGCAACAATTTGGTCACTTACCTCGTGAAAGGAAAGAGGAATTTCTGCCCACTTACCAGGCGGTTGATTTCCCCAAAACCTTTTGGCTGACAAATGTAATGAAATGAAAATTGTTTATTGTCACAAGTAGGCTTCAAATGAAGTTACTGTGAACGTGCACCCATCAAAGTCCCAGGCACTGTCCCTGTTGCTAATGCAAAGGAAAAAGCCTGCATTCCATCAATGTAGGGGTTCAGTTCAGACCAGAGGAAACAAATAATGCAGGTGGATGCGGATTACCGTGGCAGCAGTCACCAAACTCTCCCCCTGCAGGCCCCTCCCCAATGATATCAAGGGTGAGTTCCTCATGGGAGTGTGAGGTGGCACAGTTTGGCAAGCTGGTTACCAGCATGTGTAGATTTTTCTTGTAGTTTGCTGGCAACCTTTAAAAGCAGGCTAACTCAGTATTATAATATCAGGTGCATCGCTACGACTGGATTACATTTCACCTGCCCGGAACAGATGATTGCAGAGCAACCTAATAGTTTTGAGAAGCCATCTGGCTTGGTGTAAAGTATGAGGGTGGCATGGTGGTACAGTGGTTAACACTGCTGCCTCACAGGGCCAGTGACCCGAGTTCAATTCCGGCCTTGGGTGACTGTCTGTGTGGAGTTTGCAATTTCTGCCCATGCCTGCATAAGTTTCCTCTGGGTGCTCTGGTTTCCTTCCTCAGTCCAAAGATGTGCGGCTTCGATGGATTGGCCATGCTAAATTGTCCCTTAGTGTCCAGGGATGTGCAGGTTAGGTTACGGTGATAGGGCAGGGTGGACGGGGGAGTGGACCTGGGTGGAGTGCTGTTTCGGAGGGTCGGTGCAGACTCGATGGGCCGAGTAGCCTCCTTCTGTACTTTAGCGATTCTATGATTCGATTTAATATTTACATTAGAAAAAAGAACATTACTCCTTTCGCACATGCTGAAATTGCAAAGGTACACATGGTAATTACAGGCTGAGGGGACATAAGATGTGCTTATCTCTATGTAATGTTGCACAGTCTGTAGGGAAACAAAGCACCCTAATAAGGGTAGTTGCCCTTTAAACATTGCTGCCTTCATTCCCCACAGACCTTGGCCTCTGCACATTTATTTACATTTGATGAGTTTCTGATTCTGCAGGCCACTCTAGGTTCATGCAAATGCACTACCCCTTCTGAATCCCTCACCAAAGCTTTTAGCAACCTCCTGGATGGATTTCCACCCTATTCTCCTCACAATGCCTTTTTTCTACTCTGCATTGACTCACACTCGTCTATCAACCCCTTCCCTCTGCAGCTTTGATTGGCTCTACACCTCCCTAATGCAAGACTCAATCAGGCAGTGAGTAATTATCATAGAATTTACAGTGCAGAAGGAGGCCATTCGGCCCATTGAGTCTGCACCAGCTCTTGGAAAGAGCACACTCCCCAAGGTCAACACCTCCGACTGTGGGAGGAAACCGGAGCACCCGGAGGAAACCCACGCACACACGGGGAGGATGTGCAGACTCCGCACAGACAGTGACCCAAGCTGGAATCGAACCTGGGACCCTGGAGCTGTGAAGCAATTATGCTATCCACAATGCTACCGTGCTGCCCCATAGGAATTAGGAGCTGAAGTAGGCAATTCAGCACTTCAAGCCTACTCCACCGTTCAATCAGGTCATGGCTGATCTCTTCCTGGTCTCAAATGCTCCTCACCACCATTCCCCATATCAGTTTAAACTGTTTTTAAAATCAGAAAAATATCTATCTCCTTCTTGAAACCTTTTATTGATTCCGATTCCATTGCACTATGAGGGGGGCGAGTTCCACAGCGAAAAGTAGTTCCTCCTCATCTCAGTTTGAAATCTATCATCTCTCAACCTATATCCGTGACCTCTCATTCACTGGGAGATACTAATAATAATCTTTATTGTTACAAGTAGGCTTACATTAACACTGCAATGAAGTTATTGACCAAGAAGGCTTGGACAGAACACAAATGACTTGGATATAGTGCCAGGAGAAGGTGAATGACACCCCGCCACTCTGCAAGATTGAGTAATGAAGCCCCTTTTCACTTTGAATCAATATTTAGTTGTGGGGTGGCATTATGTGAAGCCAGAGGGTTGAAATGGTGAGCTAAATTTTGCACATCTCTCTGTGCCTCAGAAGGGAGGCACAGTGGCACAGTGTTTAGCACTGCTGCCTCAGAGCACCAGGGACTCAGGTTCCATTCTGGCCTGGGTGGATAGTTTCAATTCTGGCTTTCGGTGGATTTCTGTGTGTAGTTAGCATGCTCTCCCCATGTCTACGTGGGTTTCCTCTCGGTGTTCTGGCTTCCTCCAACATTCCCAAGATGTACAGGTTTGGTGGATTGGCCATGATCAATACGGAGGGTTATGGGGATAGGGCGGAGGAATGGGCCTTGGTAGAGTGCTCTTCGGAGGGTCGGTGCCGATTTGAATTGAATGACAAGACAGAGTGGCAGGCATGTCTGCAAAGGGGAAGCTCTGCAATGTGCTGGGTATTAAAACCAACAATACTGGGGAGAAGGGTGGAATCTTTGGCATATCGAGGGACTCATTAATGTGCTCTTGTTCTCACAGGAGAACAGGAAGCACAATGCCCTAGATTGAGACCATACTGGGGGAATGGCAAATCATGCCGTGTGCACACCGATGGAGGAGAACATTTTGGTTCTTATGTGCGACTGTGGATCAAGATCCAATGGCCACAGAGAGGCTGGGGTATTGGAGGAGGGTAAGAGTGAGATGCACACACATTTGACTGGGGGAGGATCACAGAAATGGAGGGCAATGGCTGAAAGACTGACGGGTGACATTCACTTGTCCATTATATTCTTGCACAGGGAGACTTTTGATTAGCTGTACCCAATTGCAAACTTGAGCTGAATTCACCTGCTCTAAATCAGAAGTGCTCATGGATACTCATATTTGTTTTACCTCCATCAGAGGGATCGTCTTCAAGACCAGCAGGGGATCCAGAATGGCCTCCATTAACATTGGGGGAGATGCATTAGAGTAACATTCTTGCTCTGCACCTTACAGCACCTCAGATACAGGCACTTTGATGAGTTTGAGCTTTCCAATACAGATGGTTTCACATACTGGGAAGGCACGTCACATTCGCTTGAGGAGCTGTCGAAGACAGAGTATCCAGGCCTCTGACAATCGGAGGAGTGTTAGAGACCAGGATGATGCTGAGTCTCAGGCAGATGATGAGCCTCTGGAGTTGTCCGTTAGGCGGTAAATTCTGGCTGTCCAATGGGATCGATGTGCAGATCTAGCAGAGATTCCTGAAGGTTTGCATGCCATGGCTCATACAATGGAGGAGTCCATTCAGAGTATGGGCACTAAGGTGGCCCTTATCTCTGAATGCATTGAACCCTCCATAGGAAGACTGGCAACTCTATGGAGAGCTATCTCCAAGATCTCAGTCAAGGATATCTGGGGTTGTGTTCAGAGCTGTGAGCCCACACAGTGGCGGTGACCTCAGCAGGATCTTTCTAGTGTGAGAATGGATGAGGTACCTAGTGACTCTGTTAACTGCTCATCTATCTATGGGGAATAGTAAGGTACACGCAAACCTCAAAGCAGCGGCTACATGCCACTGGGGTGCTTCTCAGGACGTTCCTGATGATGACAGCAACTCCTCCGCCCCTTCGCCACTATGTCTGAGGAATGACCTGCAATTGTGCAGGGCTCCACCACCCAGTTAGGCTCTCACAGGCACCAACAACCAGAGAAGAGCCGCAAAAGTCATCCAGGTCAAAGGGGCATAGTCAGCAGCCTGTTTCCAACACTGCTGCCAACAACAGGGCAACACCAAGACATCGTACTTACACAGGTGCTATCATGGGTGTGAACTACTTGTCTTTCTTCTGGCTGTCTCACATTGCACTTCCTGTCACTAGTCCTACTTGTGCCTCTATGCCAGTGAGGTAGGGAATCTTGGAGTCAAAGCATCCTTGTCTTGTTGGCTAACATAATCTGGCTCATTGCTGGGTCATTATCATGACCTTATGCCTGAGCAGTTTCTTCATCAGAGTCTGCTAGAATAATCCTCAGCGGATTGTGGAAGTACATTGCAGTCTGCACCCTCCATTTGATCTCCTCGAGGGACAGCCAGATTGTGCAGGGCACAATGCAAAAATACAATGACCCACACACGTGCTGGGGGGCATTGAGGAGACCCTCCAGACCAATCCAGGCAATGGAATCGCATTTTCAGGAAGCCTTGCCCTTTCAATTCTGGCCCTGGAGGAAGCATGGCTCCTGTTGTTGCCCTCCTCTGAGGGTTTTCCTGGATGTCTGACTGGTGTCATCAGCCACATTTTCAGAGGATATCCTCCATGCCCCACCAACCAGCCAACCAGGTATGCAGAGGGATGAAAAGCCTTGGAACTTGAGAGTGCTGGGAATATAATAATCATACCAACTCCCAGTATATGATACGCAAACTTGGAGGATCTGCAGCTGGTGATCACGCACGAGATGGATGATGAATGAATGGAAGCCCTTATGAATCACCAAGGCATGTAGTAGCAACCTGAATTTTGGGAAGCCTGCAATCGCTGAAAATCCTCTTGCATGCTCTGCCCGGCTGTCCTCATCTGTTTCGAAATGTATGAAGATGTTGACTCTCCTGAAGAGAGGGTAATCACAAGCTGTATGCTGCTACGTGCTGTGGATTGTGACACAATGCACAGATCACCAACCCTGGCAGGAACCTGAGGCGTTACAATTGAGAGCAACAGCTTGTAATGGAGCCAATAGGTCAACCCTTATTTCTTTTTAAATTAAAAAAAAAAATCTTTATTATCACACTGCAATGAAGTTACTGTGAAAAGCTCCAAGTCACCACATTCCAGTGCATGTTCGGGTACACAGAGGGAGAATTTAGAATGTCCAAAAATGACATAACAAGCACGTCTTTGGGAATTGTGGGAGGAAACCAGAGCACCCGGAGGAAATCCATGGAGACACAGGGAGAACATGCAGACTCCACATGACAGTGACCCAAACCGGGAATTGAACCTGGGACAGTGGCGCTGTGAAGCAACTGTGCTAACCATTGTGCTAAGGTGCCATTTCAATAACAGATTAAAAATTTTTACGTAGTTCCCAGATGAAAAGTTGAAAGCCAGTTGCAGACAAAAGAGTTGTTTTAAAGAGGCAGCAGTTCTGGGAGAGAGGGCAGTAAAATTCCATTAGAAAGAGTTACATGATCAAAGAGTTGTATTGAAGGCAAAATAATTAGTTTGCAGTTCTGCCTGATCCATCTCAAAGCAAGCCATATGGGGAGTGGGGGCCAGGATGTGTTTTTGTTTAATTTACCTGGGAATTTCTCAGAGAAGGCAGTTGCCGTTTTTATTTGGTGTAGACTGCAGCTCACTGAGTTGAGGGTGCCAAAAGGAATATTAGTCAGGCCTGCCTTTTATTCAGAGAAAATATTAACTTTATTGGTTGTTGTGCAGAATGTGGTTGGGGCTCATACAGAGTTTGAAATTTGAGAGGAAAGAAAGAAGCTGGAGGATTTTCCTAACTTGCTGCTGTAGGAAGAAATATACAGTGGTCCTCACATTTACTGGCTTGAAAGTAGTTAGTTTGCAGAATGCAGTGAAGTGTAACTTTAAGCTAAGAACCCCACAGTTGTGAGGTTTTGAAGATAATTTGGGGGACACTTAGCCAAAAAACTATTGAAAGAGTTCCCAGTAAATGTCAGACCTCGGAGAATAGCTGCAACACTGAGGATAATTTAAAGTGAATTCTGGAAGGCCGTGGCACACCTTATGGTTGGTCCCAGGAAAAGTGAATGAAACTTCAACGTTTTTGCACATACAAGGGAATTCTTGGGGGAGGGATGTAAAAAAAAGAACCGTGTTTATGACATTAGTCTTCATAAGCTATTGTGTTGCATTTCTCTTTATAAACAGCAACGTTTGTTTTTGTTTAAAACCTGAAGTCTTCTTTTAGTTTGTCACTGGGTGTTTAGAATTCCCTTTAAACATTGACAATCTCTAACAGGATCCTAAGACTCTGTAATTTATCTCTTTAAGCCCCAATATCATTCTGGTATATCTGCCTTCACTCTCTGAAAGTCCGTGGCCGGGATTCTCCGACCCTGTGCCGGGTCATAGAATCCCTGGCGGGAGGTGTGAATCCTGCCCTGACGCCGGCTGCACTGTTCTCCGGTGCTGTTTTTCAGGGGCCGGCGGGATTCCTGCCACGCCAGTTGGGGGCCGTTGACAGCGGCCCCCCCCCAGGCAATTCTCCAGGCTCCTATGGCCTGAGTGGCCGTAAAGTTTTGCCTAGTCCAGCCGGCGTGAATTACTCACCTCACGCATGGCGTGACCCTAGCAGGTCAGTGTGCGGGGACAGTCCTGGGGGGTGGGGGTCGCAGGGGGATCTGACCCCGGGGAGGCACCCACGGTGGCCTGGCCTGCAATCGGGGCCAATCCATCCAATGGGCGGGCTGGTTCTGTGGGGGCTTTCTTTCCCTCACGCCAGGCCCTTGTAGGGCTCCGCCATATTGTCTGGGGGCCGGCACGGAGAAGGGAACCTCCGCGCGTGCACGGAAATACCCCTGCCAGTCTGCGCATGCGTGGAAATACGCCGATCGGTCTGCGCATGTGCGAGATCACGCCGGCCGTTCCACGCATGCACAAACTCGAGCTGGCCCTTCGGCGCCTGCTGGAGTGGACCAACCACCCTGGTGTCAATCTAGCCCCCGAGAAATTGGAGAATTCCTCACTTTCGGGGGTTGTTGACGCTGGAGCGGTTGGCGGCGGTTTTCCCGCCGTGGGGACATAGCCCTATTTTCAGAGAATCCTGCCGCATGTGTCCAACATTGAAAAAAGTATTCCAAATGGCGTCTGACCAAGGATCTGAACCAGTAAAACATAATTTCCTCACTTTTGAATTCCAGTCCCTTTGAGATAAAGACCAGCATGCCATTAACCTTTTGTTTTCTTTACATCTGTGAACGAGCTTTTAGTGATTTATCCATATACACCTCATTCTCTTTGCTCCTTCACAGTTCCTAGTCGTTCACCAATAAGAAGATATTCTGATGTCTTTCTCAGATCCAAATTCATTGACCTCACACTTCACCTTTATCTGCTATTATTTTGCCAACATGTTTATTTGGTCCACATTCATTTGTGACTTTCTCCTCCAATCCACACAACATACTGCAGAAGGTTTTCTGGCCATCTATAACTCATGACCATTTGAGTTATGGACTTGCAATGAAACGTGTAGAACTAAAGGTTACATTCATCTTCTCTCACAAAGAAGGTAATGAGAGCAATACTTTGCATAGCCCCCTCAATGTAGCAAATGTCTCAGGACACTTCAGATAAGAGAACAAAGTTTGTGAATGGGAACAGGCACACGCATGAGTAGGTTTAAACATGAAGGTTTGGTGAAAGAAATCGATTTTGAAGTTGTAAATGCAGCAAAGTGGAAAGGTTTAGTGGTGAGTTATTCAGAGTGTAACCAAAGACAGCTGAAAACCCGATAGGTTGGCAGCACAAAAGAGAACGCACTTCAGCTAGCATAAGAAGGGCAGGAAGGGTGAAATGGAATAAATAATGGGATTTAAGAGACCAATGTCCAGGATTCAATGGTCTCCATGGTAGAATATTAAAAGAAATAGGAGAGAAAAGTAGATGCATTGTCATCATTTTGCAAAGCACTGTTCATTTAGGAACTGTACTGTTGGACTAGCAGCTTTCAATGTAACTGCATTATTTATGGAGGGAGTATGCCAGGTTTTTAGATATCTCCCATTGGTGCATGGATTTGTTACTATTATCTCTTTCACATACTCACATATAGGCTAAGTATGGGATAATGTAAGGTCCTTCTGCATCAAAACTCCATTAAACAAGTTACTGATATTTCTCAAATGCCCACTGACTCCATGTTCATAAGTATTGTACTCAATGCTCATGATTAAAAGCTTTACATACTGCATTTGCCCTTGGGTATGAAAAATATCATGCGAGCAAGGTGTCTAATAGTTTAAAAACCCAGACAGATTCAGATTGAATATGAAATGGTAATAAATCAGTGTTAAGTGAACAAAGTTAATGGGGTCAAATGTGACTAATGATACTTTCACATGCCACAAGTAGGAAATTGAAACTACTTTGTGTCAAATTTGGACATTGAGTGAGTGGGCAAAGTCTGGAAGATAGAGGAAAATTTGAAGTTGTTCCCTGTGACAGGAAGAATAAAAAAATATTATTTAACTGGAGAATGGCTGCAGTATTCTGAGGAGCAGAGGGATCCAGGTGGTCTAGTCCATGAGTCACAAATGTTAGTCTGTAGACATAGCAAGTGATTAAGAAGGCTAATAGAATGCTATTTTCAAAGTAACTTCATTGCAGTGTTAATGTAAGCCTACTTGTGGCACTAATAAAGATTATTATTTTCCTTTCTTCTGGAGGAATTGAACTTCAAGGCCATGCTGGAAATACCTGCAGTAAATTCCACTCACGAGATTCCAGGCCCAGATAATATGAGGCCCAGCCTGCTAAGTGGATGCAAATGGATCATTAACACCTCAGAAAGGTGAAAAGTTGGAAGGGTGACAGAGAGCACAGAGTCTCGCTCTATGCAGATGACCTGCTTCTCTACGTCCCCGACCCCCAAAGCAGCATGGAGGGGATCATAATGCTCCTGAAAGCGTTTGGAGCCTCTTGGGGATACAAACTCAACCTGAGCAAAAGTAAAATCTTTCCATTGAACCCGCAAGAGAGAGGGGCTGAGCTGGAGGGTTTGTCATTTAAACAAGTCCAAAACAAACTCCCTACCTGGCGATCCAAATTGTCCACCACTGGAGTAGATCCAAATGTGGAACCTGACAAGTCTGGTGGAGGAAGTAAAGAAAGACCTGCAGAGGTGGAACACACTCCCATTCTCCCTGGCAGGAAGAGTACAGACAATTATGAAGAAAGCACTGCCCAGGTTCCTCTTCCTGTTCAGGTCTCTATCGATCTACATCGCCAAGGCCTTCTTTAACACGATAGATGAAATGATCATGGCACTTGTGTGGGGGAAAAATAACCCAAGGATCCCCAAAACGGTCCTGCAGAGAAAGGGAAGCATGGAAGGTCTGGCCCTCCCAAACCTGCAATACTACCACTGGGCGGCCACAGCGGAAAAAGTGAGGAAATGGGAAAGGGAGCAGGAAACAGAGTGGGTAAGGATGGAGGAGGGTTCCTGCATACGGGCGTCCTTCCAGGCCCTTGCCACAGCAACACTCCCATCCCTGCCAGCCAAGCACTCTACAAGCCCAGTGGTAATAGCCACGCTCTGGATATGGAACCAGCTAAGGCAACACTGATTGAAATATCCACCATGGCCTCCATTTGCAACAGCCACAGATTTGCACCAGCCACAATGGACATCACCTTTGAGAGGTGGAGACAGGACGTGGAGGGATACTGACGGTTAGAAACGACAAACTAGCGACGTTAGAGGAGTTGACAGAGAGACTTCTGATTGGCAACACCACCCAAAGCTGCAGGCTGGCTGGCTGACCTGTCGGAATTTCTCCAACTGGATAAAATCAAATTTGCCGTCTGGGGGTCGGAAGAGGGTTTCCAAAAGGCGTGGAGGACATTCTCCAACTTATTCCATGACTTGTTTGAGCCAACAGCCAATAATGTGATGGGGAGATGGGGGTGTGTGGAGGCACAGGAGAGTCATAGATAGCAAAGGGAGGGGAAAGGGGGGGAGGGAGGGGGTGCGGAGAGGAAGGGGGCTATAAAAACACACAAGATGCAAGGGGCACAGCTGCAGATGGATAAATCCAAGGGAAAAAAGAGGACCAGAGGAAATGGCAACAAGTGGAGAAGCACAAACCAAGGCCAACAACAGGCAGGGCAGCAGAGGCAGACTGGCTAAATAAGGCCCATAGCCATCAAAGGGAGATGAAGCAGGCAATTGTAAATTAGTACAGTGAACCTAGCCTATTCGCACCTTGGTTGACTTTTTAATTTTATTTTGATTTTTTAAATTTCTGTTTCTTTTTCACTTGTATAAACCAGAATGGGATCCTGATGGCACTTGTAAAGTGCTACTTACAGGTACGCCATCAGTAACGTTTAAACTAAATATGTAATGTAAAACAATTTGTTAAATATAAGATTCAAAAAATCCAATACAAAAAATGGAGCCGAAGCATTATTTGAATGTGTCATTTGTAAAACCTGGACTGGATTCCGGAATTCAAATGGCAAAGGAAAGCATTATTATAAGAGAAGGATTTAAAGCCTATTTTTGGGAGTAGAGTTTGAAAACTCTCATCTGACCATCATTGGGGAGATTCTGAAGAGAAAACCACAGACACTAACTTGGGCTCAGACTGGAGTGTGTATTTGACCACAGTCATCTTGTGTGCTTAAAGGGGACCTTTTGTGTGCAAATGAGACCATTGTAGCTTGCAATATTCTTTGTAATCTATGTTAATCTTAAAAACTGTGTCTGTTTGTTAAGATAAGAGGGGAGTAAAGGGGTTTGTATTATAATCCAATCTTTTCATTTTTAATAAATGATTTTTTCTTGTTATTAAAACTAATTCACGGTCCCATGATGCTGTTCCTCTGAGTTTTATTTTAAAAATATTAAAATACAGTCTTTTGAGCCAGGGTTCCATTCTGGGATCTTCCCATCCAGTTATATATCAACTGGAATCATATCATTATGACAACACTGAGATGTTCATTTAGTGCATTGGGCCATCTTTCTGAATGCATACTCCCAGTGCTGAGCCTGGGTGCTTCTGTTGGAAAATTGCAGACATATTCTCCATGATTTCCCATCCATTTTCTGTAGGTTAGGTTTCTGAGAGGATATCTTTAGGTGTGAAACTTATATTTGTTGGACTGGGTACAAATTATCCATTGACCACCACAATTGGAGGAACATGTATTGTATTCATTCGTTCACATTGGTTGCTTTGTAACCTAATACTGATTAAGCGATTAATCTGAAGTCATAAGTAATAATGTGGATGAATTGCGTGCTAGACATCCAAATAGGCTTCTGGAAAGTGGTCAAATCAAATGCAGCATGGGAAAATTTAAGCTCATACGGAGCAAAGAATGTGACACTTCATTGATGAGGTTAAAAGGGTTTCTGCGGATTGTGTGAGGGGATGGCATGATGCTTTCTTTGCCTGAGAAAGGGAATAAACACAATATTTAGCACGGGATCACCCAGATGGTGAATATTTGTCACCCGACCACACATGAAAGGCTTTGTGGAAGAGGTTGTTCAATTTGACCAAAGGTACCACAATAATTCATGGTTTGACTTAGTTTGATTTCCCAATAATTGTCCTCTTCACAAAATTTCTGTTCTGAGAACCTTATTCAGAAAAAAACACTGTAACAGTCCTGGTTAGATGCCAGCCTTGGTTTAGTGGTTGCACATTTACCCCTGAGTAAGAAGGTTATGGGATCAAATCCAACACTGGAGACCCGAGTACATAATCTAGGCCGGCACTTCAGTGCAGCGCTGAATGAATGGTATGCCAGCAGAGGAACCATCTTTCAGATAAGACATTAAATCGTGGCCCTTTAACCACTTAGGTTGATATGAAAGATTCTATTGGATCCATAGAATCCCGACAGTGCAAAAGAAAGCTATTCGGCCCATTGAGTCTGCACCGGCTCTCCGAAAGAGCACCTAGGCCCACTCCCCAGCCCCTTCCACGTAATCCTGCGCATTGATCATGGCTTCTCTACCTAACTTGCACATTTCTGGACAGTAGGAGGAAAGCGGAGCACTCGGAGACATGCAAACTCCGCAGTCACCCAAGGCCGGAATCAGATCTGGGTCCCTGGCGCTGTGGGGCAGCACTGCTAATCACTGTGCCTCCGAAAGAAGAAAGTAAGAGTATTCCAGGTGTCCTGGCCAGCGCCGGCCCTAGGGTTGCTGGCGCCCCGGGCAAGCTGAACTTCGGCGCCCTGGGGGGGGGGGGGGGCTGGGCCAGGGGGGGGGGCCGGGGGGTGGGGGGGCCGGGGGGTGGGGGGGGCGGGGCCGGGGGGGCGGAGGGGGGGGGGCGGAGTGACCACCGGCGAGCCTGGATCCATCCACCATGTTTGTGCGGGGTGGCCTGAGGGAGGGCGGCCACCGCGCATGCGCTGGTTGGCACCGGCCCAACTGCGCATGCGCGGTACCCGAGTCTTTTACATGGCGCCCCTAGCACATGGCGCCCCGGGCGACTGCCCGAGTTGCCGGTACCTTGAGCCGGCCCTGGTCCTGGCTAATATTTCTCCCTCAACTAACATAACTTAACTGGATCATTGCAGTGCATGGGATCTTGCCAGCCAAAAACTGGCTGCCACATTTCCCAACATTACAGCACTGACTACATTTCCAAAATACCTCATTGGCCATGAAGCACTTTGGGACACCCTGAGGTAGCTGGAAGGTGTTAGATACACGCAAGTTGTTTGTCAATAACAATTGCATCCTGTCACTAGGGCAATGAATATGACGTTCAATACACCAAAGATGGTTTTCTGTAATGCAACGCAGCAGGAATATGAATAAAACTGCCCGTGTGCTTATCGTGCGACATCTTATTTTGACACAGAGAGTTCACAAGTTGTGAGAGTTAAGCATTCACCTCTGTGACTCTGTTACTCATACCTGTTGAAACAGGCCCCTGCTCAGACATGCCAACGTTCGAGGGCAGTCATCTGTTTGAGGGAGCACAGGGCGGATCACTAATAACAGGCGAAAAAGGGACAGTCTTGAAGACCCATGAAGCATGCTTAGCAACCAGGGGTCCTTTTAAAGGTAGAAAGGCTTTTTGTTCTTAGTTTAACTGGAAGTTGTGGTAGTCACCACTGGCAGTATTATATGTATTACTGTAAGATACTTATAATAGAGGTACATGGGTAAATCCCTGCCTGCTGGCTCCTCCCAGTAGGAGGCGTATAAATGTGTGTGCTCGCCGGTGCTGCAGCCATTCTGGTGGCAGCTACAGGAGGCACAACATCTTTGCTCAATAAAGCCTTGATTATTGCACTACTCTCGTCATTGTGGTAATTGATGGTGCATCAATTTATTGAGCAACGATTTTTAAAACGATGGATCTTCGCATCAAGCCTGATTGACTGCAGCTGAGCCCTCAAGCGGCCAATGCTACGTCCGTTTTTGATCAATGGCTAGCCTGCTTCGCAAGCTACCTCCGAACATCCACTGAGGAACCATCGGATGCGCAGAAGCTCCAAGTCCTTTATTCACGGGTGAGCCCCGACACTTTTCCTCTCATCCGGGATGCGCCCACTTACTCCGAAGCAATGGAACTCCTGAAGGAACATTACGTTCGGCCAGTCAACCAACTAAACGCCAGTCCCCTCCTGTCCACGAGACAGCAACTTCCCAGTGAGTCTCGGGACGATTTCTGGAGTCTCCTGCACATCCTGGGGAGGAACTGTGACTGCCAGGCAGTTTCGGCAGTCCAGCACACAAAACCTTTAATCCGAGACGCCTTTGTTACGGGCATGAGGTCTGCGTACGTCTGTCAGCGGCGACTGGAAGGGGGTGTGCTTGATCTTGCGGGAAGGAGGCAGCTCGCGAACTTGTTAGAAGTGGCCTCCCGTAACATCCAGTTGTACATCCCTGACCGCGCGGCACTCTCGTGGGCATCGTGGGCCCCACCAGCTTCTGACTCCAGCTCCCCGCAAGCCTGCGCCGCACGGCAGCCAGCCAAACCTGTGCTATTTTTGCGGGCAGAAAAAACACCCCCAGCAGCGCTGCCCGGCGCGGAGCACGACCTGCGATGGATGTGGAAAGAAGGGACACTTTGTTTCTGTTTGCCAGGCCCGATCGGTCGCCACTGTTTCCAGGCCCGGCGTTCCTGCACCCCCCACGTGTGACCCAGGGGCGCCGCCATTTTCCTCCTTGCAGGCCACGTGTGGGCTGTGGGCGCCGCCATCTTCGGCGCCATTTTGGACAACGCCTCAGGACCCCTGTTCGTCTAGCTGTTCATCGCCTGCCACTACCTCCACCACCGCTGACCAGCCTGGGACCTCCCAGCATCTGCCGCAGCTCGCCTTGATCACCTTGGATCAGCCCCGGCCCCGCAACCTTACGACTGCAACAACAAAGGTGAAAATCGATGGGCACGAGACGACCTGCCTCTTTGACTCCGGGAGCACAGAGAGCTTTATCCACCCCAAGACGGTAAGGCGCTGTTCCCTCACGGTACACCCCGTCACCCAGAAAATCTCCCTGGCCTCCAGATCCAATTCCGTGGAAATCCAGGGGGTACTGCATCATGACCCTCACCATCCAAGGCGTAGAGTTTAGCAACTTCCGGCTCTACGTCCTCCCCCACCTCTGCGCTGCCCTGTTCCTCGGCCTGGACTTCCAGTGCCACCTCCAAAGCTGAACCTTAAAATTCGGCAGACCCCTACCCCCCCTCATCGTATGCGGCCTCACGACCCTTAAGGTTGATCCACCTTTCTTGTTTGCGAACCTCACCCCAGATAGCAAACCCATTGAAGACGGTACATTGCCCAGGACAGGACCTTCGTCAGGTCTGAGGTCCAACGGCTTCTGCAGGAGGGGGTCATTGAGGCCAGCACCAGCCCCTGGAGAGCTCAAGTGGTAGTAGTAAAGACTGGGGAGAAGCACAGGATGGTCATTGACTACCGTCAGACCATCAATCGGTACACGCAGCTCGACGCGTACCCCCTCCCATGCATATCTGACATGGTCAATCAGATTGCGGAGTATCGGGTCTTTTCCACAGTGGACCTGAAGTCTGCCTACCACCAGCTCCTCATCCGCCTGGAGGACCGCCAATACACTGCGTTCAAAGCAGATGGCCGCCTCTATCACTTCCTTCGGGTTCCCTTCGGCGTCACTAATGGGGTCTTGGTCTTCCAACGTGAGATGGACCAAATGGTTGACCGGTACGGACTGCGGGCTACCTTCCCATATCTAGATAACGTCACCATCTGCGGCCATGATCAGCAGGACCACGACGCTAACCTCCAAAAATTCCTCCAGACTGCCAAACTCCTTAACCTCACGGACAATAAGGAGAAATGCGTGTTCCGCACCAACCGCTTAGCCATCCTTGGCTCTGTCATGGAAATGGAGTTCTGGGGCCTGAACCCGACCGCATGCACTCCCTCATGGAACTTCCCCTTCCCCACTGCCCCAAGGCCCTGAAACGATGCGTGGGGTTTTTCTCCTACTACGCCCAATGGGTCCCTAATTATGCAGACAAGGCCCACCCACTCATTCAGTCCATAGTTTTTCCCCTGACGGCTGAGGCCCGCCAGGCCTTCAACCGCATCAAGGCAGACATCGCCAAGGCCACGATGCATGCGGTCGACGAGTACCTATCAGGTCGAGAGTGATGCATTGGACGTAGCTCTGGCCGCCACCTCAACCAGGCGGGCAGCCCCGTGGCCTTCTTTTCCCGCACCCTCCCTGCCTCTGAAATTCGGCACTACTCTGTTGAAAAGGAGGCCCAAGCTTTTGTGGAAGCTATGCGACATTGGAGGCATTACCTGGCCAGCAGGAGATTCACTCTCCTCGGTGACCAATGGTCGGTTGCTTTCATGTTCAATAACACACAGCGGGGCAGGATCAAAAACGACAAGATCTTGAGTGGAGGATCGAGCTCTCCACCTATAATTAGATTTTGTATCGCCCGGGGAAGCTCAACGAGCCCCCTGACGCCCTATCCCGTGGTACATGTGCCAGCACACAAGTGGACCGACTCTGGACTCTCCATTATGATCTCTGCCACCCGGGGGTCACGCGGTTCTTCCATTTCATCAAGGCCCGCAACCTGCCCTACTCCATTGAGGTCAGGACTGTTACCAGAGACTGCCAGGTAGGGGCGCAGTGCAAGCCGCACTTCTACCAGCCAGATCGAGCGCACCTGGTGAAGGTCTCCCTCCCCTTTGAGCGCCTCAGCATGGACTTCAAAGGGCCCATCCCCTCCACCGACCGCAACATGCACTTTTTGAACGTGGTCGATCAGTACTCCTGATTCCCTTTCGCCATCCCATGCGATATGACTTCTGCCACGGTCATTAAAGCCCTCCACAGCATCTTCACACTGTTCGGTTTCCCCACCTATGTCCACAGCGATCGGTGATCCTCTTTTATGTGTGATGACCTGCATCAGTTTCTGCTCAGCAAGGGCATCGCCACGAGCAGGACGATCAGCTACAACCCCTGGGGAAACGGACAGGTGGAGAGGGAGAACGGGACGGTCTGGAAGGCCATCCTGCTGGCCCTGCGGTCTAAACATCTCCCAGTCTCCTGCTGGCAGGAGGTCCTCGCCGACGTGCTCCACTCCATCCGATCACTCCTCTGCACCCTGACTAACGAGACCTGTCATGAACTCTTTTGGCCTTCCCCAGGAAGTCCAACTCTGGGGTCTCGCTCCCAACATGGCTGACAGTTTCTGGACCTGTCCTCCTTCGCAAGTATGTGCGGACCCATAAGTCGGACCCTTTGGTCGAAAGGGTCCACCTCCTACACGCAAACCTGCAGGACGCCTGTGGCACACCCCGACGGGCGCAAGGACACAGTCTCCCTCCGGGACCTGGCACCCACTGGATCCCCACTCACGGCACCCAACCTGACACCGCGTCCCCCCCGCCACCCCTAACCTGGTTACCTCATTCACCCTTGCGCCACTCACCCTCCTCTCTCCAGTGAATCGCACCGTAGCCCCCGCCCTCCCATTGGATCCACTCAGGGGTGACGAAGACGAGGACAACACGCTCCCAGAGTCACAGGTGACCAAGTCGGCATCCACATCACCACCAGGACTGAGGCGATCGCAGAGGAGGGTCAAGGCCCCCGACAGACTTAACTTGTAATGTTTCCCATCACTCCCGCCAGACTCTTTTTTTAACAGGGGGTGAATGTGGTAGTCACCACTAGCAGTATTACAGTATTATATGTATTACGGTAAGACACGTATAATAGAGGTACATGGGAAAATCCCTACCTGCTGGCTCCGGCCAGTAGGCGGCCTATAAATGTGTGTGCTCGCCGGTGCTGCAGCCATTGTAGTGGCAGCTGCAGGAGGCACAACATCTTTGCTCAATAAAGCCTCGATTATTCCATTACTCTCGTCTTTGTGGTAATTGATAGTGCATCAGAAGTCAGGGCAGTTGGAGGTAGGACACCGGGGAGTGAACATCGAAGCCAAGATCTTTTCCAACAGTTTGACATCTACATTCAGCAGTGATATCGGGCGGTAGGACCCCCACTGCTCCGGGTCTTTATCCTTCTTCAAAATTAAGGATATCGAAGCCTGCAACAAAGTAGGGGGAAGTTTCCCCCATCCCTCGCCTAGTTGTATGCCCTTACTAGCAGGGGCCCCAGATCCCCAGAGAACATCTTGCAGAATACCACCGGGAACCCATCCATGCCCGGGGCCTTCCAAGCCTGCATCACGCCCATACCCTCCATCACAACCAATCCAATGAGGGTCCCCAACCCCTCTTCCAGGTCCCCCTCCATCTTCAGGAACTCCAATCCACCTTGGAATTGACCCATTTCCTCGTCCCCACTCGGAGCTCCTATTCATAAAGCTTCTTATAAAATTCCTCGAAGACCCCATTCACCCCCACCGGTCCAGGACCACCCTTCCCCTCCCTTATTTCACCTTTCCGATCGCCCTCACTGCCTCCTGCTTCTTCAGTTGGTGAGCCAACATCCTGCTCGCCTTTTCCCCATACTCATACACTGCCCCCATGGCCCTCTGTAACTGCCCCACCACCTTCCCCATTGATACCAACCCGAACTCTATCTAGAGCTTCTTCCGCTCCTTCAACAACCCTGCCTCAGGGCCTCTGAATACCTCATTTCAATTTGCAGAATCCCATCCGCCTAGCTAGACGTCTCCGCCTTATCCCAATGAGCCCGTATCAATATAAACTTCCCCCTGACGACTTCCTTAAGCGCCTCCCATAGCGTGGTGGCCAAAACTTCATCCTTGTCATTCAGCTGCACATACCCCCGAATGGTGGTCCTCACCCGCCACCCACTTGCATACCTCCTGTGGGCACTGCCACCCCCCCCCCCCCCCCCCCCCCCCCGTTTACTTGCAAATCCACCCAGTGCGACGCGTGGTCTGAGACAACAATCCCGGAATACCCCGAGCCGACCGCCCCTGCCAGCAGAGTTTTATTCACCACAAAGTAATCAATCCGCAAGTACACTCCGTGCACATTGGAGAAGTACGGAAATTCCTTGGCTGCTACAGAAAGTCCGCACATAATGTTTTTTTAACAAAAACGAGGAAATTGTCTACAGGTGCACAAATGGGTAATCTCACTGCATCCTGGAAATGAAGCATATTTCAGAAAATAGGGCGCTGTATGTTATCCAGAAAGATGATTAGGGCATCTGTTATTTCTGTGATCAATGAACTGCACCTTGGCTGACCTTTGCACAGTCTCTTGCCATTGCCTGGAATGGTCCAGGAGGCTAATTTAGTTTCAGGAGGTGGCATAAATCATTGATCATGTCACTGATGTGCACTTTCTTCACACACACAGTTCCTTGCTCAGGTCCAAGTAGCTGATCTCTTTTCCTGCATTGGGTGTTTGAAGGCTTTCCATGCCCTTTGACCCTTCTGGAATATCCTCCTTGCACTTTCTGTTCCTCTTTCCCAATGCCACCAATAACAAACTTGATATAGAACACAGAACAGTACAGCACAGAACAGGCCCTTCGGCCCTCGATGTTGTGCCGAGCAATGATCACCCTACCCAAACCCACGTATCCACCCTATACCCATAACCCAACAACCCCCCCTTAATCTTACTTTTTTTTTAGGACACTACGGGCAATTTAGCATGGCCAATCCACCTAACCCGCACATCTTTGGACTGTGGGAGGAAACCGGAGCACCCGGAGGAAACCCACGCACACACGGGGAGGACGTGCAGACTCCGCACAGACAGTGACCCAGCCGGGAATCGAACCTGGGACCCTGGAGCTGTAAAGCATTTATGCTAACCACCATGCTACCCAGATCTGGCTCATGCTTCAGTGTTTACACAAAGGTTTACATTTTCCCATTAAAAAGGAAGCTTTCCACCTTAGTATTTTGTACCTATTTCCCTAAAACACCTCATTAAGAACAATTTATGAAGTTCAAAAAAAGCATTTAAGAGCAAAGTCTAATGGCCCCGTCGTGCCCGAATCGGTCCAATGCAGCCGGGCCTCTTGTGAGACTTGCCTGGCTCGTCACGCCTCACAAGAGCGTTTAAAAAATAATTAAGTTAGAGTACCCAAGTCATTTTTTCCAATTAAGGGGCAATTTAGTGTGGCCAATCCACCTACTCTGCAGATCTTTGGGTTGTGGGAGCCAAACCCACGCAAACACAGGGAGAATGTGAAAACTCCACATGGACAGTGACCCAGGGCCGGAATCTTACCTGGCACCTCGGTGCCGTGGACCGGTGCAGCAGGACTAACCACTATGCCACCATGCTGCCCCGCCTTGTAAGATCAAACAGGATTTTGTGAGAAGTCTCAATAGGGATCCTTACTTGGCAAATCTGCATATTAAAGTGTGAAGCTAGCCTCACTTTAATAAGCACTCACCTGATCTACCCAAGTCGTTGGGATCGAATCCCTTCACTTCGGAGATCCCAAGTGAGCACCGGTTAGTACTGGCCTCCACAAATGGGGACCAGGCACATTGGACACTTGGGGGGGGGCAGTGGGGGGTGTCTCCCAGGAGATTGTGGGCACCTGGGTGGCTGGGCTCTGGGTAGGGTGATACCCTGGCACCCCTGAGGCCACCTGGGTATCATCCTGGCACTGCCAGTGCGTCCAGATGGCACTGTCAGGCTGGCAGGGCCAAGCTAGCATTTTGCCCATACCCAGAGATTGGGCACAGGGGTATATGGTAGGATGTGGGGGCACTTGAGGGCCCCCAAGCAGGTGAATTGGGGCGATGGGAGGATTGTGCCAGGGGAGTCAAGAGAACTGGGTGCCATTTAAAAATGGAGTGGACCTCCTCAGTGCAGGAAATGATGCTAAAGTGCTTCCTTGGGGAGGGGGGAGGGAAACAAAAGAGAGTGTTGTTCGATAGTGGGGTTGTTCCTGGCGCTTACCATATTGAGCAGACTCAGGGGTTTTCTGGTTAAATTGTGCCGTTAATCTTTCGACTGCATTTTAATGTGGTTAAAAACTATTAAGAAGTAATTTAAAGAGAAATCGAATGTTTGAGGTACAAGCATTAATACACATTATTATTCATGGATAACGTATTTTTGGTGTCTTTAACACAGAGGAAAACTTCCCCTTACTATTGTGACAGTAAACCTTGCACTGAAAATTCTGACTTCAGGCAACGACTGAAAAATAAATTATCTTTCATTCCCTTCATAAAAACAGTGCCTACACTTCAATAGTACACCTTTGGCTATAAAGTGCTTGGGATGGTTTGAGGTTGTAAAGAGCGCATCAACATGAATTCAAGTCCATTTTTGTACTGATTAGAATAAGAGACAGCTTTCGGCAAGCTGTTTATAATAGATTACACCTACCAGTTCAACTCTTCCAAATCCTCCAACTCCCAGTGTATCAATGATGTTAAAATCACACAGTTTCAGGTTCGAAAAGAAGGCAGATTCGGCTTCATATCTAGATTTTGTCACATGAAGAAATGGAAAGTACTTAGTTGTGATGAAACGGCAACTCTGTAGCATTATTTCAGGGTGGGAGGGCACAGAGATTGATGTGTTGTTAGCTGCTTCATTCACCGAAGCCTACACTTTGTTATATTAGTCGACCATGTTCTGGCCCGAGAAATCCAACACCAAAACGTTGACGTTCTGTAGCTTCTCTACATGCATTAGGTCAGAAAGTTTTACAGAGGATCTTGCTGATGATCAGCCTGGACAAAGCACATTCCCCTCTATGCGTCTCGTTCCTTCATTTTGCTTTGGCAACTATTTTTTGTGTCAGATTTTAATGACCAATTATTTAAGGCTGGGGGAAAGGAAAGGAAAGGAAAGTGTTCAGGTTTCCACATCTCATTATCTGAGGTACCACCCAAACCAAATTCTCGTCTGCAGCTGGCGGAGCTTATCCTGATGGGAGGGATCAGAAATGACAAGTCCTTAAAAACCGACAGAGAGAAATCCCATACAGTTTTTGCACTGGGAAACACTTCACAGCAGGGCATCACAAAGCATTTCCCTACGAGACTGCACAAAACTTCAAAGAATTAGACACAGCAAGTGTTTGGACACTTGCTCATTTATGTTTACCTCAGTTAGGTGATACCTTTTCTGACCTGACTTCCAATATATAAAAGTCAACACTTAAATACTGCCAAAATGAATGACCTGAAATTAGAGTCTGACAAACGGAGGGGAGAATGTCGAAGCCCCACTAACAAGCATGCAGCACTAAAAATAACAACATGTGGTTGTCCTGGTATGAGTAGAAAAATTTCATGATATGCGCTTTGGATAGACATGTGGTGGCTAAAAAAAGGGTTAACCACATGGTCGGAGAATTGACCTTTAACCCACTTTATTGCACGGTTCAAGCTGAAAGTCATTGAGAGAACGACTCACTGCCTATCTGGGTGTAGCATTTTAAAATTATTTTCCTGGTTAGTGGATCTTCATATTTTGTTCATATTTTTCAGTCATGACGATGCACTGATTTTTCATGACAAATGATAGACAAGTTACTTTTAAAAGCCTTCTTGACATAAGACTGATCTGTCTTTACATCCAGTTTGAATGTCCGGGGGAGTATTTTGAGGCCTACTGCATCAGAGACAGAACACCAACAACTCAAATGATTTATTCCCCCCACCGTTACAATCCACAAGTATCTTGTGTGGGTGGGAACAATTAACTTCCCCTTGAACTTTGCAGAATACGAGCTCCCCCGTTAAGGGAATGGGGGGGACCTATAAATAATGTACAGTTGGTTCATAAAGCAGGCCGGTTACGCACCAACAAGGCAGACCCAGTTGGGATCTACCGTGTGCTATATATAATAGTTATTGTAAATAAACTAAGTTTCTTTGAACAATCAGTGTGGACTCCTTCGTGGCCTTATAAAACCACATTGTTGACAGTCGAGGGTTGTACCCCTGGAAGCCTTAGTCAGCTGGTAGATCTCTGCAGTGCATAAATTGGGTTCTGGAATATGCTAAAGACTCTGTCATTTGTGTAGTGATCTGTATATCTGCTCGTATGTAAAGGGTTGACAACTGTATCATAGTGTTATACAACCACTAGATGGCAGCACTAGATCCATGTATATAAACTGAACTCAGAGGATCTTCCCACCTCTTCAAACCAGGAGTGACTAGTTAGCAGTTGGAACCAGGAGTGACTATTTAGTGTTAGAGAGATATAGCTTGGTTGGCAGAGGTAGTTGAACATAGTTAATACTTCTGATTTACTTTATCGTCAGTTAAAGTTGTGATGAGTGAACAAACTCATTAGTATTTATATTCATCCTTCATTGAATGTTATTTGCTTTAAATTGAAGACTGATAGTTTCATTGAACTACAACCATCAGACCATTCTGGGAGTAAGCAAAGAGCAACGACGTATTACAATCACGTAATATAACAATTTGAAGACTTGGTGGTGTATGTACCATGCAGGGTCCATACATTGGCTGACAGCCCAGAGAAATTAAAGCGATGCTCCGTCTACTCTCTCAGGATGATATAAAAGATCCCATGGCCTAAATTTTTAGGGTAGCTGGAGCTGAACAGCAGCTTCTGATGGAGTCACCTCCAAAACCCAGCCCATCCTACTTCCTGCTTGAGATCGCCCTTTCTTCATTTTCAGGTTTCCCTGAGCTGTCATCGGCCTGCCAGCCTAAAAATTAAGGCTCGGCAGGAAATGGTCCTTAAGTAACCATTAAGTGACTACTTAAGAGTCTCAATTGGGGCAAGGGCAGGCTTTCTGTTCCTGCGGTTTCCTGCCTCGCCCCTCCCCACGGGGAGGGGGAGGGGGGGGGGGGAGAGCATAGTATTCTAGCCCATGATGTTATTCAAAGAAGCAAAGTATTCTCAAAAAAACCCACAATTGATCGATGTAAACTATTGCCCTATCTTTTGGGTGGCACAGTAGCACAGTGGTTGGCACTGTTGCTTCACGGCGATAGGGTCTCAGACTCGATTCCCGGCTTGGGTCACTGTCTGTGCGGAGTCTGCACCTTCTCCCCGTGTCTGCGTGAGTTTCCTCCGGGTGCTCCGGTTTCCTCCCACTGGTCCCAAAAGCCGTGCTGTTAGGTAATTTGGACATTCTGCATTCTCCCTCAATGTACCCGCACAGGTACCGGAGTGTGGCAACGCGCGGATTTTCATAGTAACTTCATTACAGTGTTAATGTAAGCCTACTTGTGACATTACACATTTATTATTGTCTCTAAGCTCCCTTTCTTCTCCAAAGTGCTTGAATCTGTTGTCACCTCCCAAGTCCTACCTTTCCTGTAAATTCAAGTTTGAATCTATCCAATCAAATTTTTACTCCTGTCACAAATGACATTCTATGTCACGGTGACCATGAGAAACTATGGGCGCAATTCTCCGCACTCACGACGGTGCGGAGAATAGCGGGGTTCGTAAATTTTTACGGCCACGCTAGTCTGACGCCCTCCCGCTATTCTCCCCCCCTCCCATGCCCGACTCCCGACACGAATCGCTGCCGCCGTTTTTTTACGGCCAGCAGCGATTCTCAGTTGGCCGATGGGCCGACGTCCAAGCCCTTTATGGCTGTTTTTACGAACGGCAAACACACCCGGTCTGGCCGTTCGTAAAAATGGCCGTAAAGTCCCGATTTTGAATACCATGGCACCGATTGGCACGGCAGTACCACAGCCGTGCCAAGGGTGCCATGGGCCCGCGATCAGTGGGCACCAATCGCGGGCAGCGGGTCCGATTCCCGCGCACTCTTTGTCCTTCCGCCGCCCCGCTGTATCACTTCGCGGGGCGGCTGAGGGGCATCCCGGCCCGCGCATGCGCGGATTTCGCGCACATGCGCGATGACGTCATCCGCGCATGCGCGGGTTGGAGTCTTCCAATCTGCGCATGCGCGGCTGACGTCATGTGACGCGTCAGCCGCCGCAAACTCTGGCAAGCGGGCTTAACGAAATTCGTTAAGCCCGCGATGCCGGAGTTCACGGCCGCGGCATACTAGCCCCGACCGGGGACCAGAATCAGTTCCCGGTCGGGGAGGGGGAGGCTGGCGTCAAACCCGCCCGGATTTGACACCAGCCTTACGATTTCTCCCTGTCTGGGAGAATCGCGCCCTGTATCTTATTTCTTTAAAATTAATTTATGGGATGTAGGCGTCACTGGGTGGGCCAGCATTTATTGCCCATCTCTAATTGTCCTTGAGGGGGCAGTCAAGAGTCAACCACATTGCTGTGGGCCTGGAGTTACATATAGGCCAGATCTGGTAAGGACAGCAGATTTCTTTCCCTAAAGGACATTATTTTACGACAATTAGACTTTTAATTCCAGATTTTTATTGAATTCAAATTTCACCATCTGCAGTGGTGGGATTCGAACCCAGATCCCCAGAGCATTACCCTGGGTTTCTGGTTTAGTAGTCTAGTGATAATATCACTACATCACTGCCTCCCCATCTTGACTTGTCTGCAGCATTTGGCACAGTTGATGATGTTATCCTCCTCTATTGCCCCTCCCCCACCCTCTCCTCGTGGCACTGCCCCCACCTGGATCCATTTTTACCTATTCAGCTGTGGTCAGAGTGCTGCGTGCAAAGGCTTCTTGTCCCACTCACCCAACATCCACCCACCCTTGCCCCCAACCACAGGTTTCCCTTGGTGCTCTTCTGATTCTCATCTGCATGTTGCCACTCAGAGACATCTTCCAAAACTTCAGTGTCAGGCTCCACCCTGCTCTATCTCACCATCAGCTCTTTCAACCTCTTCATTGTCATTAATTTCTCGCATCGCTTCTCCAATATCCAGGATAGAAATCAATTTATAAATCTGCAAAAGAAATTTCCACCAATTAAGTGAATTCTGTCCCCACCACTAATTTCATTCTCTTCTCATCAACTCCATCTCTCTCCCTGGAAACTGTCTGGGGCTGATCCAAACCACTAAATATCTTGTTGCTGCATTTGACCCAGAGATGGACTTGATCCAACATATCCGCCCGATCACCAAGACCACCTACTTCTATCTCTGCAACATCACCCAACTCTGCCCCTCCATTCGCCCATCTGCTGATGAAACTCTTATCCATGCCGTTTTTACCTCTGGACTCAATGACTCCAGTGTTCTCCTGGCGAGCTTCACACCTTCCACCGTACAAAAACTTGGGCTGGGATTTTATGGGCCCCACAGCGGGTTTTCCAGCAGCGGAGGTGCCTCGCCTTTGTTGCCGATGGAATATTCCCATCCCAGCGAAGTCAATGGCCATTTGCATTGCTGGCCGTGCCACTGGGAAACCTGCTGCCAGCCAGCGGGATGGAAAGTCCCTGCCTTGGAAGTAATCTAAAGCTCTGCTTCCTGTATTCTCAGACTCGGTCTTGTGTTTCCTGACTTACACTGGCTCTCAGTCTGCCAATGTCTAAATGTCAAAATTCTGATCTTGCTTTCAAATCCCGCCTTGACCTCACCGCTTGCTATTTTTGTAGCTTCCTCCAACCTTACAACCCTATAAGCCTTCTGTGTTTCTCCAATTCTGGTCTCTTGAGAATTCCAAATGTTGGTAGCTGTGCCTACAGCTGCTAATATCTTAATCTCCGCAATTAGCTATATAAAAATCTCTGCCTCTCTAATCTGATCTCCTCCTTTAAGACAGTTCATAAAACCTAAGCTTTTGGTCATTTATCCGAATATCTCATGTGGCTCTGTGTCAAATTTTGTTTGATAATGCTGCTGTGAAATGCCTTTGCTGTGTTAAGGATGTGATATATTGATTTTTTTCTCTCAAATAGCAAATATGCACCAAAGTCACCCTAGTCCCAGATGACCATGAGCTGCTTTCCCCTTTGAGGGGGAGAGCTGACTGGTGGTGATTTAACTTGAGGATGACCACGCCTCAGGCAAGGGGCAAGGCTGAGAAGGCGGGGCCTTCATGAATAACCTCGTTCGACACAGGAATTGAACTCGTGCTGTTGTCTTCAATCTGCACCACAAACCAGCTGTCCAGCCAACTGAGCTAAACCAGCTCGAAATGCAATATGGCAAGTGTAATATGGCAACATCAATTAAACGTCTTTTAATTATTATAGAGAATAATCTTAATGGTTTCTTTGAAAATGAAGTGGAAAATCTCTGGTAAGTATATCTAGCAGTTCTGAAATCAAGATTTTGTGTCTTTAATTCTCTTTGGTAAAGTAACCACCCTTTGGTGAGTAGAAATCAATTTATAAATCTGCAAAAAAAATCAGCTTGCAATTTCTTAAAGGTGACTATGAACTTTTGACGTTTCCTGCGAAGCAAAATTAAATTAAATTTGTACGGAATGCAGTGTCCTCTGCCTGTAACTCTGTGGACTCCCACCAGCTTCTCGTGGAGAAAACAGATTCCTGTGTTCATTAAAGTGAGAAAATGGGTGATCAACAAACAATGTCAGACCAAGAACAGGACACTATAATATTTGATACAGAGCCATCAGGAAAAATCCAGGCATCCCTCAAATATCATAATATTCAGCTCCATCCCCTAATCTAGCCAGTTTCTTTTAACTATTTGCTACACACAGTAAATCAAAATGCTATGGGAAAAAACTCAGATGACAATATAAAATAAAATCCAAAAATGCCGGCTCAACTCAACAGGTCTGGCAGCATCTTTGGAGAGAAGCAGAGTTAACATGGGATTCTCTTTCCCAGCTGGCAGCACACATGCGCCCACCCGCGGGTTACCTGGCAGTACGTGGTGACCTCAGTGGAAAAACCTATTGACAAGCGATAGGAAGAGAGAATTCCGCCACCAGCCAACAGCGTGCCACCCCCAGCCGCCAGGAAACACACAGCTGGGAGACCAGAGAATCCCCTTTTATTGCACATTGGACATGTAAACATTTTGAAGCTTTACACTGAGAGAATCGATAAAAGTTTTAAATAAACTGAACTGAAGGAATTTGTTAAAAATCATCCATTTACTGACTTCAGGTTCTTCAATTTATTCACTGAACACTTTTGAAATGATTTTGACACCAATGAGCTGTCCCCCACAACCGGACATTTCTTTTTAAAAACTGTCCTTGTACCCCTTAACAGCTGCCAATAACAGAGTTGTGTACTTTGCTTTAGAACATAGAACATAGAACAGTACAGCACAGTACAGGTCCTTCGGCCCATGATGCTGTGCTGACCATTTGTCCCAAAATAAGATCAACCTAACCTTCAATTTACTGCTGCCCATGTGTCTGTCCAAGAGTCGCTTAAATGTCCCTAATGACTCTGACTTCACCACCTCTGCTGGCAGTGCATTCCACGCACCCACCACTCTCTGTGTAAAGAACAAACCTCTGACATCTCAAATCACCATGTTCTCCCCGTGTCTATGTAGGTTTCCTTCAGTTGCTCTGGTTTCCTCCCACAGCGCAAAGACGTGCAGGTTAGGTGGATTGGCCATGATAAATTGCCCTCAGTGTCCAAAAAGGTTGGGTGGCGTTAGTGAGTTACAGGGTCATGGGGATAGGGTGGAGGCGTGGGCTTGAGTGGGGTGCTCTTTCCAAGGGCTGGTGCAGACTCGATGGGCCGAATGGCCTCCTTCTGCCCTGTAAATTCTATGATCTATGATCTACTCCAGTTGTGGCCGAACCAGAGCTTTATAAAGATTCAATATAACTTCCCACTTTCGTGCTCAATACCTCTATTTATGAATCCCAAGACCCCTTGCTATTTACTCTTAAAACATATCCTGCCACTTTCCAAAATCTATACCCCTGAACCCCAGGTCCATCTGAGCCTGCACACTCTTTTGAAAAGTGTCATCTTCTACTCCTCCAGCAAAATGTGTCACCTCACACTTCTCTGTATTAAATCTTATCCATCACCAGTCTGTCCATTATGCTAGCCTATCCACACCCAGGTGCAGTGGATAGTTATCATCCTCATTGTCTGCCACACAAACAAATTTGCTTTCATTTCCAATTTTTTAGCTTTGCTTTGTATTCCACCATCCAAGTTATATATATATCAAAAACAAAGCAGTGGTCCTCACACAAATCCTTTGGAAAAACCACTGTCTATCATCCTCCAGTTTGAAAAACAACCGTTTACCACAATTCGTTGTTTTCTGTCCTCAAACCGTTTTTTTTTTTACCCAGCTGACATGGGCCCTCCTATTCCATGAGCCTCAATCTTATTATGTGGTATTTTGTCAAAAGATTTCTTTTAAAATGAATTCGGACAACACCCACTGTTTTCCGTTCATCAAACCTCTCTGTTACTTCATCAAAAAAACCTGTCAGATTATTCATGCACGATCTGCCTTTTACAAATCCTTGCCATATCTCCACATGCCTGATGATCTTCTCCCCTGATTATTCTTTCTTCAAACCTTATCCACCGTTGATGTTAAAGTGACTGTCCTATAGCTGCTCGTAACGTCACCCTCCAATCCTCTGGCACCTCCTCTGCATCTGAGGAAGATTAGATGATCATGGCAAGCTCTTCCATTATCTCCACCCACGTTTCCCTTAGTATCCTGGATTGCAAGCCGGGTGACTTATTCATTCTTAAGTATAACCAGCTTTTCTAATACATTTTTCCTATCAATTTTCATCCATTCTTTACCTCTATCATTTTGTCAGATTTCTCTTCCTCAGTAAACACTAACACAAGGGTAACCTTGTTCTGCACTCTCCAGCAGATATTGCGGGCGGGATTCTCTGATCCTGAGGCTAAGTGTTGACGCTGTCGTAAACACACGTGGACGGCGCTGGCGGGACTCGGATTTGTTTTACGGCTGCTTGGCCCATCCCGGGCGGAGAATCGCCGAGGGGAGCCAACCGCGACGGCGCCAATGGCGCCGATTCTCCGCTCACCGGAGAACCGGAGGACTGGCGTCGGGGCGGCGGCGCGCGATTCGCGCTCGGCCCGGCAATTGTCCGGCCCGGCGTGGGCTGAGAGAATCCAGCCCTACCTTTTTGACTCTAATACGCCCAATACCACCTCTCACTATCTGCTTACTGTAAGAAGTCTTACAATGCCAGGTTCAAGTCCAACAGGTTTGTTTGAAGTCACTGGCTTTCGGAGCGCAGCTTCTTCACTCACCTGATGAAGGAGCTGCGCTCTGAAAGCTAGTGACTCCAAACAAACCTGTTGGACTTCAACCTGGTGTTGTAAGACTTCTTACTGTGCCCACACCAGTCCAACGCCGGTATCTCCACAACATATCTGCTTACTGATTACATGCCGATGAAAATCTGTGGGATCTTTTTTATGCAAACAGCCTTTCTACCCTCATATTCCCATTTTTCAGTCATACTATCCTCTCCAATTCTCCCTCTCAACATATCGAATTTGGCTTGGTTCCTGCTTGAAGCATGCACCTGACATGTATCAGGCGCATTCTTGTTTGCCTCATTGTATTCTCTATCTTACTGATCGTCCAAGTGATTTTGGCTGCCTTCCCTATTATCCTTGTTGGAATGTACTTGGCACATACCTGAAACATCTGTTCCTTATGGGTGACCAACTGTTCCCGTACAATTTTTCTGTCAACTTTTGGTTCCAAAGAGCTATCAAGTGCACCAGTGACAGGGAGATTAATAGGTTAATGTAACAAGATTCTCACTGCAGCATTCGGCTAATGATAAAACAGCTCCCTCTCACTGTTAGATATGGCAATTTCTCTGAGCCAGCCCCAGGTAATTTCTCTGACATACAAAAGTATTTCCAAGTTTCGATGAAGTGCGGGTTTATTAACCTGAAAGCTTCAATGGAAATTGGTTCTTTCCCACATTTTTTAAACAAACAAACATAGGCTCCAGAAGAATCAAACATGTGAAAGTCAATTTTTTAAATGCCTTGATTCATTTTAAAGAGGACACAAATAATTTCTCTTTACTGTTCAGTTAACTGGATGATGCTATTCTTCTTCACCAATAATCTCAGGGCACTTCTGTGCTATAAAGGGAAACTGTTGCATGGAAAACTAAAAACTTTTGCTGTCTCTTTTCACAGATCTTTCACTAATCGTGAGAGTGCCTGCTGAAATTCAATGTCACGCTATTCTAGCCAGGTGTTAGCAGTGGTCTAGTTTCCTACATTCATATATTCATAGAATCTCTACAGTGCAGAAGGAGGCCATTTGGCCCATCGAGTCTGCACCAACTCTCTGTAAGAGCCCTCTACCTAGATCCACTCCCCCACCTAATCCCCATAACCTCAGATAACCTGCACATCTTTGCTCAGGAAGGGGTAGTTTAGCACGGTCAACCCACCTAACCTGCACATCTTTGGACTTTACATCAGTATTCCATTACACTCCTGACTTGTACCTTCCAAACAGCTTTGGGAAGTCAGGAGGCAAGTGACTTGTTGCAGACTTCTGAGCTTCAAGACCAGTTCTTGTGTCTACCGTATGTATCTGGCTAGTCCAGCAAAGGCCAATTAATGGTAAGTGGAGATACACATTATACCTGGTGACATCCGTGGCACCCAAGCCCCACTTCACCAACAGCTTTGGAAGATGGCATTGTCAGAACAATTAGTCAAGAAATCAGTGGCACACATGCAGCGGCGGCTCAGAAAACTGGTGGCTTCACAAAGTGTTGTACAGACACAATAAAGCGTTCAAGGATACCAATGGGTTTATTCGGGGTTTGGCATTATGATCATGACAAGCAGGATGGGTAATTCATTAATGCGGTTCAGAGAACTGATCGAGGAACCGCTATAGGTTGTGATGATCACCGCTGTCATAGGGGACAGCAAAAACAGAATAGGGCAATTTCCTTTGCAATAATCAAATCAGGTTCAGTTGTAATGCATCAATGTTCAGTAATCAACAGAAGTGGAATAAAAACAGTCAGTGGTGGAAATACTCAGCAGGTCAGGCAGCATCTGCGGAGAGAGGGAAATAGTGTTACAATAATAATAATCTTTATTAGTGTCACAAGTGTTTTAGGTCAATGATCTTCCATCAAAACTGGAAACAAAATAGGAACGTAAAGGGTTTTAAATGAGTACAGATGCAGGAAAAGCAGGGAGGGAGAAAAGAATAAGAAGGAATGTCCGTGATAGGGTGGAAGGCAGGAGAGGTGAACTGACAAAAGGGATGATGGTGTAAGGCAAAAGGAAGTGGAAAAGGGATGAATAAAGAATCAAAAGATGTGCCTAGGTGCAGAACCATTACCAGTACCTGTTTCTGAATAAAATGGGCACAATGGTTATGTTCTGAGGTTATTGAACTTAATGTTGCAAAGCACCAGATCAAAGGAGAAGATGGTGTTCCTTAAACTTCTGTAAGTTTCATTGGAACTGTATAGGAAGCTAAGGATAGAGAGGTCAGAGTCAGTGTGGAGTGAAGAATTAAATGATCACCAGAAGTTCAGGGTCACACTCGTGGTTTAAAAAGAGGTGTTCAGAAATACATTCAGTCATGTCCTTGTATACTGGTTTAGCACAGTAAATTGAATGAAGTGCAATTCAATCAATGCCTCACCTGGGCCAATGGTTCATATTATGGACAGTTGGAATAGTAAGAGTTGAAAGGGTAGGTATTTCACCCCCTTGCATAGCAAGGTGCTATGGGTAGCGCAGTGTTTGTTGAGGTAATGGGAGTATGGGCCAGGCTGTCGGAATGGGAACAGTGCCTTCAGAATGTTGAAAGCGGAGGGGGGGGGGGGGGGGGGGGGGGAGATGTATTCGATGATGATCATGCTGGTGTTACTGGAAATGGTAAAGGATGGTCCATCGAATGTGAAGGCTGGTGTGCTGAAAGGTATGGACAAGTGGAATCTTATTGTGGTTGCGGGAGGGAGGGGGAAGAGGTGAGAGCAGAAGTTTGTGAAGTGGAATGGGCATGTTTGAGGGCCCCGACAATGATGGTATAGGGGAATCCTCAACTGAGGAAAAAAGAAGACATTAGAAGCACTAATATGGAAGGAAGGCTTGAGAGCTGTTTTATGTTTTTATTGTAACTGGGACAAAGTCCCAGGTCACTAAGTCTTGGCAATGGCTAGTCCCTTTGACTGCCTCCAAACACTTTCTATGTCCAGTGGGCCTGATTTCCTTTAACACTCATTCCCCCCAAGGAATGAAAATTGAAAGGCCTGGGCATTTTCTCCTGAGTTGGGTTGTGGAGTCAGGAATTTTTCTGATTCTGCATCTCGATTTTGGAATGATGATTTAGTCCTTTGTCTAATTATTATAGATTGTAATATCTAAATCTTTGCACTGATCCATGAAGCACTCCACTAATCACTGCCTGCCAACTTGAAAATTCCCCACCTGCGCTTTTTGTTCATTCACCTTTTATTCAACTTTTTTATTTGTTCAGGAGATATGAGTGTCACTGGCTAGGCCAGCATATATTGCCTAACCCTAATTGTACTTGAGAATGAGATGGCAAGCTACCCTGTTAAACTGCTGCCGTCCAGATGGTCTAGGTGCACTCACATTTCTGTTCCTGGATTTTGGCCCAGCGGTAATGAAGAAACAGGAATATCGTGTGTGATCATGTTTGGCTTGGAGGGGAATTTGCAGATGGTTCTATTCCCATGCATCTGCTGCACTTGTCCTTTGAGATGGTTGAGGTCATGGTTTTCGGAGATGCTGCCGAAGGAGCCTTCAACATCCATGCTAATCTACGCCGGAATTCTCCGACCGTTGGGATTCTTTTTTCCCGCTGGCAGTGTACCCCGCCCTCGGGTTTCCCGGCGGCATGGGGTGGTTTCAATGAGAAATCCCATTAACAAGTGGTGGGAGTAGAAAATCCTGCACCAGCGAACACTGTGCTGCAGAGAAACACACGGCTGGTGGACTGGAGAATCCCGCCCATATTATCCCCAACTCCATGAGCCCTACCTTATTTATTAATCTTTTGTGTCTTTTGAAAATGTATCTACTTGTTCCCCTTTATCTACTCTACTAATTATATTCTCAAAAAACCTCTTCATGAATTTGTGAAACGGCATGTCCCTTTTGAATAACCATGTTGATTTTGTCTGATCATACTAAGTGCGCTTTTAAGACCTTGAAGAATAAATTGCAGCCCTTTCCTTACCATTGATGCCAGGCTGACTGACCTGTAGTTCCCTGTTTTCTCGCCCCCTCCTTTCTTGATCAGTGGTATTACATTTATTAACTTTCAATCTACTGGTACCATTGCAAAATCTAGCGAATTATAGAAAATCGTACCCAGTACACCCACTATCTCTGCAGTTATTTCTTTTAAGTGCATACGCCAGGATTTTATGATCCCGTCACGGCGAATCCCCCCCTGCCTGGCAAATGTGGTGGGCCATTTAAATTGCCGTTTACTTCAGCAGGACTGTAATAGCCCGCCAGGCGGGAAGGCCATAAAATCCTGGCCATGTGTGTAGGCCATTAGGACCTGAGGATTTATTGGATTCTAGTCAATTATGTTTCCACAGCAGTTTTTCTCTGCTGATATTAATTACCTTAATTTCCTCACTATTTTGACTAATAAGTTATCTTTGATTTCTGGTATGGAACTTTTGTCTTCCACTGCGAAAACAGACCAAAATAATTGGTCAATTACTTTTCCTGCATTCACCACAATACTTTGCCCTGTTTCTATGGGACTGATGTTTACTTTAGGTACTCTCTGCGGGTTGAAATTTCCTAACTTGCTGGCGATGGATTTGTGGCGGAAGGGAGCAGAAATTTTGAAGCGAGGACAAAAATTTAATTCCCGCGGCCGCTCTGGGTTCTAACCACATGCCAGTAAGGCACTATGTTGGTTGGGTGTGGGGCTGCTCTGCTCATTGGCTTTCTATGTTCTCTGGGACAGTGTCTTATGTGGGGCTTTGTTAGGGCTGCATAGAGGGAAAGAAGTCATATACACAAAGACACTGGGCAATGGAGGTGGGGGGGGGTGGGGTAAGGAGGAAGGAACACGGGGGACAAAGAGCAATGCAAGGGTTGGAGAGGGGAAGGAAGACAGAGGCACGGGGACAATGGGCAATGGTGGAGTTGGAGGTGTGGAAAGAAGATGAAGGAGGGATGAGGCACAATGCACAATGGTGGGGTGGGGGGCATGTAGCCACCGAAGTTGGCCACTTCCCGACATAAAATGGAGAATTGAAATGCATGCAGGGAAAATTGGACAATGTCAGAAAGACAAGCAGGCTGCGGAATTCCTCTGTGTATTCTGTCTGCAGAGAAACCAGACAGCACTGAAACTAACAAGTTTGCATACTAATTGAGCGATTCCCGGTGATTCCCGGGTACAATGGATACAATCGAGAATAACAAAGGTCAAGCTAGACTCTTAGGCACCAGCAGGAGTCCCGGACAATAAGTTACAAACAGTCCCAAGAACCGCCCAGCGATCGGGAAACAGCCCCAGTATTGGGGAATTCAAACCAATCGATTGGTATGAGGTCCAATCGATTGCAAGCAGGTATAGGGTCCGCTCAGATGGGCGCAAAGCCCCTGTGACCTATAAAGGACAGATCCCAAGTCCAGCTCTCTCTCTTAGCCGGCCCTTCCAGCAGAACACCTTTGCAGCAGCTCTCTAAGAACTTGAACGTGAGAAGGAGAGGCCTGGCCAATTGCTGCGCCACCAAGTAAGTGTCAACCAACGCTCACTACGAGAAGAGACACTCCTGACCCCTTAGCCCGTACCAACTGGGAAGCCGGCAGTCTCAGGACAGAACAAGAGGCCATTGTTCCCTGATCAAGTGTGTTCCCTTATCGAAGATAAGTATTGGCTTATAGTGGTAGAAAACTTTAGTCCGTTAGTATTAGTTGCATGAGTATCGATTTACTGTGTAATAATAAATGTGTTTGATTGAACCTTACTAACTGGTGTATTGAGTCATTGATCTGAACTTGAACTTGAACCTCGTGGCGGTATCATAAGGATACCTGGTGACTCTAGAGCTAAGGAATAAAACAGAGCCAATTGAGTGTAAAGCACACTCACCGGAACGAGCAACAGGCAGAAAGACAGAGACACGGCGATAATATGCAATGGTGGGGTTGGAGGTGGGTGTGGGGGTGGGAGATGATGGCTGGGAGAGGGGAGACTGAGGGCTGGGAAGCTGAAGCCTGATATGGAAGACTAGAATGCAGACACAAAAATGGGCGGATGGCAATCGACCTGCATGAATGGGAGGGGATGCATACTATGATGAATGCAGGAGGTTTTTATATATATTGTATCATGTGTCTGTTGCAGTGATATTATTAAAATAACTTGGTTAAGGAACCTGTTTCCCTTGGCAGAGAGTTCAAAAACCAGGGCTCATATAATCAAGCTGAGTGGCAGAAGGATTAGAGGGGACATGAGGAAAAACATTTTTACATAGGGGGTGGTTGGTGTCTGGAATTTGCTGCCTGAGTTGATGGTGGAGGCAGAGACCCTAAACTCATGTCCTCAGGGGTCATAGATTCAAGCTATGTGTCAGGAGGATTAAATTTGTTCCTCATGTCTCCTCTAATCCTGCTGCCACTTATCTTGAACTATAACTCCTGGTTCCTGAACTCTATGCCAAGAGAAACAGGTTCCTCCTATCTACTCTATCTCTAGCCCTCATAATTTTGTTTAGCTTAACCATGTCGCTCCTCAGCCTTCTCTGTCCCAAGGAAAACAACCCCAACCTCTCCAATCTCTCCTCGTAGCTACAGTTCTCCAGCCCTGGCAACATTCTGCTAAATCTTTTCTGCGCTGTCTCCAGAGCAATTACATCCTTCCTGTAATGCAGTGACCAGAGCGGTACACAACACTCCAGTTGTAGGACTTCCGGTTGCGGCTATGCGGAGCTAAGCCGCACGTTCGGCAGCTCCCGCTACTTAAGGACTTTTGGGACGATTTGAGGGCCCTAAACGGCGCTGTCTCGACGAATCCCGGTGGGGGAAGCTGTCTAGAGGAGCATTCCCCATAATTTATGGTGCTCACCCGGAGTTGGTCAAAGGAAAAAGCTGCAGCTGCTCCCCAAGAAAAGCGGGGGAAGAAGGACAAAATGGCGGCCGGCGGAACACCCGAGGACTGGTGGAAGTGGGCGCAGGAGCAGCAAGCCTCTCTTCTGCGCTGTTTTGCGGAGCTGAAGGCTGAGCTGCTGGACTCCCGGGTGGATTTGTCTGTTGGGTATGGGTGTGGGGTATGTGGGGAACGTTGGGGGTATGTGTTTTATATGTTCTCTTCTGTACGGGCTGGGGGTTGGGGTGAAACTGGATTTTGGGGTGCTGCGTCAGAAGGGTGGGATGTGGCAGTGTGAAAGCACGGGCTTTCCTCTGGATTCCCGCGCTGCAGGGCAGGTGGGGCGGAGCTGGAGGTGGGGGCGTGGCCTCTACTGGTTTTCTTTCCCACGCTGAAGCGGTGCCAAGGAGGTGTGGCAAGAGGGGGATGACCCCATGCCGGGAGGGGATGGGTTTTGGCGGGAGCTGCCGGGGTCAGCAGAAGTCAGCTGACTCACGGAAGTACCATGGAGGGTGCGTCGCGGCTAGGAGGGGTCCTAGCCTGCGTGGGGGGGGGGGGGGGGGGGGGGGGGTGATACCGGGTTGCTGCTGGAATGGCCAGGAAGGAGCTGGTGTGGGCCGGGGGGGTAGAGGAGAGACGCTATCGCCATGGGGAACGGGTCAGGCGGGGCGTTAAGCTATGGCAAACCGGCAAGGAAGAGGGGCGGGTTGCCCTCTGATCAGGCTGATTACCTGGAATGTGAGGGGGCTGAATGGGCCGGTTAAGAGAACTAGGGTATTTTCTCATCTGAAGGGGCTGAAGGCGGACGTGGCTATGCTCCAGGAGACCCACTTGAAGATGGCGGACCAGGTTCGTCTGAGGAAGGGGTGGGTGGGGCAGGTTTTTCACTCAGGATTGGACGCGAAGAACCGGGGGGTGGCGATTCTGGTGGGGAAGAGGGTGGCGTTCGAGGCGGCTCAGGTGGTGTCGGACAAGGAGGGCAGATATATTATGGTGAAGGGTAGGCTGCAGGGAGAGAAGGTGGTGCTGGTTAATGTATATGCCCCGAATTGGGATGATGCTGGCTTCATGAGGCGCTTGTTGGGCCGCATTCCGGACCTGGAGGCAGGGGGCCTGATCATGGGGGGAAACTTTAACACAGTGCTGGATCCCCCACTGGACCAGTCCTGTTCAAGGACGGGTAGGAGACCGGCGGCGGCCAAAGTGCTGAGGGGGTTTATGGACCATATGGGAGGGGTGGATCCTTGGAGGTTTGGGAGGCCGAGAGCGCAGGAGTATTCCTTTTTCTCCCACGTCCATTGGGTCTATTTACGAATAGATTTTTTCGTCCTGAGCAGGGGATTGATCCCGAAGGTGCAGGATGCCGAGTATTCGGCCATAGCGATTTCAGACCATGTTCCGCACTGGGTTGATCTGGAGATGGGGGAGGCACGGGATCAGCGCCCGCTCTGGCGCCTGGATGTGGGGATGCTGGCTGATGAGGAGGTGTGTAGGAGGGTCCGGGGAAGTATTGAGGGGTATCTTGATACCAACGACACGGGGGAGGTCCGGGTGGGGATGGTCTGGGAGGCTCTGAAAGCAGTGATCCGGGGGGAGCTGATCTCCATCCGGGCCCACAGGGAAAGGAGGGAGAGGAAGGAGAGGGAGAGACTGGTGGGGGAGCTCCTGGATATGGACAGGAGATATGCGGATGCACCGGAGGAAGGGTTGCTGGGGGAACGGCATAGTTTGCAGGCGAAATTTGACTTGTTGACCACCAGAAAGGCGGAGACACAGTGGAGGAGGGCGCAGGGCGCGGTATATGAGTATGGGGAGAAGGCGAGCAGGATGTTGGCACATCAGCTCTGCAGGCGAGATGCAGCTAGGGAAATTGGTGGAGTGACAGATAGGGGTGGGAATGTAGTGCAGAAGGGGACAGAAATAAATGGGGTCTTTAGGGACTTCTACGAGGAACTGTACCAGTCGGAACCTCCGATGGGGAGAGGGGGGATGGAGAGCTTCATGAACAGGCTATGTTTCCCAAGGGTTCAAGAGGAGCTGGTAGAGGGGCTAGGGGCGCCGATAGAGTTGGAGGAGCTAGTCAGGGGGATTGGACAAATGCAGTCAGGTAAGGCGCCGGGGTCGGACGGGTTCCCAGTGGAATTTTATAAAAAGTATGCGGATCTGGTGGGCTCCCTGTTGGTGCGAGCCTTCAATGAGGCATGGGAGGGGGGGGCTTTGCCCCCGACGATGTCGCGGGCACTGATCTCTCTGATCCTGAAGTGGGATAAGGACCCCTTGCAGTGTGGATCATACATAGAATTTACAGTGCAGAAGGAGGCCATTCTGCACCGGCTCTTGGAAAGAGCATCCTACCCAATATCAACACCTCCACCCTATCCCCATAACCCAGTAACCCCACCCAACACTAAGGGCAATTTTGGACACTAAGGGCAATTTATCATGGCCAATCCACCTAACCTGCACATCTTTGGACTGTGAGAGGAAACCGGAGCACCCGGAGGAAACCCACGCACACACGGGGAAGATGTGCAGACTCCACACAGACAGTGACCCAAGCCGGAATCGAACCTGGGACCCTGGAGCTGTGAAGAAATTGTGCTATTCACAATGCTACCGTAAAGGCCTATCTCGCTCCTCAATGTTGACGCTAAGTTGCTGGCGAAGATCCTGGCCACCAGGATAGAGGATTGTGTGCCAGGGGTGATACACGAGGATCAGACAGGATTTGTCAAGGGACGGCAGCTCAACACGAATGTGCGGAGACTGCTAAATGTTATTATGATGCCGGCAGTGGAGGGGGAGGCGGAGATAGTGGTGGCGCTGGATGCGGAGAAAGCGTTTGATAGAGTTGAGTGGGAGTACTTGTGGGAGGTGCTGGAGCGGTTCGGATTCGGGGAGGGATTCATCAAATGGGTGAGGCTGCTCTACGCGGCTCCGATGGCAAGTGTAGTTACCAATGGAAGGAGATCGGAGTACTTTAGGCTCTACCATGGGACCAGGTAGGGGTGCCCCCTGCCCCCCTTTGCTCTTTGCACTGGCGATTGAACCTTTGGCTATGGCATTGAGGGAGTCAGGGAGATGGAGGGGTCTGGTTCGGGGTGGGGAGGAACATCGGGTATCGCTGTATGCGGACGGCCTGCTGTTGTATGTGGCGGATCCAGAAAGGGGAATGCCGGGGGTGATGGAGCTGTTAGCGGAATTTGGGGGCTTCTCGGGCTATAAGTTAAATTTAGGCAAGAGCGAGGTATTTGTAGTACATCCGGGTGACCTGGAGGAGGGAATTGGGAGACTCCCGTTTAAGAGGGAAGTGAAGAGTTTCAGATACCTGGGGGTGCAGGTGGCCAGGAGTTGGGGGACTCTCCATAAGCTTAATTTTACCAGGCTGGTGGAGCAGATGGAGGAGGAATTTAAAAGGTGAGACATGGTGCCGCTATCGTTGGCGGGTAGAGTGCAGTCCGTCAAAATGACGGTTCTCCCGAGGTTCTTGTTCCTTTTTCAGTGTTTGCCCATCTTTATCCCTAGGGCCTTTTTTTAGAAGGGTGACTAGCAGCATCATGAGCTTTGTTTGGGCGCATGGGACCCCGAGGGTGAAGAGGGTCTTCTTGGAGCGAGGTAGAGATGGGGGGGGGGGGGGGGGGCTGGCATTACCCAATCTCTCGGGGTATTATTGGGCGGCCAATGTGTCGATGGTGCGCAAGTGGGTAATGGAGGGGGAGGGGGCAGCATGGAAACGGATGGAGAGGGCGTCCTGTGGAGATACAAGCCTACAAATACGTTTTATATTTTCTGTAAAAAATTCCAATAAAAACTATTTTTTAAAAAAACACTCCAGTTGTAGCCTCACCAGTGTCTTATACAGTTCCATCATTATATCCCATCTTTTATATTCTATACCTCTGCCAATGAAGGAGAGTATTCCATATGCATTCTTTACAACCGTTTGTATTTGTACTGCTACCTTTAGAGACTTGTGCACTTGCACATCATTTCATCTACCCCTCTCAGTACATTGCTATTTATTGTGTATTCCCTTTTATTGTTTGACCTCCCTAAATGCATTACCTCACACTTATCAGAGTTGAACTCCATCTGCCACTTTCCCACCCACTACACCAGCCCATCTATATCATTCTGGAGCTTACAGCTATCCTCCACACTGTCCACTATATGGCCAATCTTTGTGTCATCTACACATTTCCCAATCGTGTCCCCCACATTCAAGTCCAAATTGTTAATATATAAAATAATTAGTACGGGTCCCAACAACGAGCCCTGCGGAACACCACTTGAAAAAACATTCCATTCGCAAGGGCAAACATCAACCGTTACCCTTTGTTTTCTGTAACTAAGCCAACTTTGGATCCATCACCCATGGCACCCTCCCATGCAATTGCAGAAGGTGTAACACCTGCCCCTTTACCTCTTCCATGCTTAACATTCCAGGCCCAAAACACTCATTCCAGGTTAAGCAATGTTTCACTTGCATCTCTTCCAATTTGGTCCATTGCATTTGCTGCTCCCAATGTGGTCTCCTCTATATCGGAGAGACCAAATGTAGACTGGGTGATCGCTTTGCTGAGCATCTTCGGTTTGTGTGCATTCAGGAACATGGCCTCCCATTGCTTGTCATTTTAACAAAAGCTCCCATGCCCACATGTCTGTCCTTGGCCTGCTGCAATGTTCCAGTGAAGCTCAACACAAACTGGAGGAACAACATCTCGTCTTCCGGTTAGGCACGCTACAGCCTTCCGGTCTCAACATCGAATTCAACAACTTCAGATGATTAGCTCTATCCAACCTCAACCTATTGTTTTCATCCCATTTCATTTTAACTGTCCTTTACTATTTCTTTCTTTCTTGTCTTTCTTAATATATAGTTAACCCTCCCCCATCTTATCCACCTTTCCTTACCCTTTCTCCTCTTTGCTTCCCCCTTCCCCACCCTCAACATCTAGAGTTCAACCTCTGATGTTAGTTTCTCTGCTGTTTGGCCTTTCACATCCTTTGTTCTCTCTGGGGACTGCGATTAGCACTCTTTCCCCTTGGTTTCTGTGGCTGTTAACACCCGGTCTCCCTGGGTTTCCGGGGCTATGACTCATCTTTCATTCTCGCTCCACAATATAATTATATTTCCCACTTTCTCTGTCTGTTAGCTTTGACAAAGAGTCATCGGACTCGAAACATTAGCTCTTTTCTCTCCCTACAGATGCCGCCAGACCTGCTGAGATTTTCGTTTCAGATTCCAGCATCCGCAGTAATTTGCTTTTATCCAGTGTTTAACTCACTGCCACCTCTCTTCCAGGAATGCCTACCCTGAAGAAGTACTGCTCTTCTCTCCGACAGGATTTCCGTATGTCCCTCCCCCACTATCCACCTTCACTGTTTTCCATTTCTCTCTTAGTGTTGGACAAGGTATTTACCAAGACTTGCTTCCACAGCTATATTTCCTTCCTCAGTGGCTGTCTTCGTCTCCGACCTACCCCCATGGGGATTTCAACTTAAATTCCACCCTGCATGTAACCTCCATGATTACAGGTATCTCCAGGATATACATTATTCGAACTGCTGCTCTCGCCGCATCCTGAAAGCCACATTCAATGCCATGCTTTGCCACATGAAGGCACTCCACATCTCTCTCCAGCAGCAACGTCTTACTCTCTCTCAAAGCTGTCCCTGTTCCCAGTTTCATTTCATCCTTTGCATCATTCGACACCTTAACAAGAATCTTTTCCTGTTTCTTACAGATGTTAAGGAACGCAAGCTTCAACAACTCATCAACCAGAAACCCTGGGTTTCCGAGCTATGACTCTTCTTTCATTCTCACTCCACAGTATAAATATTTCCCACTTTCTCTGTCAATTAGCTTCGACAAAGTGTCATTGGACTCGAAACGTTAGCTCTTTTCCCTCCCTACAGATGCTGCCAGACATGCTGAGATTTTTCAGCATTTCCTCTTTCGTTTGGATCCAATTCGCCACATTAACCTGCATCTGATAGGCTTTTACTTTTTTGACTGCAGCCACCTGGGGTGGCCACTTCCCGAATCCAAAATGGATGGCCGCAAAGAATGCAGGGAAAATCAGCCAGGCACAGGAAAACAAGCAGGTGCAAGGTTTCCTGTGTATTAAGACTTGCAGAGCCCAGACAGAACAGAAACCAATAGCCATCTACATCTTAATGAGCAATCCCCATGAACAATTAAATACATTGAAGCGATCGGGACCAAGACAGACTCCCCGGCGCCAGCGGGAGCCAGGACAAAGGAAGGCCAACGGACACATAGGAACCGCCCAGCGATCAGGGAACAGCTCCAGTATTGGAGAAATCGATTGAAATGATTGGGACATGGTCCAATTAATTGGGACCAGGTCCAGGGTCCGCCCACAAGGGGACCCCTGGGGACTATAGAGTCCCCAAGTTCAGTTCGATCTCCTTGGCAGGTTCTCTTAGCAGCTTGAAAGAACTCTGGACCATGACTCTCAACAAGGAGAGACCTGCCTAGCAGCTGCACCAACCAAGTAAGTCTCCAGTCAACGCATGCTATGAGATAGGCACTCCTAGCTACTATTCCATACCAGCTTTAAACCTGCAGACTCAGAACCGGACAAAGGCCATTGTTCCTCTGACCTGGTGGTTCATTTGAAAGCTAAGTACAGGCCCTTAGGTGTAGTGATAGTCTAGTAAGTAGAGTTTTATGCATGAGTAGCGATTGACTGTGTGTATAATAAATGTGTTTTGATTTGAAACTTACTAACTGGTGTATTGAGTTATTGATCAGCACTTGGCTTTGAACATCGTGGTGGTATCAGAAAGATACCTGGCGACTCTAGAGCAAAGGTTATTAAAACAGAGCAATTAAGTAAAAGCACACCGAGCAACATGTCCAGTACACCATGTGGTACTTTGTCAAATGCCTTAATAAAATCCACGTAGACAACATCCACGACACTACCCTCATCGATCCTCCTTGTCACTTCCTCAAAGAATTCAGTCAAATCTGTAAGACATGAACTTCCCATAACAAAGCCATGCAGACTAATCCTGACTAGTCCATGTCTTTCGAAGTTTCCTACTGTTTATTTATGACCACACATGATTGCCTCTTTACCCAATTAACCTTAGCCAGTTCTCCTCTCATGCCTATATATTTGGCTTTGTTTAAGAATCTTTATTTGTGACTGGAGTATGTCACTTTCAAATTTAACATGGAATTCACTTGCATTATGACCATTCATTCCAGGAAATCCTTTACTATGAGATTACTAATAAACACTTCCTCACTTCACAGAGAAACTCAGGGCAATTGACAAGAGTCAGCATGGTTTTGTGAAGGGAACTTGTGTTTAACCAATTTCTTGGAGTACTTTGAAGGAGCACCATGCGCCGTGGATAAAGGGGAGCCTGTAGACATACTGTCCTTGGATTTCAAGAAGGCATTTGCTAAGGTGCCACATCAAAGGTACTGTTGAAAGTAAAATCTCATGGTGTAGGGTAACATACTGGCATTGATAGAAGATTGGCTGGCTGACAGAAAACAGAGTATGTTTTGCTCGGGTGGCGGGATTTGGAGACGCCGAAAGCGGGAGTGGAGTGGGTGAGCGACCTGGCGGAATTCCTAAGGCTCGAGAAGGTTAAGTTGACCTTGAGCAGGTCAGTGGGTGGGTTCACCCGGAGCTGAAAGCCGTTTATTGATTTCTTTAAGGAGGTTTGAGGGATCAGCGGGGGTGGGGGAGCTGCATAATTCCGAGGTGCAGAGGGATCTAAGTGTTCTTACGCATGAGTCACAAAAAGTTAGTATGCAGGTAAAGGAAGTAAATAGACTAATGGAATGCTGTCCTTTATTACGACAGTAATTAAACATAAAAGTAAGGGTGCTTTGCTTCAGTTACAGAGGGCATTGGTGAGACTAAGGGCAGGATTTTCCGGACTCCCGCAGCATTTCTATGGTGACGGAGGCGGCTCACCATTGGACGTTGGCAGGATCTGACAATCCCGCCCATGTCCATGATGTCTTGTGTTTCTCACTGTTGGCACCACTGGGGAACCTGCCATGCCCTTCATGGGTGTCGAAGATCCCGCTGACAGGAAGTGCTGGAAATCACTGCCATACATCTCAAATATCGTGCAATTTTGGTCTCTTTACTTAAGGAAGGATGTAAATGCTTTGGAGGCGGTTCAGAGGAGGTTTACTAAATTGGTATCTGAAATGAGTGGGTTGTTTTATGAGGAAAAGTTAGACAGACTGGGTTTCATTCCATTTGAGTTCAGAAGAGTGAGAGGTAATTTGAGTGAAGGTCCTGAATGGCCTTGACAAGGTGGGCATGGAAAGGATGTTTCTTCTTGTGAACGAGTCCAGAACTAGGGGGCACTGTTTTAAAATTAGGGGTTGCCCTTTTCATAGAATCATAGAATCCCGACAGAGCAGGAGGCTCTATCAGGCCATTCAGCCTATCTTCACCAACCCTCTGAAAAAGCACTCTACCTAGGCCCACACTCACACCCTATCCCAGTAACCCAGTGATCCCACCTAACCTTTTGGACACCAAGGGCAGTTTGGCATGGCCAATCTACCTAACCTGCACATCTTTCAACTTTGAGAGAAAACTGCAGCACCCGGAGGAAACCCACACGGGGAGAACGTAAAAACTCCACACAGACAATGACCCAAGGCTGGAATTGAACCCGGGTCCTTGGTGCTGTAAAGCAGCAATGCTAACCACTGTGCCACCATGTGGCCTATTTTAGGACAGAGATGAGGACAAATATTTTCTCTCAGGTAGTGCACCTTTAAAACCCTCTGTCTCAGAAGGTGGTGGAAGTGGGCTAATTGTATATTTTTAAGGAGGAGATAGATACTTTTGTGTTCGGCAAATTAATCAAAGTTTATCGAGGGTAGATGGGAATGTGGAACTCGAAACACAAATAGATCAGCCATGGTCTTATTGAATGGTGGAGCAGGCTCAAGGGGTCAAATGGCCTACATAGAATCGATAGGATCTATAGAAAGGCAGCACGGTAGCAAAGTGGTTAGCACAGTTGCGTCACAGCTCCAGGATCCCAGGTTTGATTCCTGGCTTGGGCCCCTGTCTGTGTGGAGTCTGTACGTTCGACATGTGTCTGCGTGGGTTTCCTCTGGGTGCTCCAGTTTCCTCCCACAAGTCCAAAGATGTGCATGTTAGGTAGATTGGCTGTGATAAATTGCTCCTTAGTGTCCAAAAAGGTTACGTGGGGTTACTAGGTTACAGGGATAGGGTGGAGGCGTGGGCTTAAATAGGATGCTTTTTCCAAGGGCCAGTGCAGACTCAAAGGGCAGAATGGCCTCCTTCTGCACTGTAAATTCTATGATTCTATGAGGCCATTTGGCCCATCAAGTGTGCACTCATTCTTAGAAGTGCACCCTACCTAGGCTCGCTACCCCACCCTTTCCCCGTAACCCCCACATGACCCACAGTCACACAGCGATCGGTCGCGGTGTTCCCAATCCTGAAAGAAGCACCGAATGGCCGCAATCGGCATTTAAAATGAGAACAGCTGCGTTATCAGCCATGCAGACGTCCAACCATCAGAGGCAATGTCGAGCAGGTCACGCGTCCTGCATGTACACTTGACGTCAAGCACTCTTACATATTGACTTTTGCCGTAAAATCACGGAGGCGAGCTGCTTCCATTTTCCAGCTGCCAGCAAGCAAGGCAAGAGGGCTGTGAAGATGAACTGATTGTTCCAAGAAAGAGATGGCCAGAGACAAAATAGGCAATGTACCAACTGCCAGATCTCTTATTGAAATTTGTTGGAGAGAGCTGGACAGGAGAGTCCATGACAGCACAGAGCAGTGCTAGTGTTAGCACTGGGTGTACAGAGCTCCAGGGCCTCTGATTAACAGCCTACAAAGGAGTTTTGCAAGTGCAAGTACAACACAAAAACTACCACGTATTCCCCACACTGCTATGGCACATTGAAGAAGTCAGTGTTAGTAAGGGAACTGTCACTAGACTGACAAGCCTTATTCAGTCGCATCTGGCTGCGCCGATCAACAGCTTTTGCCGCTACCTTCCAGGGGAGAAATTTCAGATTTTCAAAGCGAGGGGGTTGGTGAAAAATCCCTTTGAATTTGAGACCTCAGAGTGAGTTATTAACTTAAAGCTGATTCCAAACGAGGAGACTGAGCTGCTGCACCTGACCAGTGACAGCATATTAAAAACATGCCAAAAGCTCATGATGCTGTCCATGTTCTGGAGTAGCATCTCCCAGGAGTAACCAGTGCTGAATAAAACAAGCATTTTGCTGCTATTGCACTTCACAAAGACCTACATGTGCGAAGTTGGATTTTCCGTTCTCACAAAGGTGGAGATCCTCACAAAGGAACTGACTGAACTCTGCACCTGATATGAGCATTGCCCTCTCCTTCTGTGAGCCTGATTAGAGTGAGACCATGAGGACAAAGCAGGCTCACCAGTTGAGTGAAAAGTAAATGGACATGGCGTTTGTCACAAAGGTTGGCCAGCGTGGGTCACGAAGGTTGGCTGGTTGGGTCCCAGGAAAAAATGTTTGAAAAAGTCTGTTCTAGACTACCCTTGACAAATTTATTGGTCCGGCCTGTATAAAGATCTAAAATCCCTCACAATTATTATAGTTCTCCAATAATTTATTCTTTAATGCTCTCTCCAAGAATATAGCCACTGTTAGAGGTTCAGTGAATTTCGTCCAATACCATCCTGCACATCCTCAATTTTAATCACTCCCCCACAGGCCGCAGTATCTTCAGCAGCCTAGGTCCTGAGTTCCGAAGTTCCCTTCCTACAGCTCCCTACCTCTGCCTCCTCCTCAATACCCGCCTTATAGCCTCCCACTTTGATCAAGCTTTTGGTCACCTATGACAATGGGCGCGACTCACTGGATTTGTCTGGGTACCAAGGGAGTGCCAGGGTGCCACCCAGCCCTGTCCCCAACCACCCAGGGGAGTTCTAATTGCCTGAGAACACCCCCCCCCCCCTCTGCAGGTGCTATTAAGACTGGCCCACAGTACTAAACGGTGCACTGGTGATGCTGGTGACTCCCAGACGCCAGGTGAATCCGGCGATCGTATATTTAAATGAAAATATGCTGACCGGGATTACGCCCAGTGAGAGTGAGATTCAGATCCCAACAATCCCGTGTGACATTTCAAACGTTGCGGATCTCACAAGAGACCTCTCATGCAATTCAACGGCCTCGTCGCGCCCCACAATTCTTGCAACTTGGTGTCAAATTTTGTCTTTGTCAAGTGGCTTTAATGTCTGAATTGTCGGCAGGTCAATCAAATAATAAAATAAAAACTTCTCATACTCAGCTGTGAACCCCTAGTAGGAAGCATTTGGACAGCTGAACCAGCACTGGGAAGCACAGGACAGCTGTTAGCTGACCAGAATTGTTAAATCAGAAATGGGGTCTTACAGAGTGTGGAATGGTATGTGCAGCCCAGCTGCTCAAAGCCCAATGTCGAGGAGTCAGAGGGAGTAGCTGAACACTGAAGGAAAACTGCTTCCCTGAAACATAGCCCAAAGGGATCGGCAGCAGTTAGCACAATTCCAACAGATTGCAGTGAAATAGCCTACCTACAAGGGAATGATCTAGAAGGAGTTGTATGCTTGATGTTGTACAGTTAGATTCAAAACACAACATCATAAGCAACCTCATGCCAACACAATGTTGTTGACACTCATACACCAGAGGGCAGTGGAAATAAAGATACTTCATCAGACTTGTACATTAAGTTGAGCAATTATTTGTCACAGGTTGCAATAAACCCAGCATAAAATGCAAATCGATGACACTTGAAGAATTGGGCTTGGAGGTATCAGGGTAAAATTACTTGACAGACATGTCTGCTTCTTCAGGAAATTTTAATATCCACTTCTGCACTTGCCAATCCCTGCTATCCCACTTTCCCACAGCACGGCTAAGCTCACCCCTCTGAGACATAGAATTGTGGTGTCAAATCCCACTCCACAGGCTTAAACACATAATCTGGGCTGACCACCCCCTTATATTGCAGTTACAGGTCCAATTTTCGAAATAAGGCTGTGTTTGTCCTTTCACACAGTTCAATGCTGTGCAGGGGAATTCTCCCAGAGTCTTGGCCAATATTTAGCAATCGACCAACATCTATAACATGTAAGTTGGTTGCCATGATTTTTACAACAGTAACTACACTTCAAAAGTGGATGCAAAGTAATTTAGGGTGTTCTAAGTTTGGTACATAGATTTATGTTATTTTTTTTCCAAGCACCACTCCAGGACTTGAGCAAAAACAAAATCAAAGCTGACGCTCCATTTGAGAGCACGCTGGATCCTCAATATTGCATTTTTAGGATGAAATTTATACCCAAGTGTCAGGGGGACATAAAAGATCCCACAACAGTACTTTGAAGAACAGCAGGGGAGTTATCACCGGTGTCCAGGCCAATATTTATCCCTCATCAGCATCACAATGATAGACAAGCTGGTCATTATCACATTGCTGTTTGGGGAGCTGGCTATGCACATATTGGCTGCCATGTTTCCGACATTACAACAGTGGTGACACTTCAAAAATACTTCATTGGCTGTAAAACACTTTGGAATGCCCTGTCGCGATGAAAGGTGCTATATAAATGCACCTCTACCTTTCCCCTGGCGCGATTGTTCTGCATTTCACTCCTTCCACGCTTATCTTGCCAGTTGTCCTTGGCAGTGGCCTGTCGTCCATGCCATTTCCCACTACCACTAACCATCCTCCACATCACCTTTGCTGGCTTCAGGTGGTGATAGTTCCCACAACTCATGCTGCTGTGGGTGGGGGTGAGTTTGGGGGTCATCACCCATTGTATAGTGGTGTAACATCACAACTCCTACTCTCCGACTGAACTGAACTCTTTTACACAAGAAGATAGTAGCTTCAGTGTAGCTCATTTCAATAGCGATTCCTGGAAAATTAAATACTGAAAAGCTGCCATGTGCAGAGCAGCAGTTATTAAGTGGCATGGTCATCCCCAGCTATCGAAAGCTTCCAGCTGGCAGAAGCTGCAGGCATCAAAGATCAAAAGTAGCAATACCACGGTAAAGTCCCTTGTGGTGCCAGCCAGCTCAGATATCATTATCGACCTGTTCAAAGGGAAATAATGTTCAATCTGGTGTATCCATAGCAGGCATAGTTGAGTGATAGCTACTTTTCCCCGTAGCCTCCTGGATCTTATTACAGGAACCTGGTGTGATTACCAGTTACATTAAATATGCTTTCATCTTCCCAGAACTGAATTCCAAAATAGGTCAGAAGAGTTCATCTTGATCGGAGTAGATTATTATATCTGACAGCTTGTCCTAAATTCTTCATCTGTACACTGCTGCCCTAAGTCCTACTCGTCCATCGCCCTGTGTCCTTATTAGCATGCACTGGCACTCCCTTCCAATTGGGATAATGCTTGCTTAAAAGTGTGATATAAATGACAGCTGTCGTTGATGGATACAGACCTAATGGAAATTAATTGACAAAACACAATAGCATTCACATTTTTGGAAAAGTGTCAACGACTCAAATATTTGGAATGTTTTTTGCTCTAAGACTGACCGTTATATAACGTGACACTTTACTGTTCTTAACATCCATCATCTTCACAAAGAAAATAAGTTACGCAAAGTTCTCATTTCGAAATCCCTGCAAGTGTCAAGGGGCCAAGTGTGAAACATCTTTAGATAATGCTGCTCTTCAATACCATTGTGGCCATCATTAAACTTTGCAGCACATCGGCAAAAAAGGAGTCAATTCTTTAATTTGGAACCCCAACATTTCATCTGCTGTGCTTTGAACGCTTGTACTTGAACAGCAGGCCCAATGGCCTTGAGGAGTGTGAGAGTTACTATCCTGAACAGGTGGAATTGTGAGGAGTTGAACTGCCCTGTTTAAAATAGAGGGAGGGGGATAACCCAAAAACTACAGGCTCGTCAGCCCAAAATTAATTGGAATTCGGAAAAATACAGGCTAATAAAAGACAGTCAGCATGGATTGGTTAAAGGCAACCAATGTTTAATTGAGTGCTTTGACAAGTAACAAAAAGAGTTGATGAGAGCAGAGAGATTGATGTTGCATTATGGATTTTCAAAGAATGTTTGATAAATTACGACATAATAGACTGGTTAGACTAAAGGTAAAGCTCACAGGATTTAAAGCTACAGTGGCAGCATGAATACAAAATTGCCTAGGGAACAGAAACAGAGAGTAGTGATGAAAGTTTTTTTTTCCAGATTGCTGGGAAATATATAGCAGTGTTGTTCAGACATGAGTATCAGAACCACTGCACTTTTTGATGTATATTAATGGCCTGGACTTGGGTAAACAGGCATAAATTCAAAGTTTTCAGATGAAATGAAACTCGGTATTGCAGCAAACAAGGAGAAGTAAAGTTTTTCAGGACAACATGGACAGACTTGGGGAAATAGCCAGCCATATAGCAGATTAAATTTAATGCAGAGAACCCCCCCCCCCAACCCCACCACGAGTGTTTTTCGGCGGCAGATGCAGCACGCCATTGGGATCGCCGATGTCTACGGTGTGTTCCGTGGCTTGTCCGTCCTGCTGCTGGGGAACTTGCCACATGGGTCGCTGTCGGCGGGACCGGAAGATCCCGCCGACGGGAAGGGCGGGAAAATCCCACCCTGCCGTATCATTAATCATTGAAGCTAGCAGGATAAGTTGAAAAGGTTGCAAAAGCATCCAGAAATGTAGGAATTTATCAATAATGGATAAGGGAGTAATTCTGAACCTTGAGCACAAGTTAGACCTCAGTTAGAGAATTTAGTTTAATTCTAGGTGCCCCATTTTGGGAAGAATGCCAAGTTCTTGGAGACGATACAAAAGAGATTTAAAAGAATGGTACCAGGGATGAGTGACTCCATCAGTGGAGATACTGGAGATGCTAGAGCAGGGGTGGGCAAACTACGACCCGCGGGCCACATGCGGCCCACCAAGATCAAGTCATAAAAATTTTTTTTTTTCTTTTTTAAATTAAAAAATTTTTTTTTTTTTAAATTAAGGTTAATGGGGGGGGGGGGGCTGTTGGGTTACTGGTATAGGGTGGATACGTTGACTTGAGTAGGGTGATCATTGCTCAGCACAACATGTGTTTCATGTGAAGTTTCTACTTTAAAATATTAATTAATAAAAATTAATTGCTTTTTTTTCTTTAAACTGAGTTACTTTGTTTTTCAAATAAATGTGTTTCATGTAAAGTTTCTACTTTAAAATATTAATTAATAAAAATTAATTGCTTTTTTTTTCTTTAAAAACCTTTTGTTTTGGCTATTTTAAATATTAATTATTTTACTTAATATACTATGCGGCCCTTTAAAATTGTGAATTTCTGAATGTGGCCCTTGCACAGAAAAGTTTGCCCACCCCTGTGCTAGAGTTTTTCTCCTTAGAACAGAGAATGTTAAGAGGAGATTTGATAGATGTGTTCAAAATCATGAACAGTTTTGATAGCGTAAATAAGAAGAACCAGTTGTAAGAAGGCCAATAATTAGAAGATTCAGATTAAAGCTTATTAGCTGACCTGAGGAAAGCAGAGCTGACATGAGGAAATATTTTTCCACGAGTGTTGATTTGTATTGCCTGAAGGAACGGATTCAATAATTGTAACATTGAAATGATACTGAGTAAATATTTGATGTGAAAAATTTATATTGCAATGGAGAAAGTACAGAAGTGTAGGACTAATTGGATACGTCTACTAAAGAGACAGCACAGGCTGAGGAGCTGAGTGGGCTCCTTCTGTACTGCACCTTCCTATGATTAAGGAAAGCCTGTGCCTCCAATGGTGTATTTTGTGCTATCTCACAGCACTGGCCCCAATAACTCCACCCAGCACATAATTTTGCTGGTATTGTCACTGGTAGTGTTTGGGCAAAGGCCATGGACCACTCTGTCAATATGGTGTTACAGACTTGATCACAGTTTGGTTACTAGTTAGGCCTGTCCTGTATTTAAGAGAAAGGGGGCAGGATTCTCTAGTCGGCCAGCCTCGTTTTGCTGGGCAGTGTGCCTTCGCCGACAGTGGGATTCTCCATTCCCGCCACCTGCCAATGGGATTTCCCATTGTGGCCACCCAACGTCGCCGTGAAACCTGAGGGTATGGGTGCCCTGCCAGCAGCATGGAGAATCCTGCTGGTGGAGAATACTGCGCAGGGTCTTTTCCTTGACTGCTAGGGGCATCGTATCATAAAAATTTGTGCAATGGCACTGGATGTCGGAGTGAGACACAGCCATTCTGACAGAGGAAACACCCCAACTGAGGGAATAACTAGAGAATCGAAGACGTTGCCCGAGAGAAAGTAGTTTGGGGGCATTTCAAAAAGAATCTCCTCAGTGATCCATCATAATGCCACGTTAGTGCAATTTTGAGAGCAATTTAGCTGTTTTACCTCCCTGAAATTAAAGACAGAAAGGGAAACTATCTTCAAAAATATGGGTTGTATCCTGAAATGCAGGCGATAAAATTAGTTCTAACACATATTGGTTGGAGGAGATCTTCAGACTTGCATAGTGGGCGGGATTTCCGATCCCCTTGCAGATTGTCTTGAGGTGGCGGAGAAAGTCTGCCATTGGCTGATGGTGGGATAGTCTGGTCCTGCTACTGTCAACAGAGTTTCTCATTGTTTGAACCCTCCACCACCGAGGAACCCACAGATTTCATCTTGTTGAAGATGACCATTTCCTGGCCCTTGTGTGGAGTGAATAATATTTTCCACTTACTTACCAGCCCAAGGCTGGATGTTGTCTAAGTCTCATTGCGTGTGGGCACAGAGCTTCATTATCTGAGGAGTTGTAAATGGAGCTGAACACTCATTAGTGTACACCCCCACTTCCAACCTTCTGACGGAGAGAAGGTCATTAATGAAGCAGCTGAACATAGTTTACTGACACACAGTCAACAGAAGAAATTTACAGATATGACCGGCGGGATTTTCCACGCCCCTCTTTTTGCGGCAGCGGCACTCGCTATTGGTTGGTGGCGGGATCTTCCCGTCCTATCTTTATCAGTGGGTTTTCCCATTGTTTGCACCTTCTGTCACTGTTAAGCCCCGGGGAAGGGGCATGGGGAGAGGGGGGCGGCTGTTTCTCTGGCAGTGGGACCAAAAGATCTCATTGGCGGCAGTGTCTCAAATCCGGCCATTCAAAAACCTGGCAATGTCTGAAAACTGGACATTTTGTTAACCTGCCATGCATGGATTTTTATTATTAGCTGAGTAAAATAATTTCTTGTTGAACTAGGTGTTGCATTATTACGCTGCTGCATCAAATATTGGCTTTGCGCACTTGGCTTTTCCCACACAATGAGTTATCTGAGTGATCCTTGGCCCGACCCAGTCCAAACAGCCTGAATCAAAACCCGGCGAGATCAGAAATCCAGCACGGACTCTGTCTGGAAGCTGGAGGTTTTGAGACACTCTGGGCTGGATTCTCTGCTGTCGGGATTCTCCGTTGAGCCGGCAGTACACCCACACCCAGGGATTTCCCGACGGCATGGAGCTGTCCACAATGGGAAATCCCTTGGCTGGCTGGCGGTATGGAGAATCCCGCTGTTGGTGGATTGGAGAATCCCATTCTCTACCTCTATGTTAACCTAGCAGGAGTTAAACCTACTTTCATGGCCTTTTTTCTCTTTGCTCTTTCAGCTAGAAAGAGGCAGAGACCAACCATTTGATAAATATTCATTGAATGCACTCGTTTTGAAGTTAGAATGTTAAGCATTTAGTATGACACAATAAATCTTTCAACCAAATGCCCAAGGATCAAATGAAGCTTACTCTGCCTTTGTTTCCAAAATTTATAATGCGTGGAATTGATATTTTTTCCCCAGGGTCTCTGGGGAGGGAAGATCTGACTCTTACTTCAATGGATGGATATGAAATTTTTCCACAAGTGATTCATCCTGACATTTCTTGTTCTCTTTCATAGGACAATACCATTTCTCTATTTGTGCCTTTTGCTGATTGTTACGTTAAAAAACATTTGTGACTTGCTTCTACTAAAATTCTACTAAAATTAACTTCCATTTTATACATATATTAAATGATGACTGATTGGTCACCCTATTTTCTCGTGTTGAATCCATAACTCTCAATACAATTCTATCACCCAGTTGAATTTTTCAATTTATATTTTCCTATTTCAATTTTATGCAATTCAATTTTATAATTACAGATTTCTATGTTTGTGGATATTAAATACTGAAATGATCCTTGAACATTGAAAAGGTATATTGGAACCATAGGAGCTCAATGCATATATTTTGTATTCATTTATGGGATGTGGGTGTCATTGGCTAGGCCAGCATTTATTGCCCATCCCTAATTACCCTTCAGAAGGTGGTGGTAAGCTGCCTTCTTGAACCGCCAGCACACGCAATACTGTTAGGGAGGGAATTCCAGGATTTTGACCTAGCAACAGTGAGGGAATGGCGAAAGATTTCCAAGTCAGGATGGTAAGTGACTTGGAGGGGAAACTCCAGGTGGTGGTGTTCCCAGCTATCTGCTATTCTTGTCCTTCTGGAAGATAATGGCCGTGGGTTTGGAAGGTGTTGATGGGGATATTTGTGGAGCATCCTCCTCCACTGAGTTGTTTAATTCTTCACTACCATTCATGGCCGGATGTGATAGCAGCACCACAGAGCTTAGATCTGATCCGTTGGCTGTAAAATTATTTAGCTGTCGATTATTTGCTGCTTATGCTGTTTGGCATGCAAGTACTCCTGTGTTGTAGCTTCACCAGGTTCACACCTCAATTTTGGGTATGCCTGATGTTGCTGCTGGCAAGCTCTCCTACACTATTCATTGAACTAGGTGTGATCCCTTGTGTGATATGGTACAAATTAAGTAATGGCATGATGGGAAAACTGGTCAATGGGAAGACCGGTCAAAATGTTTGATACAATGTACGAAAAGCTGACTTCGCATGACCTAAAGCCTGAATAAGATCAGAAAAGGTCGAGCTGTTCTGAAATGCCTGGGCTCCGCAAATTCTGATAAGACTAACTCGTCATAACCCAAAGCAGTCTAAATACAACAAGATAGGGTCAGAGCAAGTCTCCTCCGACTCTTAAACATTCCATCCAAGGACAAAATAATGATCTGAGTGACGGGACAGAGTCCTGAAAGTTCAGCAAGGTGACGCCTGTTTTATGATATTGCCTATGTTTGTACTTCTGATCGAATTCCTGACCAAGCTGTAGTCACGTAATCTTGATTCTGATAATGTATAAATGCTGAGCTGATTCTCTGTGAAAGCGCGAACTTGAGACGGAATTAGCAGTTTTGCTAACTGCTCTCTGACTTCAAGTTTCAGCCATTTCTGCATGCAGTTGTAATTCGTAAATAAAGCCTTGTGATCATTGTCTTAACGAGTGTGTTGAATCTTTCTACTACAGAAACGGAAAAAATATTGACATTAGCACTTGGCTTGGTGGTAATGGTAGAGTGGGGGTTATGCAGGGCAGCACGGTAGCACAAGTGGATAGCACTGTTGCTTCACAGCATCAGGGTCCCAGGTTCGATTCCCCTCTGGGTCACTGTCCAAAGACATGCAGGTTAGGTGGATTGGCTGTGCTAAATTGCCCTTAGTGTCCAAAAAGGTTAGGAAGAGTTATTGGGTTGCAGTGATAGGTTGGAAGTGAGGGCTTAAGTGGGTCGGTGCAGACTCGATGGGCCAAATGGCCTCCTTCTACACTGTATGTTCTATGTTCTATGGGTCATGAGGTTACAGATTATGGTTGTCTACAATTGTGCTGATGCTGATGGCCCACAGCAGTTCATGGATACCCAGTGTACAGTTTCTAGATCTGTTCCAGATCTATCTAATTTCACACAATGTTAGTGCCATACAACACGATGGAGGGTATCCTCAATGTGAAGATGGGACTTTGTCTCCACAAGGACTGTGTGGTGGTCACTCCTACCATGCCATGGACAGATGCATCTGTGGTACTCAGGTTGGTGAGGATGAGGTCTAGTTTGTTTTTCCCTCTTGTTCGTCCCCTCACAATGCTGCAATCCCAGTCTAGCAGCTATGTCCTTTGGGCCTGGCCAACTCGGCCTGCAGTGATACTATCGAACCACTCAGACCCAGAGTACATTCTGTGGCCTTGCCACCCTCAGTGCCTCTTCCAAGAGGTGTTCAACCAGGAGGAGTACTGATTCATCAGCTGAGGGGGGACAGTATGTGGTAATTAGCAGGATGTTTCCTTGCCTATATTTGATGCATGATACTTCAAGGAGTCCAAAGTCAATGTTCAGGACTCCCAAGGCAACTCCCTCCTGACTGTAGACCACAGTGCCACCACCTCTGTTACGTCTGTCCTGCTGGTGGGTAAGAAGGACTTTGCGGCGTCGACAGGGCTGAATTTGCTATTGTTTTTTCTGGTGTCGAGGTCAATGCTAGGTGGTCCGTCCAATTTCATTCCTTTTGTAGTGGTTGAATACAACTGAGCAGGCCATTTCAGACAGCATGCAAGAGTGAACCAAATCACATGAAGGCCAGACCAGGTGAGGATAGCAGGTTTTCTTCCTGAAAGGACATTAGGTTTTTTATGACAATCACTTCATGGCCATCATTAGACTTTTAATTCCAGATGTTTTATTGAGTTTAAATTCGACCATCTGCTATGGTGGGATTCGAACCCTGGGTCTCTGGATTATTAGTCCAGCGACAATCCCATACAGCATTGCTTCCCTGAGATGCTCATTCGGCCCATTGTCCTTGTGCAGGCTGCTAACCAAAGCAAAAACTAGTCCCATTGTGTTCTAAATATTGATGTACTCTTTCCAAAAATATTTATTTGCCTTTTCCTCAACTATTCTCAGTGGCAAAGCATTGTATGTTTGAATAAATCTTCAGAAAACAATATTCTCTTAACCTCTCCCCTCAATCTCTTCTGATTTTTGCCATCCAAAGGTAAATTGAAAAGTTCAGAACTGATATTGATAATCTTTTGTTCGACAAGGCCATTAGTGGGTAGCAGATGACTATGAGAAGTGTGGGCGGGGGCCAGCAAATCACGCACACATGTTTTGGGGTTGCGAAAAATTGGGAAGATTCTGGCGGGAGTCTTCACGGTCTTAGCGAGGATAGTGGAGGAGGAGGTGGACCCAGACCTTTCGGTGGTGATATTGGGAGTTTCAGAGAAGCTGATCATGGAGAGGACAAAGGCCGATGTCTTGGCTTTCGCCTCTCTGATTGCACAGCGGCCAATTTTGCTGGAGTGGCAGTCAGCATCGCCACCGGGGGTAGCGGCTTGGTTGGGTGACCTGTACGGCTTCCTGTGATTAGAGAAGATAAAGTATTAGTTAAGGGGCTCTTCAGGTGGGTTTGAAGAAAGGTGGGGGATGTTTGTGACTGTGTTTGAGGGGCTGTTCGCCACGGCTGTGGGGTGGGGGGGGGGGGGGGGGGGTGAAAAAGGGGAAAAATCTGTACAGGCTGTATACTTGATTGTTGGGAAGTATGTCTGCCGGGGTGTTTATTCGCTTTAATCTGTTTTGACACATGTTTGTAATGAAATGCATTTTTTTAAAATGGGATGCCGAGGAGGATTCTCAGGGGATGCTTGGTTTGGTGATGGGGTGGGGGCTCCTAGAAAGACCAGTTACTCTACAGAGCTGCTCAAAATAAAGAAAAAGCCTCATTAAAAAAAATATCTGCAGTTAGAAACAACATTTGTTCATAAGAGGAAGCACTTCAGAGTTAATGGACCGTGAAGAGCTACAAAAACAAAGCTTTCCCCCCTTTGCAATAGCCTGCATCTGTCAATCAAGCAGCTTGTAATGGACTGTGAAATTGAATGTAAACAATGCAATTCAAAGTTCTTAAGCTTCCCAGCGTGTCCAGAGGCTTGAAAAAGTTAATAGGGAATGAAATTGACTGTGACAAAAGCAATTCAAGGGGGTTCAACATATTAAAGGAAAGACTTTTATCTTCATCTGACAGATCATTGCTATTGACATCCTAGGAGAAATATCAAAGGGTTTTAAGACGACAGAGAGAAGATTTCCACCTTCCTATGACTGATCTTTGCACTTGACATACTGGGAGAGTCATTGAATGGTTCAAACACATCAGAGGGAAGACTTTTAACTATACCTTGACATGCTGAAAGACAGTTTAATGATTTCAAAGCTACAGAGGGAAGACCTGCTACAATCCCCAGCCCGGGAATGACCCCTGAGCTGAGGCCCTCCAGCCCAGCCCGAGCTCACTGATCTTCATCTCCCCTGAAGGCTGACCCCCTTGGTATCCTGGAGATAAGTGTAGAGGGTGTACACACCCTCTTGCTCCACTTTGCAGTCCATGGTGCCTGGTCCCACTTCTCAAAGCCAGAGCATCCGACCTCAAGCCCGGTAATTATATTGAAATGCATGTAGATTAGCTATAATCAGACTCTTGCCTGCTCTTGCGCCAGGTTCAGGAGGCCGGGGGATTCACAGTGGTTTGACGCCTGGTGAGAATCCTGATTTGGCTCTCTCGCCCGATTCAACAGGCCGTTGGGAATCCTGGCTGGGGCTAGGAGCCCCAGAGAATCTCCCCTGCATGTTTCACAGATTCAATAGTACGAGTTATAACTTACTGGTCCATACTGCCCAGGAAAAAGCTGCTTTTGTTCGTTCCACTTGGTTTATCAGTAATAACCTACTCCATTTAATAATTCTCCTTCTAACAAAACAATATAATTAGAGCTAATCTATTCAGCCAAATTATAGCTATTTAGTACAGCCAATTTCAATCTTTCTGTAAAGAATAAGGGAAGTCCTTTTTTGTGCAAACTTCCAATATTGTGGCAATAGCTAATTAAAGGTTTTCAGTCTGTTATCTGTTTAGACAAACATTTCATGGCAATCAGTTTTGGAATTATGCTGCTTGTTTTCTTCAATGGATGTTCGTCATGGCAACATTCATTTGGTGAAGGAGGTCTTGATTGCGCTAGCTACAAGAATGGATCAGGATCGCTACCTCTTTCCTGAATACATTCTTATTTACTCTGACAGATTATACCAATCCTTTTACGGAATGATAGCAGCCTATTTCTGGTCATGGTTTAATAACGCATCAGTACAGCCAAGTGTCATGGTCCTGATTGTACTGAGCCCCTGGAAATGTCCTCATACCCTATATAATGAAGAGATTTCTCTGGCCGTTTACTTGCGGCGGAGGCATGGATTCTCTGGTCGTGTCGGCAGCACACCACTGCCCGAGGGTTTCCCAGTGGCGTGTGGTGACTTCATGGGAATTCCCATTGACAGCGGTGGGAGCAAAGAATCCTATCGCCCGCTAACGGCATGCCGCCTCCTGCCACTGAGAATCACGTGGTTGGGGGGGGGGGGGCCGGAGAATCCTGCCCAATGACTTACTTCAGCCAAACACTTGCGATAAAGCAGGCCGATCCGGAGTTTCAGTCCTTGGGGCCGTAGGTCTCTGACACAGTTGTTGCAAGGGTATTTATCAGCAGTCCGACCCCTTTACAGGCTGCACGGCAGCTGATCGGTTGTTGCACCGCTCAAACTGAAAGAGCTGAGTAAAATAACCTCCTTCATCATGGGTTCCCGTGGACAGAATCGGGAACAGGGCTTCTATCAGGAGTTGTTCTGCGTCCTGCAGAAGATGACAGTCATAACGTGGGAGTGTAACCAAGGTGGTTATCCTGATTGTAATCCTGGTGACCGGGGAATGTACACTTCTTCCACCCAATTCTATAATTCAATTACATTCAACAGGCAGTTTGTCCATTTTTGTTCGGTGGGAGGTGGGGGGGGGGGGGGGGGGGGGGGGGAGAACCTGAGATGCCACTCCAACTCAGCTGCCACAAGGGGGGGGGACCTGAGATGCCACTCCAACTCAGCTGCCACAAATATTCCCAAATGAAATTTTCCAATGCTTGAAAACTAGCTGAATTTCATGGGAACAGTTGACTATTTTATTGACTTTTTCCCATTAAAGGTCTAAGGTCAGCAGAGCGAAGTAGGTACATTCTCAGAGTCTCCGCATGCATGCATCCATCCTTGGTGTTTATTCAAATAGCCACATCTCTATGATTTGGGATGCAATCTTCCTGGGGCGGGATCCTTAAGGGGTTAGACAGGGTAAATGTTGGGAAGATGCCTCCACTCATGGGAGAGGATTGAACCAGAGAGCACAATCACAGAATAAGGGAGTGCTCGTTTAAGATGGATTTGAGGAAGAATTCTGTCTCCCAAAGTGTGGTGAATCTTTGGAATTGTTTATCCCAGGAAGCTGTGGAGGCCGAGTCCTGGAACATTTTCAAGGCTGAGAGTGATAGGTTTTTAATCAGTATGATTACAGAGATAAGGCAGCAAAGTGGACTTAGTGAGTGTTAGATCAGCCATGATCTTATTAAATGGCGGAGCATGCTCGAAGGGCTGAATGGCCTACTTGTTATGGTCTTAGTGGAGAGACGCATTGCTCTACTACGCATCAGCCTACAAACCGGTTGACCTGTGTCTTTATTGCAAGCCCAAATCTTTATAGCCATGTTATTCAGATATAGATTGAGAAGGAAGTAATATTGAATTTCTGAACTCAGTAATTTATTCTGTTTACCATTTCAATGTTTATACTGTTTCTGCTCTTCCAGTACACCAGCTGATATATTTATTACATGTTCTCATATGGAGATATTTGAGCAAACTGTAATCACTGGACTCAAAAGCTGAGTACAAGCAAGGGTATAACCAGAGCTAGTAAGAGGGGAAAATAAGACCAGGTCACTGGAGTTCAGTGACTTGTGCTATAACGCATATGTGTGGATGTCAGGCAATGAAAAGGATTAGGTCCATTCCGTGGTCCTCCACAGTTAAATATCTTGCTGACACTCGCTGCGTAGATGTGCACATGACGAGTAGCCAGTTGAGTAAGGTGCCAGAGGCTGGTGAGACATGTGGAGGTGCACAACATCTGGAGTCACCACCTTCAACAGCAGAGTGAAGATAAAGCAGGAAGAACATCTTTAAAAATCAGAAAAGGGCGAAGCGCCAAAATAAATGGTCTTTGTTCAGTCAATAAGGCTTAAAAGCTTGATAATTAGAATTTTTAAAATGTTAAACCCTAAATAACAGTGACCTTACAAGGGAGCAACTTGAAAGATAAATGGAAGAGATGGATCAGATCCAACAGTGACAGAGCGACTGTAATCAGTGCACACCAAATTATATGAAGTGCTTCCACTAGAGGGCAAGGTTGTTTTGTATTTCAACTAACTTGTAATTATTTCACTTGCGATATTGCCCTTTTGTTGTTGCACATTAATGAAAATTCACTGATAATGAATGTTGCAAATGCACTGGAAAACCATGGAAACTAACGTCAAGTGAGATTGTAACATAAGATTGGATATTCCTTACTAGATCGACCTTTGCTAAGTTGATAGATAACTGCCAGACAGATTTGCTGAATACTGAGACAGAAGCAGACTGACCAAAGGCTTTGGGCTGTGTAACACTGAAGCTCTTGAAAGATCAAAAGGCACTGAGACTTTCTTGTATGATTCTCCAGCCATCAGATGCTAAATGGCTTCAGAATATCAGAGCAAAATACTGTGCTCTCCATACCAAATACCAAAAAATTTGATACCACGAGCGGGATTTTTATCCCCCTACAATGAGGGGTGGGGGAGGTTATACATTTTTTAAAAAAATCAGCTAATGGGACTCCAGCCCACTGTGTAAACAGCTGCTGCCATTTTTACAGAGTGACTTGTGGCTTGAGAAGCAGCAGATCTCTTTATAGTATTTAACCCCAATGTGCAGTTGAGAGCTTGATTGAACCGAATGAGCTGGAAAGTGAGATTCTCAGGGATTGCATCTGCAGGAGCAGGAATCTCTATCCCTCGGCTTGACAAGCAAATCTTCTGCCAAACTGCTACAATTGGTTGACCTCGCCACAGCCTTCCAAATCTTCCGTCCCACCGCTGATTAACAGTCTGTGCTGTGTGCATCTCCCTGCTGCCCCACCGTCTCTCCTATTATCCCCTCCAGCCATATTGCCAGTCCAACACTCTCTTTTGCAGTGCAGTCTCTCCCGGCCCCACTTCACGCTTAGACTCTGCGACCCCGGCGTCTAAGCCTAACCGTCCCTGGTTGCCTGGGACCACTTTAAATTGTGCCTGACTGCGGCCTGCTATCCCACCCAGCAGCTGGCCACATTGTCAATCAGGCCAATGGTCGGCCTGCAGAAAAAGGGAGTAAAATGACACTGAGGATCTGTGGTTAGAGTTGGCAGGATGGCAGTGTTCCCAGGATTTCTGGGTTTCTCTCTTGCTACCCCACTGTTCCTTTCCCACTCTGCTGTAAATAATGGGGAGCACGGACGGAGAAATGGGTGGTTGTTAAATATATTATCCGGCAAGAAACAGTGCCAATTTTGCAGGGTCCGGCACCTCAACAATGACAGAAAAATATCCAGCTGAAACAGGCTTGAAGGCCCATACTTATGCTACTGAGAGGCATCATTTTTGTGAGGTGACCTCAGATGCACCAGCTCTACCTCAATACCGCCTCACTTGACTCCTCCACTGTTGCTAAATTAACAGAGAGTTTGTCCGACATCCAACGCTGGGAAGACAGAAGACATTGGCCAGGGTTTTGTGCTGTCATTTGCATCAGATGTGAATGGCGACAGGATCGCAAAGTCTATTGAGAGGCCCAAAACAAGTTATATGTCAGCAGGAAGTCCCATCGCTATTGTCCCTGCCCATGCCAGTGATGTAACAGGATTCCCAATGACATTAGAATAATTTACATCGAATTATCAGGCCACATCTGATCACTTGGGCACTGCCCCTGGTGTAGCCACCTGGGGTGACCACTGCCCAAACACAAAATGGAAGATTGCAAGGAATGCAGGGAAAATTGGGCAGGTTGTAAAAAGCAAGCAGCCTGCAGAGTGCTTGTATTTGGACTGCTGCAGAAACCAGTTTTGGCTGTTGCTGAAACCAGACAACGCTATGAAAAGAAACAGTTAGCATACTAATGAGGCGATACCGGGCGATCCCCAGGCACAAAAGAAACAAGGTAACACTAATCGATACATTGAATGGAAGGCCAGACTTTTCGGCGCCAAAGAAGCCCAAAACAATGAGTCCCAAGAACCACCCCAGTGATCGAGACACTGTCCCGTTATTGGGGAATTCAAATCAATCGATTGGGAAGAGACCCAATCGATTACGAGAGTATAGAGGGTCCGCCCAGGTGGGCGCAAGACCCTGAGAGGAGTATAAGACAGAGACCGCGACCCCAGCTCTCTCTCTGTCAGCCTCTCCTTGACCAGCTAGCCCTCCCAGCAGAACACCATTGCAGCAGAAGAACCTTGTGCAGGAGAGGTCTGGACAGAAGCCGCCAGCAACGCACGCTACGGGAATAGACACTCCTGACCCCTTTAGACCATAACCACTGGAAGCCTGTGGACCCAGGACAAAGCTAGAAGCCGTTGTTCCCTGATCCGGCAGTCCCCTTATCCAGATAAGTATTTGGCCTATTAGTGGTAGGTTTAGCCTAGTCTTATAGTTTTATATGCATGATTAGTAGATTACTGTAATATAATAAACGTGTCTTGTTTGAACTTACTAATTGGTGTATGGTTTTATTGCTTTGAACTTGACCTTGAAACTTGTGGCGGTATCTTAATGATACCTGGCGACTCCAAAGCTAACGAACGAAACAGAGCCAAATTGAGTGTTAAGCACACTCAACCAGAAGGAGCAACACTGGGCATTGCCCACAAAATGTTCTGGCACAGCCGAGGAGGCGTTGCATTGGGGGAATGCTGTGTTGGAGGGGGACCGTTGCACGGGGGGGGGAGTTGTGCGGGCTGGGGTGACTGCGGTGGGTTGCAGGGGGGTTTCATAGAATCCTACAGTGCAGGAGGAGGCCTTTCGGCCCATCGAGTTTGCACTGACCCTCTGAAGGAGCACACTACTTAGGCCCATTCCAATCCCCCATCCCTGTAATCCCAGCTCGGGGCAAATTAGCATGGCCAATCCAACTGAACTGCACAATTTTGGACTGTGGGAGAAACCCACACAGACACAGGAAGAATGTGCAAACTCAAAACAGACAATCAACCGAGATCAGAATCAAACCCATGTCCCTGGCGCTGTGAAGCAGCAGTGCTGACCACTGTGCCACCGTGCCTCCCTGATTTTACTTCTCTGTATCGGTACAGCCTTTAAAAATGGTGAACTGTTCAATAAAAAAACTAAGTTGCTGGCGGGGCGGGCTCAATCAAAGGTGGTACGGGATCCGTCCCTTGGAATTTCTTTCCCCAGAGTTCCTCACAATATGTTGGAGAAAGCCGCCGCTGTGGCCAACAGTTTGAAGTCTGCTTTTCCCGTCCGCTGCGACATTCTGCATTAAAAACGGAAAATTCGACTTCCAGTGGTAGGTCGCACATTTGGTGGCCCCCGCTCGTGTCGGACCTTTGGACCTTTTCCCCGGTTTTTTGGTGGACTTGATTCTGTAAATTGATGGTGGAGGCAATTGTGAAGTGGAATCCTACAAAAGTGCATGGAGAGGCGGACCAGAAGTGCTCGCAAAGGAAGAAATAGGCAAACAGAGAAGGCTTGGGCTGAAGCTGCAGCGGGAGAAAGCATGGTCAGTGCGAAGCTGGAGGGGCTGCCGGTGGTATTCGTCAATGTGTACGTGCCAACTTTGGATGATGTGGAGTTCATAAAGAGGATGTTGGGGAAGATCCCGGACCTGGATTCGCACAAGTTGGTCATGGGAGGGGGGGACTTTAAGGCAGTCATTAACCCTGTGCTTGACAGGTCGAGTCAAGGACAGGCAGGGTGCCAGCAATGGCAAAGGAGCTAAAGGGGTTTATGGAGCAAATGGAGAGGGTGGACCCATGGAGATTTGGGCAGCCGAGAGTGAAGGAGTTCTTCTACTCACCTGTGCATAAAGTGTACTCCCGGATTGACATCTTTATTCTGAACAGGTCTCTACTGACGGGGGTAGTGGACACGGGGTATTTGGCGATTACAATCTCAGATCATGCCCCGCACTGTGTTGACCTACAGGTTAGCAAGGAGAGTCGCCAAATCCCGCACTGGAGGCTGGACATGGGACTTTTAGCTGATGAGGAGGTGTGTGGGCGGCTGAGGAAATATATTCAGAACTATCTGGTAGTTAACGAGACTGGAGAAGTTTCGGCGGCAGTGGTCTGGGAGGCATTGAAGGCGGTGGTTAGAGGGGAGTTGATCTCGATACGGGCCCACAGGGGGAACGCAGACAGAGCAGAGACGGATCGACTGATAAAGGAGATACTGCAGGTTGACAGGAGGTATGCAGAGACCCCAGAGGCAGGGCTTCCAAGGGAACGACAGAGGCTACAGGTGGAGTTTGTCTTGTTAACTACAGGGAAGGCGGTGGAGCAGCTGAGGAAGGCGAGGAGGGTGATTTATGAATATGGAGAGGCCAGCAGAATGCTCGCGCAGCAGCTTAGAAAGAGGGAGGCAGCCAGGGAGATAGGGAAAGTAAAGGACGGGGACGGGAACCTGGTTGGAGACTCAGCAGGGGTTAATAAGGCATTCAAGGAGTTTTATGGCAGGTTGTATGAGTCGGAACCCCCAGCTGGACCGGAGGGGATGGGGCACTTTTTAGGAGGGGCCCAAAGGTGGATGGGGGTTGATAGAAGGGCTGGGGGTCCTGATCGGGTTGGAGGAAATAGCAGAGGCCCTGAAGGCCATGCAGTCGGGCAAAGCCCCGGAACCGGACGGGTACCCAGTGGAGTTTTATAATAAGTTCTGTGGGATATTGGGGCCGGTGTTGATGAGGACATTCAATGAGGCAAGGAAGCATGGGAGGCTTCCCCCGACGATGTCACAGGCCACTATCTCATTGATCCTGAAGCGGGACAAGGACCCGGAGCTATGCGGGTCCTACAGGCCAATACCCCTACTAAACGTAGACGCCAAACTGTTGGCCAAAATCTTGTCCTCTGGGATTGAAGACTGCGTTCCGGACGTGATTGGGGAGGACCAGACGAGATTCATTAAGGGTAGGCAGTTGGAGGCCAACGTAAGAAGGTTGCTAAATGTGATGGCCCCCAGAAGATAGGGACGTGGAGGTAGTGGTCGCAATGGACGCAGAGAAGGCATTTGATCGGGTGGAATGGGACTATCTGTGGGAGGTACTGGGGCGGTTTGGATTTGGGCGGGGCTTCATTGACTGGGTCAGGTTGCTGTATCAGGCTCCTGTTGAGAGCGTACGGACGAACAGATCAACATCGGACTATTTCAGACTGCACCGGGGGATGAGACAGGGATGCCCCCTCTCCTCACTGCTGTTTGCGTTAGCCATAGAGCCGCTGGCAATTGCGCTGAGAGCCTCAAGGGGCTGAAAGGGGCTGGTCCAGGGGATGGTGGAACACAGAGTCTCGCTATACGCAGATGACCTGCTCCTGGCCGCATGGTAGTACAAGTGGATAGCAATGTGGCTTCACAGCGCCAGTGTCCCAGGTTCGATTCCCCGCTGGGTCACTGTGCGGAGTCTGCATGTTCTCCCTGTATCTGCGTGGGTTTCCTCCGGGTGCTCCAGTTTCCTCCCACAGTCCAAAGACGTGCGCGCTAGGTGGATTGGCCATGATAAATTGCTCTTAGTGACCAAAAAGGTGAGGAGGGTTGATTGGAGTACGGGGATAGGGTGGAAGCGAGGGCTTAAGTGGGTCAGTGCAGACTTGATGGGCCAAATGGCCTCCTTATGCACTGTATGTTCTATGTATTATGTTCTATATGTTTCGGACCCACTAGAAGAGATGGAAGAAATTATGAGGAGTCTGAGGGAATTTGGCCGGTTTCCGGGTTATAAACTGAATATGGGAAAAATGAGATATTTGCGATCCGGGCAAGAGGGCAGGAGAGACAACTGGGGGAGTTGTCGTTTAGGGTTATAGGGGGAAGCTTTCGGTACCTAGGCATTCAGGTGGCACGGGAATGGGAACGGCTACACAAGTTAAATTTGGCCCGATGAGTACACCAAATGAAGGACGATTTCCAAAGGTGGGACGCACTCCCGTTGTCACTAGCTGGGAGGGTGCAGACAGTGAAATTGATGGTCCTCCCGAGATTCCTGTTTGTGTTTCAGTGTCTCCCCATCTTTATTCTACGGTCCCTCTTTAAACTGGTCAATGAGGTGATCACCGGCTTTGTATGGGCGTGTAAGACCCCGCGAGTAAAAAAGGGGATGCTGGAGCGGAGACGGGGTGAGGGCGGTCTGGCACTGCTGAACTTTAGTAATTATTATTGGGCGGCGAATATAGATCAGGAAGTGGATGGTGGGGGGTTTCGGTGTGGGAGCGAGAGGAGGTGGCATCATGCAAGGGCACTAGTTTGGGGGCATTGGTAACGGCCCCTCTGCCGTTCCCGCTGGCACGGTACTCCACCAGCCCCGTGGTGGCGGTGGCCCTGAGAGTCTGGGGGCAATGGAGGAAACATGTGGGAGTGGAGGGAGCATCAGTCTGGTCCCCAATCTGCAATAATCATCGGTTTGCCCCGGGAAGGGTGGATGGAGGGTTTCGGAGATGGCAGAGAGCAGGGATTGGGAGGATGGGGGATATGTTTATCGAGGGGAGCTTTTCTAGCCTGAGGGAGCTGAAGAAGAAATTTGAATTGACGGGAGGGAATGAGTTCAGGCGTGGGACTTCCTACGCAGGCGGGTCACAACCTTCCCACTCCTACCACCAAGGGGGATACAGGACAGGGTAGTTTACAGAATGTGGGTGGGAGAAGGGAGGGTTTCTAACATTTACAAGGAACTCATGGGGTCAGAGGAGATGCAGACCAAGGAGTTGAATCGCAAATGGGAAGAGGAGCTGGGGGGAGAGATAGAGGATGGTCTCTGGGCAGACGCGTTGAGTAGTGTCAACGCGTCCACATCATGTGCCAGGCTCAGCCTGATACAGTTCAAGGTCGTTCACCGGGCTCACATGACAGTGGCCTGGATGAGCAGGTTCTTTGCTGTAAAAGATAGGTGTGTAAGGTGTGCGGGAGGACCAGCGAACCATGTCCATATGTTCTGGGCATGCCCGAAGCTTAGGGGATTTTGGCAGGGGTTTGCGGATGTCGTGTCCAAGGTGTTGAATACAAGGGTGGCACCGAGTCCGGAGGTGGTGATTTTCGGGATGTCGGAAGATCCGGGAATCCAGGAGGAGAAAGAGGCAGACGTTCTGGCCTTTGATTCCCTGATAGCCCAGAGACGGATACTATCGGTTTGGAGAGACCCAAAGCCCCTGAAGTCGGAGACCTGGCTATCTGACATGGCTAGCTTTCTCTGTCTGGAGAAAATTAAGTTCGCCTTGAGAGAGTCACTGTTACAATTCGTCTGGAGGTGGCAGCTGTTCTTCGACTTCTTTGGGGAAAATTAACCGTCAGCAGAAGGGGGGGGGAAGGGGTTAGTTTAGTTCAGAGTAGGGGGTTAGTAAAGATATGACCTGTAAGGGAGGAGGATGGCTTTTGCACTATGTTTATATCTTCATGTACATTGTTTATTCTGTTGTTATAAAACAATAAATACCTCAATAAAATGTTTACACAGTAAAAACGGAAAATTCTGCCCATTATTTTGGTTCCTGCTTCAAACTCCACTCCCACGCAACTGACTCATCCCTCGCCCTGGCAACCGTCTGAGATTAAATCAATTTGTTTGAAACCTTGCTGTCACATTTGATCCCGAGATGAGCATCCAACCTCACATTCATGCTGTCTCTAATTCCGCTCATTTCCACCTGTGTAACACTGGCCAACTTCACCCCCGTCTCTGTTCATCTGCTGCCGAAACCCTCATTCACGCTTTCATTACCTCCAGACTCAGCTATCCCGATATACTCCTGGCTGGTGCCCCAAATTTACCCTCTGTAAACTTGAGATCATCCAGAACCGTATGGGGTTATTGGGACAGGGCAGTGATGTGGGCCTAGGTTGGGAGCTCTTTCGGAGAGTGTGTGCAGACCCGATGGCTGAATGGCCTCCTTCTGCACTGTAGGGATTCTATGACCTCTGCTGCCCATGTCTCAACTCCCAGTACCAGTCACTCCTGTGCTCGCTCGCCCTGCTCCGGGTCAAGCAACATCTTGATTTTAAAACTCTCATCCTTGTTTCCAAATTGATCCATGGCCTTGCCCCTCCCTTTCTCTGTAATTTCCTTAAGCCCGTGACTCTTTGAGATGCCAGCGTTCCTCTAGATTCTGGCATCTTGCGTGCTCCCAATTATTATTGCTGCACCGTTAGTGGCCATGCCTTCAGCTGCTTAGGCCTCAGGCTTTGGAATTCCCTCCCTACACCTCTTCTCCCCACTTTCCTCCTTTAAGGCACCCCATTAAAACCTACTTCTTTGATTAATCTTTTGGTCATTTGACCTAATATCACCGTATGTGGCTCAGTGTCTTAGATGTTCCATTATGTCAAAGACGCTATATAAATATAAGTGATCATTGTTGTTGTTTTGGGTAAATGCCATGAGCCTTCCATTCCCTCCAAACCTAAACCCCTAATCTCCCCTCTGGTGTGGAAAACGTTTTACCCTGAAAGACAAATCCGCAAGAAAATACGAACAGTACTGCTGTCTGCAATCTGATATATTTCATACCACAAAAACGAGCTGACAAATGGGCTGAGTTGTATTTTCAGCAGTGTGCAAGTGAACAGATTTCAACTGCATTTCTTTGATGTATCCCAGGGTATTGTGACAAAATGCGACCGATTACTGAGCTCTCCTCGATCAACATAACTGCTAATATGTGGCAACAGGGCTGTATTTGTTTGTGAATCAAAAGCCATGTTTTATACTCCACACTGCTTTTTCTGTGCGAAGCTGCAAGTTAATTGCACAGTTCCATTCAAGCCCAATGCTTCAGTGCGTTGATAATTTTAATATCGTTCTCCATCCAAGGTACCCGCAGCAGATCTACCCATCATTAAAAAGCAATCTGAACACCCACACCCAGCATTCAGCTCTGTGCTTACAGACATAGGACAACCAAATTATTATGCACTTTAAAATCTTTCACAACGGCGAAATAACCTCAACATAATTGCAAATAATACTCGGTTTATCCTACACTTACGAATTCTGAATAAGAAATTTGAATGAATTAGTATTGAACAATAAAAGCTTTTATTTGACACACTGGCTGACTGCTTGCATATCTCGATTACTATGATATCCTCTGTAACTATGAATATTCTTGTTCTTTTAGCATGGTTAATGTATCTAAGGAATCAGGTTGTGAAAGAACAGGCCATTAATTGACAGTCATGCCAACATTGTGCATATTTTTAATTCTTGCAATTTGTATTGAGATTATTGAGGTTAACTGACCTGCTCATTTTCCACCTGAATGTAATGATTAAGTATGTTGTTAATAGACTCGAGGAAAGTGGGGCAAATGGCTAGTTTATCGAGCCTGTGGGGCAACAGTGCTAACCACTATGCTACTGTGCCGCCCATTATCTGGGTATTATCACTTTGCTGTTTGTGGGAGTTGCTGTGTGTGAGTAGATTACATTACTACATCGCGGACATGATGGGCCGAAGGGCCTATTTCTGTGCTGTAAAACTGTTGTAAGACTTCAAAACGTACTCCATTGGATCTAAAGCTCTTTGGGAGGTCAGCCGGATGTGAAAGGCACTGTACAAATGCCAGTCATCTTTTCCCTCTGGGAATTGATTCTTGACTTTGTGAAAATTGAATGTTTACCTCAAGTGGTCGCCTCTTCACATGGTGGCGTCTCATTGCATTTCTTCTTCACTAAAGCTGTTTAAGACCCTCAGTGGTGCCTGTAATTGCTTCGCAGGGGCTGGTTTAGCCAGGGGCTGGTTTAGCTCACTCAGCTAAATCGCTGGCTTTTAAAGAAGACCAAGCAGGCCAGCAGCACTGTTCGATTCCCGTACCAGCTTCCCCGGACAGGCGCCGGAATGTGGCGACTAGGGGCTTTTCACAGTAACTTCATTGAAGCCTACTCGTGACAATAAGCGATTTTCATTTTCATTTCTCTTACGCGCTACCTCCTCTGTTCCATTATGAGTCAGCTGACATCATTTCAGGAATGCTGACAGGAGGAGCATCCTATCCGAGAGATTCAGCCAAAACTGACTCGGCTTGAGCAGCAACTGACTGAGCAGCTTCACTTTCCCAGAACTCTCCGTGAGGAGCTCATGTGATTCTTAAATTGCTCTGAGACCCATTGTTATAAACCTAGTTTATTGCAGACAGATTACCGGAGCTGCCTTGGGTGTGTTCAGTTTGAGCTAGAATCAGGAATGAAGCGAAATGACCCCTGCTGTTTATTTAATCAACTTTGAGTCCGTTCCAGCCTCTGTAATTCAGGTGGGTGTACTGCGCTTCAGAGATAACCCAGGCCACAATACCCAACACAGCCAGAGCCCATCCTTAATGCTGTGTGCAGACATGCACTTACATTGCCTGTGAGAAAATGTTCATCAGCCGCATTAATTAATTCCCTTCAAAATAGAAAACTCATGCCTTCCGTTAGTGATGTTGAAGTCACTAATTTTTTCACGATATCTCTTGCCCCATCACTCTCATCTGCACTAAATATGCAATCCTTTGGAGAACAGACTGTAGTTTTTAATGTTCTTCAAAGTTGTGCTCCTGAAGCCTTTTCTGAAAGTGCCATTATGCAAGAAGAACATGGGACTCATGGACAGTTGGTCTACAGAGAGAGTCCCAGTTGCACCCAAAGATTGATATTGAGACCATCAATTCACAAGGCACGTGATTGGAAGTGAACAGTGGTTTTAATAGTCTTACAACTGAGCCTGCCTGCGATGAGATGAACTGGCAGGAGACCCACGACTGCAGAACTTTATACTTCCGGTTAGTGGGAGAAGCCATGGGCGGAGCCAAGGGTGGAGCCCAGTACAAACTCCTCATTTCCCCCTATGGGCAGAGCCGCGCAACGGCTCGTATACAGAGCCCACAAAGGCACAATACATATAATACAACACAGTGTGAATTACTAGGTTTATAACTCACCACATTCACCCCCTGTAAAAAAATCAAGTCCGGCAGGGGTGATGGGTCTACAAATTGAGCTGGTCCGGCGGCCGAGTCGTCCTTTGGGATCGGCGGAGCACCGGGGTTGCAGCGTCTTCGGGTGGCTGGGTGGGGGTGGTCGGCGAGTGTACGATAGTGGACTCTGGGGCTGATTCGGTCCGAGCTTCGTACCCGACTGGTTCGACGGGCGGTGGGGAACGCCGGAAACCTATAGGCGCGGGGGCGCGGAGCATGGGCAGTGAACCTGTAGGTGCGGGGGCGCAGGGTGTGGAGGGTTGGGTGGGGTGTAGTGTGAGGGGTAGCTCGGCGGTAGGTTCCAGAGGGAATCAGTGTCCTGACGGCCGTCAGGGTATTCGATGAAAGCGTATTGGGTGTTCGAGTGGAATAGGAGCACTCTTTCTATGAGTGGGTCAGTTTTGTGTGCCCGGACGTGCTTCCGGAGGAGAACCGGGCCCGGTATCTTTAACCATGCTGGGAGCGAAACCCCCGTGGTAGTGCCCCTAGAAAAAACAAATAGCCGTTCGTGAGGGGCCTGGTTAGTGGCTGTGCATAGGAGGGACCTAATAGCATGGAGCGCGTTGGGGAGGACCTCCTGCCAATGGGAGGTCGGGAGTTTCCTGTACCGGAGGGTCAGTAGGACGGTCTTCCAGACCGTCGTGTTCTCCCTCTCCACCTGCCCATTTCCCTCTGGAGTTGTAGCTGGTAGTCCTGCTCGAGGCGATGCCCTTATCGAGCAGGTACTGACGCAGCTCGTCGCTCATAAAGGACGAACCCCTGTCGCTGTGTACATAGCTGGGGAAACCAAACAGGGTGAAGATACTGTGCAGAGCACTGATGACTGTGTGGGAGGTCATATCGGGGCACGGGATAGCAAAGGGGAAGCGGGAGAACCCGTTGATGACGTTCAGGAAGTACACATTTCGATTGGTCGAGGGGAGTGACCCTTTGAAATCGATACTCAGGCGTTCAAAGAACCGGGATGCCTTTACCAGGTGGGCCTTGTCTGGTCAATAGAAGTGCGGTTTCCACTCCGCGCAGATCGGGCAATCCCTGGTGATGACTTTTACCTCCTCGGTGGAGAAAGGCAGATTTCGGGCTTTGATGTAGTGGGCGAGCCGGGTGATCCCCGGGTGGCAGAGGTCATTGTGGATAGCTTTCAGGCGGTCGTCTTGCGCGCTGGCGCACGTGCCACGGGACAGGGCATCTGGAGGCTCGTTGAGCTTTCCAGGTCGATACATAATATCGTACTTGTCGGTGGAGAGTTCGATCCTCCACCGCAGGATTTTATCATTTTTAATTTTGCCCCTTTGTGAGTTGTCAAACATAAAGGCAACCGATCATTGGTCGGTGATGAGGGTGAACCTCCTACCTGCGAGGTCGTGCCTCCAGTGTCGTATAGCTTCCACGATGGCTTTTGCTTCCTTTTCGACTGAGAAGTGTCGAAGTTCCGAAGCAGAGAGGGTTCGGGAGAAAAAGGCGACTGGTCTCCCTGCCTGATTTAGAGTGGCTGCGAGAGCGATCTCTGAGGCGTCGCTCTCAACCTGAAATGGGACGGATTCATCCACCGCCCGCATGGCCGCTTTGGCGATGTCCTCCTTGATTCAGGTGAAGGCCTGGCGAGCCTCAGCTGACAGAGGAAAGAGTGGGCGGGCTTTGTCCCCATACTGAGGGACCCACTGGGCATAATACGAGAAGAATCCCAGGCACATCTTGAGGGCCCTGGGACAATGAGGGAGAGGGAGTTGTAAGAGGGGGCGCATACGGTCCGGGTTGGGGCCCAGGACTCCGTTTTCCACGACATAGCCGAGGATGGCTAGCCTGGTCGTGCGGATAATGCATTTCTCCGTGTTATACATGAGGTTAAGGTTCTGGGCAATTTGGAGAAATCGATGGAGGTTAGCATCGTGGTCCTGCTGATCATGGCCGCAGATGGTGACGCTATCCAAGTACGGAAACGTGGCCCGCAGCCCGTACTGGTCCACCATTCGGTCCATTGCTCGTTGGAACACCGAGACCCCATTCGTGACGCCAAAGGGAACCCAAAGGAAATGGAAGAGGGGGCAATATGCATTGAATGCCGTGTAGTGGCGGTCCTCCGGGCGAATTGGGAGCTGGTGGTATGCAGACTTCAGATCCACCGTGGAGAAGATGCGGTACTGGGCGATCTGATTCACCATGACTGCAATCCTGGGAAGGGGGTACGCATCGAGGAGCGTGAACCGATTAATGGTTTGGCTATAGTCCACTACCATTCGGAATTTTTCCCCGGTCTTGACGACCACCACCTGAGCTCTCCAGGGGCTGTTACTGGCCTCTATGACCCCCTCACATAGGAGCCTATGGACCTCGGTTCTGATAAACATCCTGTCCTGCAGGCTGCACCGCCGGCTGCGAGTGGCTACGGGTTTGCAGTCCGGAGTGAGGTTAGCAAAGAGTAGAGGGGGGTCGATTTTTAGCGTCGCTAGACTGCAGATAGTGAGTGGGGGTAGGGGCCCGCCAAAGCTGAGTGTGAGTCTTTTGAGGTTACACTGGAAGTCGAGTCCCAGTAAGAGTGAGTTCGGGGAGTACGTACAGCTGGAAGTTCGAGTAGCTGGCGCCCTGATTCATCAGGGTCGCGACGGTGCGTCCTTGTAGGTGAACAGAGCGTGAGCCGGAAGCGAGGGAGGGAGATAGTTTGCCGTGCCGGGAAAATAGGGAGCGAACAGCGTCTTACCAGATCAGGGTGTACGAAGCTCTAGGTGCTCCCGGAGTCGAAGAGACACGGTGTACTGTGCCCATTGATTCTAACGGTCATCATAGAGTTGCGGAGGTGTTTCGGCCGCGACTGGTTCAACGTGACCGCGCTGAGTTGCGGGTAGTCGGCGGCTCGATCAGCTGTGCTGGAGTGGCCCCGTGATGACTGTCCGCTGAGGTCGTAGTCTTCGAGATAAGTTTCAGAGGTTGAAGAGGATGAAGCCCAAGATGGCCACCCCCGTGGATTGCACGAGGCGGGCGGCGAGGAAGATGGTGTCCAAGATGGCGGCCCCCATGAGTCGCACGTGGCCGGCCGCGCGGAGGAGGATTGCCAAGATGGCGGCCCCCATGAGTCGCACGTGTCGGGAGGGGGCGGAGTCGGCATGCAGGCTACAACATTACGGGGCCTGTGGGCCTGTGAGTTTGGGAAGCGAGTGCTCTGGGCTGCGGGAGAGTTTGGGGTAGGAGTTTTCTTCGGCAGGGAGACCCGGGCATAGTGTCCTTTGCGACCGCAGCTGCTGCAGGTCGCGTTGCGTGCCAAGCAGCGCTGCCGTGGGTGTTGGGGCTGCCCACAAAAATGGCACGCTGGAGCTGTGTAGTGGGTGGGTGGCCGCGCGGCGTAGGCCTGGGGCAGTCGCTGGTCGGGGGACTATGCTTGGTCCACGGGGAACGAGGTGAGGCTGGGGAACGAGACCTCCATAGTTGTAGCTAACTGTACAGTGTCCTCCAAGTTCTGGGCCCCTTTCTCAAGCAACCGCTGCCGTACATAGTTGGACCTGAGCCCTGCCACGTATACATTTCGGACAGCGAGATCCATATGTTGGGTGGCTGATACAGCTTGATAATTGCAGTCGCGAGCTAAAGCTTTTAAATCGAGCAGGAATTCGTCCAGCGACTACGCGGGGCGCTGGCGGCGGGTCGTAAAAATGTGGCGCGCATAGACCTCGTTGATGGGCCTCACGTACATTCGATCGCTCATGGCCAGGGCCTCCGTATACGAGGTAGTACTGTTAAGTTGAGTAGAGATACTGTGGCTCACCCTTGCGTGCAGTAGGCTGAGTTTCTGCTCCGCCGTAGTTTCTGAAGTGCTTGATTCAGCCAGGTAGGCCTTGAAACATCTGAGCCTCTGCAGCCTGCGGGTCGAGTTCTAGTCGGTCAGGTTTGAGGGCTGATTCCATAGTAGTTTTCTTCAAGTTTCCTAAGACTATTAAATTGATGAGACCATCAATTCACAAGAAATGTGATTGGAAGTGAACAGTGGTTTTAATAGTCTTACAACTGAGCCTTGCTGCGACGAGATGAATTTGCAGCAGTCTCACGACTGCAGAGCCTTATACTTCCGGTTAGTGGAAGGAGCCATGGGCGGAGCCATGGGCGGAGCCAAGAGTAAAGCCCAGTACAAACTCCTCATCTCCCCTATGGACAGAGCCGCGCAACGGCTCGTATACAGAGCCCACAAGGACACAATACATATAATACAACATAGTGTGAATTACGAGGTTTATAATTCCCCAGAACTGGCGGGCAGGGCAGAATTCCAGGATTCCCAGCCCTATTTCCGACACTCCCCATTTTCACCAGCATGGGTGCAAAATGGCAAGGGCAGCAGCCACATGGGAACACCATCACCTGGAGGTTACACTCCGTTCACTCACCTTTCTGGCTTGGAAATATATCGCCGCTCTTTCACTGCAGCTGGATCAAAATCTTGGAGTCCCTGCCTAACATTATGGGTATACCTACACCACATGGGCTACAACTGTCCAGGAAGGAAGCTGACCACCACCTTCTCAAGGGCAATAAATGCTGGTTTAACCAGCGATGCCCACATCCTATGAATGAATAAAAAATAAGATTATGACCCTTACCCTGTACGCCTGATCTGGCCGGCTCCATTATTGGATTTGTTTATTGTTACGTGTACCGAGGTACAGTGAAAAGTATTTTTCTGCGAACAGCTCAACAGATCATTAAGTACATTAAAAGAAAAGGAAATAAAATAAAATACATAATAGGGCAACACAAGGTACACAATGTAACTACATAACACCGGCATCGGGTGAAGCATACAGGGGTATAGTGTTAATAAGGCCAGTTCATAAGAGGGTCATTTAGGAGTCTGGTAACAGTGGGGAAGAAGCTGTTTTTGAGTGGTGAGATTTGTAGACTTGACAAGGGCTTCGATTTCTGTATAGAATTCATAGAATTTACAGTGCAGAAGGAGGCCATTCAGCCCATCGAGTCTGCATCGGCTCTTGGAAAGAGCACCCTACCCAAGGTCAACAACTCCACCCTATCCCCATAACCCAGTAATCCCACCCAACACTAAGGGCAATTTTGGACACTAAGGGCAATTTATCATGGTCAATCCACCTAACCTGCACATCTTTGGACTGTGGGAGGAAACCGGAGCACCCGGAGGAAACCCACGCACACACAGGGAGGATGTGCAGACTCCGCACAGACAGTGACCCAAGCCGGAATCGAACCTGGGACCCTGGAGCTGTGAAGCGATTGTGCTATCCACAATGCTACCGTGCTGCCCTAAATGTCGAGCTTGGGCATCCAATGGAGGTTAGTAACAGGAAATTCTGGAAATAGTTAACACGGTTGGTGCATCTCTGGAGAGAGATACATATTCTGATTAAAGGTCATCAACCGGAAACATTGACACCATTTCTGTTTCCGAATTTGCAGCCTGATGATTTTCCAGAATTTCCTGTTTTACTTTAGATTCCATTTCTCTCCACTATGTTGCATTAAGGCCAGGGATGATCAGGTGACATAGTGCTAGACAGCATGTGAACTTTGGACAGATTAAAGTCTCTGTGAGGTGGAGGCCGGGATTTTCCGGGGGGACCTCCCATGGGTTTGTGGCGTGCTTACCAAATTCTATTGATTTTCCGCAGATCTTCATGATCCCAGTGTTGGGTGGTGCTGGAAAATCCCACCCAAAAAGTGAAATGTTGGTGGGTAAATCAATGCAGAGATCAGGCCACGAATGAACAAATTCTTGAACGGCCAAGTCAGCATCTCTGGCAGATACGGGAAGCATTTTATGTTGATCTTCGCACATTGGAAGTAGGGGGTGGACAATTTGAAGATATGTACCCGGCGGGAGCTACACTATCTGATGGATGATGCTGAAGCGGAGTGTGGTCCAACTGAAAATCACAAAGTAAAGGAAGATAGGCATGGAGTAGTGAGGCCCACTGGCATGTATGGAGACTCCAGGTGAACCCTGGCAGTCTCCCAGTAGGTTCCCTATGTGTGGTGGGGGTCGCCTTCTTTATGGTTGCCCCAGTTCCATGCATGAGCCGCCCGGTTGCAATGGCCACCTCCCCACAGCAGTGGCTCTACCACTGAAATATGACCACTTCCACCACCCCATGCTTGACCTCCAGCTGATTCAAATTAATTTACCTGTTCTTTGAGGGCACGGAGGGGGACCCTCTGCTTCATCTTGCAGCCTCAGCAATGCCACGCCATGACTGATTGCAGCTGCCGAGACTGCTTGGTTGCCAGTCCTCAGATTGGACCAGCAGCTCCGAGGATGGGAAGTCATCCTCGTTCGGTAGTCCGCTGTCAACTGGCTGCCACTGTAAATGTGGCCCCGGAGTCCCCCCACCTGCCGAGGTCCCCCACCTGCTGAGTCCCACTCTCACCCCAGTGGCAAGGACACAGCCAAAGATTCAGAACCTTGTTTTTAAAAACACTGCCCCAGATTCAGGCAAGGTTCTAACTGGAAGTTAATTCTTAATCAGCACTTTCAATTTCTATAATTATCACGGATTTTGACAGAGATGTCGAAAGCTGTTTTTTTCTCTGAGAGAGTGGATTCTGGACAAGGTTACTTGTGGCCAGGTAACAAACCTCATTATGTTCCTGACTGCAATTCTCACACTTGCTGCCAATCAAACAGTAATGATAATAATAATCATCATTATGAATGATTCTGGAAATCAAACTTCATGAATGCAGCCCAAATCTATTCAGCTAATTGCAGCAGTGTAGTTTGAAAACTGTCCCGGCGGTCGTAAGGCATCATCAGTGCAAAACACTTATTTTAAGTGCTGTTTTAAACATTTCAGAGAGAGGCCTGAATATCCAGAGAAAAATTTGAAAGCATCGTCTGGTTTCTCCCCTCATATCTCATTCGTCCAACCCCAACGGCAAAAACGTTTGTGGATCTGACTCAGGGATAATTAAAAAGTCATTTATACTCGTTAGAGACACTCTTCTGAAAACTCAATGAGCAATGTATTCATCAAAGCGCAAATGATTAACAGTCAAACTATTAGCTGCAATTATCTTTTTGGCAACATCAACCCAGTTCTCATCAGCACAGCACAAAAGTATTCCATAACGCCATTTCACTCTGCAAATCTGAAGAATTCCAGATGTAAGATATAGTCAAATACAACAAGGAAAGTCAGGCTCGGCACAACATCGAGGGCCGAAGGGCCTGTTCTGTGCTGTACTGTTCTATGTTCTATGAATATAGTTGTGGGGTGGGAGGTACAAACATTTTCTTGGTGGTGTATGCTACACATTCAGTGAAGTTATGGTGGTGAACTGGAAGTCATTCACAGTTAATCACTGAGCATTGATGGGGTAGAGCATAGTGAGCATTACTTTGAATGTCAGGCCTCGCCAAGAAGTAGCAATGTTACTACCCGCAGCCCAAAACTGAAAAGCTTTCCGTACCCGAGCACCATCCTAAATTTTTACAAAGCCAGCCCAGGAACAGTTAATGGCAGAAATAATAAACTTCTACCCAGCCAGCGGTACCCAGCTTTACTCTGGACCTCTCCTCAAAATCTAGCTCATGCCTTCCACTCCTGAAACAGACCTGTCATTATACATAAAAGCAACTTACTGCAGATGCCGGAATCTGAAACAAAAATAGAAAACACTGGACAATCTCAGCAGATGAGCTGAAGCAGGCACAAAGACACATTATGTCACAGAGGTGAAGGTAAGTGGTCTTGGTGATGGAGAGGATATGGGGCCGGAAACTCATTTCAGGAAAATACAGGACATCAACACCACGAACAGTCTGGTCCAGACTCAGTCAATGACTCCGGAGAGATGGGAAGTCAGAGCTAAGGAACAGAGTTTTGAGCAGGGGCTGAAAACAATGCGCTTCACTCTTCTCAATATTGGCCTGATGACTCATCAACTGTGGAGAAGTCGTGAGAGGTAGCAGTGAGGTAGAACTGGGTGTCGTCACTGTCCATATTGAAGCTAACATATTCAAGCTAACACTGTGCTTTTGGATGCTGAGGGACAGCAAGTAGCTGAGAAGCTAATCCAAAGATAGATGCTTGGGGATCTGTAGAGGGAACGGTGCAGAAGGAGATGTCATTGCAAGCGATTCCATGGTTACGGCTGGATAGATAGGAATGGAACCAGACAAGGGAAGACCCAAGAAAATTTTTCAAGGCAGGGAGGCAGGTGATAAATCAGAGAAGTTAAGAAAGAAAAAATAAGAAATTATATTTATCTAGCTTCATTTGTGACCATAGGCTATCTGAATGTTTTTGTGCATCTTTCTGCGTAATAACTCATGGCCCTGGAACTGTCTGCTCAATAACCTACTCTGTTTAACTGCATTTGTTTAGTAATCTGTGGGCTATAAGTATGGCCATTGTGGAAGGGTTCCGGTTCACCATGTGCATGTGTTCTGGTCGTGTCCTAAGCTCCTGGGGCTCTGTGTATCCTTCATTAGCATCATGTCGGCGATGCTCCAAACTGAACTGGAACCCTGCCCCTTGCAGGCCATATTTGGGGCGTCAGACCTGCCAGACAGACGGGGACTGATGTTCTGGCCTTCGCCTCGATGGTTGCTCGAAGACGGGTGCTGATGGAGTGGAGGTCAGCTTCTCCGTCCAGTGCCTCGCCCAGTGTCTCGGTATGGCTGGGGGATATTATGGAGTTTTTATACCTTGAGAAAATCAAATATACCGTGAGGGGGGCAAGTGAGGGGCTCTACCAGAGATGGCAGTCGTGTATTTTGTACTTTAAAGATCTGGTCACTGTTAGTTGCTAGGGAGAGAAGAGGGAGCTAGGGGGAGGAGAAAATTGCCGGGGGGAGGGGAGAAGGGGTTCCTTTAGACCTTCAGATGCGGCAGCTCCAAACTCTGGAAATCCCTCCCAAAATTTCTCCACCTCTTATATGCCTCAAAATACTCCTTAAAATCTACACCTTTGACTAGGCTATTTGTCATCTGACCTAATGTCTCCCTACGGGCTCGGTATCAAATATTGCTTGATATCACTCCTTGAAACCTTTTTCAACAGTGACGCACTATATAACTGTAAGTTGTTGTTGTTGCTAGCCTTTGCCTACCTGCCAGCACTACTACTTATAGAGCAGTGCCACCTCCAGTGATTCAATAGTACTGCAAGCAAAAGCTTCAAGTGCTTGAACTGTGCAAGTTTAATTCAAAACAATGCAGACTCTAATACTGACAAAGATAACCTGGAATGCATTAGCTTTGTTAACAGGAACATCCCAACCCTATGAGTGGCAGAGAAAACAAAATGTTTTTCGCCGTTTAAGTGATCCCTAATTGCAGAGGAAGAGGCATAAGCCATTCAGCCCCCTTTATCCTGCTTCACTGTTCAATTAGCTCATCACTAATCTACATTCCTCTCTATTTATCTGCCTTTTCTCCTTATCTCTTGATACCCTCACATAACAAAAATCGAGCTCTCCCTTTCTTGTACGCATCAGTTGACCTCTGGCACCCACAGCCATTTGGGAGAAGATGTTCCACATTTTCATGACCTTTTGTGCAGCAGCACAGTAGCATAGTGATTAGCACTGTTGCTTCACAGCTCCAGGACCTAAGTTTGATTCCCGGCTTGGATCACTATCTGTGCGGAGTCTGCACGTTCATCCCGTGTCTGCGTGGGTTTCCTCTGGGTGCTCCAGTTTCCTCCCACAAGTCCCAAAAGACGTACTCGTTAGAAGAATTGGACATTCTGAATTCTTCCTCAGTGTACCCAAACAGGAACCGGAGTGTGGCAGCTAGGAGATTGTCACAGTAACTTCATTGCAGTGATAATGAAATGTGACAATAAAGATTATTATTATTAATAAATGGGCTGATGCTAAATTTAAGATGATCAATCTTGGCCAAACTGTCCTCTGTTGCACTTTGCCTGGGGCCTTATGAGTAAAAGTTAGACAGGTTGCACCTGTATTCACTTGAGCTTTGAAGAATGTGAGGTGAAACATGTAAGAGCCTGAAGGGGCTTGACAGAGTGGAGATTGAAAGGACGTTTTCCCTGGTGGGAGAGACTCAGAACTAGGAGACAGAGTTTAAGAATAAGGGGTCTATGAATTGATTCGGCGATGAGGAGAACTTTGTTCTCTCAGAGGGCTGGAACTCTCTGGATCTCTATTCCCCAGATAGTTGTCAAGGCAGGTGACTGAATATTTTTAAGACAGAGGTAGATTCTTGACTAATAGGGTAGTCAAAGGGTAGCGGGAGTAGGTGGGTTCGTGGCGTAGAGACCACAATCAGATCGGCCATGTTCTTATTGAATGGTGGAGCAGGCTAGAGGGGCTGAAAGGCCGACGGCTTCTGCTCCTAATTTGTATGATAATATGTTTTTTTTTTATAAATGTTTTTATTCAGTTTTCGTATTTTATATTGAACAAATTACAAATTGTTAGGAGAGAGAAACAAAAAAAAACAAACAAAAACAAACACGCAAAAATTAACATACATATTTACAGGTAAGCATCTTCGTAGTAGTAACTGCGCCCCCCCCCCCCCTCAACATGTTTATTTAGCTTGGTTTTGGGCCTTAGCTAGCCATCGAACCCCCGTAACGAACCTGTAGCCCCCCCCCCCTCCCGCTACCTTCCCCCGACTATTCTTCCTCTTGTACATTGGCCACAAATAGGTCCCGGAACAGTTGCATGAATGGCTCCCACGTTCTGTGGAAGCCGTCGTCCGACCCTCGGATGGCAAATTTGATTTTCTCCATTTGGAGAGATTCCGAGAGGTCGGACAGCCAGTCCGCAGCTCTGGGCGGTGCTGCTGACCGCCAGCCAAACAGGATTCTACGGCGGGCGATCAGGGAGGCAAAGGCAAGGGCGTCCGCCCTCCTCCCCAGGAATAGATCTGGCTGGTCTGAAACCCCGAAGACCGCCACTATCGGGCATGGCTCCACCCTCACCCCCACAACTTTGGACATAGCCTCGAAGAAGGCTGTCCAGTACTCCACAAGTCTGGGGCAAGACCAGAACATGTGGGCGTGGTTGGCCGGGCCTCTTTGGCACCGCTCACATCTGTCTTCCACCTCCGGGAAGAACCTACTCATACGGGTTCTTGTTAAGTGGGCTCTATGTACCACTTTTAGTTGCGTCAGGCTGAGCCTTGCGCACGTGGAGGTGGAGTTGACCCTATGCAGTGCTTCGCTCCAGAGTCCCCACCCTATCTCCATCCCCAGGTCGTCCTCCCATTTCCTCCTTGTTGCGTCCAGTACGGTGTCGTCCCTATCTACCAGTCGGTCATACATGTCACTACAGTTCCCTTTCTCTAGGATACTTGCGTCCAGTAGGTCTTCCAGTAGTGTCTGTCGTGGCGGTTGTGGGTACGTCCTTGTCTCCTTTCGTAGGAAGTTTTTGAGCTGCAGGTACCGTAGCTCGTTCCCCCCAGCTAGCTGAAATTTCTCTGTCAGTTCGTCCAGTGTTGCGATCCTGTCGTCCGTGTATAGGTCCCTGACTGTCAATGTTCCCCCGTCCTGCCTCCACCTTTTGAAGGTGGCGTCGGTCAGTGCTGGTTTGAACCTATGGTTGTTGCAGATGGGAGCCCTGTTCGACATTTTGGTCAGGCCCAGTTGCTGCCGCAGTTGGTTCCAGGATTGGAGGGTGGCTGTCACCACTGGGCTGCTGGAGTGTTTTTTGGGTGGGGATGGGAGTGCTGCCGTGGCGAGGGCCCGGAGGGAGGTTCCCATGCAGGAGGCCTCCTCCGCACGCACCCACTCAGCTTCTGGCTCCTGGATCCATCCCCTTACTCGCTCGGCTGTTGCTGCCCAGTGGTAGAATTGTAGATTCGGGAGGGCTAACCCTCCCCTGGTTTTTGTTTTTTGTAAGACCTTCTTTGGGATCCTAGCATTTTTACCCCCCCATACGAACGCCATGATGAGTTTGTCCAGCGCTTTGAAAAAGGCCTTGGGGTTGTAGATCGGAATGGATCTAAACAGGAAGAGGAACCTGGGCAGTACGTTCATTTTGATCGTCTGAACTCTCCCCGCGAGGGAGAGCGGGAGTGTGTTCCATCTTTGCAGGTCCTTTTTAACTTCCTCCGTCAGGCTGGTGAGGTTCCATTTGTGGATCCCTTTCCAGTCATGGGCTATTTGGATCCCCAGGTAGCGGAATTTATGTCGGGCTTGTTTGAACGGCAGCCCCTTTAGTGCTGCCCCCCCCCCCCCCCCCCCTTGCGGGTGTAATGGGAAGATCTCACTTTTGCTCATGTTGAGTTTGTAGCCCGAGAAGGCTCCAAACTCTTTCAAGAGCGCGATGATTCCGTCCATGCTGCTTTGTGGGTCCGAGATATAGAGGAGCAGATCATCCGCATAGAGTGAGACTCTGTGCTCTCTACCTCCCCTTCGGATCCCCCTCCAATTTTTTGCTGCCCTGAGCGCGATTGCTAGCGGTTCAATTGCTAGTGCGAACAGCAGCGGGGACAGTGGGCATCCTTGTCTGGTGCCCCTGTGCAGCTGGAAGTATTGGGAGTTGGTATTGTTGGTCTGTACACTCGCCATGGGAGCGTTGTACAGGAGCTTTACCCAAGCGGTGAACCCTGTTCCAAGCCCGAACCGCTCCAGTACCTCTATGAGGTATTTCCACTCGACTCTGTCGAAGGCCTTTTCTGCGTCCAGGGAGACGATCACCTCTTGTGTTCTCTCCCCGGAGGGGGTCATTATCACGTTCAGCAGGCGCCTGATGTTCGCGGTCAGCTGTCTACCTTTGACAAAGCCCGTCTGGTCCTCTGTGACCACCTCAGGTACACAGTCTTCTAGCCTTTTGGCTAGGATTTTGGCTAGTATTTTGGCGTCTGCATTCAGCAGAGATATGGGTCTGTATGACCCACATTCCGTTGGGTCTTTGTCTTTCTTAGGTATCAGCGAGATTGAGGCCTGTGCTAACGTGGGTGGCAACGTGCCCCTAGCTAGCGAGTCTGTGAACATCTCCCGCAGGTGCGGGGCCAGCGCTGTCGCAAATTTTTGTATGATAATATGTTTGTATATTTTTGCACATCACTGCATTAAATTCTCATCCATACTACAATCTGTGTCTACTTTGTCCACTCTCTTTGTACTTGCTGAAATATTTTGTGAAACCAATCTGGCGATTACAGCACAATTGGAAATATTGACTGAGATCCAATGAAAGTGAACGCTCGAATGATATGGAATTTTATGACCACAGCCTGACTAAGAATTGGCGAGGTTAATTTTCAGTATTATTATGTAACCCATCAACCATCTACAAGGCACAAGTCAGGAGTATAATGGAATACCTTCCACTTGACACCATCCAGGATAAAGCAACCATTTTGATTGGCACCCCATTCACAAACATTCATTCCCTCCATCACCAACGCATAGTGCCCATGATCGCTACCATCTAGAAGGTCAAAAGCAGGAGACACATTGGAACATCTGACTTGGAACTATATCGCCGTTCCTTCAATGTCACTGGGTCAAAATGCTGGAACTCCCTCCCCAACACCAGTCCCTGGTGCATGTACCTACACCACAGGGACTGCAGAGGTTCAAGAAGACAGCTCACCACCACCTTCTGAAGGGCAATGAGGGATGGGCAATAATTGCTGGCCTAGCCAGTGATGCCCACACCCCGTGAATCAATAAACAGAGATTGCTACAACCACAATCCCCAACAGCAAAACCAGTTGTCTAGAAACATGGTAAATCAATGTATGATAAGTTAAATGAACTGAATTGGCTCCTTACAATTAAAACAGATAAGCCTTATTGATCACAACCCTCCATCGATCTCTCATTCATTCTTCTGGCTGAAGTGATAAATCTAATTCCGATTCTAAAACTCAAAAGGAATTTTAGTCGCAGATGCACCAACGCTGAGGTTAAAAATGGTAATTTAACAAAAGAAAACTGAAAGGTTAGTGGAACAGATGCAATAGCAACTTTCGATGTATATATTCGTGAAAAGAAAAAAATGCAGGGCAAGGGGGGAAAAGTAGTAGAATGGAACCAGTTGCAAAGAGCCAGCATAGGCTCAATGGGCTGAATGGCCACCTTCTGTTCTGTAATATTCCAGCTTAGTTGGTTGGACGGCTGGTTCGTGATACAGAGCAACAGCGCAGGTTCAATTTCTGTACCGGCTGAGTTATTCATGAAAGTTCCCTGCCTTCACATCCTTGCCCCTTGCCTGAGGTATGGTGACCCTCAGGTTACGTCACCACCAGTCAGCTTCTCTCTCAAAAGGGAAGAGCCTATGGTCCTTGGGGACAATGGCAACTTTCACTCCGCTTCATTCAAGGCACATGCTGAATTTGGGTGTGCTCAAAATGTGTCAGACCTTTAAGAATGGTCAAATCTCAGTTCAAATGGATATTTCTAGATGGTAACTTTCCACAAAACATTGGCTACTTTATTTCACTAAGAACGTTTGTGCATGATTGTGATTTCTTCTTCTAAATCTAAGAAGACATTTTGAGATCTCATCGCAATGATACCAAAGGGATTGTTCTCCTTGCTAATAAATTATGTTGAACCGCCAGCTGCATTCAGTAATGACAAAGGTAAACTTCAAGAAGATATATGATCGACATACTTAGCTTTAGCTTCAGCGTCTTCATAGGCTTTGTTGGAAACATCTTCCAGGCCTCCGATCAGGTGTTTGAATGAACTGTAATAGTCAGAACACAGCTTTCAGCAAATCCACATTCTTACCGAACAATGTAAACTGAAAGAAGGAAGGACACAAGTCAATCCAGACAGAGCAAACACAAGGCAGGAATACAGTACACTGTTCCTGTAACATTTAATGTCAGGATAATCTGAAACACACATGCATATACAGACATACACATGCACACACATATTCATATTCAGCCATGTTTTTTTAAACAAATGTGTTTGAACTAATATTTCACATTTTCACACTTGAAAAATATTAAACATTGGAGACATGGTGAAAGATCCTTTCAAGTCATTAAGATCTGGAATGTGCTGCCTGAGAGTCTGGTGGAGACAGGCTCAATTGAGGCATTCAATAAGGAACTGGATTTTTATCTGAAAAGGACTATGTGGGGGCGAGGCAGGCCAATGGCACTCGGTGCATTGCTCATTTGGAGAGCTGGGATTGGCACGATAGGCTAAATGGCCTCCTTCTGTGCTGAAACAATTCTTTTTGTCAAAAATAAATTTAGATTACCCAATTATTTTTTTCCAATTAAGGGCCAATTTAGCATGGCCAATCCACTTAACCTGCACATCTTTGGGTTCTGGGGGTGAAAACCACGCAGACACGGGGAGAATGTGCAAACTCCACATGGACAATGACCCAGGGCTGGGATTCGAACCCGGGTCCTCAGCGCTGTAGTCCCAGTGCTAACCACTGTGCCACGTGCCGCCCTATGCTGAAACAATTCTATGCTGCTGAGATTCTACCGGTCAAGTCGGCCTAAAGGATTGAAATCCCCCTGGCTTTGTGTCTGTACATGCACTATCAACAAGCCTTTTGAGAACAGCAGTCAGATCCCACAGACATGGGCCTATGTGGACTGGTGAAAAATTGGCAGTTGTGGGTTTTCAAATTGATCTGATATCAAATATAATTTAACTTGGGAGGGACTAACAAGGGCCAAGGGGATGTAGAAATAAAGGGTCTAGTAATGCATATTCAGTGATTAGAAGAGGAAAGTATAGAGTGAGAGTCAATTACCATGGGTACCAATCCTCCTTAAATACAGTCAAAGAACAGGTAATACAGTACTTAATTTGTTTCACAAAAAGAAAAAGAAAACTGCAAATAGATCAGTGGGTCCAATTTGCTCGGGACGCTTAAGGATCCGAAAGCCTTAGATGTGTGAAACAATGCTCAAGGTGCAGCTTATTTGCTAAATAGATCTGGATGGCATATTGAGAAATCAGCATGTGGTATGAGGTAATGTGGCGGTTCGTTTTGAATGGTGTCTTACAATTAACTTGTGCCTCTGCCTCCTACTGCCTTGTCTTATCATGTAAATGTCATCACAGTCCCAGAGGACCATAAGCTGCTCCCCACTTTGAGAGAGAGCTGACTGGTGGTGATGTAACCTGAGGATCACCACAACTCAGGAAAATAGCAAGGTTGAGAAGGCATGTATAACGTCAGCCGGTACAGGAATTGAACCCATGCTGTTGATGTCGCTCCGCATCATGGACCAGCCATCCAGTTCACTGAGCTACACAACCTCCTTGTCTAACCATATTGAGGGTTGACAGAGTTCTTCCAACCGTATCAAGGGCTGACTTTACAAATTTCTCCCATAACATTTAATTTGCCAAGAGATTAAAAATCCACTGATCTGGGCCTTGAATATGCTCAATAATGGAGGATCCACAACCTTACGGGATAGAGCACGAAAGATTCCCAACCCTCTGAGTGAAGAAATGTCTCACCATCTGTCTCAAATGATTGACCTCTTATCCCAAGACTATACCCACATGTTCTAGATTGCTCAGCCAGGGGAAACAACCTCTCAATGTCAACCCTCTCACAATTTTATGTTTTTCATTGTTCTAAGTTCCAGGGAGGATCGGTCCAATTTTCTCAGCCTCTCGCCTCAGCTTCTGGACTACACCAAACCTTGCAATATTGTGAGGAGCTGTCATCCCACTTGTGGTGGTATAACTAGGAGGTTTACGGTACCTATCTGCCATTGGTGCAGAGCACTCGCTGCCCATTGACTCAGGTCTGTCATGTGCCTCTATGCTGATTGGTTGAGGCTAGTCACGTGACTGCTCACCCATTGGCCGAGAGGCAAGTAGTCCCGCCTACGAGGCGGGGTATAAGAACCCGTAGGACCCGGCAGTCGGCCATTCTCTGTAAGTTGACTGCCGGGCACACAACTAGTTGATTAAAGCATAATATATGGAACTTCTTCACGACTCGAGTCCAATTGATGGTACATCAATTTAATCAACTAGAATTTTGGAAATGGAGCTTCGGATCAAACCAGACTGCCTCCGCATCAGCCCGCATGCTACAAACGCGTCAGCAACTTTTAAACATTGGCTGACGTGCTTCAACAGCTACCTCTCCACCACAGGCAGCCAGCCCACCAAGGAGCAGAAACTCCACATCCTCCACTCGTGCGTGGGCACTGCCGTCTACTCGATGATTGAGGATGAACAAGACTATGACGCGGCCATGGACCTTCTGAAAGGCCATTTTCTCAGGCCTGTTCACCAAGTCTACACACGGCACCTCCTGGCTACAAGGCAGCAGTTCCCCGGTGAGTCCCTTGATGAATTTTATTGGGCCCTCGTTTTCTTGGAGAGAAACTGCGCCTGCCCGCAAGTTACTGCGGCAGAACATACGGAACTGTGAATTCTGGATGCCTTCATTGCAGGCTTGCAACCTTCTCCAAAACGCCAGCAACTATTAGAAAAGGAAACTTTAAGCCTCGCTGAGGCATGGACCCTCGCATCCTCTTTGGAGGTTGCCGACCGAAATGCCCGCGCATATGCCCCCGGCCGCCCCTTGGGCCATGTGGCACACAACCCACCTGTCCCCCGCCGACTCCGACCCCTCCCCCCCCCAGGCCTGCGCTGCAGGGCACCCCGATAAGCTCACAGGGCCCCGCTGTTACTTCTATGGCCTGGCCAAGCACCCCCGCCCGCGCTGTCCGGCCATGCCACAGTCTGTAAGAGCTGCGGTAAGAAAGGTCACTATTCAGTGGCCTGTCAATCAAAGTCGGTCGCCGCTGTTCCACGCAGCGACAGCGGATCACCCCCCTGTGCTCCTACAGGGCCCCGCGCGGCACAAAGACCTCTCTGCCCCTGCTCCCGGCCCCCACGGGTGACCCACAGACCTCCTTGCCCCTGCCCCTAGCCACCACGATTGACCCGCGGGTGCCGCCATTTTGGGTCCCGGACACCACGTGTGGGTCCTGGGCGCCGCCATCTTGGGGCCCCGACCCCACGTGCGGGCCATGGGCGCCACCAACTTGGGTCCCCGACTCCACGTGTGGGTCCTGGGCGCCGCCATCTTGGGGCCCCGACTCCACGTGCGGCCAACGGGCGCTGCCATTTTGGATCAATACAGAGAACCCCACCAGCGACTCCTCCACAAGCGAAGATGACCCAGACCTCCTGCCATGACTCGCTGCAGTGACTCTCAACCAGTCACGACAACGCACGCTCTCCACGGCTACGACACAGATCCTTCTCAATGGACATGAAACGAGCTGCCTACTAGACTCCGGGAGCACAGAGAGTTTTGTCCACCCCGATACGGTAAGGCTCCCCATTCACCCAGTCAAGCATAAGATAGCTCTAGCGTCAGGTTCGCACTCCGTCCACATCACCGGGTGCTGCGTAGCGGACCTCACGGTCCAGGGGAGAGTTTTATAAAATTACAAACTCCTCGTCCTCTCCCACCTCTGCGCACCGGCACTCTTAGGACTGGATTTCCAGTGCAACCTGCAGAGCTTGACCTTTAAATTCAGCGGCCCTATTCTACCCCTTACTGTCTGCAGCCTCGCGTCCCTCAAAGTGGACCCCCCTTCTTTGCTTGCGAACCTCACCCCGGATTACAAACCCGTCGCCACGAGGAGCAGACGATACAGTGCCCAGGACCGGACCTTCATCAGGTCCGAGGTCCAGAGACTACTAAAGGAAGGAGTCATCGTGGCCAGCAACAGTCCCTGGCGAGCCCAAGTGCTGGTAGTTCGGACTGGGGAGAAAAACCGAATGGTCATTGACTACAGTCAGACCATCAACAGGTTTACGCAGCTGGACGCATATCCTCTCCCCCGTATTTCTGACCTGATTAACAGGATCGCGAAGTACAAAGTCTTCTCCACGGAGGACCTTAAGTCCGCCTATCACCAGCATCCCATCCGCGCGGGTGACAGCAAGTACACCGCGTTCGAGGCAGATGGGCGCCTCTATCACTTTCTAAGGGTTCCATTCGGTGTCACAAATGGGGTCTCGGTCTTCCAACGGGAGATGGACCGAATGGTTGACCAATACATTTTACGGGCGACCTTCCCGTATCTTGATAACGTCACCATCTGCGTCCACGACCAGTAGGACCATGACATCAACCTCCAAAAATTCCTCCGTACCGCAAAACTCCTTAACCTCACATATAATAAGGATAAGTGCGTGTTTCACACCGACCGTGTAGCCATCGTCGGCTACGTAGTGCGTAACTGAGTGATAGGCCCCGATCCCGAATGCATGCGCCCCCAGATGGAACTCCCTCTCCCCAACTCCCTCAAATCCCTTAAAAGCTGTCTGGGGTTCTTCTTTTATTACGCCCAGTGGGTCCCGAACTACGCCGACAAAGCCCGCCCCCTCATCCAATCCAACACTTTTCCACTGTCGACGGAGACCCGCCAGGCCTTTAGCCGCATCAAAGCTGATATCGCAAAGGACATGATGCGTGCTATCGAGTCCCTCCCATTCCAGGTCGAGAGCGATGCGTCTGACGTAGCTCTGGTGGCCACCCTCAACCAAGCAGGCAGACCCGTGGCCTTCTTCTCTCGGACCCTCCACGCTTCCGAACTCCGCCATTCCTCGGTGGAAAAGGAGGCACAGGCCATAGTTGAAGCTGTGCGATACTGGAGGCACTATCTGGCCGGCAGGATGTTCACCCTCCTCACAGAACAGCGGTCAGTGGCCTTCATGTTTGACAATGCACAGAGGGGCAAGATCAAGAACGACAAGATCAGGCGGTGGCGGATCGAGTTGTCCACGTACAACTACGATATCTTGTATCGTCCTGGGAAGCTCAACGAGCCTCCTGATGCCCTGCCCCGCCCCGCGTTACCTGCCCAAGCGCGCAGATTGACTGCCTCCGCACCCTCTACGCGGACCTCTGCCATCCAGGGGTAGCCCGCTTCTATCACTTTATCAAGACCCGCAATCTGCCCTACTCCATTGAGGAGGCCAGGACCGTGACCAGGGATTGTCACATTTGCGCAGAGTGCAAACCGCACTTCTACCGCCCTGAGCAAGCGCATCTGGTAAAGGCATCCCGTCCTTTCGTACGTCTTAGTATGGAATTCAAGGGTCCCCTCCCCTCCAACAACCACAACACCTACTTCTTAAGTGTGATTGACGAGTACTCCCGCTTCCCTTTCGCCATCCCCTGCCCCGACATGACCATGACAACTGTCATCAAGGCCCTCCTCTCCATTTTCCCCCTGTTCGGTTACCCCGCGTACATCCACAGCGACCGGGGGTCCTCCTTTATGAGTGAAGAGCTGCGTCAATTCCTGCTCAGCAGGGGCATCGCCTCTAGCAGGACGACCAGTTATAACCCTCGGGTTAACGGGCAGGTCGAGCGGGAGAATGGCACAGCCTGGAAGACCGTCCTACTGGCCCTGCGGTCCAGAGATCTCCCTATCTCCCACTGGCAAGAGGTCATCCCCGACGCCCTCCATTCAATTCGGTCTCTCCTCTGCACTGCCACAAACCAAACGCCTCATGATCGTCTTCTTGTTTTCCCGAGGAGGTTGTCCTCCGGATCTCCAATCCCAACTTGGCTGGCCATACCCAGGCCCATCTTGCTCCGGAAGCACGTGCGGGTGCACAGGTCCGACCCGTTGGTGGAACGAGTCCAGTTACTCCACGCTAACCCGCAGTACGTGTGCATGGAGTATCCCGACAGTCGGCAGGACAAAGTCTCCCTTCGAGACTTGGCACCCGCCAGGTGTGGCCAGCCAACCCCCCACATCGATACCCTCCACCCAGTCCCACCCCCCCCCCAGTGCCCCCGCAACCCAGCGCATAGGAAACCCACAAACACCCCCCCCCCCCCAGGCCAGAGCTTCGCTAGCACCGACCAGGGGTACGGACACAGGATCACGACCGCCGCTCCCGGAGTCAAGGACAGCAAGCGGCCCAACGACACCGGCACCGTTGCGACGGACCAGCAGAACATCGAAGGCGCCCGACAGACTGATCGCATCAATCTGATGTTCCACTGGACATTTACCAAACTCTTTGTGTCATTCAGAGTTCCAATGTACAAGTTGCACATGTTTTTCGTTTTTTTTTCTAATTATGTACTGTTCATTGCCATTCTTGTATCTGCACAGTCATCGTGAGCCAGTGGGCAGCCGCCATTTACCTCGGTACACCTCGTTCTTTCTAGTCATACCACCAGTCAAACAGCCCCCCCCTTCTTACTCCTGCCCCCCCCGGCTTCTTTCTCCACAAGGGGTGAAAGTGGTGGTATAACTAGGAGGTTTACGGTACCTATCTGCCATTGGTGCAGAGCACTCGCTGCCCATTGGCTCAGGTCGGTCATGTGCCTCTCTGCTGATTGGTTGAGGCTAGTCATGTGACTGCTCACCCATTGGCCGAGAGGCAAGTAGTCCCGCCTACGAGGCGGGGTATAAGAACCCGTAGGACCCAGCAGTTGGCCTTTCTCTGTAAGTCGACTGCCGGGCACACAACTAGTTGATTAAAGCCTGATATATGGAACTTCTTCACGACTCGAGTCCAATTGATGGTACATCACCACTTGATGGCTGACCTCTGCCATGGGAAGAGAACGAATGCTGCAATTCTCTAAGTGCTAATCATCTGCATTTACGTACACAGCCGTGCGGAGCACAATGCGCTGCATGGCTCAGCATGACGACTGTTTCCTTTCCTGATATCTAATCTGGCCCCCAGGGCATTCAGCTTTCTCATACAATCTTGGTCCTCCCAAGATATTATCCTGGTTGCGATTCTTGAAGCAAAATTGTTCCAAGAATTGACCCAAATTAGATGGGGGAGAAAAAAAGTTAGAATTGAAAATTTATAAATTACTGCTGGTGGCAATGATTAACACGCTTGCACAGTTCTTTGCTTCACTATTGTAACAGCCGTTAAGTTTGAAATGAGAATTTTAAGTACAGTAACATCACTGAGATAATTGCCATCTTCGGGTTTGTTAACGCAGATTGATTTTTTATAAAAGGCGATGTACACACAGTGTAAAATGTGTCTGACAGCAGGGTGATTAAATGTTTGATTTTACATTCCAGTCAATGCTCGTATCACTGAATCATCTCCTTCACATTATCAAGTGGTTACTCTAATAATTAATTCTGTGCAACTCATTAGCCAAGATTTTCCTAATCTGTTTTATTTTAATAGTGCGATTATTGCAATGGATCACCCTTTCTTCACACAATTTGAATGTTTGTTTGTATTTATGACTACACATATACACATACAAGCATGTGCACACACACGAACACCTTTGCACACCCATGCACATACACACGTATACATGCACATACACACACACTCACAACACCCACGCACGCACACACTCAACACCCACGCACACACACTTATTAAAAATAAATTTAAAATACTCATTTCATTCCAATTAAGGGGCAATTTAGCGTGGTCAATCCACCTACCATGTATTCCTTTGGGCTGTGGAGGTGAACCTACGCTCGCACAGACATACACTTAGAGAAAGATACATAGATTGTGTCAAGTAGTGGATGAAATGATTCGTGCTCTCTGGCCTTTCTACACCATTGATGACATCTGTGGTCACATGACTACAGTAAGCCAATGGCCACAATGCACAAAAGCACTTCTCCAAACATCCCCCTTTTCACATATGAAAAAAGCAACTGGCAAACAATATTATTTGCAGTTGCCGGTAGCCAGGCACAATGAAATCCATCAGCCATGTACTGAAAACTGGTCGTGCTGGACTGACAGAGGGCGGAATAATTCCGTTTCCGCACTGAGTGCTGGCTGAAGCATTGAAAACCGCCATCAGACTCACTGCCGTTTCTTGCCACATTGTGCAACACTGTGCGATAAAGAGAATGGAGACGTGGCTCATGCCACCGTGCTGGCGGGCGGCACTGGGAAATGCTGGCAACATCGGAAATCCTGAAATTGCTGATAACAAAAAACAGTCTCCTATGGAGACTGACCTGGAAAAAACTCTTCCCCCCCATGGACACGGAGTACCACCACCACAGAACGGGGACCCTCTCCTCCCCCATGGAATGCCAGGAAATGCCGGGGTGAATTGTCAGGGTGCAGTGCCAGGGTGCTGGGGTAGTGCCAAGGGGTGGTGTTCGGGGCAGTGCCAGGGTACTGTCTGACCATGTCACCCCTCCCCTGAGGGCTATAGTTGCCTTTAGTATCCGAAAACGAGACCTTGCCGGTGAGATTCTCATTTTTTAGCTCTCGTGAGATTTTTCACCCAGGTTACCATTTATGCTAGCGGTGAACATGGGTGCAAATATCCCCCATTAGCCTTATTGTGTTCAGGTCCTCCAATGGTGCCTGTATGGGTTGTTATTAGCCATTCGTCTGGTGTCTGCTTGCTCTTGGGGAGTGTTGCCTCTCCAGCGAATGTCGCTGCCTTGTGAGTATTGTTCCTATGCTAATTATTGCTGCTAATCTGTAGACTTTGTTCGGGAATGTTTGACCTCTGATACTGACAGTCGGACAGTTCCTTGTGCAGTTGATGAATTCACATTTTTGTCACCAGCTGTCTGCCGTGAAAGAGCTGCTTCATCAGTTCTATGTCATCAGTCTGCAGTTATGACGATATTTCTGTTCCTTAATTTTCACCTTGTATGATCGAAGTCCAGACAGCTCCAAGTAGCCAAGTGGGCGGACTACTGCTGAGAGCAATGACTTGTGGCACTCTGGCTGTTCTACAATTCTAAGTTCTTTCAACAATTTGACAGCTTTATCAAAGTGAAACTTGTTTTTTGTCACTTCACTTCGATTTTGCCACTCACTCCTGTTACTACTTGCAGCTGCTGCAGTTTTTAAGCTATTGGGAGAGTGGTTTGTGTGCAGTGTGACATTTGTCACGGATCTGGACTACTTGCCATGCCTTCAGTAGGTGTGTTTCTCCAATCTAGGATTGTCTTGTACCCTTCCACTCAATTCTTTGATGATTCCTTTGGCATCATCAAAAAGTTGGGAGCAATACATCCAGAGACCTTTTTATTCAGCACCCCCCTGCACTTACTATATACCACTAGGGCTTCTGCTGTTTGAGCCCTTGATATCTGGCAAAAGACTCCATTGTTATCCTTATCCAACCCTGGACATCCTTATATCCCAGACTACAGCAGGATACAGACTAGAACTGGATACAAACTAGAACTGGACACAGACTCGAGCAGGGCACAGGCTGGAACAGCATGCAGTCTAGAATGGGACACAGACTAGAGCAGAGTACAGACTAGAACAGGATATAGATTGGAGCAGGACACAGATGAGAACTAGATCTGGACAGAGACAAAAACTTTATAAAGTCGAGAATGGAACACAGACTAGAACAGGATACAGACTTGAGCAGGACACAGACTAGAATTGCGTACAGACTAGAACACGATACAGACTGGAACAAGACGCAGACTAGAATTGGGCACAGACTAGAACACGATACAGACTGGAACAAGACGCAGACTAGAATTGGGCACAGACTAGAACAGGATACAGACTGGACCAGGACGCAGACTATAACAGGATATAGACTAGAACAGAATACTGACTAGAACAGGACACAGATTAGAACTGAACACAGTCTAGAACTGGACACCGACTAGAACTGGACACCGACTAGAACTGGACACCGACTAGAACTGGACACCGACTAGAACTGGTTACAGATGGTAGTATGTTACAGACTAGAACAGGGTACAGACTAGTTCACGATATAGACTGGAGTGAGATGCAGACTAGAGCAGGACACAGACTAGAACTGGGCACTGACTAGAAGTGGGCACTGACTAGAGCTGGGCACTGACTAGAGCTGGGCACTGACTAGAACTGGCACAGACTGGAACAAGATACAGACTAGAACATGATGCAGACTGGAGCAGGACACGGACTAGAACTGGACACGTACTAGAACAGGACACCGACTAGAACTGGGCACAAACTAGAGCAGGATGCAGACTAGAACAGGGTACAGATGTTACTAGGTTACAGACAAGAACAGGATACAGACCAGAACAGGATACAGTCTAGAGCAGGACACAGATGAGAACTGGATACAGATTAGATCTTGACACAGACTAAAACATCATGCAGTCAAGAACGGGACATAGCCAAGAACAGGATGCAGACGAGGGCAGGGCACAGACTAGAACAGGATACAGACGAGAACAGGGTACAAAATGAAACAAGATGCAGACTAGAAAAGGATATAGTCTAGAACAGGGTTCAGATTAGAACCGGATACAGGCGAGAACAGGATGCAGACTAGAGCAGGACATAGATTAGAACTGGACACAGGCTAAAACTAGAAACAGATTAGAACTGGACACCGACTGGGATTGGACACCGACGAACTGGGTAAAGATTAGAGTAGAAAATAGCCTTGAAAATGATATGGAGTAGAACATGTTATAGACTACACCAGGATACAGTCTAGAATATGGAGCGGGATTCTCTAATCCCGCGGCAGAGTGTCCACGGCTTTGTAAACGCCGTCGCGTTTTACGATGGCGTGAATGGGCCGACCCCATGCCTAATATTGGCCCCTACAGGGGGCCAGCACGGCACTGGAGCAGTTAACGCCGCCAGCTACTGATCTCGGCGCAAACTGGGTGCCACGGGATCCACGCATGCGCAGTGGCGTCAGCGCCAACGTGCCCATGCGCAGTGGATTCCTTTAACGCGCCGGCCCCTGGCGCAGGGCTACAGGGGCCGGCGTGTAGGAAAGGAGGCCCCCAGCCAGAGAGGCCGGTTCACCGATTGGTGGGCCCCGATCATGGGCCCGGGGTCGGACACCCCCTTCCCCCCACAAACCGTCCCACCACTCCCACCAGAGGGAAATGCTGGGATCCCGGGGTGGGAGATGTGTCTGGATGCCTTTCCCTCTGCATTCTGACCAGGCAATATTCGTGGGTTTAGGCAGATTGCAATATACTCACCAAAGCCCTGCTCTCAGCCAGAGGACGGACGGGACTCCCTCTCTCTGTCTCTCTCTCTCTGTCTGTCCCCACAATCTCCCTCTCTCTCTCTCTCTCTCAAACAAAGACAAGGCAGCTGGGAGGAAGGGGAGCCTTGAGGAAGATCTGCTGATGCCCCATCCAATGGATGCCCGGGGCCAACGCACCGTCGCCCCCCCCCTCTGCACGCCGCTGCCCCCTACCCCTACCCCCCTACCTCTACCCCTACCCCCTACCCCCCAACCCCTACACTCCTACCCCCATCCCCCCTACCACTACCCCCACCCCTACCCCCCCACCCCTACCCCTATCCCCCCCACCACCTCTACCCCCACCCCCCCCACCTCTACCCCCACCTACCCCCCCCCCCCCCCCGCACTCGATGTAGCTAACTGAACGACGTCAACCATCATCAATGGTTGGCGCGGCCCACCCGGGCCGGTGAATAAAAAAGCTTAATAAAACAATGACATCCCGCCGGCGCCAGCCGTTTTCCGAGGCGGCCGGCGGGATTTGAAGAACGCCGTTTTATGGCGGGTGGGTGAATCTTTAACATGGCGGGAGCGGCAATATCGGCGCCGCTGGCCGATTCTCCGACCCTGCGTGGGGTTGGAGAACTTCGCCCCAGAATTGAAGATATAGATCAGAACAGATTACAGAACAGCACAGAGAAGAATAAGTTCCATTGCTACAGAGTGCTGGCCTTGCGAGGAGTTGTCTTATCTCTGCACATGGATTTGTGGGACTTATATTTTACTTGAGGCTGACATTTTGCAATTAAGTTACATTGCAATGCTAAATGTCACACTTGTGGCTGCTTGAGGTGGTCTCACTTGGCTGCACTGTGGTTTCACAAGTTAAGTGAGAGAAAGTCAAAGCACTTAATTAGCTTAACCTCACGTCTGCTCTGGAGGACTTGGGATAAACTGAAATACTTTCGCCATTATTTTTATGGCCTGACTCATTTTTTTCAGGCTACTTCCAACTGTGAAGCCGACCTCTTGCACTTTTCTGAGCTTCTGATTGCAGGATCCAGGCCTCAGGGCTACACCTTGACAGTCTTGCTTTGAAACCTAACTGCCTAAGTTATTGCTTTGCCGCATTTATGGGCTGTGATGCTGGCTTGTTCTCTGGTAATGGCACATTAGTAGATGACATATTTCATTAGAATGTCAAGGCCTTGGAGAGGGTGCAGTGGAGATTCACTTCAATAATAATAGGAGTAATAGTTAGGTGGAGAGATGAGTTTTGCTGGGGTTTCTGTCTCTCGGGCAGAGAAGCCTGGGGGGAGGGGGGGGGGGGAGATTTAATTGAGGTAGCAAAATTATAAAGTGTGGAGCAGCTTTGGCAAAAGTGCTCGCACTGTCAATAGGGTTAGTAAGCAGAGGACTCAGGATAATTGCCCAAAGAACCAGGTGGAAGATGAGATTTTGGGCGAGATTCTCCACCCTGCCGTACCAGTTTTCTGGTGCAGCGCTCCGCCGCCGGCGGGGGCGAGATTCTCCGTTCTGCCAGCAGCCCCACGCTGTCTGGCGAAATATGCATGGGTGCATTGACGGTGCAACGGAGAATCCAGCCCTTTGTTTTTTAACGCAGCAAGTTACAATCTTCAATTTATTTTTATTTATCTCATGAATTCACTAATTGCTCTTGAACGGAGAGTCAACCAAATTATTGTGAATCTGGAGTCATATGTAGGCCAGACCAGGTGAGGACGGCAGATTTCCTTCACTAAGTTTAGCTGGTTTAGCACACTCAGCTAAATCGCTGGCTTTTAAAGCAGACCAAGCAGGCCAGCAGCACGGTTCGATTCCCGTACCAGCCTCCCCGGACAGGCGCCGGAATGTGGCGACTAGGGGCTTTTCACAGTAACTTCATTGAAGCCTACTCGTGACAATAAGCGATTTTCATTTTTCATAAAGGACATTAGTGAACCAGATGGATTTTTACAAAAATCAACAAGAGTTTTATGGTCACCTTTAGACTTGAAATTCCAGATTTTTTTTTTTAATTCACATTTTTCCACCTATCATGGTGGGAATCAAACCCAGGTTTCCAGATCATTACCCGGGGTCTTTGGATTACTAGTCCAGGGACAATACCATTACGCCACCCAATGCCCCTCCATGGATCCGCCAATTGAAAGGATGGTGGAAGCAGATTCAACAGTAACTTTCAAAAAGGATCCAAATAAAAGTGGGAAAAGAACAAAAAATAACGTAGAGCTATGGGGAAAGACCAGGAAAGTGTCACTAGCTGGAAAATTATTTCAAAGCGTTGGCATTGGTGTGATGGCAGAGTCATCTCCTCGTGTGCTCATTGAGTCTATGTTCTATTTCCTGCTTCGAGTGTTCGGTCCAAGAGTTTACATTCTAACATTCTCAAAATGAAGATGTGTCATCCTGATTAATTGACCTGACGTAAGGTAATTGGGCTTCTGTACCAGTTGTGGTTTCCACAGCCTGTTCATCATCTGAGTTCAATATGCGCATTCATTGCCTGCCACCCGCCAATTTGTCTTTAAACCTGCCAGAATTCCCTTCAAAACACAACATCTAAACATATCACAATCACAACATCAGTTCCCCGGATAACAAAATGATCCAGGATACCAAACTGTGACAGCAAGAAAACCATTGAATATATATCTTGGATGTGACTTGACGATTTAATTTTGAACTGTACCTCGCAAGTCATTCGACTCAGATTACGTGACTCAAGTTGAAATCTTGCGTGAACTTTAATATGACAGCTGGAATTTGGCTTTAATTCTCAATACCATTGTAACTGAGTAATGTCTTTGTTAGAGTTGCGAATTCAATTTTGCGTACAGAACAAAATGCCAATATTTATTAATGAACCAATCATGGCAATAACAAACTGCTCAGCAAGTGTGTCATATCTTTATTCTCTGCAGTTGTTACAATTAATCATGAACAACATTTCTCGGAAGTTTAAGACTGACAGAGCTAAAATCCCCATTCGTCAGCCGCACCTAGGGGTAGATTGATACCACCTGAATGGTAATCGGAGCAGGGTGGGTGGCATATCTATTTTAGAACAAACCCAATTTTCATTCCAATAATAATTGCCCTCTATTGCCTCTTGCCCTGTATCCCTGACATGGGACATCTTTGGTGTGCACCAGCTGGTATCAAAGCTGTTAATTCACACTTATGGTGAGTGTTTTTAAGTGTCATGTGACCCTATAGATGTAAGAATGCATCGACACATTACAATCTTATATGGAATTTGATATTTGCAGATATGTAAATGTGGAAGTGGTAAGATTGGGTTTACTTACTCTCTGTCAATCACTAGGCAGGTCACTGCTTCAGCTGCGATGACATTGGCTGTCCTCACATCCTCTCTGTGAAAGGAAACAGAAGTAGAGTATAAACTACGGCTCTAGACTTTGTTTAGACTCGTTGGAACCAAGGACAATTTTGGATAACTTTGAATTTCTACAGCAGCAGGACACCTGCTGGATACTGGATCTGTCATATATTACTCAAGCTGTGATACAGAAAGAATATCAGGCAAGAGTATCACTAGTAGCCAGAGGGAGGGCATCATTAGAGTGTCTGCTGAATAGCTCAGAATGAGTCACAATAATCCTTTACCACAAAGATGATGCACTGTCAACATTCACTTCAGCAAGCTGTAGTGAATAACCTGGAGCCATTCATCTCCTTAAACTAACACGGGGCCATATACCTTCCCAATGGAAACCAGGCAAGCATTAAAACTTAACCTTGGAACCTATTCCAGGCTCGGGCCACCAGAGGACGCCAAAGTCAAATCAAATAACAGGGTATAGCAGTCAGCAGGCTGCCTGCACCGCTGCTGTGGTGTCAGGACTGGACCTAGAAGTAGTGATAGGGTATGAAAGATGAATAAGTTTTGAATGCATAATGGTGACATGGGCATTTATAAATTGTATATAATCTTCACTATTATAAATATATTTTGCATTTGTCCCTCTGCAAGTCTCAAGTTTTCAAAGACTAATCAATGTGATGCAAGGTCCCAAACGTTCATTCAAGGATTCAAATCTTTTTAAAAAATTCTTTCATGGCTAGGATTGCCCTTGATAAGGTCATGGTGAGCTGCCTTCTTGAACAGCCACAGTCTCTGAGGTGTAGGAACACCCACAGTGCTGTTAGAGAGGGGGTTCCAGAATTTTACCCAGTGACAGTGAAGGAACCAGCGATATATTTGCAAGCCAGGATGGTGTGTGACCTGGAGGGGAACTTCCAGATGAATAGGTTCCCAGGTAACTGCTGCCCTTTTCCTTCTAGGTGGTAGAGACTGCGGGTTGATAGGTGCTGCTGAAGGAGTCTTGGTGAGTTCTTGCAGTGCATCTTGTAGATGGTGCACACAGTTGCCAGTGTTGGGGAGGAGGTGGATAAGGTGCCAAACAAGCGATCTGCTTTCCCTGGATGGTGTTGAGCTTCTTGAGTGTTGTTGGAGCTGTACTTATCCAGGCGAGTGGAGAGTATTTCATCATACTCTTGTGCTTTTTAGATTGCGGGCAGGCTTTGGGGTGTCATGAGATGAGTTACTCTCCGCAAAATGTCTAGTCTCTGACTTTCTCTTGCAGCACAGCATTTATATGGCTGGTCCAGTTCAGTGCCTGCTCAATAGTAATTCCCAGGATGTTGATTGTGAGGGATTCAGCAATGGTAATACAATTGGATATCAAGGGAGATGGTTTGATTCTCTCTTGTTGGAGATGGTGTCATGTGAGTGTCCCTTCAAGAAAGATTTTGTCTTACCACTGGCTTGGAGCACGGCTTCAGTGATGTCATTTGTGGGTGGAGCTGGGCTGTGGCTGTCAGGTAAGAGGGGATTTAGTATTTTGGTTTCCTTTTCAGATTGTTGGTTTGGAGTGTAGACGAGAAACACTGTTCTCCTGTTTTCTTTGTCTTTATTTTAAAGCTGTTCCAGTGAACTGAAAGCACATTGGGTGTGGCAAACTGCCTTGGTAACTTAAAGGATAGAGTTGCTTTCTGGAAGGAGTTTTGAATCTGCTGATTGGAGGCCGGATCTTAGGGAAAGGACCAGTCTCATTCAAATGAGATGACAGTGTGCTGACAACGCCCTTGAAAGGGGTTTTGGTTTATTGGATTTTGCATTGAATTGGAACAGCTACAAAGGGGGATTCATTAAGAGTTATTGTCATAATATCCACTCATGTATATAATGAGGTGCAGACAGGCAGTGATTGACACACAGGATGACCAGTAAGCACACAACACAGTGCAGCCAATTACCAGACAGGACACTACCACTATAAAGCCAGAGGGCACTAGGTTTCCCGCTCTCTCTGGACCCAGCCACTGAGACAGAGTCCACGAGCTAGCAAGTGCAAACACCATGCGGAAGCTAGTAAGTTGTGGTCAGGCTACCACTAGCTTTCCAGTAAGTTCAGTATAGTGTCGACACACAGCTGAATATGTTTATCAGTTCTATCGTTGAATAAAACAGTTAGATCTTCTCCAGTGTTAGACGTCTGTTTCTAGCTTCCCTGTATTGAGTGCAGTCCACATCGAATCAACCTGCCTAACACATCATGGTATCAGAGTGGTACTGATCTTGACAGACCTACCTCAAGTCAATCAGCATTGGCCAGCAAGCAGCCATCCGGTGAAATGGAAAACATCCAGCCTCCTCCGCAGCTCTGCATCTCCGGCAAAATCGGCACCAATTGGAAGATCTTCAAGCAAAACTTCCTCTTGTACATCATGGCCTCCGACCTCGAAGCTGCATCGGAAGCCAGGAAGATTGTGCTATTTCTCTCCACCGCGGGGAACCACGCCATCCACATCTACAACTCCCTTACATTCGCTGAAGGCGAAGACAAAACAAAATTCAAAACAGTCCTGTTGAAGTTCGACAGCCACTGAAATGTTGAGGTGAATGAGAGCTTTGACTGGTACATTTTCCAGCAGAGGCTTCAGGGTAAGGATGAACCTTTTCAGTCCTTCTTGACCCATCTCCACCTCCTAGCGCAGTCATGTAACTATGATGCGATGGCTGATTCCATGATCCAGGATCAGATCGTTTTTGGGGTCCACTCCGACTCCCTTCGGCAGCAGCTCCTGAAAGTCAAACAGTTGACCCTCCTTGTCGCTATCGAGACGTGCATTTTCCATGAGCATGCTAAGACTCGTTACTCCCACATCAAGGCAGCAGAGACTGCAAAGCTGGCCTCCCATGAGGCGGAACAGGTGCAGGCCATTGCACAGAGGCAGGGCCTGTGCATCGAGGAGAGTGGCCGTTTTGCGCGCTTTTCCCAGGTCCCTATGCATGCGCGCCACGACCGAGTGAACGGCGAGACCGGCAACCCGACTGAGCAGGTGCGTACGTCGACCGACCGCACTGCGCATGCGCAATGGCGCATGGAACGCACTGACGTCGTCGTCATGACTTGTCCGAATTGTGGCTCCGCCCACTTAAAGTGGCAATGTCCGGCAAAAGGACACCGGTATCTGCAGTATGGCAAGCTTGGCCACTACGCAGCCCTTTGCAGATCTGCTCAACCGCTCAGCAGCCAGCGGTCCCAGCTGCGGGGAAGAAGTGTCTGCTCAATACAACAAGGTATGCCAGATTCCAATCTCGACAGCCCAACAGACCCTGATGCTGAGTGCCTCAAGTCCCCATACCGGGTGGGCATCATAACTACACATGCGCTGCCTTCCACCACAACAGCGAAACGCCTCTCGATCCTCAGTGTGGATCCCGACGACGAGTAGTGTGCTGTCCTCACAGTTAACAAGGCTTGCATCTGATTTAAACTGGACACCGGCGTATCGGCGAACTTCATCTCAAAATCCGACCAAGCATTCTTCCGCTGGCCTGCCAGCTCCTTGACTACCATGGCAATGTCATAGCTGCCAGTGGCTCGTGTCAACTAGGGGTATCCAATAAGGCAATCAAGGCAACACTGTGGTTTGAAATCGTCGGGCCTGACAAAGCATCCCTGCTTGGTGCTCGAGCCTGCAAGCTCCTGAACCTGGTTCAGCGCGTCCACACCATGTCATCATCACCGGAGACGGCCTCGCCTGATGGAAACTTGCAAGCCGACATAGATGACATTATCACGCAGTACCACAGCGTATTCGATGGAATGGCCACGTTCCCATACCGATATAAAATCCTTCTCAAGTCGAACGCCACCCCTGTAATTCATGCACCACGCTGGGTGCCGGCACCCCTCAAGGATCGTCTGAAGAAGCAATTACAGGACCTCCAAGACCAGGGCATCATATCGAAGGTCACAGAGCCAACAGACTGGGTCAGCTCCGTAACTGCGTAAGAAGCTGTCAGGGGAGCTTCACCTTTGCATTGACCCTAAGGATCTAAACCACAACATCATGTGGGAGCATTACCCGATACCAAAACGTAAAAAGTTGATCAGTGAGATGGCTCATGCCAAATTCTTTACTAAGCTGGACGCCTCCAGGGATTTTTGGCAAATACAGCTGGATGCGACCAGTCGCAAGCTGTGCATGTTCAACACCCCTTTCGGTCACTACTGCTACAACCAGATGCCTTTTGGTATCTTATCTGCCTCCGAAGTATTTCACCGCATCAGGGAGCAGATGATGGAGGGCATCGAGGGGGTGCGAGTATACGTTGACGATGTAATTATCTGGTCCACAACACCCCAGGAACACATCGTTCGCCTCAAGAAGGTATCCCAGAGAATTCATGGACATGGTCTCCAGCTCAACAAGGCCAAGTCCTCATTTGGTCAATCGGATATTAAGTTCCTAGGTGACCACATCTCGCAGCAGGTCGTGCGGCCAGATGCCGACAGGGTCTCAGTGATCAACGCCATGAAGACCCCAGAGGACAAGAAGGCGGTCCTCCGCTTCCTCGGGATGGTCAACTTCCTCGGGAAATTCATTCCCAATATGGCATCCCACACCACGGCCCTCCGCCATCTCGTCAAGAAGTCGATGGAATTCCAGTGGCTGCCCACATATGAAGAGGAATGGCGTGAGCTGAAAGCAAAGCTCACCACAGCCCTGGTTCTAACGTTCTTCGACCCAACCAAGAAAATCAAGATATCAACTGATGCAAGACAGGACGGCATTGGGGCGGTGCTCCTTCAGCGAGATGACTCCTCGTCCTGGGCTCCAGTGGCGTATGCCCCTAGGGCCATGATGCACACTTAGCAATGGTACGCTCAGATTGAGAAGGAGTGTCTGGGCCTCCTGACAGGGATAGTCAAGTTTCACGACTACGTTTATGGCCTCCCAAAATTCACGGTAGAAACGGACCACAGGCCTCTTGTCCACATAATCCAGAAGGATTTAAATGACATGACACCTCAGTTACAGCGGATCCTTCTTAAGCTACGCCGCCACGACTTCGAACTTGTCTACACGCCAGGCAAAGAGCTGATCATTACAGATGCCCTATCTAGGTTTATTACCACACCTTGTGAACAAAGTGACTTCATCTGCCACATAGAAGCACAAGTGCAGTTGTGTGCCACCAACCTTCCGGCCTCTGATGAACGGAGGGTCAATTTCATGAGGAGACGGACAAGGATCCTCTGCTGCAGTGTGTGATGCAGCACCTTACCCATGGCTGGCAGAAGGGACAATGTCCCCAGTTCTGTAACGTAAAAGACGAGCTGACGGTTGTGGAGGGAATCCTTCTGAAACTTGACAGGATCGTAATTCCTCAGAGCATGCGGGCTATGGTGTTGTGCCAATTCCATGAGGGTCACCTTGGTGTCGAGAAATGCCGACGCAGAGCTCGGGAGGCGGCCTATTGGCCGGGCATCAGCCAAGACTTTGCTGACACAGTCCTCAACTGCCCCACCTGTCAGAAGTTTCAACCAGTTCAACCCAAGGAAACGCTGCAACAGCACGAGATTGTGACCTCTCCGTGGTCCAAAGTAGGTGTAAACCTTTTCCACGCCAAGGGGCGTGACTACGTACTCCTGTTCGCCTACTTCTCCAGTTACCCAGAAGTGGTGAAACTGTCCAACCTCACGTTGAAGGCGGTAATCAAAGCCTACAAAGAAACTTTCGCCAGGCATGGGATACCGCTCACGGTAACGAGCGACAACGATCCTTGCTTTTGCACCCAGGAATGGTCTGATTTTGCACAGTCCTACAACTTCCGTCATGTAACCTCCAGTCCCCACTACCCGCAGTCAAAGGGGAAGGCCGAGAAAGGGGCCCATATTGTAAAGCGGTTGCTGTGAAAAGCTGCAGACTCAGCCTCCGACTTCAACCTGGCGCTGCTGGCATACAGGGCAACCCCACTGTCCACTGGGTTGTCTCCGGCGCAGATGCTCATGAATCGCACTCTGAGGACCACAGTTCCAGCCATCCATGTTCCAGACCTTGGCCTCACGGTCTTACAGAAAATTCAGCAGTCATGGGCTCAACAGAAGGCCACATACGATGCTCATGCCACGGATCTACCCGAGCTGGCCCCAATTGATCATATTCGTGTCCAGTTGCCTGAGGGCGGCTGGTCAGCCACAGCTGTTGTGATCAAACAAGTGACCCCAAGATCGTTCCTTGTCCGCATGGCTGATGGCTCCCTGCTACGGCGCAACTGCGAAGAGTTCCACGCCCGCTACCTAACCGATGTGCCCCGTCGCCTACGATGCTTCCTCCGGACGAACCCTGCCACAAGGCCACCGATCTACCAGCAATTCTGCTTGTCCCCACGACCACCCCGATGGCAGCGATCCCGCCTATCCACGTGCAGGCGGCTCCTGATCCACCTCTGCGGCGATCGACAAGAATTTGTCGTCCACCGCAAAGACTGAATCTATAGACTGAACTTTTGTACATTTTGTGACTTCATCGAATTAACCTCTGTAAATATTGTTTAGTTTGCCATGCATCTGCATTATCGACACCTTCCTATGTATATACGTTCATTTAGACACCTTTTGTATATAGTCAGGCATATGTATATATATATATATACGCACGCACACTTTAGTATTTATTTATCTACAAAAAAGGGGGGAGATGTCATAATATCCACTCATGTATATAATGAGGTGCAGACAGGCAGTGATTGACACACAGGATGACCAGTAAGCACACAACACAGTGCAGCCAATCACCAGACAAGACACTACCACTATAAAGCCAGAGGGCACTTTCTCTGGACCCAGCCGCTGAGACAGTCAGAGTCCACGAGCTAGCGGAAGCTCCATGCGGAAGCTAGTAAGTCTGGTCAGGCTACTACTAGTTTTCCAGTCAGTTCAGTATAGTGTCGACCCACAGCTGAATATGTTTATCAGTTCTATCATTGAATAAAACAGTTAGATCTTCTCCAATGTTCGACGTCTGTTTCTAGCTTCCCTGCATCGAGTGCAGTCCAATCGAACCAGCCTGCCTAACACATCAGTTAAATGTATAGATTACTGTAGCTGTTGTGTCTTTTTTCATGTTTGTAATTGATATCAAATTCTTGATAAGCATTTTATCTGTAAACTATATTCTTATAATAAACTTTGTTTTGATAAAAGCGTCTCGGAAATCTGATGAATCACACCTAAAGTGAAGGCTCTTGTTTTTTTTTTTTTATTTTTTTTTTTATTTTTTTTAAATTTAGAATATCCAATTCATTTTTTCCAATTAAGGGGCAATTTAGCATGGCCAATCCACCTACCCTGCACATCTTTGGGTTGTGGGGGTGAAACCCACGCAGACACGGGGAGAATGTGCAAACTCCTCACAGACAGTGACCCAGGGCCGGGATTCGAACCCGGGTCCTCAAGCCGTAGGCAGCAATGCTAACCACTGTGCCACCGTGCCGCCCAAGTGAAGGCTCTTGTGCTCATCCTGGTCAAATTCAACATTAAAGTTAGAAGTCAGGTGAGCTTCATAATAAACTTTGGAGTTTCTAAGCCCTGGCCTATTGCAATGATCAGAACCTGGCGCTTGTGTGTGGCACGGATGTCATTTGCCACTTATCAGTCTAAGCCTGTATGTTGTCCAGAACTTGCTGCATTTGGACATGGACTACTTCAGTGTCTTGAGTAGTCATGAATGGTGCTAAATATTATGCAATCATCAGAGAACATCTCCACTTCTGACCTTATCATAAAGGGAAGGTCATTGAAGGAGCAGCTGAAGATGGCTGTGTCCAGAACACAACCCTGAGGAACTCCAGCAGTGATGTCGTGGGACTTAGATGTTTGACCGCCACCAACCACAGCCTTTGTGTCAGAGGAGTGTTTTCCCCATGATTCCCATTAACTTCAGTTTTGCAGAGACTGCTCAATGCCACACTCGGTTAAATACTGTCTTGATGTTAAAGGCAGTCACTATCACCTCACCTTTTGTCCATGTTTGAACCAAGGCTGTAATGGGGCCAGGAGCTGAGTGACCCTGGCAGAACGCAAACTGTGTCCGTGAGAAAGTTATTGCTGAGTAAGTGTTTTTTGATAGTATTGTTGATGACCCCTTCGATCACTTTGCTGATGATCGAAGTGTAGACTGAATAGGCGGTAAAATGGCCTGGTTGAATTTGTCCTGTTTGTTGTGTATAGGACATACCTGGGCAGTTTTCCACATTGCCGGGTAGGTGCCAGTGTCGTAGCTGTACTGGAACATTTTGGCTAATGGCACAGCTAGTTCTGGAGCACAAGTCTTCAGTACTATTGCTGAAATATTATCAGGGCCCACAGCCTTTGCAGGATCCAGTGCCTTCGACTGTTTCTTGATGTCACATGGAGTGAGTTGTATTGACTGAAGACTGACATTTGTGATGCACGGGGAACTCTGGAGGAGACTGAGATGGATCACCCACTTGACATTTCTGGCTAAAGTTTGTCGTTTCAATCTTGTCTTTTGCACTGGGCTCACCCATCATTGAGAATGGAGAAATTTGGAACCTCCTCCTCCAGAGAGTTGTTTAACAGTCCTCCACCATTCATGACTGGATGCGGCAGGACTGCAGAGCTTAGATCTGATCTGGTGGTTGTGTCATGGCAGAAGCTCCAAGCTTAAGTCCAACACAAGGATTTGTTGTTTGGAAGAAACGTTCACAATGCGGTTCAACGGGCTGATAATCAGCTCGGGAATCCTTCCACCACTGTCCCCACTATTCCCCAAAGGCAAAAAACAGTATGGGTGTGGCGATACGCTAAAAGAAAAAAAGATGGCGGCAGCCACAGGACAATCTCTGATTCCTCCTTATAACTCTTGTCCATGACAGCCTTTCACTACTTCACCCTCCCACCCAGCCCTGTATCTGTCACACCCCTCTCGTTCTTCACCTTCCCCCGGTCCTATATTTATCTCTCCCCTTCCCTCTTGTATATACCCCCCAATCCTACCTCTGTCTTCTCTCTTCCCTCTCACATTTAATTCCCTAACTTCTGTCTCCATTTTACCCCTCCCTTCTCATGTTCAACTCTCCTTCCCCTTGCCGTGCCTCTGCCTCGACCCAGATCCTTTGTGTTTAGCTCCCTTGCGTTTCAGGTTTGGGAAATACATCCTTGCCCATCCATTCAACAGTTTCAGAAATAATCATCGTTACCGATTTGTCATGTAGCTGCATAACTCTGTATTGTGTGTGGGCCGTACAAGACGTTCAATCCAAGGCCTTTATCAAGAGTGTGTACTGCCTTTTGGTAAATCTTTTCTTTAAAGGGTTGCACAAGCACATCAGGATGACTAATGTCATTTTGAATTAGATCATGATCCTCAAACAAAGTAACGTCAACTGCAGACAAAATGACAAGCATCTGTTTTTGGTTGTTTTTTGTTATGGGGTGAGGGCAGGGGACTGCGTGTGAGGGAGGGAGTGGTGGTGGTGGCGGGGGGTGGGGGGTTTGGTGTGTTGCAAATAATTCTGACAGATTTCCCCTCAACAGAGGTGCCATTTTATATTAATGGAAGCTTGCAACTGAGGTCATTTTTTTTTGCCATTATGACACTGAGCAACAATGTCTAGATATTATGTTTCCCATGGTTTCCTATGGTCCCATGCTGGGTCACTCTCTGTGCAGAGTCTGCACGTTCCTCTAGTGTCTGCGTGGGTTTCATCCGGGTGCTCCAGTTTCCTCCCACAGTTCAAAGACGTGCAGGTTAGGTGGATTGACCATGCTAAATTGCCCTCAGTGACCAAAAAGGTTAGATGGGGTTTTTGGGTTCGGGGGATAGGGTGGAAGTGAGGGCTTAAGTGGGTTGTGTGGTGAATGTAATATATAGATGTATATATGTTAATTCACACGGTCTTTGTAAGCGCAGTAGCGCCATCCTACCACTAGGGGGAGTAGCGCTGGGAGCACTCAGGAACTTGTACTGGGCTCCACCCTTGGCTCCGCCAATGACTCCTCCCCCTAGTGCAGCTGTATAAATACCCTTGTCCAGAGTCAGCCTGAGTTCACTACGAGTTCATCAACGGGTAACAGGCTGGCTCTGAAGTAAGTTGATTAAAGCCTAGATTCATATCGGAAACACGTGTCTGGTGAATTGATGGTTCCATCAGGTTGGTGCAGACTCGATGGGCCAAATGGCCTCTTTCTGCACTTTATGTTCTATGTGCTATGAAAGCACAATTTGCAGTCAATGTTTTTTTCTTAGTATACAACAATAAGCAGAATATTTAGAACACAAAATAAGAAACATGATGCAATAATACAGGAAATAATTAAAACTCCATTGTTATAAATAAATTTTAAAATTTCTAAACACATTTACTGTTCCGTTTCCAACACTCGTTACTGATTTAGCATTCAATCTTGTTAATGCCAGATGGCTTTACAATCAAGTGAGGTCTACAGAATGCAAAATATTTTAGTTGAGATCTCGTGAACTTGAATCAATTTTATAAGCTTCTCAAAAATATTTAACCCCTTACATGACTTGGCTTGGGGTTTCTGGATTGAGTTATCGGCATTGTTTAATTCAAAAGTATTTCAGTTCCTTTTGTCGGCAACTGCACTTACATTGAAAAATATATAAATTAAGTTTAAACCTCAAGAGGTACTTCGCTGAAAACAAATCCACTGGGTACAGTTGAGATTGACAGATGCAATTGAAGGAAAATAAAATCACTAACTCAGATATCTCCCCATTTGTTTCTTCATCACTGCATTCTGAGGAAGAGTTCTCGAACTCTGTTTCAGTGTCTGTGTCGTTCATATTTCTCTGGAAATCGTTCCCTTCCGCTATGCTCCACATAAAATCCTCTCAGCTTTTAAACGGCCAACTGCAGTATCCTGTTCATTGGAAAGAGCCTGGCCTCGGTCCAGAGCACCTCCAGGCTCAACAAGCAACAGGACACCAGGAGTTACACTGCTGAGGGAGGCAAGAACTCAATACCACCAGGGACTTTTCGAAAAGTACACTGTCTGTCAGAAATGTCCGTTTGCCGTTCATCGCCGGTAGTCTTTCACTACCCAGGCTGCTGCTTCTATCTATATCAGCAAATGCAAACTCTCGCCACTGCTTTTGTACTATATTGTTTCTCTGTGATGGGATACGTCCAACATAGCTCTTGTAGTCCACTGCACCTGTTTGTTAATACATTTATTTCCAGGACAACTTTGTATCAACTCATCAAACTGCCCTTGACTGAAACAGATGTCATCTGCCTGTAACCACTCTCGGCCGCTAATCATCGATAATCATTCTTACTTCATGCAGAGCTATGACAAAAAAGCACAACACCTTGAAATGGGAATTTTTGTCAGGCTTAATAATATGGGTGAAATGAATCATGAAACACAATGCCTAAGTGGATATCCCTGCAAATGTTGCCAAATGGGCTGGAATATCGAATTATTATTTAGGGATCAATATTTTCTACTGAGTCACGAATAAAGACGCATTAGTCCATGGAAACCCTCATTTAGCAGACACTTTAACATTGAAACATTGCTTTCTATACGTGGAGGAGTGAATTTTTGCAACCAAACAACATTCCGTCACAATGGCTATGAGTCAATTGATGTAAGGTGGCGGCCTGGAACTTCATAGTCTCCCCACAGACTGCTCAACATTAGCTTTGCAAGTAGTCTTTCCTCAGCTGTCAGCCATTCGATTATTTACTGCGAGCATTAACATGTAGCCATTCAGTAACCAAGATCTGCTCCTTCCATAGAATTCCGACAGTGCTGAAGAAGGCCATTCGGCCCATCGAGTCTGCTTCAATCCTCTTAAACAGCACTCTACCTAGGCCCATTCACCTGCCTTATCCTGAATCCACCTAACCTGCAAATCCTAAGACACTAAGGGGCAATTTAGAATGGCCAACCCAACTAACTTCCATATCTTTGGACTGTGGGAGGAAACCCGGAGCACAAGGAGGAAACCTATGAAGACACAGGGAGAACATGCATGCTCCACAGACAGTCGCTCAAAGTCGGAATCAAACCTGGGTCCCTGATGCTGTGAGGCTGCTCATCGCTGCGCCACCATGCTGCCCTGTTCCTGGATGCAGACCAGCCTTTCTCATCATTCTCTTCTGTCAGCTAATTCTCAGCACTTTCCACACATTGCATGTTTCAGATTCTTGGTTTCCATCTTGTTCAAACTGAGTACCAAGAAATGGAAACGCCTGTCTTTCCAATGCATCATGTAAGCTTCAGTACAAGGCTCAGGTATGTATAGCTCTTCATATGGATGTTGAGTAGAAACTAAACGCCCTTCCAATATAATGATTCTGGATAAATATTTGTACATTAACTCCTCATGTCAAAGTCCTTCTCTCTCATCTCCTCACTGAGAAGAATAATTAGATTTTACTAATTCAATGGGCCTTTAAATGGTCCCCTAATTTTCCACCCCACCCATCACCAATCCCATGGGCAGCGGGCTGGAACGTTTACCCTTGTAGGTGCAAAAAGGCTGCTGGACTTCATTGTCGTTAAGATTGAGACCATCCAGTCAGCTGCCTCTGCCACTTTTCTCCCTTCTCCAGGCGCACAGGGCCAAACATTCTTTCATGTTCCCCTTTGCTCCTGGCCTGAGCATGCATCTGTTTATATTCTCCCTCTTACCTCTCCTCCCTTCTCCAAGCTCATCTTATCCATTAAATCCACCCCCTGTTCCCTTGACATTATTTCCATCATGTACAGGTTAGGTTGATTGGCCATGCTAAATTGCCCCTTAGTGTTCAAAGATGTGCAGGTTAACTGGGGTTAACTGTGGGGACAGGGCAGAGGAGTGGGTCTAGGTAGAGTGCTCTTTCAGAGGGATGTTGCAGGCTCGATGGACCAAATGGCCTCCTTCCACACTGTTGGGATTCTATGATAACCTAACCTCCTCTTCCAAATTACTTGATATAATTGTCATCTCCCTCGCTCGACTTTGTGTCTTTGTCCTTTAAATCGGCCGACATCAACCCTTCTTTAAAATAAAACCTGACTCCTTTGTTCCCCCCATCTCCAGCCTCCGTTTTCTCTCCAAAGACCTTGGGCGAGATTCTCCCAAACCAGGAGAAATCGTGAGGCTGGCGTCAAAAACGGGCGGGTTTTCCGCCAGCCTCCGTCCCCCCGACCGGGAACCGATTCTGGTCCCCGGTCGGGGCTAGCATGCCGCGGCCGTGAACTCCGGCATCGCGGGCTTAACGAATTTCATTAAGCCCGCTTGCCAGAGTTTGTGACGGCTGATGCGTCACATGACGTCAGCCGCGCATGCGCGGATTGGAAGACTCCAACCCGTGGGCTTGTATGCCCCTCAGCCGCCCCGCGAATGGATACAGCGGGGCGGCGGAAAGACAAAGAGTGCGCGGGGTAAGTACCGTAAGTACGAGGAGGCCGTGGTACTGCCGTGCCAATCGGTGCCATGGTTCCCAAGATCCCAACTTTACGGCCGTTTTTACGAACGGTCAGACCAGGTGTGTTTGACATTCCTAAAAACGGTCGTAAAGGGCTTGGACTTCGGCCCATCGGCCAGCTGAGAATCGCTGCTCGCCGTAAAAAAACGGCGGGCAGCGATTCGTGTCGGGAGGCGGGCGTGGGGGGGTGGGGGGGAGAATAGCGGGAGGGCGTCAGACTAGCGTGGCCGTAAAAATTTACGACCCCCGCTATTCTCCGCACCGTCGTGAGTGTGGAGAATCGCCCCCCTCTGAATGTGTTGTCGGCACCCAAAGCCATGCCCATCTTTTCCAGAACACCATGTTTCAATCTCTTCCTGCCGCTGCCACATTACACAAATGGCTCTTAGCAAAGTTACCGACGATATCCTCTGTGACTGTGACAAAGGTTAATTTTCCCTTCTCAAGCTGTCCGCAGCCTTTGAAAGGGTTGACAATACCTTCCTCCTCTATCCACTGCCACTGTAGTGTGGGACTACACATAGCAGGTTCCAATCTTATCTAATTGCAGCTAGAGTATCACTTGCTCAATTAACATTCTATATAAAGGTTATCCATTTCGGGGCCAGCCGCCTCAGACCTGATTGGGTATCAACAGGAGCAGCGTACCTTAAATGTTGTAAATAAACCTTGGTTTATTTTATTACACCTCGTGTGGTGATATAACCACTGTAGATATGTGTACTTGCAGTAGGGGATGTATTGCCGTACCTGTAATACAGGTTTCTCCGGTAAGCCCCTGCCGGCTAGCTCCGCCCACAGGGAGCTTGTGTATAAATATGCGCTAGCTTCACTGAGATACTATTCTACAACTGCCGCCGGAGGAATAGCATCTCACAGCAATAAAGCCTCTCTTGCACTTCACTCGAGTCTTTGTGTACAATTGTTAGTGCCACAATTTATTGCTGTGAGATTTTCCTTACACCATGGACATCAGGATCAAACCTGACCGCCTGCAGCTGGATCCGCAGTCGCCCCACGCCAAGAAAGGCTTTGTTCACTGGCTTGCAGTCTTCGAGGCCTACATCTCTTCAGCGGACCCTCCCCCGACGGAGGCTCAAAAACGACAGCTTCCTTATTCAAGACTCAGCTCCAGCGTCTTTCCGCTAATTCGAGATGCGCCTGACTACGCCAGGGCCATGGAATTGCTCAAGGAAAACTATGCACAGTCGACGAACACCCTGTTTGCGAGACATCTACTCTCTACTCGCGTCCAACAGCCGGGTAAGTCGATTGAGGACTTCTGGAGGGCCCTTATACCTCTGGTACGAGACTGCGACTGCCAGGCCCTCACGGCCACGGAACATTCAAACTTAATCATGCGGGATGCCTTTGTTACGGGCATTGCATCGGACCCCATCCGACAACGACTGCTGGAAGGGGCCGCCCTCGATCTCGTGGCTACAAAGACTCTGGTTCTATCAATGACGGCCGCCTCCCGTAGTGCGCGATCCTACCCCGCTAGCCACTCGGCCCACCCCTCCTACTCCTCCTTCACCCCGCAAACGATCCCCAAGGCCCACCCGTCCTACCCCTCGTGGACCCCGCAACCGGCACCCCAGCAGCCGCCCCCGCGCACTACGCCTGCGCTGCTCGCCGCACCGCGCACCCCGGGGGTCCCCGATGCTACTTCTGTGGTCAGCAGAAGCATCCCCGCCAGCGCTGCCCGGCCCGCACCGCAACCTGCAAAGCTTGTGGCAAGAAAGGCCACTTTGCAGCAGTGTCAGTCCCGGACGGTTGCCGCTATCGCGCCCGCATTCCCCCCCTCGCCACAGCCGATCGCACACTGGGCCCTGCCATCCACTGCCCCCAACCCCACGTGCAATCAGTGAGCGCCGCCATCTTTCGCCACCCCAGCCATGTGCGCACCATGAACGCCGCCATCTTCACCCCCCCCGCCTCCATGTGTGTTCCATGGGCGCCGCCATCTTGTCCCGCCCCCACAACGTGCGCTCCATGGGCGCTGCCATTTTGTCCGCCGACATCTTCTTCCTCACAGGTACTCCAGACGCCGCCATTTTGTCCTCCCTCGGGGCGGGACCACGGGACCCAGGTCACTGCCGCTACTCATCGGACTTGTCAGACTCATTGGCCGATCGCCCGCTACTCGCCTCCGTTATGCTCAACCAGTCCCGTCCTCGCAACCTGGCACCCTCTTCCACGACGGTGCTCGTCAACTGCCACATGACCTCCTGCCTCGTCGACTCCGGGAGCACCGAGAGCTTCATTCACCCGGACACGGTAAGGCGCTACTCCCTTGCGGTCCACCCCGCCAACCGGTAGATCTCCCTAGCCTCCGGTTCCCACTCTGTCCCGATCCGGGGCTCCTGCCTGGTTAAACTTACTGTACAGGGCGTTGAATTCAACCGTTTCCACCTGTACATTCTCCCCAACCTCTGCGCGTCACTCTTACTAGGCCTGGACTTTCAATGCAGCCTCCAGAGCCTCGCCCTCAAATTCGGCGGACCCATACCTCCCCTCACCGTTTGAAGCCTTGCGACGCTCAAGGTCGAGCCTTCCTCTCTCTTTGCCAATCTGACTGCAGATTAAATACAGAGCACCTGTAACAAGTTTCTTTTTGACATGTTCGTCCCAAAAAAATCACAAGGCAAACAATGCAGACAAACTCGACTTCTCGTGCTAAAGGTCGATGAGGTTCAAAAAAAGTGCAGTTTCTTGATATGTCCAGTTTTTGGATTGCAAAGAAAAGAATTCTCGACCTATAATTCCGTATAAGCAGTTTTCATTAAAATCTGGATGCTGGAATTTATGACGTGTGAAAGTGACAGCAAGTGCAAGGAAGGACAACTCTGTTTTGTATTGGGGGAACAACTGGATTGATTCTCCGATTTTGTGGCTAAGTGCCGACGCTGGTGTGGGAACAGTGGCGATTTACGACGCCAGAATTGGCACTGGACCCACACTGATTCTGGGATCAGTGAGGGGCTAGCAGTAGTGCCGAGTAAAATCCCCGAATCCCACGCCAAAAACGGCCGGAGAATGGCTGGGTCCGTGGCCGCGCATGCGCACAGCGACGACCTGTTGCGGTTGCGTCGGCTGCGGCAGACCCAACCTGCCATATAGTGTCCCCCTGGACCCCCCCTTGGCAGCCCAGGACCACCCTCACCAGTCCCCCCAGCCCTTGCCGAAGTCACCCCCCCTCCCCCCGCCCCACCAAGTTGAACGGCTCCTCCCCAACAGTGGCGGAAGTGGACCCAGTCCGCAGCCGCCACGCGAGGTTGACGAAAACTCAGAGCACATGTGATCTGCGCCATCGTGAACTTGGCCCATCAGGGGCAGGGCATCGGGGGAGGACTTTCAGCTAACGTCCTGAAGCCACCCGAATGGCGTGCGGTGTACTCCCTGATGACGCCGTTATGGAGGGGATGGAGCATCCGAAAACAGGTGTCGCCCCGATTCAGTTGTAAAAAGTGATTCTCCGCCTGATCGCCGATTAGAATATTGGCATCGGGCAACGGGGAATTCCGCCTACGCTGTGGCTCAGGACTCATCGGGTGGGTTTCCCCATCAGTTCACACCGGCAGGATTCTCCAGTCGCGCTGCAGAGAAAGGGAGATTTGGTTAAGCACAAATTCTCTGTCCTTGCTCGCGGCGGTAGTGGGGCTGACACAGAATGGAGAATCCCGGCCTATCCAGGATGGGAGTGCTCCAGATCAACACTTAAATCAGTCAAGACATTGAAATAATTCTGCTCACCTTCTACACCAAATCCGTAACAATTGGCTGAGGTTGCAGACAATTGCAACTTGACATTTATGTGATTTTTTAATACATTATGGGTAGATATCTTTTCAATATAACTCAGAGTCAAAGGCAGCACGGTGGCGCAGTGGTTAGCACTGCTGCCTCACGGCGATGAGGTCCCAGGTTCGATTCGGCTCTGGGTCACTGTCCGTGTGGAGTTTGCACATTCTCCCCGTGTTTGCGTGCGTTTCGCCCCCACATCCCAAAGATGCGCAGGATAGGGGGATTGGCCATGCTAAATGGCCCCTTAATTGGAAAAAATGAATTGGGCACTCTAAATTTTAAAAAAAAATAACTCAAGAGTCAAATAACAAAGTTTCTACAAATTTGGGAATCAGAGTTGATTGGAATGCACAGCCCGAGAAGCTGTCAGAGGCTGAGATGCTATAGCACCACCACTGGGCGGAAGGTGGAATTACAGCATGACAAGTTCACATTGACCAAAATTCTATGCGTGACACGTGTGCACGACATGCTGGACAGGAAGTGGCCGAGTTTTCCAGTCCCATGTGAGATCTATTAACAGTCATGGTATTACACTGGCTGGCCATTTGAGTGGAGAGGGTGCTGGAGGGGAAGGCTGAGTACTCAATGGACTTCTTCACTTACAGGAAAAACGTAGTAATTGAGAGATCTGCCACTGGTGATAGGGTGGCTAACCTTGCAAACCTCACTAGCTTTGAGCCGGAAGCACTGGAGCACAAGTGTGCGTGAGGTGGGAGGTCCTCAGCTCAGGGAGAGCCTGGCATCACTGAGGAAGGTGAGAGCCCAGTGGGCTGAAGTGGGACAGGCTGAAAGTGAAAGGAATGTATGGGTGTCTCATCCTTTATAACAGTGTCTTTCAAACTTTTTTTCCGGGGACCCATTTTTACCAACCGGCCAACCTTCGGGACCAAACCCGGGCGGCTTTCGCGACCCACGCTGGCCGACATTCGCGACCCACGCCGGCCGACCTTCGCAATCCACGCCGGCCGACCTTTGCGGCCCACGCCGGCCGACCTTCGCAATCCATGCTGGCCGACCTTTGCGGCCCACGCTTTGCCGACCTGCGCGACCCACCATTTTCTTTTACCTTGTTTGTTGCTGAAAAAAATGGAGGAAATGGTTTTGCGTCCCTTTGGCCCCAACGGTCCCTTTGGCCCCCTGAACTTGAAAAAGAAAGACTGCGACCATATAAAAAAAATGCAGCTGCACTGCGCATGCATGCCCGAGCATCGTTGCGCATGCGCATAGTTTTTGTATGCTTCTGCACATTCAGTACGGCTGAATTTTAAAAAATCTGTTCCTGGCCATTTTGAAGGCCGCTCGCAACCGGCATTATTAAAAGCTGGCTGCTGCGGCTGTTGCGCGATCGGGAGCGCCGCAACGGATGGCTCCGCGACCCTCGGTCGCGCCCCTGAGTTTGACAATGTGTGCTTTATAAGGACTTCAGTGATGCACCAATCACTCAGTCACTTCGATACCATTGATACCACTCACACCCAGCCGCATATCATGGAAATTGACTGTGTGATAATTCTGACCAATTGTTTTCATCTCTCAGATGAGCCATCCGCAGAACCAGCCAGGAGGCTGAGAACCCACCATTGATACTGGAGCAGGCACTGATGGAATATGCACCAGCGGCACATCCTCTCTCAGCAGTAAGCACCAGTGCAGATACCGGCACGTCGGTGGTCGATAGCGTGTTGGCTCCGTTGGTAGCACACAGTGGTGAGGACACATCACACTCACTACAGCAGATGGTGGAGGTATGGAGTGCCCAGGGCTGCTGGAGGACTGCTGGTGACCAGTACCATGCCAAGACTGAGACAAATGAGAACCTCTGGAGTCACCAAATGCTGAATGTCCAGCAGGATGCACAGGAAGAACCATGAGGGTCTGCGTACCATGGTCTCTGTCATGGAAGAGTCCTTGCGGAGCATGAGCGCAATGTTGACCGTGAGCTATGAGTGCACGGCCTCATTGAGAGATTAGTAAGCCTCATGAAAACACAGCTTCAGAAACAGAATCAAGTGTTCCTGGCTTACATACAGACCTGCAAGCGTTCACACAGGCAATTAACTCACGAGGTCACTGCTTGTGTGGGAGACGGATGCGGCAACCATAGAACACTTACAGTGTAGAAGGAGGCCTTTCAGCCCATCACGTCTGCACCGATCCATGTCCCGCCCTTTCCCTGCAACCCCATAACCTAACCTTCACATTTTAGACACTAAGGGGCAATTTAGCATGGTCAATCCACTTACCGTGTACATCTTCGGACTGTGGGAGGAAACCAGAGCACCCGGAGGAAACCCACGCAGGCACGGGGAGAACGTACAAACTCCACACAGACAGTGACCCAAGGCTGGCATTGAACCTGGGACCCTGGTGCTATGAGACTGCAATGCTAACCACTGCACCATGGTGGCAGCACGGTACCACAATTTCTCAGATGGGTGCCCATCCATTTCTGGTGAGCAGGGAGGTCCAGGCACAACTCACAATGGTGGATGCGCTGCCTGTCATCTCTGTGGGTGTCACTGGGGGGTGGGGGGGGGGGGGGGTCACCAAGGCATAGTCTCCACAAAGGGGGTAAACTAAAGGTACAGTGAGCACAGCAATGGGTTTGCACTGAAGGCTTATGTTTCTTTTAATAGCACATGTGTGAGGGTCCTTCCTGTTTATTTCATTATTTCCCCTTTCTTTTATTCTGATCCCTGGGTGGTTAATGGACATGCGTCTTTAAGTCAATCAGCAGAGAGAATGAGGAATTCAGAAGTTATAGGAGAGAAAATTCTGTTAGTCTCTGCTAGTTTTAAAAGATATATATTTTTATTAGGGTATTTGCAAGTTTTTATAAGAATAACAATAACAACAACATAAACATGGTTGAATAAACATTTCCACCCCCATCACAATCTTCACACACTCCAACCATAAAATAACAATCTGGCGCTCTCCCCCACCATTCCCCTTTGGAACTCTGCATCTGCTGACATTTTAACTTGCCCCGAGAAAGTTGACGAACGGCTGCCACCTCCTGGTGAACCCTCCCATTGACCCTCTTAAGGCAAAATTTATTTTCTGGAGACTGAGAAACTCAGCCATGTCACTAACCCAGGTCTCTACACTCGGTGGCTTCGGGTACCTCCACATTAATAAGATCCGTCTCCAGGCTACCAGGGAGGCAAAGGCCAAGTCGTCGGCCTCTTTCGCACCCTGCACTCCCGCCTCTTCTGACACTCCAAAGATCACCACCTCTGGTCTCGGCACCACCCGTGTTTTGAGTACCGTGGACATTGCCTCAGCGAAACCCTGCCAGAATCCTCTAAGCTTTGGGCATGCCAGTCTCTGCTAGTTTGAACAGGAGCTTCAGACGAGTCAGCACCAGAGAGAGAGATGGCTGGGACTCGGTTTAACTGATGGGCTGGGGGCCAATTAGAACATAGAACATAGAACACTACAGCGCAGTACGGGCCCTTCGGCCCTCGATGTTGCGCCGACCTGTGAAACCATCTGAAGCCTATCTGACCTACACTATTCCATTTCCATCCATATGTCTATCCAGTGACCACTTAAATGCCCTTAAAGTTGGCGAGTATACTACTGTTGCAGGCAGGGCGTTCCACACCCCTACTACTCTCTGAGTAAAGAAACTGCCTCTGACATCTGTCCTATATCTACCACCCCTCAATTTAAAGCTGTGTCCCCTTGTGTTGGTCACCATCCGAGGAAAGAGACTCTCACTGTCCACCCTATCTAACCCTCTGACTATCTTATATGTCTCTATTAAGTCACCTCTCAGCCTTCTCCTCTCCAATGAAAACAACCTCAAGTCCCTGAGCCTTTCCTCGTAAGACCTTCCTTCCATACCAGGCAACATCCTAGTAAATCTCCTCTGAACCCTTTCCAAAGCTACCACATCCTTCCTATAATGTGGTGACCAGAAGTGCACGCAGTACTCCAGGAGCGGCAGCACCAGAGTTATGTACAGCTGCAGCATGACCTTGTGGCTCCGAAACTCAATCCCCCTACTGATAAAGGCTAGCACACCATATGCCTTCTTAACAGCCCTATTAACCTGGGTGGCAACTTTCAGAGATTTATGTACCTGGATGCCGAGATCTCTCTGTTCATCTACACTACCAAGAATCTTGCCATTAGCCCAGTACTCTGCATTCCTGTTACTCCTTCCAAAGTGAACCACCTCACACTTTTCCGCATTAAACTCCATCTGCCACCTCTCAGCCCAGCTCTGCAGCTTATCTATGTCCCTCTGTATCCTATAACATCCTTCAGCACTATCCACAACTCCACCGACCTTCGTGTCATCTGCAAATTAAGTAACCCATCCTTCTACACCCTCTTCCAGGTCATTTATAAAAATGACAAACAGCAGTGGCCCCAAAACAGATCCTTGCGGTACACCACTAGTAACTGAACTCCAGGATGAACATTTGCCATCAACCACCACCCTCTGTCTTCTTTCAGCTAGCCAATTACTGATCCAAACCGCTAAATCACCTTCAATCCCATACTTCCTTATTTTCTGCAATAGCCTACCGTGGGGAACCTTATCAAACGCCTTACTGAAATCCAACCGCTTTACCCTCATCCACCTGTTTGGTCACCTTCTCAAAAAACTCAATAAGGTTTGTGAGGCATGACCTACCCTTCACAAAACCGTGTTGACTATCGCTAATCAACTTGTTCTTTTCAAGATGATTATAAACCCTATCTCATAACCTTTTCCAACATTTTACCCACAAACGAAGTAAGGCTCACAGGTCTATAATTACCAGGGTTGTCTCTACTCCCCTTCTTGAACAAGGGGACAACATTTGCTATCCTCCAGTCTTCCGGCGCTATTCCTGTCGACAAAGACGACATAAAGATCAAGGACAAAGGCTCTGCAATCTCCTCCCTGGCTTCCCAGAGAATCCTAGGATAAATTCCAACTGGCCCAGGGGACTTATCTATTTTTACATTTTCCAAAATTGCTAACACCTCCTCCTTGTGAACCTCAATTCCATCTAGCCTGGTCGACTGAACCTGAGTATTCTCCTCGACAACATTGTCTTTCTCCAGTGTAAACACTGACGAAAAATATCCATTTAACGCTTCCCCTATCTCCTTTGATTCCACACACAACTTTCCACTACTATCCTTGATTGGCGCTAATCTTACTCTAGTCATTCTTTTGTTCCTGATATCCCTATAGAAAGCCTTAGGGTTTTCCTTAATTCTATCCGCCAACGACTTTTCGTGTCCTCTCCTCGCTCTTCTTAACTCTCCCTTTATGTCCTTCCTGGCTAACTTGTAACTCTCAAGTGCCCTAACTGAGCCTTCATGTCTCATCCTAACATAAGCCTTCTTCTTCCTCTTGACAAGTGCTTCAACTTCCTTAGTAAACCACGGTTCCCTTGCTCGACAACTTCCTCCCTGCCTGACAGGTACATACTTATCAAGGACACGCAGTAGCTGTTCCTAAAAAAGCTCCACATTTCGATTGTACCCATCCCCTGCAGTTTCCTTCCCCATCCTATACATCCTAAATCTTGCCGAATAGCATCGTAATTGCCTTTCCCCCAGCTATAATTCTTGCCTTGCAGTATATACCTATCCCTGCCCATTGCTAAAGTAAACATAACCGAATTGTGATCACTATCACCAAAGTGCTCACCTACATCTAAACCTAACACCTGGCCGGGTTCATTACCCAGTACCAAATCCAATGTGGCCTCGCCCCTTGTTGGTCTGTCTACATACTGTGTCAGAAAACCCTCCTGCACACACTGCACAAAAACTGACCCATCTATAGTACATGAGTATTAATTGACTCAAAAAGAGGTATTCTGCCTGGGTTTTAAAAAAAAATCATTTCTGGGATATGGGCATTGTTGGTTAGGCCAGCATTTATTGCCAATCCCTAGCTGCCCTTCAGAAGGTGGTGTTGAGCTGCATTGTTGAACCACTGCAATCCCTGAGGTGTAGGTGAACCCATGGTGCTGTTTGGGAGGGATTTCCAGGGTCCTGCCCCAGTGACAGTGAAGGCAGATTTCCAAGTCAGGATGATAAGTGACTTGGAGGGAAACATAAAGGTGGTGAGGTTGCCAGGTATCTACTGCGCTATATGGTAGCAACGTGGATTTAGAAGGTGTTGTCTGAGGAACCTCGGTGAGTTACTGTTGTGCATCTTGTAGATGGTACACACAGCCACCACTGTTCGTCGGTGGTGGTGGGATTGAATGTTTGTGAAAGGGGGTGTAATCAAGTGGGTTGCTTTGTCCTGGATGGTGTAATTATATGTATATAGTCAGGTTAGTGAAGGGTTAATAATTACATCTCTGTGTAAATCAAACACTAGAGGGCGTTACCACGTCTCTGTATGTAAGTCAGATTCTGAGGGAATTGTGGGAGAAGCTGGAAGCAGTAGCATAAGGAGAAAGCATAAGAAGAAGATTAGAATCGATGGAGTTAACACGAGGTTAGATCATAGTGTAGTGAGTGAATATTTAGATTATTGAGTACTGTAAGACAGATTCAATATTACTTGATTATTATTTGTAGCTCAGTAGAGTGTGTCAACTTCATTTAATTAATAGTATTATAATAAATTAGTTTTGTTTCAATCTTTTGATTGGTGTATTCTTTGACAACACCACACCCAGTCATTCTGGAAGAAAAGACAAAGAATACAACATAGCACCAACAATGGTAAAAAGAACAGATGGTGTTGAGCTTCTTGAGTGTAATTGTAGCTGCACTCAACCAGGTAAGTGGAGAGTATTCTATTATACTCCTGACTTGTGCCTTGTAGATGGTGGACATGCTTTGATGGGTCAGGAGATGAGTTACTTGCCGTAGGATTCCTACCCTTTGACCTGCCCTGGTAGCCATAGTATCAATATGGCTAGATCAGTTCAGTTTCTGATCAATGGTAACCCCCAGGATGTTGATTGTGGGGATTCAGCGAAGGCCCCCCACAATTGAATATCAAGGGACAATGGTTAGATCCTCTCTTGTACGAGATGGTCATTGTCTGGCTCTTGTCTGGCACGAATGTAACCTTGTAGTGATTGGATCTTGTCCCAGTATAATGGCTTTCAGAGTCCGCATTTTCTCCCTCTCCAGAAGACTATGAGTGCTGTATTTCTGAAGCTGCAGAGAACCAGGACAAATTAATCTAGAGGAAAACCATTAGAGGCTGCAAGCAAAGACCAGGACTCTCTTGCTCTACAGAAAGGCTGTGAGTGCTGTATTCCTGAAACAACAGAGGCCTCAATGAATCTACAGCAAAACTCGCAAACTGAAAGCAAAGTTTGAACAGGTGTAAAATGCTGGAAACACCCATCTGAAACAAAGATTATTTTTCCATTTTACTCATTTCTTTTTACCCTTTTCTTCCCTTATGTGTTTGTCTTTCTTTTGTGTGTAGAAGGTGAGGTGAGGGGGCAAGTTAAAACAGAGGCATTATAAATGAAATAATATTGTATCTGCTGCAGTTGTATTTGCTGCAGGTTTCATTACAGTTCTCGTTATAAATAAACAGTAATTGTGTGTAAACTTACAAACCTGCTGACTGTAATTATTCGGCAGCCAAAGACTTTGAGCTATTTGTGACACTGGGCTCATGGCATGGTTATTAATGAGATGTTTGGTAATGAGGGGGTGCCCTTGGTCTCAGATGGAGGACAGGCCTTGGCTGTCCTTAGCTGAAGGAATGCTGAATCAAAGCCTCCCTGCTGTCCCTGCCCCACCAAGGGTTCCTCATATCAGTCTTTTTGTCCTCGCTAGTTGCCTGCCCGGACTCTGCATCTGGGTCTTCATTGGATTCCTCCTCCCTCCTGGTCCAGTGGCTCCCCCGTGCAGAGAGAGCAAAGTTATCAAGAGCACAGCAGACAATGACGATGGGTGACACTCACCCTGGTGAACATTGCATAGCATTCCTGGAGCGGTCCAGACATCAGTACCTCATTTCCAGCAGACCTATTGTACTCCCCACCATTGCCCTATTAGAGACATGGCGGCAATTATACCTCCCCTCTGCCTCTGTTGTCGGGTATCTGAGAGGAGTCATCAGCAGCCACCATTTTACGGGATATCCCTTGTCACCAAGCAACCATCTATCAAGGTATGTTGAGGCGGCCATGAACAGTCTTGGCACTTGTGAGTGTTTCAGTATGTTGGCAACAAGGGAGCTCCCAAGGTAACTTGCACAAACCTATAGATTCTGGATTCTGTGGTCCCAAACGATTTGAACATTCATGCAATGATCCCTTCCTATTGGCAATGGTGCCCAGTTGACCACCTGCAACCTTGCTGACCACATGGGTGCAATTAGTGGCACCTTCTCCGGGACATCCTCCTCACCCTCCCTGCTGACTCTGAGAAGCCGTGCCTGTGTCTCTCCTCTGAGGTGATGACTACGACCACCTGGCCTCCTCTCCCCGGTCCTCCTCAGAGGCGGTGCTGTTTGCTGAGTACTCTATACCCATCTGCAGAGATGCAAATGGGGCTGACCCATGCACAGAGGGTGCCAGGTGGGCCCAAGTCTCAGATAGCACAAGACTGAAAGGTCCTGAAAGTTCCAGGTTAGATGTACAAACCTCTAAAGAAAGCAGTGCAAACACAAGACTCCAAAACGAACCTCTCACCAAACTCCCAATACTTCCTTACCAATTCAGCCAGCCTTTGCTCCTGCCCCCTTTTATCCTGTCCTTGGATGCCAAACGGCAAAAAACGAATTGGGCGCTTCCCGTGTTCCGACCTAAAAATCGCACGGGGAGCTGTAACATTCTGGTCACTTGTGCTTTTACTCAGTTTTCACAGGAAATTCATTGCAGTGTTTTTCTTTTTTCTTAATTTAGAGTACCGAATTATTTTTTTTTCCAATTAAGGGGCAATTTAGCATGGCCAATCCACCTAACCTGCACATCTTTGGGTTGTGGGGGTGAAACCCACGCAGAGATAGGGAGAATGTGCAAACTCCACACGTACAGTGACCCAGGGCCAGGATTCAAACCTGGGTCTTCAGCGCCGCAGTCCCAGTGCTAACCGCTGCACCACATGCCACCCTTTCATTACAGTGTTAATGTAACACTACTTGTGACACTAATAGAGATTATTATTGTTAATACTTCTCTCAATGAGTGCCCTAATTGTCAGCTGGAGCACATCTGATCCACGCTTGTGTCCCTGAACAAAATATTGTGCGAATGCATGGTGACATCAGAATTTGCTTCCTCACATAAAATTGCGCCCATAAGGAAGTTTTCATTATAATGTGGTGTTGTGCAAAGCAACTAATGGCATGATGGGAAAACTAGTCAAGTTTCTTGGTACAATGAAATTTAAACTGACTTCGCATAACCTAAGGCACAAATACAAGCAGAAAAGGTCAACTTGACCCGAAAACTGGCTGACTCTAAACTCGGATAAAAACTCAGTCGTCATAATCCAGTGTAGTCTAAATACACAAGATAAGCTAGAACTCGTCTCTTGAGTTACTGAAACAAGTCTGCTCCGTTTCTTAAACATGCGATCAAAAGACAAGATAATACTATGAGACCCCGAGTCCTCTAAAGGTCAGCAAGGTGACGCCAGTTTAATGATTATTACTTATGTTTTACTTTTGATCAAATTCCTGACCAAGCTGTATTCACATTATCTTGATTTTATAATGTATAAATGTCGACCTATTCTTTTGTAATGCGCAGACTTGGGACGGACCCAGCAGTTTGTATTTGACTGCTTTCCGACTCCAAGTTTCAGCCATTTCTGCATGCAGACAGTTGTAATTCGCAAATAAAGCTTAGTTTTGTTTTCTTAACGAGTGTTGTTGAATCTTTCTATCACAGTCCAGAAGCGGCAAAAATATTAACTACAACAATAAATATAGACATAGGAAATTATAATGGGGACAGGTGAACAGAAAGGCTTTCAACAGAAGGTATCTTTGCAGATATTTCACACCTGTAGATGCAAGACTAAAACGTAATATCTTATGTTTCTACATATAATATCCATGTTTGTAATACTATCACACCACCAGTACATTGAAATTACAAAATTACAAGGTTACACAGATAACAGTCGTTTCTCATTCTTAGTTATTCCAGAGGTAACATGACATGAATGTGTGCTGGTTTTGTTCTTTTGCGCTGTAATCTGAGTTATCCTGCCACAACACAGCTAAAACATATACTTATTGCCTCCAAGTACTATGGGAAAGGCCATCAGAGATCCACAAATACAAGGCACACATTATCCATTCACCAGATGTGACATATTGTTCTGGATACAAAAAATGTTGGAGCCAAAGAATCAGCTGAAAAGTCTTTTGGAAAAACTGTCCAGGACCAAGCAATTTAAATAACTCATATATACCATTACTTTTGCTAAGGATTTTCCAGGACAAGCTGGCTGATCTTTGGACTAGGTTTTCAGAAGCAATTAGTCCAGATTGTGTTTGATGTTTGTCCAATATTTGTCCATTTTTTTGAATAATCTGCCTACTGAGGTAGTATGGGTTGAAGTCAGAAATAGGAAAGGAGCAGTCACCTTGTTGGGAGTTTTCTATAGGCCCTCCAATAGCAGCAGAGATGTGGAGGAACAGATTGGGAAACAGATTTTGGAAAGGTGCAGAAGTCACAGGGTCATGGGTGACTTCAACTTCCCAAATATTGAGTGGAAACTCTTTAGATCAAATAGTTTGGATGGGGTGGTGTTTGTGCAGTGTGTCCTGGAAGCTTTTCTAACAGTGTGTAGATTGTCCGACCAGAGGGGAAGCCATATTGGATTTGGTACTTGGTAATGAACCAGGGCAAGTGATAGATTTGTTAGTGGGGGATAATTTTGGAGATAGTGATCACAATTCTGTGACTTTCACTTAAGTAATGGAGAGGGATAGGTGCGTGCAACAGGGCAAGGTTTACAATTGGGGGGAGGGTAAATACGATGCTGTCAGACAAGAACTGAAGTGCATACGTTGGGAACATAGGCTGTCAGGGAAGGACACAATTGAAATGTGGAACTTGTTCAAGGAACAGAAATGTGTCCTTGATATGTATGTCCCTGTCAGGCAGGGAAGAGATGGTCGAGTGAGGGAACCATGGTTAACAAGAGAGCTTGAATGTCTTGTTAAGAGGAAGAAGGATACTTATGTAAGGCTGAGGAAACAAGGTTCAGCCAGGGTGCTTGAGGGATACAAGATAGCCAGGACAGAACTGAAGAAAGGGATTAGGACAGCTAGGAGAGGGCATGAAAAATATTTGGCGGGTAGAATCAAGGAAAACCCCAAGGCCTTTTACACTTATGTGAGAAATATGAGAATGACTAGAGCGAGGGTGGGTCCGATCAAGGACAGTAGCGGGATCAGAAGAGATAGGAGAGGTCTTGAACGAGTACCTTTCTTCAGTATTTACGAATGAGAGGGGCCATATGGTTGGTGAGGACAGCGTGAAACAGACTGGTAAGCTCGAGGAGATACTTGTTAGGAAGGAAGATGTGTTGGTCATTTTGAAAAACTTGAGGATAGACAAGTCCCCTGGGCCTGGCGGGATATATCCAAGGATTCTATGGGAAGCAAGAGATGAAATTGCAGAGCCATTGGCTATGATCTTTTTGTCCTCACTGTCAACAGGGTTGGTACCAGGGGATTGGAGAGTGGCGAATGTTGTGCCCCTGTTCAAAAAAGGGAATAGGGATAACCCTGGGAATTACAGGCCAGTTAGTCTTACTTCGGTGGTAGGCAAAGTAATGGAAAGGGTACTGAGGGATAGGATTTCTGAGCATCTAGAAAGATACTGCTTGATTAGGGGTAGTCAGCACGGATTTGTGAGGGGTAGGTCTTGCCTCACAAGTCTTATTGAATTCTTGGAGGAGGTGACCAAGCACGTGGATGAAGGTAAAGCAGTGGATGTGGTGTACATGGATTTTAGTAAGGCATTTGACAAGGTTCCCCATGGTAGGCTTATGCAGAAAGTAAGGAGGCATGGGATAGTGGGAAATTTGGCCAGTTGGATAACGAACTGGCTAAACGATAGAAGTCAGAGAGTGGTGGTGGATGGCAAATATTCAGCCTGGAGCCCAGTTACCTGTGGCATAACACAGGGATCAGTTCTGGGTCCTCTGCTGTTTGTGATTTTCATTGATTACTTGGATGAGGGAGTTGAAGGGTGGGTCAGTAAATTTGCAGACGATAGGAAGATTGGTGGAGTTGTGGATAATGAGGAGGGCTGTTGTCGGCTGCAAAGAGACATAGATAGGATGCAGAGCTAGGCTGAGAAGTGGCAGATGGAGTTTAACCCTGAAAAGTGTGAGGTTGTCCATTTTGGAAGGACAAATATGAATGCGGAATACAGGGTTAACGATAGGGTTCTTGGCAATGTGGAGGAGCAGAGAGATCTTGGGGTCTATGTTCATAGATCTTTAAAAGTTGTCACTCAAGTGGATAGAGCTGTGAAGAAGGCCTATGGTGTGCTAGCGTTCATTAGCAGAGGGATTGAATTTAAGAGCCGTGAGGTGATGATGCAGCTGTACAAAACCTTGGTAAGGGCACATTTGGAGTACTGTGTGCAGTTCTAGTCGCCTCATTTTAGGAAGGATGTGGAAGCTTTGGAAAAGGTGCAAAGGAGATTTACCAGGATGTTGCCTGGAATGGAGAGTAGGTCTTACGAGGAAAGGTTGAGGGTGCTCGGCCTTTTCTCATTAGAACAGAGAAGGATGACGGGCGACTTTATAGAGGTTTATACGATGAGCAGGGGAATAGATAGAGTAGACAGTCAGAGACTTTTTCCCCGGGTGGAACAAACCATTGCAAGGGGACATATATTTAAGGTGAATGGTGGAAGATATAAGGAGGGATATCAGAGGTAGGTTTTTTACCCAGAGAGAAATGGGGGCATGGAATGCACTGCCTGTGGTAGTAGTTGAGTCAGAAACATTAGGGACCTTCAAGCAGCTATTGGATAGGTACATGGATTACGGTAGAATGATGGGGTGTAGATTAATTTGTTCTTAATCCAGGACAAAAGTTTGGCACAACATCATGGGCCGAAGGGCCTGTTCTGTGCTGTATTTTTCTATGTTCTATCTATGTTCTAAGACACACAAACTGGAAGTTTCCTTCATTATCTTAACATTTGGAATATATTTCATATTTTAGCCCAGCGTCAGAGTAACAATGAATTGAGGCTTCTGCCACAGTTTATTCTACTACCACAGAGATCTAATCTGCGACCGCAGGTACAGATGGGCTGGTTTAGCTCACTCAGCTAAATCACTGGCTTTTAAAGCAGACCAAGCAGGCCAGCAGCACGGTTCGATTCACGTACCAGCCTCCCCGGACAGGCGCCGGAATGTGGCGACTAGGGGCTTTTCACAGTAACTTCATTGAAGCCTACTCGTGACAATAAGCGATTTTCATTTTTCATTACATTTTCAGATGAGAAAAGAATAAAACTTATTAGTTACATGCACTGTGGAACTATTTCCTTAATATCCATCCAACCCATTGTTCAGCCATTTTATTGCATAAGGTTTCTGAGACTTTGATGTGCACACAAATAGGATGTTCAGAATCAGTTCCAGACAGATCCATTTTATTACAACAATTGAACTGAATAAGCTGCATCAGAGCCAATAAATGTAAAGGCACAAGAATGCAGTCCCATGAATTCACGGATTTGCATCTTCTATTCATGATAACTTAAGCCCGATCTCATTTTCCTTCTTCGAAAGGCATCAACACTATTCAATTAAAAATAGAGACTAGCATTTCTAAAATGCTTTTCACAATGAGTGCTTTACAGCCAATGAAGTGCTTTTTAAGTGCATGATACACATTGCACATAAGGAACTGTCAGTTTGAAAAATTAAAGACTGCCATCACTTTACTTTGGAAGATGATGTATTGAGAGGTTGTATTGATGATGGATTTGCACTGGCTCCCAAAAACTGGACAAGAGCTCATCCATGGTGCTACAGTATCAAGTTGTTTACCCTTTTGTAAGTATGCTGCTCTACCACACATTCTGCTCCAACAACATTCAAGAAGCTCAACACCATCCAGGACAAAGCAGCCCACTTGATTGGCACCTCATCCACAAACATCCACTCACTCCACCTCCACAGTGTCAGCCATGTGCACCATCTACAAGATGCACTGCAGGAACTCACAAATACTCCTTCGACAGCACCTTCCAAACCCATGACCACCACCATTTCAAAGGACATGGGCAGCAGATGCATGGGAACACTACGATCTGGAACTTCCCCTCCAAACCGCACACCACCCTGATGGGAATTGTTTTGCCATTACTTCGCTGTCGCTGGGTCAAATCTTGGAGCTGTTTCCCTAACAGCACTCTGGGTGCACCCACATCACATGAACTGCAGGATCCAAGAAGGTGGCTCACAACCATTGCTCAAGGTTAATTAGGGATGGGCAGAAAATGCTAGTCCAGCCAACTGGGATCCCATAAATAAATATAAGAAAATACCTGGAATGTATATTTATTGGTGCTATTTTGGCTCACAATATCATCAACCAGTCAGGCTGGAAAGGTACTTGAGAGTCTGTAAGTATTTTCATGGATCCACAGAAGTGTGGCAATATTTGCAAATGGCCCTCCAGTTACAGGTTTGCACAGCAGTCCAGAAAACATATAGAACTGCTGACCATTATTACTGTCAGGGGAACTACCGGCTATCCAGCCACATCAGAGGCCAGAGAGAGTAACCCACCTCAGGATTTGTTTTGATAACTTCACTTGGGTGAAGTAGCCTCAAGGTCAGTCAGAAGTACAATGATCCTCATTTATTTTCAGCTTAAGAACGTGGTGACACAGAGTTGAAACTATGAATAGGGTCTTTGCAAAATATTAGTAAAGGAGTGAATAGTTACAGCTGCTGATGTTTGCGGGGGAACTCGAGCCTCTTTTGCACTTCACGCTCAGGAACCTGATATCCTGCCAGGGACTGCGTGTTGCCCTAATGTGGAAGAACCCAGTGTGCAGCAGTGTGCTGTTCCTCAGAATGCAAGATATAAATGTTAACCATTTCTGCCTCCAGGTGAATACGTGTCTTTTTTCTATTTGTTCATGGGATGTGGGTGTCATTGTCTGAGTCATTTGTTGCCCACGAGGGAGCATTTAAGAGGCAACCACATTGTTGTGGATCTGGAGTCACATGTAGGCCAGAGCAGCTAAGGGCGGCAGATTTCCCTCTCTAAAGGACATTAGTGAATCGACAATTCACAAGGTTTCATGGTCATCAATAGACTTTTGATTCCAGATATTTATTGAATTCAGATTTCACCATATACTGTGGTGAAATTTGAACCTGGGCCCCCAAGAGTATTATCCCACATTTTCTGATGGAATGTTACTCCACACAAATACAACCAATCAAGGTGGAATTTTACCTCTCCGCCATTGATAGCAATGGAGCAGCTTTATTTTGTCATGTCATTCCCGATATTTATTTTTTTAATTTTTGTTTTTTTTATAAATTTAGATTACCCAATTATTTTTTCCAATTAAGGGGTAATTTAGCGTGGCCAATCCACCTACTCTGCACATTTTTGGGTTGTGTGGGCGAAACCCACGCAGACACGGGGAGAATTCCCGATATTTTAACATCTCTGTCTTTGGTGAATATGAGATTCCTGTCAAATGTTGCTGGTGTCTTCTTAAGAAATGCAAATCAGGGTCCCTTGAGAAATATGGCATGCTGCTGGCATTTCAACCCACTTCTGAGCATTAATGGTAAATTTGGCAAGAACACTCTTTCAAGTAAGTTTTTATAGTCTCCATTTCATTGGGCCAGCAGGGGAAGGAGTAGCCAGCACAGGAAAGGCTGGGCCCCTGCTTCCCCAGGCTTCACCTCCCTGTCCCCAACTGTGAGATATTCGCAACATCCTTCCTGGGATTTACCTTTCAGCAAGCAGCCTTTTCGATGTGCCAGTGGAGTCGGTGTCATGGGTGGGCAATCTTCACTTTCTCTCCGCATTAGCTTCCATTATCCAGTGGAAATCGACAAACATCTGACCAGCAGCATTCGGATAAGGCCTGGTGGTTAGGATTTGATGGGTCGTCAATGAGTACAGGATTGAATGCAGAATCAGGAAGAGGCCATTCTACCCCTAAAGCTTGTTCTGATATTCAATTAGCTCATGGCTGACTTGCATCTCGATAGCATTAGCTTGACTTTGAGCAACATCGCTCAATATCTGAATCGAATAAATTTTTGGTGATTTCATGTTGAAACTTTCAACTGACTCAGCATCAGCAACCTTTGGGGATAATTTTCAAATAGCCATTTGCTCCTGCCAGCTTTTCAACTAAGCATTAAAATCACTCCTTTAATTTTTCATTTATAATTCATAAATTGTCCAGAATTCCTCGGCCTACCTACAACACGGTGCAGAAACCTTCCACCAAGTTGGGGAAAGGGCAACTCGGGATGGGCAATAAATACTGGCCTAACCAGCGATGCCCACAGCCCGTAAATTAATTTTTAAAAATGTGGTTGAAATGCGCTTGCGAGATTACTTTGCTGCTCGAAGCTTCACTCGACTCATTCCTGCGATGAGGGGCTTCCTTTTATGAGGGAAGGTTGAACGGACTGGGTTCAAACCCATTGGAGTTGAGACGAATGCGAGGTGATCGTATTGAAAAACAGATAAGATCCTGAGGGGATCCGATAGGGTAGATACCGGGAGGATGTTTTCACCTCTAGGGAAGGCTAGAACCAGGGGAGAATAGCTTTTAAAAATCAGAGGTCTCCGTTTTGAGGTGGAGATATGCAGAATTATTTTCTCAGAGGGTCATCAGTCTGTGTCCCGTCAAAGCAGTTCTCTTCCCCAGAAATCGGTGGAGGCTGGGTCACTGCGCTTAGGCAGAGTTAGACAGATTTTGGATAGACAAGGCAGTCAAGGGTTACGGCGGGGGGGAGGGGGGGGGGGGGATAGGAGAATGGAGTTGAGACCGCAACCAGATCAGCTGTGACTTTGTTGAGGGCTGAACAGGCTCAAATGTCTGAATGGCCTACTCCTGTTCCGAAGTCCTCAGATCCTGTCTTAATCCACGGGGTTGTACCATTTCTGAAAGAAGGTAAAGCTTCGCCACAGGCCCCTTACTGGCAACATTGATGTTAAAGCCGACAGTCTTTTATCCAAATTGTATTTTCTGATGTAAAACTCGGGCCTCCTCTGCCCACTTGGGTGAATGTAAAATATGCTATGGCACTATTTTGAAGACGAGTTCTTCCTGATGTCCTGGACTAAGGTTTCCAAAACGTGTCAAGCTGCAGAACTCCTATTGATCTCCCAAGTGCATAAGAGAATCCTGAGCATTCTCATTATGTCAACGCCCCATTTTGCCACAAAATAGGTGCAAACACAGAAATCAAGGGTGCTGTTTGACGGGACATGAGCAGAGTCCCATTGTGGGTGCGTTTAGCATGTCCACCCCGCTATCAAACGGGACTCTGATTTTTTTTCTGGCCTCGGCGAGGAATGCCCCACCAAGACCGCACAAACCTTCATTTTCAGCACTGACGACCTTAGCTGAAGGTAATGAAGGTAAACTCAGCTCGTCGGTACAGGAAGAAATCAGATCACAAGCTGGACTAGCATCCCCGAGGCAAGGCCCATGCTGGATGGCCCCGTCCCGAGGCTTACGCTGGACCATCACACATCGCGCCTGCTCCGGTGTCCGTTTTGAGGCTGTCTCTTCCCACCACCTCTCTGTCCACTCTTGTCCAATTAGAGATTAGACAACAGCTCTGCAGCATTTTTCAAATGTGCTTATCTTGTCCCGAACCACCTAGGAGGCTCCCGCGGACCCCCTGAGAGGTTCCCCAGACCCCCTGGGTTCTGTGATTCTAGTTTGGGGACCCCTGTCCTCATCAATATTTATCCCTCAACTACAATCAGGAAGAAACAGATGATCTCATCATTATCATATTGTTGTTTATATAATCATGATGTGCACAAATTGGCCACCAAGCTTTTCCATTGCAGACCCAACACTAGCATCTAGGTGTGTCCTGTAAACAAGAAACAGGACAAATCCAACCTAGCCAATGACCGCCCTATCAGTCTACTCTCCATCATCAGCAATGTGATGGAAGAGGTCATCAACAGTGCTATCAAGTGGCACTTACTCAACAATAATCCTGCTCATGGGTGCTCAGTGTGGGCTCCACCAGGGTCACTCAGCTCTTGACCTCATTAGAGTCTTGGTTCAAACATGGACAAAGGAGATGAGTACCAGAGGTGAGGTGAGAGTGACTGACTGCCCTTGACATCAAGGCAACATTTAACCAAGTATGGCATCAAGGAGCTCTAACTAAACTGGAGTCAATGGGAATCAGGGAGAAACTTCTCCACTGATTGGAGTCATACCTGGCACAAAGGAAGATGGTTGTGGTGGTTGCAAGTCAATCACCTCAGCTCCAGGACATCACTGCAGGAGTTCCTCAGAATAGTGCCCTAGGCCCAACCATCTTCACCTGCTTCATCAATGACCTGCCTTTCATCAAAAGGTCAGAAGTGGGGATGTTTGCGGATGACTGCACAATGTTCAGCACCATTCGCAACTCCTCAGAAAATGAAATAGTCCATGTCCAAATGAAGCAAGACATGGACAATATCCAGGCTTGGGCTGACAAGTGGCAAGTAGCATTCACAAAACACAAGTGCCAGACAATGACTATCCCCTACAAGAGAGGATTTAACCATCGTCCCTTCATGGTTCATCGCTGAATCCCCTACAATCAACATCCTGGGGGTTACCATTGATCAGAAACTGAATTGGACTAGCCATATTAATACTGTGGCTACCAGAGCAGGTCAAAGGCTAGGAATCGTATGGCATGTGACTCACATCCTGACCCACCAAAGGCTGTCCACCACCTCCAAGGCACAAGTTGGGAGTGTAATGGAATACTCTCCACTTGCCTGGATGAGTGCACCAACTGCACTCAAAAAGCTCAACACCATCCAGGACAAAGCTACTCGCTTGATTGCTAGCCATTCCACAAATATTCAAACCCTCCACCAGCAACAAGCAGAGGCAGTCGTATGTACCATCCACAGGATGCACTGCAGTAACTCGCCAAGGTTCCTTAGTAAGGACCTTCTAAACCCACGACCAGTAACATCTAGAAGGACAAGAGCAGCAGATACTGGGTACCTCACCACCTGGAGGTTCCCTTCTAAGTCACTCACCACCCTGACTTGGAAATATATCATCGTTTGTTCACTGTCGATGGTCAATTTTCTGGAGCTCCCTCCCTAACAGCACTGTGGGTGTGCTGACATCCCAGCGACTGCAGCATTTCAAGAAGCCAACTCACCACCACCTACTGAAGGGCAGTTAGGGATGGCCAATAAATGCTGGCCTGAACAGCAACGCCCACATCCTTTTAAAAAAATAATCTTTATTGTCACAAGTATGCTTACATTCACACTGCAATGAAGTTACTGCAAAAAGCCCCTAGTCGCCACATTCTGGCGCCTGTTCGGGCACACAGAGGGAGAATTCAGACTGTCCAAATTACCTAACAGCATGTCTTTCGGGACTGTGAATGAATTTTTTAAAAATTCCTTTATTAATACAATTCAATAGTATTTAATTAGCTGTAAAACATTTTGGGGTGGCTTTAGGTCATGAAAGGCATTAGGAAAGCAAAAATCCTTTCGATGGTAAGTACATGAAGATATGATACTAAAACAAAAATCTGAAGTTACTCAAAACAAGCTGTAGACACCGCATATGATTTCTTATCCACCTCTTTCTAAAGAGCTTCATCAGTACGACATGAATTGCTTTTGCTCTATGTCTATTCCCCTAATGTATTGCAATGAGGAAAATTACGTCTCTTCATTTCTTCAATTTTCTGTGGCTACGTTTCTGTTTGTGACCTTTAAGGTATACATATTTCTGAAGTAACTTTCTGATATCTGGTTTGTTGATCAATGTCAGAATTATAAAGATAGGGTCATGGCCCCTTACAGTCTTCTTACCTCTGATGCAAATAAGTTCAGTTCTATAACCCTCTGTGAAACCTTGCACCAATACACCTTCATCAGCATGCAACATTTAAGGTGCACCCTTCCAAATATCGATTTAAAGCATGTTGTGGCATGGTGGCACAGTGGTTAGCACTGCTGCTTCACAGTGCCAGGGACCCGGATTCAATTCCGACCTTGGGTGGCTGTCTGTGTGGAGTTTGCATGGGTTTCCTCCGTGTGCTCCGGTTTCCTCCCACAGTCCAAAGATGTGCAGGTTAGGTGCATTGACCATGCTAAATTGTCCCTTAGTGTCCAAACGTTAGGTGGGATTCCGGGATTGTGGCGATAGGGCGGGGGAGTGAGCCTATTTCGGAGAGTCGGTGCTGACTCAACGGGCCAAATGGCCACCTTCTGCACTGTAGGAGTTCTGTGAAGTTGGGGGTTAACTGTATCCAACTGGTGCACATTAACTGAGGGTGTGACTATGCAGGTTGAAAATGTGGTGGGTTAAAGGTGCAAGATACGCAATGTGCGTCCCTGTAAATAAAAGTTTTTAACTCCATAAAGACGAGGCTCCACTCTCCTATTCTTCACTGCCTTGCTATCTGAGTGATAGCAAGAACAACTGATCACAAATCGACCAAAGAAATTAATGAATTGGAGTGCATGCAGGGTTAATTAAATTGGCTAAGGTCACCAGAGAACATGATAATGTGAAAACAAAGCTTTGCTAAACTTTTCCCAGTAGGCTTTTACTCACTTGATTTAGCAATTGCAGATACTCTGGTCGAGCACACAAAGGCTGGTGATGATAGACATGTAAAGCTAATGTAACTGCTATCTCCCAATGGAACAATCATAATACATGATGCAATTACTGTGAGCCAAGTATAAAAGAAAAAGCTCAAAAGTTAATAGAATTTTTTCAATGAAACAGTTGTTTGCCTGGAAGACCATTCATGACTTGTCAAAATGGAAATTCACAGAATCCCTACAGTGCAGAATGAGGACATTTGGCCCATCAAGTCTTCACCAACCTTCCTAAAGAGCACTTCACCTAGACCCACTCCCCTGCACTATCCCCATAACCCCACACATTGATCATGGCCAAACCACCTAACCTGAACATCTTTGGACTGTGGAGGGAAACCGGAGCACCCGGAGGAAACCCACGCAGACACGGGGAGAAAGTGCAAACTCCACACAGTCACCCAAGGTCCGAATTGAGTCCAGGTCACTGGCGTTGTGAAGCAGCAGTGCTAATCACTGTGCCCCCCTTATTCTAAGATTTTAAATTAATATTTGAAAAACTTCTCCACGTTCTGTGTTTCATGCTTTTAAAACTCTGCCACATCCTTTAAATTACAGGGTTACCCGAACAGAAAGTGGGCCAGACGTGTTAAATATCTCTGGGAAGCAAGTGTTTCATATTTAGGGTAATTTGGACAGTTTATGCCAATGGCATCCGGTTTGACATCTGCCATTTTGGTTTCAATACTTAATATGTGGGGAGGAATATGCAAAGAAGATTGCAAACAGGGTGTTTTAGTGACTGGAGTTAGGACATGCAGGTTTGAATTTATTATACCTCAGAAAGACTGGAGATTAAAAGCAAGCCCCTTTTCCACAATGCACTGAGCAAATGAACAAATACTTCACAAAGGTAGTTCATGTTTTTTCAATTTAAAGTTTTAGAATAGAGCTAATTAAGTATCCAATTAAGAAATTAGAAGATTATAGGAATCAGCATCGATAGAGGTGAAAATATATTCTGCAAGATTGGGACAAGGTATCTATGGAACATAATTGGTCAAGGTTAGGCTTTGTGAGCAGATTGATGTGCTAGATTTTTGCTCAGTTGGTTATCAGAGAAATATGTTGCCTTCTTGAGGCTGATAGCTGAGAAAACTGGATGAGCTGGTTCAGAATTTCTGACAACTTTGTGGAAGAGACACATTTGATGGGCAAGATGTTTTCTTTTCTGTTTGAAACATCTCCTAAAAATCAAAAGACAAATTAATCTTTGCTTCTTGAACTCATTAGAATGTATTATTTTCATGGCCAGAAAGCAATATCGCCAGGTGCTCACTTTTCAACACTGCATATCTTTCCTGTTTCCTCTCTGCAGCGTCAGCCAGATTAATGTAACACTAATGTTCCCTTTTTCATTCATGGCAGTTCTTTTGAGGAATACTGATAACCCAGACCAAGGCAGAAGGGAAGTAATTTTGCCCAAAGGTTGCAAACAAGCACTAAATGGTGGCAGGTGCTAATACATCACGTAACAGGCAATCTGGTCCCAATTACTGATTGCCACAATTTGAACTTGTAGCAAGGTGCAAAACCAACATCTGCAGGAGTGCTAATTAGGCACATTTCCTTGTGGAGTGTGGGCTTCTCCTACTAAAGGTGTGGACTGAGCTGTCAGGCTGACACACAGCATGTTGAAGGATGCGGGGAACAAGGGCAAGAGCACATGGCTTCTTAGATGCAGCACTTGAGTTCCTGGTGGAGAAGGTCCAGAGGAAGAGGGATGTCCTGTTCCTGCAGGGAGTAGGATGTCCGCCTCTCCCTCCTGCCCCTCTCTTCTGCAGCACATCATGGTTTCAAACAACTTATGTTTTTTTTTGAATGAGTGCAATAACCTTTATTCCAAGAGCAAGAAATAGAAATAATTTTTGCAGCAACAAAAACAGAAAATACTGGATAATCGCAGTAGGTCTGACAGCATGTGTGGGGAGAGAAGGGAGCCAACGTCTCAAGTCTGGATGCAAGGCCTGTCCTCATGTTCTCCTTCCCCTGACAAAATACCCAGAACCAAGTATCCAATTATTTCTGGTGACTCCTGTATGTTACCCCGTAAGGAGCAGTAACACAGCCCTCACTCTTCAGGTTGAAAGATGACAGTAAATGCTGTTCAAGTGTTGGTGATGTCTTATCAAAGAGTCTCCAGAAAGACTTCTTTTTTTTTAAAATAATTTTTATTGAAGAAATTTTTCAAAATACAAACATTTTAACCCCCCCTACATTTACATTTAAATTATAACAAAACAAAGTCAAACCCCCCTACTTAACAAAAAAAAGAAAAGAAAAAAGTCCCCCCCCCCCCATCTCGCGCGTCCCCCCCCCCCCCCCCCCCCCCCCGCCGGCGAACCGACAGTCAGACCAACTTATCATTTCTAGCAGCGTCCTCGGGCAGGCCTTGCCCGTAGCCACCACCGCTACCGTACTTCCTTCGTCTTTGTCCCCCCCTCCCCCCCCCCTCCCCCCCCCCCCTCCCTCCCGCCCTCCCCTCCCCTCCCGGGTTGCTGCTGTCACGGCCTCAGTTTCTATCTCTGATCCAAGAGGTCTAGGAAGGGTTGCCATCCGCCTGAAAAACCCCTGCACCGACCCTCTCAGGGCGAATTTGATCCTTTCCAATTGGATGAAGTTTGCCATGTCGTTTAACCAGGTGTTAACACTCGGAGGCCTTTCGTCCCTCCACTGAATCAAGATCCTCCTCCGAGCCACCAAGGACGCAAAGGCTAATATCCAGCCTCCCTCGCCTCCTGTACCCCCGGTTCCCACCCCAACCCCGAAGATCGCAAGTCCCCATCCTGGCTTGACCCTGGACCCCACCACTCTCGACACCATCCCTGCCACCCCCTTCCAGAACTCCTCCAGTGCCGGACATGCCCAAAACATATGTGCATGATTCGCAGGGCTTCCCGAACATCTAATACACCTGTCTTCACCCCCGAAAAACCGACTCATCCTTGTCCCCGTCATGTGGGCTCTATGCAGTACCTTAAATTGAATGAGACTTAGTCTCGCACATGACGACGACGAGTTGACCCTCTCCAGGGCATCTGCCCATGTCCCGTCCTCTATCTGTTCCCCCAGCTCTAACTTCCACTTATCTTTTAGCTCCACTACTGGTACCTCCTCCACCTCCTGCATAATCTTATAGATGTCCGAGATCTTCCCCTCCCCGACCCAGACTCCTGATAGCACCCTGTCACTCACCCCCCTGTCGGGAAGCGCGGGGAACCCCTCTACCTGTCGTCTGGCAAATGCCTTCACTTGGAGGTACCTGAACGTGTTCCCCGGGGGGAGCCCAAATTTCTCCTCCAGCTCTCCCAGGCTCGCAAACCTCCCCTCTATAAACAAGTCCCTCAGTTGTCTAATACCCGCCCTCTGCCAGCTCTGGAATCCCCCTCCTGTGTTTTCCCGGCGCAAATCTGTGGTTCCCTCTTAGTGGTGCCCCTATCAGACCTCCCACTTCCCCCCTGTGTCGCCTCCACTGCCCCCAGATCTTGAGGGTGGCCGCCACCACCGGGCTCGTGGTATACCTCGTGGGAGGGAGCGGCCATGGTGCCGTTACCAGTGCCCCTAAGCTTATGTTGCCGCAGGACGCCCTCTCCATGCGCTTCCAGGCTGCCCCCTCCCCTTCCATCATCCACTTTCGCACCATCGATGTATTTGCCGCCCAGTAATATCCTGAAAGGTTGGGTAACGCCAGCCCTCCACTATCCCTACTCCGCTCCAAAAAGACCCTTCTAACTCTCGGGGTGCCATGTGCCCACACATACCCCATGATACTACTCGTTACCTTCTTGAAAAAGGCCCTGGGGAGGAAGATGGGCAGACACTGGAACAAAAACACGAACCTCGGGAGGACCGTCATTTTAACTGACTGCACCCTCCCTGCCAGCGACAGCGGCACCATGTCCCACCTCTTAAACTCCTCCTCCATCTGTTCCACCAGTCTGGAAAAGTTCAACTTGTGGAGGGTCCCCCAGTTCTTTGCCACCTGCACCCCCAAATACCTAAAACTTTTAACTGCTCTTTTGAAGGGGAGCCTCCCAATTCCCTCCCCTTGGTCTCCCGGGTGTATTACAAAGACCTCACTTTTCCCCAGATTTAATTTATACCCCGAAAAGTCCCCGAACTCCGCTAGTATCCCCATTACCTCCGGCATTCCCCCCTCCGGGTCTGCCACATACAACAACAAATCATCCGCATAGAGCGAGACCCGATGTTCCTCCCCTCCCCTTGTCAGTCCTCTCCACCCCCCTGAACCCCTCAGTGCCATCGCCAACGGCTCAATCGCTAATGCAAAGAGTAAGGGGGATAGGGGACATCCCTGCCTAGTACCTCGATGGAGCCCAAAATATTCTGACCTCCTCCCGTTTGTTACCACACTTGCCATCGGAGCTGAATAGAGCAGTTTTACCCACTTGATAAATCCCTCCCCAAACCCAAACCTTTCCAACGTTTCCCACAAGTATTCCCACTCCACCCTGTCAAATGCCTTCTCCGCGTCCAACGCTACCACTATCTCCGCCTCCCCTTCCACTGCTGGCATCATAATCACATTCAACAATCTCCGGACATTTGTGTTAAGTTGGCGTCCCTTCACGAACCCCGTCTGGTCTTCATGGACTACCCCTGGCACACAGTCCTCTATCCTGGTTGCCAGGACCTTTGCTAACAGCTTGGCGTCAACATTCAGGAGGGAGATGGGCCTGTAGGACCCGCACTGGACCGGGTCCTTGTCCCGCTTCAAAATCAAGGAGATCAGGGCCTGCGACATTGTTGGGGGCAGAACCCCCCCCCTCGCGCGCCTCATTAAAGGCTCGCACCAGCACTGGACCCACCAAGTCCACAAATTTCCTGTAAAACTCCACCGGGAACCCATCCGGCCCCGGCGCCTTCCCCGCCTGCATCTGGCCTATCCCTTTAATTAGCTCCTGCAGCTCTATCGGCGCCCCCAACCCTTCTACCAGCTCCTCCTGTACCTTTGGGAACCCCAGTTTGTCGAGAAAGTTCTTCATTCCCCCTCTCCTCTTCGGCGGTTCAGACCTATACAATTCCCTATAGAAGTCCCTAAAGACCCTATTCACCTCTTGCCCCTTCTGCACTACGTCCCCACCCCTCTCTCTCACTCCCCCAATCTCTCTGGCTGCATCTCGCTTACGAAGCTGGTGTGCCAGCATCCTGCTCGCCTTTTCCCCGTACTCATACGCCGCACCCTGCGCCCTTCTCCACTGCATTTCCGCCTTCCTAGTGGTCAGTAGGTCGAACCTGGCCTGCAAGCTACGCCGCTCCCTTAATAGCCCCTCCTCTGGTGCCGCCGCATATTTCCTATCTACTTCTAGGAGCTCCCCCACCAGCCTCTCCCTTTCCTGCCTTTCCTTCCTCTCTCTGTGTGCCCTTATGGAGATCAGCTCTCCTCTAATCACTGCTTTCAAGGCCTCCCAGACCGTCCCCACCTGCACCTCACCTGTGTCATTCGTACCCAGATAGTTCTCAATGCCCGTTCTCACCCTTCTGCACACCTCTTCGTCCGCCAACAGCCCTACATCCAGGCGCCACAACGGGCGTTGATCCCGCGCCTCCCCCATGTCCACATCCACCCAATGTGGTGCATGGTCCGATATCGCAATGGCCGAGTACTCCGTGTCCTGCACTCTCGGTATCAGCCCCCTGTTCAATACGAAAAAATCGATCCTAGAGTACACTCTGTGGACGTGGGAGAAAAAAGAATACTCCCTCGCCCTAGGCCTACCAAATCTCCATGGGTCTACCCCTCCCATCTGCTCCATGAACCCCCTTACACCTCTGCCGCTGCCGGCCTCCTATTCGTCCTGGAACTCGATCTATCCAGCCCAGGGTCTAACACCGTATTAAAGTCCCCTCCCATGATCAGGCCCCCTGCCTCCAGTCCCGGGATGAGGCCCAGCAGGCGCCTCATAAAACCCGCGTCGTCCCAGTTCGGGGCATACACATTTACCAGTACCACATTCTCTCCCTGCAACCTACCCCTCACCATTACGTACCTACCCTCCTTGTCTGCCACCACCTCTGCCGCCACAAACGACACCCTCTTTCCCACCAAAATCGCCACCCCCCGGTTCTTGATATCCAAGCCTGAGTGGAACACCTGTCCCACCCACCCCCTTCTCAGGCGGACCTGATCTGCTACCCTCAAATGAGTCTCCTGCAGCATTGCTACATCAGCCTTCAGTCCCTTCAGGTGTGAGAAGACCCTTGATCTTTTGACCGGCCCATTCAGCCCCCTTACGTTCCACGTGATCAATCGGATCGCAGAGCGACCCGTCCCTACTCCCTGTCGATTAGCCATGTCTTGTCCCTTGCTCGCCCCGGGTCATCCCTCCTTTTCTGACCCGCTTCCCATAGCGATGCCCCCCCCCCCCCCCCCCCCACCCCCCCGGCTCTCCCCTTCTCGTCCCTGGTCTTTCCAGCAGCAACCCGTGTTCCCCCCCAGCCCCCCCCCCCCCCCCCCCCCCCCCCCCCCCCCCCCGGCTAGGACCCCTCCTAGCCGCGATGTACCCAACATCGTACTCCCGAGAGTCAGCTGGTCTCCGCTGACCCGGCTGCTCCTGCCACATTCCGACTCCTCCCGGTTCACCCCATCTGCGCCCGTGAAAGATCCCCTTAAAACCCCCAGAGAAAGACCCGCATAATCAACCCGCTCCCCCCCGTCCCGTCTCCCCAACTTAACGATATAAATACCCAATGGCAACTAAATACATAAATACTTAACCCGAAAAGAAAAGAAAGAACAAAAAACCCCCCCAAGCACCCAAAGGAAAAGGGTAAGAGGGGTAAATAACTAAGGGAAATTGGAAACGGGAAGAAACACCCCATAAGAAGCCAACGACCCACAATAGAGATTTCAACAGTACAAATACAGAAACACCCAACAACTCGAAACCTTCAAGACATTCAGAAAAGTCAACCGTTCGAGAAAAAACACCCCAAACAATCCACGAAACTGTTACCCAGTTCCGACCTGGCCTGAAAAAGAAAAGGGCCACTTGCTCAATCAAGAGTCCCCAGGCGGCTACGACCGCCGGTGCTCCCAGGTTTTAGTTCGTGTCCAACTTTTCCTCTTGTACAAAGGTCCAGGCCTCCTCTGGGGACTCGAAATAATGATGTTGGTCCTTGTAGGTGACCCACAAGCGCGCCGGCTGCAGCATTCCAAATTTGATCTTTTTCGCGTGTAGCACCGCCTTTGTCCGGTTGTACCGGGCCCGCCGCTTTGCCACCTCCGCACTCCAGTCCTGGTACACCCTTACCGTCGAGTTCTGCCACTTGCTGCTTTTCTCCCTTTTTGCCCACCTCAGGACTTTCTCTCGATCACTTAGCCGCTGGAACCGCACCAGCACCGCCCTCGGGGGCTCGTTTGCCCTAGGCCTCCTGGCCATGACCCGGTATGCCTCTTCCAATTCCAGGGGCGCCGGACCGGCCCCTTCCCCCATCAGGGAGCTCAACATCTCCGCCACATATCCCGGGAGATCCGACCCCTCCAGGCCTTCTTCCAGGCCCAGGATCCTCAAATTTTTCCTCCTCATCCGAGTGTCCAGCTCCTCGAAGCGGCTCTGCCACTTCATGTGGAGTGCCTCGTGCACCTCCACCTTTGCCCCGATGACTGTGGCCTCCTCCTCCCTCGCGGTCATCTCCTGCTGCAGCTCTTTAATCGACGCCTCTTGGATCGCCTGGGCTCCCACCAACCTGGTGGCCGTCGCGTTCATGGACTCTAAGAGCTCCACTTTCATCTCCGTGAAAAAACGGAGGAGAGCGGCCTGCTGCTCCTCCGCCCATTTCTTCCACTCCTCCGATGCGCCGCCGGCCGCCATTTTGATTTTCTTCCCCCGCTTTTTTTTGGGGAGCTGCTGCCGTTTTTCTTGCCGCTCCCCTCCGGGTACCGACCATAAAATCGGTCTAGTTCTCCTCAGGGGACCTTCCCCCACCGGGATTCGTCTTTTCAGCACCGTTGGGGCCCTCCAATTGGCCCAAAAACACCTTTGTCGCAGGAGCTTCCAAATGTGCGGCTTAGCTAGTCATAGCCGCAACCGGAAGTCCTCCAGAAAGACTTTTGATAAAATTTCAGAGTTCCTGAGCTGCTCACACTGTTTGGAAAGGCATTTAGTTGAAGTGTTAGCCAACAACAAACCATGCAACCTCGTCAATGAAAGCTTGCAAGCATTTTGAGTGTCATCAGATGTTTAACAAACCTCTATGGCTGGTTTCAACTCTTTCATCAAGATGGCAACGTGCTAAATAGGGGCTAAATTGGAATTTCAGTTTAGTGACTCATCTTGACCACCTCGCTCTCTGTTTTGTGCCTAAAGTATTCGGCAAAATCACCCCCATTTTCTAATGCGATTACTGCTTGCAGCAAAACATTTTTTTTCATAAATACATTTATATTTTTGCCACAAGTGCGGCTTATTTGCATTTCACACGCCTGCTCCCACGCATCATGCTTTCATGCAATTTATGTTTTTAATGGGTGAAACTTTTTATGTCCTTTATTCCAAGAGCAGGCAATTAAAAATCATTTCCATGGGTTCTAAAGAGTAATATTAGCAAAAATCACGGCTGACAATACAGTGAATAAACAGTTTACACATTCGTTCGACATTTCTAGATCCACCATTTTAACAGAATTACTGACCATTTATTTTAAGGGGGTTAACACCTTCATGATCATGGACACAGGATTATTGCATAAATAGGATGCGGTCTTTGATACCGCCAGCATCAATAGCTGTCCTGGTGTATTGTGGGAATTTAAAACAGAAAGTATTGGCAATGCATGGCAGAGTGATTATTATAAAAGAAGGAAGATGGTAAGTTAACGTTCAAAGCCTGGTTCATTTGACGGTGACACACATTAATTCCTTTAGAAAACATTTTAAATTAGAAATTGTTTCTTTTGGTTACATCTACAAGCTCTCAATCAAGATATTCCTCCAGCTCCCTCTGGGACTGGCATAGGTTTCCAGACAGTCTGGCACTCCTCATCATTCATAGGTAATAATAATAAAAATAAAAATCTTTATTAGTGTCACAAGTAGGCTAACATTAACACTGCAATGAAGTTACTGTGAAAATCCCCTTGTCGCCACACTCTGACACCTGTTTGGGTACACTGAGGGAGAACTCGGAATATCTAATTTACCTAACAAGCACGTATTTCGTGACTTGTGGAAGGAAACCAGAGCGCCGGAGGAAACCTACGGAGACATGGGGAAAACGTGCAGACTGCTCACAAACAGTGACCCAAGCCGGGAATCGAACCTGGGACTCTGGTGCTGTGAAGCAACAGTGATAACCACTGTGCTACCATGCCGCCCAGTGTGCTACCGTGCAACATTGCTCGTCAGGGTTACTGTTTGTGTGAGCGCTGTAACCATTTCAGTTCACAAAATATTGGGCGCAATTCTCCCATCGGATGACTAAGTCCCAACGTCAGAGCGAAAACCGGAGTGCTTCACTCTGGCGTCGGAAGCCGCTCCCAACCCCCTATTCTCCCGCCCTCGGGAACCTAACAACCTAACGTGTTGGGCAAGCTGCTCAGCCCATCCGGGCCGGAGAATTGCCGCTTGCCCGTTACAAACGACGAGCGGTGATTCTCCCAGCGGGCAGCCGTGAGTCTCGCCATGCCGCTTTGGGGGGGGGTTAATCGCGTCGCCGGGGCGGCGTGGCGGGACTCGCACGGTGCCCCGGCGATTCTCCCGCCCGGCGTTGGAGGGGGGGAGAATTCCGCCCAGTGTTCTAGTACACAGCACAACTTTTATTTTCAGAATTAAAATAGCTAAAAACTCTTAACTAAGATCCATATTTTAGAGGACTCCTGAATGCCGTAAATACCGTGTAAACTAGAAATAATTGGCAGCACGGTGGCGTAGTGGTTCACACTGCTGCCTCACCGTGCCAAGGACCTGGATTCGATCCTGGCCCCGGGTCACTGTCCATGTGGAGTATGCAATTTCTTTCCGTGTCTGCGTGGGTCTCACCCCGACAACCCAAAAAGTTGTGGAGGATAGGTGGATTGGCCACACTAAATTGTCCCTCAATTGGAAAAGTAAACTAGAAAAAGGGCACACATACAATGCCCTCAGAATGCCATTCACAATACATTTCACACATTTCCCTTTAGTCATTTCTAAGTTTGCTGGCTACCGCCAGAGTTTTTTTTTCATTTGAGAACTTCTCCCCTCTCTGACAGGTTGGCTGTACCAGCAGTCTCAATTTCTTTTTCAATTTTTCCCAATTAAGGGATAATTTAGTGCAGCCAATCTACCTACCCTTCACATCTATAGGTTGTGGGGGTGAGACCCACGCAGACATGGGGAGAATGTGCAAACTCCACACGGACAGTGACCCGGGGCTGGGATCGAAGCCGTGTCCTCAGTGCCGTGAGGCAGCAGTGCTTACCACTGCGCCACTGTGCTGTCCCCAGAAGCCTAAATTATGGGATGCATGTGCCGCACTGCATTCTCAGTCCAACTTCTTGTCTTGCAAAGCTTATATTCAAGGTTATTTTTGAGTTGTCAGCTTCAAAAAGTTCTGATAATTCAGACAAGCTATATTTGGATATTCTAGTGGTCCAGATGTACATTATATGCCAATTTGGTTCTCGGCGTTAAGTGCCTCCAACGGGCAGTAACTTTCTTTCTGAAATACAAGTTGGGCAGTAGTAATGGAAATTTGAGCAATTTACGCTCAGGGATCAGGCCCTCTGGCCATGAATGATCCTACGCTGTTCAGCACATTATATATGTATGCACAAGGTGCACGCAAATCCCATGATGGAGCTGGACAGGGAATCACCATCCCCGAAGTTACCTCAGTTGGTTGAAGGTCTTGGCACAATATCTACAGGGCACCTACATAGCCATTCACTCACTGCAAGCCAGGAACATCAGTCTGGCTATCTTTCCAGAGGGAGAAACTGACTGTAGATACCAGAATGTCGTAGCGCAGACAGCACATGGCCTCACAGTTCAGCGAAGCCTCCTTGCAGGTTCTCCTCTGGTTCACCCAGGGAAAGGTAGGAGGCGCTGTTACACTAGGGATGGCAGCAGGATGCCCTCCCATCTGACTATGGTGGCCGGGATGGAGGTAAGCGCCCATGGGTTCCACGAGCGAAGAGCCCAGCAGAGTTGTAAAAGGATGAAGGATCTGTTTCGCTTTGCCAGGGTAAGTGGCACTGTACTCGCTGCAAAGTGACACTGATAGGGGAATCAGGCAGTGTAAGTGTATCAGTGCATAAGGATGTCAGGCAGGAGTATGGGTTGCAGGGCTCAGCATCAGATGGGACATGGGCACTGAATGTATGTCAGCCACTTCAAGATTTTAATGTCCTATCAGCTGCAGAACATCCATTTAGGAGCTGCATCAGCATCAGCATGCCTAAATGGCTTGTGCACCCTCTCGGATAATAATCAATCCTTCTCTCTGTCTGTCTACAGGAAAAGGGCACACACAACAGGAGGGAGTAGGCCCCAACTGACAGCAACCTTCGAGATATTGGGTGGAATTCTCCGGGTCCCCAACCACATGCTTCTTTCCTTTGGCAGCTGGATTCTCTCTTCCCACCTTTTGTCAATGGGTGGTGTTTCACGCACAGCGAGCAGGGCGTTAGATGGGCTGGACACTCCTCGGGTCTCCTGGGGGAAGGCCTGAGCTGTGCTCATGCTGTCCTCTTCCCTTTAGGTGCGCCTGGGATATAGGGGAGCAGAGGTGAGATCCAGAAACCCCACCATCCTCGGACGCTGACAGTTGTGGTTTCCCAACAGTGTCTGCACCATGGAACTCATGTTCTGAGCCATGGAGGTCATGACCTGAACCATGAGACAGTTATCCCCGCCATCAAGTGCAGGTCCTGCACCAAGGTCTCTACTGTAAATGCCACCCTCGCAGTGTTGGCCTTGTTGGTCGGAGTGACGGCACCATCTCCTCGGAAAGAGGGCAATGTAACTTCTCCAGTCGGCCTTGATCCCTTCCTGAATCTCAAAACTCTGCCTTTGTAGCTCCAGCAGCTCTGGGATGCCCCAGCTATGGCATTGGCCTGGGGCTTTGCAAAGTACTGGGCTTCGGCATTCCTCAGAGTGCCAGATCCCTGGGACGTCCCTGCCTCCACCTGCTGTACATCATCAGGTACGAGGTTTTCACCAGTGAATGACCCAGAAGCCTGACTAAAACTTATTCCCACCGAGGTATGAGTATCTTGCTGATAAAGGGTGCGGGTGACAGCTGTGACACCTCTTCAATGCTCATCTCTGAGATGTCTCTCTCAGAGCTGCTCAGGTCTGTGGTGTCCAGGGACCATGAGGATTATATAGGCTGGTTTGCAGATTGACATGCAAGGGAAGCAAGATGGCATTAGTGCAGGATAGGGGAACACTAGTCGGCGATGTGTTGAGGGTTCTCACTTGTGTCTTTGGCCCCCACCTCATCCTCAGCACAGGTGCGCTCCTGTTCTCGCCAGCAAGCTCAGGGGCTCATTCCTCAAATGGGGTTAGGGTTTTGAGCTCAGGCATCACTCCAGATGGCTGTGTCGGCTCACACCTGTTGTGCTTTGGTTTGTGCTGCAGACAGATGGGGAGGGGGTTGGCAGGAATCATGCCAGGTCAGATGGTAACGTAGTCTTGCATGCATGGGGAGTGCGTGGGAGCGAAGATGTTGAGGAGCAGAGGAAATACTGGGGTGGATAACAGGGAGGGGTGGTCAGCATGGCAAGTGTTGGGGCACTTCGAGGTGGGTGCAAGTGAGTTCACTGTGGAGTTGTGAGGGGTGTGTTAGAGGGTGCTGTGGGACAAGAGAGAAGTTAGACTTGCCCTGGCTGCACAAAGAAAATCATTCAACTTCTTACAACACTGCAGCCCTGTCCTCTTATGGACTAAGGTGGCGCTCACATTCGTGGCCACAGCCTCCCTTGTGTGGTTGGTAAATTTGTGAGCAGGGCCTCTGCAGGATTCCATCCAGAAGCTTGCCGAAGGCCCAGTGAAGCCTGGTGCAGTCTTTCTGGCAGCACCACCCCCCCCCCCCCCACCCCGGACTGAACTTGGAACAAATGCTGGGGAGGCGTTTAAATAATGCGCCTCCCTCAACTGATTGCAGCCATTAAGTCATGGCAGGAAGAGACGATCACGGAAGGATCATGGAGCAATGTAAAACAAAAGCTTTTTGTTAAAGAGGCTGAATGTACAGCAACTTGACAAACTGTGGTTTCCGCGGCTGGACCGTCACTTAGAAAAAATATCGGAAGCGGGTGGAGGCTGCTTCGTGCAGGGGCACCAGCTTGGCAGCCCTGCCGCTCCCACCGGCCAGGTACTCCACCAGCCCGGTAGTGGTGGCGGCTCTGCGGATTTGGGGCCAATGGAGGAAGCATGCGGGGGAAGTGGGAGTGTCGGTCTGGTCCCCAATATGTGACAACCATCGATTTGTCCTGGGGAAGATAGATGGCGGGTTTCGAGCGTTGCGGAGGGCGGGGGTGGGAAGGATGGGCGACTTGTTCCTGGAAGGGAGCTTCGCGAACATGAGGGCGCTGGAGGAGAAGTTCGGGCTGGCGAGGGGGAATGACTTTCGGTACTTGCAGGTGTGGGATTTCGTACGTAGACAGGTCCAGTCCTTTCCACGCCTTCCACCAAGGGGGATCCAGGACAGGGTAGTTTCCAGGGGTGAGGTAGGAGAGGGGAGAGTCTCAGATATTTATAAGGCGCTTATGGGAGCGGAGGACACAGGGACCGAGGAACTGAAACTTAAGTGGGAGGAGGAGCTTGGTGGAGAGTTGGAGGGAGGCGTATGGGCAGATGCTCTGAGGAGGGTAAATGCAACCGCAACATGTGCCAGGCTCGGCCTGATTCAGTTCAAGGTGGTTCACCGGGCCCACATGACGGTGGCCCGGATGAGCAAATTCTTTGGGCTGGAGGACAAGTGTGTTAGATGTGGGGGAGGACCAGCGAACCATGTCCACATGTTCTGGGCGTGTCCAAAACTCAGGGGATACTGGCAGGGATTTGCAGACGTCATATCCCGGGTACTGAAAACAAGGGTGGCGATGAGTCCAGAGGTGGTGATTTTTGGGGTGTCGGAAGATCCGGGAGTCCAGGGAGGGATAGAGGGCGGCGTTGTGGCCTTTGCTTCCCTGATAGCCCGGCGACGAATACTGTTGGCCTGGAGGGACTCAAAACCCCAAAGACCGAAGTATGGCTGTCGGACATGGCAAGCTTTCTCGGCTTGGAAAAAATCAAGTTCACCTTACGAGGATCACTATCAGGGTTCGCCTGGAGGTGGCAACCATTCATCGACTTCTTCGCGGGGAACTAATCATCGGGGGGGGGGGGGGGGGGGGGGGAGGTTAGAATAGTGTAGAGTAGGGTGGAAGAATAGGTGGGTCTATTTGCGAGAGTGGTACTGTTATTTGCACTATGTTTTTTGTGATTGGTATCTACACACTAATGTATATTGTTACTGTTTACAATGCCAAAAATACCTCAATAAAATTGTCTTCTAAAAATAAGAAAAAATATCGGAAAATTCCACCTGTGGTTTAGGGTTAGATTAAAAGAACAAAAGCGGCATTCTCACAAATGGGAATTCCATCAAAATATAAATGATAATTGTCACTGCACAGCATTCAGTCATTTTCTTCTGGATTTGCGCCCACCATGAAATTGTTCCGTCAAACAGCGAATGTGTTTCAATGCAACTGAATTTCAATGAGCATGTTCCAAGAAGAAAAATGTTACATTTGTGTGCAAATGTTCACATAATTCTATTGTTGATTGTAATCTGGTAGCTCTGTTTGTATAAAGGTAGGATTCTCATCTAGAAGCTCAAAATGATAAATCTTAATCTGTAAATTCCTCTTGGAATTCTACAGTTCCTAGGTCAGACGTCTGATCTGTACTGATAAGACTGTCCCACCTTGCGTGGGACGAGGGGAATGGTCGAGTATACAAAGTTTTCAAATCAAAATCAAATCAATCTGAAACATAAGGGGCGAGATTCTCCCAAAACGGGAGAAATCGTAAAGCTGCCGTAAAACCCGGGCGGGTTTTACGGCAGCGCGCCCCTTCCCGACCGGGGACCGATTCTGGTCGCCGGTCGGGGCTAGCAGCCCGACGCCGTAGGCTCCGGCAAGACGGGCTTAACGAAAATCGTTAAGCCCGCTTGCTGGAGTTAGCGCCGGCTGACGCGTCATATGACGTCAGCCGCGCATGCGCAGTTTGGAATACTCCAACCCGCGCATGCGCGGGTGACGTCATCGCGTTTTTGCGCGAAACCCGCGCATGCGCGGGCCGGGTTGCCCCTCAGCCGCCCCGCGAATGGATACTGCGGGGCGGCGGAAGGACAAGTAGTGCGCGGGCATCGGGCCCGCTGCCCGCGATCGGTGGCCACCGATCGCGGGCCCATGGCACCCTTGGCACGGCCGTGGTACTGCCGTGCCAATCGGTGCCATGGTTATTAATAGCGAGTTTGTGACGCCGTTTTCACGAACGGCAAGACCAGGTGTGTTTGCCGTTCGTAAAAACGGCGGAAAGGGCTGGGACTTCGGCCCATCCAACAGCTGAGAATCGCTGCCGGCCGTAAAAAAACGGCGGCAGCGATTCGGGTCGGGACTTCGGGGGGGGGGGAGGGGGGGGGGGTGGAGAATAGCGGGAGGGCGGCAAAAATGTCGGGAAGGCCCTCCCGCTATTCTCCCACCCGTCGTGGGGGTCGGAGAATTTCGCCCAATATGAATGAGCAAACAAAAACAGAAAATGCTGGAAAATCTCAGGGAGTCTGACAGCATCTGTGGAGGGAGAACAGAGGTACCGTTTTGAGTCTGGATGACTCTTCGTCAGAGTACAGACTCGAGACATTAGCTCCGCTTCCTCTCCACTGATGCTGTCAGACCCGCTGAGATTTTCCAGCATTTTCTGTTTTTGTTTCAGATTCCAGCATCCGCAGTAATTTGCTTTAATCTATCAATATGCAACATTTGCCATTCGAAATTCTGAAACTGTCCTCTGATGTTGAAAGCAACAAGTGTTTATAACTAAATCAATGCATTAAATTTGTTCAGTCACAGTTGCCAGAAAATGCACTGCAGCAGGGCATAAAGGCATTTTCAACAGCATTGCCCAAATCCACAATCTATCCTGCCTAATGGTTCAAGAGCATGAGACACATGGGAAGATCCCACTTGCAAATTTATAAAGCACTGTTCACAACATCAGAATGGCCCAAAGTGTTTTTCAGCCATCAAAAGACTTTTGAAAGCACACACCATCATTGATCCTACACCATTGATGGGTCAGAATTCAGGAATACCCGCTACCTCACAATACCATGGAGTTGCTTTCACCACACAGACTACAACAGGTCGAGAAGGCGGCTTTACCACCGCCTTCTCAAGGGCAATTAGGGATGGGCGATGAATTTCGGTCTTGCCAGTGATGTAGACAATCTGTGAGTGAATCATGATTTTTTAAAAAATTGTATTTAAATTAGTATATTTTTAACAAATATTGCAAGAGTAAATGAAAAGGTTCATGTCATGGATGTTTCATTGCCCCACTGTTCCCAAGTTATATCGTTGGCGGGCCAACCATTTATATAGGGTGAATTCCTGATTGCAATTACACAGGAGATGTAAGACCATCATCAGTGAACCATGTATACAGAGTCTGATTGTTTAAGTGGATAGGAACTTGAATCTATTCCTCATGTTGAGAATGGCTGCTACTGTGTAGCACAATGATACATGCTTTCCTCAATAGTCCATCTTTATCATGTTCCTTTAAATTTGTTGTAAACATTTTAATCAATTCTCCCGAGAGTGTGCACTATATCTGGAAGAACACTGTGTGCTTATGGACAGTTTCTAAATGCTAAGGGTCACATGAAGCAGTTCTAAGAACTGGAATTTATGTATGTGTAATTTCAAAATCAATTTGATTGATAGGCAGTGAATATATCAGCGTATGGGTATTAATATTGTTCTGTTGTTGAGTGTAATATGGTGGCTCTTCATGACACAATTAGAACTAATCTAGAAATTAAAAGCATTAAAGTTTGATCTCTAGTGCCGTTTGGATTTCATCAGTTCTTAGGTCAGAATGTTTGGCTGGGTATGATGTGATGATATCATGGGAGGAGGGGGTGGAAATTTCCATTGCTCACTTACACCCAAAGAAAAGTCAGACACTAACCCACCAGCTCAGCAAATCCGCCTGTGCCATAAATCAGGGGACAATCTCTTAAAAATCAAAAGATTTCTTCAGGGGCTGGTTTAGCATAGTGCGCTAAATAGCTGACTTGGAATGCAGAACAAGGCCAGCAGTGCAGGTTCAATTCCCATACCAGCCTCCCCGAACAGGCGCTGGAATGTGGCGAAGAGGGGTTCTTCACAGTAACTTCACTGAAGTCTACTTGTGATAATAAGCGATTATTTATAATTATTATTACTTTTCCAAAAATAAACCAATATAGATTGCCAGCTGGTTCATAAATGTCATTAGTGCTTTATTTAGTTGCTAACAAATCCAAGCTCCTCACAAAATTTATATCACTTCCCATTTGGCGTAATGAGATCACAGGTCAGTGACAAACGCCCAGGGTTCCAAGAATGCCTGAAGAACCTCCAACATAAGATTGAATCAGGCCACTTTTCAAGCATTCAGTATGGGTGTGTGGCCCCTCATGTAGGGTGGGATTGTCTGCCCCTGCCCACGGTGACTTTTGTGGCGGCAGAGGTGGCCCGCCATTGGCCCCCTTCCGGTCTTCCAGGATCTTCCAATCCCACCACATCCCGTCGTTCACACTATCCACCACCAGGCAACTCAGCAACGGTAGACAGAGGGTCGCCATCGGCAGGACCGGAAATGTCAGCAGCAGACTCATGAAGGAATTAGTGTCTGATTTTGGACCACTAGGGGGAGCTAGGATGGCCAAACATTAGGCCTTCTGCTACCAATGGAAGGTGCAGCTCGGGATTTTCCAGCCCTGCCCCCTCGGTGGGATTGCCGGTGGCGGATGTGGCTTGCCATTTGCCGCTGGGGGATCTTCTAGTCCTGCCGAAGTCTGTAATGTTTTGCATGGCTCACCCACCCTTGCTTTTGGAGAACATACAGCAGGGTGGGGGGTAGACTTTTGTGGGACTGAAAGATCCTGCCAGCGTGAAGGGCCAAATAATCCCACCTTCAATCTCTTCCATTCATGGGAGATCTGTGGGAGATCTCCTGCTTAGAATACTCAATAGCTTCCTTCTCGCTCTCCAGCAAGATCTATGGTTGGGATCTCGCTCTCTTAACTTTAGTCTCAAATTGCACACACCTCCGCCCCCGCCTCTGGAAGTTCTCTCCACCCTGCCGCTCAATCCCAAGGACTCTGAGTCACTTCTTCTTGAGGCCTTTTACCTGTTCTGTATTGTCCAGATCTTTCTATGATTCTTTCTTCCCGGCTCTCGTGAAAACTCTGGGACCACCACATTACAGCTACCCAGGCACAGCATCAATACACAGTGCAAAGTACTTCATTATCAATTGTTTCATGCTGCAGACTGAGCAAAGCAATGTGCTTTGGCAGGTCTCACTTCTGGTTTTCTTTCCAGTTAACACTCCATAGGTCAGAGCATATGCACAGGTACAATCAATTGGGATTGTATGTGAAGAATAGCAATTCAGAGTTTTTAGTGTTCTCTTGCTGAATTGAAATGAAAAATGAAAATTGCTTATTGTCACAAAGTAGACTTCAGTGAAGTTACTGTGAAAAGCCCCTAGTCGCCACATTCCGGCGCCTGTTCGGGGAGGCTGGTGCGGGAATTGAACCGTGCTGCTGGCCTGCCTTGGTCTGCTTTAAAAGCCAGCGATTTAGCCCAGTGTGCTAAACCAGCCCCTATTTGACTGTGAAATGGTGTTTCCATCAATTAATTCACGGGAGTTGGTGGCCAAGATTCTCGCCACCAGGGAGAGGCTCTCCATCATGACAAAAACAGCAGCAATGTCTGAAAATCCACCCCCCAACTCAGCACTTATGTGGGGGTAGGAATGGAATCGAACCGGAGTTTATGCATGCAAATTTTTATTGAGGCAGCTGGCCATTTAAAACCTCAGCTGCCTTCACTGAGGTGAGATTTTGGTCGACCAGGAGCGTGAAACCCGATGTGTGCAGATTAGATCAGGTAAGAGCTGGTCTGAACTTTATGGATTTGTATGGATAGCCAGGGCACTCCTTTGGGGAGGTCAGGTACCCCTTTGGATATGGTCCCATGACACCGTTGAGAGAGGAAGCATGCCCATTCGGAGAGGTAAGCCACCCTTTGGGATTGTTAAAAGTAGACATGATTGTGCATAAATTCATTGGAATTGTCAAAGCTGTAAAACAAAATCTGTCAAAACTCATTGAAACTATCGAAGCTGTCAAAGAACTGTCAAGACTCATATAACTGTCAAAACTTTCCATGGACTGTCAAAACGCAGTTAAGCAGTCAAAGCTGTAAATGATTTCACTGTGCTGAGCTTTCCATTATGTCTGTTGATCTAAACTTGGAGGTTATTATTAAACGATTTGTGCTGCAATGACGTATCTTACTAGCTAACATTATCACAGTGGAGTGTCTGTTTAGTAAGCAGTTCTATTGACAGCTGTAATTGAATAGAAAAGTTTATTTTCATCAGCGATAATTGAAGGAAGATTTAATGCTTTGAATGTTTTTTTATCAATGTGAGTGCTTTTTAAAAATAGTGATGTAATCAATTGACACATCAATTTATTTTCTATTAGCATAGTCCCTTAATTTTGCCCACGCTGGATACTAGGTGAGTTGGCATGGAGGGTGTAAAGGACAAAAGTTGTCAGGAGTTGGCACTAAGCAGGGAGCTTCTGGTTCTCTTGATAGATGGAGCACTCCTGGGCCAACATCTCGATATCCGTGCACAAACCCCGCCACCAGATTAGCTTCTCGCCAACATCTTCATTTTGGAAACTTCGGGATGTACGTCGTTAAGGTCCTTCACGACAGCCTGTCCCTTCACCGGGACAACAGCCCTCATGCACCACAGAATGATACATCTTCCACGGTCAGCTCTGATAATTTGGAGGAGAAAGCCTTTAACTCCTCTGATAGTTGTCGCTGCTGCCCACCATATAGCACCAGACATCACATCTTGAAGTGCAGGACCGGTTTGCGTCCAGTCACGAACATGCGAGGTCGTGGCGGGCAAGGAGTCCATGAAATTCAAGACAGCAGTCACTTTGTCCACAGTGCGAGGGGTTAGCGGATTCGATCTGCAGGGGAGGATGGCTCAATGCATCAGTGTGCACAATCCGTGTACCTGGGCGGTCCACAAAAGGAGTCTTCACAAGCAGCCAATAACAAAGCCCAGTGTTGAATCCTCGCAGACGTTATCGGTTGGATCGCCTTGTCTTCGCAGAAGAGGCTAAGCAATGGCTTGTGATCGGTGACAACAAAAAATTGGCGGCCATAGACGTACTAGTGAAACCATGTATGTCAAATAAGACAGCCAGATCTTATTTTTCCATCCGGACGTATTTGCTCTCGGCCAGCATCCAGGAGGCAAACATGATTGTACGGTCACGGCTATAGCTCATCCAATGGGACAGAACTGCCCCAATGCCATATGGTGAAGCATTGCATATGACATACAACAGTTTTGAAGAGTCAAAATGTGCCAACACCCCCGAAGTGGACAACCGACACTGCAACTTTTTAAATGTTGCATCCTGGGCTTTGCCCCAAGCCCAAGGTTGGTGCCTCTTCAAGAGCAAGTGGGGCCGGGCTAGGACGGTAGCCAAATTTGGAATAAATCGGCAATGATAATTTACCAGCACAAGAAAAGAGTGACGTTCTGTAGGGTCTCGCCGAGCAGAGGCCTTTTTAATTGCCTGTACCTTCTCAACGCCCGGGTGTAGGTCGTCTCGGTCCACCCAATAAACCAAATATATCACTACTTTCGCGTGAAGCATGCACTTCATCTGGCGCAGGCGGATTCCATATTCAGAAAACTACTTCATCACCGCCTCGAGGTCCTGCAAAAGTTCTTGGTCTATGGCCCCTGTGACTAACATGTCATTTAAATAAACCAAAATGTGCGGCAGACCACGCAGGATGTTGACAGGGCGCCTGCAGCACACGCCGAGGATACTGCAAATGGGAGCCGGGTGTACTCAGAACCCCTTGCGCGTATTCATCGTGATGTACCTCTTTGAGGATATATGGAACTCCAGCTGTAGATAAGCATCGTCAATGTCCAATTTTGTGAACGTACAGCCATTGGCCAATGTTGCATACAGATCCTTGCTGCGTGGTAAAGGGTAATGGTCCAACTTCAAAGCAATGTTTACCATCAATTTATAGTCTCCGCTGAGGCAGACTGTCTCATCAGGCTTCATGACAGGCACCACCGGCACTGCCCAATCAGTGAAAGGCACAGGCTGAATGATGCTCAAACATTCTAAATGCTGAAGATCAGTCTCAACCTTCTGCACTACAGCATTAGGAACTGGGCAGGCATGAAAATATTGGGGCTGGGCATCCGGGTCCACCTGGATTTTGGCCACGGCACTTTTATGGTCCCCAAACCAGGCTGGAAAACCTCTGGGAATTGGCCCGCCACTGAAGAGGATATGCTACCAATCCAACTGCAGCTGCTGTAGTTATTCACAGCCCAACAGGTAAGGGCCATTTTCTTGCACAACAACGGGGGGATGGCACACTGATTGGTACCCATAAACCATTGTAGGATAGACCTCACAAAATTGAGTTGTTCCCCTGTATGAGCGGCCAAATGAGCCTCTTTGTCTGCCAAAAGCAGGGTATGCACTCCGTGTTTGATAAGATCAAAGTGCTCTGCACAACCACAGAAACGGCAGCTTCAAGCTCCATTTTTTTATATCGAGAGTACCCAATTCTTTTTTTCTCAATTAAGGGGCAATTTAGCGTGGCCAACCTACCTACGCTGGGTTGTGGGGGTGAAACCCACGCAGACATGGGCAGAATGTGCAAACTTCACACGGACAGTGACCCGGGCCGGGATCAGACCAAGATCCTCAGCGCCGTAAGGCAGCAGTGCTAACCACTGCGCCATTCTGCTCCATCTGGAGCATATGACCATTCACTTGTATCGGAACATGAAGGGGGGGGCGCACGGGGCATTACGAAACAGTTCAGCTGCATCTCAGCCTCATCCTCTACCACTTCTGGGTCATCCAGATGCAAGGCCCGGTTACAGGGCTGAAGCCTACCTTGACCGAGGAGCCTGGAGCACTGGCCCTCCTGCGGCCTGCGGTTACGCCTAGACTGCCATCTACACATTGCACATGGGACGGAATCACCTTCAGCTGAGTCCGAGGATGTCGCACATGTCGGTCGCTGGCTCTTCACCCAGAGGGTGAAGTTACTGCGGCATTCAGTCCAGGCCTTGTGTACACCATGTGAGGGGAGACATCCCAAAGGTTCACCTCCATTCCTTTTATGTTTTGAATGCCACATACCGCGCTTTCCTGGGACAGGTAGATCTGTATTTCCTGCTGAAAAGTTAGGGAAAATTTGTCCAAAAGTTTTTTCTAAGTTTCCCTACTTTTAATACTACAGACTAAACAATTGTGGAGCATATTGGACAAAACAGTTACTTAATATGAAAACTCGGCTATCTTCCTTAGCCGAGATGCAAACTCGGTGATGCACCCACTGGTGGACCTCTCCACAGTATTAAACCAATATCTTTGAACGATTATCAACGTGGTTGGGTTAAAGTGTTGTGCCATAAGTGCCATGAGCTACTCGAATGATTGCGTGTCTGGCATTGCCAGGTCTGTGAGACTCCGGGTCACCCCGAACATATGCGGTCCACAGAGCATCAACAGTATGACCGTCTGGCGCTCATTCTTGGTGATCTTGTTGGCACAGAAGAAATAACACATTTGTTCAGTATATTGCCTGCCAGTCTTCAACCCCGGCATCAAATGCATCTAACCGCCCAAACAGAGATTACATGGCCAATCAAACAAATCCAAACCTCGGTCCAGGAAATCGGGGTGGTGTGTTCCTCGACTCCCGTTTAATAAGGACATGGGGAGGCTACGCCGAGTGAAATCAGAAACAAAGTTTTATTTACACAAAACATATGTACACTAGCCACTACTGGGTTTGTGTTCTGAACGGTGCATTACTGGTTGCTCTTTTATATATTGGTTAATTGACATATCCCGCCCCTAACGGGGGGAGCCCATAGTCCACAAGGAGCAGAGGGAAGATAAGCATTCCCACCCCGTAGGTCCCGTGCGGGATATTACACCAACTTTTCCCACAACCAAGCCACAGGCATGCCTGCCAAAGCCATGCTTCCTATGGGGTTTGTCCACATCCCACATGTCCTACGAGCTGCTGGTTGAATACCAGCAGCAGTTGGGTGAGAACTTTAAGTGGCCACATTAGGCCTCAATTGGACTCCGGACAGCACCTCAACCATTCCTGCCCTGGGATTCATTGAAGGGAGTCAAGCAGTCATGGACTAAAGGGCGCCACAGATCCACCACAACCAGGGAGCGAGGCAGGAGATTGCCCCTAATGGAGTGGGTAACCCAGACTGCAGCCAGCAGACTGCCTGATTGGGGTTTATCCTGATGAACATCCCGGCAGTGGCTGTGGCAGGGATGGGGCCCACCGCTCTGACCATTGCATTCGGCCCTCAGCTGACAAGGGAGATTGATTCAGGAGATCCAATATCAAGAAAAGGTAGAAAATTGACTTTGCAACAAGTGCACAGTTGCTATCAGTGACGTTTACTTTGCAAAGCCAGTGAGGCAGCTCAGAACTATGTCAAACAGAAACTGTTCCACTATGTAAACATAGCATAAGCTATTGCTCTGTTTATTACCAACAGGCCATTAAAGGACAATCTACAGCTTTATTTCCAGTTAGTACACAATTAATGTGAGGAAATGTTTTGAACAATTTATTTGATCCAATTGCTCAACTAAGCGTCGGCAAGAAACAACATCTTTAGAACTTCAATTTGTGTGAAAGACGAGCTTGTAATCACCCTCACCCAGAAGATGGCACATTAATTTGTAAATCTTGCTCAAGATCAAAGCAGCTGATTTAATTGGAGCATAATATAATTAGCTCGGCATTGGTTAATTTGCTGAACATGTTAATGAGTGGAGGCCCTTGCTTATTAAATTTGTTGTCATAGTTAAGATCAAAGATCCTTTGATCCAAATAGGTTTCTTTGCTTATTTCTTTGCCTTTGTTGTGCACTGCTTACTGAATGTGTGTCAACAAAATTGGACTGTTGTGATGCTGTGCTAAATATCAAGTTAAAATTTCACTTTCTCTGTGAAATGATTGGAGTCAACCCCACATCATCGGAATTAACAGCTCAGGAGCCTCAGGGACCAACCCCAAGTTCAATATCAAAAGAAGACAAATTGACAAAAGTTTAATCTGCGTCTGGGTAGGACTTGATTTTTGCATACATCATACTTTCGATAACTGTCAAATAAGGCAGGCAGGAAACTAGGACAATATTCTTCACTCAAACACATTGATTGGCACATCAAGGGCAGCAAGGTAGCACAAAGTAGTTAGCACTGTTGCTTCACAGCGCCAGGATCCCAGGTTCGACTCCCAGCTTGGCTCACTGTCTGTGCGGAGTCAGCATGTTCTCCCCGTGTCTGCATGGGTTTCCTCCGGGTGCTTCGGTTTCCTCCCACAAGACCCGAAAGACGTGCTGTTAGGTAATTTGGGCATTCTGAATTCTCCTCCGTGTACCCGGACAGGCACTGGAATGTGGCTACTAGGCTTTTCACAGTAAGTTCATTGCAGTGTTAATGTAAGCCTACTTGCGATAATAAAGATTATGATTATTATTTTCACTCAGCAAATTGGAATGACAAGGAATGCATCGGCTGATAGTAGATTCAATTGCAACTTTCAAAACGGAAGTTGATAACACTGGTAAAGGTGTTGCACGTTGACAGGATAAACAGGGTAATGGGATTGATTCAATAACTCTTTGAGACAGCCGCCAGAGGTACAATGGATTGAATGGTCTCCTTCTGTTGTTTTATTCTGTTATTCTTTATTCCTACACATTCATACATCAGCATGTAAATGTATGCGTAAGATGCAATATTCACAGCTCGAAATCATAAGCTTTTGATCGTTTGGCCCGTCAGGAAACTTCTCGTTCTTTGCGCATGTTAGGAAATTGGGAAATTAACAATGTTAAAAGTGAACTTGAGATGAAAACACAGCAGTCAAGTAACAAGATTAGCAGGCATCTAGAGGAACAATGAGATGCAAGTTGCCGAGTAACAAGATTATCAGGAGTCGAGCGACACTGAGGTGTGAATGCCCACATCAGAAACATTGAACAGGATCCTCCATTTGGGAGGCTAAGTATTGATGCCGGAACTGAATAGCGTGCGATTTGCTTTCCCATTGGGGGTGCTATTCAGGGCACACTAATGGGCCAGTACTCCACCAACGTGAATTCCAAGCAATTCCTGGCCCACGTTTTTCAGTGTTTTTTTACCTTCCCTCCCTCTCAACAGCCATAGCCACCACCCTCCTTGTCAATACTTGTACTAATGTGTGTCTGCAAGACTTTCACCTAAAAGGGGCGGAGAATCGAGGAAGGGTGAAGCATGCTGTGTCCAATTTCACTAAGTAGATTTAAATGCATGCAAATGGCGGTTTTGCGTGGCCCTGCCAGCACGGTGTGCAAACCTCGATTTTGCCGCAGGGAGACATCGGGGCATGGCGCCAGGCGCAAACCTCAATCTTCACATGATGCCTGATTCTCCGTCCAATCATGATTCTCATTTCCGGCATCGCAAATCGGATAAATCCAGCCTAATGAGGTTATACAAATGATAGCTTCTACAGGCAAGGAATTTGAGAGATATCAGCAGCCAAATCCATTGGTTTGAGTATCAATGACAATCAACAAACAACTGCTAGCACTCTCATTGGGGAAGAAGCTTATTCTCCATCCAGGAATCAAACAGGTCAGTTCCATCTGTGATCTGAGCCCCAGGGGCCTGTTCCAGTGAAATTTACAGTCACCGCAGATTGCAGATACACTCCTCTAAAGGATACAGTTTTGAACCAGAAAGTGACGTTTTCCCATACCTGGTCACCTAAGCGATATTGTGCGGTAACTATTAGCTGGATTTGACCTACAGGGTTACCAAAATTGGATGTTGCTTGCGAAAAGGAGTATCTCAGTGAGTTCAGGGATTGTAGGGATACTTTGGGAACAAGATGTAATTTCAGATGAAATGAAATGAAAATCACTTGTTGTCACAAGTAGGCTTCAATTAAGTTACTGTGAAAAGCCCCTAGTCGCCACATTCCGGTGCCTATTCGGGGAGACTGATACGGGAATTGAACCGTGCTGCTGGCCTGCCTTGGTCTGCTTTAAAAGCCAGTGATTTAGCCCAGTGTGCTAAACCACTGGTGTGTTTGGTTATTAATATTCTTCAGTAACATAGTGTATATCAGTCATTATTCATAAGTTATTTTGTTTTCTTTTACTTCAATAATACCCTTCATTGATTGTTTTCACAAGGACTGGTGTCATTCCTCACTGGGTTCTACATTTTTCCTCACATTATTCCAAACAAATATACACCACTAAGACCTAGTGTTTGGTTATCCTTTGAGGTTTTGAAATACTTTTGCAGGCAACATCAGCAGGGTTCTAAACATGCGCTACTCGTTTGTTATTGTTTGCATTTAAAATTAATTTCCTATAGGCTATTGGCATAAATATAAGTGAAGATTGTAGCTTGGCTGTATAATGGTACTTCCTGATAGACATGCTGTTTTCTCTCTTGTTTGTATCTTTGAATTCATTCCTGGAAAACCCGCAAAATTCCAACCGGTTGTAGGGTCAGGCCACCAGGGACTCTGGGGAATGTTATTTACTTGTCGACAGCTGAACATTTTGTCCGAACAAGCCTTACCCAACAGAGATTGTAGCCACATGTATTGTCATCCAATGAAGCCAGCTTCCTTTGTTGTGTTATTGCAATGATCCTTCGGAAAAATCATATTTAAATTGGTTGTTTACGGGGTTTTTTTAAGGATTTCGGATACAAAGGTTCCAAGTTCTTTAATTACTTTAGTATGACTAAATCGCTTGCTTTCGGGAAAATATGACTTTTCAGGTAAAATCTATTACTGTTAATATTCGCATGTAAGTCTCACAATAACAGGGTTACAAGTGTAAACCAGCTGCTGGAATAACAGGACCTGGAGGTTGTTCCTCAGTCACACACAGAGGCACTCTTAATCTGGACACATAGCAATCACATGGCTTAAACGATCAACAGTTTTGGCCAAGGGTAAATTGCCCATGTCGAGGCCCAGCCAACATAACCTGCATCTTGTAAGTGAATAATGAATAATTCAACAAAGATCAAAAATTTCACTTCAGACTCTGAACATTTTCCACCAGCTCTCCCATCCCGCCCCAGCCTCACATGATGACTTAAGCTGTTGATTGCTTCCCAGCAGCTATCAGGTGCGACCTGGTATCTCTTCCAGGTGGGGTTTATGAATATTTGGTGGTAAATCCAAGCAGGGCTCGTTAATACACGGGCAGCATGGTAGCACATTGGTTAGCACATTTGCTTCAGGGTCCCAGGTTCGATTCCTGGCTTGGGTCACTGTCTGTGCGGAGTCTGCAGGTTCTCCCCGTGTCTGCGTGGGTTTCCTCCGGGTGTTCCGGTTTCCTCCCACATTCCAAAGAAGTGCAGGTTAGGTGGATTGGCCATTCTAAATTGCCCTTGGTGTCCAAAAAGGTTAGGTGGGGTTACTGGGTTATAGGGTGGAGGCATGGGGCTTAAGAAGGGTGTTCTTTCCAAGGGTCAGGGCAGACACAATGGGCCGAATGGCCTCCTTCTGCACTGTAAATTCTGTGATTCTATGAATATCCAAAAAGTCTATTTGCAGAAAGTGATTGATGGATAATGATCAGGTCCATGCATCATGGTCCCTCGCCTCAGAACAGGATCATTTACAGTCTCTGCTGCAACCTTATCCAAGCACAGTTAACTTAAGAAATGGTTTTAGCCTGATTCATCAATTGGGACTTAAGCTCACTGTCTTCAATGGGGAGTAAAATCAGGCTGAGTACTAAACTGGTTTTGGATGCAAACCCACCCCATTCCTGCCAGTGGGTTAGGTTAAATTGGGCCTTTCATCTTCATGGCTCACTGCTTTAACTAACTAAGACAGCAAGGTAGGCAGCTCATTTGTTTCTCGAACATATGTATCTGGATAATGAAGGACTGAAGATTAGGCTGAAAACTAAACAAGCTAAAGAGGTCAGCACCCTGCTCTGTCCACAGTGAAATTCATTTGAATATTTAGTCTCATTATCTTCCTGCAGATGTGACACCACACAGATTCTGATTAGTGCCTCATTAAGATGGGACTTGAACTAAAGCTTCTGTTAGCAGATTTCAATTCATTTAAAAATGATAGGGAAAAAGAAGCACATGCATTTCCACATATACTCAGAGTGTAATTTTCCCAAGATCAAGCAAAGTGTCAGGTTCAGGCTGAAAACTGGCATGTATCTCTTCAGCTGCACAGCCGAGTTTTCACTCCAGATTTTCCGGTAGTCAGTGCACATAGAATCTGGGAGCATGGTTTGCACCGTCACTCTAGCAGGGTGGGGCCTGATGGAGCTGACAACACTGGCTGCACAAAGATCGGGCCACCATCTTTAAAGAGCACCCAATAATCACCTTGATCAGCTCCCCTCCCGCCCACCTTCCCATGGAATCGTAGGACCCCCGACAAGCATGGGGGTTCCCCCACCTTCACATAAACATCGTGGCACATCCCTGCCCCCCGTGAAGCGCATGGGGCACTGCCCATCTACCCCAGGTATCAGGTCACTCTCCGCACACAAGCATCTACTCCCCACCCTCTCACGCATTGGGGTGCTCTCCTACCCACCACAAATAAGGGAAATTCCCTCAATGGGCAACCCAGAGGGCCCGCCCATGGCAGTGCCACCCACACAGTGCTATCCTGTCAAGGGGTGACAGGGGAAGAGCCAGGGCATGTAACTGACCACTTGAGGGCTATACTATACACCCCCGGTTTGATCATCCTGAAAACAGTCATGATTCGCGTCGGCATGACATCATGCCGGCAGAATGGGAGTTCGTTGAGGGCAGAAGTAGTGGCATCAAGGCTGCTAATAATATTAAAATAGATCCTATTTTTGTTAATCAGGCTCACTGGACATGATTGCGTCATGTGAGGGAGGCTTGGAAGATCACGTTTGGAAATCTCACCCAGCGTAAATCCCATTTTGCCCTCTCTGGATATTCAGTGACCACTGCAGAATTTGCGCCCACGGTAACACAGTGTAGTATTTGAAGGTTATTGGTCCAACCATTGTCTCACAGTAAATAAATCAAAGGTAAAAAGGTTCTATTTTTGAATCTGAGAGTTCACATCAAAATAATATGCCCATAATAGGTGCTTATGGCACCACAATCGTTTAAATTTAAAATAGACTCAATGTCACTCAATGAAATGTGCCAACAATCTGCAACACACACATCACAAATTAACTAAATCAAATAGCTGGTAGCTTTATCATAGTTGGGTAGATCTTAGTTTAAAATGCATGACATCCAAAAGGTATTAGAATAACTCTCAATGGCCCTGAAAATTGGGCAGCACGGTAGAGCAGTGGTTAGCATTGTTGCTTCACAGCACCAGGGTCCCAGGTTCGATTTCCGGGTATGGTCACTGTGGTAAACCACTGTATTATATTGTACTTACTGTTCTTACTTATTGTACTTACTGTTCTTACTGTTTGTTACATGTCTGGGTTTGTCCCTGCTGGCTCCGCCCCTCGGGCTCAAGTATAAACCTCCAGCCCTGCCCTCATTCTGGGACCGGCTGCCAGCAGGTATCTTTTAGCTGATTAAAGCCACAATTTTCTCTTCCGACTTTCGTCTGTCGTTATTGATGGTACATCGATTTAATCAGCTAAAATTTTAAGATGGATCCATCGCTCAAACCTGATCGCCTGGAGCTGGACCCCCAAGCAGCCGACGCCACTGCCACGTTTGAACACTTGCTAAGCTGCTTTGAATCTTACATTGATTCCTCCGCCGCCGCTGAGACCCACATGCTGCGAGTCCTCAACTCCCGGGTGAGCCCGCAAGTTTTCCTTCTTATCAAGGACGCTTCCTTTACGAGAATGCGATAACCCTGTTGAAGGGGCAGTATGTTGAGGAAGTCAACAATGTGTACACTAGGCATCTCCTTGCCACGAGGTGACAGCGCCCTGGAGAATCGCAAGCTGAATTTCTGCGCGCCTTGCGGGTACTCGGCCGGAACTGCAGTTGTAAGGCGGTATAGGCTGTCAAGCACATCGAATTGCTGATCCGGGATGCCTATGTCGCAGGCATAAAATCTAATTACATCCGCCAGCGCCTAGTAGAAGGGGGTACACTTGACCTCCAAGACACAGTACAGCTCTCGGACTTGTTGGAAGTGGCCTTCCACAACATGGATGCCCACACCTCCAACAACGCGGCACCCTCGTGGACGTCGTGGGCGCCGCCATCACCCGACCCAAGGGCGCTGCAAGCCTGTGCTGCACAGCGACCCGCCAACTCTGGAGGCCCAAAATGTTACTTCTGTGGCCAGGGTAAGCATCCCAGAGAGGAGCGTGATCTGCAATGGGTGAGGAAAGAAGGGCCACTTCTCTAAAGTCTGCCAGGCTCGACCTGTTTCTAAACCCAGCAGCGCTGCGTGTAGCCCACGGGGACAGCCCTATCTTCCACGGCATCCGCCACGTGCGACCCGTGGGGGCTGCCATCTTCAACACCACCCGCCAAGTGTGATCCGTGGGGGCCCTCATCTTCGATGCCACCCGCCACGTGCGACCTGTGGGGGCCGCCATCTTCGACGCCACCCACCACGTGCGACCCGTGGGGGGCGCCATCTTGGAATCACCCTGCACCCTCCCGGAACCCCTGCTCACCAGATTATACGCTGGCCTCTGCTACCCTCGATTAGCCCACCCACCTTCCGAAGCTCGCCTCCATCACCCTCGACCAATCTCGACCTCATCACCTCACTAAATCCATGATAGCCGTCCGGATCAACGGCCACGAGATGACCTGCCTCTTCGACTCCAGGAGCACGGAGAGTTTCATTCACCCAGATACGGTACAGTGCTGCTCCGTCCCAATTTTACCCGTGACCCAGAAAATCTCCCTGACTTCTGAATCACATTCCGTGGAAGTCCGTGGGTACGTTGTCGCAACCCTTACATTCCGGGCGTCGAGTACAAAAATTTCAAGCTCTACGACCTCCGCCAACTCTGCGCTGCCCTACTACCAGGTCTAGACTTCCAATGCCACCTCAAAAGTCTTACCTTGGAGTTCGATGGACCCCTGCCCCTCTCACCATCTGTAGCCTCGCGACCCTTAAGGTCGCCCCACCCCCGCTCCTTGCTAACCTCACCCCAGACTATAAGCCCGTCGCCATTAGCAGCAGACGATATAGTGCTGAGGACAAGGCCTTTATCAGGTCTGAGGTCCAGCAACTCCTGCAGGAAGGGATCATAGTGGCCAGTACTAGCCCTTGGAGAGCCCAAGTGGTGGTCGTCAAGAGAAGCACAGGATGGTCATCAACTACAGTCAGAACATCAACCGGTACATGCAGCTCGATGCGTACCCTCTCCCCCGCATATCTGACATGGTCAATCAGATTGCGCAGTACCGAGTCTTCTCCACTATTGACTTGAAGTCCGCATACTGCCAGCTCCCTAAATGCCAGGAGGACTCCCAGTACACTGCCTTCGAGGCAGATGGCCGCCTCTACCACTTCGTCAGGGTCCCCTTCGGCGTCACCAATGGGGTCTCGGTCTTCCAAAGGGAGATGGACCGAATGGTTGACCAGTACGGGCTGCGGGTCACGTTCCTGTATCTGGATAATGTCAACATCTGCGGCCATGACCAGCAGGACCATGACGCTAACGTCCAACATTTCCTCCACACCGCCAAGCTCCTTAACCTCACATACAATAAGGAGAAATGCGTTTTCCGCACAACCCACCTAGCCATCCTTGGCTACGTTGTGGAAAACAAATTCCTAGGGCGTGATCCCGACCGCATGCTGGAAATTCCACTCCCCCACTGCCCCAAGGCCCTGAAGAGATGCCTGGGGTCCTTTTTCTGTTATGCCCAGTGAGTCCCCAATTATGTGGACAAGGCCCGCCCACTCATTAAAACCACCATTTTCCCCCTGACGGCTGAGGCCCACCTGGCCTTCAAAAGCATCAAAACAGATATTGCCAAAGCTGCGATGCACGCAGTAGATGAGTCCATCCCGTTCCAGGTGGAGAGCGATGCGTCTGACTTTGCTCTGGCCGCAACCCTCAACCAGCCGGGCAGGCCCTTGGCTTTCTTCTCCCGTACCCTCCCGGGCTCCAAAATTCGACACTCCTCTGCCGAAAAGAAGCCCAGTCCATTGTGGAAGCTGTGCGACATTGGAGGCATTACCTGGCCGGCAGGAGATTCACTCTCTTCACTGACCAACGGTCGGTTGTCTTCATGTTCAATAACACACAGTGGAGCAAGGTCAAGAATGACAAGATACTAAGGTGGAGGATCAAACTCTCCACCTATAATTATGATATCTTGTATCGACCTGGGAAGCTCAATGAGCCCCAGATGCCCTATCCCACGGTGCATGTGCCAGCACCTCCACTTTGAGCCCTCCACAATGACCTCTGTCACATGGGGGTCACCCATTTTTTTCATTTTATCAAGGCCCGCAACCTGCCTTACTCCATCGAGGGGGTCAGGATCATGACCAGGGACTGCCAGGTCTGCGCGGAGTGCAAACCGCACTTCTATCGGCCAGACACCTGGTAAAGATGCCTCAGCATTGATTTCAAAGGGCCCCTCCCCTCCCATTGATGAGTACTCAGGTTTCCCTTTCGCCACCCCGTGCCGTGACATGACCTCTGCCACAGTCATCAAGGCCCTGCACGGCCTCTTCACCTTATTCGGTTTCACCACTTACATCCATAGTGATTGGGGTTCCTCCTTCATGAGTGATGAGCTGCTGTGGACTTCCGGTGCCGGCTATGAGGGAGTAAGTCGCACATTTTCTGGCTCTCGCTCCGGTCTGACTTTAAGACCTTTTTCCCCAACTTTTTTGAACTTTTGAGCGCTGGAGTGAAAAACAATAGCACTCTGGATCTGAATACATACCGAGTTGTATGGACTTGAGGAGGAAAAGGGAGCGAAAACAGGCGAAGAAGGGGCTGAACAAAGGTGGTGTGGAAGCTCAAGTGGGAGGAAAGATGGCCGATGAACGGACCACGGAAAGGACGGTCCGGGCAGCATTGGACAACATGCTGCAGGTCATGAAATAGAGCTTCGCAGCACTGAAGTGGGATAATTTGGAACCGCTCCAGAAAGTGGTGGAGCGACTTGACCAGAGGCTGGATGCTCAGGATAAGAAGGTCCAGGCACTGGAGAAGACAGTGGAAGAGCAGGCGGATTTCCAAACGGTAGTGGACGTGGAAATTAGTAAGTTGAAGGAGCAGCAAGCAAGGCTGATGGACAAGCTGGAGGACCTGGAAAACAGGTCTCGCCGGCAGAATCTGAGAATCATTGGGCTCCCGGAGGGGGCCGAGGGAGTGGATGCCACGTCATATGTGGCAGACATGCTGCAGAAGCTGGTGGGGGATGATTTCTTCCCGCGTCCGTTGGAGCTGGACAGGACACACAGAGTGCAGGCGAGGCAGCCACGAGGGGGAGGGGGGGGGGGAGGGGGGGGGCCGGGCGATGGTGGTCAGGTTCCATAGGTTTGTGGACAAGGAGCGGGTTCTACAGTGGGCCATGAGCACGAGGAACAACAGTGTCCTGCACATCTACCAGGATCTGAGCCAGGAGGTGGCCAGAAGGAGGGCAGCCTACAGACAAATTAAAGAGGTTCTGTTTAAAAAGACGGTCAAGTGTGGGCTACTTTTCCCGGCGCGTCATTGGGTCACATATCGGGAACAGCAACATTATTTTGACGACTTGGAGGAAGCGATGGACTTTGCAAAGGGGCATGGACTGGTGCCGAACTTAGGACCCATGGCCTCAAGTTAGAGTGTACTAAGGGATGTCTGCAGTTGTTCACAGATTGCCCTTCGTGTTAGCGATGTCGTTCGGCATGCTCTTTTACTTAAAACTGGGGGTGTTCGTGTGTTTGTGTTTGCCTGTTGAAAGTTTTAAAGTTAAAGCCAAAGTGATAGTTAGAGTTTAAGTTGTTGGGTGCTGGGGGGCTGATTATTATAGAATTCACTCAAGACACGATAGGAAGTAAACTGTGGCTTTAATAGACTTACACCTGAGCCTGCCTGCGACCAGAAGAACTGAGGGCAGACTCATAAGGCTGCAGCACCTTATACTTCTGGTAGTGGGAGGGGCCATGGGTGGAGCCATGGGCGGAGCCAAGGGTGGAGACCTGTACAAGCGCCTCATCTCCCCCTGTGGGCAGAGCCACGCAACAGCTCACAGACAGAGCCCACAAGGACACAATACTATACAGTGTGAATTACACGATGTACATTCACCCCAGGGGCTTTTCGGGTTCTCTTTGCTTTTTGTTTCTTCTGGGAATGTTGCTTTGTTCTTTGTTTGTTTTCTCTCTGTCTCGGTCCCAGAGCGATTGCTCGAACAGGGCTGTTCTGGGGAAGTGGTGTTGATGGGCTGGGGGGAAGGGGAGCGGGGGGACAATAGGTGTGAGACATGGTGGCGCCGGAGTTGAGAGCCACCAGGCTAGCTGCTTTGAGCTAGACAACAGGAGCGAGGTGGGGGTTTGTGAATACAGCCAGTATATGGCAGGGGTTAGGTTACAAGGGGTTGTTGCTGGGGGGGGGGGGGGGGGGGGGGGGGGGGAGATGATCTGCTGTTGAGGGAGGGAACTGAACCAGGTAACAGGGAAGGGGTCGGGGGTGGGAGCTGCCAAGAGGCGGACCAGGGGAGGCGCGGCACATGGGCAGGGGGTGGGCCCAAGAAGGGGGATGGCTGATCGGCGTGGGGGGGGGGGGGGGGGGCAGGGTGCACTCCAACCCGGCTGATCACCTGGAATGTTAGAGGATTAAACGGGCCGGTCAAGAGGTCACCTGCGTTCGCGCACTTACGGGCTCTGAAGGCGGATGTAATGTTGCTGCAGGAGACACATTTGAAAGTGGCGGACCAGATTAGATTACGGAAGGGCTGGGTTAGCCAGGTCTTCCATTTGGGGCTTGACGCTAAGACCAGAGGGGTCGCGATCATGATTAATAAACGGGTTAAATTTGAGGCGGACAGCACAGTTGCGGATGGGGGTGATAGATTTCTCATGGTCCGGGGCAAGCTTGAGGGAGTGAGGGTGGTCCCAGTGAATGTTTATGCTCCAAACTGGGATGATGTAGATTTCATCAAAAGGCTGCTGGGGAAAATCCCTGACTTGGATTCGCACAAGTTGATTATGGGTGGGGACTTTAATACAGACCTTGACCCCGACCTGGACCGGTCGTGCTCCAGAACGGGCAGGGTCCCGGCAATGGCAAGAGAACTGAGAGGGTTCATGGAACAAATGGGGGGTAGACCCCTGGAGAATCAGCCGGCCGACGGGGAAGGAGTTCTCGTTCTATTCACATGTTCACAAGGTTTATTCTCGTGTTGACTTCTTTATTATGAGTAGGGACTTTTCGGAGGGGGTGAGGGATACAGAATATTGGCGATCACTATTTCGGACCATGCTCCACATTGGGTCGACCTGCTGGTCTGCAAAGAATGTTACCAGCGCCCACAATGGAGGTTAGAGGTGGGATTGTTGGCAGAGGAGAGGGTGTGTGAGAGAGTGGGGAAATGCATGCAGGACTACCTGCAGGTCAACGATGCAGGGGAAGTCTCAGCAGCGGTGCTCTGGGAGGCGCTGAAGGCGGTGGTGAGAGGGGAAATGATCTCAATCCAAGCCCATAGGGACAGAACGATGAACGAGATGGACAGAGTGGTGCAGGAGATGATATGGACTGATAGGGAATATATGGAGTCCCCGAGGGCAGAGCTACTTAGGGAACGACGGAGACTGCAGGCGGAGCTGGGAGCGCTATCCACTGGGAAGGCCGTAGAGCAACTCAGAAAGGCCAGGGGCGCGGTGTATGAGTATGGGGAGAAAGCCAGCAGAATGCTTGCACAGCAACCTAGGAAGAGGGAGGCGGCCAGGAAGATAGGGACGGTAGTGGATGGGGCAGGGAACCGGGTTGGAGACCCGGCAGGACTGAACAGGGTATTCAGGGACTTTTACAGTAAGCTGTATACTTCGGAACTCCCCATGGGACCGGAGGGGATGAGGCGCTTCTTAGATGGGCTGACCCTCCCAAAGGTGGGCAGGGGGATGGTAGAGAGGCTGTGGGCCCCAATTAGAGCTGAAGAAGTAATGGGGTGCCTGAAGGCCATGCAGTCGGGTAAAGCCCCGGGGCCGGATGGGTATCCAGTGGAGTTCTACAAAATGTTTGCGGGTATACTGGGGCCAGTGCTGGTTAGGGTGTTTAACGAGGAGAGGGACAATGGTGTGATACCCCCGATGATCTCGCAAGCCACCATCTCGCTGATATTAAAACGGGATAAGGATCCGGAGGTCTTTGGGTCCTATAGGCCAATCTCCTGATTAATGTAGACGCTAAACTGCTGGCCAAGATCCTGGCGTCCAGAATCGAACACTGCGTATCGGACATGATTGTGGAGGACCAAACGGGATTTGTTAAGGGCAGGCAGCTGGTAGCCAATCTAAGAAGGCTACTCAATGTGATTATGATGCCCCTGGAGGGCAGAGAGGTGGAGGTAGTGGTGGCAATGGATGCCGAAAAGGCTTTTGACCGGGTGGAGTGGGACTATTTATGGGAGGGGCTGGGACGGTTTAGGTTTGGAGAAGGCTTTGTGGACTGGGTTAAACTGCTATATCAGGCCCCGGAGGCTAGTGTAAGGACGAACAGGACGACATCTGAGTATTTTAGACTACACCGCGGGACAAGACAGGGATGCCCCCTCTCTCCACTGCTGTTTGCATTGGCCATAGAACCGCTGGCAATTGCTCTGAGAGCGGCAAGGGGATGGAAGGGAATGGTCAGGGGGAGATAGAACATAAGGTCTCGCTCTACGCGGATGACCTGCTCTTGTATGTGTCAGATCCAACGGCAGGGATGGACGGGATTATGGAAATCTGAGGGGAGTTTGGCCGGTTTTCGGGCTACAAGTTGAACATGGCAAAAAGCGAGATGTTTGTGGTGCAGGTGAGGGGTCAGGAGAATAGACTGAGGGAGCTACCATTTAGGCTGGTTGGGGAAAGTTTTAGGTACCTAGGGATATAAGTGGCGCGCGACTGGGGTAAGATGCATAAGTTGAACTTGTCCAGGCTCGTGGAGCAAATGAGGAGCGAGTTTCGGAGGTGGGATGCACTCCCGCTGTCACTAGCGGGGAGAGTACAGACGGTGAAGATGACGATCCTCCCGAGATTCCTATTTTTTTTCTGTGTCTCCCTATTTTCATTCCGCGGTCCTTCTTTAAAAGAATCAATAAAATCACCCTGGGATTTGTTTGGGCGGTGAAGTCCCCACGGGTAAAGAGGGGGATGCTGGAATGGAACCGTAGCGTGGGGCGGCTGGCGTTGCCGAACCTCAGCAACTACTACTGGGCAGCTAACATAGCCATGATAAGGAAATGGATGGTGGGTACGGGGTTGGTTTGGGAGCGGGTAGATGCTGCTTCGTGCAGGGGCACCAGCTTGGCAGCCCTGGTCACGGCTCCCCTGCCGCTCCCACCGGCCAGGTACTCCACCAGCCCTATAGTGGTGGCGGCTTTGCGGATTTGGGGCCAATGGAGGAGGCATACGGGGAAGTGGGTGCGTCGGTCTGGTCCCCAATATGTGACAACCACCGATTTGTCCCGGGGATGATGGATGGCGGGTTTCGAGCGTGGCGGAGGGCGGGGGTGGGAAGGATGGGCAACTTGTTCCTGGAAGGGAGCCTCGCGAACATGAGGGCGCTGGAGGAGAAGTTCGGGCTGGTGAGGGGGAATGACTTTCGGTACTTGCAGGTGCGGGATTTTGTACGTAGACAGGTCCCATCCTTTCCACGCCTTCCACCAAGGGGGATCCAGGACAGGGTAATTTCCAGGGATGAGGTAGGAGAGTGGAGAGTCTCAGATATTTATAAGGAGTTTATGGGAGTGGAGGACACAGGGACCGAGGAGCTGAAACTTAAGTGGGAGGAGGAGCTTGTTGGGGAGTTGGAGGGAGGCATATGGGCAGATGCTCTGAGGAGGGTAAATGCAACCGCAACATGTGCCAGGCTCGGCCTGATTCAGTTCAAGGTGGTTCACCGGGCCCACATGACGGTGGCCCGGATGAGCAAATTCTTTGGGCTGGAGGACAAGTGTGCTAGATGTGAGGGAGGACCAGCGAACCATGTCCACATGTTCTGGGCGTGTCCAAAACTCAGGGGATACTGGCTGGGATTTGCGGACGTCATATCCCGGGTACTGAAAACAAGGGTGGCGATGAGTCCAGAGGTGGCGATGTTTGGGGTGTCGGAAGACCCGGGAGTACAGGAGGGGATAGAGGGCCGAAGTTGTGGCCTTTGCTTCCCTGATAGCCCGGCGACGAATACTGTTGGCCTGGAGGGACTCAAAGCCCCCAAAGACCGAAGTATGACTGTCGGACATGGCAAGCTTTCTCGGCTTGGAAAAAATCAAGTTCACCTTACGAGGATCACTATCGGGGTTCGCCCGGAGGTGGCAACCATTCATCGACTTCTTCACGGGGAACTAATCGTCAGCGGGAGGGTGGGGGGGGCGGGGTAGAATAGTGTAGAGTGGGGGGAAGAATAGGCGGGTCTATCTGCAAGAGTGGTTCTGTTATTTGCACTATGGTTTTTGTAATTGGTATCTGCACACTAATGTATATTGTTACTGTTTACAATGCCAAAAGTACCTCAATAAAATTGTCTGTTAAAAATGAGTGATGAGCTGCGTCAGTTCCTGTTTAGCAAGGGCATCGCCTCAAGCAGGATGACCAGCTGCAACCCCCGGGGAAACGGACAGGTGGAGAGGGAGAATGTGATGGTCTGGAAGGCTGTCCTTCTTGCCCTACGGTCTAGAAGTCTCCCTGTCTCCCGCTGGCAGGAGGTCCTTCCCGATGCACTCCACTCCATCCGGTTGCTCCTGTGTACCGCCACCAATGCAACACCTCACGAGAGAATGTTTGTCTTCCCCAGGAAGTCCACCTCAGGGGTCTCGCTCGCGTCCTGGCTGACGGTTCCAGGGCCCGTCCTCCTCCCGAAGCATGCGAGGAGTCACAAGTCGGATCCCCTGGTCGAATTGGTCCTTTTCCTCCATGCTAACCCCCAATATGCCTACGTGGCACACCATGACGGGACTTAGCACCCGCAGGTTCCCCAGCAACCATCACCACTACCCCCGACTCTACACTGTCTCACTCCATTGCTACTCACGACTCTACACCGTCTCCCTCCATTGCTACTTATCCAGAAGCCGACACGGTCCTGAATATGCAGGCCTCAACACTTCATCCAACACCAGTGTCCTCACCACAGCCTGGACTGAGGCGATCACAGCGGAAGGTCAAACCCCCGACAGACTCTATCTCTAATTCAACCCGTCCACTTCTCTCCCGCCAGACTCTTTTTTAACAGGGGGTGAATGTGGTAAACCACTGTATTTTATTGTACTTACTGTTCTTATTTATTGTACTTAATGTTCTTACTGTTTCTTACATGTCTGGATTTGTCCCTGCTCACTCTGCCCCTCGGGCTCAAGTATAAAAGTGGCTAATGTCCAGCCCTGCCCTCATTCTGTAACCGGCTGCCAGCAGGTACCTTTTAGCTGATTAAAGCCAGAGTTTACTCTTCCGACTCTCGTCTGTTGTCGTTGATGGTACACCAGTCACTGTCTGTGTGGAGTCTGCACATTCTCCCCATGTCTGCGTGGGTTTCCTTCGAGTGCTCCGGTTTCCTCCCACAAATCCCGAAAGGCGTGCTGTTAGGTAAATGGTCATTCTGAATTCTCCTCAGTGTACCCAAACAGGTGCCGGAATGTGGTAACGAAGGGCTTTTCACAGTAACTTCATTGCAGTGATAATGTCAGCCTACTTATGACAATAAAGATTATTATTTAAAAAAATATACAGGGCCATTTCCATTGATGTTGTACTCCCTGATGTAGGACTCCCATTTGCCAATCCTCTCCAGCATTGACTATCAATTGCAACGTCAGCTCATTCCAAGATCTTTCTGTAGCGTGAACTTTGTGGAGCCTTTAATGAGCCAAGTGTGGTTGAACATTTCAGTAATATTCTGGGGGAGAAGTGTGTGTGCGTCTGTGGGGGTTGGGGGGGTGGGGGGGGGGGGGATCATGGTTACAACAACCAATAGATTCATAGTCACATTTACCAGTCTTTTATTTGTAGACTTTTTATACTGACATCAGATTTTCAAGCTAGGATTTGAACTCAAGTTCTCTATATTATTAGCCTAGACCTATGGATTACTAGTCCAATTATTGAACAAGTGATCTGAGCCATGTAAAGTCTGCTGTTCCCAAATTGCCATTCCCAAACAGTCTTGAGAGAATGGATTTAAGACATCAACAACCAATCCATTCTCACACAGTGCTAGCTTTAAGTAGCACCTTCCTACTGATAATGGAAGTAAAAGTAATATATAATCAAAGCTGAAGAAGTGTAACTAAGCAAATGTAATCTAATTAGAATATATTGTTAATATGTTTTCCATTTTACACAAGTTATTTTTTTATCTTTGATGCATACAGGGCCCGGTTATTGGATTATATAAAGACATTAACCATCTGATAATTTGTTTTGGAAATGCTAATAAAATCAGATTAGCATCGTTCATAAATGGAACTCTCCTCATTAGTACTGCAAGTACGTCCCCTGCAAATGGAAGGTCTGAATTACTGAAAATGTGAGAATTGGAATTCTGTTGATGCCACCAATATTGCTGCCACTGAGGTTATCATTTATTTTGCCGTACACTCCTCATATAAAAATGGGCAGCAAGAGTTTTTTTTAAATATAGAAAAAAAGGAAAAGAGAGGCCAAAGTGAAATAAGCTCCTTAGAAGATACAACTGGGGAAATAATAATGAGAACCAATCAGAAAATGGCTGAGAAGTTAAACAAATACTTTGCATCAACCTTCAAATGGAAGACACTAAGAACATTCCAAAAATAATCAAGGGACAGAAGGGGAGGGGGAAATAAATGCAATAACAATCACTCGGGAAAAAGTACTCGGGAAACTGATGGGGCTGAACCCCAAGATATTAAAGGAAGTAGCTGCAGAGATAGTGAGAGCTACAGATCCACTGGTAGAAATCTTCCAATAATCCTTAAATTCTGGATATCCGCAGAGGATTGGAAACTGCCAATGTAACAACTTTATTCAAAAAAGGAGGGAGACAAAAAAAAAAAACAAGTTACTATAGGCCAGTTAGCTTCACTTCTGTCATTGAAAAAATGTTAAGATCCATTTTAAAGGATGTAATAGCAAAGCATTTAGGAATGCATAATATAATCAAGCAGAGTCAGCAAGGCTTCACGAAGAGGAAATCATGTCTGACCAATTTATTAGAATTCTTTAAGGTGGTAATGAGCAGGATAGATAAAGGGGAACCAACAGACGTAATATACTTGGATTTCCAAAAAATGTTTGATAAGGCGCCTCACAGTAAGCTACTTAATAAGATAAGAGCCCATGATGTTGGGTGTAGTATATTAGCATCGATAGAGGATTGGCTAACTGATAGAAGACTGACAGTTGGGATAAGAGGGACATTTTCAGGATGGCAATCTGCAACAAATGGAGTGTCACAAAGATCCGTGCTGGGACCACAATTATTTACAATATATATGAATGACTTCAGTGATGGAAGTAAGTGTGCTATTGCCAAATTTGCAGTTGACACAAAAATAGGTGAGGAGGCAAGTAGTGAGGAAGACACAAAGGAATTGTGAATACAGAGGAATATAGACAGGTTAGGTGAGTGGGCAAACACTTGGCAGATGGATTACAAGGTCAGAAAATGTGAAGTTATGCACTTTAGGAGGAAGAATAAATAACTACATTTTATTCAAATGGAGATAGACTGCAGGAAGCTGCAGCACAGATGGATTTGGGGGTCTTCGTGCATAAATCACAAGAAGCTAGCATGCAAGTTCAGCAGATAATTGGGAAAGCAAATGGAATGTTGGCCTTTATTTCAAAGGGAATGGAATATAACAAACAGGGAACAAAAACAGAAAATACTGGGCAATCTCAGCAGGTCTGACTTTATCTTTGGAGAGTGAACGGAGCTTTGACAAAATGTCACGTCCACTCAAAACGTTAACTCCGCTCTCTGTTTCTGTTTCAAATTCCAGTATGCGCAGAAATTTGTTTTTATACAAATAGAGAAGTCTTGCTAATACTATCAACCACACCTGGAACACTGTGAACATTTTTGGCCCCCTTAACTGAGGAAAGATATATTGGCATTGGAGGCACTCCAGAGAAGCTTTACCAGGTTGAACCCGGGTGTAGAAGGAATTTCTTATGAGGAGAAGTTGATTAAGTTGGGCTGTGCTCATTGGAGTTTAGTAGAATGAGAGGTGACTGTACTGAGACATACAGGATTCTCAGGGTGCTTGATAGGGTAAATGCTGAGAAGATGTTTCCTCTTGTGGAAGATTCAAGGACCAGAGGGCATAATCTCAGAGTAAGCGATCACCCATTTAAGACAGAAATGAGGAGGAATTTCTGCTCTCAGAGGGTAGTGAATCTTTGGAATTATTTATCGCAGAGAGCTATAGACGGTGGATCGTTGAGTATGTTTAAACTGTGATGGACAGATTGTTAATCAGTAAGAAAATCAAGGATTATGGGGTAAGAAAGGAAAGTGTTGAGGAATGTATCAGATCAGCCATGTCTCCTTGAATTATAGAGCAGACTTGATGGGCTGAATGGTCTACTTCTGCTCTTACATCTTAAAATCTTCTGGACTATATTTCACCTTCTTTAACAAGCAAAGGGAAAATTGGAGGCGAACAAAGCACTTCTAACTGAGGGTGTTAACAGCATACATTTCAGCTCGTGTTGCTGAGAGGTTTGAGAAATAAATACTGCTCATTGGATTTTTTAAGTGTTTTACAGCCAAAAGTAGAAGACAATATGGTATATTGCTCAGCCAAAAGGAGAAACTCGAAAACTACAAACAAGGAATGTACTTAGAAAATGGTAAGTTACGTATTCAAAAGAGAAACATGAGAGACTAATTTAAATGGAAGGGGAAGTGTGAACACAGTAAGATTAAGTCTTCCTCATGACAGATCCCACAGCCTGCCCACCAGGCTTCAACCTGCCAAGCCAACGTTGGGCATTCCTTAACCATTTTTGCACTGGTCAAGACCTTTGTGCAACACATCGGAACAAGTTGTGACTTGCAGGTAATCAGGACTGCAACTGTGTTTCACATCAATCAATGTGATCAATCAATCAATCAAAAAACTACTCATCCTCTCCTTGGTTAGGTGTGCCCTAAACACTACCTTAAGCTGGATCAAGCCCATCCTTGCACACGAGGATGTGGAGTTTACCCTGCAAAGGACCTCACTCTACATCTTGTCATTTACTACAGGCCCCTCTCACTTCGCTTTCACTCCATTCACTGAGCTTACTTCTCCAGCCGTGTTACTCTCCTCTGACCCCGCAAGAAAAAGGATCCTTTCCATTAGAGATGCTGGCAGCGCCTCTGGGAAAATCGGGAAAGCCTTCTGTACTAAATTCTGAACCTGGAGATACCAAAACGAGTTTGACCCCGAGAACCCTTACTTCACTGTTAATTCATCGAAGCTGACTAATCGCCCCTCCAAAAACAAGTCTCCTATTCCCGCTAACCCCTTCCTTCCCCACACCCTGAACATTCTGTCCTCTCTCGCCGATTCAAACAGATGATTCGTACAAATAGGGATCTACTTCGACAAAGACCCCAGCGTAAAATGCTGTCTGAACTGCCTCCATATCCTTAAAGTGGACACGAACATTGGACTCACTGAATAACTTGTTGGCGAAAATGGGAGCGAAGTTGTGACCAGTGCACCCAACCCAGACCCCTTACATGACCTCGTCCCCACCTGTACCCAAGAGTCACTCTGGGTCACACCACCACCCCAGCACCTTTTCTCTGTTGGCCACCCAATAATAAAAAGCAAATTAGGGACTTCCGGTGGCGCCCTCGAGGAGGCAGGTCGCAGGTCGGATCGCTCCCGCCCGAGATGGGCAAACGGACCTTTGTCAACTGACTTTTTAGGGACCTGGCAGCCTGAATCGGTGGAGGAGACGATAGGGAAGAGGTTTCCTTTCCGGGGTATGGGCAGCTGGACCAGAAGTGGTCGAGTGGAGCGGCAAGGATCGAAGCGGGAGCAGCGGGGAACCCAGGCCGGGCGGCCAAGCATGGCGGACGGCGGGGACCGGGGAGCGGAGGCTCACTGGCCAAGGGAGGAGCAGATGGAGTTCTTCAAGAACTGCTTCGCCGAGCTGAGGAGGGACACGCTGGACCCGATGAGAGCGGTGATGGACCGAATGGTCGAGACACAGGCGGCCCAAGGGAAGGCGCTCAGGGAGGTCGAGGCGACGCTCTCCAGTCAGGCGGGCACGGTAACGGAGCTGGAGCACGAGGTGGAGGAGCTAAACGCCCATCAGAGGAGGATGCAGGAGCAGCTTGAAGAGCTGGGGAACAGAGCCAGGAGGCAGAATTTACGAATCGTTGGCCTCCCCGAGGGCTGCGAGGGGTCAGATGTGGGCGCATACGTGACGGGTATGCTTGAGGCACTGATGGGACCGGAGGCCTTCCCTCAACCCCTGGAGTTGGATGGGGCACATAGAGCCCCCGCAAGGAAGCCCAGGACGGGCGACCGACCGAGGGCCTTGGTGGTCCGCTTTCACCGGATTGCTGACAGGGAACGTGTGCTGCGATGGGCCAAGGCGGAGAGGAACAGCAGATGGGAGAACTGTGAGGTGCGCATTTACCAGGACTTGGGAACGGAGCTGGCCAAGAGGCGTGCAGGATTCATCAAGGTAAAGGCAGCCCTCTACAAAAAGGAGGTGAGGTTTGGAATGCTATATCCTGCAAAGCTTTGGGTTACGTTTGAGGAACTCCACTACTATTTTGAGACACCAGAACAGGTTTGGACCTTTATTAAAGACAAGAAGCTGGACTTGAACTAATGGGCACTTAGTTCTTTCAGTGCTGTACAGTGGCGGCGGCCTGTTAACCCAAAATTGCTCTGATTAGGACTTTTACTAAAAAAAGAAGCTGGACTGGAACTAAAGGACTTGGGGCTCTCAGACATTTTGTGTGGCGGCGGTTTGTTAAACTATCCTGTACTGTAATGTTTTATCCAAGATTGTTTTCAGCCTGGACAGAGAGTGGGGGCTGGAGGGCGCACTGTTTAGGGTCCTTTGGGGGGATTGCAATGGGGGGGGGGGGGGGGGGGGCCTGTGCTTGGTACCTTTTGGCGCGAGATCGGGGCCTCTGATAGGGGATGGGCTAGGGGCTAGTCACGGGACTTGAAAGGGCTTGGTGGGATACAATTAGGTTAATGGGTCCCTGGCGTGTGGGGGGAGGGCCTGAGCGCTGGGACGGGAGACAGGGAGGCGCCAAGGGCAGGGGTCAGTGTGACTAGCGTAGGTCAGGGGGCACCAGGGAGATCGGAGGGGGGGGGGGGGGGGGGCGGGGCGGGCTAGGGCCAAGCGCAGGGCTGACCTGGCAGGTCAGGCCTTGGGGAGTAGGGGAGACCAGGCGGAGGGGGGCGGGGAGGGAGAAGAGGGTTAGGGCCACGTTAGTTTAGTTGAACACGTGTGGCATGGGCAAACAGAGCTGGCAGGGAAAGTGCCTTATGGAAGGATCTTTGGCATCAACACTTATTAACATGTTTATTCTTTCCCACTGTTCGTTTTCACTATGTTAAGGCTCTTTGCACAGGGCCATTTTTCTCTCTGTAACTGTTACAAATTTGTGTTAAATAAAAAACTTCAAAAAAAAAGAAAAAAAAAAAAGCAAATTAGGCAGAACGAGTCCCCTGGCCTGTTTGCCCCTCTGTAAAGCTCTCCTCCAAATTTTCGTAGTCTTGGCAGTCCAAATAAAAGATGTTATCAGCCTGTATAACCTCCCAAAAAAGGATTTAGGCTGGAAGACATTGAAAGAAAAGCAGAAACCATGGAAGAATTTTTGTTTTGGTAGACTGGACCCTGCCTGCTAAGGACCAAAGCAGGTGAGCCCACCTTTGCAAATTCAACTTGACCTTACCTACCAGGTGGCGTCGTGGGCAACCCTGACACCCAAATAACTGAAGCTTGATGTGGCAAGGCAAAAGAGAAGCACCCACGGTTGGGTGCCCACCCGTGGGGTCCACTGGAAAATACTCACTCCTACCCAAATTCAACTTGTATCCCAAAAAAGAGCCAAAGATCTTCAGAAGCTCCATTATATCACTCACCGTGGGGACTGGGGACTGGGTCCGTCACATAAATCAGTAAGTCATCGGTGTATAGGGGCACCCCACCATCGCCCACTCCCCCCCACTAATTATCTCTATCCATTTCCTTGAAGCCATCAAAGCCATAGCCAAGGGATTGATTGCCAATACAAATAGATGGGGAGATATTGCACACCCCTGTCTCATTCCCATACCCAATTGAAAGTACCCCAAGCTCCAAGTATTGGTATGTACACTAGCCAACTGGGCTTTATACGTTAGACATATCCAAACCTAAACTTCTCCAAAACTGTAAACAGGTATTTCTATTCCACTCTGTCAAATGCCTTATCGGCATCCAAAGACACAACCACCACACGATCAGGTCCCGCTGACAGGGGGAGAAATAGATTCAACAGTCGCCGGATGTTAAACGACAGTCCTTAACAAATCCTATCTGATTTTCACTTATCACTCCAGCAAGACAAGGGTCTAACTTCATCGCGAGCACCTTAGCCAATACCTTGGCATTTATGTTTAACAACAAAATAGGACAGTATGACCCACATCCCATAGGGTCTTTTCAACAGAAAGGAAATTGATGGCTGCACCAGTGTCACCCGAATGGTGCCCCGAGCCTAAGAGTGCTGAAACATGTCCACCAGTAATGGGATCAACTGTCCAGCAAACTTATTGCAAAGCTCCACTGGAAATTCCAGAATCCGGTCCCACGGCCTTACCTGTTTACATCCCCCCTACAGCTGTCCAGACTTCCCCAGGAACTAGTGCTGCTTCCAACTCTTCACGCTCCTCCTCCCCAGAAATTCCAGAATCTCTAAGAAATGCATCTCTAAGAAATACAAGGCTTTGACTTGTAAAGATTCTTATAGAACGCATCGTTTAGTCTATCCAGGGCGGACACCAGTTTACCGCTTAAGTCGGTAAAGTGGTTGGCACAGTTGCTTCACAGCTCCAGGGTCCCAGGTCACTGTCTGTGTGGAGTCTGCACGTTCTCCCCATGCCTGCGTGGGTTTCCTCCGGGTGCTCTGGTTTCCTCCCACAGTCATGATGCACTGCAGTAACTCACCAAGGTTCCTTAATCAGCACTTTCCAAACCCATGACCACTACCACCTGGAAGGACAAGAGCAGCAGATACCTGGGAAAGCCACCACATGGAGGTTCCCCTACAAATCACTTACCATCCTGACTGGGAAATATATTGGTGTTCCTTCACTGTCGTTGGGGCAACATGCTGGAACTCCCTCCCTAACATCACTGTCCTCATGGACTGCAGCAGTTCAAGAAGGCCTAACCAGCGACGCCCACGTCCCGTAAATTAATTTTTAAAAATTGGAAAGGGGCCAAACATCTTATTTGCTCGTGGCTTCCAAATTGTGCTGCAGGCGGGAGAGCGCTGATCGGCCATGCACACTGAGATGCTGAGTATCTGGCCTGCCAGATAATCTGCTGTGATTGTCAAGGAGCATGGAGGAGCATTGACTCTAACTTGGCGGGGCCATCACACAGAGTGTCCCACTCTGCAGCCTCAGCTTTATCTTCCTGTTGTGCTGGGAGTCCAGAGGCACTGCAATTACTTTTTGCAGCCTTTGTGTGAACTGGTCACCTACTCAGCTGCCTTCCCTGTGGGGATGCAGAAAAACTCTCTGACAGATCCAGGAACTTACCGCAACAACAACACCACTCTCAAAAGGTTCCAGTGTATTTTCAGACACTTTGCAAAAGAAGAAGTTTTAAAAAATGATCTTACCAGTAATTTGGATGCCTGGCCCTTTAAGTAATACTAGTTTAGGTTCCAACTTGCAACTTACTGACTGTTGTTTGAGGAATGACGAATGAACAGGTTGCCTGGGCTGAACAGTCCAAATGAAGTATCCTGGCTTTGCAGTGGCCAGTTGGACGGAGTGACGTCAGTACTCCCTCATAGACTTCCAGTGCATAATGGTGACACAACACAGCCTAGAAAACTGACACTTTGCGGAGCTAAAATTCTCACCCCTGATCTTCCACTAATTTAGAAATTAATGACCCTTTCCTCCACCACACGGGATTGCATCGACACGCTTCAAGTGGCAATGTTGTCTCTGTTTCTTTGCTAAAGCAGAGGAACAGATGTGGCTGCGTGTGGCTCAGGCTGCACATTCTAATCCTGGCTCTGCATACTTCAGATGGTGCCCTTCATTTGGTTGCCTTCAGCACTGTCAATCACAGAGCCAGGGGCAAAGTGTTGGAAGCAAACAGGCTGGCACACAGATATGCCATTCTGGCAGCTCAACAAAACTAAAACAAAACTGCAAGTAGCTACCCAATGATTTGCAAGTAAAATAAAATCACATTTTTGAGATAAACCTGCTTTGGTCATCCCCTGTACATAGGGGGATGCATCTGAAAGGCCAACTTCATTTTAAACTTACATCACTTCCTCAATTATTTATAAAGGACAGGGGGAGTCCACACCGAGTAAAATAAAGAACTTGGGTTTATTTACAGGTACGTTATATATAACTCCCAGTAGATCCCGACCGGGTTTCTTCTAGGCTGGTGCCTTACTGACCAACCTTCTATACACAACCAAATGGAGTTACCCTGCCCCTCAGCAGAGGAGCTTGCACCAATGCGAACCACGGTGAAGATAATCATTCCCACCCTGTAGGTCCCTTGCATTACAAATTATCCCCACTATCTCATGAATACTAGTTACATATGAAAATACATATTAGGAGCAGGGTAGGCCACTTAGCACTTCGAGCCTGCTCCGCCATTCATTAAGATCATGATTGTTGATTCAACTCCACATTCCTGCCTACCATACCCTTTCGCCGCCTTGTTAATTGGTGTGATTTGGTCTTGGACGCGTGTTATATTTTAAAACTGCTTTAACATGTAGATACCTTCATAAAGATGGAATATATTCTCTTCTCGCTTGGAAAGAACTTTCCTACATTGGACAATAATGGCAATAAGGAGTTCGAATTCTGGTATGAAAAGCACTCAGTGTAAGGCCAATGCTTATGTTTGAGGTTGAAGTATGCGTGGTATTATCATAAATGTAAAAACTGCAAGGGTTAATGAAATGTCTAGATCAGCCACTAGAGGGAGCTAGAGTTACAAGTATATGAGACATTGATACGAAGCCTTGTGGGGAGAGAAGTGAAGGAGTTAGCTAGAGTAGAGATTGAAGGAAAGATAGTGTAAGAGCAGATCATGGTTTATAATAATGTAGTGATTAGCTGTAGGTGAGTGGAGATTATATATTAATCATCAACTGTATATTACTTAGGAGTACGTGCCAAATACATGAATAACTTTGTTCAAGTTAAAGCTATTTTGTGGTATTTGTGAACACTACGCCAACCATCCTGAATTTAGCAACACAAAGAACACCACAGTGGGGAGCATTTTATGAAATTTTACAGAATCCCAAATATGATGAAAGCCAAGTAATTCTGACCCCCGGTTTGCCCTTTGTTTAAAAAACATTTTTAGATTTGAAACTTCAGGATCAGGGAAGCTGGAAAGCAGGAATTATACAATAACTTTCCTGATTAAGTAATCAGCCCCACCTCTTGGGAGCTCAGTTTTGTGTGTAAACCAGTCAATCTTACACACAAAACAGTTCCTCTTTAGTCCCAAACCATTTATGTTAATGGCAGCAAAGCCATTTACTTTTTTAGGGTTCACCTGCCTTGTGCTCACACCATGGAGGCTTGGCTCCTGCAAAGTGCAGAAGATAAACTTTGGCCTAGATGTTCTCAACAATAGAGAGCCTCTCTGTCATGGCAAAAATGGCAGAGAAGTCCCAAATCCAGAAGTCACATCCCAGGACACTGGTTGGGAATGGGCCCAGTTCTCGATTCATGCATTTCATGGATGTAGCTGCCCACAGAAATCAGCAGTTGCTTCCACTCATATGATTGAGGTCAGAGACCTGGTAGGAGCTAATCTGAGATACATAGCTAATTTGGATACGGATATTTGATTTGGATAGCCAAAGCACCTTTTGAAGAGGTAAGGCACCCCTTTGAATATGGCTCTGGGATACATTTGAGGCAGAACAGGTGGACTTTGGGAATATAGGCATGAATGTGCATATAGGGCAGCAGGGTAGCATGGTGGTTAGCATAAATGCTTCACAGCTCCAGGGTCCCAGGTTCGATTCCCGGCTGGGTCACTGTCTGTGTGGAGTCTGCACGTCCTCCCCCTGTGTGCGTGGGTTTCCTCTGGGTGCTCCGGTTTCCTCCCACAGTCCAAAGATGTGCGGGTTAGGTGGATTGGCCATGCTAAATTGCCCGTAGTGTCCTAATAAAAGTAAGGTTAAGGGGGGGTTGTTGGGTTACGGGTATAGGGTGGATACGTGGGTTTGAGTAGGGTGATCATGGCTCGGCACAACATTGAGGGCTGAAGGGCCTGTTCTGTGCTGTACTGTTCTATGTTCTATGTTCTAAATGTGCTGAAATTCCTTGGAACTATAAAGCTCATTGGAGATGTCAAAAACAACAGTCAAATGTGTCATGATAAACTGTAGAGGGATTTCTCAGGCTGTCAAAACATTTATAACCTCTGCCCTTTAACACGGACACAACTGCAGTTTAAAAAAATATTGCTTGCTGTTTCACTCTAACGGTTCACAAAAGCTTTAGGGCCATCATTACTGGATAAATGCTGCATGCCTAATTTCACAACAGGTTTATTTTAATCATAGTAGGGTGCCTGCCATTTTATAGTTTGATCAGCAGCTCCAAGTGATTATGATCCTTTGAAGTAGGATCATAGATTAGAATGCTTGTATTTATAAGGTTATAAATGATTATGCAATTGAATGAAATGTTAGCTGTTATATGAGATAATGTAGTTGCAGAAATATAAATGTAGTCAATGGGTTTTTATAAATGAGTATTTTTAAAATAAAGTCTGCAATATTCACTTGGCACTTGTGCCCATGGTGGATTTCGGGTGAGCTGGTATGGTAGATATAAGGAAAAAGGGTGGCTGGGGCCTTTGGTTGGCGAGTTGGTGTTGGGTTGGCATAGGGGACTTTAAAGACTGTCGGGAACATAAGTTGACATGGAGGGTTTGAGGGACCATGGGTGAGGGGGCGTTTAACCAGAAATAGAGTAACAAGTTATTCATGTAATTGTTATCTATGAACAAAGTGATACATTTCAAAAAGTCCTTTATTGATTGGGAAGTGTTTTTGGATGTGCCCAGAAGTATCCCGAGTGGAAAATTGGTCTGCTACTATTTGGAGAAGTGATTTAGTGTAATGTACATCTATTTACCAGATTAACTGCATAAATCTGGAATTTTTCCCTATTTTGGTGCCAATTTAAGCCAGATCAGAACAGAATGACCTGACGTTAGAGTTTCCAAAACCAAAGCCCTGTAATCTAAAGCAGGAGTGATCAGCTCCACCAGTCACTGCCATTATTGTAGAATCATAGTATCCCTACTGTGCAGAAGGAGGCCATTCGGGCCATTAAATCTACACTGACCCTCTGAAAAAGCACCCCACCTGGGCTCACTCTCCTCCCCTCTCCCTGTAGTCCCACCTAGCCTTCGGACATCAAGGAGCAATTTATCATGGCCAATCTACCTAACCTGCCCATCTTTGGATAATCACATTTCCCCAGTATCATGGGGATGTCACTTTAAGAAATGTTTTGCTGCTTATATTACTGCAGTGATGTCAGAGTGTGGGTGGAGCTGAGCTCTGGCTTTGCTTTTTAGTTTCACTTTGAGAAAACCTTGGGTGTGTCTGTGTTTTTTTGGTTTCATTTTCAGTGTCGGAGCTGAAGCCAGACAAAGCAGGTGTAGTGCTGATCTGTCTGCCATGAAAAGACTATCTCTTGATCATTTGGTGAATTCAGAATAATAAATGTTTTCAGTAGTGAATGGAAAACTGATGTGCTTCTGTTAAAAGGTGTTTCTTTTGTCATCTGGATGTTGTTTGTGAAGTTATTAAAGATTACTTAGTGTTGTATTCTTTGGGGGTTGTATTTGAATTAATGGGTGCTAAAATGTTCACTGTATGTTTTAAAAAGGTTAACATGAGTTCATAGAATAAACATTGTTTTGCTTTAAAACCTTTTCCATTTCTGCTGTACCACTCCTGTAGAGTGGGCCGTGTGCTCCCCATACCACAATCTATTAAAAGTTGTGGGTCAGGTGAATTCCATGATACACTTTGGGGTTCTCTAACCATGGCCCATAACACCAGTCTCTAATGTCTCCAGGAGATCCACTCCATACCGATTCGTACATCAGAAATACCTTGACTGGCACAGCAAGACTTCCAACTGACCAGCTCAGGATTCACGTCCATCAAGCACTTGGAACTCTCATCAACACCCTCAGTTTCCATTTTTTTAAGATGGGGTGTGATAACGGCAAAGGGGCCATCTTCTAAGATTCATCTGATTGTTGGGTTGACATTGTGGGTTTTAAACTTAGAGCTTAAATATGGCACAGCTTAACTGATTGATTCCATTCAGTTCAACTCGGACTACTGACCCATATTATTCTAACTTCAAATGTGTGTGATCTAACCTTGAGAACATAGGAACCTGAGGAGACTATTCAACCACTCCAACATGATCTGCAACTGAATTAGATCACAGTTAACTGCATTTGCCCTACTTGGTTTGAGAACGCTTATTATCAATGCTTACCAAAGGGGCAGCATGGTGGCGCAGTGGTTAGCATAATATAATAATGACAATAATCGCTTATTGTCACAAGTGGGCTTCAGTGAAGTTACTATGAAAAGCCCTGAGTCGCCACATTTCGGCGCCTGTTCTGGGAGGCCGGTACAAAAATTGAACCCGTGCTGCTGGCATTGCTCCTCACGGCGCCGAGGTCCCAGGTTCGATCCCGGCTCGAGGTAACTGTCCATGTGGAGTTTGCACATTCTCCCCGTGTTTGCGTGGGTTTCGCCCCCTCAACCAAAAGATGTGCAGGGTAGGTGGATTGGCCACACTAAATTGCCCCTTAATTGGAAAAATTGAATTGGGTACACTAAATTTTAAAAAAAACAATGCTTACCAAAACCTACCAATTTTGAAATTATCAATTGACCTAGCCAAGTAACTTTTTGGGGAGGGATTATCCAAACGTCCACTCCTATTGTGTAAACAATTGCTTCTGGATAGCACCTCTCAATGTCTTAACTCTATCTTTGTGTATCTTTTCTCTGGACTCCACCACAAATCCATTTGATTCAAGGATTATGGGTGGAACCTTGCCATATTTCTTCAAAGAATTGGTTCCAGTGAGAAAGCCGGTGCAAAGGCCCCGATGCCAGCGATCCTTGCAGGGGGAGGAGGCTGAGGTGGGAAGAGGGGATTGATGCCAGCAAAGATGGTCGGCAGACGGGACGGGGGGAGGGGCGGCATTGGGCGCTTCATCCCCGTGGCATTTGAGAATGCCCGTGTTATGACTCTCCCACATTTCAACTGATGGCTCAGTAATGACGCACTGTTACTGGCACAGGCCTACACCTAGGCTCACGTCCCCAACCCCCGCGTCGAAGATAACACCCCCCCCTCCTCCACCCCCCCCCCCCCCCCACCCCCCCCCCGCAACATCAACCCTCAGGTCTCTCATGTCTGACCTCTTCAGTGATGATGCCTGTCAAACTGCTGAGAGACTACCCACCTCGGATGCAAGTTGGAGGAAAACACCAGGGTCCTTGACATTGGAGGGGGCTGCAGTATCCAAAATAGGTCATCCAGTGTTTCTGAACCCCGTGATAAGCAGATTAATTGGCAGGACACATTCAGCTCTCTGCCATGCAGGAGTCAGACATATCGCTTAGGATGAGTGGAGCATCACTCAGTCCTCAATGCAAGTCATCCTCATTCTCCTGCAGAGTTCAGACAAATGCTTTAATGTCCAGCCCATTAAGGTAGGCACCGTCACGAGAACCTTTTGCTGATACCACATTAGTGATTTGATTTAGACCACCTGGTGAGAGAGCTCTTCACTCCCTTGCCCTGGTTGTCCTCAAAACAAGACGCTGTGAGGGTGTCCTAGCTCTGTGGTCCTTGTGGGTCCTGGCCATCACCCAAGGTTCTTATGCCTTCTCCATGTGTTTACTCTCACTGCCCTCCTCAACCTCCTCTTCATCTGAGGAGATGTGGCGCTCCCCATCTCCTTCTGGTTCAGCTGGTCTCCCTGCTGCAGAGCCATGGTACGCAGAGAACAGCAGACTTCAGTGATGCCGGACACTCTCTGGGGATGTTTTGAGGGCACCCATCCCCAACCGGTCTAGAACCACATCTTCAGCAGTCCAATTGCCTGGTTGTCCAGCATGTGCAATGAAGCATCAGCCTCATTATAGCAGGTCTCAGTGGGTGTTTATGGCCTCTGCTTTGGCGTCATCAGCTATCTCCTGAGAGGTTACCTCCTGGCCCCGAGGAGCCATCCCAACAGCTGCTGCTCTCCTTCAAAGACATCTGGGATCTGCGAGAGCCCCAGGATGTAACGGTCATTCACGTTCCTCGGAAAACGGACACATACCTGCATGATGCCCATCGTGTGGTCACAGATGATTTGGACATTTAGGGAGTTGGATCCCATGAGGTTCACATTTGGCATCCCATGCCTCCCATTTCATGTTGTGCCAGCTCTTAAACCATTCCCCAGGTGTGATGTAGGCTGGGATTCTCGGGCAACCGGTGGGGCAGGCCGTACCGGCGGCAAAGAGTGGCATGAACCACTCCGGCGTCAGGCCGTCCGGAAGGTGAGGAATCCTCCGCGCTTCCGGGGGCTAGGCCGGCGCTAGAGTGGTTGGTGCCATGCCAACCAGCGTCGAAGACCTCCGCCTGCCGGCGCGAGTTGGCGCATGCACAGGAGTGCCAGCGTGTTCTGCCGCATGTGCAGAACCGCTGCCGTGTTTCCTGTGCATGTGCAGAGGGTTTCTTCTCTGCGCCAGCCTGTTTAAGGCTCCGCGATGGCCGGCACGGAGGGAAAGAGTGCCCCCACGGCACAGGCCAGCCCGTAGATCGGTGGGCCCCAATCGCGGGCCTGGCCACCTTGGCCCCCCCAGCCCCCCGGGGCCAGTTCTCCCCACGTTGCACCCCCCCCCCCCAGGACTCCGCAGGCCGTCCCCCAAGCCAACCATGCAGCGTGATCCCCGCCCCCTCCAAAAAAACGGCGCCGGAGAATTCGGGGGGGGGGTGTGGGGGGGAGAGAATCCCGCTTGGTAGTCTTCTCTGGCACTGCAGTTCTGACATCTGGAGATATTCGGAAGACTCTTGGCAGGAAATATCTCCTCCAAGGCTCCATCTCTGTAGCCCTGCCCCCAGCCACTCCCTCCTCTGCAGGGCAGTGGTCCTGACCACCTGCGGTGGCACATCGATGTCACAGCTGATGTTTGATTGTAGTCAATAGAATAACCAACTTAATGGGCTGGATTCTGCGGCAGTCGGCGGGGTGGGCAACTTTGGCGCGAAAGAGTGGCGTGAATCACTCCGGCATCGGGCCGCCACAAAGGTGCCGGCCGAGACGAGTTGGCGCATGCGCGGGAACGCCAGCGTGTGGTGGCGTCATCCCAGCGCATGCGCAGGGGGGCTACATCTCCGCGTCGACCATCGCGGTGGACCACAGCGGTCGACACGGAAGAATAGAGTGCCGCAAATGGCACAGGCCCGCCCACGGATCGGTGGGCCCCGATCATGGGCCAGGCCACCGTGGGGGCACTTCCCAGGGCCAGATCCCTCCGTGCCCCCCTCAAGGATCCCGGAAGCCGTCCGCGCAGCAAGGTCCCGCCGGGAAGTACCTACTCTAATTTACGCCAGCGGGACTGGCCGAAAACGGGCGGTCCACGGCCCATCGCGGGCCGGAGAATCACCAGGGGGGGTGGGCAGGGGGGGGCGCTGCCAGCGGCCGCCGACTGGTGCGGTGCAATTCCCACCCCCGTCAAATCCCCAGCACCAGAGAATTCGGCAGCCGGCGCGGGCAGATTCACGCCGCCCCCGCCGATTCTCCAACCCGGCAGGGGGGTCGGAGAATCCCGCCCACTGTCTCCAGTGGATGCGAACCTTGTAAACTGAAAGGAAGAGAATATCAAAGTGAACGACAAGTGCCCCAACCCTCAACGCTTCTGGGACATCTGCCCATGTGCTTCCCCTCAACGGGCACCTCCCCACTAAGCCTCACACCCTCCCCACTCACAATATCAAACTCCCCACAATTGTACCTCTCAACTCCACCAGGATGAAGAAGTGCATTGACCCAGAGAGCATCAGAGGTACCTGAACCCTGACCATTCCACCCGCACGCCCCCCCCCCGCCCCTCCACACACACACACATGTCATGTGAGAGTACCTTTAAGAAATGAATGTTTAAACAATGTACTTTAAAAATTGAGCAGTCATATTACTGAAGTGATGTCAGAGGGTGGGGGAAGCTGAGTTGAGCTCACTTCTGCTTTTGTTTTCAGTTTTGAGGAAAAAGAGCTTGGGTGTGTCTGTGTTTGCAGTGAGCTGGATCTGCTGTAATCTCTGCCATGAAAGACTATCTCTGAATCATTTGGGTGATTTAAACTCATAATAGTAATGTCTTTAACCTGATGTGTTTCTGTTTAAAGGTGTTAAATCTCTTGGATGTTTAAAGGAACAACTGAAGGATTATTTAGTGTTGTATTATTTTCGGGGTTATCTTTGAAGTAAGGAGTGTTAAGTGATCCAATTTTATTTAAAAAGTTAAGTTGAGTTCATGGAATAAACATTGTTTTGTGTTTAAAAACCCACATGTCCATAATTGAAATACCACACCTGGAGAACAAGCCGTGTACTTCAAAAGCGACAATACATTAAAGGGGGAGGTTGGTTGAATTCCATGATACATTTTGGGGTTCTGAAAACACCTCTCCCATAATAACACACACACACACAAACCCAAATGTTATGCAGTTGAGTGCTTGCATCGGACCAGCTATTTAACCACACAGGGGACATCACCGTTATTCCCATCATGGCCATGAAAAGAGTGAGTGATGAGAGAATTCACCGTAACGCTTTGCATTGTGGTCTGCATTAGTGTGATCTCTCTAATCTAGACATTACTATTAGCTTTGGAACACAATACTTGAGGTCATGCTTCCAAAGGGTTAAGATCTTGGCTCCAACTATTTTTAATTGAACCAAATAAACTAAGTTAAACAAACTGAGGGACAAATTACAAGGGGCAGCCCTTAAAGTGATACCATCTTAAACAAAAACAAATGAGACTTAAAACATTAAATTGAAACGTGACTAAAAGTGTTGGGCTGGATTCTCCGATTTTGAGACTAAGTGCTGACGCCAGAGTGGGAACTGTGGCATTTTACGCCCGCAAAATGGCACAAAACCTCCACCGATCCTCTGTCTGGTGGGGGCTAGCTAGCACGCAACGTAAAGCCCCGGCTCTCGCTGCAGGTACGGCCGGAGAATTGCCAGGTCCATGGCCACGCATGCACACGGCGGCGGCCGTACCTTGCTACATGGCACCGGCCACACGTGGACCCGACCTGCCAAACAGTGCCCCCTTTAGCCAGGCTCACCATTTCCAGGCTACCCCCAATCAGTGCCCCCAGCCCCCCATGCCCGCGCACGAATCGGCTCCCCACGTCGGGTTCCTGAAAAAAAACAGCATGAGTGACCCAGGCCGTCGGGAACTCGGGGGCGGAGCATCAGGGGCGGGTCTCAGTGGACATCCTGAGGCTGTCCAGCAAAGTACGCCATTTTGGAGGGGCTGAGCATGACAAAAGCAGTGCACCCCCCCCCCCCCCCCCAATTTCAGCGCCAACGGGGATTCTATGGCCGATCACAATTCTGCCGTTGACCGAGAATCCCACCCTTGGCTTCAATCAGTGGCGTACTCATGTATTGCTGTGCTGATTTAATTCACACAATTATCTCGTCAAGGACAGATCAGGGAGTTGATATGGCATCTGACTTGCTTTTGTGGCGTGTGAGGCACACCTCATACATGTGAAAACTGAAATAAGCATGTCAACTGATGTGTTGGCTTGTGTAGGCTTGAGAGATGAACAGATACTTCCAACACAGATGAAGGTTCAACTCAATTTTATTAATTACTTCTGACTAACTAACACACAATGACTGTGGGTCTAAATAATGCTAACTTGAACTCGAGACCTAAGCCTTGTCCGAACCAAGGGGCTGGTTTAGCTCACCAGGCTAAATCGCTGGCTTTTAAAATAGGCCAGCAGCACGGTTCGATTCCCGTACCAGCCTCCCCGGACAGGCGCCGGAATGTGGCGACTAGGGGCTTTTCACAGTAACTTCATTGAAGCCTACTCGTGACAATAAGCGATTTTCATTTCATTTCAACCAGTTGATTCTCTCAGCACGTGGTGTGAGTCTGTGCTGGGCTGAATAAGTTCCTGTTACACTCAGAGGCAGCACCCAGAATGAACGGGAACTGTGGTGCCCTCTGCCTTTATAGTGTGTGTATTCTAACTGGTGATTGGCTGCAGTGTTTGTACATGTTGATTGGTCCCTGTGTGTGTCCATCAGTGTGTGTCTGCACCATGATATATTGGTGTATATTATGACATCAACCACACCCTTTAATGACACCCTTATTTCCCCCAGCTCTCAAGGGTGCAGAGTAAACAATCCATTCATCTGTAACAGCGTTCTACCCTGATATTAATCCCAGAGAGCCAATCCTCCATAACCAGTGGGCTTGACCTTCCATGCAGCTTGTCCCCTTTGTCCTCACATGGCTGCCTGAATGTGGGGTTAAAATCTCACAGCAGTCATGCTTCCCCCCCATTGAGAAGATCTCCAGGCCTATTGAGGCAGGGGAGCACCCCTTTCCTCAGTCTCCACTCTGCCCTTGCAGCCTGTCCTTTCATGGGACTTCACCCAAGAACCTCACAGTCATCCCTGTAGTGATCCTCGCCTGAGTGTGTACAGAAGGGGCTGATGGGAAATGGAAGCACCACCAGGGGGCAGCGTGGGGACATATAAGAGTGACGCCGAAGGACCGCCCTCGCTCACTTTGGCCGAAGGAGCAAGGGAGCAGGACAGGTCGGAAGTTGAGCTCAGGGCTGCAAGTGATTAGGCCTAGTTGCAGAGCATAGAAAAGCAGTATCTTTACAAGTGCCATTCTGTAAGTAAAAGCTAACGAAGTAATTTATTGTGGAGCACAATAAACCATCCTTCAACTTCTGAACAACTTCTAGCATTCTTTTAAGAAACATAACAATCCCCAGTGCTGACCCTCAGTAATCATCTCCTCCCAGCCACTTTCCTGCTCACAGTCTGGATGGGTACTCCCTCAGTGGTGATATCGACACAAGACCAGCAAGGAGGATATGGGAATTACTGGTTGAATGTCAGCCGCAAGACACTTATTAAACCAAAGGACATGAAGGGAAGGGAAGGCCTGCAAGCGGCCCGTCCCACAAGATGGCGATACTCACCCCCTCGACCGTGAGTTGAACTTTCCTGGGTTCCTTGTGTCCTTTCCATTGGCCCCACTCCGACTAGCACCAAGAAGGCGAGGGTGACCTGAGCGCTCACCTCCGATATCCCCTCAGAGGTGAGGTTGCCAGATTCTCGTTTTTAGAAACCTGTTGTAAATGGTGCTGGCGTGATGGAGTGAGTGCTCGCCAATAACATGGAAATGTATTAAAATTAGGTTCCTGGGCTCCGCAGTGTTTTTCACATTACTCCGACAGCAAGAGTGGTTGAAAATCAGAAATCACACGTTTTTCCGATTCTCTCCAGATTTTGTGCCCACACTGCGATCCGGCACACGGCAAACACAGGCTCAAAGTCGCTGCATAAAGTTATTTATGGCTATTGCGGAAAATAAGGAAGTATGGAATTGAAGGTGATTTAGCGGTTTGGATCAGTAATTGGCTAGCTGAAAGAAGACAGAGGGTGGTGGTTGATGGCAAATGTTCATCCTGGAGTTCAGTTACTAGTGGTGTACCGCAAGGATCTGTTTTGGGGCCACTGCTGTTTGTCATTTTTATAAATGACCTGGAAGAGGGTGTAGAAGGATGGGTTAGTTAATTTGCAGATGACACGAAGGTCGGTGGAGTTGTGGATAGTGTTGAAGGATGTTATAGGATACAGAGGGACATAGATAAGCTGCAGAGCTGGGCTGAGAGGTGGCAGATGGAGTTTAATGCGGAAAAATGTGAGGTGGTTCACTTTGGAAGGAGTAACAGGAATGCAGAGTACTGGGCTAATGGCAAGATTCTTGGTAGTGTAGATGAACAGAGAGATCTCGGCATCCAGGTACATAAATCCCTGAAAGTTGCCACCCAGGTTAATAGGGCTGTTAAGAAGGCATATGGTGTGCTAGCCTTTACAAGCAGGGGGATTGAGTTTCGGAACCACAAGGTCATGCTGCAGCTGTACATAACTCTGGTGCGGCCGCACCTGGAGTACTGCATGCAGTTCTGGTCACCACATTATAGGAAGGATGTGGAAGCTTTGGAAAGAGTTCAGAGGAGATTTACTAGGATGTTGCCTGATATGGAGGGAAGGTCTTACGAGGAAAGGCTCAGGGAATTGAGGTTGTTTTCGTTAGAGAGGAGAAGGCTGAGAGGTGACTTAATAGAGACATATAAGATAGTCAGAGGGTTAGATAGGGTGGACAGTGAGAGTCTTTTTCCTCGGATGGTGATGACCAAAGCGAGGGGACATAGCTTTAAATTGAGGGGTGATAGATATAGGACAGATATCAGAGGCAGTTTCTTTACTCAGAGAGTAGTAGGGGTGTGGAACGCCCTGCCTGCAACAGTAGTAGACTCGCCAACTTTAAGGGCATTTAAGTGGTCACTGGATAGACATATGGATGAAAATGGAATAGTGTAGGTCAGATAGGCTTCAGATGGTTTCACAGGTCGGCGCAACATCGAGGGCCGAAGGGCCCGTACTGCGCTGTAGTGTTCTATGTTCTATGTTCTAAAAATTCAATCAAAAGTTTGTTTATAACTTGGATGAAAATGAAAAAACATTCAGATCCAACTACCCAACTCCTATCCTCCACCTCATCAAAATGCAGCAAATGCTGATCAGTGAGGCAACATCCTTTTTACAAACAGTTGCATGCATTACAGAGCCTTAAGGGGAAGCGTCTTAGATCATATGGTGGCCTAGTTTTGTCCGGTTTATACGGAGTTCAAATACGAAACCAGACTGGCCCATACCACCGTAACGTTGTTCCTCAATCCACTCTGGACTCTGGAGAGTTTGCTGTACTTACTGTACAGTAAACATCAGTGACCCTAACTGCCACAGCAAATGAATCAACACTTATGGCCAGAGCGAGCTCCACCTCGTTTCTTTTTGACAATACGGAATGGTCAGGCTGACAAGAGACTGTGTCGATAGTTACTTTTTCACTTGCAGGTCATAGTCTGCCTTGTTGAAGAAAATGATCAGTGGACTGTGTGTTTAGCAGTGGTGAGCAGGGCAGACATTGTGGTAATTGAAGTGTAAAACTAACAATGGTTTCATCCTAGTCTGCTATCTGAAGAAGGCTGGTTGACTGATACTGAAGCAGCAGCATTACATCAAAACAAACGGTTTGCATACGTCCCAGTGTCAGTGATTTGAGATACCTATCTAAAAGAATCAGTGCATAAGGTAAATATTAGGTTGAAAACTGAACTAGTCCACATGAATTAACACAGAAATGACATTATATGATATTTTTATTGCTCCATTATTAGAGACCTTTTGCCTTCAATTGCCTCGGCTCTAAGGTCTGGAATTCCTTCTCTCAACCTCTCCACCATTCTGATGACACTTTAAAAACTAACTCTTTGAAAAAGAGTTTGTCCTGTGAAGCACTTTGGAACAGAGGCCATTCAGTCCTGGCTGCATCCACCTACCTTGATTTCAGATCCCTTAACAGGTAACAAAAATCAATATCAATGTCGGATGCAAAATTATTAGTTGAGCTAGCATGTATTGCCACTTGTGGGGGACATTTCCAAATTTTTGCTACCTTTTGTCAGAAGGAGTGTTCCCTAACTTCTCTCTGGAACAGCTTGGCTCTAGTTTTAAGGAAACAACCACACATTTCATTTATGTAGCACCTTTAATGTAATAAATTGCCCCAAGACAGTTCACAGGAACATTATAAAACAGAACTTTTGCTGAACTTGAGTATTGCTGAAAAAAGAGACATGCTGTCAAAGTTTTTCATCTTGCACTCATCAGGACAGATCCAAGAATGCCAAATTTCAAAGGAAATAACAATTGACAGTGCACGAGGAAAGGAGCGCTGATTGGTTGGCATGTCGGCTCTGATTGGTCTCTATTAATGGTCCTTTCCGATTGACCTCTCAACACTGGAAATAGGCTGCTTTAACTAACCTTTCAGACATTTTAAACATAGTGCTGGTATCCATCAGATCTGAAGCCTAGGTGATTTCTGAATTATACTTCAGACAATCTTAAGAGTAACATTGCAACTGAGTGGAAAGCAGAATCAAGGTACAACTAAAACAAGCTTTAGCAGTAAATTGGCCGGCATACCTCGTCAAGGATAAACGTCAGCTGGTACTCAATCATGATTTTCTGATGATGTGAAAACTTTCAAGATTCATGCTTGTGGCTTATGTCACCAGCAGCACTTGATTTATACACAAGATGTGTATTTCCTTCAACATTTACCATGCATGATGCATATCTTGAAACTTCAATCAGATACAGGTTTATAGATGTAGAAGTGTAATTTCACCATAAAGGTTTTTATTGTTAAAAGCTTCAGATGCATGCACTTCAGGTAATTTAATTTCTATACTAAATCAAAAGGCCAGGATGAATCAGATGCTCTGTGTTTGAGTTCCAGCACGATTAAAGTCCCATTAACAAACTGACTGTGCAATGTACCCTCTACAGAAATTGAATTACTGCTCACTGCAGCTATTACGTCCATGCTTTACAGAGACAGATTGCAATCCCTGTAGCACTATTAAGACCCATTAGTCTGTTCAAAATTGCAGTTTATTATCCTCTAGGTGTCAGCACTCAACAGGATGTAAAGCACCTGTGGAGAAGCTCTTGGTCTTCAAAGGTTTTCCCTTTTGGTTAATTTGATGTGCACTGTATATTTATTCACAAATCCACTCTGCCTTCTCATGCATTTATTTCTCGATATTGCGTTTATCGCGAAAACAAATCCTGAAAAATCACAAAGCTCCATCGATGGCCCAGAAGATCTTGCAATGGGCTAAACACAGCCGCTGTTTTCATGGTCTTGTCTGCTTCACATGCACCGGCATTTGGCCCCTCAGGCCTGCTGTGCCACTCAATTTGATCATAGTTAATTTGTACCAAAGCTCCATTTACCCACAGTGGCTCCACACACCTTGGCGTCCATTGATGTCAACCCTGAAAAGTCCCATTGAGCTCCCGCATTTGTGAGTAGAGAATTCTAGATTTCTTGGCCGGTATTCTCCCATCCCGCGGCAGAGTGTCCACGCCGTCGTAAACGCCATCGCATTTTATGACGGCGTGAACGGGCCGCTCCCAGGACTAATTCTGGCCCCTACAGGGGGCCACCACGGCGCTGGAGCGGTTCGCGCCGCTCCAGCGGCCGATCCCGGCGCGACCTGTGCGCCGCGGGATCCGCGCATGCGCAGTTGCGCCGCGACAACGAGGACCTGTGCAGTGGCGCCAGCGCCAACGCGCGCATGCGCAGTGGCCTCCTTCAATGCGCCAGCCCTGACGCAACATGGGCCATGACAACAAGGGCTGACGCGTAGGAAAGGAGGCCCCAGCCACAGAGGCCGGTATGCCGATCGGTGGGCCCCGATTGCGAGCCAGGCCACCTCGGAGCCCCCCGGGGTCGGCCCCCCCTACAGACCGCCACCCAACCCTTAAACGCCGAGGTCCTACAGGCCCAGAGCAGGTTAGAATGGCACCGGCGGGACTCGGCCCTTTTCTAGTGGCCGCTCGGCCCATACGGGCCGGAGAATCGTCGGGCCAGCTGCGTAGAGCGACCCACGATCGGCGCCCCACCAACCACGCCGATAAAAAATCGTGTGCCGCCGTCCAGGCGGCGTAGCCGTTCACGGGGATTCTCCGGCCCAGCCCAGGGCTGGGAGAATCCCACCCCTAATATTTTTGTTGTAACAATTTGATTCCTGATCATGCTGCTCAATGGCCTGGCTTTGATTTTACGATTGTCCCCGTCCAGTCTTGATTCTCCCGCTTGAGGAAATAGTTTTTCTGCAGTTACCCTATCAAATCTATTTATCAATTTAAGCACCTTAATCAGGAGCTCGATCGAATGAAAAAGATAGTCCATTCTGGGCAGGATTAGTGTCGTTGTTTCCGGTGCTTGTCATACTGGGAATGACCCTGCTATTGAACAGCACACTTATGTTTGGCATCAGCAGGGAACGCCCCACCGAAGCTGCACTCACTCGCATTTTTTTTTTAGAATTAGAATTAGAATTAGAACAGTACAGCACAGAACAGGCCCTTCGGCCCTTGATGTTGTGCCGAGCAATGATCACCCTACTCAAGCCCACTTATACCTATCCCAGTAACCCAACAACCCCCATTAACCTTATTTTTTAGGACACTAAGGGAAATTTAGCCTGGCCAATCCACCTAACCCGCACATCTTTGGATTGTGGGAGGAAACCGGAGCACCAGGAGGAAACCCACGCACACACGGGGAGGACGTGCAGACTCTGCACAGACAGTGACCCAAGCCGGAATCGAACCTGGGACCCTGGAGCTGTGAAGCATTTATGCTAACCACCATGCTACCGTGCTGCCCCATTTCCAGCTCTGTGGAGCTCCGCTCGCTAGTGCAGGAAGGGATTGGGGCGCCATTTAAAAATATCTCTCAGCGCCCTCATCTCTTGACCCCGACCAGACCCCTGGACCTCCCCAACTCACCTTTTAGGGGGTCCATGAGATCCCTGCATCCCACCTCATACAGGCAGGGAGCCCCTGGGCCATCCCCGGTGTGGACAAGATGCCACCTGGGCACTTTGACACTGCCAGCCTGGCACCTTGGCATTGCCCTGACCAGCCTGGTATTGCCACCAGGGTGGCACCCAGGAAGCACTGTGAGGGTGCCAGGCTGGCAGTGCCAGTGTGCCAGGTGGCATCAGCAATGCCAGGGTGTAACCTTGCCTAGATACCAACCACCCGGGCGCCTCCGATCACCTGGGAGATTCCCCCCAAGTGCTGTTCCCACTAATAATAATAATCTTTATTGTCACAAGTAGGCTTACATTAACACTGTAATTAAGTTACTGTGAAAAGCCCTTAGTCGTCACATTCTGGCGCCTGTTCAGGTACACGGAGGGAGAACCTGTGGGAGGATACCGGAGCACCCAGAGGAAACCCACGCATACACGGGGAGAACGTGCAGACTCCACACAGTCACCCAAGCTGGGAATCGAACCTGGGACCCTGGAGCTGTGAAGCAACAGTGCTACCGTGATGCCCTTAGTCACCGCTTCTGGGGACCAGTGCTAAATGGGACCCGTTCGGGTCTCTTCGGCGAGGCCAGTAGATCCCGGGCGCCAGTTAGATCCGGTGTCGAATTAGTTAAGTGAGCTTGGAATCCAGGAAGAGGCCTCTCGTGGGATTTACTGATCCAATTCCAGCAGGACGTGGCTGTAAATCGTACCCCATATCACCCCTCACACTTTGATACTCAAGGGAATATAAGTGGAGTTTAAGTAATATCTCATAATATAACCCTGTAAATCCTGGTATAATTCATCACTCCACAATGTGCCCCTTATGGCCTTCCTGAGTTATGGTACAATTCCCAGCAGGAAAGAATGTGTGGAATAGGTGAGCTGATCGCCAAATCAGCACCAGCCATATCGCAAAGGTTGCATTATTTTAATAAGGCCTGTGCCGAATGAATTGAGATGGGTTTAGACCCAGTTGTTTGGCCTGTTGCGGCTGATTCATAAAACAACCTCTTCATTCTGACAATATATTGGAGACCTACAGTTTGCTTATTTATTTTTGCAAAACCAGAGCTCTTATGAGGCAGTTTTCAGCTTCACCAGCTAAGAATAATATTTATTGTCACAAGTTGGCTTACATTAACACTGCAATGAAGTTACGGTGTAAAGCCCCTTGTCGCCAGTCGCACAGTGACCCAAGCTAGGAATCGAACCTGGGACCCTGGCGCTGCGAAGCAACAGTACTAACCACAATGCTCCCGTGCCACCTTGGGTATTCATCTGGCAGAGTGCACGCCACCCCATTAATAACTTGCCTGATTTTCATGCCTTTGATTCTATTGGTTAAAATTGGGAAGGATTTCTAACAGACAAGCGAGACGCGAGCCACTCCACTAGAATTCAGCCAGGAAGTGAATATTAACCACACTGAGTTGCATTGGGCGTGATTCTCCCAAAAGGGAACAGAGTCTCCTAACGAATGTGTTTAGCTGCGTGTTTCCCGGCACTCGCAGTGCCGAGAAAAACATGGCTATTCAACACGACTTGCGTTGTATAAGGGGCTGAATGGGGCTGAACGGGGCACACGTGTCTGAGGCCACACATAGTCCTGTTTTGTACAGTGGGGAGCTCCACTCACTGGGGCTTCCCAGTGTAGAGCCCCCCAATCTGATCCACAACTTCCCCCCAGCCCAAACGCATTATGAGAGGGTCCCCTATCCCCTGCGTACCTCCTCCAACACCCACGCTGAGCATTCCAGACCCGATCGCAGCAAATGCCAGTGTAGCACCTAGGCAGTGCTAGTTGGCAGCCTGGCATTGCCCCTGGTAACTGGCAGTGCCACCTGGGCTCCTTTGCAGTGCCAGGCTGGCACCCAGGTGGGACCAGCAGTGTCAGGGCACTACCCTGCCCAAAGGGCATGCAGCTGGAGACCCCCAGAAGTGCTATTCTATCTGGTCCCTGTTTGTGAGGATCAGTGCTGAACAGCACCTGCCCGAGGTCTCTGAGGCAAAGGGGATGAATCCCAAAGCCTCAGGTACCTCGGGAATCTGCACACTAGAGTGAAGCTTACTGCCTTGCTCTAATATGCAGATTTTCCAAAACGTGATTCCGCCTGCAATGGGTGGAATGGACATTGCAACATCTCATGAGATCGTGTTGAATCTCGCGAGACGTGGCGAGCCGGGTAGATCCCGACAGCGGGTTCTCCTGGCTTTCAACGGCTACGCTGTGCTATGGCGAGCTGCTATTCCGGTGTAGCGTGGCCATTGGATCAAGCCCATTCTATTCCTGGCCGTCGGAATTTTTGATGGGCAGCCTGCCAATAATGCCTATTTCTGAAGCATTTCTCACAGTCTTTCCTCCAAGATCTGCCCATCACCAAGTTCAGCTCCAATTTCTCTGCTACGGGGAGTCTGTTACCGTGCCATTTTTCCGGCAGGCCCAGATTACCACACATTACAGGTATGCCTGCACTAGAGAGAGTGCTGCTGCTCCAAAAGCACCAATATTTCAATCTCAAGGTCTGCAATGTAATGTATTTATTTTACATAAATATATATAAAATGAACCATATCACAAGTGTCCTCTGACGGAAAGCAATTTTTGAATTAATTGTGACATTCCACTCGTCATTAAAATCTGGATAAAATAAAATCTGTTTCAGCATGAATTGTCAGAACTTGCAAGAGCCCCAATCATTTGCACTCTAACAAAACCTACATTGCTGATGTTCACCTTTTTGCTTCATTCACCATTAAGCTGTTTGACTGTTATTGTTGTTTCGGCATGTCACTTTGTGATCAAAGAGGGGCTTGGATAACCAGCTCCCAGTTGTTAGAAACATTACATGTGACCACCTCTCCCATCCTAGCAGCTTGGGACAATGCGCCCTAGATGTCCCTCCTCCGAGGGTGGAGGCGATCACCAACGTGAACATAGATCCTAACCTTTTATGGACCTATTGGCGGGCATTTTTGCTGAAAGATCAGGGAATAGAATTTGAAATGCATCCATTAAATGTTCTTGCGCTAGTAACCCATGATGCATTTTCAGAACCATATTCTTGGAATGTAAAATCTGTCCTACCATAATCATTGCATTTATGTCACAAAGACAGTTTAATGGTTGATAGGAGCCATGCTGCTGAACCTTTTCTGTGCGGCAACCAGCAATAGTCGATTGTTCAAAAGAAAAATCGTTGCCTCCACATCTGATTGAAAATTTGCTCATGAGAAATGAATTTTCACAAATGCAAGATTAAAATGTGATAAGTAAATCATGAAAATGGACATTTCTTCCAACAGGACATTAAAGTTGTAAGGTATAGGGCAGAGGTCTTTCAAATATTATTTTAATTTGCATCACTGGGCGGGACGGTGGCGCAGTGGTTAGCACTGCTGCCTCATGGCACCAAGGTTCGGATTCAATCCCGGCCCCGGGTCACTGTCCGTGTGCAGTTTGCACATTCTCCCCATGTCTGCGTGTCCACAACCCAAAGATGTGCAGGATAGAGGAATTGGCCACACTAAATTGCCCCTTAATTGGGTACTCTAAATTTAAAAAAATATTTAATTCACATCTAAAGATTGACATTGCCATAGATTGTTGCTAGTTTTTATGAACAGCGGATAAAGTTAATCCTAGTGAGCAAATTCACAGCACATGAAAAGGGTAAGACCTGGGGGGCATGAACAAATAGCACTGAGTGTTTCCACACACATCAAAATGAAATTAGAGCAGCATTGTGTCATAAGCATGTGGGCATTGGCCCAACTGCGCATATGGCTTACAGCCCATAGCCTGAGTGGAAATGTCATGGGTTGACCTTGAAGCAGGTCCTCACTGCTGATGGATACAAATAGGAAGCAGGCAGCCAATGCTGCTGACTCAACATTTCATGGTTAAAGGCCTTTGGAACCAAGCCACAGGATAGTAATGGACAAATGCCTGGCACATTCTACTGAAATTCCTCCTTGTGCTATTTTAACAGAGGATAACAAATGGGCCAATCTATCCAATGAAACAGCACAAAGGGAAGTTTAAGCCAAGCACATTAATGTTTATATAATGGTGTCATGTTGGGTCCCCTATCTGAGGACATTAAAAGTTAACCAAAATCCTTCGTTCCATTGTCACAAATGTAAGTCTTTGCAAAAATTCACAAAGTTGAAATGTCTTTCAACCTTCAACTTGTTAAAAGTCAATTATCAAACAACTAAGCTGTTAAACTCTCACACTATGGTGAACTTAACTGCCGAGTGCCTGTTTTTATTAATTGGTGTTGGCTGAGACAGGGGTGATGAGAAAACAACAGCAGCCCCTTGGATCCATACAATTTACTGAGACTCTGTACATGGGAGTAGCTCATGTTGTATTCTGTGTATTACAATTGTTAGTCCCTCTCTTATGACCACATGATGCTTATTGCCAACTTTACTGTTCTTTTATTTACACTAAGCTTGAAACTCGCTGCAAGTATATTTCTGCAACCCTCTCTGTCCAAGGCAGCCACTTTGTTGGTTGTGGATAATAGATATGCACAGCCCTGGCCCCTTCCCCTATTCCATCCTGGATGCTCGGGCCAACCTCCTCTCAGCCCAGTGACACAGAACCCGCAACTGAAGTTCACAAGGGGAGGGAGCCGGTGACAAAGAAGGATGGATGGTTCGATAGCTGGCCAATGAAGTACGTTCAGCACACTGCGAGCAATGGTGGAGGCATTGTGGGTTGCTGTCAGCAGAGCAGTCACAGTAACATTAAGTCACCTCACGTGACTGACCCTCACATAATCAGCTACAGACCTAGTTGGAGTTGGATGCAGTGGACACTCAGTGTTTTTAAAAATATACCAGATTTGGGATAACAGAAGAACTGCATAAGCAACTGTATCATGGACTGTGGCACTTGTTTAGAGCACAGAAATACATTGTGAAATTGTACAGGGTATGAAAAACAAGTCAAAGATTGACCACAGCTTAATCCACGCTTCCACTACACTGGTTTACCAAGTAATAGGGTTATTTCAGAGTTTCAGGTAACAACACAACTTGGGGAAGAGGTTCAGATATTGGAGAAGCAGATTTGGATCTTTGCTGGGTGTATCTATTGATATTTTTGCACCAATGCAACTAGTGGCACACCAGCTGCAAGGATTCAGTGAGTGGTGATTGCATGACAACTGAGCCTCACAGTTATGTGGTTCAATCCTTGTTTTATGATGTGAATCAGCCAGTTTCCCTTTCGAGAATATTGGAACAACGTTCAAGGATTCTGTAGGTAAAGTCTGGGTGACAATGGAATTAGATAAACCTGTGGAGACTCCTGGAACACAGAAACATTCAACATCTCATCAAAAAAAGCCAAACAAGCAATTTGGTTTTATATTGGTGTGTGTCAACAACGTCCTCTCACTTTAGAAGAAAAGTAATCACATTGTTTTCAATGAGAAATGAGCTCATATTAATATACTATCGCCAAGCAGGCCACCTTCCTTAGGACTTACCCCTGAAGAGCCTTTTCTCCAAACCAATCTCCTTTCCCTAACGTGCGAAGAAATGCAGCCTCTTCATTTGACGACTCTTCCCGTGTTACAGTCACCTGACAAAAGAACCAATTAGATGGTGACTTCTAGAAAAAGGATTAGAGACTATTTTTCTTTCTTCCAAATTGTCCTCACTTATCTCCCAAAGGCGCAGTCCCCTAATACCTCACCCACATGGCTATCCTGTTATAACCCGCATTGGTCTTATGGGGCAGGGATGATTAAGTACCCCGTGGATCTTGCAGAGTACCAGCTCCCCCGATAAGGGGGTGGAGGATCTTTAATAATACGTGGCTTGTATAAATAGAGTGGCAAGTAAGGCACCAACTAGTAGGGATCTACTGGAGCTGTACATAATAATTTGTTGTAAAATAATGTAAGGTTTCATTTCAACCAAACCCAGTGTGGACTCTTCATTGCCCTTGCAAAATATTCCTACAGACAGTGAGACTGATCCAGCTATTTAAACTCAAAGGTCTTCATGACATATTCCATCACAATCCTATGTTGGGCGTTTGAGTCAGTAAATACTGCTGAATAAACCCGGCTGGTTTTCCCTTCTCCAGCCGTGCATGTTGTGGCTTAAGGTGGCATCAATTGCCTTCCTAGCTGGCGTCAGTTCACTCATTGCAGGCCAAGTCTGGAGCTTGAGAGTACAGCCGAGTAGCATATTGAGCAGCACATTGAAGCTTGAATCCCTTCAGGTAGTAAGGATCCACTTTGAAAGAGGAATTGAAATCTATAAATAAGAGAATTAAAGAGGAATTGGATTGTTTGTGGAAGTAACTTTCTCCAGGTCTTGCTTGCTATTGTGTCCACTGAACAATTTATGATAAATTCTCACAATCCTTTGGATTCAAATAGATCCATTGAGTCAAACAGCACTCTCCACTACCATGAAGTGATCCATCCAGCAGCCTGTCTGGATATGGTCGCAAAGGAAATCAGGCAAAAAATTTAATTCATAATTTTGTTTCGAAAACTGCTGCCCCCCCCCTGCCATCCCGCGCCCCCCCCCCCCCCCCTCAAACCCCCCACCCCCCAAAAAAGTGTCAAGTCAATTAAAGTACTGTGCTTGTTCAATGTAAGAAAGTGAAAGACAGGTCTTGAGTTCCACTCAGGCCACTAGCATTGGGTTGGTGTATGCGTTCAAAACAGAGGAGGATGTACAATGAAACATACCGTGCTTAGGCACAGTGCCTGGCCAATGCACGGTGAGTGGCACACGTTGACCGTGCACTGGGCATCCATTCTTAGCCTGATTACATTGCATGAGCCTATCAGCAGGCAGTGCAGAGTGAAATCAGACGTTGATTGGTGTGTCTGAAAGAGCGGGAAACTCGGGTCCGAACTGTACAAGCAGGTGAAGCGAGCAAATTTGCAACTTGGCTAGACCAGGGCAGGCCAGAAACAGTGAGGCACAAGGCGCCGAAAGCCAGCATTAGGTGAGATCAACTCCTAAGTGATTCGACCCAGGGCAGGCCAGGAACATCAAGGTGAGAGGTATGATATCCATATCAAGCCTTAGCTGAGGAGACCAGGAGTGCTGCCTTGAAGACCCCAGGTGATTGAAGTTGCGAGAGTGGGAGAGTCTGAATTTTGGGGAGGACTCTGAGGGGATAGAGGGGCGGGAAAAAGAGTGTGAGGAAATGGGGGGAGAACAGTGTGTGAGGCAGTTCTCCAGGGTTGCAGACATGTATTTACAAGTTAAAAACAGTGATCAATTTGTGTATTTTTGCAGCTTCCGCCTTTGCGCCCTGCGTAAGGAACGGGTGGGGTCGGAGGGGATTTGAGGTTGGGGAGGCGGGTAGGGCAGAAAGGTTGGTGAGAGCGAGGCCCCTACGAACTGTAAATCCACCTCTGTTTCAAAGTGAGGGAGAAAGAAGATGCCATATGATAAAATGGTAAGAGCTTCTATCTGCACAGAGCCCATCCGCATTATGCTTAGACACAGACACAACAATAGAAGTCTGACATTTTTATATCAAATGGCTTCTTTCTTTGTTAAGAGCAGTCAGTGACCACATACTTTTAGGTGAGTTTGAATCAATCTTGGGGTCGACGGTGACACTTTTCGACCCCCAGGTGGCCCTCGTGGATTTGGCCGAGGACCAGCTCTCGCATGCTCTGTGGGATCACAATTGACATCTCCCCCCCCCCCTTTTTTTAAAAAAAATGTGTTCAGGTCAATAAATAGTGAGTGGGTGTGTACAGGAGCCTGACTATATACAAAGTACGTTAACGTATTTACATGGGAAGGTGTCTAGTGCAGATAGAGGGCAGATAACACATTAGAAAAAAACCCAATATGTACAGATGTGTAAACGGATCACAAGGTAATGCAACATTCAGTCTATAAATTCAGTCTCTGTGGTGGGCGCCGAATTCTGGTTGACCGCCTCAAGGGTGGGTCAGGGGCCGCCTGCACTTGAACGGGCGGAACTGCCTCCAATGCAGAGGGCGGTAGAATAACTGGCAGATCGATGGCCTCGTGTAAGGGCGCGTCCTGAGGAACCAGCGTGCGAGGCGGGACATCACGGTTAGGTGGCGGGCGTGGAAGTAGCCGCAGTGCCAGCCTATTACGTTGATGAAAGGAGCCATCAGGCATGCGAACGAGGAACGATCTTGGAGCCACTTGCTTAACCAGCACAGCTGTGGCAGACCAGCCACCGTCAGGTAGCTGAACACGAACTCGGTCAGCAGGGACCAGAGAAGGGTGATCTGCGGCGTGGGCGTCGTACACCGACTTGCATTGGGCCCGAGACTGTTGCATCCTCTGTTGGACCGGGAAGTTGTCAAGGTCCGGAATATGGCTAGCCGGCACCGTCGTTCGCAGTGTGCGGTTCATTAGGAGCTGCGCTGCGGACATGCCAGTGGACAAAGGAGTCGACCTGTAGGCTAACAATGCCAGGTTGAAATCCCAACCCGAGTCAGCAGCTTTGCTCAATAGTCTTTTAACGATGTGGCCCCTTTTTCAGCCTTCCCATTCGACTGGGAGTAGTGGGGGCTTGATGTGACATGCCTAAAATTGTGCAGCCAGGCAAAATCTGTCCACTCCTGGCTGAAGAAGCAAGGGCTGTTATCACTCATAACTGTGAGTGGGATGCTATGCCGGGCAAAAGTTTCCTTGCATGCCTTGATTACTGTTGCTGAGGTGAGGTCAGTCAGTTTGACCACCTCAGGGTAGGTGGAAAAGTAGTCCATCAGGAGGACATAGTTTCGGCCCTTGGCATGAAAGAGGTCAACACCAACTTTGGACCATGGGGAGGTCACCATTTCATGCGGCTGTAGAGTCTCTTTAGGCTGAGCCGGCTGGAACCTTTGACACGTTGGGCAATTGAGGACCGTGTTGGCGATGTCTTGGCTGTTGCCTGGCCAATATACTGCCTCTCGGGCTCGACGGCGACACTTTTCGACCCCCAGGTGGCCCTCGTGGATTTGGCCGAGGACCAGCTCTCGCATGCTCTGTGGGATCACAATTCTGTCCAGCTTCATTGGCATGCCATCCACTACAGCTAGATCGTCCTTTACATTATAGAACTGGGGGCACTGCCCTTTTTGTCAACCATCCGTGAGATGTCGCATGGCCCGCTGGAGTAAAGGATCCCTGGCCGTCTCTTGATGAATTTGCACAACCCTTTCATCAGTGGCCGGAAAGTTGAAGGCGCAAAATTTCACCTGCGCATCTATTTGACAGACAAGGTCCGACTGCTCACACAGTGTGGAGATAGATCTGGAGAGTGCATCGGCCACAATGAGCTCTTTGCCTAGGGTGTACACCAGGTCAGAATCGTAGCGGCGGAGTTTGAGGAGGATACGTTGTAGCCGTGGCGTCATGTCAGTGAGGTCTTTTTGGATGATGTGAACCAATGGCCTGTGGACCGTCTCGACCGTGAATTTGGGAAGGCCATACACATAATCATGGAATTTGTCAATCCCTGTGAGGAGGCCCAGGCATTCGTTTTCAATCTGAGCGTATCGTTGCTCAGTGGGTTTCATGGCTCTAGAGGCATATGCGACTGGGGCCCAGGAGGAGGAGTCGTCCCGCTGGAGGAGTACTGCCCCAATGCCAGCCTGGCTCGCGTCGGTGGAGATCTTCGTCTCCTTGGCGCGGTCGAAAAACGCCAGCACCGGGCCCTTGGTGAGTTTCGCCCTGAGCTCACGCCACTCTTGCTCATGAGTGGGTAGCCACTGGAAGTCCGTAGTTTTTTTAACGAGGTGGCGGAGAGCTGTGGTGTGTGATGCAAGGTTGGGGATAACCTTCCCAAGGAAATTAACCATCCCTAGGAAGCGGAGGACCACATTCTTGCCCTCCGGAGTCTTCATGGCGTTGATCGCCGACACCTTGTCTGCATCTGGCTGCACACCAAACTGTGAAATGTCGTCGCCAAGGAACTTGATTTCTGATTGACCGAACGAGCATTTGGCTCTGTTGAGTCAGAGGCCATGCTCGTGGATCCTGTGGAACGCCCGCTTGAGACGATCGATGTGCTCCTGAGGAGTTGTGGACCAGATAATGATATCATCGACATACACTCGCACCCCCTCGATGCCCTCCATCATTTGTTCCATTATGCGGTGGAACATCTCTGAGATGGAGATGATGCCAAAGGTCATTCGGTTGTAACAGTGGCAACCGAACGGGGTGTTAGATGTGCACAGCTTTCGACTGGACGCATCCAGCTGCATTTGCCAAAACCCCTTGGAGGCATCCAGCTTCGTGAAGAACTTGGCATGTGCCATCTCGCTGGTTAGCTCCTCTCATTTAGGTTATGGGTAGTGTTCCCTCATGATGTTACGGTTCAAATCTGTGGGGTCGATACAGATTCGAAGTTCCCCTGACGGCTTTTTGACACAAACTATGGAGCTAACCCAGTCCGTGGGTTCCATGACCTTAGAAATGACGCCCTGGTCCTGGAGGTCTTGCAGCTGCTGCTTGAGGCGGTCCTTAAGGGGTGCCGGCACCCGATGCGGTGCATGGACCACAGGGGTGGCATTTGGCTTCAACAGGTTCTTGTATCGGTAAGGGAGTGTGCCCATACCTTTGAACACGCTGTGGTATTGTGCTATGATGTCATCGAGTTGTGCTTGGAAGTTAACATCTGGCGAGGCCATTGCCTCTGCGGGCGACATGGTGTGAACCCGCTGCACAAGGTTCAGGAGTTTGCAGGCCTGAGCACCGAGCAGGGAAGCTCTGTTCATTCCTACAATTTAAAACACAGCGTTGCTTTTGAAGAACGATGGGACACCGCAAGCTGGCATGAGCCACTGGCAGCAATGGCATTGCCATTGTAGTTGAGGAGCTGGCAGGCCGGTGGAAGAATGCTTGGCTTGACGCAGATGGTGTCAAGGTCAGACTTTGAAATGAGGTTAGCTGAAGCTCCGGTGTCCAGCTTGAAGCATATGCGAGACTTGTTGACCGTAAGGGTGGCACACCACTCGTCGTCCGGATCAATGCTCATTTTTGGGAGTTGTTTCACCATCGTTGATAAAGGCAACGTATGCTTGGTGATGATGCCCACCCGGAATGGGTATGTGAAGCCCTCGGTGTTGGGATCTGGAAGAATATCGGAGTCGGAGTCTGTAACGGGTTGCTGTACTGACCGGACGCTTCTGCGCTGTGGCTGGGGTCGCTGTGTGTTGGGCAGTTGAGCAGATCTGCAAAGGGCTGCGTAGTGGCCAAGCTTGCCACACTGGAGACAGCATCGAGATTTTGCGGGACATTGCCACTTTAAATGGGCGGAGCCACAGTTGGAGCACGTCATGGCGCCACCGTCAGGACGTTGCGTGCGCCACCGCGCATGCGCAGTGCGGTCGAACGACATGCTCACCTACGCAGGAACCCGGGAAAAATGCGCGAAATGGCCGCCCTCCGCCGGCATGAAATGGACATAGTCCCACTCGGCGGGACCTGGCTGGTAGGCCGTCTAGTGGGGTTCTCGGGGGGGGGGGGGGGGGGGGGCGTGGGGGGATCCTGCCCCTGGGGAAGGCCCCCACGGTGGCCTGGCCTGCGATTGGAGCCCACCAATCTGCAGGCTGGCCAGTACCGTGGAGGCACTCCTTCCTTCTGTGCCGTCCTCAGTCGGGCTCTGCCATGGTCGGCACAGAGAAGAACCCCCTGCACATATGCAGGAACACGCCGGCCGGCAGAACCATGCAGGCGGTTCTGCGCATGCGCCAACCCCTCCGCCACCGGCGTAGCCCCCGGAAGTGCAGAGAATTCTGCAACTTCCGGTTGGCCCGACTACGGAGTGGTTCACACCATTCTTGGTGCCGGCATCGGGCCATCGGGCCATCGGGCCATCGGGCCATCCCGCCCCACAAAATTTGTGGAGAAAGAGAGGATTCTGCAGTGGGCCAGGATGAAGCACAACTGTGAATGGTAGGGAAATAAGTTCCAAATATACCAGGACATAGGAACTGAGCTGGCAAAACAGCATGCGGAGTTCAACAGGGCCAAGGCGGTGCTGTATCTACGGCAGATTAGATTTGGGGTACTATACCCAGTGAAACTATGTGTGACTTATGAACGCGAAGAATATTATTTTGTGACTTCAGAAGCAGCCAATGGCTTTATCAAGGACCATAAACGAGGGGAGAATGGAATAATTCTGGGAGATGCAGGTGCTGACACTTTGAAGTAATTGAGAATACAGTGGAGTGGCGATTGGAGGGAGGTTTCTTTTCCTTTCCTCCAATGTTTAGGCTTTTTTCTTCTTTCTTCTGTTCGGTCGACAAAGGGTAGCAGGGGTGAAAGGTTTGTCAGGGGACAGCTGTCCCCACCCACTTCCTGCTGCCTGTGGCTGTGACTTCCTTTTTTGTTTGTCTTTGGGGGAGGTGACATGTGGTTTGAGATGTGTCTTTGTTTGGGTGGAGCAGGCTAAGGTCTGCAGGGAGCCTTCTTCACAGAATGCAGAGGTGAGAGTGGGGGAGGGGTGGGAGCGTCAGTTGGAGGCGCCTTTAGGCAGGAATTGCCATGGTGGCAAGTAATTCTGGTGAATGGAAGTGAGGTGAGTGAAAAGGCTGTGGGAGTGCGGAGGGCAGGTGATGCGTCGCGGCGAGGTTGGAGAAGAAACATGGTTAGGGGTGGGAGAAAGGGGCCATCTTGGATGGACCAGGTATAGGGTGAAATTAACAGGGTAGAGCCAAAAGGGGAGGGTAGAGGATGGTAGAGGGGAATGGAGGCGGACCGGGAGCGTGGAGAGGGGGAAATGGGACAGCTCTTAGATGAACTGGAGTTTCCACAGCTGGAGGAAGAGAAGCAGGCACTAGAGGTGCCCTTGGGGCTGTGGGAGGTATTGGACAGTATAAGGGGAATGAAATCGGGGAAGGCCCCAGCGACCGATGGTTACCCGACGGAATTCTACAAGGAGTTTGCGATGGACCTGGCACCACATCTCTTGGGGACGTATAAAGTTTGATAGAGAAGGGGGAGTTGCCGGCGAGGATGATGCAAGCAATGATCACAATGATACCAAAAAATGGACCCGTTGGAATATGGGTCATATAGGCCCATATTGTTGTTAAATACGGATGTGAAGGGCTGGCTAAGTTGGTGGCAGGATGGATGGAAAGTTGTGTCCTGGGAGTGGTTGCGAAGGGCCAAACAGGTTTTGTAAAGAGCATGCAGCTTTCTAGAAATATAAGGAGACTGTTAAACGTGATCATGGCCCCCATCGAGAGCTCAGGTACCGGAGGTAGTGGTGTCCATGGGCGCTGAGAAAGCATTTGACCGGGTCGAGTGGTGATACCTCGGTGAGGTTCTGGGAAAGTTTGGGTTTGGGTCAAAGTTTGTGGCATTGGTGCGCCTGTTATACATGGCACCAATGGTGAGTTTGCGGACTAATAACATAGGTTCACAAACTTTGAACTGCAAAGCGGAACAAGGCAGGGGTGCCCGCTGTCGCCGCTGTTGTTTGCGATAGCTATAGAGCCTCTGGTAATGGCTCTTAGATGGTCAGCAGAGTGGCGAGGAATTACGAGGGGAAGAAGGGTGCATCGGGTGTCTCTATGCGTGGACGACCTACTATTGTATGTTCCAGACCCACAGGAGAGCATGGAAAAGATCAGGGGCCTGTTGGGACAGTTCTCAGGATAAATTTAAATGTAGTAAAAAGCGAAGAGTTCCCGGTGAATGAGTTGGGTCGATGCGCCAATCTAGCGGGTGATGCCATTTATGGTGGCCAGAGACAGGTTTAGATACCTGGGAATACATGTGCAATGCTACATAAATGGAATCTAACAAAGTTGGTGGAGGAGGTCAGGGGGTATCTGAAGAGGTGGGACACGCTGCTTTTGACTCTGGCACGCAGGGTCCAAGTGGTGAAGGTGAACATTCTGCCGAGGTTCTTGTTCATATTCCAGACACTTCCCATCTTTGTATCGAAAGCCTTTTTTCAAAAACTGATTATCTCAGACATTGTATGGGCACGGAAGGTGGCAAGGGTGAAGCGGACACTCTTACAGAGACAGAGACAGAAGGGAGGGTTGGCGTTGCCGAACCTGCAACGTTATTACTGGTTGGCGAACATGGAGAAGGTGAGGCAGTGGTGGGAAGGAAAAGTGGCAGAATGGATCAGGATGGAGGAAAAGTCCTGTAGGGAGTCCAGCTTGAGGGCTATGGTTAATGCGGCATTGCCAATGGCAACGAGGAAATACTCGGAGAGCCCGGTGGTGCAATCCACAGTAAACATCTGGAAACAGCTGAGGAGGCACTTAAGCATAGTGGGAATGTCAGTGTTAACGCCGTTGTGTGAAAACCATGGTTTTGAGCCGTGGGGATAGATTGTATATATAGGAAGTGGAGAGAAGGGGGACTGGTTAAGGTGAGGGATCTGGAAGAAGTGTTTGCCAGTGTAGAGGAACTGAAGGAGATGGTAGAGCTCCCGAGAGGAAGTGAGTTTGATACCTGCAGGTAAGGACTTCACGTGGAAGGTTTGGAAAGAGTTCCCCAGTTTGTCGAGGTATACCCTGTGTGTAGCGACGGCTGCTTCCGGATATAGAAGGGAGGGCAGGATCGGAGACATATACGGGTGGCTGGGAGTGCAGGGAGGTGAGCAGGTGGTGAAGATTAAGGAGAAGTAGGAGGGGGAGCTGGGATGGGAGATGAACTGGGGAGCATGGAGTAAGGCACTACGAAGGATAAATGCAACCTCTCGTTCGCAAGGATGAGCCTGATACAGTTCAAGGTGGTACACAGGGTACAAATGACTCGGGCAATGAGTAGGTTCTTTCAGGCGGTGGCAGGCGAATGTGAGGAGTGTGACTGAGGATCAGCGAATCATGCATATATGTTCTGGGGCTGTGAAAAGTTGGAGAGATTCTGGGCGGGAGTGTTTGCGGCGCTAACAAGGATAGTGGTGGAGGAGGTTGAGCCAGAGCCTTTGGTGGTGATTTTTGGGGTATCGGAGAAGCCGGAGCTGATGGAGGGAAGGAAGGCCGAGGTTGTGGCTTTCATTTCGTTGTTTGCCCGGTAAAGAATTCTGTTGGAATGGCGGTCGGGGGTAGCAGCCTGGCTGGGTGACCTTTATGACTTTCTTCAGCTGGAAAAGATCAAGTATGAATTAAAGGGTTCAGCGGAGAACTTTGAGGCAAGGTGGGGGAAGTTTGTGGCTTTTCTTGAGGAGCTGTTGGCCGCGCGAGGGCTGGGGGGTATAAAAGGAAAAAATTTGCGCAAACTACAGTTGTGTGTTGGGAAGTTTGTTCCCTGAATTGTCTATGTTCTGTAACCTTTTGTAAAAATGTAGAATAAAATACATTTAAAAAAAGAAAACATTGTTGATTGCCATAAAAACCCCATTTGGTTCACTAAATGCCCTCCAGTGAAGAAAATCTGCTGTCCTTACCTGGTCTGGCCTACATGTGACTTCATTTCCACAGCAATGTGGATGACTCTTAAATGGCAAGTTCGGGGTGGGCAATAAACACTCAAAACGCTTGACATCCAAAGAAACTCGCTTGATCAACACCCCATCCACAAACATTCACTCCACCACCGACGCACAGTGGCAACTGTGCATACCACCAACACGATGCACTGCAGAAACTCACAAAGGCTCCTTCAACAATACCTTCCAAACCCATGGTCACTACTATCGAGACAAAGGCAGCAGATACATGCAGATACATGGAAGAACAATCACCTGAATCTTCCCTTTCAAGCCACTCATCATCGTGACTTGGAAATATATTGCCATTCCCTTCGCTGTCAAGATCCTGGAACTTTCTCCCTCACAGCACTATGGCTGCACCTACACCACAGGGATTGCAACGGTTCAAGAAGGCAGCTCACCACCACCTTCTCAAGGGAAATTAGAGATGGGCAATAAATGCTGGTCTAGCCAGCAAAGCCCACCTTCCTTTAATGAATACAAAACAACACATATATATTTAAGATGGGTACATCTGAAGCTGGATCTTTCAGTTGTATGAGGTTATCTCTGTCCCAATTATAAATAGATCTGGAAGAATCTACATCCACCTCAGAACTCTGCAGCCTGTTTTGCAGGTCAACTAATCTCTGACAAGAAGACACCCTAATCTTGCTTTTACATAACTTGTGGACATCTCATCTGTACAAAGCTGCACATATGTTGTTGTGCATTGGAACGTATGTGTCTTTGACCTGCTATCAAGGGAGAATTTACTCTTTTTGTCCATTCCATTGTTAGCTTTTTGTCCTGTGTTGAAATACCTCAGTAATAATGCTACACACAGTAATTAATTCCAGGAGCCTTAAAGATCTGACAGAGGTTAGCTTCCTGAACCTCCCAACAAAGTTATCAATAAGTCTTACCTTTCCTTTGCTAATAATGAAGAAAGTGTCTCCACGAGCTCCTTGTCTAATAATGTACTCCCCATCTTCATAATATGTCTGTGAGAAAAAGAAAACAAAATCCATCACAGCTCCACCTGGATTTTCAATGGCAGGTAGAATGAGTTGCTGGTTCACGGAGGTTGGTTTTGTGAATGGGCATGAATATCAGATTAAAATTCGATATTGTAAATCAGTTAACAAAAAGTAGCTTCAGATGGTCATGTTTATTATTCCCCTTTTTCCTCCAGCAACTTATCCACGTGAACCTTAACAATGAGTATGGCTGGGCTGATCAGCCACTGAGTGCATCACTATGATCCTGTCCTTAACCAATGTCTCCACATGTGGCATTTTAGGAGTCATCTTATTCCCCCTGTTATTGGTAATGAGATATTTAGTCGTGTCCTAACATGGCCAAAGTCAGCGGAGACCAGCTAATTCTATACAACCCAGAAATTAAACCTTGGATTTCCTAACCTCTTTTAATGATGCCTCTACTCAGTAGACTGATAGGGAAGGTACATGCCACACCTGCCCCAAACATGTACTGGAACACTGGACCGTTGTAAAATGGAACTAATCTCAACTTCTGACTTACGTTCTGAAACCCTGAAAGATTTGCTGAGCAATTCAAACAGAAGAGGGAGTCAGAGAGGCAACATTCACTGCACAAGGATTTGTTAAACTACAGTCACGAGACAGACTCTAAGCAGCATTCTGAAGGTAGTATTGGAGCAGAGCTGCAGAAGTTTAGCTTTTAGTTTGGCATGGAACCTGCATGCTTTTGCTCTCTAATTATAATAAAGTAATGATACGAGTAATGTTCTGAGTATGTTAGTGCCAGGAAATCTCACTCATCTCCAGCATCATTCTGAAATCTCACAAGTATATCACGAATTTCAGTGGTTTAAATTAGAATTTTAAAATGAATGGTGCATACTTCATAATTACTCCAATGTTTCTATGTTTAATAACTTGAGAAATTAAGCAAAAAGGACAATTAAAACAAGTTTAACGATCTTTCTATTACCCTACCCTCATCAATGGATTGCTTTATTTTGCTTGCCACCTATCAGCTTTGTTGTACATTGTTCAGTAGATCGCACACAAACAGGTTCTGAGTCCTGTATGATTAAACATGAAGAGCACGATCTGACCAAAAAAAAGACTGTTTTGGGCAGGATTAGTTGTGTTTCAGGCCCGGAGGAGAACGCCCCGGGAGACCGCACTTAGCGTCAGTGCAGAAAGGAATCATTCTCCGATCTCTCAACACGACCCCCGTACACCCCCACCACCACCTCCACCCCCCCCAATGCTCCAACTCACTTGTTGGGAGGTGCTTGAGCCCCCCACCCCCCGTACCCCACCTCATATGTGCAGGGCACCCCGGGGCCCAATCCCCAGCTCAGGCAAAATGCCAGCTTAGTACCTTGCGACTGCTAGTCTCGCAGCTTGGCAGTGCTCCTGCCAGCCTGGCTGTGTCTGGCTAGAGTTTACTCGGCCAGGCCAGTAGATCTCGGGAACAGGTTGCGTCTGGCATCCGCAGGATTAAGTGAGCTTTTAGACCCACTTAACTCTGCAAGTCTAGGTCCCGCCCACTGTGGGCAGGATCCAGATTGCGATGTCTCGCAAGATCTCGTTCGATCTCACGAGGCGTAACAACCATTGGGGTTCCTGGAAGAGGTATTTTCCGGGAACTACCGGCCGCGTCCCGTCCCGATTCCGGCAAGACATGACCAGTAAATTGCACCCGGATTGTTTATGGCTAACACCTAATTGCGAACATATATACAGGGTATAGCCGAAGCTGAGTCTGCGCTTCTACACAAGGCTCTACAAACTCTCAGACTGACACTGGGCATGTGAGCCTTCACAGCACACGCAGGCGCTATTGTCCCCAGTCCCAAATTAACCTTGCTATGCCACATTCCCTTATGCTACAAGCTTCAAGTAGTCCCAGTTTATATGTAGCATGGACAGGAACGAGGAGCCTTTTATGCTTCTTATCAGGTACCTTTACTCCAATCTCAGCTTCCGACGCTGTATAATGCTCCATTACTTTTTGAAAAAATATTGTTATTAGCATTTGGAATTAGAAAAACAGAATTTGGCACATAAATAAGAATGCAACAATGGTGATGGTAAGTAACAAAATAGAACGACAAAACATGAGCTCTATAATGTTCCATCACTGATCACATATTCATTTGTCAATTATCCACAATCAATTCCAAAGCACAAACACTTCTCTCACACTGTTCATTGATAAATAAGACAGGACTTTTAAAACTTCCTGATAGAAACAGAGTAAAATTGGAATTTTTGATGGAAGGGAATACATTTCGTCATCACCTCCATGACCTTTATTACATTGGTGTTGAGCCAGGCAATTGAGATGGCCACCTGACTCAGATTTTCACTTCATAGATATGGCCGGAATTCTCCAGCTGTTCGCTGGTGGTGCGATTCTCTGGTCCCTTTGGCAGTGCACCCCCACCCACTGGTTCCCCAGTGACATGGGATGGCTTCAATGGAAATTCCCATTGACAATGGTGGGAGCAGAGAATTCTGCCGCCAGCAAATGGCACGGTGCCTCCCGTTGCCGAGAAACAAATCCCATCCATATGCAAAAAAAGGTCTTATCACTTACATTGGACTGTTATTACCCAGGCCTCCACCTTTTTGTGCCCCACCCCCCGCCCCCAACTCCCTTACCTTTGCAAAAGCTCTTCCTCACCCCATCGCTGGCAACTTCCCTGAGAGCAAATGGGCAGCCAATTGTCATCTGGAATCGGGCCAGCGGCAAACTGCCTTTCATGGCTTTTTTCTAGTGAAATCTGCTGCATTTAGATGATGTTGCAAATTGATAAAATTGACTGGGCACCTCATTAGTCTGAATAAAGGGGCCCTGTTTTGTGACCTCTTTGTTGATCGGGGCGCGCCGGGTGAATATCGGAAGAGGAAAATCAAGATTCACGCTGCGCGGGAACCATTTTACGATTCACCCGGCCCACACCTCATGTCAAGTTCTGGGTCTCGTCCAATAACGGCAAGAATATCATTAACCCTAAGTTGCATGCATTTCAATCTCATTAATGAGAATGAAAAGGAACATCCAACCGCCTTCACCTCCCATACGTTAGCTGCAGCCGAAAGTAAATTTGCAAAGATCATGAAGGAATGTCTGAAGGTGGTTTTCGCCAATATGTCTACAGCCGCCACTTCACTATTGTCACGGACCATAACCCTTTGCTTGGGCTTTTCAAGGAGGACAAGACTGTTCTGCCCATTGCCTCCACACGGATCCAGCGCTGGACCCTGTTATTATTCACCTACGAGTATTTCTTTGAACATAGGCCGAGGACTCAAATCGGTAATTCCATGCACTGTGCCTGTTTGCTTTGTTGACTGGCCTTACATCGACCCCCAGGACAATTGAGGTAGTCGCGACTCTGAATTTCATGGACTCCTTGCCTGCCACGGCGTCACAGATCCGTGAGTGGGCCCAGATGGACGCGATCGTATTTGAAGTTCAGCAAGTGGTCTAAAACAGTGGACAGCATCGACAGCTCCCAGGCGAGTTCAGGTCATTTTTCTCCAAGGTGTCTGACATCAGTATAGAGGATGGTATTATGCTGTGGGATATGCATGTAGTCATCCCAGAAAAGGAACAGGAGGTAATCTGGAAAGACCTCCCCATTGGATATCTGGGTTTGTCCAAGGTGAAAATGCCAGCACAAAGTTCCATCTGGTAGCCGGGCCTCTATGCTGACATCAAGAAGAAAGTGGCTTGAAGTGCACCACGTGCCAGGCAACCATTGAGAAGTTACGTTTATGGATTGGCCCCCTGAAGTACTTGTCACTGATAATGGCACTCCTTTCATCAGTGATGAGTTCTCCATGTTTCTGAAGGCCGCCCATTACCACCCAACTTTGAATGGTTTGGAAGAGCGAGGGGTGCAAACACTTCAATGGGGCCTCAAGAAACAGTCTTCAGGATCAATAGATACTATACTGGCTCATTTCTTGTTTTGCTACAGGACCTGTCTGCACGCAGTGACTGGAGTAGCCCCCGTGGAATTACTGATGGGCCAGAGACATCGGACCCACCTTGACATGAGTTTTCTAAACATAGGTGCGAAAGGTATCACAACCAAGAGCAGCAAGAGAGTTGCCCAGTTGATGTCGAGTTTCTCGGCACTTTATAGCAGGTGACTGTGTGTTTGTTCGAAACATCGTCAACAGCCTCAGTGAATTGCCAGCATTATCCTCTGTCAGGCAGGGCTGCTTTCTTAACAGGTGCAAACCCAGGACCTTGACTGCCTTTAGTCCAGGCAACCGCTTCTTTGGAACATTCCTTGTCCTCGTAAACGTCTTTAAAAACAGCATTAATTATCTGCTGCCTGATCAGGGTAGAGCAGAACCCGAAAGGGGTCAAGATGCCGGCATGACTGAGGTCGTCGCCTCAGAATCAGAGGTTGAAATGCAGAAGATCTCTGCTGGGGAACGCTCAGATCCGCAGCCTCCGGAATTACAGTCACCACGACGTTCGGGTTGCAAAGGGTGTTCATCTTCCAGATTTATGCTGCCGATCTAGTACCTCAACATCCAGCTAGAAGGCAAGAGGGTCCAGCGACCTCCTTTGCCATGGTCTTCGGAGGAATCTTTGGACTTTGAGGAGGAGGGATGTTACAACCCCGTGGAGTTTGCAGAGTACACACTCCCCCAATAAGGGGGAGCGGGACCTTTAACAATGGTGGGTGTGTCTAGAGTCGGCCAGGAAGGCAACAACGAGAGAAGACCCAGTAGGGAACTATTAGAGCTATACATAATAAAGTAAATTTTTATTTCATCAAACTCCATGTGTACACTTACAAACTGTCCCACCAAACTCTTCCAGGACAGAGCCTTGCTGCAGCTTCCCTCCTGAAAGTCAACTTCACCTCTTTTGTTTGTGAGCAGCCTCTCACTTCACAACTGAAGTCTATTTCAAATAAGGAATTGGCCTTGTTATTTGTGAGAGCACTTCACAGCTGCAGGTTGTGTTTGCTGCTTGCTTCTGCTGGTGACTGAAAATGCCTGGAGACTGCTGCTTCTGTTTCCTTCATTTTCTGTAGCCGGAAAGATGGAGTATTTTTTCTAAGATACCTGGGTCCTGAAACACCGGGATCAAGGGGAGGTACGAGTCCAGAAGGCAATTCGGTTTCAAGCAAGAAGACGCGGTGGGTCCTGATGTGCGACATTGTTCCAAATGGGCCAACTGAAAGAATGTTTTACCAGCTTGCAGATGCTTTTGTTGTTGGTGGTGAGTGCTGCATATAACTGGCACGTCACCATGGAGTAAATGTGCTACAAGTCAAGGATGTTCAGTTGCATCTTGAGCCCCAGTGATGTATGTGGTCACCAGGATTTGGTTCCAGTGAGATCGGGCCATGTGGGAGGACCTGCTCAGCTGTGGATCCTGGACAGAGAGTCGCACTGATACATGCAACAAGTAACAAATTGCTGGACAGATAATTTCTCTGACAAAGTTCTGGACATGATAACCCGTTCTCAGACTTAGCCTCCATTTCTGTTGAGGAACCTCTCACAAATTACCCCTAGACAAACGAGCCACTGCTGTTACTGTTACTGTTGACCTTTTAATAAACAAAATATTCTCAACTCTCAAGTGTCTCCTCGAAGGCACAGGTGCCAAGTCTCAGAGGATGATTAGTGACTTGTTGGGTACTCTGGATCTGTGGAGATTGCGTTTACCTCAGCAGTAACACATACAGGCTACCAACACTTGAAATAGTACAACACTATTTTATTAAGCTAGGAACTGTTGAACATACTTTCACAGTGAGTCGACACTATGTGGTGGATCAGATGATTATGTCGTCCACATAGACGCGAACCCCTTCAATACCTTCCATCATCTGTTCCATAATCCTATGGAACACTTCTGATGCAGAGATGATCCCAAACGGCATCCTGTTGTAGCAATACCTGCCAAAGGGGGTTTTAAAAGTGCAGTTTCCTGCTGGATTCGTCGAGCTGGATCTGCCAGAACCCCTTTAAAGCGTCTAGCTTGGTAAAGAACTTGGCGCGAGCCATCTCATAGGTGAGTTCTTCACGCTTTGGAATGGGATAGTGCTCTCTCATAATATTGCGGTTGAGGTCCTTGGTATCAATGCATATTCTCAGTTCGCCGGAAGGTTTTTTCACGCATACCATGGAGCTGACCCAGTCAGTCGGTTCCATAACTTTGGAAATCACTCCTTGGTCCTGGAGGTCCTGCAGCTGCTGTTTGAGGCGGTCCTTGTGGGGTGCTGGGGCCCTGCGAGGTGCGTGCACCACAGGTGTGGCATTCGGTTTCAACAAGATCTTGAAGGTGTACGGGAGTGTGCCCATGCCCTCGAAAACACCGTGGTATCGGTTAATAATGGCGTCCAGCTGCGCCCTAAAATCAGTGTCCTGAGAGGCAGACGCGTCAGCAGGTGACAGGGAGTGAACCCTTTGGACAGGGTTCAGCAGTTTGCATGCTTGCACGCCAAGCAGGGAGGCTTTGGAGGATCCCACTATTTCAAATGGAAGGATGGCTTTAAGTGACCTGTGCGCCACTTCAAGTTGGCATGAGCCACTGGCAGCAATGGCATCACCATGATAGTCCAACAGCTGGCAGGCTGATGGCAGGATGGTTGGCTTGACACGGAAGCTTTCGAGTTCAGACTTCGCAATGAGATTGACTGAAGTGCCGGTGTCCAGGCGGAATCGGATTCGGGATCGGTTGACCGTGAGGGTGGCACACCACTCGTCGTTCGGATCAATGCTGTACACCGGGAGAGGCTGGAATTTTGGCTTCGGGGGTACCCTGTGTTTGGTAATGATACCGATTCAAAAAGGTGCATTAGGGTTCTCGGTGTCAAGGTCAGGCAGCAGGTCAGAATTGGATTCGGTGACTGTGGGTTGGATGGCGCGGACATCCCTGCGTAGCTGGTTGGAGCGACAAGAGTTGGCAGGCTGAACAGACCTGCATAAAGCAGCATAGTGGCCAAGTTTGCCACATTGTAGGCAGTGGCAGGATTTTGCAGGACATTGCCGCTTTAAGTGGGCGGAGCCACAGTTGCCGCACGTTGTTACGTCAGGACGCTCGTCGCGCCACCGCGCATGCGCGGTGCGGTCGTACGTGGTGCGCGCCTGCGCAGTGTGATCTTCAGCATCACCGTGCCCTCGTTCAGTGTGTGCATGCGCGGGAGGCCGTGAAAAGCGCGCAAAATGGCCGCCCTCATCCAGGCTGAGGCCCTGGAGTTGCTTGGTTGCTTGTACCCGTTCTGCCTCGTGGGGACCTTGCCGCGCCATTTCAGCCACTTGAATATGCGAGTATCGGTTAGTGGCGTGTTCATGCAGAACGCAGGTCTCGATGGCAATCGCAAGGGTGAGCTGTTTAACCTTGAGGAGCTGCTGGCGTAAGGGGTCCGACTGAACACCGAAAACGATCTGGTCGCGTATCATGGAGTCGGAGGTGGACCCGTAATTACAGGACTGCGCAAGGATGCGAAGGTGGGTGAGAAACGACTGGAAAGGTTCACCCTTACCCTGCAAACGCTGTTGGAAGGCATAGCGCTCGAAACTTTCATTTACCTCGATGTCGCAGTGACTGTCAAATTTGAAGAGGACCGTCTTGAATTTTGATTTGTCTTCACCATCAGCAAAAGTTAGAGAGTTGAAGATGTGGATGGCGTGGTCCCCGGCCGTGGAGCGGAAGAGAGCGATCTTCCTGGTGCCTGAAGCAGCTTCCAGGTCTGTGGCTTCAAGGTAAAGCTGGAATCGTTGTTTGAGGATTTTCCAGTTGGCCTTGAGGTTTCCGGTGATGCGGAGCGGCGGTGGGGGGCGGACGCTGTCCATTTTGCAGGATGACTGATTGCTGGTCGAAGGCAGATCACTTTGAAGGTAGTTCTAACTACCTTCTAACTAATAAGTTCTAACATCATGCACTGGTACCATGATATGTTGGGTACTCTGGATCTGTGGAGATTGCGTTTACCTCAGCAGTAACACATACAGGCTACCAACACTTGAAATAATACAACACTATTTTTTAAGCTAGGAACTGTTGAACGGTAGCATGGTGGTTAGCATCAATGCTTCACAGCTCCAGGGTCCCAGGTTCGATTCCCGGCTGGGTCACTGTCTGTGTGGAGTCTGCACGTCCTCCCCGTGTGTGCGTGGGTTTCCTCCGGGTGCTCCGGTTTCCTCCCACAGTCCAAAGATGTGCGGGTTAGGTGGATTGGCCATGCTAAATTGCCCGTAGTGTAAGGTTAATGGGGGGATTGTTGGGTTACGGGTATACGGGTTACGTGGGTTTAAAGTAGGGTGATCATTGCTCGGCACAACATCGAGGGCCGAAGGGCCTGTTCTGTGCTGTACTATTCTATGTTCTATGTTCTATACTTTCACTGTGGGTCGACACTATGTTAGATTAAACTGAAAACCTATGCCTATCCTGACCAGTCTAGACTGTTAGCACATGGTGAAGGTCTGTGCTACAAGCTGTGAGCTCTGTCCTTCTCAGAGGCTGCATCCCGAATGAGCGGGAAAACTAGTACCCTCTGGCTTTATAGTGAGCGTGCTCTAACTGGTGATTGGCTGCTGTGTTGTGTGTGTTGATTGGTCTTGCTGTGTGTCAATCAGTGTGTGTGTCTGCACCATGATATACTGGTGTATATTGTGACAAATAGTACACTGCATGTCCAGCAAACTTTGATACCTGAATACCATGCCTGAACTCTAGGAGCATCAGCGCCATAGGCAGATGCCAATAATTAAACAGTAAAGAGCAGGGCTTCAGCACTGGGGATCCTCCCGCGGCCAAAGGATAAGTGTCTGGATGAGCAGAGGGCAGCTATTCCTGGCAGAGGGATGGAGTATAGGGGTTCCTGATCTAGCTGGGGGGCGAGTGTGCAGAGCAAGGTTTGCCAACACAACTGGTTTGCAGGATGGCACCCTGAGAGAAGACAAGACATTGTTAAGGTGGGGGAGGCTTGGGTGATTTGAGGGTCCCAGGATGGAGCCCTAACGGATTGTCGGTCTCTCTCCTTCACCAATTTCTTACGCTCACATCCATCCTCTGAATGGGGTCTGTCTCAGGAGCTTTTGATACTGGACCACTGTGCCCCGGGGCGGGGAGGTGGGGAGAGCAGAGGGGGTGAGGGTGCGGGTAAGCCTGCTGTAAAGATTAACGTGACGGAGGCTTGATATGTATAAGGTGTGACATGTTTTGATTGTGAACATTTTACTGTGACAGATTTATAATCCCTTGATCTAGATAGTGACCCCATCAGTGCCCACTCAGTGCTCTTCACTCTTCTTAATCTTATGTGGTCTAGTGCTAAGTCTAGATGTGTCCCCAGGATGCACATTAGAGGTGAAGGCTTTCCGCGCCCTGAGGCCTTTGATGCCCTTGATGGATGTCCTCTGGAGGGCCTCGAGCAGGAAGGCTCAGGTTGACTTATGGTGTCACTGGCATTGCCGTGCCAACCAGTTCTGCCCACTGCCTTGAGATGCGCCGGTGTCAGGAGGGGGAGTTTGGAAGAACTGGGGACTGCCGTAGTCTCGTTGGTGGCAGGCTCCAGGTTGGCTTCCAGCACTTCCCCTTTCCTGACAGTACCCGTAGAGCCCTGGGGGACTCCATGGGAAAGAGGGGCAGTTGGAGTGAGCTCCAGAGACCTCTGAGTCATCTGGCACTGCCAGTCCTGGAGGCTCACCATTGTCTGCACCATAGTGTTGATGCCCTCAGCGATGGTCCTCAGTGACTGGACCATGCTCTGCAGTGTCTTGGCAATGTGCACTTACACCTGGAACAGGTACCTCGGCGACTGGGAAATTATGTCGAGACGCTCAGCTACAGTCATCACAAACTGAGCCTTGGGCACCACCACTCAAGACATGGACATCATGCTCCAGGCTTTTCACTGTGGTCACCACCTAACAGTGTTGGCCTTGGTGCCACACATTGTCGGTACCATCTCCTGCACCTGAAAACTTTGATTTTCCTCCAATTGGCCTTTCAGTCTCTGGAATATCAGTGACTCTCATGGCTGCATCTCATCATTTGCATCAAATCTGGGCGAACCTTGTCCAGAGGCTTAGCGTCTGGCTGGGACCCAGCTGTGTCCTTGGGATCCAGAAGACCTCTGACTGCTGTTTCCTTCGGATGTTCCAGCCTCCACCTGATATGCATCAGCAACTGTGTGGTGCTCACCAGATTGTGCCCCAGAAGCCTGTCCAGTAATGTCGGCCACCTTGGTGTGTGTCTCTGCGCCAGTGGAAGGTAGGGATGATAACTGTGACGCCTCGCCAGTGGTCTTGTGGCGAGAGTGGGAGAAACAACTCTGGATGGCCCCACCTCATCACATGGTGATCCTGCAAGAGGGAAGGGTCATTTTGTCTAACATGGACAACTCACTTGAGACAGGTCATCTGGATGAAGAGGCAGTGGATACTCACCTCTTTGAGGATGCAGGCTCACCTTGCTGTCAGTGACTGCTCTCTCCTTGGGGAACCCCGCGATTTCCAGGGCCCTTACCTCTTGGGGTGATGGCTTGAATCTCTTTCCCATTTATTATGGGCTATCTTCTCCTGTGATGATAAAGAGAGGGCAATGTGGGCCGTACACTTGATGGGTCAGAGGGGGTCTATTGCAGGTGGCATTGCTCATCTGGACATGAAGGGATTGCACTGGTGTGTGCCGAGGGGTTCTGAGAAACATGCTTGACGATCGGATGTGGGGAGGGCGTAAGGAATCAGATAGTGGATTGCGGGGTGGGGGATTTTAGGAATTTGAGGGATGGCAGTTGGAACTGATGCCAGGACAGAGGTGGTACCTTACCTTTGCAGCTCAATGGAGGTCATCTGTCTTTTTCCAATATCGGACAGCGGACCTCCTTGTCATGCTGACCCCATTGATAGCCGCTGTCACTGCCTCCCAGGCAGAATTGCTGACCCTACCGCTGGTCCTCCGACCACCTTGGGGGAACAGGGTGCCACGCCTCTCATCCACAGTGTTGAGATGACTTGTGAGGTCGACTTCCCCAAAGCAAGGAGCAGGTCCACACATTGCCATGCTTATGCCTTGACCGGGAATGAGTGGTGAGGGAGTGTTTAAAAGCAGCTTCCCCTTGATAGTGGTGAGCAGCTGAGGTGTAAGTCTGGCGAATCAGAATGCAATGGAACCCGTAATGTTGGGAATGTCATGGGGGCTCATTTTTGGCACTAAGTGCCGTTGAATATGGGCCACGATCTCACCAATACAGCCTTCAGGATACACCCTGCCAAATGTGCCCAAAACCGGACCTTAACCTGAGTCCGGTGAATCGCACCTAAAGAGTTAAAGTTTCCTCTATAGTGTCCAATGTAAAAGCTAGGTTACGTTAAGGGTGACATGAAGCACAGGAGCTTACGGCACAACCTTTGCATCTGTTTGGACAAACTCACTGCCAGTTATATCCTTCAATCACAATGCAGGTTGTCAAATTATAATGTACTGAACTCCAATGCCCTCGCTATTTCTAGACAATTAAATGAGCTTTAAAAGAACATTTGGACAAAAGTTTGCAGGACACTCAAGAAAAGTAAAATATCCTTCCGATATCTAAACTAGAGTACTCCCTGAGGCAGATAAATGGGCTCAGAGGTCACTGTGTGAAATGCTGACACTGCTCATGCAACCTGTAAGTGTTTTAAAAGCCTTACAGCAAGTTGCTGGTAGCATCAATAAATGTAGCAAGCTGTCGCAGGCATCATCACCCCTGCGAGCTGTCATCAGGCCTGTCCTCAGTTTGCAGTGAAATTTGAGACCACCAGTGCATTCAATTAAAGGTCAGGGAGCCTGTGCAAGAATAATCAATTATAATGGGTGCATAATGGACGGTTTTCATCAGTATTTCTCAAAATGTTTCATGTGGGAGGGCAAATCTGACACACTTCTTTTCTAATGCCTGAAAGGCAGAGTCATCTACCCAAAGGAATACTCTGTACAGTAGTACAGAGTACTAAAAATTTAGATTGCAAAGTATGTTGGAAGTGAACAGCAACAAGAATAATTTACTCACACGACAGGCACAGAAAAGATACAGGGCTGGATTCTCCGTAGCCGCATGCCGAAATCGCATTGGCGCGGGGGCAGAGAATCCACTTTTACCGGGAATCGGGCCATACGCCGCTCGCGCTTTATTTACGCAGTGCGGCGTGGGGGGGGGGGCATTGCCAGAGGCCCTCCCATCGATGCTCCGGTCTCGAACGGCCAAATTCCCAACGGTGTGGTTCTAACCACGCCTGGCCAGTCGGGGCTCCCGTGCAGCGGCTGCGGACTCAATCCGCAGCCGCCCTGGTGGGGGTTGGGGGGGATCAAGTACTGGGGAGGGGGAGCCTTATGGACGGCTGGGGCGGCGACCAGGCGGGTCAGATGGAGCGGAGTGGGGCAGACCATTGGGACTTTGTTTGTTGGTCCAGGTCCGCCGGCTGAGTCCACCATCATATTTGACTCGGCCATCGGAGGCCGCCGCCGTGCGCATGCTCGGACTTGGAATCGGAAGTGCGGCAGCCCGTATCTGCAGCCGAAGCTGCGAGAAGCACTCCGGGGCCCTTCCAGCCTCCTGCAGGTAGGCGAATAGCTGTATATTTTTATAAGGGAAGTCGGCAGTAGAACACCAGCGCTTTTATATTGGCGTGGGCACATAGCCCCATTTTTGGAGAATCCAGCCCACAGACTGTAAAATTCTTGAGATATTCTTGAAAATTCTTGACCTCCTTTGGAATAATGCTAAACTTCAAATGAGCAGGAGTCTGACGAAGTTGTGAACTACACATTAGTCCTAGTCCTATTTAGGAAGTTATTCTTTGTGGGTTTATGGGAAACTGTTGCGCTTTCTTTCCTACTTGGTTTTCTGTGGCTATGTTCCAATTAGGGCAATCAGTGAATTTGCCTTTCTTTCTTTGCTATCTATGTCCGAATGCTTAGAGTCGCACGTTATCGAATGATACCACCACAAGTTTCAACCGGCTATCGATCAGAGAGCCAAACACCAGTTAGTTAGTTCAAGGTCAAGGGTACTTTATTTACACACAATTAGTCATGCAACATAAACATGTCTGGGACTGTCCCGGTTGCTTGAGGAAGATGGGCCATCAAAATGCTAATTGGCCTGATTAACATGCTAATGGGATGGAGTTTCGATACCGTCTGGATCTTTGCTGACAAATATGCATTTCAGGCTCTGAGCTTGCTTGATTCTTCGCTTGTCCATTTAACCCGCCAGTCTTTGTGAGTTCCTCTGCACCTAGTTGGAAGTGGCCATTCCAGATGGCTACAAAACCATTACCAGTTTTAAGCTTGTGGGGAAGGCGAGAGCTGTGTGGTGGTGAGGGGGGAGGGGGGGGGGGGGGGGGGCGGAGAGATAGCGGTTAGGCTTTTGCCATTTGTACATGTTGTCTGCAATTTTCCTCATGATGGGCATAATTACACCTGGTAGTCACCAAGTATTTACTGTCAGCCAGAGCTGTGGTAAGATTTGCCTGAAACTTACCTATCCAATGATAGTCACTGCACCTGACTAATTAATTCATGTGGTGTGATCCCAGTTAAACACATCTTGTTTTTTTTTTAATTTTTTTAATTTTCCCGATGGATTTTAAACATTGTGGGCTCTTGAGGTGCCAAATAGACTGGACTGTAATTGGAACTTTGTTTTGTTTCATAGTCTATTATTTTCCCTGGGAAACAGCTCAGCATAACCGAAGGTTTCTACCATTTGGTAAAGACCGAGGTCTTCAAAATTTAATTGGGGGAAGTGAAGCGGATGGTGGAACCTCCTACCAGTTATACAGCTTGCAATTCCATTTAAATCAATACAACTGATTGTCTGACTGGATGGATAATGGGCAAAGGGTGCAAAATCGCCTTTGCCATCTCTCCCAAGTCGAATTTCATCCCCTGCCTCTAAAATCTCTATTTAGAACTGTTGAGCTTCCTGCAGTATTACAGTATGTTATCATGATGGCTGTTTGACTATCTCTTTTTAAAAATAAATTTAGAGTACCCAATTATTTTTTTTCCAATTAAGGAGCAACTTAGCATGACCAATCCATCTAACCTGCACATCTTTTGGGCTGTGGGGGGCGAAACCCACGCAGACACAAGGAAAATGTGCAAACTCCACACGGAGAGTGACCCAGGGCCAGGATTTGAACCCAGGTCCTCAGCACCGTAGGCAGTAGTGGTAACCACTGTGCCACATGTTGTCACGACTATCTCTCCTCATCCTTGCCCCAGTCAGTTGTCCTGCACCAAGTGAAAACATAAGCTATAAATAGCAATGTCCAGATGGGGTGCTCGATATTCTAAAACCTCACTTTGCCTCGTTGAAAATACCTGCAACATGGAAGAAGACCCATCAAATAAGCATAAAGTGCCTTGTAAAACATTACTTATGGCAGAATGGTGGCTAGAATTTGCAAGGGTCATTTACAAATGTTTAACGTTGAAGGTCTGCCAGGAAATAAAATCCATAAAGTTCATAGACATGTCCTGTTTTTAGAGACACTGAAAGTCACAATTCTGAAAGAGTATGGTAAATTCCTTGTGTGTTGATCCTATTTTCATTATGTTTCCAGCTGATATGCTGCTGAATATTTTCTGTCTTTTATTTATCCTTTAAATCAATCTGATCATGTAGTTTTAACCTGTCTACAGCAGTCACATGCTGCTTTCTGTCTTTTGCAATGGGCCCAATACTGTGCATCGAGGTTAATTGTTTAACCTTGGCTTCTCGACTAATCAAGGCACATGAAGGGGTTCGTTACAGAATATATGGCATGGAAACAGACCATTTGGCCCAACCAGTTCATGCTAGTGTTTATGCGCCACTCAAGCCTCCTTCAAACTTTCTTTATCTGAAGCTACCATTGTAACCCTCTATTCCATTCATCCACATAGGGTTATCCAGTTTTCCCTTAAATGCATCAACACTGTTCGCTTCAACCAATCCCTGTGCTAGTAAGTTCTACATTTTTACCACTCATTGTGCAGAGTTTCTTCTGAATTCCCTATTGAATTTTTTGGTGACTACCTTATATGGTTTCGAAATGCTTTGCTTTCTAGTTATCCTCTTCTCCACAAGAGCATACATTCTGTCTGTACTGGCTATGTATCCAAGAATATATGTTAGAACAAAGCAGAGGGCAGCAGAGCAGAGCTTCTGATTGGCTGTTCCGGGGAGATTTGCATACGTGCAGTGCGGTCAGCGTAAGTTGACGGTGCACCTGCATCAGTGACCCGAGGAGTTCGACGGAAGGTGAGCATCCAGCAGAGGGCAGCAGAGCAGAGCTTCTGATTGGCTGTTCCGGGGAGATTTGCATACGTGCAGTGCGGTCAGCGTAAGTTGAAGGTGCACCTGCATCAGTGACCCGAGGAGTTCGACGGAAGGTGAGCATCCAGCAGAGGGCAGCAGAGCAGAGCTTCTGATTGGCTGTTCCGGGGAGATTTGCATACGTGCAGTGCGGTCAGCGTAAGTTGAAGGTGGTTTGTGAAGGGGCTGTTCTCGAGTGACAGCTTTACCCGAAACACTACTTACGTAGTGTCTCCCACCCATCCTCCTCCTCTAACCAAAAAAAAAGCTCTGTCCGTGGGGTTGCTAAACTAACAAGTTTTTTATTTTTTTATTTTTCAGTAGTTGGGAAGTTAGTTCAGTGGGAATGGAGGCTAGGGCAGTTGAATGTTCCTCCTGCAGAATGTGGGAGGAAAGGGTCACCTCTCGTGTCCCTTCTGACTACATCTGCGGGAAGTGCACCCAACTCCAGCTCCTCGAGAGCCGCATTAGGGACCTGGAGCTGGAGCTGGATGAACTTCGGATCATTCGGGAGGCGGAGGAGGTTATTGAGAGGAGTTATAGGGAGGTAGTCACACCTCAGGTAAAAGAAGAAAGTAGATGGGTTACCGTCAGGGGAGGCAGAGGGAACCGGCAGGCAGTGCAGGGATCCCCTGTGGTCGTTCCCCTCTATAACAAGTATACCGTTTTGGATACTGTTGCGGGGGACGACTTACCAGGGGTAAGCAATAGGGCGCAGGTCTCTGGCACAGAGTCTGTCCCTGTTGCTCAGAAGGGAAGGGAGAAGAGGAACAGAGCACTTGTCATTGGGGACTCCATAGTTAGAGGAACAGACAGGAGGTTCTGTGGGAACGAAAGAGACTCACGGTTGGTGTGTTGCCTCCCAGGTGCCAGGGTTCGTGATGTCTCTGATCGTGTTTTTGGGATCCTTAAGGGGGAGGGGGAGCAGCCCCAAGTCGTGGTCCACATAGGTACCAACGACATAGGTAGGAAGAGAGATGGGGATTTGAGACAGAAATTCAGGGAGCTAGGGTGGAAGCTGAGAGCTAGAACAAACAGAGTTGTTATCTCTGGGTTGTTACCCGTGCCACGTGCTAGCGAAGTAAGAAATAAGGAGAGAGAGGAGTTGAACACGTGGCTACAGGGATGGTGCAGGAGGGAGGGTTTTGGTTTCCTGGATAATTGGGGCTCATTCTGGGGTAGGTGGGACCTCTACAAACAGGATGGTCTTCACCTGAACCAGAGGGGTACCAATATCCTGGGAGGGAGATTTGCTAGTGCTCTTCGGGGGGGTTTAAACTAATTCAGCAGGGGGATGGGAACCTAAATTGTAGACCCAGTGTACAGGATGTTGAGAGTAGTGAGGTCAGGGATAGGGTTAAAAGTTCGAAAGAGGGCACCGGCAAGCAGGACGCTGGTTTGAAGTGTGTCTACTTCAACGCCAGGAGCATCCGGAATAAGGTGGGTGAGCTTGCAGCATGGGTTGGTACCTGGGATCTCGATGTTGTGGCGATTTCGGAGACATGGGTAGAGCAGGGACAGGAATGGTTGTTGCAGGTTCCAGGATTTAGATGTTTCTGTAAGAACAGAGAAGATGGTAAAAGAGGGGGGGGTGTGGCATTGTTAATCAAGGAAAGTATTACGGCGGTAGAAAGGACGCTTGAGGACTCGTCTACTGAGGCAGTATGGGCCGAGGTTAGGAACAGTAGAGGAGAGGTCACCCTGTTGGGAGTTGTCTATAGACCTCCGAATAGTCCCAGAGATGTAGAGGAAAGGATTGCAAAGATGATTCTTGACAGGAGCGAGAGTAACAGGGTAGTTGTTATGGGGGACTTTAACTTTCCAAATATTGACTGGAAATACTATAGTTCGAGTACTATAGATGGGTCAGTTTTTGTGCAGTGTGTGCAGGAGGGTTTTCTGACACAGTATGTAGACAGGCCAACAAGGGGCGAGGCCACATTGGATTTGGTACTGGGTAATGAACCCGGCCAGGTGTTAGATTTAGATGTAGGTGAGCACTTTGGTGATAGTGATCACAACTCGGTTATGTTTACTTTAGCAATGGGCAGGGATAGGTATATACCGCAAGGCAAGAATTATAGCTGGGGGAAAGGCAATTATGATGCTATTCGGCAAGATTTAGGAGGTATAGGATGGGGAAGGAAACTGCAGGGGATGGGTACAATCGAAATGTGGAGCTTTTTCAAGGAACAGCTACTGCGTGTCCTTGATAAGTATGTACCTGTCAGGCAGGGAGGAAGTTGTCGAGCAAGGGAGCCGTGGTTTACTAAGGAAGTTGAAGCACTTGTCAAGAGGAAGAAGAAGGCTTATGTTAGGATGAGACATGAAGGCTCAGTTAGGGCACTTGAGAGTTACAAGTTAGCCAGGAAGGACCTAAAGGGAGAGTTAAGAAGAGCGAGGAGAGGACACGAAAAGTCGTTGGCGGATAGGATCAAGGAAAACCCTAAGGCTTTCTATAGGTATATCAGGAACAAAAGAATGACTCGAGTAAGATTAGGGCCAATCAAGGATAGTAGTGGAAAGTTGTGTGTGGAATCAGAGGAGATAGGGGAAGCATTAAATGGATATTTTTCGTCAGTGTTTACACTGGAGAAAGACAATGTTGTCGAGGAGAACACTCAGGTTCAGTCGACCAGGCTAGATGGAATTGAGGTTCAAAAGGAGGAGGTGTTAGCAATTTTAGAAAATGTCAAAATAGACAAGTCCCCTGGGCCAGATGGGATTTATCCTAGGATTCTCTGGGAAGCCAGGGAGGAGATTGCTGAGCCTTTGTCCTTGATCTTTATGTCGTCTTTGTCGACAGGAATAGTGCCGGAAGACTGGAGGATAGCAAATGTTGTCCCCTTGTTCAAGAAGGGGAGTAGAGACAACCCTGGTAATTATAGACCTGTGAGCCTTACTTCGGTTGTGGGTAAAATGTTGGAAAAGGTTATAAGAGATAGGGTTTATAATCATCTTGAAAAGAACAAGTTGATTAGCGATACTCAACACGGTTTTGTGAAGGGTAGGTCATGTCTCACAAACCTTATTGAGTTTTTTGAGAAGGTGACCAAACAGGTGGATCAGGGTAAAGCTGTTGATGTGGTGTATATGGATTTCAGTAAGGCGTTTGATAAGGTTCCCCACGGTAGGCTATTGCAGAAAATAAGGAAGTATGGAATTGAAGGTGATTTAGCGGTTTGGATCAGTAATTGGCTAGCTGAAAGAAGACAGAGGGTGGTGGTTGATGGCAAATGTTCATCCTGGAGTTCAGTTACTAGTGGTGTACCGCAAGGATCTGTTTTGGGGCCACTGCTGTTTGTAATTTTTATAAATGACCTGGAAGAGGGTGTAGAAGGATGGGTTAGTAAATTTGCAGATGACACGAAGGTCGGTGGAGTTGTGGATAGTGCTGAAGGATGTTATAGGATACAGAGGGACATAGATAAGCTGCAGAGCTGGGCTGAGAGGTGGCAGATGGAGTTTAATGCGGAAAAGTGTGAGGTGGTTCACTTTGGAAGGAGTAACAGGAATGCAGAGTACTGGGCTAATGGCAAGATTCTTGGTAGTGTAGATGAACAGAGAGATCTCGGCATCCAGGTACATAAATCCCTGAAAGTTGCCACCCAGGTTAATAGGGCTGTTAAGAAGGCATATGGTGTGCTAGCCTTTATAAGCAGGGGGATTGAGTTTCGGAACCACAAGGTCATGCTGCAGCTGTACATAACTCTGGTGCGGCCACACCTGGAGTACTGCGTGCAGTTCTGGTCACCACATTATAGGAAGGATGTGGAAGCTTTGGAAAGGGTTCAGAGGAGATTTACTAGGATGTTGCCTGGTATGGAGGGAAGGTCTTACGAGGAAAGGCTCAGGGAATTGAGGTTGTTTTCGTTAGAGAGGAGAAGGCTGAGAGGTGACTTAATAGAGACATATAAGATAGTCAGAGGGTTAGATAGGGTGGACAGTGAGAGTCTTTTTCCTCGGATGGTGATGACCAACACGAGGGGACATAGCTTTAAATTGAGGGGTGAGAGATATAGGACAGATGTCAGAGGCAGTTTCTTTACTCAGAGAGTAGTAGGGGTGTGGAACGCCCTGCCTGCAATAGTAGTAGACTCGCCAACTTTAAGGGTATTTAAGTGGTCACTGGATAGACATATGGATGAAAATGGAATAGTGTAGGTTAGATAGGCTTCAGATGGTTTCACAGGTCGGCGCAACATCGAGGGCCGAAGGGCCCGTACTGCGCTGTAGTGTTCTATGTTCTATGTTCTATGTTAAAGGCAAATTCTGCGTGAGTCAACAGCTATTACTTCCTCAGAAGAAGCCTGAGGAATTCACAACCTAAGTAGGGAATGTACATTGTGTAAAACAGAACTTTTGAAGTGCCCAATGCTCCTCTATCTGACACTGAAAACCGAGCACATATCTGAAGGGTGAACTTCTTCGAGTTGTACAAAATTATGAGAGACACAGATCGGGTAAATAGAAAGACACGTTTCCCATTGGTAGAGGGATCAATAAGCAGGGGGCATAAATTTAAAGTATGGGGCAGGAGATTTAATGGTTTTGAGGAAAACCCAGAGGTTCGTGGGAATATGGAACTCACACGCTAAAGTAGAGGTAGAGGTGGGAAACCTCACAACATTTAAGAAGCATTTAGATGAGTACTTGAAAAGCCATAGCATACAAGGATATGGACTAAGTACTGGAAAATGGGATTAGAATAGATAGGTGCTTCACGGCTGGCACAGATAAGATGGACCTCTCTCTGTGCTGTAAAACTCTATGAATCTCTTTATGTGGGCAAAAACAACAATTGTTGCCCATCCTTAATATCCCTTGAACTGAACAGCTTGCTCACTAGGTCATTTCAGAGGGCAGTTAGGAGTCAGATCAGGAGTCACATGTCGGCTTGACCAGCTAAGGATGGCAGATTTCCTTCCCTAAAGGACATTTAGGGAATCAGATGAGTTTTTATGACAATCAACAATGATTTGATGGTCACCATTACCACGGCTAGACCTTCAATTCCAGAAATATTTATTAAAATAATTCAAATTACATCAGCCATGGTGGGATTTGAACCCTTGTCCCCAGAGCATTTGCCTGGGCCTCATAATTACCAGCCCAGCAACATTACTACTGCACCACCATCATCCTACTCATGCCAACATCCTCATTACTCCTGTCCCACTTGTTTCATTGGCCTGGGGAATCAACTTTAATGTTGTCACCTTCAAATCTTCTTTCCTTCTGCTCCTCCAATACAAGCCGTCCCTCTGTTTACTATCAGCACTGCAACGACAGACAGCACACTCTTCTGCTGAAACACCTGCCCTCTTGCACTGTCTTGCCATTTTCCACTTTGGCCCTTAAATGTCGACCTAAGACCCTTCTCTTTAAAGCATGCTTTAAAGAAAAACAAATACTTCTACAGTGCCTTTCACAGTCTCAGGACATCCAACAGTTCTTTACAGCTAATGAAGTGCTTTTGAAATGAAGTCATTGCTGTAATGTAGGAACCACACAGCTACTTCACGCACACCAAGGTTCCACAAATAGCAATGAAATAATAAAATAAATCTGATTTTGTGATGTTGCCAGAGGAATTAATATTGCCCAGGACAATATCGCAATATGTATATTGTATGGGAGATAAAGAGTTAACAATTTAATGTAATACCTCCTACCTCCAGAGGGCGATCAAGATCAGTCACATATATATATATCATGTGATATTCCTTGACTCGGAGAAGGTGTTTAGGTGTGAATTAGAATAGTTGTGTATTGTATGTGTTCTGTAGTTGGAGATAGCATGTTTTATTTTAGTAACCTTGTACTTTAGGAATACGTTCAAATCTTATTTAAGTAGTGTTAATAAATCAGCTTTGTTAATTTACTTAGCTTGATGCTCTTTGTTCAACACTACACATTCAAGACAAACCAAACAGAGAAAATCACAGACTCTATTCTTCGTTGAAATAGCGCAGTTGGATATTTTTTATCTCTCTGTGGGAGAGCAGGAGGACCTTGGTTTAATGTTTCATCCAAAAGTCGGGAAGACGGGCAATGCAGCACCACCGTAGCACTGCTTTGGAGTGATAGTCTTAGGGCGCAATTCTCCGCACCCGCGAGAAATCGTGAGGCTGGCGTCAAAAACGGGCGGGTTTGACGCCAGCCTCCGCCCCCCCCGACCGGGAACCGATTCTGCTCCCCGGTCGGGGCTAGCATCCCGCGGCCGTGAACTCCGGCATCGCGTGCTTAACGAATTTTGTTAAGCCCGCTAGCCAGAGTTAGCGACGGCTGACGCGTCAGATGACGTCAGCCGCGCATGTGCGGATTGGACGACTCCAACCCGCGTATGCACGGATGACGTCATCACGCATTTGCGTGAAACCCGCGCATGCACGGGCCGGTATGCCCCTCAGCCGCCCCGCGAATGGATACAGCGGGGCGGCGGAAGGATAAAGAGTGCGCGGGGTAAGTACCCGCTGCCCGCGATCGGTGGGCACCGATCGCGGCCCCATGGCAACCTTGGCACGGCCGTGGTACTGCCGTGCCAATCGGTGCCATGGTTCCCCAGATCGGGACTTTACGGCCGTTTTTACGAACGGCCAGACCAGGTGTGATTTACGTTCATAAAAACGGTCGTAAAGACCTTGAAAATCGGCCCATCGGCCAGCTGAGAATCGCTGCCCGCCGTTTTTTAGCGGGCGTGGGGGGGGGGGAGAATAGCGGGAGGGCGTCGGACCAGCGTGGCCGTAAAAATTTACGCCGCCCGCTATTCTCCGCCCCGTCGTGAGTGCGGAGAATTCCGCCCTTAATTTTTGTGCACAAGTCTCTGGAGTAGGATTTGAGCCCATAACTTGCTCACCCAGAGGCAATAGTCCTGCCAAGTCGGTCACATCTAGCACTGCCCACGCTGGCTCCTCTTCCCTCTCTACCTGATGTTTGTTGGCCACCTGCTATCCAATGTGTGGAAAAATTCTCTGACAGCTCTCTCTGTAGACATTCTGCACTATTGAAATGTAAATTGTTGTTCAAACTCTCCGACATTTGTAAATCACCACACGGAATGGAAAAAGAAATATGAGGATGATTACATTTTCTGTCACTGCTCCATCGGCAAAAAAAAATCTCCGTGGGAAACTGAAATCTAATAAGACTTGATAAGGAAAAAAAATCAAGGCTCTGAGGAAGGAGTAAAATAGTGGGTATAATTGGATTACTCCTTTAAAGGGCAAGAACAAGCACAGAACAAGTACAATGAACCAAATTATCTCCTGCAATGTAAGTTCTATGGTTCTCTGACAGGAAATTGCACAAATCTTTCTAAAAAAAACTGATCACTAAGTCATTTTCGAGGAAATTTGTTAGTGCCTAAAGAAAGGCAGGAATTTTATCAGCACGTCACGGGTCTCACTGCCAGGACCAAATGTGTCTCCCAAACTCACGCAGGTGGCTTGCTGTATCACAGAAGTGATTTGATGAGCAGCAATCTGCCTCCATGCAGTTTGCATGAGCTGCATCTCAGAATTAACCATAGCTCAGCACAAGCCTGATACTGATCTGCCCCACAGCAGGGACTAGGTAGCGATTATGATGGGAGTCCAGGGCCGGGATTCTCCCCTACCCGGCGAGGCGGGGGGTCCCGGCGGGACGGAGTGGCGTGAACCACTCCGGCGTTGGGCCTCCCTAAAGGTGCGGAATTCTCTGCACCTTTAGGGGCTAGGCCCGCGCCGGAGTGGCTCCCGCTCCGCCGGCCGGCGCGAACGGCCTTTAGCGCCCCGCCAGCCGGGGCCGAAAAGGCCGAAACGGCCGGCGGAAGTCCGCGCATGCGCCGGTGCATCAGCGGCTGCTGACGTCATACCGGCGCATGCGCAGGGAAGGGGGTCTCTTCCGCCCCCACTATGGCCTTCACCATGGCGGGACGGAAGAAAAAGAGTGCCCCCATGGCACAGGCCCGCCCGCCGATCAGTGGGCCCCGATCGCGTGCCAGGCCACCGTGGGGGCACCCCCTGGGGTCAGATCGCCCCGTGCCCCCCCCAGGACCCCGAGGCCCGCCCGCGCTGCCAATCCCGCCGGTACCAGAGGTGGTTTAAACCACGCCGGCGGAAAGGCCTGTCAGCGGCGGGACTTTAGCCCATCACGGGCCAGAGAATCGCCGCGGCAGGCCCGCCGACCGGCACGGCGCAATTCCCATCTCCGCCGAATCCTGGGGGGTGGAGAATTCGAGACATGGTGGGGTCGGGATTGACGCCGGCCCCGGAGGGGTCGGAGAATTCCTCCCCAGATTCTAAGCGCAATGAGAACATCTCTTGCGAATGCTCGCTCTGCTGCTGCTCAAATTTTGCACTCCACTATATTTATGTCCTGATTCAATACCTGGGGATCAATTGAGACAATTGGCCTCACTGCCAACTATGTAGGATCGGTGGGTGTGATGAGGGACAACGTCAAGTGGGGCCTTGTAGACCTCTAGGCTGAGACACAGGGAATGTCTCTGCTGGCAAAAATGGATCAACTGCAAACCCATTTTCATTATATTTCAGGTTACATGGAACAGATGTCAGGCGTTAGAATAAAAGATTAAGTATTTTAAGTATTATTGCAGAAACCAATCTGTCACAACCCTGCCACACTTGCCTCCCTGCTAGTTGCTCTTGGCACAGATTTATTTTCACAGGATCTTTGATCCCTTAAAGCAAGAGCAGTTTGCCAAGATTGCCCATTTAAACATGCAATGGCTCTGAGATCATCTGATGATATACTTACAAGCATTTAAAAGGGCTTTGGGGCTCTACTGATTACTTTACCAAGGATTATGCATTCAAATAAACCACTGTAAAGCACAGCTGCTCCAATAGTGACACTGCATGGTAATCTGTACACTCATCTGACGATTATGTTTTTGCATTTCTTGTCCCACAGCATCATCTCTTTCGGCATCACTCTACCTGATTGATGCAAAGCTGAAAGTGAATAATCAGCAGGGGGTGTGTGGGTTGAACGTAGGAATACAGAAACAGGAGTGGACCCTTCAGCCATTCAATGAGATCATGATTGATCTGTAACCACTCCATGTACCCTGCCTTTGGCTCATATCCCTTAATACAGTTTTATACTGAGCACTGAAACATTTTCCAATATTCTGTCAAAATCTAACTATTAATTCTTTCAAATTCTAAGCAGACCTGTGTGGACTTTTGTACAAGGTGTGGTATTTTTAAAACACAGGCTTGCAGACCACGAAAGTAGAAATAAAACAAGCACTTGATTGGGAAGGTGGTTTCTCTACCAGCTGCTGGACTAGCTTAACTGTTAGCCCGCCCAAACTGCTGATAACATCATCGGTGCGCAACATGATCAAACTCTTAAAGCGGCCTTGTTCCAACTAGGAACAAACATGAATACACGATACAAGGGCCCCAGAATCGTTGATGGTATACCTCCGACAGATGTTGATAGGCACTGAGAAAGCAGCCTCTGGCTGATTGTAACTGTTAGAACTGTCAGCAGGCAGCATGGAATAAACCTGACGGGATTTTCCTACTAGCAGCACTTAAATCAGAAGGGTCCAAGCGTCTGTTAGCTATTGTAATTGAGTTACCAGTTCGTAGAAGCTGGCAACAAAAGTTTTTACAACCTCCTCTTCAAACTTTGGGACAATTCGGAAATACTTCAGGAAATGTAAATTTGTCTCCGGGCTAAGATTATTTAATTTGCCAAAGTTATTTAATTAGGCAAAGTTAGTTCTTCATAGCAACTGCATTAGATTAGGGGTAACTTATTAGCTTGGATAGAAGACAGGCTCATGGACAGGAGACAGAGAGTTGGGATAAATGGGTATTTTTCTGGATGGTAAGATGTAACCAGTGAGGTGCCACAGGGTTCGGTCCTTGGGCCCAGCTATTTACAATCTATATTAACGATTTGGATACAGGGACAGAAGGATCTATAGCCAAATTCATAGATGACACAGAAATAGGTGGGACAGTAATTTCAATGAGGAAGTAAGAACCTTACAAATGAATATTGATAGGTTAGGAGAGTGGGCCAATATGTGGCAGATGGAGTTTAACATGAACAAGTGTGAGATCATGTTTTTTTGTCGAAGAAATGGGAAGGCAACTTATTATCTAAATGGGGAGAGACTTCGGGGTGCCCCGATGCAGAGGGATCTGGGTGTCCTCGTGCATGAGTCACAGAAAGCTGGCATGCAGGTGTAGCAGGTAATAAGGAAAGCAAATGAAATGTTGGCATTTATATCAAAAGGAATTGAGTGTTAAGGTAAGGAGGTGTTATCGCAACTGTACAAGGCATTGGAAAGGCTGCACCTGGGGTATTGTGCACAGTTTTGGTCCCCTTGTTTGAGGTAAGATGTAGTGGCATTGGAGGCAGTTCAGAGGAGGCTCACTAGATTGAATCCAGAGCTGAGGGGTTTGTCATATGAGGAGAGATTGAACAGTTTAGGCCTATACTCTCTAAAGTTTAGAAGAACTAAATTGAGGTATACAACATGCTAAAAGGTATGGATAAAGTAGATGTGGAGCAGATGCTTCCTCTTGTGGGGCATTCTAAAATGAATGGTCAGAATCTTAGAATAAGAGGTAGAAAATTTAAAACAGATTTGAGGAGAAACTACTTCTCCCAAAGGGTTGTGAATCTGAATGTTGTTACCTCAGGTGGATGCTAGGACAGTGAGTAAATTTAATGAGGAGTTGGACAGATTTTTAATTGGTAGTGGGTTGAAAGGTTATGAAGAACGGACAGAGTAGAGGAGTTGAGACAATGATGGGATCAGCCATGATTACATTGAAGGTTATTAGGCTTGGCAGACTAAATTGCCTACTCCTGCTCCTGCATGGGAGGCCTGGCTCTCCCAAACCTACAGTTCTACCACTGGGCAGCCACGGCAGAAAGAGTGAACAGGATGGGTGAAGGAACCGGGAGCGGAATGGGTGAAGACGGAGGAGAGTTCCTGCATTAGGATGTCCATCCGAGCCCCAGTCACAACCGCTCTGCCATTCCGCTAGCCGACGAAGTATTCAAGAAGCCCAGTGATGGTAGCCACACTCCCAACATAGTATCAGGTGAAACAGTACTTCAGTCTAACCGAAATGTCCACTGTGGCCCCCATCTGCAACAACCACAGGTTTACTCCCGCCATAAAGGAAGCCACGGCGGCGCAGTGGTTAGCACTGTTGGCTCACAGCGCTGAGGATCCCGGACCGGGTCACTGTCCGTGTGGTGTTTGCACGTTGTCTCTGTGTCTGTGTGGGGGTGACCCACAACCCAAAAATGTGCAGGGTAGCTGGATTGGCCACGCTAAATTGTCCTTTAATTTGATTGTAGGCGGCATGGTAGCACAGTGGTTAGCACTGTTGTTTCACAACTCTAGGGTCCCAGGTTCAATTCCCGGTTTGGGTCATTGTCTGTGGAGTTTGCACATTCTCCCCGTGTCTGCGTGGGTTTCCTCCGGGTGCTCGGTTTCCTCCCACAGTCCAAAGATTTTTTTTATAAATTTAGAGTACCCAATTATTTTTCTATTCCCAATTAAGGGGCAATTTAGCGTGGCCAATCCACCTAACCAGCACATCATTGGGTTGTGGGGGTGAAACCCATGCAGACATGGGGAGAATGTGCAAATGTGCAAACTCCACACGGACAGTGACCCAGGGCCGGGATTCATACCCGAGTCCTCAGCGTCGCTGTCACAGTGCTAACCACTACGCCACATGCTGCTCCCACAGTCCAAAGATGTGCAGGTTAGGTGGACTGGCCGTGCTAAATTGCCCTTAGCATCCAAAATGGTTAGGTGGGGTTACTGGGTTACGAGGATAGGGTGGAGGTGTGGGCTTAAGTAAGGTGCTCTTTCCAAGGGCCAATGTAGACTCGATGGGCTGAACGGGCTCCCTCTGCACTGTAAATTGTGTGAAATCTATAAAAAGGTGGAGACAGGATGAGGGGACATTGACGGTTCGGGATATGTACACAGACGACAGTGTAACAACCCTGAAGGAACTCACAGAGAGTTCCAACGACCAAAAGGAAATGAACGAAGATACATTCAGATCAAAGACGTTCTCCCCAAGCAAACAATGAGGCACCACTAGATACCAGAACATTCGCTAGATGAGGAACTGCTAGACGCAGGCGACCTAAGGCGCAGGAACTGTGGGGACCTTTAGGGGCGAATGTTGAAAGAGATATGCTCCCCGCTGAACAACACAAGGGAAAAATGGGAGGAGGAACTAGGCATAGATGTGGTGGGAGGACTCTGAATCAAAGCACTGCACAGGGGGATCTCCACCTCCACATGCCCAGGGCTCACCCTAATGCAGCTAAAGAGCGCACCTAATCAGACCTGAATGAGCAGGTTCTTTCCGGAAGTGGAGGACAAATGCGAGAGGTGCAAGCGAGGTCTGGCCAACCACACCACATATTCAGGGCCTTCCCCAGACTTGTCAGATTCTGGATGACCTTCTTAGAGGCAATGTCCAAGGTTGCGGGGGGTGAGGGTGAAGGCGGTCCCAAATGTGTCAGTCTTCCGGGTTTCAGAGCAGCCATAACTCTTTATGGGGAAGGGTGCTGAGGCCCTGGCCTTTGCCTCCCTAATCGCCCGCCGGAGAATCCTGCTCAGCAGAACCACCTAAAGCTGCAGATCGTCTGTGGCTCGAATAGGAGAAGAAACAGCAGCGGGGACAGTGGACATCCCTGCCTTGTGCCTCTGTGCAATGGAAGTATTTAGAGATGGTGGTGTTAGTCTGCACACTTGCCATGTGAGCGCTGGAGTAGTTTCATCCAGGAGTTGAACCCTGGCCTGAACTCAAACCAGCATGAGGTACTTCCACTCAACACTGTCAAAAGACTTCTCTGCGTCCAGGGAGATGATTACTTCAGGTGTTCTCTCCCCGGAGGGGGTCATTATCACGTTCAAAAGGCGCCTGATGTTCGATGTTAGCTGCCTGCCCTTGAAAACGCCCACCTGGTCCTCCACAACTGCCTCCGGCACACAACTCGCCTGCTGTTTAGTTATGGGTTTTGCCAGACTTTTTATGACTACATTGAGCAATGAGGTCTGTAGGATCCACATTCTGTTGGGTCTTTGTCCATTTTGGATATCAGCGATATTGAGACTTGTGCTAGTGTTGGCGGCAGGGAGCCCCTTACCAGCGAGTCTGCAAACATCTCCCAATGGATGCGGCGCAGTGCCATCGCATATTTTTTGTAGAGGCCCACCAGGAATCTGTGGCCTCAGCGCCTTCATGGAGTTGATGCTTTCTATTACTTCTCCCAGCTCTAGTTGTGCTTCCAAGCCTCATTTCCGGTCTTCCCCTATGACAGGCATGTCCAATCCATCAAGGAACTGCTTCATCCCCAAATCCCCCTTGGGGGCTTCGAGGTGTAGAGCACCTGGTAGAAGGTCTCGAAGGCCACGTTGATCCTTTCCGGTGTGGCGACTAGCCTGCCACTGTTGTCCCTAATCTGTGCTATTTCCCTTGTGGCTGTCTGCTTTCTCAGCTGGTAGGCCAGCAGGCAGCTGGCTTTATCTCACGTTCGTAAAAGTTCTCCCATGTCTGGCAGAGCTGGTGCACTGCTTTCCTCATGGAGAACAGGTCAAAGTCCATTTGTAGCTTCATCCTCTCTGCCAGTAGCTCTACGGTCGGGGCTGTTGGGTACCGCCAGTCCATCTCCAGGATGGAGTCGACCAGTTGTTGCCTAACCGCCCTCTCTTACTTATCTTTGTGCGCTTTGTAAACGATAATTTCATTCTCGATCACTGCCTTCGGAACCTCCCAGAATTTGAGGGGTGAGGACTCCCCGTTCCGGTTGTAGGTAATGTACGCGTCTTTAGACTGTGATATCCATTCACAGAGTGTCTTATCAGCAAGAAGGGCTGTGTCCAGCCTCCATGGGGGGCATTGGATATGGCCCGTCTCCAACCTCACATCCGCGTAGTGTGGAGCGTGTTCGGAGATTACGATGGTGGAGTATTCCGTTCCTACTATCCCTGGAAGCACCGCTTTCCCCACCACAAAGAAGTCTATACTAGTGTAGACCCTGCGGACCTGGGTTAAGAAGGAGAACTCCTTCTCCGATTGGTGTGTGAACCTCCATGGGTCCACTCCCCCCATCTGTTCCATGAACGCACGCAGTTCCTTCACCATGTTCGATTTACTTCCTTGATTTGGCATTTGATTTGTCTGTCCGTGGGTCCCCTACACAGTTAAAGTCCTCTCCCATGATGAGTCAGTGTGTGTCAATGTCGGAGATCTCTTCCATGGTCTTTTGCACGACTTCTGTGCCATCCCATTGGGAGCACAAATGTTTACAAGGACCACTGGTGCCCCATCCAGGACACCACTAACTATGCCGTACTGTCCACCTGGTCCGTAACCAAGCACATTGTTGCTGTGAATGCTGTCCTCATATTGAGCAACCCCTAGCCCTTGTCCGGTATCACGAATGGTACGTCTGTCCCATCCAGCCCTTTCTAACCCCCAGTCGGTCCTTCTCCCTCAGGTGGGTCTCCTGGAGGAAGACTATGTTGACTTTCATACTTTTCAGATGTGCGAAGACTCAGGATCTTTTCACTGGGCCATTAAGTCCTCTGATGTTACAGGTGACTATTCTGATGGGGGGGGGGGTTCTGTCTCCCCTCCCCCCCCCCCCCCCCAATTCTCCAATCCTCTGGGACCTCCCCTGTAGCCTGTGAGGATACAAAGATATCTCTCAAGGCCCCAGAAATTTCCTGTCTTGCCTCTCTCAGTATTCTGGGATATATCCCATCAGGCCATGGGGACTTGTCTACTTTAATGTTTTTCAAGGCCCCCAATACCTCCTCCTTTTTGATCTCAACATGACCCAAACTATCTAAACACCCTTCCCCAGACTCATCATCCATCAAGTCCATCTCCTTGGTGAATACTGATGCAAAGTACTCCTTTAATATCTCGTTCGTTTCCTCTGGCTCCATGCATAGATTCCCTCCCCTGTCCTCGAGTGGGCCAACCCTCTCCGTGGCTACTCTCTTGCTCTTTATATATGTATAAAAATACTTGGGATTTTCCTTAATCCTGCTGGCCAATTACTTTTTGTGACCCCTTTTAGCCCTCTTGACTCCTTGCTTAAGTTTTTTTTCGACTTTCCTTGTATTCCACACTTGCTTCATATGTTCCCAGCCTCCTAGCTTTGACAAATGCTTTCTTTTTCTTTTTGACTAGGCTCACAATATCTCTCATTATCCAAGGTTCCAGAAACTTCCCATACTTACCCTTCATTCTTCCAAGAAGGTGCTGGTCCTGAATTCCTACTAACATACCCTTGAAATCCTCCCATATGCCAGATGTTAATTTGCCCTCAAACAGCTGTCCCCAATCCACATTCTTCAGTTCCTACCTAATATTGTTCTAATTAGCCTTCCCCCAATTTAGCACCTTCACAGAGGACTACACTTATCTTCATCCATCAGTATCTTAAAGCTTACTGAATTGTGATCACTGTTCCCGGACTGCTCCCCACTGAAACGTCGACTACCTGGCCAAGCTCATTCCCCAGTACCAGGTCCAGTATGGCCCCTTCCCTAGTTGGACTATCTACATACTGTTTCAAGAAGCCCTCCTGGATGCTCCTTACAAATGCTGCCCCATCCATGCCCCTAGCATTAAGTGAGTCCCAGTCAATATTGGCAAAGTTAAAATCACCCATCACAACAACCCTGTTACTTTGACACCTTGCCAATATCTGCCTAAATATCTTTTCCTCTATCTCCCACTGGCTGTTGAGATGCCAATAGTAAACTCCCAACATTGTGACTACACCCTTCCTATTCCTGAGCTCTACCCATATTACCTCGCTGTATGAATATTCATTTGACGTGTCTACAGGCACCCTCTCCCCGACGCCGTGGCAGTGGTTTCCCCCCCCCCCCGCCTCCCACCTCGCTCATACTTCATAGTTCTAGCTCACTCACTGATGTGGTGCCCCCTCCCCCCCGCCCAGATTTAATCTCTCCCTCCCCCTGGCCGATATGTGTCTGTTCCCCCTTACTCCTCCTCACCTCCCCATGACCTGCTGTTCTCACCCCCTCCTTTCTGTCACTCAAAATCTGAAATAAAAACAAGGCAGTTCAGTTCCATGCAAATAGTCTCTCTATGCTTCGTATTTCGCTACGTTGTGGTATCTGGTTCATTGCTGGTTATGTTGCCTCCCCAGCACATGCTTGTGGACAAACTTATCCGCGTCCGCTGGTGCGGTGAAATAGTATTCCCTGTCCTGGAACAACACCCAGAGCTTGGCGGGGTACAGCATTCTGAACCACACATTGTTTTTAATAAAGGGCCGCTTTGGCTGTGTTAAATTCTGCCTGGTACTTAGCCAGGACTGCTCCAATGTCTTGCCACATCTGGATCAAGGGACCCTCCCAATTGCAGGACCTTGTGTGTCTTAAGATCCTTTCCCTGTCTTGATACCAGTGCAGATTCCCAATGGCCGTGGCTGTTCCCCGGCCTTGGGCTTTGGCCGGAGTGACCTGTGGGCTCTGTCCACTTCTGGAGGTTTGAGGAAGCTTTCCATTTCCACCAGTTTGTCTAGCATCTGAGCCACGCACTCCACAGGGTTCCTACCCTCGGTTCCCTCCGGTAGGTCCACAATGCGGAGGTTCTGGCGCCATGACCGATTTTCTTGGATCTCGACCTTCCTCCTTACTGCGCTGTAGTGTTCTATGTTCTATGTTCTAGTGTCCCTTGGTTCGCCACCAACCTTACTATTTCCATCTCCACTGAGGCAATATGATCGCTCTGGTGTGTCACCGCCTTCTCCAGCTCCCAGATAGTCATTTCCTGCGTCTTCAGCCATCTTTTCAACTTCTCGAACTCCGCTTGCAGGGTGCCCAGTGCCTCCACTACGACCACCTTCACCGTTGCCATAATTTCCATTTTGATGGCATCCTTGAGCTCTTGGGGTTCCTGCATTAGGAACTCCCTCCATTCGTTCATCAGGCCCTGCGTATGATCCGGCAATCCTTCCAGCTCAAGTGTGGCCGGGACCTTATCACCCCGCGTGTTTGCTATCGCCTCAGCCCTCCTCTCACAGCTCTTGCTGCCTTTGCCATCTCTTCAGCCTTGAGGGTTGCTGCTGCTATGCTTGGCTTGGTGGTGTTGGAGAAGGGTGAGGGTTTTTTTCCTGGATTTAGCGGGTTATTTTGGGTTGAAAGTGCCTAAATTTGCGTTTCCAAGAGTGAGCCACTTTTTGTGCGTCCGCTGAGCACATCCTCGTCACTGGACTTCCACCTATCTAGTCTAACCTCATTTTCCATCACTTGGTCCGTAGCCTTCTCTGCTGCGGCATTTCAAGTGTTCATCTAAATGCCTCTTAAATGTTGTGAGGGTTTCCCCCTCTACCACCTTTCAAGCAGTGAGTTCTCGATTTCCACCAGTCTCTGGGTGTAAAAGCTTTTCCTCAAATCCCCACTAAATCTCCTGCCCCGACCTTAAATCGATGTCACCTGGTTACTGACCCCTCTACCTGGTTACTGACCCCTCTACTCAATGGAGAGATTTCTTCCTATCTCCCTGTCTATGTCCCTCATAATTTTGTATACCTCAGCCATCCCTGAAAACCAGCAAAAACTTAGTGAAGCATGTGCAAATTATCATACAAAATTGTGGTGAATATATTTCACCTAATGCATGAGTTGTCTGTACTGTCAGCATTATACAGACAGTGCAGACAACTCATGCATTAAGTGAAATATATTCACCACAATATTGTATGATAATTTGCACATGCTTCACTAAGTTTTTGCTGTTTCATGTATAGAGATGCTAATTTTTCCCAAGTTAAGTCCTGCTCTTGTGGAAATGCTTCCACATCAAAAGTAGTCATCTTATTTTCCATTGCTGGCACTCACAAAGTTTGCTGTTGTAATCCCTTATGTTGATTCAACAAATTTTGCTTTACGTTTATCTTTCCCAAAATATTTGCAATTTCTTTAAAGTCAGATTTGGCTCATTTGCAATGAAATTATCCTGTCCACAATAAAAATATTTTTGTATGAGAAGTTAGTTTGTTTTCAGTGATTTAAGATGGTTGGCAAAAGAACCACCAATAACATGAGGAGAATCTTCATCATGCAGCGAATGATTATGATTGAGAATACATTGCCCGATAGGGTGGTGGGAACAAATTTAATTGTGAAATTTGAATAAGAGCCTGAGGGGACATGAAAACAATCAAAGGGCGACAGGGAAAGGACTATAGAGTGGAACTAGCTAAGTTCATCTTGCAGAGAGCCAGCAGGGATTCAATGGGCCAAATGGCTGCCTTCTGTGCTGTAACCAATCTGTCTGTAAGAACTATTCAATGAAAATGAAAAAAAAACTTACAATTCTCCACAATTTTTCTCAACGATTGCTTCAAGCATTGTCCGGAGGATTAAATGTGTAACTCCTGAATACTCCAGGATAATCCTGGAAGATCAACACTTCTAGGTGAACACTGAAAAACTATCCAAGCCATCTACTTTAGGCTGATTTAATATGGGATTGATGTCAAGTACGTTCCTCTTGCTGTTCCCGAACAAAGTGACTCAAGTCCCACCTCTAAAGAGCACCACTTCACATATTTACATTTCTCCGCTGCAGCTATGCAAGTTGTTTATTATAGGCCCTATACAGCTGGAAGGCAGAGAACAAAAACTTGTAATGCAGAGATGAATGGTCAGTGACTCATCAGTGCTTGTGCCAGTCTCTACACATATGTTTATTTGGCAAGTCGATAACTGAACTATAGTTAGGCCCCTTTCCATGTGTAATCTCAGAACATAATAACAGCACAAGGTAAACATCATCCTGTACTGCATTTGTTATCTGATTGAATTGAAAGACTTCTGGCAATCATCCTCCATGGATCAGATAGCAGGTTATTTTCTGAGAATTTTGACGTACTGACCTATTGTGATGATATTTCAGAAATGCATTGGAAATCTGAGGCAATCCTTATCCATATAACTGCTCATATGCCTACTTCTCAAATGTACTTTGCACTATCATACGCCAGCAGACAGAATGGGCAGCCAACATCTTCTTTGGATCAATGGTTCGGCCCACTTCTGAAATTAACTCTTCTTGAGATGAAGGATGAGATTTTACGGGCATTCCCGTGAGCAGGATCTTCCGACCCCACCAACTGTAATACCCTGCCTGTAGGTTCCCTGGCGGCGAAGAGTGCAAACAACTGGAAATCCTGTTGACAGCGGTGGAACAGGAAGATCCCGCCACCGGCCTATTGCTGGCTGACGAGGAGAGAGGGTTGGGGGGTGCAAAAAATCCCACCCAAGAAATGACACTATCCCTGAATTCAAAAAGGAATTATAATCACCAGTCTCTCTTTGGTGAATCTGGATTGCCTGTTTTATTCACTTCTTGATCATGGCACCATTTCAATAATAGTTCTTTGTTATTTTACAAGGTTGGCTCCCATACAATCTCTTTGTGAGGGGTTCAATCATTCAAATCTTCATATTGTTTCTCCCACTCTTTGAAATTTAGTTTGTTCTCATATCTGTGAACCTTGAACCCATGTTTCTGCAGGTCTGTAAAATTCTGATCCATTATTGCCTATTAATGAGCTGAACTTAGAATTGTTCAAATTGCACAAGAAAGCTGATCTCTTTAAAGCTTTAGTGAAGTTGAATTACAATAGTTAAGTTCAGCATGTGCACTGTAATCTTTTAAAAAATAAATTTAGAGTACCCAATTAATTTTTTTTTCCAATTACCCTGCAAATCTTTGGGTTGGGGGGGGTGAGACCTATGCAGACATGGAGCGAATGGGCATACTCCACATGGACCGTGACCCGGGGCTGGGTCCTCAGTGCCATGAGGCAGCAGTGCTAACCACAGTGCCACCGCGCCACCCGTTGTGCACTGTTATCTTAATTTTTATTTTGTTCTAGCAGGTTATCAATCTTTATGTCCTTTGCATCGGTCCAGCAAGGGGTAATGCATTTGATTGCTTCAACTATCTTTCAACTGAAACTAATGGATAACATTTGAAACAAAGCAGGATGAAAGCCAACCGGTGAGAGGAGTTTTTGATTGCTCCAGCATGCATTCAGCAATGGCACAAGGAGATTCAATTGGTATGTGTTCAAAATGCCCCAATGTAACAGTGTGCCAGCCTGCACCCAAATTGCATTGGCATTAGTCCCACTGCTGAATTAGTGAGGGCCAATTCTTTTTGGCACCCGAGTTTCTTTTTTTGGCTGCTAAATATGTCAATAAGGGGCTCAATGACTGTTCAAGGATGCCTGCATAAAATGCATTCCCAATGAACAGAATTCTTCAGAACACTCCCTGCACCCTTTCCCCAATGAACTAATGGACTGTATTTTAAAAAGTAAAACATTTTGAGAAGCCAGGGAGGAGCAGGAATTCTCCCCCAGTTGGAATATTTCAAGGAGGTGCTAGTCACTCCACCAGTTGAAAAGTTGAGGTGAACCAGTCTCACCCAGTGCAGGAGGCCAGGGCTGTATTTTGCCGTCTTGCTGCAGTTAACCACGGTCAGATGACTGAGGATGGGGGTGGTAAACATGTGGGAGCAGCAATTTCTGTTCATGGGCCTACGTTGGGCACATGATCTCTGAATAATAGGGGCCTCCCCACACCGCCAAGCCCCTGACAGGCTGCCAGAGATTGTCCTGTCATGTATCATGGGCATACCCGCTGCTGGTAAAATTACCACATAGATGGGTAAGTGATGGGCAAAATGCCCCATGTCATGTTACAACCCCACCCCCTCACCTCAACCCTCACCACCTCCCAGCTTGCTTGGGGGAGGCATAAATTTCAACTCACAACTCTGATGATCTGGGTCCAACCCCTAATCTACTCACTATTCTGGAACTCACACGATGATCTGCATTAGCACTGCTGCATTTGTTAATGTGATGTTCATACATGCTTCAGGCACATTACTGACACTTCAGAAGACATTTTCTTTCACACTGAAGTGCATCAGGAATATGGTACAGCTTCCACCCTACAATGTACATGATGCTGTGTTAGAGAAGGTGTGACTGGTCACTGTTGACAGCCACATGGAAAACTGGAAGGTCTGTGGTCCTCTCTTTGCCCCACCACGCACTTCCGCTCTCCTATGAACCATAACGCTCCCCCCTCAGGGTCAGAACTACATGCCTTAGGATGGTGTTCTGTCCTGAGATATTAGAAGGCTTGCCCTCCCGGACAGCTCCTCTTAGCTCCCCAAAAACTCTGCAGGCTATTATTAGCACAGTCTCCTTGCTCACCTCCACACAGCTTCCACCCTCAACTCTTGTTCAATTCATACGTCAGTTCCAAGTAATTCAATGTTGTGCCAAACTGGAAATGGTAAACTGCAATGGAATATTCAATTTGGGGAGTACAGCTTGCTGTATTGACCTAAAATCTGGCCTCTGCACAAAATGACTGACCAGGCAGGGTGAAGTGAGGTGAAGTGATGATCACCGAATATTGAAATCAGCTCTGCTGTATCAATGCTGCATCATTGCAAACCTTAGCAGTTAGTGTGAAAGATGGGAACAGCCTCTAGGTCGTGGTTTGTCCATACCATTCTCCATCAGAAAAATATTAGTTTGCTTCACAGCTCCAGGGTCCCAAGTTCGATTCACGGCTGGGCTGTGCAGACTCTGCATGTTCTCCCCGTGTCTGCATGGGTTTCCTCCAGGTGCTCCGGTTTCCTCCCAGAGTCCAAAGATGTGCAGGTTAGTGGATTGGACATGCTAAATAGCCCTTAGTGTCCAAAATGTTTAGTTGGGGTTACTGGGTTATGGGGATGGGGTGGAGATGTGGGCTTGGGTAGGGTGCTCTTTTCAAGGGCCGGTGCAGACACAATGGGCTGAATGGCCTCCTTCTGCACTGTAAATTCTATGATTAAAAAAGACTGAAACATAATGACATAACAGCTAAAGGATAAACATAATGGAAACCCAATCTATTGTTCATCTCAGTTAATATCCGATATATAGGATGCGATTTAACTAAATGGGAACAAATGCCCATAACAACCGCATTTAGCTACATGTTTCCCTCTGCTTGCAGCGTCGAGAAATACAAGGCTATAAAACGCGACTCGTGTTTGATAAAGGACCTCAACGGGGAACGCGTGGCCAAGGCCACACATAGCGCTGTTTTGTATACTGAGGAGTTCCACTCGCTCTGTGGAGCGAGCACTGGAGTATTGAGTACAAGAGTTGGCAGGTCATGTTACAATTGTATAAGACTTTGGTTCAGCCACATTTGAAATACTGTGTACAGTTCTGGTCGCCACATTACCAAAAGGATGTGGATGCTTTGGAGAAGGTGCAGAGGAGTTTCACCAGGATGTTGCCTGGTATGGAGGAGAGGTTGAGTAGATTAGGATTATTTTCATTAGAAAGACGGAGGTTGAGGGGGGACCTCATTGAGGTCTACAAAATCATGAGAGGTATAGACAGGGTGGATAGCAAGAAGCTTTTTCCCAGAGTGGGAGATTCAATTACTAGGAATCACGAGTTCAAGGTGAGAGGGGAAAGGTTTAAGGGAGATATGCGTGGAAAGTTCTTTACGCAGAGGGTGGTGGGTGCCTGGAACGCATTGCCAGTGGAGGTGGTAGAGGCGGGCACAATAGTGTCATTTAAGATGTATCTAGACAGATACACGAATGGGCAGGGAGCAGAGGGATACAGATCCTTAGAAAATAGGCAACAGTTTTAGATAGAGGATCTGCATCGGCGCAGGCTTAGAGGGCCGAAGGGCCTGTTCCTGTGCTGTAATTTTTCTTTGTTCTTTGATCGCCGAGGCCCCCGAAGCGACGCTCGAATCCCCTAATTCTCAACGCACGAATCTCCCCACCTCCCCCTCCCTGCAAAACCCATGCAGTGCACCGCTGGCCCATTCACACCCACATAATAAATGCCAACTTGGCACCTGCCACCTGGCAGTGCCACTTTGAAAGTGCCAGGCTGGTACCCAGGTGGCACTGTCAAGATACCAGGCTGGCAGTGCCAGGGTGCCCAGGTGGCACCAGCAGTGCCAGTGTACCACACTGCCAAAGGGCATACACCTGAGGGCCTCTGATTCCTTGGGAGGCCGCCATGAGTGTGGTTCCGTCTTGCCCCCGTTTCTGGAGACCAGTACTGAATTGTGCTTGTCCGACATCTGATGCGAGGGAGACTGATCCCACACCTCAGGTAACTCAGGAATTTGCACATTAAAGCGAGACTGGCTGTCTCACTTTAATATGCAGATTTTCTAAAAAGTGTTCCTGCCTATAATGGGCATGATTCACATCGCAATGTCTCGCGAGATCACATTAGATCTCATGAGGCATTGCAAGCAGGGTAGAACACGAGAACAGGGTCTCTCGACTTTTATCGGTCATGCTGCGCTGTGGTGAGCTGCTTTTCGGGCGCAGTTTGGCCATTAAATGGCAGCCTGTAGCTTTCAATTCAATTATGATGATTGCATATTTACAACACCTAAAATCTTGATTTCAAGGACAAAAAAGCCAAAAGATCCTTCGAAAAGGAGCATTTCTCAACTTGTTATCTCCTATTTCCTCTACAGAAGAGCCGTGGCTATACTTGAAACCTATTTCATTGGCTGTGAAGTATTTTGGTAAGTCTAGAGGAGATGTAAGATTCTCTATCATTGCACATTTATCCTTCAAATCTGAATCTGAATGGAGACAAGAATTGGTGCAACCATTTTAAATCTAAATTGAGTAATTAATATTGTTTTCTTCGTAAAAAGGAACCTATTGTTTAACATGCTTTTAATAAAAATGCACATAACAAATCTGGGTCTTTGTGATCCAGACTGCACATAATGAATGAACAAACAACTGCAGCATCCCATTTTTTAAAAGCAATCACCACTGTCTCCGTTTGATTTTGAACATCGGTAATTTAGAGAAAATTATACATTTTCACATGTTTGTATTTGATCCATGAAAGACCTTCGTTAATGAAAAACTAAGCAGACCATTACCATGGTTTGATAATTATGGATTTGATGTCCATTCACTCCCAAGTGAAAATGGTTCATTTGAGAAACTTTGACTGTAAAATATGGAAAACAAATTCACAAAGAATGGTACTGTTCAGTTGCTCGTGACTCTTTGAGTCCTTTTGTTCTTGTTTCTGCGCTTGACTTCAATATTGTTGTTCCATACGTGCTTTTGAAAGAAATGTTCTTGCGGTAAGCACGATAAACAGAAATGATTTACCCTGCATGAATCTGAGGTACTTAGCTATGACTCAATGGTAGTATCCTTACTTCTGAGTCAGAAGATCACGGATACAAGTCCCACTCCAGAGAGTCAAGCACAAAATTTAGGTTTACACACCCAGTAAAGTGCTAAAGGAGTGCTGCACAATTTTAGGTGCTATTCCACAGGTGCGAAGCTTTCCCTCCCAGGCAGGCATAAACAATTCCACTGGACCATTTTGAAGATGAGCAGGCGAGTTCTTCCTGGTGGCCCAGCCAATGTTTATCCCACTGCCAACATAACTTTAACAGATTATTTGATCATCATCACATTGCTTTTTGTGATGCCTTACTTAATGCGCATCAGCTTTGATATTTCCGACATGGACACTATGGGCCAAATGGCCTCCTTCTGCACTGTAAATTCTATGCCTAAGACAACAGCACCAACATTCAAAAAGCCCTTCACTGGCTGTAAATACCATAAGACGTAGAAGCAGAATTAAGCCAATCGGCCCATCGAGTCTGCTCTGCCATTCAATCATGGCTGATATTTTTCTCATCCCCATTCTCCTGCCTTCTCCTCATAACCCCTGATCCCCTTATTAATCAAGACCTACCTATCTCTGTCTTAAAGACACTCAGTGATTTGGCCTCCACAGCCTTCTGCGGCAAAGAGTTCCACAGATTCACCACCCTCTGGCTGAAGAAATTCCTCCTCATCTCTCTTTTAAAGGATCATCGCTTTAATCTGAGATTGTGTCCTCTGGTTCTAGTTTTTCATACAAGTGGAAACATCCTCTCCACATCCACTCTATCCAGGTCTCGCAGTATCCTGTAGGTTTCAATAAGATACCCCTCATCCTTCTAAGCTCCAACGAGTACAGACCCAGAGTCCTCAACCGTCACTCATTCAACAAACTGTTCATTCCAGGGATCAGTAACGCACTTTGGGAATTCCTCAGGGAATGAAAATGTTATATAATTGGAAATTCCATTTTTTTCTTACCCATCTGCACATGCTTTTGCTATTTGTTGGTCCAAATATTTTCATTGACATTCCCCTTGACAGTCAATGACATTCCCACCGCTGAATCCCCCACTATCAACAACCTAGGGATTACCATTGACCAGGAACTATTAATTGGACTAGCCATATTAGCACTGGGGCTGCAAGAACAGGTCAGAGGCTCGGAATTCTGATGAATGTAACTCACTTCCTGACTCCCCAAAGTTTATCTACAATCTACAAGGTTGAAGTCAGGAGTGTGATGGAATACTCTCCACTTGCCTGGATGAGTGCAGCTCCAACAACACTCAAAATGCTTGACACCATCCTGGACAAAGTAGCCCACTTGATTGGCACTCCATCCACCAACTTAAACATTAACTCCCTCGACCACTAAAGCACAGTCGGCAACAGTGTGTACCTGTTATGATTCACCTGAGGAAGGAGCAGTGCTCCGAAAGCTAGTGATTTGAAACAAACCTGTTGGACTTGAACCTGGTGTTGTAAGACTTCTTACTATGTATAATCTAAGGACAGTAAAGGGTTAACAAGATGATGTTCATGTATATCAACACTAGATGGCATCACTGAGTAGTCTGGTAAAAGGCTGCGTCTCTATGCATTCTGGGAGAAGCTGTTGGAGAAGTGTAATGTGAAGTTGAGTTAGAGTGTAGGTTATATATTCGAGAGATAATTAATTACTGTATCATAGATTCAAAACAATTATTTTGTTAACTATTACGCAGTAGAGTGTGCGAAACAATTTAAGTAGAGTAAAATAAACTAGTTTTGATTTAAACATATAGCTTTATGTTCTTTGTCAACAGTAGGACTTTGGCTACCTTGGAGAACAATACAAGGAACATAACATGCTACAGTACTGAACAGTCATAACAGTACCATCTACAAGTTGTGCTACAGGAACTCACCAAGACTCCATTGACAGCACCTTCCAAACCACAACTGCTGCCACCTGGAAGGTCAAGGGCAGCAGTATCCTGGGAACACCACCACCTGCAAGTTCCTCTCCAAGTCATTCACCATCCTGACTTGGAACTATATTGTTGTTCCTTCCCTGTCCTGGGTCAAAATTCTGGAACGATCTCCCTAACAGCACTGTGGGTGTACCTACACCACCTGGACTGCAACAGTTCAAGGAGGCAGCTCACCACCTCCTTCCCTCGGGCAAAAAGGGTAATAAATGCTGCCCACCGCCCATGAAAGAATTTGAAAAAATACAAATCTCCTCATGTATCCTCCATGTCATACTGATGTCGGTGGCACAAATATGAGAGATTGTCTTGAACCTTTCTAATCCTCTTCACTGTATCACTAATCTGTTTACTTTCAGATCAATTAGTGACCATCTTTCATTTTCTCTCAATTTCCTCATTTACTGAGAATTCGTAGATGGATTTTGATCAATGTACAGCTAAACGCTATCCACCTGTGCACACATGGAACATGGAAAAAGAAAAAATGCATTTATATAATGCCTATCACCATTTCAAGTTTCCTCAAAGAAGTGTTGTCACTATTATAATATACATAAAAAAGCAGTACTAAATGTATTACCACTTTTACGGAGACAAATATTCTCACATTTTAAACAATGTCACAATTTTGGACAGTTTAAAGAGATTCCAGAATGATATTTACAAAGGTTGACAATTATGGCCACTGGTAGTAACAGGAATGATAGCATGGGATGAAAAGGTCAAAAAAGAGAAAGAAAAAGGTCCTTACGTTTAATTGTTTTATTACTGCAGAATCATTGGGCCTTTTAAAATCAAACAATGCACTTAAATAGAAATTTGAACAGTGAAAGATGATGACAGTTTGACAGCTTCATGTGACATTCAAAGGGGTGTTATTTGAAAAGAGCAAAACCAATATTAATAGATTTCTTCCAAGTGTGTTAATGTTGGCACCAATATAGCAGAGGGGTATCTTATAAGCGTGTGTTCACTAATACCATTAGCAATAATCCGTAGGCTCATATTGTGAATGGTCAAGCATTAAGCAGAAAAGATTGGCCACGGAATTCATATAAATAAACCCAATAGGACAACATCATTCAAACAGTTCCTTTGTGCATTTTTCAAAACAAGATTGTCTTCTTTACAGTCGGGAGCAGGAATTTGAAATTCTTCAGTCATTGCGATTCACTTTTCCCATTGTCAGCGCACCCGCCCCCTCCCCACCCCCACCCCGTGGGTTTGGGGTTTCACGTGGAGTGGTTACAATGGGAAATCCCATTGACAAGCATTGGGGAGATGGAATCCTCCACCGAAATGGGTGCCAGCAACAAACAAGTGGCTTGGGGACCGGAGAATCACGCCCAGGTTCACATTTTGCGACACACGACGCACATTGGGGGTCTCCTCCATTATGTCGATGATAAAAACTGCACTTGTTTTGCTAGATGGTAAGTCGCTGGTGACTTAGCTGACTGGCAGTTCTAATCTCAATATCAAGCAGACAGTATACCACACAATGTATAAGTGCTTTAAATGTCATCACTCACCTCTTCTAGAACATCAGCTAGTTTGCTGAGTATTTCCTCTGAAAGGTTTTGGAATGTTGGGACGCTGTGGAATAAAAAAAGACTTTATAAATCAGTGGAACTTCCTTCATTATCTACAAGAAAAGTTCAAATGACAAGCCTATCAACCGCTCGCTATGAGCAAAGTATAGATAGGGACCATAAAGATGTGAGAGTGATGCAATAAATGGATTTACATTATGTAATTGATTAAGTCATAAAATGATAAAAGCACTGATTATTGAAAACCCCTTTGCCCTGGTCTTTGCCATTGGCTGGAAGGACCCCAAGTTGGCATCACTGGCACAGTATTGAAGTGGCTTTTATCTCAGAACTCATTATTTAAAACCATGGTGTTAATGTTTGCTTATGGGCCTATGTGTCATTTTTAAGGAACGCAACCCATCCAATTTCCAGAAAGCGTTTTCCCCGAAATTGTCTTTTTATTCAGCCTTGTTTATTTAGAAGCCTACGGAAGTTCTAAAGTCCCAATCGTATTTTCTGAATCAACAGATTTTTTAAAACATGAAGTTAAATCGACAAGTGAGTTGTGCTGCCATTCCAACACTGGTGCAACATCGAATGAGCAACTATGCGCAAGTACTGTTGTGGTATTATCACTGGTATTATCTAATGGTATTATCCAGAGGTGATGCTCTGGGGACCTGGGTTCAAATCCCACCATGGCAGATGGTGAAATTTGAATTAAAAAAAATAAACAAAAGTTTAATGATGACCATGAAACCATTGTCGTAAAAACACATCTGCTTCAATAATGTCCTTGAGGGAAGGAAATCTTGCACCCTTATCTGGTCTGGCTATAAGTCACTCCGACATGAATGTGGCTGACTCATAAATGGCCGAGCAAGCCACTCAGTTTAAGGGCAATTAGGGGCACCAGCGATGTACACATCCCTGAACAAATAAAAAAAACAGTACCACTCATTCTTAAGGTGGGAGGCATGAGTATAACTTAGTCTTGATGCCTCCTTTCAGTCAAGGGGATGGCACAAGAAATATTGAGTCCATTATCCTCATTGAGATCGGATGGTATACCAAAGTTATGAACAAAAGAGTAATCCCATAATCGCACACGCCTGAGGGAAGCTAAACTCGGAGGGAGTCCTTCTTTTCTGATGTACACAACATAAATCCCATTCTGCACAGACCCCGTGGAGCACATAAATATTCCTGGTGAATCACGTCCGTCTATTTTGAGAAGCAGAGCTTTAATCTTGGGATCCTGGGAGAAGTAGAAATACTCTCACCTGCTAGAATTGTCTCCTTCAGGGGAGAAGATGAAGTACAAAACAAGAACAATACAGCACAGGAATAGGCCCATAACCTCTCCAAGCCTGTACCAGTCATGATACCACACTTGCCAAAACCCTCAGCACCTGCTTGTGCCATATCCCTCTATACCAGGGGTGGGCAAACTTTTCCGTGCAAGGGCCACATTCAGAAATTCACAATTTTAAAGGGCCGCATAGTATATTAAGTAAAATAATTACTTCACCCGGTTATGATTCTGGGCGCCTCATATAAAACATAGAACAGTACAGCACAGAACAGGCCCATCGGCCCTCGACGTTGTGCCGAGCAATGATCACCCTACTCAAGTCAACGTATCCACCCTATACCAGTAAGTAACCCAACAGCCCCCCCCCCCCCCATTAACCTTAAAAAAAATTAAAAATTAAAAAAAAAAAAAAAATTTTTTTTTAAAAAGGGTGGGCCGCATAAAGACCTTTGGCGGGCCGCATGCGGCCCACGGGCCATAGTTTGCCCACCCCTGCTCTAGACCCATCATATTCATGTATTTGTCGAGATAAAGAGCGGCACAGCGGTGTAGTGATTAGCATTGCAGCCTCACGGCACCGAAAACCCGGGTTCAATCCCAGCCCAGGATCACTGTCCATGTGGAGTTTGCACATTCTCCCCGTGTCTGCGTCAGTCTTGCCCCTGTTATATTACCATGCTCGGTAATATGTTGCATTCTTTGTCCTTTCTTCCAGAATGATCCAAAGTAGTGTTGGCAAAGAATATACCAATCAAAAGATAGAGACAAAACTAATTTATTATTACACTACTAATTAAATGAAGTTTGAACACTCTACTGAGCTACACATAATAATTAAGTAACATTGAAACTGTCTTACAGTACTCAATAATCAAAACAGTCACTAACTACACTATGATCTAACCTCGTGTTAACTCTATCTACTCTATTCGTCTTCTTATGCTTTCACCATGCTTTCTCCTTATGCTACTCCCAGAAGTCCCTAAGAGTCTGACTTAAATACAGAGAGGTGGTAGCGCCCGCTAGTATTTGATTTACACAGGGATGTAATTATTAACCCTTCACTAACTTGACTATATACATATCATTACAGCCCGCAGAACCCAAAGATGTGCAGGGTAGGTGGATTGGCCACAATAAATTGGCCCTTGATTGGAAAAAAAATAATTGGGTACTCTTAAATTTAAAAAAAAGTATTTGTCGAGATACCTTTTGAATGCCGTTAATGTATCTGCTTCCACAACCTCCTCTGGCAACGGGTTCCAGGCACTCACCACCCTCTGTGTAAAAAGCCTGCCTCGCAAATCTGTTCTAAACTTTGACCCATAGACCTTAAACCTATGCCCAGGTGACTGACCCCTCCACCCAGTCAAAGAGTGCCTGCCCAACTACTCTATCTATGCCCCTCATAATATTGTAGACCTCTATCAGGTCACCCCTCAACCTCCATTGTTTGAATGAAAACAGTCCAAGTCTATCCAGCCTCTCCGCATAGCTAACATCCACCAGACCAGGCAAGGTGATACATCTAGTTAGGGTAGTGATAACTGGGCCTGAAATAAGCAGCAAACTCCCAGTTTGGATAATTAATCATGCATGCATAAACAGTCTGATGTGTCAATTGCTTACCCAAATTTGCCTAGCTTTCAATATTACATGTCCATCAAAGTTCGTACACCGTGTTAAAAAGTGCAAAGTAACCAGAGACAATCTCCCATGGTTATAAACTGTGTTCCAAAACTATGGGCCCATGATCAAATGTGCCTTATAACTCTGAAGAGTAAGCAGTCTCAACGGTCACCCTGACCTCTGCCATGAATTTGTCTTCAGTCTGTGTCAGTAGTTAATCTTTGATCCACAATGGAAATCCAAGCTTGCCATTTAAATTACTATCACACCACCATTTCATAGCAGCTCTGCAGTTAAGAAAAAAGCCAAGATTGGAATCCTCCAGTTGTTAGGGGACAGTTGATTGATTTATAATGCCACATAAGTGGTTGTTTAACTTTTCCCAGTTTGTTTGTGTCAGTAGTAAATGGAACTGCTTATGCTGATATCTGTTGGCCTGGCAACGATAGGCCAGTCGTCACCAGCCCAAAGGAAAGAAAGTGAGAACTGGTGGCAGGGCCTTGAGCATTTGTCCTCAGCTTGCCTGCTATGAAGTTACAAATATTGGCATGTAGGTAGCAAGCCGTTGTGCGCCGGGAGTGCCAATGATGAATATTTACCAAATTGCAAAGCAGATTCTTCTAAGTCCAAAAATCTTTAAGCATCATGCTTTGTCACCTGGTTAATCAATCAATACAGTTTAAGACAATTGTTTTTTTCATCTAGCTGCGCTGTTCAAAACAAATGACAGTGGAGTAAATATATGACTGTACTGATCCTGGTACAGACTGGGAATGGATGTTGGGAACCTGTGCAATTCCAGTTTGTGATATCCAATCCCAATTCAAGGACAAGATGGTGGAAGTTTTAATCTCAATGTTACAGCTCCTGTATGAAACCATTACAAAACTAACATTGAATATAAAATAATCCATATGGATACCAAATTGTTTTTACACAACTACATTTTTTTATGTTCAAGTTTTATATTATTTGTACAAATAATTTATTTTTATATTAAATTGAATGCATACATTAGAAGAAGAAAAATATTCGGTTTAAATATAACAACACTAAATTACATCAGCTTTAGGCAAGAATTACTTTAAACCAATGCATGGGACTAGGTAATGGAGTGGGGGCACATTACGCCAAACCACCAACCATTTTTCCATGCACCACAATATTCAGCTTTAATCCTGTATGATGTGTTGGGTGCTCTGGATCTGTGAAACACACACAGGCCACCAACACTTAAAATAGTACAACACTATTTTATTAAACTATAAACTGCTGAACATACTATTACTGTGGGTTACACGATGTTAGATTAACTAAAGACCTGTGCCTGTCCTAACCAGTCGAATCACTCAGCACGTGGTGAGAGTCTGTGCTGTAACTTATAAGCTCTTGTGCTTCTGAAAGGCTGCATCCTGAATGAGCGGGAAAAGTGATGCCCTCTGTCTTTATAGTGAGTGTGTTCTAACTGGTGATTGGCTGCGGTGTTTGTGCATGTTGATTGGTCCTAGTGTATGTCCATCAGTGTGTATTTCTGCACCATGATATACTGGTGTATATTATGACATCCCCCCCCCACCTTGTGAAAAAAATTTGTATGTATGTGTCAATAAATAGTGTGAGTGCGTGGACAATGTTCCTAACTATATGTATGGTGCAAAGACATATTTACAGGACCATGTACAAGGAAACTAAGCTATATACAAGGGAAGGTGCCTGGTGCAGAGAACTAGTATGCAACAAAATGAACGAGAACAGTACTATATACAAACCAAGAAAAAACGATTAAACAAGGCTGGGAAACAACTCAGAGAGTCCATCAATTTGCAAAGTTCATAAATTCAGGGCGCGATTCTCCGCTGCCCACGACGGGTCGGAGAATAGCGGGAGGGCCTTCCCGACAATTTCCACGGCCTCCTGCTATTCTCCCCCCCCCCCGCCTCCGGCCGCCCCCCGACACGAATCGTTGCTCGCCGTTTTTTACGGCGAACAGCGCTTCTCCGCAGGCCGATGGGCCGAATACCGCGGAGTTTATGGCCATTTTCACGGCCGCGATCAACCTGCTTTCAGCGTTCGTGAAAACGGCCGCAAAGTGCCCGTCCCGGACAACCATGGCACCGATTGGCCGGCCGTGCCAAGGGTGGCATGGGCCTGCGATCGGTGGGCACCGATCGCGGGCAGCGGGTCCGATACCCGCGCACTATTTGCGGGTCCTGCGGGGTGGCTGAGGGGCATGACGGCCTGCACTTGCGCGGGTTTGACGCGTCTGCATGATGACGTCATCCGCGCATGCGCGGGTTGGAGCTGTCCAACCCGCGCATATGCGGCTGACGTCATCGTGCGCGTCAGCCGCCGTGACTCTTGGCGGGCGGAGTTAGCGACGTTCACTAACTCTGCGTCGCCGTGATTCCCCCGGCCCCGATACTAGCCCCGCCCGGGGGGGGGGGGGGGGGGTGTGGGGGGGAGAATCGGGTCCCGGGACGGAGCTCCGAGGCTGGCATGAAACACGGCCAGTTTCACGCCAGCCTTCACGGCACGCCGGATTTGCGGAGAATCGCGCCCTCGTCTCTGAGGTGGGCGGGGAATTCTGATTGACCGCCTCAAGGGTGGGTCGAGAGCCGCCAGGTCAGGAGCTGGTTGGACTGCATCACAGTCAGGATGAGGCAGAGTGATCGGAAGCTCTGCACAGTCCATTGCAGGGGCAGCAAGGGGAGCGATCCGGAGGATCCCGTGGTGATCGTGGAACAAAGTGAAGGGAACACCGATTGCGGCGCAGAATGGATCCATCTGGTAGCCGAACCAGGAACGAGCGGGGAGCCACCTGCCTAAGGACAACAGCAGTTGCAGACCAGCCACCAGCCGGGAGATGGACAGGAACATTGTCATTCGGTGCCTTAGCAGGGAGATCAGCAGCACGTGAATCATGTGTCGCCTTTTGCTGCGCCCGAGACTTCTGCATTTTATGAAGAACTGGAACATGGTCGAGATTTGGTACATGGATAGACGGCACCGTCGTCCTCAGGGTGTGATTCATTAACAACTGTGCGGGCGACAGACCAGTGGAGAGCGGGGCGGAGCGATAGGCCAACAAGGCTAGATAGAAGTCAGACCCGGCATCGGCAGCCTTGCATAGGAGCCTCTTGATGAAGTGAACCCCCTTTTCTGCTTTGCGATTGAACTGAGGGTACAGGGGACTGGATGTCACATAGGTGAAATTGTACCACCGGGCGAAACTGGCCCATTCCTGGCTGGTGAAGCAGGGGCCATTGTCCGACATCACCGTGAGCGGGATGTTGTGCCGAGCAAATGTCTCTTTGCACGCCCGAATGACTGCGGACGAAGTGAGGTCGTGCAATCTGATTACCTCCGGGTAGTTTGAAAAGTAGTCGAAAATCAGGACATAGTCCCTACCCAATGCGTGGAACAGGTCGATGCCCACCTTGGTCCAAGGCGACATGACCAACTCATGGGGCAGCAGAGTCTCTCGCAGTTGGGCTGGCTGAAAGCACTGGCAGGTGGGGCAGTTGAGTACTGCGTTGGCAATGTCATCATTGATAGCGGGCCAGTACACAGCTTCACGGGCCCGTCAGCGACACTTTTCAACGCCTAAATGGCCCTCGTGTAACTGTTCCAGGACAAGCTGGCGCATGCTGTGCGGGATCACAATGCTGTCTAGTTTCAGGAGAATCCCATCAACGAGTGCCAGATCGTCTCGTACGTTATAAAACTGCAGGCATTGGCCCTTGAGCCACCCATCCGTCATGTGGCGCATGACACGCTGTAGCAGGGGGTCAGCTGCCGTTTTGCGGTGAATTTGGTTCATCCGTTCATCCGATGCAGGTAAATGGGAGGCTGTGATCTCAACCTGGCCGTCGACCTGGCAAACGAACCCCTCAGGGTCACATGGAGTGGTGACTGACCAGGAGAGGGCATCTGCAACGATGAGGTCCTTGCCTGGGGTGTACACCAGTTGGAAATCATACCGCCGGAGCTTGAGCAGGATGTGCTGGAGGTGAGGCGTCATGTCGTTCAAGTCCTTCTGTATTATATTGACGAGCGGGCAATGGTCGGTCTTGACAGTGAATTGGGGAAGCCCATAAACATAGTCGTGAAATTTCACAACACCGGTCAGAAGGCCCAGGCACTTCTTTTCTATCTGCGCGTAGCGCTGCTCTGTAAGGGTCTTTGCCCATGACGCATACTCAACGGGGGCCCGTGATGGGGCCTCATCACATTGCAAAAGCACGGCTCCAATGCAGACTGACTGGCGTCCGTGGTTAGTTTGTCCTTTAGTTTCCTCCATTTGAGCTCGTGGGCAGGAAGCCACTGGAAGTCCATTGTCTTCCTGACCAGGTTCCTGAGAGCCGTGGTATGAGAGGCGAGGTTAGGGATGAACTTTCCTAAAAAGTTTACCATCCCCAGGAACCGGAGGACCACTTTCTTGTCGTCTGGAGTTTTCATGGCAGTGATTGCAGCAACTTTGTCCTCATCTGGCCGCACACCTAAATGGGATATGTGGTCCCCTGGGAATTTGATATCTGACTGACCGAAAGAGCATTTAGCTCTATTGAGGCGGAGGCCATGTTCGTGTATGCGTTTGAAAACGCGCTTGAGGCGATTGATGTGGGGTGGTAGATCAGATTATTATGTCATCGACGTAGACGCAAACACCTTCGATTCCCTCCATCATTTGTTCCATGATTCTGTGGAACACCTCGGACGCCGAGATGATCCCAAATGGCATTCTGTTGTAGCAATATCTTCCAACGGGTGTATTGAATGTTCATAGCTTTCTGCTGGATTCTAGCTGGATTTGCCTGAAGCCTTTTGAGGCATTGAGCCTTGTGAAGAGCTTAGTGTGAGCCATTTCACATGTTAAATTCTTCACGCTTGGGAATTGGGTAGTGCTCCCTCATGATATTTCGATTAGGATCCTTGGGATCTATACAAATTCTTAATTCGCCGGACGGCTTCTTTACACATACCATGGAACTGACCCAGTCGGTTGGTTCCGTGACCCTGGAGATCACTCCTTGGTCCTGGATGTCTTGGAGCTGTTGCTTGAGGCGGTCCTTAAGGGGCGCTGGGACCCTACGAGGTGAGTGTAACACAGGCATGGCGTTCGGCTTGAGTAGAATCTTGTATGTATACGGGAGCGTGCCCATGCCTTCGAAGACGTTGCGGTACCGCAACTTTAAGAAGCTGCTGGCGAAGGGGGTCTGACTGAACACCGAAAACGATCTGGTCGCGTATCATGGAGTCACAGGTGGACCCGTAGTTGCAGGACTGCGCAAGGATAAGGAGGTGGGTGAGAAAGGACTGGAAAGGTTCATCCTTACCCTGTAAGTGCTGCTGGAAGATATAGCGCTCAAAGCTTTCATTCACCTCGACGTCGCAGTGACTGTCAAACTTGAGGAGGAACATCTTGAACTTAGATTTATCTTCCCCATCGGCGAAGGTGAGAGAATTAAAGATGCGGATGGCGTGGTCCCCGGCTGTGGAGAGGAAGAGAGCAATCTTCCTGGCGTCCGAGGCAGCTTCCAGGTCTGTGGCTTCAAGGTATAGCTGGAAGGGCTGTTTGAAGATCTTCCAGTTGGCCCCCAGGTTGCCGGTAATGCGAGGGGCGGCGGCGGGCGGATGCTGTCCATGTTGCAGGATGGCTATAGACTGGTGGAAGGCAGATCACTGGCAGGTAAATCTGGGAAGTTCTAACATCCCTCAACTACTGGTACCATGATGTGTTGGGTGCTCTGGATCCGTGAAACACATACAGGCCACCAACACTTAAAATAATACAACACTATTTTATTAAACTATAAACTGCTGAACGTACTATTACTGTGGGTTAAACAATGTTAGATTAACTAAAGACCTGTGCCTGTCCTAACCAGTCGAATCACTCACGTGGCGAGAATCTGTGCTGTAAACTATAAGCTCTTGTGCTTCTGAGAGGCTGCATCCCGAATGAGCGGGAAATGTGATGCCCTCTGTCTTTATAGTGAGTGTGTTCTAACTGGTGATTGGCTGCGGTGTTTGTGCATGTTGATTGGTCCTATTGTATGTCCATCTGTGTGTGTGTCTGCACAATGATATACTGGTGTATATTATGACACTGGAGGACACCAGAACAGTTTTGTGGATGAGACTAAGTTATGGTGCACAGTCAGTTGAGGAAATGGAAGTTGGAAGTTACCAAGCAACACTGATTAAGTTGAGTGGGCTAAAAGTGAAGGTTAATGTGGGAAAGTGTGAGATCATCAACCTTGAATCCAAGGAACAAAGAACAAAGAACAAAGAAAAGTACAGCACTGGAACAGGCCCTTCGGCCCTCCAAGCCCGTGCCGGCCATGTTGCCCAACTAAACTACAATCTTCTACACTTCCTTGGTCCGTATCCCTCTATGCCCATCCTATTCATGTATTTGTCAAGATGCCCCTTAAATATCACTATCGTCCCTGCTTCCGCCACCTCCTCCGGCAGCGAGTTCCAGGCACCCGCTACCCTCTGTGTAAAAAACTTGCCTCGTACATCTACTCTAAACCTTGCCCCTCGCACCTTAAACCTATGCCCCCTAGTAATTGACCCCTCTACCCTGGGGAAAAGCCTCTTACTATCCACTCTGTCTATGCCCCTCATAATTTCGTAGACCTCTATCAGGTCGCCCCTCCACCTTAGTCGTTCCAGTGAGAACAAACCGAGTTTATTCAACCGCTCCTCATAGCTAATGCCCTCCATACCAGGCAACATCCTGGTAAATCTCTTCTGCACCCTCTCTAAAGCCTCCACATCCTTCTGGTAATGTGGCGACCAGAATTGAACACTATACTCCAAGTGTGGCCTAACTAAGGTTCTATACAGCTGCAACATGACTTGCCAATTCGTATACTCAATGCCCCGGCCAATGAAGGCAAGCATGCTTATGCCTTCCTGACTACCTTCTCCACCTGTGTTGCCCCTTGCAGTGACCTGTGGACGTATACACCTATATCTCTCTGACTTTCAATACTCTTGAGGGTTCTACCATTCACTGTATAGTCCCTACCTGCATTAGACCTTCCAAAATGCATTACCTCCCATTTGTCTGGATTAAACTCCATCTCTCATCTCTCTGCCCAAGTCTCTAAATGATCTAAATCCTGCTGTCTCCTCTGACAGTCCTCATCGCTATCCGCAATTCCACCAACTTTTGTGTCGTCTGCAAACTTACTAATCAGACCAGTTACATTTTCCTCCAAATCATTGATACATACTACGAACAGCAAAGGTCCCAGCACTGATCCCTGCGGAACACCTATAGTTACAGCCCTCCAATTAGAAAAGCACCCTTCCATTGTTACTCTCTGCCTTCTATGACTTAGCCAGTTCTGTATCCACCTTGCCACCTTTTGTACCAGTCTACCATGAGAGACCTTGTCAAAGACCTTACTATAGTCCATTTTGACAACATCCACTGCCCTATGCATCAATCATCTTTGTGACCTCTTCGAGAAACTCTATCAAGTTAGTGAGACACGACCTCCCCTTCACAAAACCATGCTGCCTCTCACTAATATGTCCATTTGCTTCCAAATGGGAGTAGATCCTGTCTCGAAGAGTTCTCTCCAGTAATTTCCCTACCACTGACGTAAGGCTCACCGGCCTGTAGTTCCCTGGATTATCCTTGCTACCCTTCTTAAACAAAGGAACAACATTGGCTATTCTCCAGTCCTCCGGGACACAAATGGAATATTTTCTAAATGGATAGACTAAGATCTGTGAAGGAACAAATAGATTATGGTGTAGATGTCCACAAATCACTGAAAGCTGGTTGAAAAAATAATGAAGAATCACAGAACTGTCAGGGCGCAGAAGGAGGCCATTTGTCCCACCGTGTCTACACCGGCTCTCCAAATGAGCATTATAGCCTCGTGTCATTCTCTTGTTTTTTCCTCGTACCCCTTCATATTGTTTCTATTCAAATAATAATCTATTGAATCTGCGTCTACCACAGTTCCAGTCAGTGCCTTCCAGACCCACCCCAAATCACTCAGTGTGTGGAAAAGGTTTTTCTCACATCGGGGCGAAATTCTCCGACGCCTGGGGCCGCCGAAAGTCCCGCCCCCGCCAATTCCCGGGTGGCGGAGAATTTCTGCCACGGCGGGGGCGGGAATAGCGCCACGCCGAGCGGCGAGCCCCCTGCGGCGATTCTCCGGCCCGCGATGGGCCGAAGACCCGCTGCTGGGAGGCCTCTCCCACCGCCGTGGTTTTGAACCACCTCTGGTGGCGGCGGGATGGCGGCACGAGCGGGCCCCCAGGGTCCTGGGGGGGGCGATCGGACCCCGGGGGGTGCCCCCACGGTGGCCAGGCCCGCGATCGGGGCCCACCGATCGGCGGGCGGGCCAGTGCCATGGGGGCACTTTTTCTCTTCCGCCGCCGCCACAGCCTCCACCATGGCAGAGGCAGAAGAGAATCCCGCAGCGCGCATGCGCAAACCGGCAAAGGCCTTTCGGCCAGCCCCGGCACCTGCCTTCAAAGGCCGCTGGTGCCGGTCTTGGTGCCAGTTGGCGTGGCGCCAACCACTCCGGTGCGGGCCTAGCCCCCAAAGGTGAGGAGAATTCCGCACCTTTGGGGAGGCCCGATGCCGGAGTGGTCGGTATGCTGGGACCCCCCGCCCCGCCGTTGAGGGGAGAATGCCGCCCCATATTTGCTCCTTTTGCGAATCACTTCAAATCTTTGCCCTCTTGTTTTTTATACTTTTACTAGTGGAAACATTTTCTGTAACTCAACTCTGCCCAGTCCCTTCATGGTTCTTCTCTCCAAGGAGAATAGTTCCAACCTCTCCAATTTTTTTCCCTCAAAACTGACATTTCTCATCCCTGGAACCATTTAGTAAATTTCTTCTGCACTCTCCAATACATTCACATTCTTCCTATAGTGTGACACCAAGAACTGTTCACAATATTTCAGCTGAGATCTAATCGCATCTTGTACAAGTTCAGCATAATCTTGTTTTTGTACTCTGTGCCCCTGATTTTCACAGTAACTTCATTGCAGTGATAATGTAAGCCTATTTGTGACACTGATAAAAATTATTATTATTAATAAAGCCCAGGATACGGTATGCTTTATAACTGCACTCTCTCCACTTCACAGATTACAATACTTCCAAGTTTCGTATTATCCACAAACTTTGAAACACGTCCCTGCACACCAAGATCTCGATCATTAATATATATCAGGAAAATCAAGGGTCCCAACACTCTTGCGGAACTCCACTACAAACCTTCCTCAGATGATAAATATTCATTGACCATTACTCTGCTTCAAAACTCTGAGCTAATATTGTAATCACATTGCTACTTTCCATTTTATTTCATTTCCTTTCTCATAAATCTGTTATGTGACACAGTACTGAATGTATTTTAAAAGTCCATGTGCACCACATCAATAGCATTACCCTTATCGCTCCTTTCTGGTATATCTTTAAAAACCTACAGCAAGTTAGTTAAACATGATTTCCACTTTAGAAATTCATGCTGGATATACTGAATTACACTTCCAATTACACTTCCTTCAATGTTCTTGGATGCATCTCATCTAGCCCTGGTGCCTTGTCAACTATCAGTATAGACACTATATCCAACAATTAATATCTATCAATTTAGAACCCTACGAGTGACAGAGTTTCTTCGTCTGTCATCAAGACCTTGGTAGCAAATATCTACTTAGTAAAGACAATTATTAGGACACACATTTTCTCCTTTATCTTAATTTGTATCTCCTTTTTTTTATCCAGGGAGCACTGGATTTGCTTGCCCGACCTTTGCCTTTTGAGGGAATATTGCTTGACTGTGCCCAAACCATTTCTTTTGTGAAGATAGTCCATTGTTCAGTATAGTTTTGCCACCAATCTTTAATTCCAGTCTATCTGGCCCAGCTCCATTCTTGAAGTCAGCTCTCCCCCAGGTAATTATTCTGACTCGGGATTGTCCATTGTCCTTATCTACCATTGGATTGTCCATTATCCTTTTCTACCATTATTCTAAACCTTACGATACAATAGAACATAGAACATAGAACATTACAGCGCAGTACAGGCCCTTCGGCCCTCGGTGTTGCGCCGACCTGTGAAACCACTCTACAATATTCCCTTATCGTCCATATGTTTATCCAATGACCATTTGAATGCCCTTAGTGTTGGCGAGTCCACTACTGTTGCAGGCAGGGCATTCCATGCCCTTACTACCCTCTGAGTAAAGAACCTACCTCTGACATCTGTCCTATATCTATCTCCCCTCAATTTAAAGCTATGTCCCCTCGTGCTAGACATCATCATCCGAGGAAAAAGACTCTCACTGTCCACCCCATCTAATCCTCTGATCATCTTGTATGCCTCAATTAAGTCACCTCTTAACTTTCTTCTCTCTAACGAAAACAGCCTCAAGTCCCTCAGCCTTCCCTCATAAGATCTTCCCTCCATACCAGGCAACATTCTAGTAAATCTCCTCTGCACCCTTTCCAATGCTTCCACATCCTTCCTACAATGTGGCAACCAGAATTGCACGCAATACTCCAAATGCGGCCGCACCAGAGTTTTGTACAGCTGCAACAGGACATCATGGCTCTGAAACTCAATCCCTCTACCAATAAAAGCTAACACACCGTACGCATTCTTAACAACCCTCTCAACCTGGGTGGCAACTTTCAGGGATCTACGTACATGGACACCGAGATCTCTCTGCTCATCCACACTACCAAGAATCTTACCATTAGCCCAGTACTCTGTCTTCCTGTTATTCCTTCCAAAATGAATCACCTCACACTTTTCTGCACTATTTTCCTTGCAGATTTATTCTTCTCTATCCTTCTCACTAGTTGGAGGTCTATAAAAGGCATCGAACAATGTAATTACACTCTTTTTATTCCTTAGCTTCAGCCAAATTGATTCTGGCCTGGAACCCTGTGGGACATCCTATTTCTCCAGCCCAGCAACGCTCTCCTTAACCAATATTGCCACACTTCCTCCTTTTCTTGTTTTCTTATCTTTTCTGAACACCTTGTACCCAGGAATATTTAACAGCCAGTCCTGCCATTCCTTGAATCAGCCCTCTGTTATCGCCACAGCATCATATTTCCACAACGCAATCTGCGCCTCTAACTCACCAATCTCATTTACTATACTCCATGCACTCACAGACATGCACAGTAACCCTGATTTAGATTTCATTACTTTCTTCCTTAAGCCATTTCCACCTATTAATTTACTATTCTCTAGTCTGGTGCCTTCTGTCTCTCCCAGTATTTTGTGAACCCTGGTATTATTCTCTAATATTCTCTATTGGTTCCCACACGCATGACAAATTAGTCTGAAGCCCTCTCAACAGTGCTAGAAAATCAGCCTGCAAGGAAGTCAGTCCCAGCTCTGTTCAGGTGCAATTTGTCTGGCTTGTACAGATGCTACCTCCTCCAGAGTCATACCCAGTGTCCTAAGAATCTAAAGCCCTTCCTCCTGGACCATTTTTCCAGCCATTCATTTGTCGCCTTATCCACCTTGCATGTAGCACTGAGTTTACTCCGGAGATTACTACATTTGAAATCCTGCTTGCTAAGTTTATACCTAGCTGCCTAAATTCTGATTGCAGGACCACATCCACCTTCGCACCTCAGTCCTTGGTGCCAATGTGGACCACAACCGTTGGCTGTTCACCCTCCCCCAAAAGAATGTCCTCCAGTCACTCGGTGACATCCTTGAGCCTGGCATCAGGGAGGCAACAAGCCATCCTGTAGTCACATCTACTGCTGCAGAAATGCATGTCTGCTCCCCAACTATCGAATACCCCATCACGACCGATCTCCCTTTAATCTTCCTCCCCTCCTGTACAGCCTAGCCGCTCAAGCTGCCACAAACTTAGCTCTGACTGCACCACTCCGAGGAACCAGTGTCATAATATACATCCCGGTACATGATGGAGTGCAGACAGGCAGTGATTGACACACAGGATGACCAGTAAGCACACAGAACACAGCAGCCAATCACCAGACAGGACACAACCACTATAAAGCCAGAGGGCACCAGTTTTCCTGCTCTCTCGGGATCCAGCCTCTGAGACAGTCAGAGCTCGTAAGCAGCAGCCAGTGCAAACACCATGTGGTAGTCAGTTAGTCCGGTCAGGCTAGCCTCAGGTCTCCAGTCAAGTCAGCATAGTGTCAACCCACAGTTAAGCATGTGATATAGTTAGATGTTAAATAAAATCGTGTTGCATCTCATCAAGTGTTAGAAGCCTGTCTCTCTCTACACTGCATCAAACGCAGACCACAGAGACCCAACCTTCCCAACATATCAACCAGCACCCTCACCAACTTCCAAAATGGAAAATCGATTTGTATGGGGACGCCTTCACTAGCTGCTTGATTCTTTTGGACTGCCTGGCCATCATCCATTCCCTCTCTGCCTCCAGGCTCCTAACGTGCAATGTGACCACCTCTCTGAATATTCTATCCGCATTGCTCTCAGCCTCACAGATGTGTCACAGTGACCACAGCTGTCACTCAAGCTCTGAAACCCAGAGCTCAAATTTCTGCAGCTGGCAGCAGTTCCTGCACATATGGTCATCCAGGTCACCAGTTGCATCCATAACTATGCACATATAAGAAGCAACATTGTCCTTTATTTAAAAAGGATTAAAAGCCAAAGGGGGGAGGGGGTAAGTGATGCCTCATGGAGCCTTGGCCAGACCTAATCTGAATCACGGCAAGTCAGCTTTGAACACTGCACCCGAGGAATGATAGATAATATAGCAGTCACAGAGCAGAACCACCAGAATGATAGCAAGGCATAAAGAGTTAAATTATGTTGGCAGGTTGCAAAATGTAACTTGTGTTCCCTTGAGTATAAAGGGCTGAGTGATGATCTAATCAAAGTGTTTCAGTTGATGATGGAATTTATTGGGAAGACACCTAATTCAGAGCAAGAGGCAATAATTTTAAAATTAGAGTTAGGCTGTCCGGGGTGTTGGAAAAAGCACGTTTCCACATAGACAGTTGAGGAAGTATGGATCACATTCCTGCAAAACGCGAGGACTTCAGAGCCAATTGAACTTCCTTAGACTTTCTGTTGAATGAACAGTGAAAACTCTGGGCAGGAATTTTCCTGCAAGCTTCAGGATCCTGATGTCATGGTCAAATGGAAGTCAGAAGCCAGCACGTTATGGGAAATAGTCACCCAGTCCTGGATCACTGGATCACTTATTCACAGGGTCACCCAGTCCAGTTCACTCAATCACTTGTTCACTGGATCACTCAGTCCTGGTTCACTGGATCATTCATTCACAGGATCACCCAGCCTGGTTTACTGGATCACTAATTCACAGGATCACCCAGCCTGGTTCACTGGATCACTCGTTCACAGAATCACACAGTCCTGGTTCATTGGATCACTCATCACAGGATCACCCAGCCTGGTTCACTGGATCATTCATTCACAGGATCACCCCGTCCTGGTTCACCGGTACACTCATTCACAGGATCACCCAGCCTGGTTCATTGGATCACTCATCACAGGATCACCCAGCCTGGTTCACTGGATCATTCATTCACAGGATCACCCAGTCTGGTTCATTGGATCACCCTTTCACTGAATCACCCAGTCCTGGTTCACTGGATCATCCGTTCACAGGATCACCCAGTCCTGGTTCATTGGATCACTCATCACAGGATCACCCAGCCTGGTTCACTGGATCACAGGTTCATCCAGTCCTGATTCACAGGATCACTCAGGATTGATTCACTGGATCTTGCAATCTTGTGGTTCACTTGATCACTCAGTCCCAGTCTATTGTGACACCTTGTCCTGATTCACTGGATCGTCCGGCCCTGATTCACTGGATCGCTCAGTCCTTATTCACTGGATCACCTAGTCCCGATTCACTGGCTCACCTAGTCCATTACATTTACAATGCTTGATACTCGTTTGACTGATTAACCTAAAACATTATTTTCAGCTTTCTTTGGTATTTTTAAGTTTTGTTAAGCATCTTCAACGCATAAAATAAACCATGCATTAGTTTTCCCTTTCCTGAAAGTGCTGATATCACAAGCCATGGATTGGCTGGAAGAATTGGACATGAATCCCGGAAGTACACATTCTTGTCTTTCTGTTTGCATGAGAGATACAAAACTGACAATCAGCACTGAGAAACTTTTGATTTTGCACTCTAATATTTGCAGACGTCAGCTTTACAAATTTGCAGGATTGTAACGTTAGTGAAAAGGAGGCACAGCTTTCCCTCCACAATTTAAAATTCCACCATGTAATGCAATCCATTTTACCCCATCTTACTGTACAGGTTCCTATAACTGTTGATCTCAGATGATAATTCCATAGCGAAGAACAGACAGAAACCATAGGTGGTGCTGTTTGCAAACTTCAGCATTCAATACACCTTTCCAAAAGCAAAGGTTAGAGTTTTCTCTTTAGTTGTAATAGTAAACTAGTGTAACGTATGCAAGTGGGAAATCTTTTGACTGACCAGCCAGGAGATCCCTCCTCGAGTGCCTTCAATACAATACATCTACCCAGGGTGGAAATCTATGGCCCCTCACACTGGTTTCAAGTCCAGAGTTTTCAAGTCTGATACGACCCTTCTACAAGAGTCAAACTCTGTTTCTCTCTCCACAGCTGCCGCCAGACCTGCTGAATTTTCCCAGCATATTCTGTTTTTAATTTCAGATTTCCAGCATCTGCAGTATTTTGCTTTTATTTGGGGTGTTTATTTTGGGTGATACTGTAACTGCAGGGGCTGCAAGACGGCAGTCGCTGCTAAAGAGGCCACTTTGACATAAGGGCCGAGATTCTCCATTGCGAGTCCACCCTGCTACCGCTGCTGGAGAGGACGGAGAATGAGGCGATCGGCCAAATCTTCCATTCACGCAGCGGGACCAAAGAATCCCGTTGCCATGAATGGGTGGAGATGCCCACCCAAGATAGTTGATTGCAAATTGATTGACAAGAGGCAAAGTTCAAACATTTCAGCTTTCAGGGACTTAAAAAATAAAATTATTCTGCCTTCTTCATCAGCCCCCACACTGCAGAGGAAAACATAGAAACCATGTTACTCCTGTCACTCGAGTTTAGCTTTCCTTCCCCACCTCATTCACCCAACCCCCAGCCTTGATCCAGAAAATGGCCCCAGGGAGGGCTGGGTGGAAGTTCACTCACACTGATCTGACACCATTGTGGCCCTGAGGAAATCTGCATCCTGGTATCTCCATATACCACAAGCTGCAATATCCGATGAAGCAAATGTAACCGTTTATGGGCGGCACCGTAGCATCGTGGTTAGCACAGTTGCTTCAGAGCTCCAGGGTCCCAGGTTCGATTCCAGGCTGGGTCACTGTCTCTGCGGAGTCTGCAAGTTCTCCCTGTGTCTGCATGGGTTTCCTCCGGGTGCTCCAGTTTCCACCCACAGTCCAAAGATGTGCGGGTTAGGTGGATTGGATTGGCCATGCTAAATTGCCCTCAGTGTTCAAAAAAGGTTAAGTAGGGGTTACTGGGTTACGGGGATAGGGTAGATTTGTGGGCTTGAGTAGGGTGCTCTTTTTAATGGTCGGTGCAGACTTGATGGGCCGAATGGCCTCCTTCTGCACTAAATTCTACGTATCTACCTATCTACGTTTATGAGGTATATTGAGGTAAGATTCTCATTATTATGAAAAAAAATTTTGATTTTGCAGCTTAGCTCACTGAATATTATTTCTGCTCTTCTTGATGTTCCATGATTGAAGTTTGCCTCCTCAGTGCTCCTTGACTCGGATGGCAGTAACTTCGCCTCTGAATCAGGAGACAATGGTTTAAATGCTACGCCAGGATTCACCCACTTCACTTGCTGGAGGGGTTACCTTAGAGTCGAGATTCAAAACATCAATTGTCTGTCACGGAATGTGGGCATCGTTGGCTAGGCCAGCATTTATTGCCCATCCCTAACTGCCCTTCAAAAGGTGGTGGTAGACGTTGCAGCCACTGTGGGGGAGGAAGTGAATGTTTAAGATGGTGGTTGCGTACCAATCAAGCAGGCTGGTTGGTCCTAGATGGTGTTAGGCATCTTGAGCATTATTGGAGTTGCATTCATCTAGGCAAGTGGTGAGTATTCCATTTTACTCCTGGCTTGCGCCTTGTAGAATATGGACAGGCATTGAGGAATCTTAGAGACGCAGTATTTAAATGGCTGGTCCAGTTCTGTTTCTGGTCAATAGTTATCCCCCTCCCCCAAGATATTGTTAGTGGAGGATTCATTGATGATAATGCCAATGAGTGTCAATGGGAGATGGTTAATTTCTCTCTTGCTGGAGATAGTCATTGTCTGGTAATTGTGTGGCAAATGCGGAGAATCGTAAAGGCTGCCGTGGGACAGGCCATGACCCACGGCAGCCTTCACGGCCACCTCCGGAGCCGATTCTCCCCCCCGGGCGGGGCTAGACGTGTGGTCATCAAGGCCGCACGTCAAGAGTCACGGTGGCTGACGCGGCCGATGACGTCAGCCGCGCATGCACTGGTTGGACAACGCCAACCCATGCATGCACAGTTGGCGTCTTTCTCCTCAGCCGCCCGGGAAGACATGGCGGCTTGATCTTGCCGGGCGGCAGAGGGGAAAGAGTGCGTCTGTTTTGGACGCTGGCCCGACGATCAGTGGGCACCGATCGCGGGCCTGTCCCCTCCCGAGCACAGTCGTGGTGCTCCCGTGCCAATCGGGCCTCTAGATGCCCCAAACGGGCATCTGGCGCCCGTTTCACGACGGCAGCAAGCAGGTGTGTTTGCTGCCATGTTGAAACGGGCGTGAAGGGCCGGCCGCTCGGCCCATCGGCCTCAGAGAATCGCCGCTCGCTGTAAAAATCGGCGAGCGGCGATTCGTGGCGTGGGTCGGACGTGGAGGGGGGGGGGGGGATAGCGGGAGGGTGTGAAAAATGTCAGGAGGCCCTCCCACTATTCTCCCACCTGGCATGAGGGGCGGAGAATCGCGCCCACTAACTCTTTTACTCTCTTCACGGATCTGTCAGATTTGCTGAGTTTATCCAACATTTTGTGTTTTTATTTCAGATTTCCAACATCTGCAGCATTTTGCTTTTATTAAATTGGATCTGTTGGTTGAGGCATTGCTTAGCTCTGTCTCTCACATGCTGATTTTGGTGTTTGGCACACAAGTAGTCCTGTTGTAGCTTCACCTTAATTTTTAGGTATGCTCCTGGCAAGCCCTCCAGCACTCTTCACTAAACCAGGGTTGATCCTATGGCTCAATGATAATGGGGAATGTGCCAGATTGTGGCTTGAGTACAATTCTGCGGCCGCTGTTGACCCACAGTGCCTCATGGATGCCAAGCTTTGAGTTGCTAGATCTGTTGAAAATCTATCCCATTTAGCATGGTTGTAATGTTACTCAACATGATGTAGGGTGTCCTCATTGTGGACTTGGCAGTTTATCTCCACAAGGACTGTGTGTGATCACTCCTACTGATATTTATGGAAAGATACATCTGTGATAGGTAGCTTAGTGAGGCTGAGGAGAAGTACATTTTTCCCTCTTTTTGGTTCTGCAGTTATGTCTTTTAGTTCTTGATCAGCTGGATCAGTAGTGGTGCTACCGAGCCACTCTTATTGATGGACATTGAAATCCCCCTCTAGTTACCTCTTCCTCTGCATCTCAGCCTTTAAGAAAATATTTTTTTATATTGATTCTTCGGATATGAGTGTCGCTGGTGAGGCCAGGATTTATTGCCCATTCCCAAGTGCCTTGAGAGGTTGTCGCTGAGCTGCCTTCTTCAACTGCTGTGCTCCACGTAGTGGAGGTACGCCCACAGTTCAGGAGGAAATTCCAGGATTTTGATCAGTGAGGGTGAAAGAACGGCAATATCCATAAAAGGACCCATAGATTCCCTACAGTTGAAGAACGAGGCCTTTTGGCCTATCAAGTCAGGGCAGCATGGTAGCATGGTGGTTAGCATAAATGCTTCACAGCTCCAGGGTCCCAGCTTCGATTCCCGGCTGGGTCACTGTCTGTGCGGAGTCTGCACGTCCTCCCCGTGTGTGCGTGGGTTTCCTCCGGGTGCTCCGGTTTCCTCCCACAGTCCAAAGATGTGCGGTTTACGTGGATTGGCCATGCTAAATTGCCCGTAGTGTCCTAAAAAAGTAAGGTTAAGGGGGAGGGATGTTGGGTTACGGGTATAGGGTGGATACGTGGGTTTGAGTAGGGTGATCATGGCTCGGCACAACATCGAGGGCCGAAGGGCCTGTTCTGTGCTGTACTGTTCTATGTTCTCTATGTTCTATGTAAGTCTGCACTGGCCCTCTGAAAGAGCACCCTACCTAGGTCCACTCTCCTGCTCTATTCCCATACTCCCACCTGACCTGCACATCTTTGGACACTAAGGGGCAATTTATCATGGCCAATCCACCTAACCTGAACACCTTTGGATGTGGGAGGAAACTAGAACACCCAGCAGAAACCCACGCAGATATGAGGAGAACATGCAAACTCCACACAGACCGTAATCCAAGGCCAGAAATGGAACCGAGCCCCTGGTGCTGTGATGCAGCAATGCTAACCACTGTGCTTCCATGTCGCCTAAGTCATGGATGGTGAGTGGCTTGGAGGGAAACCTCCAGCTGGTGATGTTGCCATGTGTCTACTCTTGTCCCGGGTAAATGCTAATAGTTAGAGGTTTGCAAGGTGTGATCAAAGAAGCTTTGGCGAGTTGATACAGTGCATTTTGTATATGGTACATATTGTGCTCCAGTGGTTGTGGGAGTGAATTTTTAAGGGGGTGGACAAGGTGCTATCCAAGCCGGCTGCTTTGACCTGGTTGGTCATGCTTCTTGCATTATGATGAAAGTAGGAATTTCAGATATATTGTATTTAGCACAGTGAGGGTTAAAAGTCTGGGTTAGTGTGTGTATGGCTGCTACAGTAGTGTTTTTAAAATCCTGGTTTTCAAGACAGCGAGGCGTCTTGGGAGCCAGAGGTGCAATTAAAGCATCATAAGCGTTTGGGCTAATGGATTTTTGTTCATATTAAGAGGGTCCCCTGCAGAGTAGTTAATTAGGGACATGTGTTCAGTTTACCGAGATAATGGAGTTAATGTGAGGAACCAGGGGTAAAAGCAGTCAAGTGTTGAGGTTCAGGTTTAGTTGGTGGCTGGAAGGCAAGCTGAGAAGTTTCTGAAGAAATACAGCCAGAGATTCTGCATGGTTCCGACAGGGTTCAAGTCTATCTTTCAAACATTCTCAAAAGACATCTCTGTCCAGTAAGTATTCCTGAGTGCTAACTGTATTTAAAAGTGGATTAGGATCTGAGATGGTTTTATTGTTTGAGTGGGAATAAAGATAGCAGTTAAAGTAGTTACTGTCACAGTATTGATTGGCATTGTTTCATGGGTAATTGTAAGCTATTTTCTTGAGTGAAGTTTTTTTAAATATAAATTCAGAGTACCCAATTCATTTTTTCCAATTAAGGGGCAATTTAGCATGGCCAATCCGCCTACCCCGCACATCTTTGGGTTGTGGGGGCGAAATCCATGCAAATACGGGGAGAATATGCAAACACCACATGGACAGTGACCCAGAGCCGGGATCGAACCTGGGACCTCGGCGCCGTGAGACTGCAGGGCTAACCCACTGCGCCACCGTGCTGCCACCTCTTCAGTGAAGTTAAAGATATTTTAATATTGTGTTAGTAATCACGTTTATTTTAATATACTATATCCCTATTTTATGTGAAATCACTCTTGGTGTAGTTTCCTCACACTCTTACAATATTAAAATAAAATATTGGGGTTTTTGACCTGTATCCTAGCCACTGTTGGGGCCTGATCTGGTATTGTAATAAAATATTATTGGAGCTGCACTGATCCCCATAATTGAAAAGTTAACTACATAGTAAAGTAACCCACAGTCCAAAGATGTGCTGGTTAGGTGGATTGGTCACGCTAAATTGCTGTGTAATGCCCCAAAGTTAGGTGGGGTTCCTGTGTTACGGGGATAGGGTGGAGGTGTGGGCTTAGGTAGGGTGCTCTTTCCAAGGGCCGGTGAAGACTCAATGGGCCGAATGGCCTTCTTCTGCACTGTAAATTCTATGATTGTAATGGCCACTGATCGACATTCAACAAAAAATGTACATATTCACAGAATCAAACATCATTGAAGATCTCATTCAGCCCATCATGCCACTGTCAGCTGTTAGGAAGAGCTATCATAGAGCTTTACAGCACAGAAAGTAGCCCTTCGGCTCATCGCGCCCAATTCATATCACTCCCCTGTTCTTTCCTCATTGCTCTGTAAACAGTCAGGACAATTCCAGATGTCAGAAAACTGAGCCATGAGCCAGAATGCTGGTATTTCCATTCCAGACCACAAATCCAATTCAGGAAATCTGGTTGAGTAACATTGTTCCTGCCCCCAAAGCATAATATTTACATATGACTAGAAAAAAAATACACTGAGAATTGCAGCCCTGAAATCCATTGGGAGACAGGAGAGTAGTCCTGAAGGCCAGACACTACTGAAACTTCAATGAGAAACCAGTGGAACTTCTCAGGGAATCAATGTGTAAAGCAGAATGCAGTTGTTGATTGTGCTGGCAGAGTTACATTGCAACTAGAACATGTAAAATGCAGCGTGTGGCCTCCCGACTGCCTCTCTACCTGCCACAACTTGTATGAAATTTTACACAGATCAGTGAAGGCAGATTAGTCTGGTGTTGGATGAGGGGTTGGGCAACCTCTTTTGCAGGTACGATGTGCCCAACGGAGACACATACCTCTTGGATCACATTTCCCGCTTACTCTCTCCACTTCGTTTCCCAAATCCAGCCCCTCACCCATGCCTCTCACTCCGGCCTACCACAGCCTGACCTGGCCTGACCCCAGCAAAATCCTCTTACTTATCTTGGTGTGCGGCCTCAGCGATGATCTCCATTGGGAACTGTCTGTAATTCCAACAGTGGCCATCAATGCTGACTGGTATTGCTGGGATTACAGAGGTACCAGCACCTGATTGTCCAGCAGCTCTCTGAGGCAGGACTGCCTCCTGCCTACTGATGGTCAATTGACCGCTAACAGGGCATAGGGGTCAGCCGTCTTTTTGCCTGGGATGGTTTAACACAGACCTTTTAGCTGGAGGGAGGTGAGGGTGGGGGCGGGGATCATGTTACCCTATAAATCCATCCCAATGGGTGACTATTCAACAAGACATGCCAAAGACATGTGGTACAAAGAGGGCATGAAAGCAGAGTACCTCTGAAAGCAGGCAAAAGGATGGCACAGTGGTCAGCACTGCTGCCTTACAGCGCAAGGGACCCAGGATCGATTCCAATCTTAGGAGTTTGCATGTTCCCCATGTGTATGCATGGATTTCCTTTGGGTGCTCCAGTTTCTTCCCACATCCAAAAATGTGCAGGTTAGTTGGGATTACAGAGATAGGGCAGGGGGTGGACCTCGGTAGGACCTGGGGTGGTCGGTGTATGCTCGATGGACGATGGCCCCCTTCTGTACTTTAGGGATTCTATGGATGTGTAACAAGAAAAGGGGAAGTAAGTCACTACAGAGGGGCTTAGCAGGGTAAAGACATGAGACAGGAGAGAATGATTGGATTTAGTGGGTCATATGGCCTAACAAAGATATATATAGAGGAAGTACTTTTAATGAATAGTGCAGGGTTAGCAGACGGTGGAATAAGTCTCTAGCTTGACTAGGTGGATGTAACTCCTGGCTGAAGCTATCTGTCTGATACATTAAGAAGATAATGAAAGAAAAGAGACAGAAAATAAAGAACAGCTTGTACACTGTCTAGTGACTAAACAGGTAATATATAATCTGTAAATTACTGTCTAAACATTATAGCACATTCTCCCCTACTGTGTGAAAATAAAATAAGTTGATTGCAACCAATTGGTGCCTGGTTTACTGTTTGAAACTGTTACATTAAGCAGGGCAGGTAAGTCAATAAAGTGGCACATTCACCTACACCCTGATGTGTCCCTCACACACTTCCTCCTCTGCTCCAACACAAACCTTTTCACATCATCGTGCCTTCTAGGTACAGTTATCCTTCTCTGAATTTGCAATTCCTCACATTTCTATCTGTCCATCAACCACTGTCACACACCCTCATCTTCATGTAATGCCATCGGTGTCCCTCACAGGGACAAGAATAGGCCATCCAGGCCATTGAGCTTTCATCGCCATTCAAACAGATTGTGTTTGATCAATCACTTTAATCACCCACAGCACCAGCACTCCTTTGCAATTATTCATCACTCTCGGTTTTCTTTTTAAACCTTAATGTCTCTAATCCCCACAGAGGAGGTGGTGCAGGAGAAAAATGAGGACTCCTCAAAGGAGTCGCACATTCTGAGGGTGCCCTAGATCTTCCTCATGACTCATGCAGACTCAAAGAGTCACAGTTCAATGGGGTGCAGTGAGGAAGATAAATGATTTTTCACCTGGTGATTCACTTTGTGACTCGCACATCACAAGTGAGAAAGAACAGATGTCGAGACAGGGACAGCAACAGGGAATCAACATCAGAGGATGCAGGATGCTCCAAGCACTGCACAGCTGGGAGCAGATGTTGTACCTCAGGGCTGTTAATGAAAAGGATTCTGCTGAAGCATTGGTAATGAGTGTGGCAGGTAAGCTTTCCAACAACATGGTGCATACACGCAGAGAATGTGGAGCGTTCCACCTCAGACATGAGTTTTGTGATGTTGCAGTTGCCTTCTTTTCCTGCTAGCAGTGCACCCCGGGTTTCTCAGTGGTGAGGTATGACTACACTGGGAATGCCCATTGACAAACAGCGGGAAGAAAGAATCCCGCTACCAGCAAACGGCAGGCTGCCGAGAAACACACTGCTGAGGGAACGGAGAATCTAGCCCAATATCTTTGTGCATGAATAAATTGACCACCGCACAGTGAATCAAATAAATGCATGCAAATCATAACCAATGCCGAGCGCACTCTGAAGGGCATCTTATAAAGGGTTGCTGAAACGCAAGCCTTTGCCTGTTCATTGCTCTACTGATCTGCAGCAAAGTATTCCCCCACTAATTGTTAGCAGGAAAGTAGGAATGGGCCATGGGTGGGGTAATAAAGATAGGGAAAAGGAAATGGAGACTCTGTTCAGAATGCTTTCCACTTATCTCCAGCCCCGTCACCACCACATCCTCCACTGCCCCTAGCCATTGCCCACACAGTAGCACAGTGGTTAGCACTGTTGCTTCACAGCGCCAGGGACCTGGGTTCAATTCCCAGCTTGGGTCACAACCTATGCTGAGTCTACCCATCACCACGTGTCTGCGTGGGTTTCCTCCGGGTGCTCCAGTTTCCTCCCACAAGTCCCAAAAGACGTGCTTGTTAGGTGAATTGGACATTCTGAATTCTCCCTCAGTGGACCCAAACAGGCGCCGGAGTGTGGCGACTCGGGAATTTTCACAGTAACTTCATTGCATTGTTAATGTAAACCTACTTGTGACCCTAATAAAGGGGCTAATGGAACACATTTTCAGCGGGATCCTCATGGGCTCCAAATCCCAGAGTATAAGATCAAGCATAGGATCAAGTGTGAGAAAAAGTGTAATCCATGTTCTTATCAGTTTGGATCTAGTAATGTCTCTCTTGTGGGGACCATGTTCAATTTGAATTGTTTTTTGGAGCAAGCATGGGGGTCAATTAAACGCTTGCTCTGTCCACTCTGCGTATTGGCTTTGAAATTCTGAGAAAGGAAGAAATAAAAAAATATAAGGGGTGGAATTCTCCATTGTCTGACGCAGAAATCAGGAAACAACACGGTAGCATGGTGGTTAGCATCAATGCTTCACAGCTCCAGTGGTCCCAGGTTCGATTCCCGGCTGGGTCACTGTCTGTGTGGAGTCTGCACGTCCTCCCCGTGTGTGCGTGGGTTTCCTCCGGGTGCTCCGGTTTCCTCCCACAGTCCAAAGATGTGCGGTTTAGGTGGATTGGCCATGCTAAATTGCCCGTAGTGTAAGGTTAATGGGGGGATTGTTGGGTTACGGGTATACGGGTTACGTGGGTTTAAGTAGGGTGATCATTGCTCGGCGCGACATCGAGGGCCGAAGGGCCTGTTCTGTGCTGTACTGTTCTATAATTGGGCGGAGAACAGATTCCGATGCCAAAATCGCGACAGGTGCCAATTTGACGGCAAATCTCAATTTTACATCACCTCGACAGCGACGTCAATGCGGTCTTGAACGCACATACAGTAAAATCCCTTTGCATATCATTAGAACATACAGTGCAGAAGGAGGCCATTCTGCCCATCGAGTCTGCACTGACCCACTTTAACCCTCACTTCCACCCTATCGTCCTAACCTTTTTGGACACTAAGGGCAATTTAGTGTGGCCGATCCACCTAACCTGCACATCTTTGGACTGTGGGAGGAAACCAGAGCACCCGGAGGAAACCCACGCAGACACGGGGAGAACGTGCAGACTCCGCACAGACAGTGACCCAAGCCGGGAATTGAACCTGGGATCCTGGCACTGTGAAGCCAGAGTGCTAACCACTATGCTACCGTGCTGACCCAATCGTGCAGGCCCGAGCAGCCTGACCCAGTATCCTCCGGAACCGCCACGATTCTCCACCTCCGATGGGCCGAGTTCCCAACAGTGCGATTCACCTGTGCTTTTAAAAATCGCAATGCTGATGTTGTGGCGGCTGAGGTCGAGAGAGGGGTACACTAAATTGCCCTTAGTGTCCAAAAAGGTTAGGACGATGGGTGGAAGTGAGGGTTAAAGGGGTTGGAAAGTGTCCAACATCGCCATCGTTTGTTCACAGTTGTGCCGCTGACCGGTGAGCTTCTGCCAAGGCCAGGGCAGTAGCAGGGGGTGGCCAGGAGGTGGGCTGTGGGGTCGGGATGGACAGCCAGGGAACACCATTGCTGCGTTCTGCAAGGCAGCCATGCAGCTGCGCACACTGCTGACAGCCCACTCTAAATTTAGGGCCACGGATCATATGGTGTCCCCCAAGGCCACCCCCCTATGTGTCCTCTGGCCCCAGCTGATCCATCAGCTGTATGGGCGTGCTCCTGTGCCATCTTGTTGGCTGGAATGAGTGTGTGTGGGGATTGTAATGTGTATGTGCGGCTGCAGCTTGTCAGCCTCCCAAGTGTCAATCATGGACCCGGTGAATCCTGCATCGTTTTTCATTGGAATTAATTGTGTTCCACGTGACGCCGGTGCTAGCCCCTCCACATAATTGAATCTACCCAGGTTCGGCGGCAGTTTTACTGTCATGAAAGTCCATGAATCGTGTCCCGGCATCAACACTTAGTCTCAGAAACGGGGAATCCCACCCAAGATCTCAGTAGTCACAGCAGAGATCTATGAGTCTGTTTCTACCACTGCTGAAGCCACAGGGATTTCAACATGTGAAATGACTAGGAAGAGTAAAAGTAAATAGTTGCACAAGGGTCTCTCCTTGTATGTGCTACACAATCTTAGGTCATAAGCTTCTGTTTAATTTTCAAGCCATGTCAATAGTCTTCATTCCCACCACTTTCACTCAGTGCCCATTTTTGCCTTCTGCCTGATAAGTGGCCTTTTCACTTGGAATCTATGAGAAGAATTGATACTGAGCAATGAGGGCTGTGAAGAAGAGGCTGGTTTGAATGAAGGACTGGTTTGTTTTAGTGGTAATGGTGGCTGGGGATGTAGCTTTTGCATGTGCTTGATAGAAGGGTGGAACCTAAATAATCAACATCTCAGACAGCAATGAGTGCTGCTGATATACTGGCTGCATCCCATTCTGCTTCCTCGTCAGAATCGTCTGTACCCATTTTATCCTGCAGGTCCAAACCTCGCTGCTGTGCAATGTTGTACAGAGTGTTGCACGTGACCATTCTGGACAGCATGGTGCATGCTGAAGCGTGTTCTCATATCTGCCCATCCCATCCCAGTAAGATACTTACCCTCTGACATATCTGCTTATCATGTGACTTCCATTGTAGTGCTCCTAGGCCTCGTTGGCTGCATTCCTCACAGGTGGCATTAACCATGTGAATCCCTTGTTTCTGAGCAACTAGCCAGCCAGCTACTCTGCTTCCAGGTACAAAGATATCAAGAAACTTGGACTTCCACAGGTCGAAAGCATCATGGGTGGTGCCCAGAAATTGTGTATGCACCTGCCTGCATGTCATTTTTGTGGTTGCAAATCATAAAACCATAAAACATAGGAGCAGAGGTAGGCCATTTGGCCCATTGAGTCTACAATGCGATCATGGCTGATCTAATATGATAATCCTCAACTCCATTTTCCCACCTTATCCCCATAACCCTTGAATCCCTTACTGATTAGAAGTATGTCTCTCACAGCCTTGAACATACATGATGGGCGGGATTCTCAGCCCGGGGCTGGGCCGGAGATTCACCGCGACCGGCGCGGATCGCGCCATGCCGTCCCAGCCGGGGGCCGCTCTATGGGGCCCCTGGCGATTCTCCACCCGGGATGGACCAAATGGTTGTGCCGAAAAACTCGAGTCCTGCCGGTGCCGTTCTAATCTGGTCTTACCCGGTGGGACCTCAGCGTCGAAGGGACTGAGGGCGGCCTGTTGGTGCGGGGAGGGGGGGGGGGTGTCCGACCCCAGGGGGGGCTTCTGCTGTGGCCTGGCCCGTGATCGGGGCCCACCGATCAGCGGGCCGGCATCTCAGGCTGGGGGCCTCCTATGTTCCGCGCCGGCCCCTGTAGCCCTCGGCCATGTTGCATCGGGCATGCGCAGAAATCGTCCCACTGCGCATGCGTGCGTTGGCGCTGGTGCCACTGTGCATGCGCGGTCCCCATGGCACCCAGTTGACGCCAGGATCAGCAGCTGGAGTGGCGTAGGTCACTCCAGTGCCGTGCTGGCCCCCTGTAAGGGCCAGAATTGCTGATCCTGAGGCCATGTTGACGCCGTTGGTTCACCTGCTGCGCATTAATGGAATGGAAGTCCTTGCAGTTGGTAAATACTTCTGGGTGGTCTATCGGTGCCTAATTATCATGTAATTGCAATTTGGGAAGCCAGCCAGAGCCACAAACCCGAGCGATTGCTCATCCTGACTGGCACACCGCAGGCAAAGTTGACTTAATGGTGGCCCTTGGCGTACAAGCTCTCAATCACAACTGTCTTGCGCATTTGTGAGAACCTATAAATGTCTCCAGCAAAGTCAGAGATGGATTACATGGTTGAGAATGATAATGATTTTGACAAGAAACGGGTAAAGCATGGGCACCAGACCCAGATGGCAGAAAGCCGTGTTCCTTCAGTCAGCAAATGTCTGCCATTTGTCTGATACCCTGAGCCTCCTGAGCTACTGATGCTCCCTCCGACATGTTGAGGAAGCTGACTATCTGCCTACAGACTCTATGTTCCAAGTATGGCCTACTACAAGCTGCACCTCTCAGCTCCTTCCCTCCCGCCAGTGGATCTGCAAGGTTCAATTTGTTGCTGCTTCTGGTGCTGATCATCTCAGTCTTCATCTGGGGTCCAAATTAACTCAGCATAAATCTCCCACTGCTGATATAGCAGAGTTCCAATGTGCAGGTCAGCAAACCTCTAAAATTGTCAGAGTTACCTCTTGTAGTAATCCAGGAGATTAAGGTCCAAACAAATTCATTTTAAGCTCAAAAGTAAAGTCGCACCCGTGGTGCACAAAACGATGCCCCAGCCCGGAACTAACAGTGCACTCAGTCCGGGTCAGCGACGGTACTTACAAGGCTTAGTAACAAGTCTCCACTGGGCAGGTTGCAGACGGTTACCATTGGAACTCATACTGCACAAGAGGGAGATCAATGAGTCATTCCCTATGGTCCTTGTGAGGGTTATCACACCTCTCAATCTAAGGACTGGAAACAAAACCTTTCATCCAAGTTGGTAACAAAGCAGCTGTGTAACTATTGCCACATTTTCCTGTCATAACTTCAATTTCCACAATTGCCCCAATGTTCTCCCGTGGTGAGTTCCAGGAGGACTGGGAAACCCATGAATCCGTGGTGAATTAGCTGAAGCCACATTGTGATCACTGTAACGACCTGGACCATTAACCTTTGGTTTCTCTTTCTAGAAACTGCTGATTTCTGTCCGATCAGCTGTGCACTTAAACTTACTGAGGGTTGATTTCAAATCCCTCCAAAGCCATGTCTCTCCTGTCACCTACTCCAGCTCTGCAATCCACCTCCTGCACCTCTGCATTCCTCCAGTTCTTCTTAAGCACACCGAATTAAACCACTCACTCATTGGTGGCCGGAACTTATTTGCCAAGGCCCTAAATTCTGAGTTCATTCCCTAACGTCTCGCTCTCTATACCTTTAAGATGCTCATTAAAATCTACCACTTTGACCTCAGACCTACTATCTCGGTGTGTGACTCAGTTTCAGATTTTGTTTGCGAATGTTCCTGTGAAGCTCCTCGGATGTTTTACTACATCAAAGGTACTGCATAAACACAATTTGTTCTATTTGTTGATTTGACCACTCTTCGAGACAAGCATTCTCACCAGCTCTTTGAAGCAAATTGGACTGGAAGAGGAATACTAATGGAAAGGAAGAAAGATGTAATTGCATTTATAGCATGCCTTTTTACAACTCGGAACATCCCAAAGCACTTTATAGCAGGTCAAATACTGTCAAAGAGTGATCACTATTGTAATGTACTCAACATGATAGTCAATTTATGCTCAACAAGGTCCTGCAAACACAAATATGACAGTGACCAGATGAACTTATTTGCGTGATGTTGGATGAGGGATAAATCTTGCCCAGGACATCAGGGGAAAGCAGGTAAGGAGAGGAGGAGAGAAGAGAGGAGAGAGAGACCTCAAGATGGAAGTGCTCTGTTAGCACTTTAAAAACCTGTAGGAATAACAATGGCCAATACTATCAAGACTGCCTTTCGTGAATGGGAAACACCTGCTCAGAGTGACCCATGGCCGTAGCTATAGCCTACGTCCTGCTTTAGCAGTGGGGGAGGCACTAAACTGCCTCAGGAGCATTGGCAGATTTGTCCGTTATCAGGAGGTGACCTCCACTCACTGACATGTTTTAGTCACCGCTGGAAGCCCCACTTTCAAACTGGAAAATTTCAATCGGTGTGGGAGGGGCACTTCAACGTCTTATTGTCCGCAACTGGCTATGTACTTCTTGACCCCAATTAGCCAGCCTCCTCAAAAGTCCCAGGGGCGGAACTGTGCTCCCAAAGGAGCACACACCTCTCGCTCTCGCTCTCAGTCCAATACACTGTAGATGCACCTTGAATATGAATAGAGTGAAAGTCAAGGTGGATTTCCCTAATTGCTTCCCCGTTCTTATTTATATGAAATGGATCAAATTCAGGAAATAGGTCACCCAATGTTGACAATCTCAGGTCATCCACGAATTACAGCGATTCCGAGTGCCATGTTGCAGAAAAATATCCGAGTTAGTTTTTTGTTTCACATGCAAATTAATAATAGGATCTTGAAACCTGACACTAAAGCTAAATTGTGCAGGAAACACAAAGTTTGAAGAGTCCACAGGGAAAGATTACTGTGTGATACACTATTATTCCCATGCCCTATTTATCACCCCATTGCATTCTCTTCCACAGTCCTACTTTTTGTCCGCAAATGACATTCAAACCAATTGCAGTTTGCCAAGATAAACAACAAGCAAATTCCTTGCAGCTCAGACTTGTGTTGAATGAACAAGATTAATTTTGATGTGCGTTTTTATATTGAGCACTTGAAAACTATTGTTTCTTGCAAACTTTGGGAGATTAAATGATTTGATTATCAGAGGTTGCTGTCTTATCCAAATTACTTTGTCTCTATGACCCTCCTGGAAAAGTGGCTCATTGAGGGACCTTTCATATGACAACGCCCGGACTTATCCGGCGGTTGCAATTAATTTTTCCCACCAGCAGAGCACCCCGTCTGCAGGTTTCCTGACGGTGTGGGATGATTTCAACGGGAAATCCCATTGACAAACGGCGGGGTCTAGAACCTCGGCGCCAGCAAATGGCGTGCCACTGAGGTGAATTGAACATTCTGAATTCTCCCGCTGTGTACCCGAACAGGCGCCGGAGTGTGGCGACTCGGGGATTTTCACAGTAACTTCATTGCAGTGTTAATGAAAGCCGACTTGTGACACTAATAAATATTATTAACCTGCGGCTGTAGGACCAGAGAATCCAGCTCAACATCTATTCTGTATCGGGCTGCACAAATTTTCAAAAGGCCAATTTTTAAAAACTGCCTAATTCATCAGAGTTTTCCAGTATTACTTCTGAGTGAAATGTTTCCTTAAATAAATTAATCACTTGCAATCATATCTATATGCAAATTATGAAACAATACAATCTTGTCTGTGTGCCCATTAGATCTTAAAAGGAAACAGTTCAATTTTCCATCTGTTTGGTGTTCTTCAAGTGTGAGAAATAAATGAGTTATAATTTATATCGTCCCAACTATCAATAGCCAGATACAGCAGTTGCTTTTTTCGCTGTGTTATCCACACAGAATGCTTGGGGTGTCACAAGATTTTCAATCTGCAAACTCCAAAGCAAATGAGCAAGGCACCTAATTAAAACAAATGAAGAGGCAGGATCTAACAGCCCTCATTTCTCGAGAACAGCACACAAAACAGAGGGATCAAGCAAAAAGATACAAGCTGGTTAACAGCAGTCGTTATCATGTATTAGAGAGGGAGTGGGAGGAAAGTGACTTTTAATATTGTTTCAAACAGGGAGGAAACTAGTGCAACAAAAGTAACAAACCTCTTTAGAAATTCCATATACTCTGCATGCTTGATTAGTCCTGTCCTCATCATTATAGTCTGAAAACATTGTCGATCGATGGCCCAGAGTTTCACATTCGCAAGAGCTGTCAAACCACAAAAGGAGAAACAACACTGTTAGCCAACAAATGAAAAAGAAACCCTTTTCTTAAAGGAAGAAAATGCATTTGAATCCATTAAAAAAAAGCAGCAAATTGACTGCAAATACATCAGTATTCCTTACTTGGAGATACACTTCCTAATATTTCAATTTGACTCCGCCAATTATGATATATCGTCAGACAAAGTAACCTTCCCACTATTCATTCAGGCCTAGCATTTTGACAGTGGGAAGCTTCAGCAATCTGCAGTTGTGTATTCATCTCAGGATGTGTTTATACTGTCCATTGTGGCAAAGAGCTCCCCATCACATCTGTCACTCTACCCTAATCAGCCAGGAGGCAAAATTGAACAATCAACAAACTATTAAAAACAATTGCACTCAAAGTTGATTGCAGATTGATCAGTTTCATTCAACAAGAGGTGGAATTTCAACACTTCGAACTCTCAAACGTCAGTCAGCAGACAATGCTGTGATAGGTCACATCAGACTTTCCCTCCATTCAGGTGAGCTTCTGCAACTCCCACACCATTATCCACCAACCCTGCCACACTGCACATTGGAGGGTGGTCAACTCCAATTAGACAGGTTCCTCGGTGTGCCAACACATGACCTAACAAACAAACAGTCTGACTCCGTACTCCTGGCATTAGTTTCCTGACTCATCCATCCAGAGCACCTAATGTCATTTGGAAAAAACACAGGCTCTATTATCCAATTTGGAAGATTTGAGATTGTTGCGCAAGGAGCAACATTTCATATCTTCAGTATTTTGACAAAAATTAAATTTAAATATTGAAAGAAATTGCAAACACTACAATTTTCTAAAACAGCTTGATGATATTTCGCCCAAGAAGTATTCTGGAGATTATTCTTTAACTCCAGGAGACTCCAGAACAATTTTGCAAAGTTTAAAATCCCACAGAAGTAGCCCAGGTGCTCAAAACAATTGTTTAGATCACCAAGACTCTAGGATATAACTCAAACTCCAGCGCCACAAGGGGTGGGCACGTGTCATGCCTCACCAAAGAACTGCCATCATTGTAGACCTGAAGGAAATCTGCACCCTGGCATTTCCACACATGGAAGAAGTTGGATATCTGATGGAACAAAACAAAATAACAGTATCACAGATTTGTTCTGACGCAGAAGGAGGTCATTTGGCCCATCATGTCTGCACTGGAAAGACCTCACCCAGGCCACACTTAGTCACATATCCTGCACTGAGGAGCTCCAGCGAGCGGACCCCCTCAGTGCAGGGAGAGATCAGGGCACAATTTTTAAATGCCCTTGAGAAGGTGGTTATGACGTGCCTTCTTGAACGGCTACAGTCCATGTGGGGCAGGTACACCCACAGGACTGTTAGGAGGGAGGTCCAGGATTTTGACACATTGCAGCATTTGACACGGAGGGGAACTTCTATGTGGTGGAATTCCCATGCATCTGCTGCCCTTGTCTTTCGAGGTGGTATTGGCCATGGATTTGGGAGGTGATGTCTCGGGAGTCTTTGTGAGTTCCTGCAGTGAATCTTGTAGATGGTGCTCACTGCTGCCACTGTGCATCAGTGGTGGAGGGAGTGAATGTTTGTAGATGGTGTGCCAATCAAGCGGGCTGCTAAATCCTGGATAGTGTTGAGCTTCTTGAGTTTTATTAGAGCTGCAGTCATCCAGGCATGTAGAAAGTATTTAATTACAACCCTGACTTGTGCCTTGTAGATGATGGGCAGGCACTGGGGAGTCAGGAGGTGAGTTACTCGCGACAGGATTCGTAGCCACTGACCTGGTCTTGTTACTGCAGTATTTATATGGCTAGTCCCATTCTTTTGGGGCTGGCTATTCAGTCTGTATGGTGCTTTCCTCAGGTCCCAATTTTTTTGGATATTGTCCACTAATTTCTCATTACAGTAGTTTTATATGTTTGGCATATGTGACTGAACATCAAATGAAATTCTAGTTTTACTCACCAATTACACAATTCCAAAAAAATCCAGGCCCAGAACTTTATTATGAAGTATGCTACAGAGCATTGTGTTTGTAATGAGTCTACTTGAATTTTTTAATTAACAGATGCGTTTACAGTGATGACAAACAAAAGAGATGTTTAATCTGAGAGTGAGCTTCAATTGACTCCTGATCTCTGACCTTTCAACTCTGGGCAAACCTTGGTGTGAGATTTTCATTGCCTACCCTTTCAATCTGATAAAAAAGGTACTTTAAAGCAGTAAGTAGAAATATATCAGCTGGGTTCCACTGGATAACCAATACATTTACTACCAATACATTTAATAATAACATTGAAAGACTCTTTTTCAAATCTTTTCCCATCCATTTTCTTTATCTCTCTCTCGCTCTCTCTCTATATATATATATTTATTTTCCTGCTACCAAGTTACCTCAGATTCTGTCATAATATACATCCATGTATATGATGGAGTGCAGACAGGCAGTGATTGACACACAGGATGACCAGTGAGCACACAGACCCCAGCAGCCAATCACTAGACAGGACACGACCACCATAAAGCCAGAGGGCACCAGTTTTCCCACCCTCTCGGGATCCAGCCTCTGAGACAGTCCGAGCCCGTGAGCAGCAGCTAGTACAAACACCATGTGGTAGTCAGTTAGTCTGGTCAGGTTAGCCTCAGGTCTCCAGTCAAGTCAGCATAGTGTCAACCCACAGTTAAGCATTTATTATAGTTAGTTGTTCAATAAAATCGTGTTGCATCTCTTCAAGTGTTGGAAGCCTGTCTCTCTCTCTACACTGCATCAAACGCAGTCCACATAGGCCCAGTTTACCCAACACATCAGATTCCGGGTTTAAATATGCTTTCTCTTGCTGCCTACCGCCTGTGATTGAAAGATCTATTTGTGGAGACAGGTCTAGCACGTAGGTCAAGAGTGTAGACACCGATGTAAAATTCAAGTTAGTTCATCGTCCCCTTTCTTTCTGCTAACATGATCATTTCTTGAATGGGCGTGGTCGACCTTCCTTCTGAAACTGTTGACATTTAGATTTAAAAAGCACATTCTGGTTCACTAAGGAACCATTTTAAATGTCCCAGGGATAAGGAGAGAAATTCTCCTGGGAGCGCAGATCAGGAAGTGATTCTCAATCCTTAGCATGCAAATTTATGCGTGGTGAGGATTGCCAGAGATTCTCAAGGAAATCCTGCAATGGGGCAGTATTTTGAGCGGGCGGCCCAATGGCAAGGTCCCGCGGCTGACACCCCTTCCCCGCAAAGCTATTCCCCCTGACACAGTGCATTTTAGCCCCCCACCCCTGGATTTCCTGGTTACCTACCCCCAGTATTGGGGGGGGGGGCAACCCGATCCATTCCCCAGAGACTCCTAAATAAAGGGAACCCCCTAAATTAAAAGACCTCCCAGAGAACCCCCAAATAAAGAGACCCCCCCTCCCCAGAGGGTCTTTATTTAGTGGGTCTTTAGGGGGCCTATGGGAGTCTCTTTATTGAGGGTGTCTCTGGGGGGGTCTTTATTTAAAGGATCTCTAGTGGGGGGTGGCGGGGTTGGTGTGGGCAGGTCTTGCATTGTTGGTGGGGAGGAGGGTGGCCCTCAGATGGACTTTGGAGGCAACCCCCTTAATCCACTGCGAGGTCCACTGCGTCAGGGCCATGTTTGTCAGGACCAGTAGCAATTCTTGCCCACGTGATTCCCGGCCCAGAGGAGCGGAGAATCACGTAGGCCCGGAGAATATGGTGCTCGGCCTGCCAAGTGGATGCAAGTATGTCTTGACGCATTTGCATCCTCCCGCTGCTGCGGGGCATGAAACCCGATCCCGATGCCAGCGGGGGTGGGGTGGGGGCGGAGCATCGGAAACGCCAATCCCGTTTTCTTTACTGCACTGAATTCTCCGCCTCATCAGCAACTTTGATTTATTTTTAAATTTAGAGTACCCAGTTCATTTTTTCCAATTAAGGGGCAATTTAACGTGGCCAATCCACCTATCATGCACATCTTTGGGTTGTGGGGGCGAAACCCATGCAAGCACAGGGAGAATGTCAAACTCCACACGGACAGTGAACCAGAGCCGGGATCGAACCTGGGATCTCAGCACCGTGAGGCAGCAGTGCTATCCACTGCGCCACCATGCTGCCCTAATCGGCAATTTCGATAACCGTTGGAGAGTTTTGCCGAAGATATTTAATGTAAAAAAGTAGCCAAGTTATGCTATGTTAATCTCCTTCACGAAAATGCCTCAAATTAAAAATGGTCAAGGGCAGTAAACATAATTAATATGAAACTGATGAATGAGTTCATTGAATAAATTATTCCAATACCAGCAATATCTGTGAATTCATGTAAAAAAAATATTTTAATTATTGTTTCTGCTTTATTGCTAGTGTGTAAATAAATGAGATTATCCTCCTCCAATACTTCATGTACTTTTGATGAGAACAACATCCCCCAATTAAGTGTTTAAACCATGCAACCGTTAGCTTTGAATGTTATGTTGAACAGAAAGCAAATGTTAATAATATTTTGGAATTTGTACAATACCAACCTTTATATACCTTTGTGATTCTCTCCAATAAACACAAACCTTCACATGAAATGCTGCTGTGCTTTTTTGTGACATTGATTTCAACCACTCTCTATGACCTTCAATCAGATTAAACTAAATGTTAACAGTAGTAAATTCATGATTCACGAAGATTGTATTTGACTGTCGGATAAGAGAGAGCACCTGCCACATTTTAACCTGATCTTTCGTTGAAGTTTCTGAGACTTTGATCACAGCAGGCAGCCTTCTGTAAAATAACAGAAGCATATCCTATAGTTTTCCAACTACTGACACAAGCTCACACTTGATACTAGAAGACTTAACTCAGGCTGACACTCTTATGCAGTATTGAAGGAGTGCAGCACTTTCAAAGGAGCTCTCTTATAAATAACATGTCAAGCCAAGAGTCCATCAATCTTTTCAACTGCGTGTGAAATATTCCACTGCACTGTTCACAGGTGAGCAGTGTAGTTTTACGGGCCTCCTATAGCTGATATTTATCTTCCAAACAACATCCTTAAAAGCGATCATCTTGTCATTATCTCATTGCAGTTTATGGAAGCTTGCTTTATGCATACTGCTTGCCTTTCTGTAACAGTTGTTCACACTTCAGAAAGTACTTCATTGACTGGAAAGCATTTTGGGAGGTCGAGGTTGTGAAATGAGCTCTGCAAACGCATAATCTTGTTTTCTTTTCACGAAAAGGATTTTGGTTTCTCTTTGTGCAGTGTTTTTGCTGCAGAAAATGAATTTTCCCTGGCCTCCATAGGAGTGAAATAGGACATCCTGTTACCAGTTTTAACGGGGTCATTGAGATCCAATGTAAGTGGTAACCTTCGCATGCCAGAACAACATTGCGAACACCCAATGTTCGGGCACTCGAAAGGCATCCCTGGCACCAGCCTAAAGTAGCATCATGTCCTTGCCAGCTACTGAAGAAGACAAAAATTAGTTTTCGTCTTGACATTTTTTCAAACTATCAGAATGCTTACCCCATCTCCACGGTAATGATGTCAGCCTGTGATTGGCCCATCCTAAATGTCACCCTCCCTATTTCCTCCTTGACCTGTCTTTGTGTCACTGCTGCTGTTGCCCCCTCCATAAATTGGAAATACTGATCCAATAACATCAGTGACATCCACGCAATTGGTCGCAATGTACAGCATGATAGCTGCAGGATCAGGAGATCCTGGGTAATTTGTTGTGCAACCCGCTGATCGTTTTCCAATCTAACAGGATCAGGCGAGATCAGGATCCCGTCGCAGTGTGGTGAAAAATCAATAATCACTAATTAAGAACAATCTCCATCCCTGGCGTGTGGGGGGAGGGCCTGAGCGCTGGGACGGGAGACAGGTAGGCGCCAAGGGCAGGGGTCAGTGTGACTAGCGTAGGTCAGGGGGCACCAGGGAGATCGGAGGGGGGGCGGGGCGGGCTAGGGCCAAGCGCAGGGCTGACCTGGCAGGTCAGGCCTGGGGGAGTAGGGGAGACCAGGCGGAGGGGGGCGGGGAGGGGGAAGAGGGTTAGGGCCACGTTAGTTTAGTTGAACACGTGTGGCATGGGCAAACAGAGCTGGCAGGGAAAGTGCCTTATGGAAGGATCTTTGGCTTCAATACTTATTAACATGTTTATTCTTTCCCACTGTTCGTTTTCACTATGTTAAGGCTCTTTGCACAGGGCCATTTTTCGCTCTGTAACTGTTACAAATTTGTGTTAAATAAAAAACTTCAAAAAAAAAAAAAAAAAAAGAACAATCTCCATGCTATTAACGGGAAGGAACCTCTGTCAAACTGCCTCCCGTGATCTAACCGCCGCCCCAGTGAGCAGTCACGCGGGCACCGATTTACAAATATGAAGTTGTCAGAGTAGCTACTGTGTGGATCCGAGGAGGTGAGTAGCCATTTTGGAAATTGGGCAGTCAGCCTGGGAGCGCCGGGGTGGCAGCCACAGAGTGCAGAGGGTGTGGAGCCTCCGAGGGGGGGGGGGGGCAGGCTTGATCATTGGGGGAGGGGGGGGATCAGCTGCCACCTATGGTGGGTTGCATCTGGCCTGTGGGGAGGGGGGAGGTTGCAGGTAGCCCAGCACCCATGGCCCCAGCATACCACCCCACAGATAGTGTATACCTATAATGGAGGCAGCTCCAGCTACTGCCTGCACGTCCCACCGAACACTCCCAGGACAAAGCCCTGTCCATGGTAATATGGTGATCGTCACTTTAGCTCCCATTGATAATAATAATTGATAATAATAATAATCTTTATTATTGTCACAAGTAGGCTTACATTAATACTGCAATGAAGTTACTGTGAAAATCTCCTAATCGCCACACTGTGGCGCCTGTTCGACTACACAGAGGGAGAATTCAGAATATCCAATTCACCTAACAAGCAAGTCATTCAGGAGGAAACCGGAGCACCCAGAGGAATACCACACAGACACGGGGAGAATGTGCAGACTCCGTACAGACATTGACCCAAGCCAGGAATCGATCCTGGGACCCTGGGGCTGTGAAGCCATGGTGCTAACCACTGTACTACCGTGCTGCCCCTAAACCATGTCGGCCTCTGGCTGCACAGCGGAAGGCTATCGCTAATGGGGAATTGGCAATTCTAGTAATGCGGGCACCTCACAGCTCCAAAGTGGCTGAAGGTTGTGTATACTCTGTGCTCCTGCTGTTTGGCTGCAGAATTGCTTGAAGACCCGGGGTGGGATTTTCTGTTTTCTGGTGCAGCACAACCCTGCAAGCAGTGGGATTCTCCATCCTGGCAGCCGGCCAATGGGATTTTGCTCCTATGACATCTGGAAATTTGCGGGCATAAGTGCACTACCGGAGGCAAATCCAGCTGTGGTGTTTTGTGTGCTGCTTCTGAAGCCTGAAATGGGGCAAAGGAATGTTATGAACAAGCCTACTACCAGTCTGAGGAAATGGGAAGAGGTGCTTTATCATGCCTGTGCTTTGCTTTGAGTTGGTGCGGCTTCAGGTACTGTTCCTGTTTTGAGATTCTGCGACAGAAAGCTGCCAGAGGGGGAGAGAGAAGAGGAAGCCTGCCTGCTAGCGTAATGCTTGGGGCTATGTTGCTGCTTCTTTTGACCTGGAGTGAGGCAAGGGGAGGATTTTGGCTGGCCTACTACTGGGCTGAAGATGGAGGAGGGGTTACTCTTGCAGTTTGTTGATATCTTCGCTGGAAAACTTTTTTCATTGACTTTGCCTGTTTCTTGACTTGTGTCTGAATCTGTGTGTCATTGTTAACGAGACCAGATGCCGGTATTGCTGGAATAGAGGGACGGCGGCTTAGTTCAACTGAGCAACTCAAAGGTTGTGTTGGGATGCTTTTGTGGAATGGGGTGTCTTTTTGTGTTAGCGGCTATCTACTGTTCCTGATTTGGGGACCGTGCAGGTTGTTGATGTTTGTTGTTTTCCTTTTGCACTGTTGTTGGTTTATGTTTAATTGGTCGGGAATTCTGTGCTGATGTTGTGTTGTTGTTTGTTGTTTCTCGCCCAGCGGCTGTGTGCTCGCCAGTTGTAGTCCCTTCTGCTTCTGTGGCCCGAGGCTTGGCAAGCTTACCCGTTCTGGTGAAGGGGAGGGCTTTTTGGCTCTCTCTCTCTCTTTTGCCTTTTGTTTACTGGGTCTGTTTATGGTGTGAAGCTGGCATTTTCATTCTACTGTTGCCTGTTTTGTGGTTTCTGTGTTTGCTTTGTATTTTGCCTTGATTTATTTACAATGAACCTGTTCTTGGACTGAACTATGCCACTCTTCGGGGAGGGGGGGGGGGGGGGGGGGGGGGGGGGGGGGGGTCTTCTCTCTCTCTTCCGCCGCACCCATGTCCTTTTCTGGTGGACTGCGCTGCTCGTTTTCACACACGCACTCTCTAACAGGCATGCACATGCAGACATTTGATCACATACTCTTTCACATACGCTCACTCTCGCCGACGTGTACGCACTATTTTCTATATGTATCCATTACTATTTACATATTGGGTGCCTTTCAACTTATGTAAGGCTGCTGCTGTGGTGGGGGTTGGTGTGCACTGGCTTAGATGCTGGTTGTTTTGTATCTTGTAGATTGTTTATTGTTTTTTTACTAGAGAGGGTAATTTCAGTGTATTGGTGTTTGCTCTGTAATTTGCTTTGTGATTTGTATTCTGGAACTGTTATTGGACTAAAATACACCCAAGTGCATCCCTGTGGGTACACATGCTATGTCACAGGTGGTTGTTGCTGACGAGCATCCCAATTAGTCTTGAAGTTCTGGACACTTTGCCTGAACTCGAGATGCATCAACACCACAGAGGCAACAACCAACATTCTAACACCACAGCACTAGGAACATCCCCACGACAGAGGGTGGTTTGTGGATCGAGGAGGGAACCATCACCCGGTTCAGGTAACATTCCCAGCAGGTGTCTAGGGTCTGGTGCCCAGGGACCCTGCGTGTGCAGGACGGGTTGGATGGCACTCTGAAGGTTGGCAGGTGGAAGTCATAGCTGATTGTCAGTCTCCCACCCTCTCTAATTCCTTATAGTTATCACATTATTTCCAATATTGTGGACCCCGCAGAAGTGCCATTGCTGTGCTGATGCCAGGCCAGGTGGCCAGATGCCAGAGAAGGCAGCAGTAGCAGCATCGGCAGAGGCTCAAGGTGGCGGCCCATGTGCACGGCACCGCCCCATACACTGAACACCAGGTCACCCATCAGGCCAGGGAGGGACCTAGAATGGGAGGCCGGCAACAGCCCAGGTCCAGGAGGAAAAAGATGGCACGCATGTTGCCTTGCATGGACTGGGCAGTCCGGGAATACCCTTTATTAACAGATAGGGATTCCACTCCCTGAATGTCCAGCTTGCATTAGACCACCACATGATTATGCTTCCCAAGGACTGGGCATTACAGCAACATCCTGGGGTAGTCAGAGATCTCCGGCATCTTTGAAAGACACCCCAGGGTGACCGGTTAGCTCTTGGGGGTAAGAGGTACCCACTTAGGACCTGGCTGATGACGCCAGTATGAAGGCCGGTGACCAATGCGGAGATCCGATATAAAGAGGCCCATGTGGCCATCCGGGCTGTCATTGAGTGGTTCAGCATGCCCGGAGTACCAGGGTGGCCCTCATCTTCACCCACTTCACTTAGGACAATGCTTCGCCCATCAACTCTCCCACACCACTTCCCATCCATTGTCCCCCCACCCACTGCTCCCCCACCCCAAACTGGTCCACCTCAAGCTGCCCCTCCCGTCCACTGGCAATTCCCCCACTCAACCACCCATCTCCCTTCCTCTTCCCCCTTCATCCTGCAAATCAGCCGGCGAGACAAGAATTTGCGGCATGAACCCAATGGGGATCCAATTAATGTTAGATACCAGTAACAGTCTCGCCGGGTTGGCTGTCGGGAAATTCCTGGCCTTTCCCACTCGCTATCACACAAATTCCGTTAGATCGCGCCCAGAGAGAGAGGAAAAGAGAGAGAGGAGTGGGGGAGGGAAAGAGAGAGAGGAGGAAAGAAAGATAAGATAGAAAGAAACAAAGTGAGAAAGAAAACAAACAAGATTACATTGTATTTTTCACGGCTTCAGACGATTTGCATTTAAATATGTACTTCTAAAATGTAGTCGCTGTTATACTGAAAAGAACATCGCAGATAATCTGTTTTAATGGCAATGATTGAGGGATAAATATTGACTGGACCCAGGGGAGAATAGCATCACTGGTTCTTTTAAGTTCACCATTGAGGACAGGCAGGGCTTGGATTTAACATTTCATCTGAAAGGCATCTACAGCAGTGCAAGCATTCCCTTAGTACTGGACTGTAACATCAACCAGAATTTCATGTTCACGTCTCTGGAGTTGGACTTGGTCTTGCACCCTGTACTGTTCTTGTCAGATGGCCTGAATTATATTACAAGAACACTTGTAGCTAAAGCTATAAATGATTCATTAACATTAACTGTGGGTCAACCGTGTACAAAACAACAGATGAATAACAGAATGATCATGCACAAGCAACCTCTTTCTTCTAGCTCTCCAGTCAGTCTGTCACCTGACTCTAACATTCACTTATATACTAATGAGACTCCTAGTGTTCAGTCAGTGAATTACAACACAACCATGATATCACTACACACTCTTCTGACTCAAACAAGAGTGTTACCTATACTAAGCCACGGCTGACATGTAGATGACCCCAGCAGTTCCTATGAGAGGCCAGCACTGTTCTTACTTCAGTGGGAGGATGGGCGATTGTGATTCTCTCATCTAAGTCTCCTACTTCAAATAAATGTGGACAATGTGGCGTTGTGCAAATGGAAGCCTGATACCTCAATTAGTGGACGTACACCACGAGATATGGCAATCAGCAGAGCGAGGGTCCCAATTTTGCACCCCAGGTCTACACCGAGCTAATTAACCTCAGTTAAGATGTTGTTGGAGTGCATCAATGACCTCAGAACCCCTTGGCTGGAGAGGGGGAGAAAGGATGTGTGACAACGCTCCTCATTTAGATTGGAGCACAAATTAAATACTTAAAAAGCGACAGTTTCTGAAGATCCGTTAAAAGACATCACGCCGCCTATCCCTTGATTCAGGGGTGACATTTACACAGGGTCACAGAATTCTCCTATTGGTCTTCATGTGACTGAACAGGTTGGTTCTTGACCCACAAATCTTTGGGAAGATGAGGGGGCAGGGTATCCCAGGAGGTAGTGGAATCCAGAAAGTATTTCTTGCTTCCATTTCTTTCCATCTCTTATACCCATCTGCTTCATCATTAAGGTGTTTGGATTGAAAGCATTAGGCAGTTTAATAGACAAGTATGCACCATGCTGAGCGACTGATAGCCAGCTCCTCCCAGTAATTAATGTCAATGCAGTGGCACTTCATGGAAAGCTTTGGTTTGTCTTTGAAGCATTTTTCATGTCCTTCCCTGGAACACTGCCCATTTCAGAGTTAAGGAAACAAGACCTGGCAGGAGAGATGCTTTAAAAGTACTACAGACTAAAGGTACTCTCCATTAAAAAGAAAAAGACAGATGCATGAAATACAGCTTTGCAACCATGCTTCTGTGTCAATGAATATTCCGTGAAGTATCTGTTTTTCTAATTCAACCTTGAAGACCTACAAAAGACTTCAGTTTTGGCAATATAATTATGGTGCTTCTTTGCGGATGAATTATTTTAATGCTAAAAGCTGCTATAATAAATGTTCACCGTGTTAGAACACCTAGCTCCTTGTTAGTGCACCCAAAAATAACATAGTATGAGTTCCCAGTTTGAAGCTGCTGCTTTGTGCAGCAAGGGAGAGGCTGTCAAATCATGTCGTTTTCTGGTTTATTTTGTTCCAAAGTGGAGTAAATCTGTTACACTGTGGGTAGGAAGTAGCTGTTTAATGTAACTGTGCTGACATTATAGTCTCCAGTTCTTTTCAGCTAACAGTTGTCTACTGGTGACGGGATTACCAGATTGGAAGCAGGGCATTTCCGGCTATTGTCTATTTGATGTATCTCCTCCAGAGACGGGAGATGATAGATTGTAGAAAGTGTCAAGTTCCTTTGGGCAGAATTTACCGCACCCACCACGGAAGGTGGCCTGCTATTGGCCGACAGCAGGATCTTCTAGTACCGCCGCCGTCAATGGGAATTCCCGTTCTTCGTACCCTTCACCACCCAGGGTGTGTGGGGATAGCTGTAGACGGCACCGGAATATCCCACCGGAGGGAACACCGGAAATTCCCACCCTTTATTTAGAATTACACCTGAATCTGCAGCACACCTGGCCGATACCGATGCTCATGCTGGGGCTGGTTTTGCACAGGGCTAAATAGCTGGCTTTTAAAGCAGACCATGGCAGGCCAGCAGTGGGGATTCAATTCCCGAACAAGCGCTGAATGTGGCGACTAGGGGCTTTTCACAGTAACTTCATTTGCAGCCTACTTGTGGCATGAAGCGACTTTCATTTCATTTTCATTTTCATTTCATGCTCCACTTGAATCTCCTTCCCAACCATCTACTTCTTTCTCCCTGATCTTGATCGGGGGCAACCGATCGGCGGGGGCGCGCATTCCGGTGGAGGCCTATCTTCTTCCGCGCTGGCCCGTGTTGGGCTCCGCCATGTTGTGCAGGGGCCAACATGCAAACGACCACTGCGCGCATGCGCGGACCCGCAGCTGGACGTGCGGGGCACGATATCGGCAGCAGCAGCTGCAGGGAGCACGTCAGGACCATGCTATCCCCCTGAACTCTGGATAATTGCTCCGAACTTTTTGAAAAAGGTCTGGAGAGATTCCCGCCCGTTTTCCAGCGGGCGCGGGGACATAACCCCATTTTCGGAGAATCCCGGCCTACGTCTCCAGGTTTGTAATTCAACAAAGGAAAGCCGACCAGAACAGTTTTTCACAAGTTAAGTGTGAAAGTTCATCGTCCATATCCTATTTTATATCAACGGCCTTTTAGCTTTAAACCATTCTAGGTGGATAATGGCTGTTGGCATGTGACCAAAACTGGCTTCTGATACCAAGATCCTTTTCTATCCCACGAATCGGGAGATACCCAGGTAGACCTCAGAAGAATACTTACAAGACAACAGCTGCAGACAAATGCTATGCCATATTTGCCTTTTAAGAATCATCAATCGACAACCAGTCTGGGAAACAGAATCTGAAATCTACTGCAAGCCATCAAACAGCCAAAGTGCTTAAGCTATTCCAATTTCAAAGTTCACCGGAGAACCAGCCTCTGAGCAAACTTTACTTGACAAGACTTCATTTTATCAACCATTGAATCCATTCAAGAAACTATAGACTTGCCACATTGGAGGCTGGAAATCGTAAACCAGAGAACAAGTTAAATGTAACCTGTAAAAGTGCATTATTTTTATCTGTAACCAATATTTGTGTGTGTATGCGTGTGTCATGTGTGCATACATGACCCTGGCTGTGTGATGTCACTGTGGTAAGTGTAAGAAAATTAATACATTTATTTTAAACTCACAGAAGCTTCCTCCTGAACTATTTATTTGGAATACACACTCCAAGGATAGGAAAATACATGCCTCTTTCCATAAAAAACAGTGATTTCTGGCAGTAGGAAGCAAATACATTCTGTCCGTGACAATTTCAGAGTGTCAACTCTCTCAATATGGCACTAGACACTTTACACTAATGCAACAATTTACCATGATGATATCTGAGAAACACGTTCAATGTCTTATCCTGTATCTGTGTGAAATAGCGTGATTATTCCAATCTTCTGGCAACCACAAGATCCAGCAGTGACACCTGCTTAGTTATACAAGAAATTCCCAATTTTATGAGAAAGCAATCTGGAAGTGAATTGGAGCCAGCTGTTGCAATGCAAAATGTTTCACTAACTAACTCCACAAATAACTATGGGCGCAATTTTTTGGCCTTGCTTGCCGTCAAGGTCAACTGGTGCTGCCGAAAATCGATGGCTCACTGCATCTTCCACCGCAGGTTTCAGCTATGGTGGGTGGGAATATTCAGGCCTACATCTTGCTTACTGCACATTACTTCAACAATCTCACAGCAATGTCATTGCTCCAGATAGCATTAACAAAACTGCCGCATCAACTCTTACTCTCACCAACACCATTTACAGCTATTAATCAGATCTAAAAAATACTCACTGCATACATTTTCTGGAAAAATAGTCTGATTTAGTGATAGAAATGAAATTGTGATCAAACAATGGGTTCTCATTTAAGAGGGGAATTCAACAAAAAGATTGTTCTTCCTCAGGTATCACCTACTGTACTCAGTATTTAAGAGAAGCTGAAAAGAATGAGAGGGCACCATAGTGATTGGTGATTACACAGAGTACTCCTCTGGTGATTAAACACCATTTTGAACACAATTCTGGCAACACTATGCCATTATTAAGCACAATAGTTTATTCAGTCCTCTATGTTTGGATCCCTATTTTCATCTACTCCACAGAGGTGCAGTTATTATGCATTTGAAGATAATCAATATGCTTTAATGTAGCAACTTGCCCTGGCCAACCCATGAAATGGTTTCTGATAACACCTTTTGAATGTTAACGGATATAATCCTGATCTATATCGACTCATCTGATGCTGCGAACAATCACAAATGAAAGGAGCATGGTCAGTCAATGTAGCTCCCCTGCCTCATTCCAGGAAGTTCAGAAAAGGAAATCCTACTTTGTGCAGCAGATTTTATTCAGAGGTTTGCATTCTCAAAGAATCACCATTCCTGGGGTCAACTATGCCAAAGTCTGGCTAATGTTACAGCAATTACTACTGCTGTTAAAGACAACCCTTGCCTGATGTGTCAAGTTCAAGCACAAGTTCTATCCCTGTTGATTACTCATGTCATTTAACAGAAGTATATCTAATTCAGCTGATGCCTTGTGTAAAGGTAAACTCGATGAAAGGCTCTTATTCTCAATATCAAGGAATCACCAATCCAAATGTGATGATTGTCCCTTTAAGGGCAACACAGCAGAGCAAGGGTCACATGGCCTATGTAGTCAATCAGGACACAGAGCGTGGAATCTCCCTCATGGTGAGAGAGTTTCTTTGGTAAAGAGGCATTTTGGGAGCTAGGTGAAACCATGAGGCTGCTGTACAATTCTTTTGAATAAATACTTTTTGTGTTCATTAATGAAGTCTGTGAAAGTGTATCTATACATCTGGCGACAAGAACAAATAATAATAATTTTTTTTAATAAATGTTTTTTATTGAATTTTCATATTTTATATCCAACAAATTACAAATTATTAGGTTGCCCGTGCCAGGGGTCAGGTGCGGAGTGCCTTGCCTTAAAGAGTTGGACTAAAGTGGCTCTCGAGGACCCTAGAAGAGGTATGTTGGGTGCAGTGGAAGGGGGTGATGTGTGGGTCCTGAAGCTACGGTGGAGTTGCAGAGGCAGTACGAAAGATCTGGGCCGCCTTTAAAAGTGGCACCCTGATCCGCGGGTGCTGTTCCTGTGCTGGCAAGCTGAGCACGAGGACAAAGAAAACGGCAAATTACTGTTGAATAGCGGGGTGTTTCTCAGCACTGCAGTCACCAAAAACACCCCGATAAACACGCCTGAAACCAGACACTGTTGTTTCCCCATTGAATCTCGCCTATTGTACCTGTTTCTCTCTCTATAGTTACTGTCTAACCAGCATTTCCAGCTTTCACTTTTTTAATCCTCAAAGTTGAATTGAGCCGTTTAATGCCCATTTACTTGGGCGCTACGAGGCCAACTAAGACTTGAAAATGAGATCTGAGTTGCACATATGAATTTTTATTGATCAAAGAGTTTGAATGTTGATGATTTGAAGCTACTGCGACATGAGTGAACAGCTGATTTGAAGCCACTGCAACCATTTGCTAACTCCACACTCGAGCCAACCTTGCACCGCAGAACCTCATGTTGAACAGCATAAAGGACAGCATCCTCCTCATCCACCTACTGCTGTTTCACAGTATCATGAACAATGCACAGTTTATAGTGGCTGGATTATATCTCCTGGCTGTGGTGGTGTTGTTGTGGTTTTTTTTTATGGAGGCTGCCGAAACATAGCTCCCTCACTTGTTCAGCTATATGAGCCTAAGATTGATTGTAAACTTTAATGGTGCTCGTCACTTCAATATATGAGAGAACAGTCTCAGATCACAAAGGACTTCCATCACTTTCTCCCCTTTCCCGAGGTGAAGATTTCCCTTAAGAAGGCCTGGTGCCTGCGATGTTAGGCCTTGTGTTGATACAGGCAACTAGTGAACACCGTGGATGATGCTGGATGCAGGAAGTGATCATTTAAAGCCAACTTATCATCCTGCCCGCAATGCAATGAACAAGCACAAGTTTATCGCACACCAGCTTCCCAGGCTGGTTCTTGGGGGTTAGCCAGTTTAACCCTCTGTACTGAAAGGACAGAGGAAATTCAAAGAAAGATGTTCAGTATTTCTCCACTCACAAGTCACAGCTTGAATTTAGGGCCATAGTGTCCTGTGTACCATTACAATTGAAAATTATTCTCTCGACAATTATGTTTGCAAACTGTCATTTTGTTATAACATTAAGCCATTAATATCCTCAAAGTCTGAATCATTATAAAAAATTATTGGACCTGTGACATTTCAATGCCTAATTGATTATGTGAAAAAATCTTTAGTTCAGCTGAAAAGGAATATGATGTGTCCTTTTATTTCAAATGCCATTTTCTACTGTCAATAATCGACAGAAATGACCATTGTAAGGTTTACAATCAATCTTAGGCTCATTGGCTTCTTTAATGTTGCTCGTCACTTTTCTGTTCATAGAATCCCTAAGAGCAGAAGGAGGCCATTCGGCCCATCGAGTCTGCACCGACCCTCTGAAAGAGCACCCTACCAAAACCCACTCCACCACCTATCCCCGTAACCCAACCTAACCTGCACAGATTCGGACACTAAGGGGAAATTTAGCGTGGCCAATCCACCTAACCTGCACACCTTTGGACTATGGGAGGAAACTGGAGAACCCGGAGGAAATCCACAGACATGGGGAGAACGTGCAAACTCCACACAGTCACCACAGGTCGGAATTGAACCCAGGATCCTGGTGCTGTGAGGTAACAGTGCTAACCATTGTGCCATCATGCAGACCATTGAAAACAAATATTGGTTACTGGGATAACCTATGAATAGAAACCTCATTACTTTGATTGTAATTATTTTTTTAAAGTCTTTTTATTGGTCTTTTCTATTTAAAAAATATTGGCTACAAACAAACAAAAGAGGAGGAAAGCAAGCCATAGATATCAACGTACAACAGGTACAGCGTAAAACAGCAATCAGCGCAAGAATGGGAACAAATAGGACTGGATGAATCAGGGACAAAATCCCCAACATATTCCCTTCACGGATATAGGACCCTTCTGCAGCAAAACAGGATACAGGCAACATCACAGGTCTACCCATGCCCATGGCTTCAAAACAAAATGGCCTACCCAAAACTAAAGGGGAAATTGGCTAACACTCACAGCGCAAATTAAACTCTGCTCCAAGCCCAGACCAGAACAGATAGCTATAGCATAACGGCAGAGTAACAAGGAGCATTCTGGAAACCACCAAGTATCAATTCCAACCAAACAGACCCCAGTCCTCAACAGGATAACATGCAGTCTGCCTGGTTCTGTAAGAGGAAATGGCGCAAACCAAAAAAAAAGCAATTAGCTCTCACTGGAAGACCTTCCTTGAACATAGTGAGGACAGAACTAATCGTACCAACCCAAACATTCCACTCGCTCCGACTCTGCTTGTCTTACCCCCATATACATTAGGATAAAAAAAACTGCACAAATCATGAATTCAACATTCAGTTTAACATGACATCAACTTATTAAATCAGGGAAACCCACGGTGCAGAACATAACACCTGAATTGTACACTTCCCTGCAAGCAAATAAATTGACAACATCAACAGGCAACAACATAATTATCAGGGGGTGAAATCCAGGAATGCAACTGAGATGCGAGGCAGTTATCAGATTAAGGACTTCTCCAGCGGCGCACAAATAAAGTAGGAATGAAGGATAAAGCAGGGTCAAAGAAAGTGAACACACGACTTCCGGTGGCGGCGATGCTTGAGTCAGCCGCACATTTGGCGGGCTCTCACTCCGGCGGGGCTTTAGGGCTGATTCCCCGCGATGGCGGGACCACTGAGCGGAAAAAAGGCGGCCGTGAAAGTGCTGGAGAGCGGGCTGCAATCGATGGAACCGTGGGAGGCCAGGAGGTAGAGGAAGAGAGAGAGAAAGAGACAGAGGCAAGGAGCAGAGGAAACTGACCTGAAACTTAAGATGGCGGACACACGGACCTTTCTTGCTCCAGGAGAAGAAAAACAGTTTTGGAGTCGCTGAAGCAGGACAACTTGGACCCACTTCAGATGCTCAAGAGGTAAAAGTTAAGGAGCTGGGAGAAGGAAGGCGGCAGCGAAAGTGCTGAGGAGTGGGCTACGGCACATGGAACAGCGGGAGTCCAGAAGGCAGAAGAAAAAGGAGAAAAAGGGACAGAGGCAAGGACCTGAAGAAAATTACCTGGGAGCGAAGATGGCGGACACACAGACCCCGGACTCAGCAATCCAGCAGGCGCTGGATAACATGCTCCAGGTAATGAAATCCAGTTTTGAAGCGCTGAAGCAGGACAGCTTGGACCCAATCCAGAAAGCGGTGGATCAGCTGAACCAGAGGCTGGATGCGCAAGGTGTTAAAGTTAAGGAGCTGGGAGAGGCGGTGGAGGAGCAGGCGGATGCACAGACGGTTGCGGCACTAGAAGTTGACGGGCTGAAAGAGCGGCAGAGAAGACTGCTGGACAGAGTGGAGGAGCTGGAGAATAGAGTCCGCAAGAACAACCTGAGGATGGTCGGCCTCCCGGAGGGGGCTGAGGGAGCTGATGCCGCAGCGTTTGTAGCAGACCTGTTGAAGAGGCTGATGGGGGCCGAAGCCTTTCCGCGACCGCCGGAGCTGGAGGGGGTACACAGAGTGCAGGCGAGGCAGGGGCGGCCGGGCGGACCCCCCCCCCCCCCCTGCCCGATGGTGATTAGGTTCCACAGGTTCATGGACAAGGAGCGGGTGCTGCGGTGGGCAAAGAGCGCCAGGAGCAGCACGTGGAACAACAGTGTTCTCCGCATTTACCAGGACCTAAGCCAGGAGGTGGCTCGGCGGCGAGCAGCCTTTAAGAATGTCAAGGAGGTGCTGTTCAAGAAGCACGTGAAGTTTGGTCTGCTATTCCCGGCTCGCCTATGGGTCACGCACCAGGGTCAACACCACTACTTCTCCGAGCCCGAAGAAGCGATGGATTTTGCAAGGGATCAGGGGCTGGTCCCGAAAAGAGGCCCCACGGACGCGAATTAGGGCCCGAGGATTACCGTGGGAAGGTACGCCGAATGGGCCAGGACTGCTGTTCAACGGTTTGCTGGGCCAAAGGTGCCAAGCGGAACATTTGGGACTCTTTCCTTTGTTCATGGACATTGGTTTGGGGGGTTTACTTTTTTTTTCTCTTTTTTCTCGTGGAGGGTTTTCTTTTTTTTTTCCTCTTTTTTCTGTTTTTTCCTTTTTGGGCGGATTTGTACTTTTTGTGCAGCTCGCGGAGGACACTGGAGCCGGCTTGCTCCAGTGGGTTGGAGAGGGGGATGGGGCGCCGGGGAGTGGGGAGGAGGACGGAGAAACAATGGGAATGAGACAGGAAGGCGCCGGAGTGTTGAGTCGCCGGGCTAGCAGATTGGCTAGTCAAGGAAGTCAGGTGGGGGGGAGATCACAGCCAGTGGATGGCAGGGGTGGGGGTATTGGGGGATGTGGTTGGGGGGGGAGGGTTGTTCTGCTGACGTGGGAGTGACTTGAAATAGGCACTGGAAAGGAGGTCGAAGGTGGAGGCAGCCAAAGGGCGGGCCAGGAATGGCGCGACGCACGGGCCGGGGGCCGGCCCGAGAAAGGCTATGGCTGACCGGCGTCGTGGGAGGTGGGGGAGGGGGGTTGTGCCCCCCGACCAGGCTGATCACCTGGAACGTCAAGGGACTGAATGGGCTGGTTAAGAGGGCGCGGGTTTTCGCGCACTTGCGGCCTCTGAGGGCGGACGTAATTATGTTGCAGGAGACACATCTGAAAGTGTCTGACCAGACCAGGCTAAGGAAGGGCTGGATTAGCCAGGTCTTCCACTCGGACTTGGACTCGAAGTCCAGGGGGGTGGCAATCATGATCAACAAGCGCGTGCAATTTGAGGCGGAGGGCATATCCGCAGACAGAGGGGGCAGATACCTGATGGTACGGGGCAGATTGGAGGGGAGAAGAGTGGTGCTGGTGAATATATATGCCCCGAACTGGGATGACGTGGACTTCATTAAAAGAGTGCTGGGGAAGATCCCGGACCTGGATTCTCGCAGGCTAATAATGGGGGGGGGACTTTAACATGGTCCTTGACCGGTTTGGATCGGTCGTGTCCCAGAACGGGTAGACTCCCAGCAATGGCAAGGGAGCTGAAAGGGTTTATGGAGCAAATGGGGGCAGTGGACTCCTGGAGAGCCAGACAGCCGACAGGAAGGGGCTACTCGTTTTACTCGCACGTCCATAAAGTATATTCTAGCATAGATTTCTTCGTACTAAGCAGGGATTGTATAGGGGAGGTAAAGAACACGGAATACTCGGCAATTACTATCTCAGATCATGCCCCGCATTGGGTAGACCTGCAGATCGGGGGAGCGAGCTACCAACGCCCGCAATGGAGGCTAGACGTGGGACTGCTGTCGGAGGAGGGAATCTGCGAGAGGCTTCGGAGGTGTATGCAAAATTACTTGCAGGTGAATGACACGGGGGAGGTCTCAGCGGCGACCCTGTGGGAGGCGCTAAAGGCAGTAGTGCGGGGGGAGCTGATCTCAATTGGGGCCCACAGAGCCAAGGCAGCCAATGGGTCGGATAGATGAAGAGCACGCGGAGTCCCCGGGGGAGGTTTTACTCAGGGAGAGGCAGAGACTACAGGCGGAACTGGGGGCACTATCCACGAGTAGGGCCGTGGAACATCTTAGGAAGGCGAGGGGAGTGGTGTATGAGCATGGGGAAAAGGCTAGCAGACTGTTAGCGCAGCAACTCAGGAGGAGGGAGGCGGCCAGGGAAATAGGTAGAGTGAGTGATGGGGAGGGGCGCAAAGTGGAGGACCCGGCAGGATTGAATAAGGTATTTCGGGACTTCTATCGCAAGCTGTATACGTCGGAGCTGCCGGAAGAACCGGAGGAGATGAAAAGGTTTCTGGACGGGTTAACCTTCCCAACAGTAGGTGGGGGGCAAGTGGATGAGCTGGGGGCCCCGATTAGAGTGGAGGAGGTATTGGGGGGCCTAAAGGCCATGCAGTCGGGGAAAGCCCCAGGGCCGGATGGATACCCAGTAGAGTTCGATAGGAAGTTCTCGGAGCTGGTGGGCCCGGCCTTGGCAAGGGTTTTCAATGAGGCAAGGGACAGAGGGACCCTGCCGCCAACAATGTCACAAGCCACTATATCACTGATATTAAAGCTGGGTAAAGACCCGGAGGCGTGCGGGTCCTACAGGCCAATCTCCCTGATTAATGTTGACGCCAAGCTCCTGGCAAAGGTACTGGCGGTTAGAATGGAGGACTGCGTACCGGAGGTGATTGGGGAGGACCAAACTGGGTTCGTGAAAGGTAGGCAGCTGGCGGCCAACCTGAGAAGATTACTTAATGTGATAATGATGCCCCCGGCGGGTCGGGAGGTGGAGGTAGTGGTGGCAATGGACGCCGAGAAGGCCTTTGACCGGGTGGAGTGGGACTATCTATGGGAGATGCTCGGACGGTTTGGGTTTGGGGAGGGATTGGTGGATTTGATCAAATTATTATATCAGGCCCCGAGGGCCAGCGTCAGGACTAACAGAGAAGTGTCGGAGTACTTTAGGTTGTACCGAGGGACCAGACAGGGCTGCCCGCTCTCCCCGCTGCTGTTTGCGCTGGCCATAGAGCCGCTGGCAGGGAGGGTGCAGACTGTAAAGATGACAATCCTCCCTAGATTTCTGTTTATTTTTCAGTGCCTCCCGATCTTTATCCCACAGTCCTTCATCAAAAGAGTTAACAGGATGATCATGAGCTTTGTCTGGGCGGGAAAATCCCCGTGGGTGAAGAAGGCGATGTTGGAGAGGAACCGCAGCGAGGGAGGGCTGGCTTTGCCGAGGCTGATTAATTATTACTGGGCGGCCAACATCGCTATGATAAGGAAGTGGATGGTGGGTACGGGGTCTATTTGGGAGCGGGTGGAGGCGGCTTCGTGCAGGGTCTCCAGCCCTGGTCACGGCTCCTCTACCGTTGCCGCCGGCCAAGTACACCACCAGCCCGGTAGTGGTGGCGACCCTGCGGATATGGGGCCAGTGGAGGAGGCATGTAGGGGGGATGGGGGCGTCTGTCTGGGCGCCAATCTGCGACAACCATCGGTTTGCCCCCGGGAGTATGGATGGGGGTTCCAAGTATGGCGGCGGGCGGGGGTGGGAAGGGTGGGTGATATGTTCCTGGAAGGGAGCTTTGCGAGTTTGAGGAGCTTGGAGGAGAAATTTGAGTTGGGAAGGGGAAATGATTTTAGGTACCTACAGTTGCGGGACTTTGTTCGTAGACAGGTCCCATCTTTCCCACGCCTCCCGCCTTTGGGGATCCTAGACAGAATAGTCTCTCGGGGGGAAGAAGGGAAGGGTAGAGTCTCGGAAATTTATAAGGTGCTCATGAGGGAGGAAGGGTCCCAGACAGAGGAACTGAAACTTAAATGGGAGGAGGAGCTAGGCGGGGAAATGGAGGATGGGCTGTGGGCAGAGGCCCTGAGTAGGGTAAATTCGACCGCGACATGTGCTAGGCTCGGGCTGATTCAATTTAAGGTTGTTCACTGGGCCCATATGACGGTGGCTCGGATGAGCAAATTCTTTGGGATAGAGGACAAATGCGCTAGGTGCGCAGGAGGACCAGCAAACCACGTTCACATGTTTTGGGCATGCCCTAAACTGAGGGTGTACTGGGAGGGATTTGCGGGGATCATGTCTCGGGTGCTAAAAATAAGGGTGGTGATGAGTCCAGGGGTGGCAATTTTTGGGTTTTCGGAAGACCCGGGAGTCCAGGGGGAGAAAGAGGCCGATGTTTTGGCCTTTGCTTCCCTGATAGCCCGGCGACGAATACTATTGGCGTGGAGGGACTCAAAGCCCCCGAAGACTGAGTTGTGGCTTGCGGACATGTCGAGTTTCCTGGGTATGGAAAAAATTAAGTTCGCCTTGAGGGGATCTGTACAGGGGTTCGCCCAGAGGTGGCAACCATTTATTGACTTCTTTGCGGGAGAGTGAGCGTCAGCAGGGGGTGGGGGGTATAGAGTAGAGTAGGATTGAAAATATGGCGGGTAGTACTGGTGGGAGAGGAGTGGGCTTGTGCAGTATGTTACGATTGAAGTATTGAAAGTACATGGATGTTTGCACATTTTTTGCCTTTTTTGCTTTCTTTCTGTTGATGTCTGTAACTGTTTACAAAGCCAAAAACTACCTCAATAAAATTGTTTAGATCTAACCAAGATGTGGGATCTGACTCCCTTGCCTTGGAGACCTCAGGTGAGTGCCATTCAGTGCTGATTGCCAAATGGGGATCAGACAGAATGGCACTTGTAGGGGGTCTCCCAGAGGATTGGAGACTCCCAGGTGCAAGCCCTCTGGGCAGTGTCAAGGTGCCTAGGTGGTGCTGGCAGAGGCACTGCCAGGGTGCCAGGCTGGCATATTTTACGTGGCGGTGATTGGGCTGGGGTGTCCCATATGCGGTATGGGAGGGGGTGGGGTGTGCGGGAGATCCTGGGGACCCTGTTATAGTGGGGGGGACTTGGAGATCTCCTTGGGGACTCAAGAGATTGAGACGCTATTTCAAAATGGCGAGCAGAGCGCTTCAGTACAGAAAACGGGGCTAAGTGTGGCCTTTTTGGGAAGTTCCCTGCTGAGGCCCCCGCTCTACCCTGATGGGTGTTAGAAAGTAGGGTACTCCCCGGCGTTCTGAGTGCCGGCAACCACCCGGCTAATTTTGCACTATGGGACTCTGCCTCCATTCGGGTAGATCGCGCCCCTTATCTTTAGACAGATTTGATCAAGCTCATAGTTTTATTTGAAGTCACTGTGTGCATGAACCACCCATTGACCAAAATAGGCACATTCATTAAAACATACAGAGGGACAAAAAGCCATCTCATTCAGTGAGCGGGATTCTCTGCTTCCGCCGCTGTCAATGGGAATCCCATTGAAGCCACCCCATGCCACCATGAAACCGCAGGCCGGGGTGGCTACCAACAGGACCAGAGAATCCTGCCACCGGGAAACGGCCGGAAAACTCCAGACAATGTGGCTAAAGAATGAGAAGTATAAAAAGCACAGGGTGAAATTTAAAAATAAGAAATCGGAAAAGAAAGTCAGGACTCAAAAATATATTCTCAAGTAATATGAGGGAAACTCAAAGATGTTTCACAAATGCATAAACAACCAGAGGATAACTAATGAAAGAATAGGGCCGATGCGAGGCCACAAAGGTAGTTTTAGTGTAGCTAGGGGAGATGCGGGCATGATCTTTGATGAATACGTTGTGCCTGAGTTCATGATAGAGAAGGAGGGTGCAAATATTGAGCTGTATTTAATAAAATGACCTTGATCTCACCCTCTTTCAATTTAAGTGTCAATCAGGCATTTTATTGTGCAGCGGTGGGCCTTTCCTTGGTTCCACAGGAGAAGGTGCCCCACTTGCCAAGAGCTGTCGACCAATCAGATGCTGGCAGTTCTTCACTGATCAGTACCACCATAGAGAGGTGGTGGCTACTGCCAGTACTACATTCACCGGAGGCAGAGTCATCATGGAACCAGGCACCTGTGATTGTGAGTGAGAGGAGGCGATCACAGGGGAGGGGGTGGGAAGGATGGGGGTGAGTAGAGGACTCTGCAGCAAGGCAGATGGGTGGCTTTATGCAGGCGTTACCCAAATTCCTCCGCAATGCAGGATCCCTTGGTCAGGCACTGAGTACTTTTAAATGAGGGATCTCCCTCAGGAGCCCACAAGCCAACCCCAAAATGGTTTACTTTACAAGCTTCTGCCATACCGAGTCACCCACCTACTACTGGTTGTGACCTTTAAGTGTATTTTAATCGCTCACTTATGGGCCTCAATACACAACAGAGCAGGAAGGCCACCAATGAGTCTTTCTGCCATGCACTTAATCAGGGTAATGGCAGGAAGGCAGCTGGGTCCCCACCTCCCATCCTCCTGCCTGATTAAATGCCCCACTGCATCAACCTTGCCATGAGGGAGGTTATTAATGCCTGCACATTGTAGTTAAAGAGCAGGAGTGAGAAATATTGTATGGTATATACAATTGGGGGAGGAAAATGGATAACTAGAGATGCTCAGATGGAATGTTTTCTGAGCTGCAAAAGAAAGAAGGGAAACAATTGCAGAGGCTCTGACCATCAGTGTCCAATCCACTCTGGCTTCAGCTGTAGTATCAAAATATAGAGGAATACTGAAATTGTTTAGAAAGGGAGGAAGGGGTAAAACAAATGATTAGAGGCCAGTAGGCCGAACATCAGTGCGGGAAAACTATTGGAATAAATTGTGAGGGGCAATTTTGATGTTTATTTATAAAAGACATAGATTCCTCAAGGATAGTCCGCATGGTTTTGTGAAGGGAATGTTGTGTCTGTTCAACTTGATTGAATTCTTGGGTAAGTAACAAGGAGGGTTGATAGGGTAGTGTGTTTGAAGTCATCTACCTGGTTTTCAGCAAGGCGGTCCCAGGTGTCAGGCTCATCAGAAAACTAACAATCCACAGAATCCAAGGAAAACTGTTAATTCGGATTTGATATTGGTTCAGTGGCAGGAAGCAAAGGGTAATGGTCAATAGGTGTATTAGGTGTCAATAGGTGTGACTGGAAGGCTGTTTCCAGTGGGGTTCTTCATGGTAGAGAACTTAATCACTTGCTTTTCATTGTGTACATCAATGATTTAGACTTAGATTAAGAAGTGTGCAGTTGATACAAAAATTACCCATGTGATTGAGAGAATTGAAGGTAGCTGTTGACTTCAGGAAGTTATAAATGGGCAGCGCGGTGGCACAGTGGTTAGCACTGCTGCCTCATGGTGCCGAGGCCCCAGGTTCGATCCTGGCTCTGGATCACTGTCCGTGCGGAATTTGCACATTCCGTCGTGTTTGAGTGGGTTTCACCCCCACGACCCAAAGATGTGCAGGCTAGGTGGATTTTTCACACTAAATTGCCCCTTAATTGGACAAATTGGTTTATCTTTATAAAAGAAGAAACAAAAAGAAGTTATAAATGGACTGTAGTAAAGTATTGAAAAGTAGAAAACGGAATTCAACAAATAGAATTATGAGGTAACACATTTGGGGAGGGAAACAAGGCAAGGGAAAATAACATATGTGATGGGGCACTGAAAACTGTAGAGAAATAGAAGGATTGGAGTGCATATTCACAGATACCTGAAGTTGGCAAGTCAGGTAGATAAGATAGTTAAAAAGCCATACGGATGCTTTGCTTTATTACCTGAGGCATTAAGTGTATTAGCAGGCAGATTATTAGTATGAAACACTAATTATACCACACTACTTACAGTTCTAGACAACACATTATAGGGAATATATAATTGGGGTACAAAGAAAATTTACAAGGATATTACCAAGAATGAAAAATTTAGCGGAGGAAACATTTGATAGGCTGTGGTTGTTTTCTAACAGAGGAGACTGCGGAAGATTTAACTGAAGTGTATAACATTATGGAGCTCGACTAAATACAGTGGATAGGAAGGAATCTATTTCCCTTAATAGAGCGCGAGGCATAGATTTAAAATAATTGGCAGAGGGTTAGCGGAGAGTTGGGGAGAATGTTTTCGCCCAGTGAGTGATGCGTGTCAGGAACTCACAGTCTGAAAGGGTTGTAGAAGCAGAAATTCTCATGGATTTAAAGCAAACATTAGGATATGCACTTCAAATGTTGTAACTAACAGGGTTTCAGACTAAGTGTTAGAAAGTGGGTTTAGACTGACTTTTGACTGACACAGACATGATGGGCTGAATGGCCTCTTTCATATTGTCTATGTTTCCATGTTTTCAAAGGTAAGGCAATGTAAACCATCACAACTCAAGTACTGCAACATTTGATCCCAAGACAAGAATAGGGTGGACTAAAACTGAAATGTCCACAGTTCCATCTATCTTATTTTGTCCATGTTCTTTTCATTGTTCAGATTGTCACAAAGTGCAATCCAAGTCATTACATTTACACATTGCAAAGCAACAATCTGCTGCTTTTAAGAGAAAGAAAGAGGTTCAGAGTGAGGTAATCCAGATGTCAAATTGTGACCCATGCTTTTTAAAAAACTCTTCTACTATGCTGGTTTAGCGTTGTCCACGAACAACAATTTTTTAAAAATTGTGTTTCTTCTTGCAACTATCTCTGCTTGCTCTATATTCTTCTGTTTCTATTTCCTTCAAAGCACTTCTGCGTCTTTTCCAGCTTTATTTCGGCCAAGAATCATAGAATGGATACGCACAGAAGGAGGCTATTCGATCCACTGACTTCATGCTGGTTCTCTGCAGACGCAATTCAGCTGGTCCCACTGCCCCCCTATTCAGATGCCTATCCAATTCCCTTTTGAAAGCCACAATTGAATTTGCCTCCACTATCGTCTTAGGCCTCGCATTCCAGATCTGATCCTTTTCATCTTCAGCCTTTCGTCTTATGAGACGATGGCTTGCAGATTGGCAGTCAACTCTGTGTTAAAAATCATCTGGTATGCCTCAGGTGTCCCACTATGGAATGGCAGTGTCTACTGCATTTGCTGCCGATGAAGACAGTGGGTTGAGAAGGTGCAAGATTTGTTTCCCTGAGTATCCTTCTTGGCCAGCTGAGCTTTCCGTTTCTCCTTGACTCTTCCAATGCCGCTGTGAATAGTCACCATCCAGGGGCCATGGCCGTTGACGACTATTAGCCAATTTTCTGCGTCAATTGGTCGCTATCTTCACATCTTGCTTGCAAATGTCTGTGCAGTGGAGCTCTGGATATATGGGGGGGGGGGGGGGGGGCAACAGAAGTTTACTAGATTTATTCCTTGGATGACAGTACTGTTCTATGAGGAGAGACTGAATAAATGGGCCAATATTCTTTAGAGTTTAAAGGAAAAGGTGATCTCACTGAAACATATACATTTTTAGAGGGATTGAGAAGGTAGACACTAAAAAAACATTACCCTGGCTGCAGAGCCTAGATCACAGGCTCAGGGTAAGGGGATAGAGGGTTACATTTTTTGGCATTTTTTACCTTTGAGGGTGAAATACGATCGGTTATTGAGAATATTCAAGACTGATTGATCAATTATTGGTCAGTAGACTGGTCAGTAGCGGATAGGGTAGGAAGGTGACATTGAGTTGGAACATCAGCAATGATCTTGCTGAAAGGTGTTTGAGGGCACATACTGCCAAAATGTAAAATTTACTGTCAGTAAAATAAAGTCACCATCGTCCCAGATGACCATAGGCTGCTTTCCCCTTTGAGGGGGAGGGCTGAATCGTGGTGATTTAACCCGATGATTGCCACAGGTGAGAGGGAAGGTTGAGAAGGCAGGCCATTCATAAATAATTTTGGGCTTGATTCTCCTTCGGCGGGATCCTCGCTTTCTCTTTCAGCAGTGCACTCATGCCCACAGATTTATCGACGGCGTGGGGGTGCCACAATGGGAAACCCCATTGGCGGGCTGCAGGAACGGAGAACCCCGCTGCCGGTGGGGCCTGCCGGAAAACAGGGCTGGCGGTACAGAGAATCCCGCCCCTTTTCATTGCTCCTATACATTTAACGTACAGCAATGATTCCTGTAATCTGAAGTAAATTTCAAAACATTTTTCACGGTCAAGAAAGAAACACCTTTTTATAAGGTATGTTTTCTTTGAACACTTGATTGTCAGGTTCAATGCAGAGATATCGGAAATGTTATTTTCGGTCCACTGAACCTTTGACATTAAGGAGAATTTTATGCAGTGTTTGATCATTCCGTCTGTGATGAAAGCTGCAATCTGGATAAAGAAATGCTTGTTGCATCCTTACATCTCAGTTTTCATTAGGAACAAGAAGGAGAAGAGAAAATACATCAATGAATAAAAAGCTACTGCACTAAAAACACTTGTTGCGCAGATGATGACAGCTCTCCAGAAATTTGCTTGCTTCTCAGAGAAAATGTGCAGCCGTTACTGACAGGGGAGAACAATACAAACAAAGATCGATATGTGTAATGCTTCTGCATTTCTGGAAGCCTGTTGGAGATCATTACCATATTAAAGCCAAGAATCTTTTTTTTCAGTTATGTATCTCTCCTGCAACAAGAGTTTTTGATGGGCTTCAAAGCAAATTACAGGATGATTGTCTGCAATTTTGAATGAGGTTGTTCAGAATTCTATATCTGCAATTTCTTAACGGAACATTTTCGAAGATTCATAGAATGATACAGCACAGAAGAGGTCATTTGGCCCATTTTTCCTGTGACAGCTCTATGGTAGAGCTATCCGACTTGTCCCATCAACTCGCTCCTTCCACATAACCTTGCAAAGGTTCTCCCTTCAAATATTTACCCAATTCTTCTTTAAGGGTTACTGCTGAATTACAACAGATTACAACAAATTGCTTTGTAAAAAAAACATGGAGGCGATTCACCCAAATGGAGCCTAAGTTTTTGCGCCGTCGTGAACGCCGTCTCGTTTCACGATGGCGCGAAACGGGCACGGGGACGACCAATTCTGTCTCGCACAGGGGGCCAGAATGACACTGGAGCAGTTCATGCCGCTCCAGCCTCCCTTTCCGGCAGCAACTGGGCGCCGTGCCAACCTGCGCAAGGGCGGGGGACTTCTTCAGTGCGACGGCCCTGACTCAACATGGCGTCGGTGTTCAGGGGCCGCCGGCCGCACAGGGAAGTAGGCCCGGGGGGGAGAGGCCAGCCCGCCAATCTGTGGGCCCCGATCGCGGGCCAGACCCCATCGGAGGTTCCCCCGGGGATGGTGCCCCCCTCCCCCCTTCCCCCCCCCCTCCCCCCATCACACAGGCCGCCCCCCCCCCCCCCCCCCGACTATTCCTGCCGGCAGCGACCATGGGTGAACTGCGCTGGCGTGACACTGTCGGATCTGCGCGGCTGCTCGGCCCATCTGGGCTGGAGAATCGGCGGCCCCACTGATTCCAGCTGCCTGCGGCCGGCGGCGCGCCAAACGCTCCGGCGCAAATGGCACTGATTCTCCGCACCTCGGACAATCGCGCGCTGGCGTCGGGGCATCGTGGCACGGTTGCGGCGATCCTTCGATCCGTCACGGGACTCAGAGAATCGTCCCCCATGTTTCTGCATGTTGCCTCCGCCAATTACTTTAAACCTGTGTCCTCGGTTCACCCATCCATCTACTGCTGGGAACTCTTTTGTCTTATTAAAACCATTCATGACTTTTAACACCACTTTCAAATCATTTCTTAACCTTCTCTGCTCTGGAGAAAAGCAACACAAGCTACTCCAACCTCCATACAAAACTGACAGCTCATATTCCTGGTACCATTTTAGTTAATCATTTCTGCAGCCTTGCGTAAGGTCTTAACATCCTTCCTAAATTGCAGGGTGCAGGATTGAACACAATACTCCGACTGAGGCCTAAGCAGTGTTTTACTAAGGTTTAATGTAACTCTCTTCATGTACTGAATGCCTCGCTGAATGTTTTTTTAAATCAGATTTTGGAACATATATCCCTCAGTCTCTCTGTTTCTGAACTCTATTTACAATTGCATCCTATTGTTGATATGATTTCTTCTCAGTCTTCCTGCCAAGCTGTGACATCATTTCACACACTCTGGGGGCGATTCTCAGGCTCGATTGCGCCCAGCACAAATCCCGCTATGTCGGGAGAACAGCGGGAGAAGCCAAAGCAGAATCTGTGCCAGGCGCCAAAACAGTATGCGATGCTCCCAAGCAGCTGGGCATGAGCCAGATTAGCATACTAAAAGGAGCATTTACATATTCAAAATTGGCTTTAAGCTGACTTCCCGGGGCTCTGGCTATTCTCCCACCGCTGCTGCAACGTGAGGCCGGTATTAATCACTACTCGACTCCACCACCGGAGACCAGACGTAATGACCACACCAGGGGCTCTAGAAGACATTGCAGCTCCCAGGTGATCGGGGACATGGCAGGGCAGTTCCTTGGCACCCTGGGGCCAAGTTGGCACTGTCAGGTTGGAACTGCCAGCATGCCAGGGGAAGTGCCAGACTGGCACTGCGAAGGGGTGGGGCCTGAGAGGTTTGGGGCCTGAAAGAGAGTGTGGCCTGAAGGGGCAGGAGCATGAAGGGGCGAGCACTGGTGAGTGGAGCATGAAGGGGGGGGGGGTGCATTTGGTGACCCATTGTGGTGTCGCTCATTTGGGGAAGGGGGGGGGGGAATGCTCGCGGCATATAGATGAGAAATATTAGCGATATAGACTTGGATGTACAAGAATTGATTTCAAAGTTTGATGGCATGAAACGCAGAATTGTAGTAGTCAATGAGACCACCAGCAATTGGGGGGGGGGGGGGGGGGGGGCGGTTGGAGCTGGCTGAAGGGTGACCCACTGGGAGGACCATGATTCCCTGGGGACAGGGGGAGGGGGGGGGGGGGCGTGTAAAGGAGGGGGTTGATGCTGGCAAGGATGTTGTTGGGTGGGGGGGGGGGGGAATTTAAACCCCAATGCCAATGAGGATGGTGATGGGTGGGCTTACTGAACCCGATGCCAATGAGGATGGTGATGGGTGGGCTTACTGAACCCGATGCCAATGAGGATGGTGATGGTGGGGCGAGACACTGAAATCCTGATGCTGGTGAGGATGATGCTGGGGGGGTGGGGGGTGGTCACTGAAGTCCCGAGATGGTGGTGGTGTGGGGGTGTTTACTGTCACTTTGGGATCAAGGCGCCCTTTAAAATTGGCGCCCCAATCTCTGTGAAACCGAGCTTGCTGCCCCGCCCCTCTCAGTGCTGGTCCTGAACTTGGCCCCCTCCAAAAGATTTTGTAAGTGTGGGTGGATTGTAATCTGGATCACGTCGACCCGCCCAGTGGGTATTGCACTGCATTTCCCACCAGATTCCACACTTGGAAATGTTTTGGGAGATTTGTGCCCTGTCTGCCACATGTCCGCTCCTTTTACCAGTCTGTCTATGTCTCGCTGAAGTCTCATTGACTACTACAATTCTGAGTATCATTCCATCTGCAAACTTTAAAATCAATTCTTACATATCCAAGTCCAGGTCATTAATATGCATCATGAATATATATTCATCAATTATTAATGTATCATTCATAGATAGCAAACAACCAGAGGTCCTTATTCTGATCCCCGGGTAACATCTCTGTAAACAACTGTTCACCACCACTCTCCAGCCAATATTGTATCCACTCTGCCATCTCCCCTTTAATCTTACATGCTTCAATTTTACTTACCACACTATTGTGTGGTACTTTGACAAATGCCTTTTGAAATACCATATAGACAACATCAGGAACGAGAAATTTGATCTAAATTTGCACCTTTGTAGCTGCAACGCTCTAGAGCAGGGGTGGGCAAACTTTTCCGTGCAAGGGCCACATTCAGAAATTCACAATTTTAAAGGGTCGCATAGTATATTAAGTAAAATAATTACTTCACCCGGTTATGATTCTGGGCGCCTCATATAGAACATAGAACAGTACAGCACAGAACAGCCCTTCGGCCCTCGATGTTGTGCCGAGCAATGATCACCCTACTAAAGTCAATGTATCCACCCTATACCAGTAAGTAACCCAACAGCCCCCCACCATTTTTTTAAAAATGACTTGGTGGGCCGCATAAAGACCTTTGGCGGGCCACATGCGGCCCGCGGGCCGTAGTTTGCCCACCCCTGCTCTAGAGGGTTGTCCTGAGAATCTTGCAGTTTCCAGACTTTTCCAGGGATTTCAAACCAGATTTGCCTTTTGTGCAACCTCTTCTGGTTCTTCATTGGTGAAGAGCTTTTGTGTGGACGTTAATGCCTTTCACTGACACCAATGAACTGGCAAGGATTGAAAACTAGCAGCCACATAGAAAACAGTAGAATTGGAATAAATGGGTCTTTTCAGAGTGGATATGTAACTAGTGGAGTACTGCAGGGATAGATTCTCAGCCCACAATTATCCACTATTTACATTACAGAGGCTGTTTAGCACAGGGCTAAATCGCTGGTTTTGAAAGCAGACCAAGGCAGGCCAGCAGCACGGTTCAATTCCCGTAACAGCCTCCCCGAACAGGCGCCAGAATGTGGTGACTAGGGGCTTTTCACCGTAACTTCATTTGAAGCCTACTTGTGACAATAAGTGATTTTCATTTCATTTTTCATTTCATTTCATTAATGGCTTGGAGGAAGAAACAGAATGTAAGGTTTACAAATTTGCCGTTGACACAAAAATAGGTGGAAGGGCATGTTATGATGAGGATATTGTGATTCTGCAATGGGATATAGATAGATTGGGTGACTGGGCGAAAACATGGCAAATGCAGTTTCGTGTATGAAGTGTGAAGTCATGCACTTCAGTAGGAGGAATCAAAGGACAGGTTAATATTTAATGGAGGGAGACTCCAAGTGAGTGAAGTTCAGAGGGATCTAAGTGATCTAGCATGAATCACAAAAACTAGCAGGCAGATCAAACATGTAGTTGAGAAGGCAAACCTTTATTGCAAAGGGGTTGGAGTTTGAAGTGCAATTGGATAAGGTGTTGGTGAGGCTTAGTCCCCTTACCTAAAAAAGGATATAAAACATTGGAGACAGTCCAAAGGAAATTCAGCAGGCTAATTCCTGGGATGAGAGGGTTGTTCTGTCAAGAGAGACTAAATAGTCTGGGTCTGTATCCTTGGAGTTTAGAAGAGTGAGGGGTGACCTTATTTATACATATAGGATCCTGAGTGGGCTTGGCAGAGTAGGTGGTGAGATGTTTTGACTAGTGGGAGATTCTCGAACAAATAGCTACAAGATAAACAGCCAGTCATTTAAAACTAAGTGGGTAGAAATTTTGTTCTCACAGAAAGTGGTGAACCTCTGGAATTCCCTGCCCGGAGGGTGGTGGAGACGGGAACGTTAGAAATATTTAAAATGGAGGTGAATAAATATTTGATAGATTGAGCAATAGAAGGTTACGGCACAGAAAGGCGGTTGACTGGCTGTCTCACTCTAATTTGCAGATTTTTCAAATACTGATCCCGCAAGAATGGGCAGGATTCAGATCACGATGTCTCACAAGATTCTGGTAGATATCACGAGGCGTGGTGAGTTGGAAAGATCCTAGAAGAGGGACCTCCCGCCATCTACCAGCCACGCAGCGTCCCCATTCAGCCACATCGCAGCCAGTAGATCACACCCCATATTTTCTTCAACCCATCTGCTTTCGTCATAGAATTTATAGTGCAGAAGGAGGCCATTTGGCCCATCGAGCCTGCACGAGCTCTTGGAAAGCCCACACCTCCACCCTATCCCCATAACCCAGTAACCCCACCCAACACTAAGGGCAATTTTGAACACTAAGGACAATTTAGCATGGCCAATCCACGTAACCTGCACATCTTTGGACTGTGGGAGGAAACCAGAGCACCCGGAGGAAACCCACGCACACACGGGGAGAACGTACAGACTCCGCACAGACAGTGACCCAAGCCGGGTATTGAACTAGGAATCCTGGAGCTGTGAAGCAATTGTGCTAACCACGATGCTACCATGCTGCCCCGATCTTGGGGTCTATTTGTTGTGCTGAGTGCTTTTCCCCCAAATTATTCCACTGACATTCTCTGTTTTTCACTGGAACATCATCAAACCTGGTAATAAATTGGCTTTTCACATTACTATCTTTATTCCATTTACTCCAGTCTCCCTGGCAACCTTCCAGTTAAGCTGGAAGTTCTTAAGCTAATACTAGTTTGCTGCCATTGCTCCATGGTGTGACATGACTGTGTTAAAGGAGTTGTAAACTTCATCATTCCTGATGCTGTTTTTCCATTTTTTCCATACGAAGATGCAATCCAGCTGGGGTTTTCGTGGCATCTCAGTGATTGATAGGTTCACAGCTTTTCTTTCTGCAAGCCTTTTATTTGTAGATCAGGAGTTCATTCCATCATGTAAATCTCTGCTTCTATTTATATCATCAAGAAGTGACAGGCCAGCTATTTTTTTATTCAACTCCGCATTCCAATCACTTTTGATAGTAAGGAAGCCACGGGCTGACGCATATTCGGGTGCTCATGGAATTTGAGCACAACTACACATGGACTGCATTTCTTGAGCCGCAGCGGAATATTGTTTTGGACAATGGGTTATTGCGCAATTCTGCAAAACAAAAGGGAACCGAGTGAACACTTGGAAAGGGAAATGATGACAGGGCTTTGAAGAATGAGCAGAAGAGCGTGACGCATTGGAAAGCTCTTTCAAAGTGCTGGCACAGGCACAGTTAGCCACAAATGCTCCTTCTATACTGTATAGTTCTATATTCTACAATTAATTAGCTCTAGTGGTGGACATTACATAGTTACATACAGGCTGAGAAGCAGTCCTACCCCTCTCACTCTGGCTCCTGAATTATACTTTGTTACTAAAGCTGAAACTAAAATCCATTTATCATGAAGATCCTGGTCTTTCTCTTCTTTAATCTCCTGTGCCTGTGCCAGTACTTTGAAAGAGTACGCTCTTCTGCTCATTCTCCACAGCACTGTAATCTTTTCCCTTTCCAAGTGTTCATTCAGCTCCCTTTTTTATAATGCAGAATTGTGCAATAACCCACTGGCCAAAACAATATCCCAGTGGCTGTGTCTCAAGAAATGCAGTTCATGCGCAGTTGTACTCAGACTCCATGAGCACCCGAATCTCCTGAGAGGCACCATTCCAAGTGACAGATCATCTAAATGTCATAACGTCGGTATAACTTCTTCTAATTCTTTTACACGATTTGCATTTGAAGTGCAAACATTGAATCTGAATCCTTTTATTGTCTTTGGGCATTCATCATGAAAAGATTCCAGCAAAGGTCTTCAAACGTCGAGTTGTATAATACCACTATATGAGTAACGGAGCAACAAACAACCTCATCAAGATAGAAGCAGAGTGGCTTCAGGAAAGGAAAGGTCCCCAACTGGTCACACACTCACACTGCGAAGACTTATTGAATAAGTAAGTGAAAATAAATATCCTGCATCATTGCATTTGTGGATTTTAAGAAAGCTTTTAACTCCATCCATTTGGATCAAGTGTTCAAAATTCTGAAGGCATGTGAAATTCCAGATAAGTGCCTCACAGCCACTTCAGTGATGTAAAACAATAGTGATGTCCAGATGATGATAGTGATTAAAGCAGGAATGCTTCTCGACTTCCATCCCTTTTTATTCATCACTGTGTTGGAGGATACAATGAGGAGAGCTGCAGTCCCTGAGCAACACAAAACTGTTTAAACATTCAGACAGAAAGCAGGTGTTGCAGTTTGGCTGGAAAGATCATCAGGTTGATTTATCACCCCCGCTAAGATGATGGATTTGGAGACCGGAGAGGGCAGGAAAACAGGGGGAGGCCATGTCAGGACAGCTCCGCGTGCATTCCCATTGCCGGACAACAGTCTAGGGTGTGGATGGGCTGTCGCTCCGTGGAGTTGCAGAGCCAAAAAACATCATTGAGGTACCAAGTAGGGGTAATTCTGTGGCTTTACCATCATTTTGCTGACATTTGAGTGGCCCTCTGCAGCGTGCAGAGGCCACCAGCTCAATGGAGGATTCTATCTGAGTCAGCGCACATAAAAAGCCATGCTCATGGCCGAGACCATCCAGCTGAGGGCTTCCTTTTCACCCTTCTGCATCTTAAGACTTGGATTATTTTTGTTTGTTTGCCACGCGCTGAAATGTCCTCTTAATCCCTGACCCCGCAACATCAGTGCCCACCTCTCTCCATAGGGCTGCTGTCTCTCGAGAGCTCTGGCACTCAACTTTGGGTATGAGCGGAGAGATGGTTTAGTAGGAGACCACCTCCTGGAAGAATGCAGCACCAGTGTCACTGCTGTCAAAGAGCAAATTCGGGAGCCTCACATGGACCTGACAACAAGGTCCGGAAACCCAGTGGAAAATTCTGCCAATAGACTTTGATTTTGCAGGTGACATTGCTCTAGGTTAGGAGGGGTTATTGGGTTACGGGGATAGGGTGGAAGTGAGGGCTTAAGTAGGTCGGTGCAGACTCGATGGGCCGAATGGCCTCCTTTTGCACTGTATGTTCTATGTTCTTTGCGGTGACACTGTAGAAGATGAATATAAATTCTGAAACAAGGTGAAAAAGCAGCAAAGTTGATCTCCAAATGAATGCAGAGAAAACTAAATGTATTATGCCAAACACCAACTTACAAGCAAGAGAGCTAAGTATTACACAAATTAAGTATTGTCAGAGGTCAGCAACTTTAACTTGGAATTATGAATTAGAACAACAGAAAATGATAACAACTGCAGAATAGATGAGGCGTTGTCAGATTCCAGCCGTAGGAATAAAAATCTGAGCAAAGATCAGGGGAAAGTATTAAGGAGCACTGTTAGAGTCTACGTTAATATATGGTGCTGAGAGGTGGTTATTTACCAAGATACAGGGAAAGAAACAAGATGGTGGCTTCAAAAGGAAGTTTCAAAAAGCTTTAAACATATGCAAGAAATTCACATAATTAGTTTTGACAGAGGAGAGCAGGACTAAAACCAGAGGTTTGCACCTTTCACAATCTTGGGATGGTCGCGGAAGTCAACAAAGTACTTTTTGAAGCATAGGCATTGTTGTCATGTAGGAGGTACAAGCAACCAATTTGCATGTACAGTAAGCTCTCACAAATGACCAGATAATCTATTCTTGGCGACGTTGATTCAGGGCTTGACTGGCTCATCCTCTACATCCACCAGAGCGAGCAGGGCCTTGGTTTAATGTCACTTCCAAAAGACAGTGGGTTGAATCTGCCATTTGGGAGACTATGTCCTCCCATCAGAGATGGTTTACTCTGATTTTCACTCAGGCTGGGAGTGAGAATCCAGAGATGATTCACTATCCATTGCCATGCAAATTTATGGTAAGTGCTTTCTGCTGTGAATAAGAGGAAGTTAAACCACTGAGCTTCTTTTCATGTGGTGACTCATAGCAAGAGTGTTTATGAACATTGTGGTATGCAACAAAGCAGGGCACTTGAAATGCATTCAAGCATGAAGGATAGATAAACAATCCACAAGGCAGCACAGTATGGGCAGCAAGATAGCACAAGTGGAGAGCGCTGTGGGAGCCAGGTTCGATTACCCGCTGGGTCACTGTCTGTGCGGAGTCTGCACATTCTCCCCGTGTCTGCGTGGGTTTCCACCGGGTGGTCCGGTTTCCTTCCACAGTCCAAAGACGGGCAAGTTAGGTGGATTGACCATGATAAATTGCCCTTAGTGACCAAAAAGGTTAGGAGGGGGTACTGGGTTATGGGAATAGGGTGGGAGTGAGGGCTTAAGTGGGTTGGTGCAGACTCGATGGGCCGAATGGCCTCCTTCTGCACTCTATGTTCTATGTTCAATGTAAGGCACCTGATTCTGGACCAATGAAACTGTCACAGCTAGTGCAATGTATTGCTGCATGAAAATGAGTGGGAGATTTGTATTCCAAAGGCTATCAGGAGATTTTAAGCCTTTTCAAATGGCTTTCAAGGAAACCTCTGACACTTGTAACAGCTGCTGCTTTAAACACTTCTGTCTGAGGCAGCAGATGTTAGGGAAAGGGAAGTGAAAATAGAGTGATTTTTTTACTCTACTGCCTGGACTGCTCTTCAGCTTTCAGGCAGGGGTGACTAAAGGTAGAAACTAACAGAAGATCTGATGGAGGGTCTAATGGGTCTCTGATGGGGGTCTCTGATGGGGTTTACTGATGGGAGGGGGCTGGGGGTGTCCTGGGGGTTTTGGTGGGGGAAGGGTCACCCTCATGCATGGTTGCTGTGGGGGGGGGGGGGGGTGACCCATTATTTCTGTGGTGGGTGGGAGGACAGTGTTTGCTTTTTGGGGGGAGGGAGGCTTGCTGCCGGACCTCGAGATCAGGCTGGCCGCTCAAAATGGCGGTCCGATACCGGAATCCTGCGAGCTCCTCACCATGCATATATTTGCATGGTTAAGGAGAGCGACTCGTGCCTGGGCCCCACTCCCAGCACCAGTGGAGACCAGTCCCAATTCTCCAATGGTGGGAGCATCTTTATTAGACTGGGCACTGTCCATGTGGAGTCTGCACATTCTCCCATGTTTGCGTGGGTTTCGCCCCACAACCCAAAAGATGTGGAGGGTAGGTGGATTGGCCACGCTAAATTGCCCCTTAATTGGAAAAAATGAATTAGGTACTCTAAATTTATTTTTTTAAATAATCTTTATTAGTGTGGGCTTTCATTAACACTGCAATGAAGTTACTGTGAAAATTCCCCAGTTGCCACGCCAACTCGGGTACACAGAGGGAAAATTCAGAATGTCCAATTCACCTAACAACACGTCTTTCGGGACTTGTGGGAGGAAACCGGAAGAAACCCACGCAGACACAGGAAGAACGTGCAGACCGGTCCGCACAGACAGTGACCCAAGCTGGGAATCAAACCTGGGACCCTGACGCTGTGAAGCAACAGTGCTAATCACTGTGCGACCGTGTGGCAAACTTATTTTCCTTTAATTTTTTTGCTTTAGTTGCAGTGACTCTTCAAGGTTGTTAATTAGTTTGTTTCAAGAGAGTTAGAAGGGATACTGAGTTAATGGTTAGGATGCAAAGATCTGCAATGCTGCATCCTGTGGATAAACCTACTAACAAAGTAAAAAATCTGTATCTTGTTTCAACTGGCCTGGATCTATTTAACACAGGCAATGATGTCCACACTCTACTGTCGTGTGGCTGCAGCAAGTGGCAGATTTCTGTGAGGACATCCTTACTGAAATGCAGGCATCTAACACATTCCTCACTGAAGTTCAGGTGCGAAAATTGTTCCCTGAAACTCCAGGACAGATCAGGTTTCCTGCTGTGAGCCCTTCTATCTCTCCCCCCCCGCCCCCCACCCCCACCCATTGCTTCTTCCAGCAGGTTGTGTTTTATGTTCACTCCCCAAGTTAATCTGTATTCTAAGGATAATGGCTGCTAGTGCAGCTGGCTTTAGCCAAAGCCTTGAAGTCAGCAACATTTCCTTGAGCACTTGCTGAACCATTCCCTGTAGAGTCTGCACCTTGAACCGAAAACATCAAACACTTGCAGAACTGAAGCCAGAAGAAATCAACCAGTAACTGACTTGCATGTACTTCTGTCTTAAAAATTTTTTTTTTAGAGTACCCAATTATTTTTTCCAATTAAGGGGCAATTTAGCGTGGCCAATCCACCTAACCTGCACATCTTTTGGGTTGTGGGGGTGAAACCCACGCAGACACGGGGAGAATGTGCAAACCCCACACGGACAGTGACCCAGGGCCGGGATTCGAACCAGGGTCCTCAGCGCCGTAAGTGACAATGCTAACCACTGTGCCACCGTGCTGCCCCACTTGGTGGTCTTTTTAAACAGTGCAGTTGGAGGAAGTTTCTTTCTGCCGAACCCATTCTCAGGTTTGAGTTTCAGGCAGGACATTAGCTCCACGGCTGAGCTCCAAAATAGTATTGCTGTCATCAAATCTGCGTGATATGCTGATTGCCATCAAGATCTGTCAGCTCTGCATACTTCTAGCAGTAATTTACCATGCCTCTGTTAATGCCCTCACCAAACTGCATCGAATGTGATTCGCCTCAAAGAACAGTTGTAAATGGCCCCCATTTTGCACTCTATTTTTTAATACAGCAGTCTGGTGTAGCTTTGTAAATACAACAGTATGGTGAAGCTCGTGAAAGGTAACCTCTCAACAATAATCACACACTGGTTTGAACAAACTATCGCTCAGAGAAGTAAAGAATTGATTTTGGCTTGTGAATGTATGCCAGGAACTCAAACAGTTTCTTTGGCCTTGAGTGCAATAAAAATAAAGAATTTTTTGTTCCTTTCAACTATCAATATTTGTGCCTTTTATTATACCCCTGAGCTGCAGATGCAGCTCATGAGCAACCATGTGGGAAAATAAACCACTTTCATTACTACTTATATTTTTAATAGCACAGAAAACAGAACAAGCTGTTGCTGCCATCTCATATCACACAGTAAAGGTTCTAATTATAATTTATAGTAGATCTCCTGTGGCATTACTCACAGTGAATTGGAAATTGTGTTGTTTACAACAATTGGAATGGTGTCAACAAAGTGTCACTATTACAGGAAATGATTATGCCAATCACAGGAAGTGCATGCTCTTATAGAAAATAGAAACATAGAAAATAGGTGCATGGGTCGGCCATTCGAGCCTGCACCACCATTCAATATGATCATGGCTGATCACGCAAATTCAGTATCCCACAGCTGCTTTCTCTGCATATCCTTGATCCCTTTAGCCACAAGGGCCACATCCAACTCCCTCTTGAATATATCCAAGAAACTAGCCCCAACAGCTTTCTGTGGTACAGAATTCCATAAGTTCACAGCGCTCTGAGTGAAGAAGTTCTTCCCCATCTCAGTCCTAAATAGCTTCTCCCTTATTCTGAGGCTGTGACCTCTAGTTCGAGATGTCCCCATTGTCCAGGCTAATGTCCTTCCTTACTAAAGAGTTAATCTCCTCTCTTTAACCAGCAAAACTACTCCACCTCCCTTTCCTGTCCTTCAATCTTTCCTGAAAATTGAATATCCCTGGATGTTCATAGATTATCATAGAATTTACAGTGCAGAAGGAGGCCATTCGGCCCATCGAGTCTGCACCGGCTCTTGGAAAGAGCACCCTACCCAAGGTCAACACCTCCACCCTTTCCCCATAACCCAGTAACCCCACCCAACACTAAGGGCAATTTTGGACACGAAGGGCAATTTATCATGGCCAATCCACCTAACCTGTCCATCTTTGGACTGTGGGAGGAAAACGGAGCACCTGGAGGAAACCCACGCACACACGGGGAGGATGTGCAGATTCCGCACAGACAATGACTCAAGCCGGAATCAAACCTGGGACCCTGGAGCCGTGAAGCAATTGCGCTATCCACAATGCTACCGTGCTGCCCCAAAGTTCTTATCCTTGGTCACCTGTGATCCCAATTACATCATATTCGTTATTGATTGTCAGTGCAGTGAACTCATCAACCTTATTACAAATGCTCCTCACAATGAAGGCTGTGTTTTCTTTTACATTTATTGCCTTTTTAAAATTATGATGTAATGTGGTCCTTTTTGATTTTTGTCTTTGGTTTCTCTGCTTTCCACTTTTCCCTTTCCTGCCTTTTGTTTCTGTCCCCGCCTTACTTCTCTCCGGCTTACTGCATATGGCTGCGAGTGATCATGGGTGGGTGAAGTTGAGGGTTGTGATGGGGCTGGAAAGTACTGCCTTGTGATACTGCAACCATCATGTGTGTGAGGCAGGCTTGTTAGAATAGTTGATCTTTTCCTGCCCATTATTTTGGATGCTCAATTACCACTTTAGACTGTGGGCCGGATTCTCCAGCCTCCCAGCCGCGTGTTTCTCGGCAGTGGGAGGCGGCGGGCCGTTCGCTGGTGGTGGGATTCTCTCTTCCCGCCGCTGTCAATGGAAATTCCCATTGAAATCACCCAGCGCTGCCGGGTAACTCACGGGCGAGAGCGTGCTGCCAGCAGGAACCAGAGAATTCCACCACCAGTGAACAGCTGGAGAATTCCGGCCTACGTATAGAGAGTAATGTGTTGGATTTTCCTGTTGTCCAGTGTGTGATTCTCAGCAGCGCGGCATTCGCTGACGGCGGGATTCACTATTCCCGCTGCTTGTCAATGGGATTTCCCAATAAAGCCAGCCCACACAGTAGGGAAACCCACAGGTGGAGGTGCGCTGTTGGTGGGAAGAGAGAAAGCCCTATTTCCAGTAACCGATTTCCAGCAATGGCAGGAGGACCTGCAATATATTCTGTTGAGGGGCCGACTGATTTTCAGAGATACTGCTTGCCTTGTATGAGTAGCTGTTTCTATACCCTTCTGTTATTTCATGTTCTAGGAACCAAGGTGCCGGCCAGCTAGTTTGCATCTTGGTTACCAGTTAACATGTTCGTTGTAGCCCATGGATAAACTGGTAAGCTAACATCCAATGATGTCTGGGCTCCAGATTCAAAACTAAAAGGTGATTTAATGAAGCGACAATAATTCCTCACAGAAAACATGAGAGAATTTCTTCATGATATTTCTGTATAATTAGCAGGTCCTTGTCTCTGTAAGTGTCCTCAGCCTGCAACCCTCTAAGATCTCTGTACTCCTGCAAACCTGGACACTTGTGTGTTTTGTCGTGTTCAGGATCCAGATGGGGTCTCTTTAAAGGTTCCCTGTAACCCTATGAATGCTATCATAGACTGTTAATCATAAAAATTAATCCATTATTTATTTACAGATCTAGGTACATGTCAGTAAAATTCAGAGGAGGAAATAGAATGAATTTGAATCAAATTTAATGCAAGAATTTTGAGGTCAGGAAATAGAGTGGATTCAGAGGTGAAAAGAAGAGACAGAAAGTAAAGTAAGAAAATAATTTAACAGATCAAGCGGAAAGAAAGGTCATTGTAATCCAGTTGTCCGTAAGAAATAAATGAATAGATGGCAGGTTGGTCCAAAGATGAGCAGATAAGGTGGATTGGCCATGATCAATGCCTGGGGGTTACTGGGATAGGATGGGGGCCTAGTTAGAGTGCTCATTTGGAAGATCGCCACAGAGATGATGGGCCGAATGGCCTCCTGTACTGTAGGAATATCATGGTGCTCTACATGAGGTTCTTTTCAGCTTCCCACCAGATTTCAGTTCATTAATCATGTGTCATTACACCATCGTTACATCAATATCAGGTGTTCCTGATGTTAACTCTATATTGTGCATCCTTGATTTTTTTATTGATTAGCCTTCAGGTGCCTAATCCCTTAGCTCTGGAATTCATTTAATTGAGCTCGCAGCCTTTCTATCTATACCCTCTGTACCCTCTTCCTTTAAGACACTCCTTAAAACCAACCTCTTTGGTCAAATCCTGAAATCTCCTCATGTGACTCAAGTTTGACTTTGATGATGTGCCTATGAGGCACCGTGAATGTTTCAGTCTCATTATAAATGCAGGTTGTAGTTCTATACAACACACACTTCTATGACATTTGCAGATCATTTGTCCTGAACTCAGGTTCTCTGTCGTAAGTTACATATTTCCTATTTGGCTTCATAAATCAGGTGTCACCCAAATCACTTGGTTGAGTTTGGGAAGATCTCCTTTTTAGCACTTCTTCCTCATTGTTCAATCAATCCAAAATGAGGATAGTGTTAGACAGAGAGGCTACACTTGTTGGTGGAAGAGCAGAGAACCATATCCCTCAGAGAAGGGATAACAGACAGACTGTGCAGTGGAAATGGAATGTGGTTCCACCCTATTTTGTGTACAAGCATCTCACTCCTCAAGGATACCTGAAAGATGTCCAGCCCAATATTGTGTCTGCTAATGTGGGATTTAATGCCTGCTTTAGGACTCCTTGAGGAAATGTAGATCCCCTAAGTGAAGCAGACTTGAAGATCTCCTTTCACCACAACTCTCCTGTTGACCCCTGACACTCCCCATTTCTCCTCACACCCCTGGAAAATACCTTTGGGCTATTGTCAGCGGGGAAAGCAACTTAATATTCATCAATAGGCGAGCTGTCTGTGGAGAGCCAACAGGTATTGACAGCTCAGTCAATGTTAATTTTGGGCTGACATTGATCTCTCTTGAATGGGGACTGCGCTCCAATCTGATGGCCATTTTTGTAGGTCAGAGGCAGCATGTGTAGCAATTCACATATTCAGTTTTAGATTACAGCAATCACAAATCATCATTTCAATGTTTTTTTTTGCCCACGCGTATTGAGTGCAGTGTTATCTTGGGAAGTCCCATGATGATTAATTTTCATATCATTAACTCAAATGCATCATTTAAATAATGTTTTTGCATATTTAATTGAAGAGCAGATTCGGCTGCCTGAAAAGAGCCACCAGAATTTTAACCTGAGCCACATGGATCGCCAATTATTTTCTATTTCCACATATATTCTCAGTGGGACAGAACTCACTGGCCAAAGAATCCTTCCTAAAGTGCAGTAAGCAAAAGAAATTGCAATTTAAAAAAATAACTTCACTTTTCTAATAAACATGTTCTCAGTTCAATTGTTAAACTTGTTCTCATGATGTGACAGTCACATTTATTGGCTATTTCCTCTGTTTCCTCAAGCACATGGTAGAAAAGCTCTGTACAACAGAGTGGCTTACTGGGACATTGAGAGTGAACCATATAATATGGGTTTAAGTCAGCTTTTTCTAAAACTTTCATGGGACATGAATATCACTGGCAACACCAATATTTGTTGCCCATCCCTAAACGCCTTTGAGAAGGTGATAGTGCTTTTATGAAATGCTGCAGTCCATGTGGTGTATGTACATCCAATGTGCTGTTAGGAATGAAGTTTCAGAACTTTAACTCAGTGACAAGGAAGGAATGGCGAAATAATTCCAAGTTAATATGGTGTGTGGCTTGGAGGGGAACTTCCAGACGGGGGAGTTTTGATGCGTCTGCTCTCCTTGTCCTTCTAGGTGGTAGAGGTCACAAGTTTGGAAGGGGCTGTCAAAGGAGCCTTGGTGAGTTGCAGCACTGCATCTTGTAGATGGCAGCTGTGTGCCTGTGGTGGAGGGAGTGAGTGTTTGTGGATGGGCTGCAGATCAAGTGGGATGCTTTGTTCTGGATGTTGTTGGGGAGTCAGGAAGTGAGTTACTTGCCACAAAATTCATAATTGTTCTTGTAGCCACAGTATTTATATGTTAGTCCAGTTCAATTTCTAGTCACTGTTAATGCCCTTGGGGTTAACTGTTTATTTTCAATAAGGTGGCACCATTCACAGCCAATTTTTCTGGTATTATAGTCAGTGGATATGTGAGCAGATCTATTACATTTAATTTTGCAATTTAGTACGACGGCAGAGGGGAGTTGAACTCAAAGCTCTGAGTTTGTCCATTACAATAACTAATACGTATATTTTGATTTGATTTATTATTGTCACATGTATTAGTATACAGTGAAAAGTATTGTTTCTTACATGCTATACAGACAATGCATACCGTACATAGGGAAGGAAGGGGAGACTGCAGAATATAATGTTACAGTTATAGCAAGGTGTAGAGAAAAGATCAACTTTATATGAGGTAGCTCCATTCAAAAGTCTGATGGCAGTAGGGAAGAAGCTGTTCTTGAGTCGGTTGGTACGTGACCTCAAACTTTGGTATCTTTTTCCTGATGGAAGGAGGTGGAAGAGAGTGTGTCCGGAGTGCGTGGGGTTCTTAATTATGCTGGCTGCCTTTCTGAAGCAGCGTGAATTATAGATAGAGTAAATAGATGGGAGGCTGGTTTGCGTGATGGGTTGGGCTACATTCACAACCTTTTGTAGTTTCCTGCAATCTTGGGTAGAGCAGGCTCCATACCAAGCTGTGATACAACCAGAAAGAATGCTTTCTATGGTGCACCTGTAGAAGTTGGTGAGGGTCGTAGCTGACATGCCAAATTTCCTCAATCTTCTGAGAAAGTAGAGTCGTTGGTGGGCTTTCTTAACTATAGTGTCAGCATGGGGGGACCAAGACAGGCTGTTAGTGATCTGTACACCTAAAAGCGTAATGCTCTCGACCCTTTCTACTTCATTCCCATTGATGTAGACAGGGGCATGTTCTCCACTACGCTTTCGAAAGTCGATGATAATCTCCTTCGTTTTGTTGACATTGAGGGAGAGATTATTGTCGTCGCAACAATTCACGAGATTCTCTATCTCATTCCTATACTCTGTCTCGTCATTGTTTGAAATCCGACCCACTACGGTGGTGTCATCAGCAAATTTGAAAATCGAGTTGGAGGGGAATTTGGTCGCACAGTCATAGGTGAAAAAGGAGTAGGGTAGGGGACTAAGGACACAGCCTTGTGGGGGACTGTTGTTGAGGATGATCGTGGAGGAGGTGTTGTTCCCTATCTTTACTGATTGTGGTCTGTGGGTTAGAAAATTCAGGATCTAGTCACAGAGGGAGGAGCCGAGGCCAAGTCCACGGAGTTTGAGATGAATTTCGTAGGAATGATGGTGGGTTGAAGGCTGAGCTGTAGTTGATAAATAGGAGTCTGACATAGGTGTCTTTGTTATCTAGGTATTACAGGGTAGAGTGCAGGGCCATGGAGATGGCGTCTGCTGTGGACCTGTTGCAGTGGTAGGCAAACTTTAGTGGATCAAGGCAATCTGGGAGGTTGGAGTTGATTTGTGCCATGGCTAACCTTTCGAAACACTTCATAATGATGGATGTCAGAGCCACTGGACGATAGTCATTAAGGCACGCTGCTTGGCTTTTCTTTGGTACAGGGATGATGGTCGTCTTCTTGAAGCAGATAGGGACCTCAGATTGATGTAAAGAGAGGTTGAAGATGTCTGCGAATACCCCCGCCAGTTGATCCGCGCAGGACCTGAGTGCTCGTCCGAGTACCCCATCCGGGCCAGTGGCTTTCCGTGGGTTGACCTTCGAGACGGATGCTCTGACGTCTGCAGTGGTGATCTCAGATACAAGTTCATCCGCGGCTTCTGGGATGGAGGGCCCGCTCTCGCTGACCTCTTGCTCAAAGCGGGCATAGAATGCTTGAGCTCATCAGGGCGGGGGGCGTTGGAACCGACGATTTTACATGCCTTCATCTTGTAGCCTGTAATGTCTTGCAGACCTTGCCATAGATGGGGGGGGGGATCCGTGTGGCTAGCCTGGGACTCGAGCTTGGTCCGGTACTGTCTTTTGGCATCTTGGATGGATTTCTTTAGATCATATCTGGCTTTCTTGTAGAGGTCAGGGTCGCCTGACTTGAACGCTTCAGACCTAGACTTCAGTAAAGAGTGGATGTCCCTGTTCATCCAGGGTTTCCAGTTGGGAAACACGTGGATTTGCTTCTTTGGCACACAGTCCTCTACACACAGTAATGAAATCAGTTACTGTAGTGGCGTACTCATTCAGGCTGGTCGCAGACTTTTTAAATACTGACCAGTCCACTGACTCTAAGCTGTCCCGTAGGAGATCATCCGATTCCTCAGACCAACAATGCACAACTTTCTTTGACGGATTCTCCCGCTTCAGTTTTTGCTTAGAAGCCCGGAGCAGGAGCACAGCCTTGTAGTCAGATTTGCCAAAGTGTGGGCGGGCGATAGAGCGGTAGGCATGTTTGAGATTTGTGTAGCAGTGGGCCAGGATGTTTGGGCCTCTGGTGGAACAGGTGACGTGTTGGTGGTAACTTGGTGGTATACTCTTGAGCTTGGCCCTATTGAAGTCCCCAGCTACAATAAACAAGGCCTCAGGATTTTCGTTTCAAGTCTATTTGTGGTGGTGAATATTTTGTCCAGTGAGATTTTTACATTCGCATGGGGTGGGATGTAAACTGCCACCAGGATAACGGAGCAGAACTCCCGCGGAAGGTAGCAGGGGCGGCATTTTAGCGTCAGTTACTCTAGATCCGGGGAGCAGAAACTCGCCAGTGTTGCTACATCTAGGCACCAGGAGGTGTTGATTAGGGGGCAGACCCCACCTCCACTTGCCTTGCCTGAGGCCGCCGTACGGTCCATTCGGTGGATTGAGAAGCCCTCTGGTTGTAGGGATATGTTGAGACTTTTCTATTGTATGCTAAGTGGAAAGACTTGCAGTTACATAGCATCTTATTAAATCATTGAGAAATTTTGCAATCTGTTTCACACAAATTATGATTGAAAGCATTGCTCGATGTGCAAACACAACTAATGTTCACAACTGCCAATTCAATGATTTACACACCAAGGGCGGGATTCTCCCGTACCCGGCGGGGCGGAGTGGCGTGAACCACTCCAGCGTCAGCCTGCCCCAAAGGTGCGGAATCCTCCACCAGAGTGGTTTGCACCCCGCTGGCCGGTGTGGAAGGCCTTTGGCACCACGCCAGCCGGGGACGAAGGGACTCTGCCAGCCAGCGAGAGTCCGCGCATGCGCGGGTGCGTCAGCGGCCGCTGACGTCATCCCCGCGCATGCTCATGGGTCACCTACACCTCAGCCATCGCGGAGGCTGACACGTAGTAAAAGAGTGCCCCCAAGGCACAGGCCCGCCTGCGGATCAGTGAGCCCCAATCGCGGGCCAGGCCACCGTGGTCTGATCCACGCCGGCGGGATCGGCAAAAAACCAGCGGGACTTCGGCCCATCATGGGCCGCAGACTTCGGGCAGCCCCGGGCCCCATTGAGTCGCGCCGGTCCCCACCATTCTCCGGGGCGTGCGGCGCGACTCATGCCTCGCCGACTTTTGGAGGGCCGGAGAATTCGGCGGCCAGCTGGGACGGGATTCATGCCGACCCCCAGCGATTCTGCGACCCGGTGGGGGTCGGAGAATCCCGCCCCAAGAGTCTGCGAAAGGGCGAAACAAATGGCCTGTTAAGTTGTTTTTGGAGGAATTGGTCAAGGGACAACTGTCAGCCATGATGGCGGGGGACTGCATGCCCTCTTCAAAGTGTGTAAAACATTGAATTGGCAGTTGTGAACATTAATTGTGTTTGCACATTGAGCAATGCTTATGGAATCTTTATCAGCCACCTGAGGAGAAGATCGGGTCTTGGTTTAATGTTTCATAGCGAGGATAGCACAGAATGAAAACTTAGTTAGGATTCACTGTCACAGACTGACACAGTCGAGGTCAATATATCTATCCTTTAGTTTAAAACAAGGACAAGGCAGCTCCAACACTTGTCTGGATTTAGTTAACAATGACACAATATTTACATATTATTTTCTACAAAGGATACCGAATGCAGTTAACAGACTTCAGATAGTCTCTTGAAATTTGACAACCTTTATTGTGATCATTAGATACTTCAAATGCAAATATTAAATTTCATTACGGTAAACAACTATTTCAATCACTTTAAACATGTACTTTTCTTCAATCAGCTGAATAAAATGGTGTGACTTTTAAATAGGTACAGTGTACAGGCCTGTCTAACTTTCAAAATGAAATTTTTGTATTTGTCACATACAACAAGTCTTTCAAGATTGTTGCCTTTGATTTGACTGTCAGTCAATGTTAAATCTGTGTTTTTCTTATAGTTCTTTTGCTATCATCATTCTTCATTAATCATATTATACAAAAACTGGTTCCTTAATTTTTCATTTTGAGGCCAGCACGTATTATTAGAAAGGTTCCCTGAAATTTTTCTTCCCTCAAACATATTTGTCCACCTCACTATATACCCCATATAAATTTAAAAATCGTATCTAACCCTCATCTGTGCCTCTCAATGGTCTGGCCTCAGCATTGTTCCCTACTCTAGCCTCAGGTTCCACTCCAACCATGAGGCTTCTCTGCTATCTTTTCTTCCACTTGACACCAACAACGTAAACTTCACATTCTTGTTTCATCCACTTGTTTTAGATCACTGAGTGCACTGATTGGTTTAATAATACTACAACAGGACTTAATCATGACTTATGCAACATAAATAATTTATAAACTTGCTCAGATTGCTAAATTAATTTTACAGCATACATTTGTTAACAAAATAATTACATTGATTACAAGACTAAACTAAGCATCACAAGCCGAAAAAATGGATTGGAAAAATTATCAGGATAGGTTGGGCCTGTACCGACCCAGTGGCGTTTAGAAGAATAAGAGGTGATCTTATTGAAACACAGAAGATGCTGAGGGTACTTCACAGGGTGGCTGAGAGGATGTTTGCTTTGTGGGAGAGTTTAGAACTAGGTTTTAAAGATCAGGGGTCGCCCATTTATGACAGGGAAGAGGAATTTATTTTTTCCGGAGGGTCATTAGAATGTGGAATTCTCTCCCACAAAGAGCAGTGGAGTCAGCTTCGCTCAACACTTTTTAGGGCTGAGTTAGATAAATTATTGAATAACAAGGGAGTCAAAGAGTATAAGGAGTAGACAGGAAAGTAGAGTTGAAGCCTTGATCTGATCAAATGAAGTAGCAGGCTCAAAGGGCTGAATGGCCTACTCCTGTCCCTAATTTCTACACTCGTATCATTGATACATAATAATAGCTAACATAATAATTGAATTTTACTTTTTTAATAATCTTTATTGTCACAATGTGGAGATACCGTCGTTGGGACTGGGGTGGGCACAGTAAAAAATCTTCCAACACCAGGTTAAAGTCCAACAGGTTTGTTTCGAATCACTAGTTTCCGGAGTGCAGCTCTTTCATCAGGTGAGTGAGTTTATTGTCACAAGTAGGCTTCCATTAACACTGCCATTAAGTTACTGTGAAAAGCCCCTAGTCGCCACATTCTGGCGCCTGTTCAGGTACACAGAGGGAGAATTCATAATGTCCAATTTACCTCACAGCACTTCTTTGGGGATCTGTGGGAGGAAACCAGACCACTCAGAGGAACCTCAGGCAGACACGGGGCTGACTCTGCACAGACAGTAACCCAAGCAGGAATCGAACCTGGGACCTTGATGCTGTGAAGCAACATTGCTAACCACTGTGATACCGTCCCTGATGTCATCCTGATGAATCTATGTTGTCCATTGTCTGAAACTTTAATGTCCTTCGTATAGTAGCACAGTCACCCTGCGCATGGAACTCCAAATGTGGTCCAACCTATCCATTTGTAAATTCATTATTGCTTCTTTGGTTTCCCTGTATAAACCCAAATTCTCTCTCTGGGTTGTTTTTATGGCTGCAGAGTCACACTGCCAATGAAGAGGTCCAATAAAGTTTGAGACCAAAAGGACTCTGTTGACCAAGATCTGGAAGAGACAGTTGGAATTTCTTGGGCATGAAATAAGAAATCATTCTTTAGAAAGTCTGATGCTGATGGGAAAGATCGATGGGAAAAGAGATTGAGGTAAAGAAATATATTTTTAAAGAGCCACGCAAACTGGATGAATGTACTGCCAACGGAGATGATTTCACATCCCCAGATTAACATGGAGGTCCATGATTGCCAATGCCCCCCGCAGGACATGGTTTTGGAAGAAAGAGATCTATCTCCACTCATATCTTTGAACAATTGTAGATTTGAACTCTTTGACTTCTGTTCATTCACACTCTTCAGTGTCTTTTCATTGAGTACATGCTCCCATTCCATGCTTTACTCCCACTAAATTACATTTGTCATGTGCCCCGCATTCCAGTAACCTGTTGATATCTTCCTGAAGTATTTTACAACCTTCCGCATTCTTTGCTAAAACTTCCACTTTTTTGCCTGTGCCAAAGTTGAAGACTGAACTGAAATCCCAATTATTTATATGAGTCAAGTAAAAGAACATGAACTCATTACTGAGCTCTGGAGCTCAACATTGCAATCCTTCTCCAATAAATTAATAAATTAGCCCTTTTGTTTCCAGACTTACTACTCACGTTGTTACATTTCCTCTCATAAGATGTGGTCTAATTTCATAGAATCATAGATCATAGAATCATAGAATTTACAGTGCAGAAGGAGGCCATTCGGCCCACCGCGTCTGCACCGGCCCTTGGAAAGAGCACCCTACTTAAGCCCATGCCTCCACCCTATCCCCGTAACCCAGTAACCACATCTAACCGTTTGGACAAGAAGGGGCAATTTAGCATGGCCAATCCACCTAACCTGCACATCTTTGGACTGTGGGAAGAAACCGGAGCACCCGGACGAAACTCGGGGAGAAAGTGCAAACTCCATACTAACAGTCACCCAGGGCCGTAATTGAACTTGGGTCCTTGGCGCTGTGAGGCAGCAGTGCTAACCACTGTGCCACCGTGCCACCCATTCTTTACTAAAAACTTCCACTTCTCAAATACTTGTGAGACACTTTATTGAATATCTTCTGAAAATCCAACTGCTTTCTGAACATCCACTGTACTTCTTTTATCAACCCAATTGCCGACTTTTTCAAAAATAAACTCTGTAAACTATGCTAGCTAGCCTTGGATAAACCGTACATTTCTACATGCTTAATAATTTCATCTCAAATTATGTAATCAAACCATGTGCGACTGCAATATATTAACTTTTATTGTTACCAGTTTTTTTTTTATTGTTTCCCCTTTAGGACAAAGGTGTTAAATTGTCTATTTACTAGTTGCACAGCGGAATTTGCATATTTAAGACGGATTGGAGAAAATGTGGCCAGAAGCTTTGCTATCTTGGGTGGGATTCTCCAGTCCCCCAGCCCCATGTTTCTCAGCTGCGCGCCATTCACTGGCATTGGGATTCTATCCTCCCCCTCACTTGTCAATGGAAATTCCCATTGAAACCATCCCACGTCACCAGGAAACCCACAGCCAAGGTGCGCTGCCAACCCAAACAGTGAATCCCGACGAGAATTCCTGCTCTTGTCTCTGACATTTTGCCACAACCCAGAGTTAGTCGCAACAGGCCCAGTGACTTAACCACCTTCAATTCTGCTGTCCTGTTTTAGAACCAATTTATTTGCTGCAGTTATTGCTGGCAATTGTTCCACGTCCTTCTCCAATGCACCTCTATTCTCACACCCGCCATCAAAACCAATGGAAAATCTTTATTTAAATCATGCACCACATTCACCACACTCCCTATTTCATTCCTGAGTATTCTTTCTCCTGGGAAAAGCTTTTATTTTAAAAGCTGCTGAAGATGAAAGCAACTATGAGCAGGATTTTATGAACCCCCTGAGGTTAAGTTTCCGATGGCGGAAGTGGCTCACCATTGGCTGGCGGCAGGATCTTCCTGTCCCGTAGATGTCTGCAGGGTTTAGTACGTCACGCATCCTCCGCAGCTGGAGAACGCGCCATGGGGGTTCGGCATCAGCGGGATCAGAAGATCCTGCTGGCGGGAAGGGCGGGAAAATTTCAGCCAGTTCTTAACTCCAGAAGCCAGGAGCTGGATCTTACAGGGAAACGTACCGCTTGCCAATCCCGGGCCTGCCCCAACTGACTCTGCCTCCCTCTCTCCCAATCACCCCTGCACCCGCTCCCCCAACTGTCCCTGCCAGTCTGCACTGCCACCGCACAACAAAACACACCTGGGTAACCTATACAGACTGAGAGGGCAGACTGCCGCTCAGTTACAGAGCTTGCAGCATTGGGAGTTGGTAGGGAGCTGTGGCCAGGTTTGGAGGCCAGGGTGGTTAAATGTCTAGGCGGCGGGAAGGTGGCTGGGCAAAGCACACAGGTGACCAAAGTTATCATAAAATCAGCCAATCCATCCTACCCTGCCTGCCTGCCACTGTCCAATGCAGTACTTGGGCTAGCCACCTGACATCCTGGGCGGAATTCTCCGCTCCCGTGCGGCATCGGGAAGGCCGTTGTGAACTCGGCTAAGTTCACGACGGCCTCGTAGGCTGCTCCTCGCACCCTATCCCCCCCCCCCCTCCCCAGGGGGCTAGGAGCGGCGCTCCGTAAATCTTGGCCGCCGGGCCTTGACACTTGCGTCAAGGCGGCGCGCTGAGAATGACGCGACAGCGGCGCCTAAGTGACGGCAGCCGCGCATGCGAGGTTGCCGTCTTCCCCTCCGCTGCCCCGTAAGACGTGGCGGCTTGATCTTGCTGGGCGGCGGAGGGGAAAGAGTGCGTCGCTTGGAGACGCCGGCCCGACGATCGGTGGGCACCGATTGCGGGCCAGTCCCCTCCCGAGCACGGCCGTGGTGCTCACTCCCCTCTCCGCCCCCCTACAAGCCACAAACAAAGATTTGCCGCCATGTTCACGACGGCAGCGGCCAGGTGTGGTTGCCGCCGGCATGAACAGGTGAGGAACGTCAGGCCGCTCGGCCCATTCGGGCCGGAGAATCGCCAGTCGCCGTGACAAACGGCGATTCTGCGAGCGGGAGGGTGGGAGAATCGCGGGGGGTGCCAGGGCGGCGTGTCGTGAGTCGCCTGGCCCTCCCGCGATTCTCCCACCCGGCGTGGGGAGCGGAGAATTCCGCCCATTGTATGTGGCCCCCACCCACCAAAAACACAACCGGCAGGAGGCCCTCAAATCCAGTCCCAATTATTCATATTGCAAATGTATATTTTTTTGCTTTACTTCCCCTGGAGAACTTGCAGTAATTGCTTAAGATATAAATAGTTCATCCAGTATTTGTTTTCCTTTACCCCCTGTCAAATAATTTTTACAGATTAGAGAGATGATAAAAAAAATGTTTTTGTTTTTCTCCTCACTTGCGTCCTGGGACTGAATTCCCCGCCTCACGCTGCCAGTAGCGGAGTTCACGATGCGGCGGTGAATCCAGAGTTGGGAGAAAATGGGATCGGCACATTCCAATGTTCCGGCCTCTCACCGGCACTGGGATCAAAGTTCGCGCCCCGTGCCAGTGGGAGGATGCAAATGCATCAATATGACCACTTGCATCCTATTACTGGGCCAGGCACCATGGGCGCGATTCTCCGCTCCCCACGCCGGGAGGGAGAATCGCGGGAGGGCCGGGCAAATCACACCATGTGGCCCTGGCACCCCCAGCGATTCTCCCACCCCACCCAAAATGTCGTGTCGCAAAGCTCGGAGAATCGCCGCTTGCCGTTTTTTCCCGGCGACCGGCGATTCTCCGGCCCGGAGGGGCCGAGCAGCCTGACGACCCCGACGAGTTCATGCCGGCGTCAACCACATCTGGTCGCTGCCGGTGTGAACAGCGTGCGACAGGTAAGTGTGGGGCCTGTGGGTGGCGGAGAGAGGATCGAGCACCACGGGCGTGCTCGTGAGGGGACTGGCCCGCGATTGGTGCCCACCGATCGTCGGGCCGGCGTCTATAAGGGACGCACTCTTTCCCCTCTGCCGCCCCGCAAGATAAAGCCGCCACGTCTTACGAGGCAGCGGAGGGGAAGACGGCAACCACGCATGCGCGGGTTGGAGCCGGCCAACATGCGCATGCGAGGCTGACGTCACAGGCACTGCCAGCCGCGTCATTCTCGGCGCGCCGCTTTGACGCAAGCGTCAAGGCCCGGCGGCCGAGTTTCCTGCAACGCCGCTCCTAGCCCCCCGGGGGGGAGAATAGGGGGCGAGGAGCGGCCTCCGACACCGGAGTGAAACACTCCAGGTTTCACTCCGGCGTCGGCACTCAGTCTCCCTTTGGGAGAATTTCGCCCCATATTCTCTGGGACCTCGTGATTCTCCGCTCCCCTGGGCCAGGAATCACGTGGGTGAGCAATAGTGCTGGTCCTGACAAAGGTGTGTTTGTCACTGTGGGATCTCTGTGGGGAGTCTCTTTACTTTGAGATCACTGTGGGGGATCTCCTTGTTTAGGTGGTCTCTGTGAAGTGTCTCTTTATTTAGGGGATCTCTGGTGGGGGGAGCCAGGTAATACTGGCGGTGGGGGGGGGGGGGGGGGAGACGAGATTGTGTGTGTGTGTGTATGTGTATGTGAGGGGGGGGGGGTCACCCAGAAAACCCCTGGGAGGGGCTGGATTGCGCTGCGGGCAGTGGGTTGAATAGCATTGTGAGGAGGGGTTCAGCTACAGGACCTCGTTATCGGGCCACCATATTTGTGCTCCCACCAGGGGGACAAATCAGGTGCAATTCAGCTCCAGCGGGAGAACATATTGATCCAGATTCTCCGTTTCTGAGGCTAAGCGCGGAGGATCTGTGGTGCTTTACGTGGAAAAAAATTGGTGCCACACCTCACCGATCCAGCATCTGGTGAGGGGCTAGCAGCTGGGCCGCCTAAAACTCCCGGCCTCCACAAAATAAACGCCCGGAGAATTTCCGGGTCCGTGGCCGTGCATGTGCACATCAGTGACCTGCAGCAGTAATACATGGCACCGGCCAAGCGCCGACTCGACCAGTCAGATCGTGCCGCCCCGGCCGCCCCCTCGCCACCCTCCACCAGTGCCCCCAGCCCTCGCGGAATCCCCCTTGGCCAGCAGCACAGCTCCCGCTCGACTGTGGCAGCGCTGGACACGGTCCGCAGCCACCACGCCATGTTCCTGCATGCCTGAGACCACAAGTGAACCGTGCCATCGGGAACTCGGCCCATTAGGGCCGAAGCATCGGGGAGGGCCCTCAGATGATGCGCTGAGGCCGTTCCAACGGCCTGCGCCAAGATGATGTGGTTTTGGAGGGTGTGGAGCATATGAAAACTGCGTCAAACAGGCGCACCCCTGATTTAGGCGTCAAAAGGGATTCTCTGTCCGAACGCGTCGGAGAACAGAGAATCCCGCTCATTGTCTCCCAAACGGAGAATCCTGCTGCTGCTCTTGAATTTGTGTGTTCTGTTTGTGCTGTCAGTTGGTTACCCTTGCCTAACCCGTGGACAGGCCCATGAGATTCTGACTCTTTCCTAGTCAGGAAATGGGGAAAAGGAGAGAAAAAGAAAGAGAATAACACTAACTCTCAGATAGCTGGTGCACAAAACCTACTGACCGGCAATCTACCCCAATGCACCGTTGATAGTCAAAGTATCATGCCCCACATGCTGAGAGTGGTGCATGACCCTGGAATAATGAGGGAGCACAGCGAAATGAGAGAGGTTCACAACAAGCAGAATTTAGAAAGTCAAATTGAAAATATTTTCGCCAGGAAATATACAAGCTGGTGGAAGGTTTCTGGCGTGCCCTGATTCCCCTAGTTAGAGACTGTGACTGTCAGGCCGTCATGGCCACGGAACACTCGAACTTGCTCATGAGAGGCGCTTTTGTCACAGGGATAAGGTCCAATTACATCCGACAGCACCTCTAAGAAGGGGCCACTCGCGACCTCGCGGAGACAAAAAAGCTAGCGCTCTCGCTTACGGTCGCTTTGCACAACATCCAGGCCTATGCCACCCCTCCTGCGCATCATGGACTCCGCAGACGGCCACCCACCGTGGACCTCACCAGCGACCCCCCTCAGCCAACCCCACGCCTGTGCCGTGCGGCAGCCAACCAACCCCGGGGGTCCTAAATGTTACTTCTGTGGGCAGCCTAAACACCCCCAACAGCGCTGCCCGGAGCATCCTTTGCAAGGCCTGTGGCAAAAAGGGACACTTCGCTGCAGTGTGCCAGGCCCGCACAATCGCCGCTATTGTTCCAATTCCCTCCATGTGCGACCAGTGGGCGCCGCCATCTTCCCCTCCTCGGAACACGTGTGGCCCGTGGGTGCTGCCATCTTGACACCAGGAACATCAGGTGCCGCCATCTTGTCTTTCTCACGACACGTGCGGCCCGTGGGTGCCGCCATCTTACCAGGACCCATGCCCCCCGGGCACCTCATCGCCTGCCACCATTGACAACCAGCCGCGTCTCGCCTCGGTCACGATTGACCAGTCTCGCCCACAAAACCTGTCAACTGCTTCCACCATCGTGAAGATCGATGGTCACGAGATCTCCTGTCTGCTGGACTCCGGGAGCACCGAGAGCTTCATTCATCCCGATATGGTAAGGCATTGCTCCCTCACAGTACACTCCACCAACCATAGAATCTCCCTGGCCTCCGGGTCCCACTCCGTGGCGATCCGGGGGTACTACATAGCAACTCTCATTGTCCAGGGCGTGGAGTTCAGCGGCTTCCGCCCCTACGTCCTCCCCATCCTCTGCGCTACCCTGCTACTCGGCCTGCACTTCCAGTGCAACCTCCAGAGCCTAACACTGAAATTCGGCGGGCCCCTACTTCTCCTTACTGTGTGCAGCCTCGCGACCCTAAAGGTTGACCCACCTTCCCTATTTGCAAACTTAACTCCGGATTGCAAACCCGTCGCTACCAGGAGCAGACGGTACAGCGCCCAGGATAGGACCTTCATCAGGTCCGAAGTCCAGCGACTGCTTCGGGAAGGCATTATCGAGGCCAGCAACAGCCCCTGGAGAGCCCAAGTGGTAGTTGTGAAAACTGGGGAGAAACACAGGATGGTCATGGACTACAGCCAGACGATCAACAGGTACACGCAGCTCGATGTGTACCCCCTCCTACCCATATCTGATATGGTCAGTCAGATTGCACAGTACCGGGTCTTCTCAACTGTGGACCTGAAATCCGCCTACCACCAGCTCCCCATCCATAAGGCGGACCATCCATACACTGCCTTCGAAGCAGATGGCCTCCTTTACCACTTTTTCAGGGTTCCCTGTGGCATCACCAACGGTTTTCCAACGGGAAATGGACCAAATAGTTGACCGGTACGGACTGCGGGCCATCTACCCGTACCTGGACAATGTCACCATCAGCAGGACCATGACGCCAACCTTATCAAATTTCTCCACACCGCTACTCTCCTCAACTTAACTTATAACAAGGAGAAGTGCGTGTTCAGCACGAACCGCTGAGCCATCCTCGGCTATGTGGTCCAGAACGGAGTCCTGGGGCCCGATCCCGACCGCATGCGCCCCCTCATGGAACTCCCCCTTCCCCACTGCCCCAAGGCCCTCAAACGATTCCTGGGGTTCTTCTCTTATTACGCCCAGTGGGTCCCAAACTATGCGGACAAGGCCCGTCGACTCAATCAATCCACTCTGTTTCCCCTGACGGCCGAGGCTCACCAGGCCTTCAACTGTATTAAGATTGACATCGCCAAGGCCGCGATGCATGCAGTCGACGAGACGTTACCATTTCAAGTCGACAGCAACGCATCAGACGTTGCTCTAGCTGCCACCCTCGGCAGGCCCGTGGCATTTTTCTCCCAAACCCTACACAACTCCGAAATTCGGCATTCCTCTGTCGAAAAAGAGGCCCAAGCCATTTGCGGCATTGGAGGCATTACCTGGCCGGCAGGAGATTCACTCTCCTCACCAACCAACAGTCGGTAGCCTTCATGTTCAACAACACGCAGCGGGGCAAGATCAAAAACGATAAAATTTTGAGGTGGAGGATTGAGCTCTCCAACTACAATTACAAGATTTTGTATCGCCCTGGTAAGCTCAACGAGCCCCCAATGGCCTATCCCGAGGTACATGTGCCAGCGCACAAGTGGACCGACTCCGGAATCTGCATGACAACCTCTGTCACCCGGAAGTCACACGTTTTGACCATTTCATCAAGGCTCGCAATCTGCCCTACTCCATCGAGGAAGTCAGGGCTATCGCCAGAGACTGCCAGGTCTGCGCGGTGTGCAAACCGTACTTCTACCGGCCAGACTGTGCGCGCCTCGTGAAGGCGTCCCGCCCCTTTGAACGCCTCAGCGTGGACTTCAAAGGGCCCCTCCCCTCCATCGACCATAACACGTGTGGTCGATCAGTATTCCAAATTCCCCTTCGCCATCCCATGCCCTGACATGACGTCTGCCACAGTCATCAAAGCCTTCAACACCACCTTCGCTCTGTTCGGCTTCCCCGCCTACATTCATAGCGACAGGGGTTCCTCATTCATGAGCGATGAGCTGCGTCAGTTCCTGCCCAACAGGGGTATCACCTCAAGCAGGACGACCAGCTACAACCCCTGGGGAAACGGGCAGGTGGATAGGGAGAATGGGACGGTCTGGAGGGCCATCCAGCTGGCCCTACGGTCCAGAAATCTTCTGGCCACCCGCTGGCAGGAGGTCCTTCCCGACGCCCTGCACTCCATTCGGTCGCTCCTGTGCACGGCAACTAATGAAACACCCCATGAACGCCTCTTTGCCTTCCTTAGGAAATCCACCTCCGGGTTGACGCTCCCGACTTGGCTCGCAGCTCCAAGACCCGTACTCCTCCGTAAACACATACGACTCCACAAGGCGGACCCGTTGGTTGAGAGGGTACAGCTGCTTCACGCCAAACCACAGTACACCTACGCAGCGTACTCCGATGGCCACCAAGATACTGTCTCCCTCAGGGACCTGGCACCAGCTGGTTCCACACACACACACACCCTCCAGCCCGGCACCACCCTCCCCTCCCCCGGCGCACCCAGCCGTAAACCCCACCTAAGGAAATCCGTCCTCCCCTTGCCCACACCCAAGGATGAAAAGGATTTTGCCACGCTCCCGGAGTCACCGAAGACCAAACTGACACCTGAATCACCGCCAGCACTGCGGCGCTCCCAACGCAGATCAAGGCTCTGGAACGACTGAATCTGTAACATCACCTAGGCTTTTAAAACACCATCCCTCTGTATATCATTTTCGCCTCCACCCTGCTGGACTCAATTCTCTTTGCTCTCTGTACTTTGAAAAGTCTACCTGTATATTGTTCTCCACCACCCCCGCCGGACTCAATCTTAACAGGGGGTGAATGTGGTAGTCACCACTGATGTATATATTGTATATAGAGGATGTCGGTGTAGGTGTTTTGTGGTAAGGCCATGTACTACAGGTACGGGGATAGTTCCCTGCCAGCTGGCTCCGCCCAGAAGGCGGAGTATAAATATGTGTGCTCAGCGTACAGCAGCCATTTCGGCAGCTGCTGTAGGAGGCCACACATCTTAGTGTAATAAAGCCACGATTGCATCCAACTCTCGTCTTTGTATAATTGATCGTGCATCAAAAGCCAGTAGGATTAAACTGCATCTGGACTCAATTGGATTTCTTGGCAGATTCCAAAATGTTGCTCATATTTGGAATGATTACTTCTTCAACAGTAATGTGCTCCAAAAGTGGTAATGTGACCATTTTATGAACACTGCATTACACCAGGGGTCACTGTGCTCCTCCATCTATAGCTGTATATGTGTATGGTGCTGGGAGTGAAATAGGGGGAACTAGATCCCCCAATTAAAATTGTGTCAACTAGTGATGTTGTATCTTTAATGACTGGCACCAGTACATCCACAGTCAATATTCCTGACCAACAGGTTTTATTGGCTATTCTGCCTTTGGCATTCTAATTTCCTGATGATCAATAAGGTTACCTATAGACCTCAAAGAGAAAATGCTGGAAAATCTCAGCAGGTCTGGCAGCATCTGTCTGGAGAGAAAAGAGCTAATGTTTCGAGTCCAGATGACCCTTTGTCATTTTCTCTTAGGTTTCAGATTCCAGCATCCGCAGTAATTTGCTTTTATCCAGAGGTTACCTATAGAGTCCAACTCTCCCAATTCTTCGGTTTATAGCGCAAATTTCCATGTGACCCAAGCTCAATGAGCCAAATTCCTTGTGGTCTTCACACATTCGAATTTGAATTGAATTTGGTTCATTGTCACGTATCCCGAAGTACAGTGAAAAGTATTGTTCTGCGTCCAGTCCAGACAGATCATTCCATAGATGAAAAAAGATCGGACATGCATAAATACACAATGCAAATATATAGACACAGGCATCGGGTGAAGCATACAGGAGTACTGAGTACTACTCAGTAGAGAAGATGTGTGAGAAGATCAGATCAGTCCGTAAGAGGGTCATTCAGGAGCCTGGTAACAGCGGGGAAGAAGCTGTTTTTGAATCTGTTAGTGCGTGTTCTCTGACTTTTGTATCTCCTGCCCGATGGAAGAGGTTGGAAGAGAGAATAACCCGGGTGGAAGGGGTCTTTGATTATGCTGTGCGCTCTCCCAAGGCAGCGGGAGATGGAGACATAGGGCGGGATTCTCCGACACCCCACCAGGTCGGAGAATCGCCGGGAGATGGCGTGAATCCCGCCCCGTCGCTCCGATGCCGGCTGCCGAAATCTCCGGCGCCAGATTTTTGGCGGGGGCGGGGATCGCGCTGCGCCAGTTGGGGGCGGTTGGCAGTGGCCCCTCCGCCAACTCTCCAGGCCCCGATGGGCCGAGTGGCCGCCCGTTTTCGGCCAGTCCCGCTGGCATGAAATGGACAAGGTCCATACCGGCGGGTCCTGGCTTGGGGAGACGGCCTGCGGAGTCCTCAGGGGGGCACGGGGGGAACCGGCCCGGGGGAGGGGGGTGGCCACGGTGGCCTGGCCCGCGATCGGGGCCCACTGATCTGCAGGCGGATCTGTCCACAGATCAGTGGGCCTCTATCGCAGGCCAGGCCACCGTGGGGCCCCTCTGGGGCCGGATCCCCCAGTGCCCCCTTGAGGACGCCGCAGGTCGCACCCCCCAAGCCAGGACCCGCCGGTATGGACCTTCTCCATTTCACGCCGAGGGACTGGCTGAAAACGGGCGGCCGCTCAGCCCATCGGGGCCTGGAGAATCGTCGGAGGGGCCACTGCCAACCACCCCCAACTGGCGCGGCGCGGTCCCCGCCCCCGCCAAAAATCCGGCGCCGGAGATTTTGGCAGCCGGCATCGGAGTGACGGGGCGGGATTCACGCCATCTCCCGGCGATTCTCCGACCTGATGGCTGTCGGAGAATCCCGTCCTATGTCTCCATCTTGCGCTGCCTTGGGAAGGCGTGTAGCATAATCAAAGACCCCTTCCACCCGGGTTATTCTCTCTTCCAACCTCTTCCATTGGGCAGGAGATGCAAAAGTGCCTTACACAGGCCGGCGCTGAGAAGAAACCCTCTGCACATGCGCAGGAATCCCGCCAGCGGTTCTGCGCATGTGCCAGAACACGCTGGCACTCCTGCGCATGTGGCAACTCGCGCCAGCTGGCGGAGGCCCTTCGGCGCCGGTTGGCGTGGCACCAACCACTCCAGCGCAGCCTAGGACGTGAGGAGGATTCCGCACCTTCCGGGGGGCCCCGACGCCGGAGTGGTTCACGCCACTCTTTAACGCCGGTACAGCCCGCCCCGCCGGTTGAGTCAATGGATGGGAGGCCAATTTGTGTGATGGACTGGGTTGTGTTCATGGCTCTCTGTAGTTTCTTATGGTCTTAGGCCGGGCAGTTGCCATACCAGGCTGTGATGCAGCCAGACAGGGTGCTCTCTATGGTGCAGCTGTACAAATTGGGAAGAGTTAATGTGGACATGCCAAATTTCTTTAAGGAAGTATAGGCGCTGCTGTGCTTTTTTGGTATAGCATCGACTGGAGTGGACCAGGACAGATTGTTGGTGATGTGAACACCTTGGAATTTGAAGCTGTCAACCATCTCCACCTCAGCTCTATTGATGCAGACAGAGGTGTGTACAGTACTTTGCTTCCTGAAGTCAATGACCAGCTCTTCAGTTTGGCTGACGTTGATGGAGAGATTGTTGTCGTTGCACCATTTCATTAGGTTGTCTATTTCTCTCCTGTGCTCTGACTCATCGTTATTCAAAACCCGGCCCACTACGGCCGCGTCATCAGCAAAATTGTAGATGGAGCTGGAGCCAAATTTTGTCACACAGCCGTGTGTGTATAGGGAGTATAGTAGGGGGCTAAGTACGCAGCCTTGCAGGACCTCTGTGTTCTTAACAGTGTTGATCTTGGGTGCAAATCTAAATTATTTGTACCACAGCCCAAGCTGAAACTTAAAAGTCAAAAATTACCTGACTATCAGTACTTGAATAAATAGATCATTTGGCTTCAGCAAAGCAGATTCTTAGCCAGTATGGATGGTGAGGGTATTCATGTTGGACAAAGCATTAAAATGGGGAACTGAAAGGAGAAGCAGGATTGAAATGATTTTGTTCCACATTATCTGTCAGTTCATAATTACAAGGAAACCCGTTAATCTTAATTGTCAATGTCAGCTGAATTAAACATTCCAAAGTTTATTGAAACAAAATCTCTCACATAATATCCTAAAAAATCCAACTCATATGGCCATCCATAACTTTTTCACTCCTTCCCACTTTGAGGTGAAGTATTATCATACTTTAAGGCCATATACTTATAAATATAGCCAAATCACTTGGAAGATTTCATGCAATCCCAAAAGAAGACTTGCTGAGCAATCTTTCCAGCATTGAGAATTACCTCACACTGGGTGATAGAAAAGGCACGCAAATCAGGACACCATTTTTATAGGCCACACTGATATTTCAATCCCCGTCAGCGAGCCCACTTCACTCTTCAGGCCCCCCCCCAGGGTGGCACTGCCCGTGTGCCTGGATAGCAGTGTCAAGGTGCCTGGGTGCCAGCAGGAGTGTCAGGGTACCACCTTTCCCAGAGCCCGACTACCCGGTGTTTCTAATGGGCTGGGGGACAACCCCTTCCACCAGGTGCTGTTATGCCTGGTCCACGTTTGTGTGGGCCAATGCTAAATAGCACCCTGGCGAGGTCCGCCAAGTGCAGCCATTGGGTCCTGGGCACTGGGAGAATCGGGCGCAGATGTATTTAAATGTGCCTAATGGCTCACCTAACTATGCTAATCTGGATCTCACCCAGTGAGATCCAGATCATGACACCTCGCGAGCTTCAGTTAAATCTCACAAGACATTTTGGGGGTGATTGTCCCAAATGGAGCCCAAGTGTTCGCGCCATTGTGAACGCCGTCGCGTTTCACGATGGTACGAAACAGGCACGTGGATGTCCAATTCTGTCCCCCACAGGGGGCCAGAATGGCGCTGGAGCGGTTCATGCCACTCCAGCCCACCTTCCCAGTGCCAAATGGGCGCCGCGCCAACTCTTGCATGCGCAGTTGGGCCACGCCAACCTGCGCATGTGCAGGGGAAATCTTCAGCGCGCCGGCCCCGATTCAACATGCTGTCGGTGTTCAGGGGCCGGCCGCGCAGGATGGTAGGCCGGGGGCGGAGAGGACGGCCCGCCGATCGGTGGGCCCCAATCGTGGGCCAGACCCCATCAAAGGCCCCCCCCAGGAACAGAGCCCCCCCCCCCCCTCCCACAGGCCACCACTGACCCTTCGCACAGAGCTCCCGCCGGCAGCGACCAGGGGCGAAATTCTCCCCTACCCGGCGGGGCGGGGGATCCCGGCATAGCGGAGTGGTGCCAACCACTCCGGCGTCGGGCCTCCCCAAAGGTGTGGAATTCTCCGCACCTTTAGGGACTAGGCCCACGCCAGAGTGGCTCCCGCTCCGCTGATGGCGCCAAAACTGGCGCTATGCCGGCCGGTGTCGGGGCTGGCCGAAAGGCCTTCGCCGGTTTGCGCATGCGCCGGAGCGACAGCGGCCGCTGATGTCACCACCGCCGCATGCGCGGTGGAGGGGGTCTCTTCCGCACCCACCATGGTGGAGGCCGTGGCGGCGGCGAAAGAAAAAGTGTTCCCCCACAGCACTGGCCCTCCCGCCATTCGGTGGGCCCCGATCGCGGGCCAGACCACCGTGGGGGCAACGTGGGGGGTCCGATTGCTCCGTGCCCCCCCAGTACCCCGGGGGCCTGCTCACACCGCCAATCCCGCCGGCACAGAGGTGGTTTAAACCACGTTGGCGGGTTTGGCCTGTCAGCGGCGGAGAATCGCCGCGGGGGGCACGCCGATCGCGGGGCGTGATTCCCGCTCCTGCCGATTTCCGGGTGGCGGAGAATTCCGGCCACAGCTGGGCGGGATTTACGCCGGCCCCGGGCGATTCCCCAACCCCGCGGGGGGTCGGAGAATTACGCCCCAGGGGTGAACGGTGCCGGCAGGGCTCTGATGTATCCGCATGGCTGCTCGGCCCATTTGGGCCGGAGAATCAGCAGCCCCACCGATTTCAGCGGCCCGCAGCCAGCGCCGCGTCAAACACAAAGGCGCAAATGGCGTGATTCTCCGCACCTCAGAGAATTGCACACCGGCGTCGGGGCATCGTGGCGCAGTTGCGGCGATTCTCCGGCATGGGGCTCGGAGAATCGCCCCCTTTGAGTCTCATGTGATTGCAAGATTCAACGACCTCGTCGCCAAGCCAGGCACGACGAGGTTGCTGGATCGCACCCATCATCTCTGAATAAACCCTGCACTATGTTTTTATGAATTGAGAGATTAGCACCTCTACTTTTTTCTCTTTGCAGTAACAACAAATATATTACACTACCCTTTAAACAGATTGAACCGCCTTTCTCCTAACACTCCAGGGAGGCATTCAAGGTTCTGAAGTGATTGAATTAATTTGGGAGCTAAGGGGAAAGCTTACCTTTTGCTGACAGGGAATTCCAACCATTCAAGTTATAATGTCAGACAGGCAATTGGGAGAGAAAGACAACTTTCAGATCAATGAAGGAGGCGGAGGGTTAGGGCTGACCTTATCCTTGTATATTAGGAAGCTGACGGCTGCTCCCCAATGATGGTGGAAAGGAATAGCACACAGGATTACTGACATAATTCAACAAGGACGGGGCAGCATGGTGGTGCAGTGGTAGCACTGCAGACCCACGGCGCTGAGGTCCCAGGTTCGATCCCAGCTCTGGGTTGCTGTCTGTGTGGAGTTTGCACATTCTCCCCGTGTTTGCGTGGGTTTCGCCCCCACAACCCAAAGATGTGCAAGGTAGGTGGATTGAACACACTAAATTGCCCCTTAATTGGAAAAAATGAATTGGGTACTCTAAATTTATATATAAATTTTTTTTTTAAATAATAAAACAAATATTCAACAAGGACACCTCCAATTGAAAAACAATGCCTTACAGGGTGTAGCACATATAAAACAAAGCTCTTACTGAAAAGTAATTTGACACAGAGCTCCTGACCAAATGACTTTTGCACATTCATATAAATTGGACCACAACAGCAAATAAAGGTTGGCTAAAGTCTTAATTGACTTGTTATGCTCACCAATAAAATAGGTATGATTGACCAACGTGTGACTCTGAATCAGAGTAAAACTAATTGATTTGAAACTCTCACCGAGTTAATATCTATCACTCAAAATACTTCTATGGTGAGTCGGGACAGGCCAACATCTCAGACCGAGCTAGGATTGCATCTATCACATGTTTGGTATATCTAACCAATCGCTTTTACAAATGCCCATACCAAAATTTCTCTATCTTTCAAAAATCTCTTACTCACAAAAATAGAATGAAGTACACTCCCCAGGAAAAATTAGACATCATGAAGAGTTTTATTTCCTTTCTCTTCGTTCCGTCCCCCCTTCAATATTTTTGGATCTCCTTTCATCCATTGCTTTCATCCCTCATTGGCATCCTTCCTAAACTTTGTAAGTGTTTTCCTCCCTCTTATCAGGTTCAGCATTTTCCCATCTTTCCAGAGCCCTCACTCTTTACTTAGGGCTGGTTTTAAATATTTTTGAGCCCCACATGTCTAACCTTTCTGTGCGGCATGGTTCTCTTCGATCGTAACCTCTGTGATGCAACTGGCATTTCCAGCGATGTACTGGAAGATGCACAATGTAAACAGACAATGAAGTCGGTCAATCTGAAGGAAATCCAATCAGTATGGTCAAATAGAGAGGGAGAAGGGATAGCGGAATATAGTCAACAGGATTAAGAAAGAATTCAGACAATAAAGTCAAACTTTTTAAGGCGAGTTCCTGAAGGTGGTGTCCAAGGTCCAACCATCTTCAGCTGCTTCATCAATGACTTTCCTTCCATCATTTTTAAAAAATCTTTTTATTGGCATTTTCAAAATTTATAAACCATTATATACATTGTTGGCCATGTTTATTTGCTGTAGGGCAGCACGGTGGCCTAGTGGTTAGCATAGCTGCCTCACGGCGCTGAGGTCCCAGGTTCGATCCCGGCTCTGGGTCACTGTCCGTGTGGAGTTTTCACATTCTCCCCGTGTCTGCGTGGGTTTCACCCCCACAACCCAAAAATGTGCAGAGTAGGTGGATTGGCCACGCTAAATCGCCCCTAATTGGAAAACATAATTGGGTAATCTAAATTTACTTTTTTTTTTAAATGTTTATTTGCTGTATTGTACAGAAAGGTTTGTCTTGTCCTACCCTTAATTTCCCCTATTTCCTTCTGCCACCCTCTGGCTCGGCGTGTGATCCCTCCTGCACCTCCCTCCAGCCCGCCCCTCTCTGCCCCACCCCCTTGTGACCCCCTGGTCATTTTTATTTGGTGGGGGATGATTTCCTCCCCATCCTCCCCCCCCTCCCCTTTGGCTGTGTTTTCCCTGTGATTGGGGTGGGGTGGGGGGGGTTACGCCTCCCTTCCACCTTGTCGATTACTTTCCTTCCTTCATGAGGTCAGAAGTGGGATGTTTGCAGATGATTGCACAATGTTCAGCACCATTCGCGACTCTGCAGATGCTGAAGCGGTCCATGTCCAAATTGTAGCAAGACTTGAATAATATGCAGGCTTGGGCTCACATGTGGCAAGTAACATTCATGCCACACAAGTGCCAGGCAATGGCCTTCTCCAACAAGAGAGAATCTAAATATTGCCCCTGATGCTCAATGGCACTATCATCACTGAATCCTCCACTATCAACATCCCAGGGGTTACCATTGACAAAAAACTGAAGTTGACTAGCCATATAAATACTATGGCTACAAGGGCAGGTCAGAGGCTAGGAATGCTGTGGTGAATAACTCACCTCCTGACTCTCCAAAGCTTGTCTACCATCTACAAGGCACAAATCAGGAGTGGGATGGAATGCTCTCTACTTGCCTCGATGAGTGCAGCCCCAACAACACTCAAGAAGCTCAACACCAGGACAAAGCAGCCACCTTGATTGGCATCCCTTTCACAGAGAGTTACCCCCTCGACCGCAACAAACAGTGGCAGTAATGTGTACCATCTACAAGATGCACCGCAGGAACTCACTAAGGCTCCTTTGACAGCACCTTCCAAACCCATACCACAACATTCTAGAAGGGCAAGGGCAGCAACACATGGGAACATCAGGACCTGGATGTTCCTCTCCTTGCCATCCACCACCCTGATCTGTAAATATATCGCCATTCCTTCGCTGTCGCTGGTCAAAATTCTGGAACTCCCTCCCCAACAGCACTGTGGCTATACCTACACCACATTGATGGCAGTGGTTCAAGAAGGCAGCTCACCATGACTGTCTCAAGGGAAACTAGGGATGGGCAATAAATGCTGGCCTAGCCAGCCACAGTCACATTTCACGAATGAATAATAAAAACTTCAAATTAAAAAGTAAACGCTGGGTAAAAATTAAATTATTAAAAATGCAGAACCCAAAGCCAATAAAGTAGAGAACAGAAGTGGAAAAACAAAACAATCACATAACAGGAAGAATGGTGAGAAGTGCGTTGGCAGGATAAGGCAGCAATTACTGTCACTTTAGAGTTGTTTCTGGTACACATGGAATATAATATTAGAATTGGATGTCAATCTGATTCTAGACAATACTCATGTCAGATGGTGTGAGGGCGCTTTGAAAGCCCACCTTAAACTTGACATCTCATGGAGCATATCCAACCCATGACTGTACTGTCAAGATTCTGCTTTGAACCATCATTCTTTCGCATTGTTTAAATTATTTTTCCTCCTCCTGCTTAACTAATATTCGAGGAGCCACTGTAAGGAGCAAGGCCAGTGCCAGAGATGAAGGCACAGCAGAGAGTTACTTCACGGAAGGAGCACTCTGCCAGAGACCGCCACCATTGCATAATCCAGATGCGGTTCTTTCCACTGAAGTGCAAAGCATAAGGGATTCATTTGTAATTTTGCTCAGAGAAATGTCACATACATTTTGATTTCATGAATCAGATAGAATCATGGAGTCATTATGGCACAACACTAAACTGGCTATTCAGCCCATCTAATTCATGTTGGCTCTCTGAAAAAAACAATCCAGTCAGTCTCATTTCCCTGCTCTTTCCTCACACCTCTGTCACTGGTTGCCACGGGCGACACGGCAGCACAGTGGTTAGCTTCACAGTGCCAGAGTCCCAGGTTTGATTCCCGCTTTGTGCGGAGTCTGCAAGGTCTCTCTGGGTCGGCATGGGTTTCCTCTGGGTGCTCCGTTTCCTCCCACAAGTCCCAAAAGTCATGCCTGTTAAGTGAATTGGACATTCTAAATTCTCCCTCTGTGTATCTGAACAGGCGGCGGAATGTGGTGACTAGGGGATTTTCCCAGTGACTTCATTGCAGCGTACTTGTGACACCAATAAAGATTTTTATTATTATAAATCTCAATAATGTAGATGCTGTTTGACTGCAGTAGTCTAATTCTGTAGATAAATATAAATGACATAAATGCATGATTTCGCATTAGAACATGTAAACAAAAAAATATAGTTGAGCATGAGGTAAAATACAAGAAGAATGGCAGAGACAGAGCAGGAGTGTTGACACTAGTTAGGTACTAATGGACACTTGGCCATTACCTTTGAGATAAGCATAGCTCACTAAACAGGTGGCAATTCTTGATCCTTTATGGTCTGGTTACTCATGTTAATTGTAATAAATAATTAGTTTCTGTTGTTACTGTTCCCATGTTCCACTGTTTAGAAGATTTAGGTTTGATTGCAAAAGGGGTGATCACGCTACTGGGGGACATTCTATAGGCCTGCATATTGTCAACGGGACCGAAACAAATCTGCAGGGAAGGCAAAGTCATGTGCAAGAGCTATAAAGTGGTGCTTCTGGAGGATTTTAATTATGCAAGTGTCAGCTGGGAATATGTGAGAGAAAAGGGTAAGGAAGGGGAAGGAATTTCTTAAAAGTGTTCAGCAAAACATCGTTGATCAGTATGTTTTATATACAATGAGGAAGGTGGCATGTCGGATCTGGTGCTGAGAAACGAGATGGCCCAAGTGTCTGTGAGAGGTAGCTTGGGTAAGAGGACTCATTGTGTCATAAGGTTTAAATTAACAATATAGAAGAGAAAGGGACAACCTAAAGTGGAACTTCTAAATTGGATGAGGGTCATCGTCAATCGGGCCATATGACGTAGGAGCAGAAGTAGGCCATTTGGCCCATCGAGTCTGTTCTTCCATCATGAACATTGTCGCAGGGTATTTTTTTAACTCCTCTGCCATTTCCTTTTATCCTAATTATTAGTTCCCAGTCTCATTCGCTAAGGGGCCTCTGTTCACTTTGGCCTCTCTCTTCCTTTTTATATATTTAAAGAAGCTCTTACTCTCAGCTTTTATATTATTTGCTAATTTAACCTCATAATTTACCTTCTCCTATTTATTTTTTTGGTCATCTTTTGTTTGTGTTTAAAGCTATCCCAATCATCTGGCTTATCACAAATTTTTGCCACATTGTATGTTTTTTCTTTCACTTTAATACTATCCCTAACTTCCTTGGTTAACTATGGTTGATTTGTCCCCTACCACGGTTCCTTTTGCTTTGCTGGGATATATTTTCCTATATGTTTGCCATTGCTGATCAACCATCTTTTCTGCTAAACCCCTTTCGGAGTCCACCCCAGCCAACTCTGCCCTCATTCCTTTGTAATTACTTATTTAAGTTTAGCACAGTTGTTTCTGTCACAAGTTTCACACCCTGAAACTGAATGCTAAATTCAACCATGTTATGGTCACTGTTTCCTAAGGGATCTTTCAAGCTGAGATTGTTTATTAAACCTGCCCCATTACAAATTACCAGATCGAAATAGCTTGATCCCAGGTTGGATCCTCAACATATTGGGTAGGATTTACCGACCACCCCACCGTGTGTTATTTGGCGATGGATGCAGCCTGCCAGCAGAATCTCCCAACCCCGCTGTTGTCAATGGAATTACCCGGTGGCAGCATGCCTCATCACCGTGAAAACTAGATGCCAGCATTGGACCAGAATTTCCTGCCAGCATGAACAGGCGTTCGTTCTTGGAAACTGTCCTGAATATCCGAATACACTTCATAAATTCTTCATCATGGCTACCATGCCAATCTAATTGATGATCCCCCATGATTCTGATTTACTGGAAAGGCTGGCTGTGCTCAGAGTGGATAAGTCACTTGGGTCAAATGGCCTGCATCCCACGTTGCTAAAGGAAGTGTGTGTAGAGATAGTAGATGGATTTGCTTTAATGTTCTAATCGCCCCAAGAGACAGGGGAAGGTGTCAGAGGATCAGAGAATGGAAAATGTGACACACTTGTTCAAGCAAGTTTGTGAGAATAGTACACGTAACTACAGGCTGGTCAGTCTAACAACAGTGGGTAAGGTCTTCGAAAGAAGAATGAGAGAACTTGGAGAGATTTGATTAAGGAGAGCCAGCAAGGATTTGTAATGGTGCTTAACTTATTGATTTTTTTTGATGAAGAGAAAACAATATATGGATTTAAGGAAGCCTTTGTCAAAGTACTATGGAAAAGACTAGTTCACAAAATTAAGGGTCATGACACTGTGTACAAGCGGCCGATTAAATTTGATGCAGAGAACAGTGAGGTGATGCACTTTGGCAGAGGGAGCGAGGTGTGGTTAGTTCTAAAAGTGTACAGGGACATAGGGACATGGAGATTCATGTGCATAGATTTTTGAAAGTGACCGGATGAATTGAGACAGGCGTTAGCAAAGTGCATGGGATCTTGTGCTTCAAAAATAGAGGTATTGCATCAAAACCAGAGAAGCTATGCTGAACTTGTATAAAGTCCTGGTTAGTCCACCACTAGAATATTGTGTCCACTCCTGGTCACCACACTTTTGGAAGGATGCGAGGGTCCTGGAGAGGGTGCAGAGGAGATTTACCAGAATGGTTCCAGGGATGAGGATTTTTACATACAAGGTTAGGTTGACGAAGCTGGGCTTGCTTTCTTGGGAGCAAAGGTGCTTGGGGGGGGGGGGGGGGGGGGGACATTTGATAGCAGCGTATAAGATTATGACAGGTTTTGAAAAATAGCGATGCCGGAGAGACGTGAGGAAGAACATTCCTTGCACAGCAAGTGGTAACGGCCTGGAACTCTCTGCCGGCAAGGGTTGTGAAACCGGAGACGATCAATGATTTCAAAAGCACTTGAGCTAAATAAACTGACAAGGCTGCAGGGTGGAGCAGGAAAAAAGGCTGATTGGATCGATCCATGGAGATCCAGCATCCAAGCGGATCTTTCCATGCTGTAATCATTTTATGACTATACACTTAAAGAACCTGCTGAGAATTTTTTTTTTTGTTAAAGCATTGTGACAGTCCTTATATATCATAGAACGCCATATTTTAAAAACATGGTGGGATTTTAAACCAATCAAAACGGATTAGTTTACACATAGTACAAATCCAGCCTGTACTTTCTGTGTTATGTATTTGCCTTCACATCACACTCAGTATGGTAGTCGCTTAAAAATAATAGATTTTGGAGTTGTGACAGATAAATAGAGCCTCACAGTCCACAACTGGCTGTGCTCACAAAGCAATTGGAATCTAAGATCTGTATTTTGTAAAATTGACTGACTGGAATTATTTGATTGGATCTTTATTCTCCAGGGTACTTTAATGATACTTCTTTTTGTTGCCAGGCAACGTGTTGTGTTGATAATCCCTCGATACAACAGGAAGGCATTAATACTGTAATTCTGAATCCTAATATAAAGGTTTCATCTATGCAATGGATCTCAAACTGTCATTCTCATTTCAAGTCAGTTTGATACAGGTTATTAAATATATAAATGCAGTGGCCATGCCAGTTGTTTAGTAAATTCTTTAATGAAGCCTGCTTAACGAGAAAGAGTGCTCTCTGTAACTCACATCATTTCAAATACCACATTGGGAAATGTCTGCACATTTACTGCTCAAACTCGTTCGCCATATCGTTGTTGTGATCTTCTGGGATTTTAAACCATTGGGCAAGAGTGAGCCAAAGAACAGATACATTGGGGCCAATTTCACAAGTAGGGACTGGCAGAATAAACCCTTCAGAGGTTGAAGCACAGTGATATACAGCTTGGAAAAAGTGGCCCCCAGGAGTCCTCAACATTAAGTCTAGGCATGATAAAATCTCATATCATCAGGTAGAATATGGGCTAGGAAACAGCCTGCTGATGACCATGGCTATCCACCGGCGGCTGATGAATCAGTACTCTTTCATGTTGAACAACATTTGGCAATGGAATGGAATGTGCTCTGGGTGGGAGACTTCAACCATGAAGTGCTGTGAACCATCAGCAGCAGCAACAGAATTTTATTCAACTATGATCTGTAACCTCATGGCCAATATCCCCCACTCTATCATTACCATCAAGCCAAGGGGTCAGCCTTGGTTCAAAGAGGAGCGCAGGAAGGCATGCCAGAAACAGTACCAGGCATACCTAAAAATGAGGTGTCAACCTGGTGAATCTACAACGCAGGACTACTTGAGCAGCAGAGGCAGCGTGTGACCTAATCGATTCCACAACAGACAGATCAGATCCTAAGCTCTGCAGTCCTGTCACATCCAGTTGTGAATAGTGGTGTACTACTAAACAACTAACTGGAGGAGGAGGAGGAGGCTCCACAAATGTTCCCATCTTGATGGGTGAACACATCAGTGCAAAATATAAGATTGAAGCATTTGTAACATTCTTCAGCCAGAAGTACTGAGTTCATCTCAGCCTCCTCCTGAGGTCCCCAGCATCACAGATGCAAGTTTTCAGCTAACTCGATTCACTCCAAGTGACATCAAGAAGTAGCTGAAAGTATTAGACATTACAAAATATGGCCCTGGCAAGATCCTGGGATACTGCTGAAGATTTGTGCTCCAGAACCAGTCACAGTACTAGTCAGGTTGTTCCAGTACAGCAAGAACATTGTTGCCTACCCAACAATGTGGAAAATGGCTCAGGAATGTCCTGTCTACAAAAAGCAGGACAAATCCAACCTGGTCGATTACTGTCCCATCAGTGCACTCTCAATCTTCAGTAAAGTAATGGAAGAGGGTCATTGACAATGCTATCAAATGTCATGTCATTTATGCATCAATAACCTGCTCACTGATGCCTAGTTTGGGATCCGCCAGGACCACCCTGCTCCTGAGGTCATTGCAGCTTTGGTCTAAACATGGACAGAAGTTAAACTCAAAAGGTGAGCTCAAAGTGACTGCCCTTGACATCAAGGTAGCATTTAATCAAGTGTGGCACCAAGAAGCTGCAGGAAAATTGAAGTCAATGTGAATCAGAGCTTTCCACTGATTGTACCTAGCACAATGGTGATGGTTATGATTGTTCAAGATCAATCATCTCAGTCCCAAGACATCACTGTAGGAGCTCTTCAGTTCTGAGGGCCAACCAACTTCAGCTGCTTGCATCATAAGTTCAGAAATGCAGATGACTGCACAACATTCAGCAGCATTCATGATTCCTCAGCTACAGAAACAGTTTTTTTTCATACACAAGACCTCGGCATCACTCAAGCTTGGGCTGACAAGTGGCAAGAAACATTCACATCACAGAAATACCATCTCCAACAAGAGAGAATCTAATCATCTCCCCTTGACATCCAATGGCATTACCATCACTGAAACCTCCACCATCAACATCCTGATGATTACCATTGACCAGAAACTGAACTTGACCAGCCACATAAATACTTTGGCTACAGGAGCAGGTCAGGGGCTGGGAATCAAGCAACGAGTAACTCACCTCCTGACTCCCCAAAGCCTGTCCACCATCTATAAGGCACAAGTCAGGAGTGTAATGGAATACTCTCAATTTGCTTGGATGAGTGCAACTCCAACAACACTGAAGATGCTGAATAAAACATCCAGGAGAAAGCAGCCCGTTTGATCAGCACCACATGCACCACCTTAAACATTCAGTGCGTCTACAACCTGAACACAGTGGCAGCAGCATGTACCATCTACAACACACCCTGCAGCAACTCACCACAGCTCCTTCGATCACAAGTTCCAAACCTGCGATCTCTACCACAGAGACAGATAAGGGCAGATAAAGGAAACATGGGAATCACCACCTGCAAGGCCTTGTCCGAGACACACACCAAGCTGATATCACTGTCACAGGATCAATACCCTGGAATTCCCTTGGGTGTACCTTCACATTGTCTGCAGCGGTTAGAGGTGGAAGCTCATCATTACTTTCTCAAAGGTAATTCGGGATGGGAAACAAATGCTGGCCTTGCCAACCCTACATCCCAAGAAACAACTTAAAAAACAATACCACCAATCTATTTATTCCAGAGCCTCAATAGGACAGACGGAGTAAAGGAAAGAAAAAGGGAGAGAGAAAGGGAGAAAGGGAAAGAGAGAGAAAGGGAGAGGGAAAGAAATAATATTTAAAGTGGTTTTCAGCTGATGAAGCCTGTTTGAAGTCTAGTACTGTTGCAATATAGGAAATACAACAAATGATTTGGGCACAAGTTCCCTCTTTAGCAAAGCGATGACCAAATTTATATTTTTAGCGATAAAGGCTACGGGTTGATATTGGCCAGGATATTGATGAAAACTCCTCTGCTCTTCTTCAAAAGAGAGATAACTTACATTTTACATCCGCCATAGCGAGCGGGCAGTTTAACGATTCATTTTAAAGATAGCACCTTGGACAATGTAGCTGTTACTCAGCACTGCACAGGATATCAGCCGAGATTTTGTGATCAAGTCGCTGGAGAGGAACTTTAACCCACAACATTCTCATTCAGAAATAGTTCAGGGTCTCACGACCAAACATCTGAGTAAAAATTGACTCTCCTAACAATACTAGACCTTAATGCAAGCAGAATAAGTTTCTTTCTTCTGTTCCACTTTTTAAAATCCAAAATATTATGATCCCAGTTTATGTTAATACTGGAAAAGTCAGATCCATGAGTGAAACATGGCTTGATAGATCCCCAGATTTTTTATTTGGAAACCGTTATTCAAGGAAAGTTACTGAGCAAATTCAGAGGAGTCTGCTGATCAACATTTAGCAAATCGAATAAAATATTTATCAAACAAGAAAAAATTTACTTTATTACACCAGACAAAAAGTTAGCAAAGATTTCAATCTGAACACAAGAAGATCAATTTCCCAATATTCCTTTACAATCCCTCTTATTAATCTCAATTATGTAAACCTTACTCTAACAGGACAAGGTTTTTACATCAAATATATAAGAGTACTTGACTTTTCAATAACAATTGTATTTCATACAAGTCCATTCTGATCAAGACATCCATGCGCTTCCACAATCAAATGTTTAATAAGGCATTGGTTATGATCTTGTCTCTTGGACTTCTGGTGGCAGCCATGAGTTGAGTAGTCACACGGAAGGTGGCTCTCCCCTGGGAACATCTCGTAAGACCTTTTTAACCCATCAAATGGGTACCAAGTGTACAAAAATTTCCCCAACCGAACCCACACTTAATACCCAACCATTTTGGAAGATCAAATTCAAGAGCAGACTATATGGTCAATGGAAGGGTCTTGGGGAAAATTGATGTGCAGAGAGATCTGGGAGTTAGGTCCATTGTACCCTGAAGGTGGCAACACAGGTTGATAGAGTGGTCAAGAAGGCATACACCATGCTTGCCTTCATCGGATGGGGTATTGAGTACAAGAGTCGGCAGGTCATGTTACAGTTGTATAGGACTTTGGTTTGGCCACATTTGGAATACTGCGTGCAGTTCTGGTCGCCACATTACCAGAAGGATGTAGATGCTGCAGAGGAGGTTCACCAGGATGTTGCTTGGTATGGAGGGTGCTAGCTATGAAGAAAGGTTGAGTAGATTAGGATTGTTTTCATTGGAAAGACGGAGGTTGAGGGGGGACCTGATTGAGGTCTACACAATTATAAGAGGTATGGACAGGGTGGATAGCAACAAGCTTTTCCCAAGAGTGGGGGTGTCAGTTACAAGGGGTCACGATTTCAAAGTGAGAGGGGGAAAGTTTAAGGGAGATGTGCTCGGAAAGTTTTTTACGCAGAGGGTGGTGGGTGCCTGGAACGCTTTACCAGCGGAGGTGGTAGAGGCGGGCACGATAGCATCATTTAAGAAGCATCTAGACAGGTATATGAATGGGCGGGAACAGAGGGAAGTAGACCTTGGAAAATAGGAGACAGGTTTAGATAAAGGATCTGGATCAGCGCAGGCTGGGAGGGCCGAAGGGCCTGTTCCTGTGCTGTAATTTTCTTTGTTCTTTGTTCATTTGTGATTCCAATGAACCAACAGCCAGGCCATAAGAGCAAGGAGAGGAAAACTCCTACCCCAGAAGGGGGACCTGCGCGGTGAACCAGATCTGAACATGGTGGATCTGTCAAGACCACCAACGTTGACCCAATCGTCGAGGGAGAAGCTAATGGAGTTTATCTCCGCAGACCTTCAAAAGCACGAGAGGCAGTTAAAGCGGACCTCATGGCAGCAATGCAGTTGGTAATAGAAGCCGTGCTGGTCCCATAGAAGGAGCAGTGGACAGAGCAGAGTGGAAACTGAAGTTCCAACAATGATGGTATGGGACCCAGATAAAGCAGCCACCGACCAGGACGAGTTGATTGCCTCACTCGAAGCCGAGGTCGCAAGGTTGGTGACAACCCAGACGGCGCTAAAGGTTTTTGGCCACAACTCCAGATTTGGACATGCATCAGTTGATCTTGGGGGGAGACTTGAACTGTGTCTTGAATCCAATACTAGACCGATCTAAGCCAAAGTCATTGGCTTCTTTAGGCATAGCGAAGGTGCTGTTGCCGTTTATGGAGAAGAAGAGGGGCGGATCCATGGCGGTTTATGCACCCTGGTGGTAAGGAATTCTCTTTTTTACCCCAGTTCATAAAGTATATTCAAGGATTGATTTTTTCTGATGGGTAGGTCTTTTCTGCCTGGGGCGAGGAAAGCTGAATACTCTGTGATAGTCATCTTAGGCCACGTGCCACATCTGTAGATTTGGCATTAGAGATAGGTCATGTTCAGCGTCCAGTATGGGAAGTTTAACGGGAATGGGTTGGTTTTGCCCTCGGTTCTATGGAGGGCCTGAAATCAGTCATTGGAGAGGAGATAATTTTTCACAAAGCATATATGGATAGGGAGGCAAGGGAGGAATGTAAAAAGTTATCATATGATATCTTGTATGTGGACTGCAGGTACTCGGAGAACCCAACCCTCGAACTCCGGGCTAGCAGGAAGAAGCAGCAGATGCAGTTTGACCTGTTATCTACAGATAAGGCGGTGCGCCAGTTGCGGTGCTCAAGGGGGGTTATGTATGAGTATGAGGAGAAGGCCAGTCATCTCTTGGCTTGCCAGTTGCGGTGGCAGGTGGCCTCCTGAGAGGCTATTCTGGTCAGAAAGTCGGTGGGTAGGCTGTTGTCCGCACCAGACAAAGTTAATGGGGTGTTTGAAGTGTTTAATAAGAACCTTCATAGGTCAGAGCCATCGGGGGAAAGGCCAGGTATGCTGGAGTTTCTGGTGGGCTTAGAGTTTCCCAAGATGGAGAAGGAAGAGCACAAAGGGTTGGAGTAGCCATTGGGCGCAGAGGAGGGCGAATGCAAACGGGTAAGGCTCTGGGGCCGGACATGTTCCCAGTGGAATTCTACTAGAGGTTTGCAGAACAGCTGATGCGGTTATTAGTGGGGATGTTCGAGGACTTGGTAACAGGATTCCCTGCCCGAGACGCTGATGCAAGCATCAATTTCACTTCTTTTAAAAAAGGATAAGGACACCGTGGAATATGGGTCGTACCGTCCTATTTCTTTACTCAATGTAGATGCCAAGATTTTGGCTAAGGTGTTAGCACTGAGGCTGGAATTGTGTCTTCCTCAAGTTATCGGTGAAGATCAGATGGGTTTTGTTAATGGCTGGCAATTGTCGTCTAGGGTGGGATTCTCCGACCCCCCACCGGGTGGGAAAATCGCCGGGGGTCGGAGTGAATCCCACCCCCGCTGTCCTCCCAATTCTCCCGCCCCCCAAAAACCGGCGCAGCGTGAGTCGCGCCGCCCGCCTCTGATAATGGCGGGGTCCGGCGCGACTCAATGGGCCCCAGGGCTGTCCGGATTCTCCGGCCCGCAATGGGCCGAAGTCCCGCCCGTTCTATGCCGGTCCCGCCGGCGTAAATTAGAATTGGTCCCTTACTGGCGGGACCTGGCGGCGCGGGCGGGCTCTGGGGTTCTTGGGGGTCGCAGGGGGATCTGGCCCCAGGAGGTGCCCACACGGTGGCCTGGCCCGCGGTCGGGACCCACAGCATTTTAAAGTGGGGTCAGTATCGAGGCTCTCTCTGATCTGTGCAAATCGATTTGTACGAGCCTGCAAAATTGGATGCCACGTTTAGCAGTGGGAAAGGGCCGGAGAGAATATGTTCCTGGAGCGGCGGTTTGCCAGTTTCGAGGAACTGTCAGAGAAGTTTGTGTTCTCGCAATTTGACCTACGCAGATATTTACAAGTTCGCAACTTTGCGAAACAAATTTTCCAACGTTCTCCGTGGCGCCACCAACTTCTCTAATGGAGAAGGTACTTTTGCTCGCAGGGTCAGAGAAAGGGAGCACTTTTGGTATTTATGGATGGATTATGTCAGAGCATTCAGAATCTGAGGAGGGTGTTAAGGGCCGAGGAATTTGGGGCCCATTTTGGATCGTGAGGTGAGGAGCGAGGCCCTGTAGAGGGTGAACTTCACATCCTTGACTTAAAAGCTGGTCATTGACTTCAGGAAACAAAGTATTGTGCACACCCCTCTCTGCATCAATGGTTCTGAGAAGGAGATGATTGACAGCTTCAAATTCCTGGGGGTGTGCACATCACCAACAATCTGTCCTGGTCCACCCACGTCACGCTATGATCAAGAAAGCACAACAGCACCTATACTTTCTCTGGAAACTAATTAAATTCGGCATGTCCACATTGACTCTTATCACCTTCCTCTCTGTCTGCATCACATCCTGGTATGACAACTGCTCGGCCCAAGACCGTAAGAAACTACAGAGAAAATGTGAACTCAGCCCTGTCCATCACGCAAACCTGCCTCCCATCCATTGACTCGGTCTACACCTCCCGCTGCCTTGGGAAAGCGGGCAGCATAATCAAAGGCTCCTCCCGACTCGCTTATTCACTCTTCCAACTTCGTCCATCGGGCAGGAAATACAAAAGCCTGAGAACGCTCACTAACAGATTCAAAACCAGCTTCTTCCCCGCTCTTATCAGACTCCTAAATGACCCTCTTATAGACTGATCTGATCTTTTCACACACCTTCTCTGCTGAGTAGTACTGCACTCCTGTATGGTTCATCCGATGCTTGTGTCTATGTATTTACGTTGCATATTTATGTATACCCTATGTTTTCTTTCATGTATGGAATGATCTGTTTGGACTGCGTATAAAACAATACTTTTCACTGTACCTTGATACACTTAACAATAAACAAATCAATCCTTGTGTATGAGGTATGGTTTAATTCAACTCAAAGTAGATTATAGGGTGCACCTGACTCAGAATGAGGCATTTCTTTGCAGGGATGGATGGAGAGTATGAGCGCTGTGCAGGGCGTCCAGTTAAAGGTGTGCACATGTTCTGGTCCTACCCCAGGCTTGTGGGTTAGGGGTCTCCTTCTTTAGCACCATGTCAGCAATTCTGAAAATTGAGCTGGAGTCTTGTCCTCTCGTGGCCATATTTGGAGCGTCAGACTCGGCGGAGCTGCAGAGGGGCGCGGGAGCCGATGATGTGACCTCGCTGATCTCCTGGAGGCGCGCTCTGGTGGTTCGGAGGTCAGCTTTTCTGCCCAGTGCCTCAGTGTGACTGGGAGATCTGATGGCATCCCTATACCTCGAGAAAGTTAAGTACACCATGAGAGGAGCAATTAAGGGGTTTTACCGGAGATGGCAGCTGTTTATTGTGTATTTTAAAGAACTAGTCAACGTTAATAGCTAAGGGGGGAGGGGGGGACAGTGAGGAGAAGGCGGGAAGGGATTATGTTTCAGGTGTGGTTAGGGTATGGTTTGGGGAGGTTGTAGATGTGTATGGGGTGTTTCATTCTGTTTGTTGTTTTGAATTGTTTCGTATGGATATTAATGGAGAAAGCTATATAATTTTCTACCCAAAATGCTCAGGAAGCTTTCTTTGCGCCCCACAATTTTCATTGTATCAACAACAGTACTTTCACAAAACTCATGGGTCACTCTAACTTTGTAGCAAACTATTTAACTGTAAACAGGCTGCTCACAGTGATATATTGCATCGTCCAATAGTATTTAAATTCTCAGAATCATTCGAAATTCCAGTGTGTCACTGTTGAATTTGTGCTTCAATGAAATGCATGCTTTAAATTGGTAATTAATTGGTAATTAATTAAGGGCTCACTGAAGGAGTAATATACCAGTTTACTCTTGAGTGTCTGGGAGAAACTGGGAGTGTCTGTGACTTTGTTTTGCCAACTTTGAAACAAACCTGGTTTAAGGTACAAGCTAGTTTCAGATTTATTCTTCCACAACATACAATTATTGGAAGTGACAAATTGTACAGAAAATGAAGAGAGTGCAAGTTCCAGTCTTTTATCTCTAAAGAAAGAGCAGTGTGATATTTACTTGACAGGACTCAGTTTAGCACGTCATTCAAAAGAAGCACTGGCGCACAAAACCAATAAAGTACAAGTGAAAAGACATGAATATTAGAAAGGAGTTCAATCTGAGCACTTGGTAAAATTGAATGACACAACCACTAGAATTAGATCAGTGCGTTCCCAAAGTCCCAAACACACCAAGTTGCACATCTCAATGTAATCAGAATGTGAAACAGAGACATTTTCCACTGCACAGAAATTACTCCTCTCGAAAGAGAAATAGGGCGGGACTCTCTGACCCCCCGGGTCGGAGAATCGCCGGGGGGGTGTGTGCGGTTCACGCGATGCTGGTCCGCTGATTCTACGGTCACTGGAGAATTGGCGCCATTGGCACCGGCGCAGTTGGCGCAGCGCAGAGCGGCTCCCCCGGCAATTCTCCACGCGCGATGGGCCGAGTGGCCACCGAGATAGGCCGAGTCCGCCGGAGTCGTTCACATATGGTCCTATCCGGTGGGACCTCGGCATCCTTCCTGCGGGGGGTGGCCTGGTAGGGGGGAGGGGGGTCTGACCCGGGGGGGGGGGGCATCCACCATGGCCTGGTCCGCGATCGACCTACCGATCGGCGGGCCAGCTTCTCCTGGTGGAGACCTCTTTTACTCCGCACCGGGCCCCGGTAACTCTCCGCCATGTTGCGCAGAGAAGGCAACTAGCGCCCACGCGCTAGTTCGCGCCGGTCGTAACACGCATGCACGAATGCACGCTGGCCGCAGCGTGCATGCACAGACCTGCGGCGCCCTATTGACACCGGTATCGGCAGCTGGAGCTGTGTGAGTCGCTCCAGTGCTGTGCTGGCCTCCTGTAGGGCGCAGGATCGCTGATCCTGGGGGCCTGTTGACGCCGTCGTTTACAAAGGCGTCAACACTCAGCCTCAGTATCAGAGAATCCTGCCCTGTATTCTCTCAAATTATTTGCAGGAGGATTCATTCATGACCATATACGTAACATGCCATTAACCCATTTAAATAAGACACAAAATTTAAATCCTCCTAAACTAAATGGATTTGGTACAATGGCACAGTACGTAAAGCTAAACGTACTTATAACTTAGTCCAAAACGTTGCTTCAGTGAGAAAGTTGTTAATTTCTAATTGCTGGATGTAAAAGCACCAGATTTCTAAGCTCTCTTTGTTCTTCTATATGTAAAGTGTTCTTTCATTGGTGGAATATTCTTTGATCCTGCCATTCAGAGAAAACAGAACTCATCCTTCGAATTTAGAATGAGAGATAAAGGGCGCAATCGAACGGCCTCATCGCTCCTGACCTGGTGATGCGACAAGGCCATTAACGACGTTCAGAATGTCTTGCGAGATCTAACGAGATCCAGTGTGATTCCGTGATCTGGATCCCACACAGCGAGACCTCGCCAGAGTGCCGTCTAGCACTGGTCCACACAAACATGGACCAGGCGTTGTGGCACCTGGTGGAGTCTCCCAGGCCATCGGTAGCCCCAGGTGGTTCGGCTGTGGGCAGAGGTAGCACTGGCACTCGCGCTGTCACCCAGGCACCTTGGCACTGCCACCTGGGCATCCTGTGGCAGTGCTCCATGAAATTCCAGTTGGCACTGCCAGGCTGGAAGTGCCAGGCTGACAGGTTCATTGTGCAGGAGATCAGGCCCAGGGGTTCCCTGCCCTTATGAGGTGGGGTGTCTGATATGGAGAGTAGTGTGGAGAGTCTGATAGTGGGGTCGTTTCTTGCGTGTAGGCACTGAAATACATGACCAAAATGGAAATTGTTTTTTCCTGTTACACTGTGTCCAAAGAAATTTTGTGGAAAATGCCACAGGGCTGGTTGGAGGTTTCAAAGGTTTCATTGGTTCCGGATATTGATATGCGAGAATCTGTTGCTGTTTGCAAGGTTTCGGATTAGATTTTCTCGCCAAGTCATCACTGCGATCTAAACAGACAGAGAGAGCCAGAGGTGTGCACGGACAGTGGTGGGGGAGTGGCAGTAGGATCTCAGCAGGAAGAGGCCTTCAGTTATACCCCTGCCCACTAAGATAGATTCTTCTTGGTTACTACTGGTTGCCCAGCAACCGTCAGAAGGCCCCAATACCGTGGCCATCCAGAGGACTGAGGGATTATGAAATTCCTTCCTGACATTTTGTTTCCAGGTTTTCCAGGGCCTTCTCCAGTCTCCTCTCCTCCACAAACCATTTGATCCTGGTGCCAGAGACTTATTTTCCCCTTTACACCTCATAAATTGATGGAATGGGTGATTAACAGCGCTATCAAATGGCACTTGCTTAGCAATAACCTGCTCACTGGTGCTCCCTTTGGAATCTTCCAGGACAACTCAGCCCCTAATCTCATTCCAGCGTTGGTGAAAACATGGACAAAAGAGCTGAACACCAGAGGCGAAATGAGAAGGACTGACCGTATTTGATCGAATATGCCACCAAGAACCCTAGCCAAACTGGAGTCAATGGGAATCAGGGGGAAAGTCATACTTGACACAAAAAAGATGGTTGTGCTCATTGGAGGCCTGTCATCTCAGTTTCAGGACATGAGTGCAACAGTTCCTCACAGTAGTGTCCTAGGCCCAACCATCTTCAGCTGCTTCATCAACAATCTTCTCTCCACCATAAGGTCAGAGGTGGGGGTGTTCTCTGATGCTTGCACAATGCTCAGCGCCATTCACAACTCCTCAGATACTAAAGCAGTCCATGTCCAAATGTAGCAAGACCTGGACAATATCCAGGCTTGGGCTGGCAAATGGGTAAGATTCACACTAGAGAAGTGCCAGGCAATGAACATCTCCAACAGGAAAGAACCTAACCATTGCTATTGTTGAATCCCCCACAGTCAACATTCTGGGTTACCATTGACCAAAACCTAGCTGAACTAGCCATATAAATACAACAGCTACAAGAGCAGGTCAGAGGCTATGAATCCTGTAGTGAGTAACTCACCTCCTTACTCCCCAAAGGCTGCCCACCATTTACAAGACACAAGTCAGGAGTGCAATGGAATGCTCTCCACCATGATTGCAGCTCCCCCAACATTTAAGAAGCTCGACACCATACAGAACAAAGCTTCCCGCTTGACTGGTACCCCTTCCTCAAACATTCACTCCCTCCACCAATAACGCACAGTGGCAGCAGTGTGTACCGTCTACAAGATGCACTGCAGCAACTCACCAAGGCTCCTTAGGCAACACCTTTCAAACACACAACCACTGCCGTCTGGAAAGACAAGGGCAGTAGATATTTGGAACTCCGCCACCTTGAAGTTCCCCTCCAAGCCACTCACCACCCTGACTTGGAAATATATCGCCATTCCTTCACTATCGTTTGATCAAAGTCCTGGATCTAACTCCCTCCTGAACAGCACTGTAGGCATATCTGCACCACAGGGACTGCAGGGCCTCAAGAAGGCAGCTCACCACCACCTTCTTAAGATTAATTAGGGAGGGCCAATAAATGCTGACATAGCCAGGGAAGCCCACATCCCCTTGAATAGATAAAAACTAAATAACATCACTACTCCAGGTCCAAGTACATGAACTTGAGAAGGGGCCAATAATCCCAAGGCAGGTCACCTGACTGCATGATCCCCCATTTCCTCTCAACTCTGACTAGCAACTTAGCATCCTATTGGTTCCATGTACATGATCATCTCACCTCATTCCTTCAAGAAATGTGGCAACTCAAATAATTTAATTGAATTAAAGTAGATGGGATAAGTCTTGGTATCTATTCCTTGGCTGTAAAGCATTGCCCGGGCAAAAGACAAGAAGAAAATTCTCACGGGGCGGATTGCTTGCCCAGAGCAGAGTCTGCCTTATTCTCCCAGTCATTGAAACGATGCAGATTTTGAAGGGGAAAGAAAATCTGCCAGAGTTTCCAGCTGGAATGTTATGCAGTTAGTGCTCTAATTAATGTGGCCTTGCATTCAGGTTCAACTATGGGAATCCCTGAAGCTAAACACACTGATAACTATTACTTTAGAGATTCACATTTGAAGGATGGGGTACACTAATGTGTCTGACAATCCAGAAGCTCACAACCCAGAATAAATCAACACCATCAGCCAAGCAAAATGGTAAAATAAACATGATTTTAAAGCATTGGATATGCTTTGTGTGATGTTTCTCGATATATTAGGAATCTTGAGGAACAGAAAACATGTACACCCTAGTCTTGATGGGCAATTTATGAATAGAACTGATTTAAGATTCTATACATTGTGCTCAAAACACTTCATGGCCTCACCCCTTCCCTATTTCTGTAGTCTCCTGCAACCCCACAACCTTCTGTGAAATCTATGATCCTCCATCCCTGAGTTCATTCATCTCACCATTGGCGACCATTTCTTCAGCTGTCTAGAATCATAGAATCACTACAGTGCGGAAGGAGGCCATTCAGCCCATCGAGTCTGCACCGACCCTCTGAAAGAGCACCATACCTAGGCCTCATCCCCCCCTACCCATCCCCACAACCCCATCCAACCTTTGGACACACTAACGGGCAATTTAGCAATGGCCAATTGACCTCACTTGCACAGCTTTGGACTGTGGGAGGAAACCAGAGAATTCGGAGGAAACCCACGCAGACACATGGAGAAAGTACAAACTTCACACAGACAGGCACCCAAGGCTGGAATTGAACCCAGGTCCCTGGTGCTGTGAGGCAGCAGTGCTAACCACTGTGCCACCGTACCACACTTGGGATCTGGATTCTAAGCTCTGGAAATCCCCCTCTCAAACTCTTGACCATTTCACATTTAGGACCCTCCTTAAAATCTTTTTGCCAAGCTTTCAGCCACCACATATAATATCTCCTTCTTTAACTTTAGTGTCACAGAATCAGATTACCCTAAAATTACGTGCCTTGAGGTGTTTTACGAAACTAAAGGCACTATATAAGTGTGCTGTAGTTTTGAATGGTACATCAGACAATTGGTTATGATCAAACATGCTCAGCTTCTGGCAAAACCCACAATTTATTATTAATTCAGTTATTGTTCTGCAAACTATAAAAATGTCAAGCATTCAGAAAACACTTTCTTTATCAAGCTATTTGGTAGCTTTCTCTAGGACTTGCTGCATCCTTTCTGATGTTTACCACAGACCTTTAACAATCTAAACACAACAGAAAACTTATTGAAGTTTTATGTCACTGACTGACTCAAGATATTATACACTTGTGAATTTGAGAGTGTCTCTAGCATAATGAGATACGTTATTTGGCGATGCGGGTATGTGTCGGTGAGTGAACACCTTGTATCATTCAGGCAGCCTGATCTACGTGGCATCGATCAGCAAGTTCTCCCCTCTTCCAAACAACCAGTCAGGTGTAATTACCACCCGCCTTCCTGCCCTAAAATCAAGCAGGAAAATTTGGGCCTTTTACCTCCTGTTCATTCCCTCAATGGGAATATTAGATACAGCATAAGAGGGAAGGATATAAAAAATGGAAGTGGAAAAAAAAGTACTATTGCTCTGGGTATTGCAATCAAGTTTCAGAAGGTACAAACTGCCCTTTTACCTCCACCCTTCTTACTGGACAAGGCCGCAAACATTTTTTTAAATTTTCCAATTAAGGGGCAATTTAGAATTGCCAATCCACCTACTCTGCACATCTTTGGATTGTGGGAGTGAGACCCACACAGACATGGGGAGAATGTGCAAACTCCACACGGACAGTCATCGGGGCTGGGATCGAAGCCGGGTCCTCGACGTCATGAGGCAGCAGAGCTAACCACTGTGCCACTGTGGCGCTCCACAAGGCCCCGAACATGCCTTTCAGGTGAATTGGGGCTTAATTATCCACTGTCTATGGCCAGTGGCAGATCTCCCGATGCGGTGGAGAAACCAGCATCAGGGAAAAAATGATGTTGATCCATTTTCAATGCTCCTGTCCCCCGCTGGTGTCATCGTCAAGGTTCATGCCCCACGCGAGCAGGAGGATGCAAATTGTTCCAATAGACCAATATGCATCTTATTAATGGGCTGAGAACCGGATTTTCCCTTTCACTGGAATTCATGTGGGCATGGATTGACACAGGCATTTCTCAGCGTGGCCTTGGCACAGTGGACCTCATAGTGGGCCAAGGGGTTAAGTCTTCAAAGTGGATGCTCCCAATTCCATCCCAGGGTCCTTTTTACTAGGTCGCATAGCCAGCTGTCTGGATTATTTAATTCCATTTCCCTTCATGCTTGAATGGATCTCAACTACCCAGCTGTGAAACTAACCATAATGTTTATAAACATCTAGTTCTGATTGACAGCTATTGGAACACATGAAAAGCAGCAAAGTGATTTCTGCAGAGAAAAATAGGAAGTGAAAGCACTTTATTGTTTTTGATGTGATGAAGAGCTGTTAATCATAGTTGGATGTTTATAAACATTGTATTAGTTTCACAGTAGGGTACTTGAAATCCATTAAAGCATGATGGAAATTAAATTAAACAATCCAAACAGCTGGCTGTGTGGAAGCTGTTAATCACAGCCTAGTGGGATCAATTTCTTATTGATGTGAATGAAACCTTGCAGATCATAGAGCTGAGGGGGTTTAAACGCAAGGTTTTCACTTTCTAGAAATTTACAGGTGCTGCTTTCTCTGCCTGAGCCAGCAGGTGTCGGACACAGGGGAGTTTTAAAGCTCTCTGGCTTCCAGGTCGGGGTTTCTATTATGTGGGGAGGAGGGATCTCTGTAATGGGGATCTTTTGTAGGGTCTTTGTAATGGAGGGGATTTTGGTGGGTGCTCTATTATGGGGGGATCTCTGGTGGGGGCTCTGTTATGGGGGCTCTGATGGGGTGTCTCATTTGGGGGTCTCTGGTGGGGGATTGGTGAAGGGGTCATCCTCGTACTGTGGGGGGGGGGGGGGAGTGTGACCCAGAAAATCCTGTGGTGGGGGTGGGGGTGGAATTGCGCTGTGGGACAGAGGGGGGCTAGATGCCGGACCTCACTATCGGGCCACCCACTCACAATGACAGTGCACTAGCGGGATTTATGACAGAATCCCTCGCCATGCATAAATTTGCGTGAATAGCCTGTGGACACCACTCCCAGCGTGACACAAATCGGAGCTGATTAATCTCCAGCGGGAGAACATAGGGCGGGATCCTCTCGACACCGAAATCACGTTCGGCGATCGACCGGAGCATCCCCATTTGCAATGAAATGGGGGGCGGTGCCGTGTTTTGACGATGCACCGCCCCCTCCAAAGTGGCATACTCTAGGATTCCGCTGCAAACCGTATAGACGGCCTCAGGACGTTACCTGAGGTCCGCGCCCCGAATCTCCGCCCTCGACCAACTGGGTTCCCGACGGCATCGGTCACGTGTGATATTTTTTGTCAGGAACTCGGCGAGGTGGCTGCGGACTCAGTCCAGCACCACCACAGTTAGGGGGGAAAGCCGATCCGTGGGCAGGGGAGTCTTTGACAGGGGTTGGGGGCACTGTTTGGGGGAAATCCGGGGGTTACGAGCCTGGCTAAAGGGGGTTACTATTTGGCAGGCCGGGTCAGCGCGCGGCCGGCTCCATGTTGCACCAGGAATTTACTTGTATTCCTTTCAATTTAGTATAGTGTAGTCACTGCTCAAGATATAGTCTCTCCTATGTTGGAGAGACCAAACACAGACTGCATATTTACTTGGTTGAACACCTTCATTCAGTCCGCAAACATGCCCCTGAGCTTCTAGTCACCCACCATTTTGCTTCTCACCTTTGCTTCCACTCTGCCCTTTCTGCCCTCGGATTCCTACAATGCTCCAATGAAGCTCAACCCAAATTCAAGGAATAGCACCTCATCTTTTGACTGGGCACTTCATGACATTTGACTTCAACAATTTAAATGATAAGCTCTGCGCACATCTCGTTTTCTCTTTCCTTCCTGTTTTTCTTCTCTCTGGTTTCTCTCGTTGCTTTGCTTTCAGGATACTGCTATTCACACCTTCCCTTGGCATAACTTTGGTTTGTTTATTTAACCCATCACCACTCCCTTTGATTTTGCAGCATCAGCCTTATTGTCAGTTAATCTCTCCCATCTTCCGCCGTATCACAGATCTTCCCATCTGCCCTTTTCCAACCATCTCCTCTTTCAGTAGTTCAAAAGACGTTCCTGACTTTTCCTGTTTGGATGAAAGGCCATGGGCTGAATTCTCCGTAAACGGGATTCTCCATTTTGCTGGCAGCCCGGGGGGTTTCCCGATGGTGTGGGGCTGTCGCACAATGGGAAATCCCATTGACCAGCCAGCAAAACAGAGAATCCTGATGGCGTGCCGCACCAGAAATATGGTGCAGTGTAATGCCGCCCCACAGACCTGAAGCATTGAGTGCAGAATTCTCCCAAGCCCCTGCCAGTGGGTTCAATGGCGGGCATGAGGGGGGGGGACGGCGGTGAATATGGCAGGATATCCAGACATAGGTTTCACACCAGCACATATTTCCTGCTCCCTGGATCGAAAAGTCACCAGGATTTACCTGAATGATGGCCGGAGCTGCCATCGGGAATCGAAATGGAGGCCACCGACAACTCTTAGCAGAGGGTCTGGGGAGCATCTGTAGTTGGAACTTCCAGATTCGGTGTCATGGAAGGGGTCCAGCTTCCATCCTCAGAATGTTGCTGGAGATCCATCTTCTTTCTCAGGAGGCCCATCTTCTGGTCTCAGAGTGCTTCCAGATATCCATCTTCATTTTCAGGAGGTCCACCCTCTTTCTTCAATAGTGGATCAGTAATGTTGGGTGCATTTTCAATATGGCACCCACATACGATGGCAGACTACGTGTCATCAGGCCCACCCTGCCGCGGAATACGGTTTGAAATACCCAGTTGCATAATTATTGAGGTCAGGGCCAGAACATATGGCATGTTTTTCCTCTGGCCTCCACCACAGGGCCTAGTCGCAGAATGGGTGAACTTCGCTCTAACTCTTGTTTCTCTCTCCACAGACGTTGCCAGATATTTCACAGAGGGTGCATAGTTGGTCAGGGATTTTAAAAAATAGTCCAGTCAGCTCCTCAGACGATGATGCACTGGTTGGTATTCGCAACTTCACATGTGTAGTGGAGAATAGAATGGTTTTCACACAATTGATGAATATTTAATCTGAAGCTATCATAAGTGAACCCTAAACAAAATGCTAAGGCAGCTAAATAATCTATCATGATAATGTTAGTGCTGTAACCCGCAGGAGACCTACAGGGTTGAAGAATCAGTCTCCCCGTGAGTCTCGCCGAATATGAACTCCCCGCTCAGGGGGTGGAAGCCCTAGATCATTCATGCTTAAGATCTGTATAAATTCGGACAGGTATGGGACCAACAGCGCGCACCTGGCTAGGGTCTGATGTAGCACAGTGGTTAGCACTGTTTATTCACAGCGGCAGGGACCCGCGTTCGATTCCCGGCTTGGGTCACTGTCTGTGCGGAGTCTGCACGTTCTCCCCGTGTCTGCGTGGGTTTCCTCTGGGTGCCCCGGTTTCCTCCCACAAGCCACGAAAGCACCGGAGTGTGGCAACTAGGGGATTTTCACAGTGACTTCATTGCAGTGTTAATATAAGGCTACTTGTGACGCAAATAAAGATTATTATAATTGCTTTACAATAAACCAAGTTTTCTTTTTAGTCCAGACTCGTTTGTGGCCGACAAAACTGGCGACGAAGATACGAGTGAATTACTGTCAATGCTGCTGCACCATCGGGTTAACTACCTCCTTTACTCTGCTGGACCAAGGCTGGCAATTTAAAAAAAAATGAAAATGCCTTTGTTCGAGAGATTTGACGTGTTCGACTCAAGCTTAGAGGGTTGGACATAGTACACAGAACGCATGCATTACTTTTTCCAGGCAAACACTATCACAGATGGTGAGCGACAGACAGTAATATTACTGACTGCCTGTAGACACATATTTATGAAGTGATAAAAGCCTTACCTATCCTGCAACTCTGGACACTGAAACTTTTGAGCAATTGGTAACCCTAGTGGCACAATATTTCAACCGTCCATTATAGTGGAGAGATACCATTCTATTAAGACAGAGAGGACCCCTGGAGAGTCCATAACTATGTTTCTGACATGGCTACAAAAACTAGACGAATATTGTGAACACGGAACTTTCCTTTCTGAAATGGTATCAGTCTGCGGCGTAAATAACATGGTCACTCAAAGGAAGTTGCTACAAGGTCCAGGGTGGGGTTAAAACTGGCAAGACTATTTGTACCAGGTGACACAGTCTATGTTCAAAACTTTGCAGGTGATGCCCAGCGGATCTCTGGGACAATCATCCACCAGCCAGCGCTGGTACCTTATCAAGTTCGGGCACAAGGTCGCAACATGAAAAAGCATCTCAATCACATACGGTCCAAATGACCAGTTCCACGCAAAATTCCTCAGGAGAGGAAAGTAACAGTCGAACCAAATCCGGTGCCCAAAGAGGCTGGAGCATTACCCCAAGCAGGTCAGGAAACCTAAATGAGAGAGGTCATAGATACGGATTCTGACATGGAAACCCAGGTGTCGGCGGTCTCCGACAGGGAACAAGCAGCGAAGCAGCCTCAGACAGTGCATGAAGTTCCGATCGGAAGTGGCATTCGCCGTCCAGATATACATCGCCAGATCCAGCACCGCGAATAAAGGAAGCACAGCCAAGTGCAAAGAGAGTCCGGCGCCCTCCAACGCAGCTGCCAGAAGAGTCTTCGGACTGTGGGAGGGAGGGATATTATAACCTGCACGAGACCTACAGGATTGGAGCAATCAGTCGCCCCTTGAGTCTCGCCGAATACTAGCTCCCCTGTTAGGAGGGAGGGGACCCTGAGATCACTCATAATTAAGATCTATATAAAGTCAGCCAGGTATGGAACTGACAGAGCAGACATGGCTGTGATCTGATGCGTATTGTAAATATAATTGCTTAACATAAGAACATAAGAACTAGGAGCAGGAGTAGGCCATCTGGCCCCTCGAGCCTGCTCCGCCATTCAATTAGATCATGGCTGATCTTTTGTGGACTCAGCTCCACTTTCCGGCCCGAACACCATAACCCTTAATCCCTTTATTCTTCAAAAAACTATCTATCTTTACCTAAAAATATGTAATGAAGGAGCCTCAACTGCTTCACTGGGCAAGGAATTCCATAGATTCACAACCCTTGGGTGAAGAAGTTCCTCCTAAACTCAGTCCTAAATCTACTTCCCCTTATTTGAGGCTATGCCCCCTAGTTCTGCTGTCACCCGCCAGTGGAAACAACCTGCCCGCATCTATCCTATCTATTCCCTTCATAATTTAAATGTTTCTATAAGATCCCCCCTCATCCTTCTAAATTCCAACGAGTACAGTCCCAGTCTACTCAACCTCTCCTCATAATCCAACCCCTTCAGCTCTGGGATTAACCTAGTGAATCTCCTCTGCACACCCTCCAGTGCCAGTACGTCCTTTCTCAAGTAAGGAGACCAAAACTGAACACAATACTCCAGGTGTGGCCGCACTAACACCTTATACAATTGCAACATAACCTCCCTAGTCTTAAACTCCATCCCTCTAGCAATGAAGGACAAAATTCCATTTGCCTTCTTAATCACCTGTTGCACTTGTAAACCAACCTTCTGTGACTCATGCACTAGCACACCCAAGTCTCTCTGAACAGCGGCATGCTTTAATATTTTATCGTTTAAATAATAATCCCGTTTGCTGTTATTCCTACCAAAATGGATAACCTCACATTTGTCAACATTAACAAATAAACCAAGTCGGTTCGGACTCACTTGTGGCCTACAAAGGTTAGGCATTTCAGGCATTCAATTCGGTGAACTATTTCTCATGAGGTAATCTAATGTGGTGAATATAATTGGTTTATATATTGTATTTTATTTCTGTTGCAGTCATTTTCTTAAACACTTTCTCAGTATATTGAGAACAATAGGCATTCACAATCAAACTTGCTTTATTCTTTCAATGTCAGGTACTTCAGCTGAATGTCTGAGAAATATTTCAGGTTACAGCGATACTGCAGTGATTCTAAAGGGCGGATTTGATAATATTTCTTGCACCTGAGCCTTAATGACTTAGAAAGATTGAGTTTGAAATTGATTGAAAAATCGGCAATAAAACTTCATGAGCTTCAATTAATAATTGTAGGGCAGTACGGTAGCACAGTGGTTAGTACAATGGGGTTCTCTTTCCAAGGGCTGGTGCTGATTCGATGAGCTGAATGTCCTCCTTCTGCACTGTAAATTCTATGATATTTTAAATAATTGTCAGAAATACTGCGGATCCATTGTATGGAGGTTTTACATATAATTCTTCATGTCCGCTCAAGCCAAATCCAGGTATTACCTTTTTCTATAAATGGGGCAAAATTCTCCGTTCTCCACCTGTGTGGGGGGTGCGCCGGCAGGTGCAGAGAATCGGAACGGCCAAAGAATTATGGCCATAATATCAAGCATGGTCTACTTTTAATTCAAAATCTCTAAATTCAAATGATCTGTTATTTGAAGTTCATCTTCATTACTTAATTCAGATTACGAGATAAATCAATTCATTTTTCAATTAAAAAAACTTTACATGATGTAGTGAACTGCGTAAGATCATTACCCAGCTACCAGAGTGTAGCATCCTCACTTACTTATGTGATTATAACTAATTTGATCGACATCCTGTATATAATGCAGTCCATCACCACCCAGTCTATCTCTGGTTTAGCACAGTGGGCTAAACGGCTGGCTTGTAATGCAGAACAAGGCAGCAGCGCAGGTTCAATTCCCATAGCGACCTCCCCAAACAGGCGCCAGAATGTGGCGACTCGGGTCTTTTCACAGTAAATTCATTGAAGCCTACTTGTGACAACAAGCGATTATTATTATTATCCTTCTTTCCTATCTATTGATCTTAAGCCAGAATCTGCTGAATAATGGCCATATCAAACTGGGACTCCTGATTACTCATCTGCGATGAAGCAATGTAGCTGATCACATCAATAAATATTGGGGCTAATATTCAGGTCAATATTTAGATTGAGGCCAATATCCAAGCCAATATTTATCCCACAATCAGCATCACTGAAACAGATTATTTGTTGTTTTTGGGATCTTGCTGTGTGCACCTTGGCTGCCACGCTTCCCTCCATTCCAACAGTGACTTCAAAAATTACTTAATTGGTTGGAAAACATTTTGGGACATCTTAAAGTCATGAAAAGGGTGACATAAATACAGACAATTTGTTTTATCGCTACAGGAGAAACCCTGGGAGCGTAAATGCAACAAGCTCCTGTGTGACACAGAACTACAAAATAACTAAAGTCCATTAAAAGCTAGATTGTTCCCCAAATTTGGTTAAAATTAAGTGGTACACGTGAAGAAGACAAAATAAATAAATACAAAGAGGCCTGCCTTTTTTGCCATGCTGGAGTGAAGAGTTTAGTTGTAAGGTTTAATGTACATAAAGTAACGCACGTTGAAGTTAGAAAACAACCTAAAGCATTTATGAGTAGCAAACTATTCAGTAGGATCAAAAAATTGGACATGGCATTATTTCTCAGACAGGCTGTTTCCAATTCAAACCTTGAATTAAGATTTTTGGCAGAATTCTGATTCCGATTTCAAGATTTAACACTTAAAAATGTTAAACAATGGAAAAGCCAACTGAAATAAACAATTATTACTTTAGAATCATCAGAGAATAGATACAGCCAAATTCCAGTACACGTTAAATGTACCCGCAGTATAACTGGCAGTATAACTGATAAAGTAGTAAGGTTGAGATTGATCGACCTTTGTTGAGTTAAGGATATCAAGGGATATAGAGGAAGAGCAGGCAAATGGAATTGAGTCCAGATAGATCATGATCTAATTGAAATGGACAGCATGACCAAGGGGTTGAATGGCCTACACTAAAGGCCAGGGCTGGATTTTAAACAAAGCCATTTCAACCACAAAGGGTTGAGGTTTAATCCGTAATCTGTTCTGGATTAGTCCGCCAAAGGCAGCTGATATGCAGGAGATGAATTTGGAGTATCCATTGTGGCATAAACAGTCAGATTATGCATGTGAGGGTGTCAGATGATGCTTAGCTGTGACATATCCCTCCCATTCCCAAATCCCCTGCACAGCAAACACGCAATGGCAAGGCTCGCACCCTGTAGGGCGAGCAGTTCCCAATGAGATCATGAGATGCTACCTTTAACAGAGGACCATACAAGAGTTGAATACAAGCTCTATTGAAGAGAGTTGGAAATTGTGAATTATTCATCAGAACTCTCAGAACACAAATTTTCATTGTTAAGAACTGGAACATTTAAAAAATGACAGGCGGCAAAGAGCAACAATAAAGAACACACAAAAGGAACGTACTCTATTAGATGCATATTACTTTTACAAGCATGGCAATTCATCACAGTTAAAGAATACACAAAGCAATAACCACCTCCCATCCCCCAGAGCATTTCATATGAAAATTGTGATTATAAATGGTTTCTCTATGTGCGACATGTCTCCGTACCAAAGCACCACAGTTGAATAAATACAATTACAAGGGGAACTCTGTCATGAAGTGGCACAACTAAATTTCTCAATTATTACAGCTATGAGCACTGCTCATAGTTGCCAGTTCATGCATATAATTTTGACAAATACAATTGCAACCATTGATTTCATTTGGAGCACATCCACTCAACTGAGTTATGCAGTTCGATAAATTTTCTGTCAGTTCCCTAAGTCAAAGGCACCAGGAAGTCTATGTTACATTAGCCTTTTGGGGCCTTCAATCCCTTTTGGAACAAGTTTAGAAGCATGATCTTAATGCAGGTCCTGTGCGCTTTGCTTTTTATATTTGAAGGTTAATTTAGAAAAAGCAGAGGAAAACAAATCAATGTATTTCTGTCCTGTGACAAAGAAACACGTGAATCTTCAAATAACACAAGTTGGTCATACTAATGCAGGACAAATTACAATTGAGAAACTAAAAGAGAAAAGAAAAATTTAATTCAACAGGATAAACCAAACAGTTAATGGACATTAAACTATTGCGTGATACAGTAAAGGACAGGAGGGATGAGAAAAACTGAACTTCTTTAATCTTTCATTGTCAGTCCGTAAGCAAAGGTGATTTTTGTTCAAAACAGGCTGCGGCATTTCTTCCAAGAAACCTTGGTTTGTGTACTCATTTTTTCAAGTAACTCGCAGCAAGCTCTCTTCGGGTTAAATCAGTAGTTTAGTTTATTTATACATTCAAACCCAGGGGATGATCGCAACTTCACACACACACACACACACATATGCAGTAAGGGGATAAAAAAGCGGTTTTATAATGAGTAACTTAACATTAAAAAGGACCACGGATTTCCAGAGCCAAGGAAGTCCAAATCCAGAGGGATGTTGGCTGGAGTGGGCGAGGGGGGGGCACTTATAAAGACTCAGGCTGATTTGGGCTGGTTCTTGGCTGAAGGCAGAAGTGTAGAATTCATTTAAGATGACAGCACAGTCGTGAGATAAGGTTGATATTCAGGGAGGAAGTCTGCTTGGTGGGTGGTGGCCAGTGGCTTCCAGGTGAGCAGGATTTGATGAGGGCTTGTTGCAGTCTGCTTGGTCAGCCTGGAGTCCAACATACGCGTGTTGGAAGGTTGGAGACAAATCAGCAGATTAGTCGCTTGAGTCACAGGACCACATTCCGCAACAATGATTTCATAAAGGGCTGTTAATCTGGTGACTGAGCCTAGTTTTTGTTTTACATCTTATAATATTCCAATCATTAACCTCTGAAAGAGTTGTTATCCATATTAATGATCGTGTTCCAGGTAGCTACTGACTTGATGGTCTTTGGACTCTATAGAGCAGTGTTTTTCAAACTTTTTTCCGGGGACCTATTTTTACCAACCAGCCAACCCACGGGACACACACCGGCCAACCTTCGCGACCCATGCCGGCCAACCTTTGCAACCCATGCCGGCCGACCTTCGCGACCCACGCCGGCCGACCTTCGCTACCCACGCCGGTGGACCTTCGTGGCCCACGCCGGCTGACCTGCACGACCCACCATTTTCTCTTACCTTGTTTGTTGCTGACAAAAATGGAGGAAATGGTTTTGGGTCCCTTTGGCCCCAATGGTCCCTTTGTCCCTTTGTTCAGTTTGACCCCCCGAATGTTTTTTTTAAAAGTCTGCGACCATATAAAAAAATGAGGTTGCACTGCCCATGTGTGCCCGATCATCGGACACGCATGCGCAGTGCGGCCAAATTTTTTTAATATGTCCGTGGCCATTTTGAAGGCCGCTTGCAGCCAGCATAGTATAAAGTCGGCTGCTGCAACCTGTTGCGCGTGGATTTGCACGATCGGGAGCGCCGCTATGGATGGCTCCGCGACCCTCCCGAAACCCGTGGGTGTGTCGCACCCCTGAGTTTGACAATGCCTGTGGTAGAGGGATAAGCTCATAAAACTGCAAATGGTGGCTGCGATTTATCCCCCCAAAATTCTAAGTTTTGGTGGGTTGAGCGGGGTGTTTCCCGGCACTACAAAACGACCCTGCTATCGAACAAGACTGATATTTTTTCAGGCCTCGGCATGGAAAGCCCCGCCATGGTTGCATTTACCTTAAATTCCTGCACTGAGGAGCTCCGCTCATCATTGCAGGAAGAGATCAAGATGCCATTTATAAATAGGACCCAATCTCTCCATCCCCTAATGGGGCCCCCCGGACCCTCCCACGCCCCAACCTACCTGTTAGGGGGTCCTCGAGTCCCCCCCTTGTTACCTCATAAGAGCAGGGCAGCCCGGGGCCTGATCATTAGTGCAGGTAAAATGCCACCGTTGCACTGCCAGCCTGGCAATGGCACCTGAGAACCCTGGTAGTGCCAGCCTGGAACACAGGTGGCATAGCCAGGGTGCCCAGATGGCACTGCCAAGGTGCCCAGGTAGCATCAGCAGTGTCAAGGTGCCACCCTGCCCAGAGGCCGACAATCCAGGGGCATCCGATCGCCTGGGGGACTCTCGCAAATGCCATTCTGTGGAGACCAGTGCTAAACACTGCCCAGCTGGGTATCCTCGGTGAGGGGATTCAATCCTGGGCACTGGTTAGATCCGGCGGAAACATATAACTGCACACTTAAACATGCAAATTTAGGTACGCCCATAACAGATTGCATCGTCGCGTGAGATCCTGTTAGATCTTGTGAGGCGTGGCAAGCTGGGTACATTTCATGAGAGGCCCCTTGAGGGATTTATCGTCCGCATCGCGTTCCAAGTTGGGTAGGGCACAACCTTAGATTCCACCCTTAGTTGTTTTTTTTGGGTCCTCCCTCCCTCCCTCCCTCCAACCTTGGCATACATGGGCATAACAACCTCATCCTAGTGAGGTCACTCTGCTCTGGGGTGGCTGAGGGCCCTCCTTTTCAAGACTCCAAACCTCCTTTCGGACCCCCCCCCCCCCCCCCCCCCCCCAAACCTCCCTCTTCAAACCCCCCCCTGAATGTTATGAGATCACCCTTCATACCGCCTTTCACCCTCCTCTCATTACACCCCAAGGTACTTCCCCTGGCAGTGCCAAGCCAGGGAGAGTGCCAGGGTACTATCCTCTCCTGTCCAACCACCCGGGAGGCTCCAATGGCCTTCCGGATCCCCTAGTTGCAGTCACGCCTGGTCCAGGTCTATTGGAAGACATGGAGAAATGTCTGGTCATCATCGTAACATTGATTTGTTAACAACTTTACAGTGTTGGACAATTTTCAAACAGTTTATCTGACAATGCAGTTTCATTAATGATGAAGGAAAAATAGCAATCAACAGTAATAATCCACCTTGACTTCTCATGCTGCTAAACTGCCACTTTACTGGTCTATATGTCAGGAAGTTCACTGGTGCAGCTAGAATGGATGCAATAGCTGGAGAAAGACTCAAAGCAAACTGAAACAAGTCGCCTTTCTAGCTTAAAGTCATCTGGATCAATGATTAAAGGTTTGGGAATTCATAATAAGACTCAACAATGTTTATTATCTGAGAAGACTATGCACTTGATGCTTGGTTTTATGTTCACGGTATCAGGGGTCAGAAATAGAGAATGGGATAGACACCTGCAATCAGCATTGAACCTGTGATCTACTTTCTTGACCTTGCTGCCACCAGCCCGGCTGACGTTATGCACCAAGCAGCCATCATCTCCACAAATCTGCTGCTGACCTACTTTTAAAAAAATGTAAAGTATCCAATTCTTTTTTTTCCAATTAAGGGGCAATTTAGCGTGGCCAATTCATCTACCCTGCACATCTTCGGGTTGTGGGGGTGAGAACCACGCAGACACGGGGAGAATGTGCAAAAACTCCTCTTGGACAGTGACCCGGGGCCGGGATTGAACCGGGGTCCTCAGCACTGTGAGGCAGCAGTGCTAACCACTGCGCCACCATACCACCCCTGCTGACCTACTTATAACAATGCAGAGGAAGAGCAGCTGGATGATCTGAGTGACAAAGGGAGTTGCCATGATGTATCCATAATAATAATAATAATAATAATCTTTATTATTGTCACAAGTAGGCTTACATTAACACGGCAATGAATTTATTGTGAAAATCCGCTCGTCGCCACACTCCGGCGCCTGTTCGGGTACACGGAGGGAGAATTCAGAATGTCCAATTCATCTAACAATCACGTCATTCGGGACTTGTGGGAGGAAACCCACGCAGAAAAGGCATACACATTGCCTAAGTCAAAGGTGGAGGGTACATCAAAGGCCTGATTATGAAAAGCAATTTGGAACCACCCATGAGACAGTGAGATGTGAAGTAATCCAGCTGCAATGTAAGATTAAAAGAACAATTTTTCAGAGATTATAAAAATAAGTAGAGGGTCCATCTTTCCAAATTCATCTATCTGGGAAAACATGCATGAGTATTTGTGTGATCCAGGATATTCTCATGGATACCAACACCCTGTGGTATGTTGTTTCCATCTCCGAACACAAGGCAGTCTCTGAATAACAGGAACTCGCTCCTGGAAAGCAGGGGCTCATCACTTCAGTAAGGCCCTGATAACAAAGCTTTATAAATAATCATTGCAAATTACTGCAGTCTAACAATGGGTAACCATCGATATTTCTAAGTCACTCCTTAACTGAATCCGGGAAACTGAGTTCTAATCTTCAGAGATAATTGTGTAGCAATCTGCATCTCTCAGACCATCAACCGCCTGACACATGTGCTGGATGGCGTCGTGCACACACAGGTTGAGATCGCACAGTCCCTGGCGGGAATGTCTAACTCCCTGGACTTCGTCTCTGCAAACCTTCGGATCCTGGTGGATACCGTTGCAGGCCTCCAGGACTGGCAGCGCCAGGTGTCGGTGGTGTGACGGGGCACCTCCCCGCTCGCACCTCTGTCCCAAAGTGAGGCCCGGGGGCCACCGGGCTCCCCGAGGGAGGAGGAGGTTTCGGGGCCCGTCCCATTAACTCCATCACGGGACGTCCCGGAATTCTCGGCCTCCCCCCGTCCCATCCCTGGTGCATCGGGTGGGCAGCAGGCAGAGCAGGGTGGCACAATGTCACCCGAGACGCCCGCAGAGCAGCCTGGCCCATCAAGGCCGGGTCGCCCCAGGAAACGCTTGGCCAAGGAGAAACGAGTCGAGGGGGGCGATTCGCAGCAATCCTCCTCCACTTCTGCTGCATCATCTGGGGATTCACTTAGACGTAGTGGTAGGGCCCGTAAGGCAACTAAGATAGACACTGAGTAAGTTGGCACGGGTGAAGGGCACAGTTTAGTTGTAGGGGCTAGGGCACCTGTAAATAATTGTTAACATTAAACGCACTGTTCCACCTTACTTGTAATACCGTGTGATTGTTCCACAGCCACAGGAATCGTGATGGTGACCGAGTGTCGCTGGGGGTGACGGGTGGTGAAACCTCGGTGCCGGGTGTGCAGTCCCTGCCCCTACCCCCCTCCCACAGCTAGCCCACGCGGGCACGTGATGGAGTGTCAGTGACGAACTCAGCGGCCACCAAGGTGGATGGTTCAGCTATTGCCATGGGTCAGACTCTCTCTAACGATTCTGAGCTCACAGCTCATCGCAGAGCGGGCAGTCATCATTCCACATGGCACTGATCACACCCGCTGACACAGCCATCAATGTTGTGCCATTCCGTCTGTACCCAGTGATAAGCGTCATGTCGAAGTGGAGCAGTGTACACTGAGGGGGGGGGGGGGGTTGTGGTGGTGGCAGTTGTGTGGTGACCCTCTGCATGACTAGCGATGCAGGTGGTGGTTTGGTGTTCATCGGGGACGTCACATGCGATGCGTGAACCGTGCTGCCACCATGGCGTTGCGTGCCCGCCGTCCTTGCCGGGTCCGTCGTGCCGCCTCCTGGACATCACCAGCACCTGGGTCGTGTCTGCGTGCTGCGCCCGCCACTCCGCCAGCGTCCTCCTCCTCCTCCTCCTCCTCCTCCTCCTCCTCCTCCTCCTCTGTGCTGGCACCACTGCCACTAGCTTCTCCCTCCGCCTCCTGCAACAGGTCATCTCCCCTCTGCATCGCGATGTTCTGCAGCGCACAGCAGACCACTACAATGCAAGCGACCCTTTCGGCCTGGTACTGCAGGGCCCCTCCGGAGCGGGCCAGGCACCTGAATCTCATCTTCAGGAGGCCAAGGCAGCGCTCCACCACACCCCTGGTTGCTGCATGGGCCTCGTTGTATCGTGTTTCCGCATTGGTCTGAGGCCTCCGTATAGGCGTCATCAGCCAAGACCTCAGCGGATAACCCCTGTCACCTAGCAACCAGCCCCTCAGCCGGGGGGGACGTCCCTCAAACATCGCAGGGATGAACGACTGCGCCAGTATGTAGGAGTCATGCACACTCCCTGGGAACCTTGCACAGACATTCATGAACCTCATGTGGGGGTCGCATACCACCTGGACATTAATGGAGTATGTCCCCCTCCTGTTTGTGAACACTTCCTTGTCCACAGCAGGCGGGCGCATGGGGACGTGAACACAGTCGATTGACCCCTGAACCCTCGGTATCCCGGCCACACTGGCAAATCCACGGACTCGTGAGTCTTGACTTGCTCGGTCCTCGGGAAAGGTGATGTAGCGATCGGCGATGGCATAGAGGGCGTCGGTCACATCCCGGATGCACCTGTGCACCGATGACTGGGAGATCCCAGAGACGTCCCCTCTCGGAGACTGGAAGGAGCCGGTAGCATAGAAGTTCAGAGCGACCGTCACCTTGATGGCTACCGGGATCACGTGTCCTCCCCCCGTTCCACGTGGGGCGAGGTGCGACAGGAGTTTGCAGATATGTATCACCATCTGCCTACTCAGCCGGAGTCTCCTCCTGCAGATGATGTCCGGCATTGTTAGGAAAGAGACCCGGACACGGTACACCCTCGGCTTTGGTCGTCGCCTCTGACGCCGTGGCTGCACCCTCACTCTCTCCTCTTCCTCTTCCTCCTCCTCCTCCTCCTCCTCCTCCTCCCCCCCCCCCCCCCCCCCCCATGCTGCTCGACGACTGGCAACTCCTCGGCCCTTCCCTCTGCTGCTGCAGCTGGCCCTGCAGCCACTGCGGGTTGTGGGTGTGGATGCTGCTGCATCTCCAAATCCAGTAGAGCGGCCCCAACCACTGCGCAGAACATAGCCGTTCTGTTCCCATGCATCGTGCTAACCTACAGAAGGGTGGTGGGAGGCAGAGAAACGGGACATGTTAGACGGAGGTTAGTCGACACCTCGGCAGCCGCCAGCCACGGGATACCAGTGTGTCCCGGTGGCCTGGTCGCGCTGCTGACACGCGGTCAGCCTAACCCCTGGTCACTTTCTGCATCCAACGGCCAGTAAACTATGGCCTTCTCACGGGTGCGTCAGTGGCCTGTGTCCGGAAGCCACAGGGGAACCAGCGGCCGTGTCCTCGTCACCTGCACACCATGGCATGGTGGCAGACATTTTGTTACGGGCTTGGACGGCTCACTCTCTACCTAACCCTCCCCCCTCCGTCGCCCCCCACTACCCCCTCCGTCGCCCCCCACTGCCTTCCCCCGTCTCCCCCACTGCCTCCCCCGTCTCCCCCCCACTGCCCCCGTTCTGGACCCCCTCCCGTTCCCAGGGATGCCTTCCCCGTTGTGGCCAGACTCGAGCGGTGCGCTGAACGGTGCGCTGAGCGGTGCGCAGAGTGGTGCCCTGACCTCCTCCAAGCAGTCGTCAGCCAGGCCGACTGGTTGACGAATTTAAAAAGCAGGTGTGTTTCACGACGTCCAAACAGGGCGCCATGACGTCGGGACTTCGGCCCATCCGGGCCGGTGAATAGCGGGGGGGCTCTCAGTGGCGATTCTGGTCGTGTCAGGGGCGGGAAGGAGGCGTCTGTCGGGAAACGCGACTCCGACAATTTGCGGGGTTCGGAGAATAGCGGGAGGGCGTCGGAACAGCGTCGCCGTAAAAATTTCCGACGCCCGCTATTCTCCGAACCGTTGTGAGTCCGGAGAATCGCGCCCAGTGTGTGGCAATCAAAACACGCCACCCAGCCGCTCCTCCAACCATTGTCTGTCCCATCTGTGACAGAGAATGAAGGCCAAACATTGAACTCCTCAAACACCTGAGAACTCATTTTAAAAGTAAGAGAACTTTTGAAAAGCGACATACAGCTATTGATGTGGAGATGCAAAGTATCAAACTCTCACCCTTTATGAGAACACGGCAATGGACATAATTGGTAGCAGAGTGCTGGCAGAGGAGTTTGTGTGATTGTTAAAACCCAGTGGTGTGTGCTGACTGAATCACATAGATTCACTGTACCAATGACTATCTTGTGAAAATCGCTTATTGTCACGAGTAGGCTTCAAATGAGGTTACTGTGAAAAGCCCCTAGTCACCACATTCCGGCGCCTGTTCGGGGAGGCTGTTACGGGAATCGAACCGTGCTGCTGGCCTGCCTTGGTCTGCTTTAAAAGCCAGCCATTTAGCCCTGTGCTAAACCAGCCCCTATGGCTCAGAGGCAGAAAGCAAAGGATAATGGTCGATGGATGTTTTTCTGACTGGAAGCCTATTTTCAGTGGGGTGGCCGTGACTCCTGGCCAGCCACACTTGATGCAAAGTGGTGCCCCTCACGATATAAGCCTCTGGTGACAGACTAGCAATCTGTTCCAGGACAAATCCGCTGTGGAAATAGGTGAAAGTCTGCCTGTGCACCTTTAGACATGGAATGACAAACAAAAAAAAAACGAAGAAAATACTCCTAAACTATTCAATAATTCTTCACAATTGAAATTCTCCTATACAGGCAACATCCTTATCAATCTCCTTTGGAACCTCAATAGTAGAATATCTTTCCTATAATGTGGTGACAAGAACTGTGCACAATGCTCCAGCTGGCCTATATAAAAGCAAGTATCCAATATGCCTTCTTGACCACCTTGTCTATCTGCCCATTACCTTCTGAATCATGCCACTACATTTAAGTCCAAATCATTGATATATATCATGAACTGCAAGAGACGACAAGACCATAAGACATAGGAGCAGAATTAGGCCACACGGCCCATCGAGTCTGCTCTGCCATTCAATCATGGCTGATATTTTCTCATTCCCATTCTCCTGCCTTCTCCCCACAACCCCTGATCCCCTGATTAATCACGAACCTCTGTCTTAGGCACTAAGTGATTTGGCCTCCACAGCCTTCTGCGGCAAAGAGTTCCACAGATTCACCACGCTCTGACTGAAGAAATTTCTCCTCATCTCTGTTTTAAAGTATCGTCCCTTTAGTCTGAGATGGTGTCCTCTGGTTCCCATGTTTCCTACAAATGGAAACATCCTCTCCACGTCCACTCTATCCAGGCCACGCAGTATCTTGTAAGTTTCAATAGATCTAGTATTGAGTCCTGCGGAACCCCACTGAAAATAGGCTTCCAGTCAGAAAAACATCCATCGACCATTATCCTTTGCTTTCTGCCTCTTAGCCAACTTTGCCTTGGATCCCATGTTCCACTTTCATGGCCAGTTTGTCATATGGAACCTTATCAAAAGTCATGCTAAAATCCTTATGGGCTCCATCAAATGTATTTTCCTCATTCACCCTTTTGTTGCCTCCTCAACAAATTCAATCATGTCAGTCAGTTAGTTCCCTTTCCAAATCCACACTCTCCGTGATTAATCTATATCTTTCCAGCTGAAGACTGTACGTTAGAACTGCTTCCACCAATCAAAGTTAGGCTGGCCTATAATTATTTGGTGTATCTCTTTCTCCCTGTTCAACGATGGCACAATATTTGCTGTTGCCAGTCCTCTGGCACCATGCCTGTGGCCAAAGAGGATTGAAGAATGATGGTCAGCACCTCTGTTCCCTTCTTCCCTTAAGCCTGGGGATCCATCTGATCCAGGCCTTGGAATTTACCCACGTTTAAATATATTAAACCCCTCAATACTTCATCTTATCATGTTAATTTCATGGACTATTTCACACTCCCCCCTGATTACAATATCTGTATTGTCCCACTATTTTACAAAAACAGACAGACAGGGCTGGATTTTTGCAGAGTCAGGAATATTCCATGGACCTTTACAAATGACAAGTGAGATCTGACTGCTGAAGCCCAGCATCCCCCCCCCCCCCCCCCCTTGAAGGATCCCATTTTTGCCAACAGGAAAAAGTGAGAGGGGCATGGTTCGCACATGAAGAAGACCCACACTCTGCTGAACTCAAACAGTCCTCATTTTGGCTGCTGCAAGGGTCTCAACCAACCAGTGTGTGAGTCATGAATTCATGACATAGGTGAAACTGCTCTTGAAGGTTTAACTGAGGTTTTTTAAATCCCCAGCACTTTAAACATGACAACCCAACCTACAGGTATCAGTCATTGTTAAAATAAATCCCTGCTGGATTGCTTTGATTGACAGGCCAGCTGGTACAGCATTTGTTTTTACAGTATTTGTGGAATTTCCCCAAGAGATTTGAGTAACATATTATACAGGTTTGGCTGAGTTTCAACAGCTGCAATTATCTTGATAGGTAATCTTGAGTTCACAGTTTGATTGTCAACTTTAAAGAATCTGTTAAATCTTCAGCCGTTATTAATGTGGGGTATGAATTTAGAAGTTTGCTTTTTGTAAGATTTTGCCCACTTAATTAAAAGCTTTCAATTGGCTTCATGGATCGGAGATTTTCACTATCACATTTGTAGAATGAGAGCTCTCTTAGATTTTTGAAAGTTTATTCTATGTTATCGCCACATGGCTCCTGTGCTCTGTCAATGGTGGATACAAGGTGAGATGACATTGAGTTGCATTGAATCATAGAATTTACAGTGCAGAAGGAGGCCATTCGGCCCATTGAGTCTGCACTGGTCCTTGGAAAGAGCACCCCACTTAAGCCCATGCCTCCATTATATCCCCGTAACCCAGTAACCCCAACCAACCTTTCTTTGGACACTAAGGACAATTTAGCATGGCCAATCCACCTAACCTGCACATCGTTGGACTGTGGGAGGAAGTCAGAGTACCCAGAGGAAACCCACGCAGTCACGGGAGAATGTGCAGACTCCGCACAGACAGTGACCCAAGCCGAGAATCGAACCTGAGACCCTGGAGCTCTGAAGCAACTGTGCTAACCACTGTGTTACCGTGATTCCCATAGAGGGATTGAGTTGCATGGTGAGTGGGTCCAGAGGGCTTGACTGCTTTTATGACAACAAGATTGGAGTTACAGAGAACTAAGATAGGGCTTCTAATCAGCCTGCTTCAGAACGCAGTCGTGGCTGCCTAGGATCTGCTTCCATGTTTCGCAGGCCGACTCAAGACTGCACCAACCCCAGCTCTGGGGTGAACAGGGGTGAACCCTGTGTGTGACAGGGCCCGCCAAATGGAAGCAGATTTGCAAAGTTGAGAAATTTTTTGTCTCGAGCTCCGTTCCTCAGTAGTGCAATTGCAGTCCCAATAATACGCTAAGAATCATACCAACACCATACACCTCCATGCAGAGGTTGTCCTTATGGTCTCTAATGGGGCAGCTCTTAATTCAGCTATCCTGTTGCTTTTTATGTGTTTGTAAAAAAAATTCCTTGATTTTACTTGGCAATATTTTTTAATAATAATCTTCATTAGTGTCACATATAGGCTTACATTAACACTGCAATGAAGTTACTGTGAAAAGCCCCTAGTCACCACATTCCGCTGCCTGTTCGGGTATACTGAAGGAGAATTCAGAAAGTCCAATTCACCAAACAGCACATCTTTCGTGACTGTGGGAGGAAACCGGAGCACCCGAAGGAAACCCACCCAGCCACGGGGAGAACCTGCAGACTCTGCACAGACAGTGACACAAGTGAGAATCGAACCCAGGACCCTGGCACTGTGAAGCAACAGTGCCCTCATTTTTAATTCTTCCCCTACACATTTTATTCTTCTTTAGGTCTTCTGCAGTCTTCAGCTCTCAGCATCTGTCCGAGGCTTCCCTTATATTCTTTATCCTCACGGTTGTGAACGGCAGATGTAGTTCTTAGGTGGAGGTGAGGTAGAGCAGGCATTGTCAAACTCAGGGGCACGACCTGTGAGCGGGTGTCGGGAGGGTCGTGGAGCCATTCGTCGCGGCGCTCCCGATTGGCAAATCCGCACGCAACAGCCGCAGCAGCCGGCTTTTAATAATGCCGGCTGCGAGCGGCCTTCAAAATGGCCAGGAACAGATTTTAAAAACTGGGCCGCACTGCGCATGCGTGCCGTTCATCAGTGCGCATGCGCAAAACTATGCGCATGCGCACCGATGATCGGGCATGCATGCACAGTGCGGCCGCATTTTTTTTTATATGGTCGCAGCCTTTTTTTTTCCAAGTTTGGGGGGGCCAAAGGGACCATTGGGGCCAAAGGGACCCAAAACCATTACCTCCATTTTTGTCAGCAACAAACAAGGTAAGTGAAAATGGTGGGTTGCGCAGGTCGGCCGGCGTGGGTCGCGACGGTCGGCAGACGTGGGTCGCAAAGATCAGCCGGGTTGGGTCCCGAAGGTTGGCCGGTTGGTAAAAATGGGTCCCCGGAAAAAAGTTTGAAAAACACTGAGGTAGAGCCAGAGAGGGGACTGATGCGCCGACTCCTGCTGAGAGTGGGTCAGGAAATGAAATGAAAATTGCTTATTGTCACAAGTAGGCTTCAAATGAAGTTACTGTGAAAAGCCCCTAGTTGCCACATTCCGGCGCCTGTTCGGGGAGGCTGGTACGAGAATTGAACTGTGCTGCTGGCCTGCCCTGGTCTACTTTAAAAGCCAGCGATTTAGCCCAGTGTGCTAAACCAGCCCCTGCAATGGCCAGAGGGGAAGTTATAATGGAGTCAAGTGTACCATGTATGGCTTCCTCAGGGCAGAGTTCAGGTACATAAAGTGAGAATACAGAAAGCACGAGCTGAATTTTCAAATGGCCACAAAGCGAGGGCCTGAGGCAGCCTTGGCAGGAAAGGGCAACAACTCCAGGCCATTTTCAAGGCCGGGCCAGAGGAGGAAGCAGCAGGGAGAAAACTGGAGCAATACAGTGCAGAAGGAGGCCATTTGGCCCATCAAGTCCATGCTGACCCTATGAAAGAGCATGCTACCGAGGATCGATACCAGACGATCCATCTTTTTGACCTTTCTGTAGAAGGTTGGTACAACTGAATGGTTTGCTTAACCAATTCAGGAAGTTGTGTCTGGAGCAACATGTAGGCCAGATCAGAAAGGACAGCACAGCAGATTCCTTCTCTAAAGGGCACTGGTGAACCAGATGGGTTGTTATGATAACCACCAAGAGATCGGGAAGAGATTTGGGCAGCACGGTAGCATGGTAGTTAGCATCAATGCTTCACAGCTCCAGGGTCCCAGGTTCGATTCCCGGCTGGGTCACTGTCTGTGCGGAGTCTGCACGTCCTCCCCGTGTGTGCGTGGGTTTTCTCCGGGTGCTCCGGTTTCCTCCCACAGTCCAAAGATGTGCGGGTTAGGCGGATTGGCCAGGCTAAATTGCCCTTAGTGTCCTAAAAAATAAGGTTAATGGGGGTTGTTGGGTTACTGGTATAGGGTGGATACATGGGCTTGAGTAGGGTGATCATTGCTCGGCACAACATTGAGGGCCGAAGGGCCTGTTCTGTGCTGTACTGTTCTAATTCTAATTCTAAAAAAAGATGATCTGCTGGTTTCTCACACATAATATTGGGATAGATCCCTTTTTGGGCTCAATCAAGAATCCAGTGAAATTTGTGTTTATTTGGGTGAGCTTTTCTTTCCCCTTAACGTTCATCTCAAATCAATTTGCAGATTGTCAAATGGATAAATCAGATAGTGTTTTAGCATGTAACTATTTCAAATAATGTTTAGCTTTAAAAAGATCCCTTGATCTATCAAAGAACAGTAACTTGTTGCAGTTTGAATAATAGAGTTGCAAATTGACTAATATTAAAGAGTTATTTTAATCAGAATGTTATTTTAATCAGAATGCTTCAGTGTTTTGGACAGGCTGAGTGAGTGGGCAAATGCATGGCAGATGCAATATAATGTGGATAAATGTAAGGTTATCCACTTTGGTAGCTAAAACAGGAAAGTAGCTTATTATCTCAATGGCTATAAATTGAGATAAGGAACTGTGCAACAAGACTTGGGTGTCCTTGTATACTGGGGCCACTGAAGCTAAGCATGCAGGTGCAGCAGGCGGTAAACAAGGCAGATGGTAGGTTGACCTTCATTGTGAGAGGATTCCAATAAAGAAGTAGGATGTCATGTTGCAATTATATAGGGCCTTTGTAAGGCCACACCTGGAATATTGTGTGCAGTTTTGGTCTCCTTATCCGAGCAAGGATGTTCTTGCGATAGATGGAGTGCAGTGAAAGTTTAATGGACCGATTCCTGGGATGGCCAGACTGACATAGGAGGTGAGATTGAGTCTTTGAGGATTGTATTCTCTGGAGTTTAGGATGAGGGGGGATTTCAATGAAACCTATAAAATTCGAACAGGGGTAGACAACATAGATGCAAGATGGATGTTCCCAACGGAGGGGGACTTCCAGGGACAGGTGTCACAGCCTGAGGATTTAAGTGACTCACCTATTGACACCCCGAAGGTGTTCCGTCATTCCGTGAGTCCAGTTAGTACTGTGATGAGGAAAAATATTTTCACTCAGAGTGGTAAGCCTATTCCGTACCTCAGAATGCAGTTGAGGCCAAAACGTACGCTTTCAAGAAAGATTTATATCTCGCTCTTGGGGCGAAAGGGATCAAAGGATATGGGAGAAGGCGGGATCAGGCTATTTTATTGGATAATCTGTCATGATCATAATGAATGGCAGAGTAGGCCTCCTCCTGCTCCTATTTTTCTATGGAGTGCAAAATTTGAATAACCGCATTCTAAAAAATAAAAAAATGAAATTAAAAACTACACTGAATCATTTACTGGTTATATTAGTATAGCGCAGTTAAGTTGGAACAGATTTCAAAAGTTCTGTATCAATTACAAAAAGCAGTTTAATTTTAGAGTCACCCTGAAAGTCTGCAAATTAGTGTATTAGTGAAAACTCTCATTCGTGATTCGTTCAATTTGGGATGGGTGGCCAGTTTTATGGGTGGGACCAGTTTTTAGTACAATATTTTTAAAATTTGTGCAAAGCATTTTGGAAACTCAAGTTGTGTGGAATGTAATTTTCATTGAATATTCTATGATCATGGATTATACAATTGATATATAAATATAATTGAGTCCTGATTTGAAAGCGATAAAGAATCCTGAGCATGCTTTTAGCCTCCAGATCTCCCTGACCTCACCGTAGTAAAAATGAAAACTCAATTCAAAACATACTTTGGTATTGTCATGTGAGAGTACCTTTAAGAAATAGGTGTTTATAAAATAGCTGTAGTGGATGTACCTTTAAGAAATTAGTGTTCATCAGTGATGTCAGAGTGTGGGTGGAGCTGGGCTGTCTGTCTGCTTTTACTTTCGCTTTGGGCTGTCTGCTCCAGGGTGTGTTCAGTTTCGTTTTAGATTTGGAGAAGCTTCAGTCACAGCAAGATGTGTATGAATCTCTGCAAGCTAAAGAATGTTCATTTGGTGATTTCAAAGTGGTAACTGCTGTCAGTAGAGAAGTTAAACCTAATGTATTGCTGTAAAAAGGGTTCTTTTTTGTCTTATGGATGTTGCAAGGAAAGATTAAGAGTTACTTATAGAGTACTGTATTCTTTGGGGGATTTATTGGTGTTGATATTTGTTAAGATGTTCACTGTGAGTTATAAAGTGTTAACTGGTTTCATAAATAAACATTGTTTTAATTTAAAAGTACTTTAACTCTCTGTTGCATCACACCTGTAAGGTGGGCCCGTGTGCTCCCCATACCACAATCTATTAAAAGTTGTGGGTCAGGTGAACTCCATGATACACTTTGGGGTTCTCTCAACCCTGGCCCATAACAGTACAAAATCTACTCAGACTCCACACGACCAATTTGCTTTTGTTCATTCATAGGATGTGAATGTTACTGGAAGACCAACATTTTTTATGCCCATCCACAGTTGCCTTTTGTGCTGGTGAACCTTCTTCTTTTCCCTGGAGCGTGGGAGGCTTAGGTGTGATCTTGTAGAGGTCTATAAAATAATGAGGAGCATAGATTTTGTCGATAGTCGACATCTTTTCCCAAAGGTAGTGGAGTCTAGAACTAGAGGGCGTAGGTTTACGGTGAGAGAAGAGACATACAAAAGAGACGCGAGGGGAAATTTCTTCACACAGAGGGTGGTGAGCATCTGGAACGGGCTGCCAGAGGCAGTGGTATCGGTGGGTACAATTTTGTCCTTTAAAAAGCAGTTAGACGGTTACATGGGCAGTATATATACATGAGGGTATAGAGGGATATGGGCCAAATGCGGGCAAGTGAGACTAGTTTAGAAACTGGGCGGCATGGACAAGCTGGGCCGAAGGTCCTGTTTCCAAATGTAAACATCTATGACGCTATGATACTGCATTTACCGAGCGTAGATTCTCCCACAGTGTGTTAGGCTTAGGCGTGGAATACCAAGATTTTGACACAGCAACAATGAAGACACAATGCTATAGTCTATGCCAAGGTGTGTGATTGGACAGAAACTCAGATATGTTGATGTTTCCTTGTGCCTATTTCCATTGCTCTTCCAGATATTAATGGTCGTGGGTTTGAAAGATACTGCAGGATGAACCTTGGCAAGTTACTGCAGTGCATTTTGAAGATGGTACACACTGCTGCCACTGTCTGATGGAGTTAGTAAATGTTTACGGTCTTAGATGTGGTGCCAATCAAGCAAGTTGCTTTTTCTGGATAGTAGCAAGCTTTGACTGCTATTAGAACTGCATTCATCCAGGCAAATAGAAATATTCCATCACAATCCTGACTTGTGCTCTGTAGATGATGGTAAGTCTTCAGGAAGTCAACAGGTGAGTTACTTAGCCAGTATAGCTAGCCTCTGACCTGCATTTGTAGCCGATTTAGATGGTTGATCCAATTATGCTTTCCTGTGAGAGTGTCAAGGCCAGTCACTCTCACATCACCTTACGTCCAAAATTCAATTATATTGTCTATGTTTGGACCAAGGCTGTAATGTAGCCTAGAGCTGAGTGGTTGTGGAAGACTGGGCAACAGTGAGGACATTATCAGTGAGTAGTTGACGTTTGATAACATTATCAGTAACGCCTTTATTCACTTTGCAGATGATTGGGAGTAAACAGATGAGGTGATAATTGACTGGATATAATTTCTCCTGATTGTCGTCAACAGAACATACGTGAGCAATTTTCCATTTTGTTGGACAGATGCCAGTATTGTAACTGTATTGAAACAGCTTGGCTGGAAGCACAGCTTGTCCTTGAGCACATGTCTTCAGCACAAGCGCTGACAGGTTGTCAGGGCCCATAGTCTGTGCTGTACCTATGTGCTTAGCTGTTTCTCCATACCACATAGAGTGAATTGAACTGCCTGAAAACTGGGCTCTGAGATGATAGAGGCCTCAGGAGGAGGCTGAAATGAATGGAAATGCCTTGCATTTTGTACAATTGTATTGGGCTCTGTTGAGGATAGGAATTTTCATGTAGCCTCCTTCACCAAATTTCTGTAGTTGCTGATGGTCCACCACTGCTCATAGATGTCTACTTTAGTGCTGCTTGATCTATTCTGAACATATCCCAATTTGTATGGTAGTAATCCCTCACAACACAATTGTGGATTTACTCAGTGTGAAGCAGAACTTTATCACAACAAGGACTATGTGGGGTGGGGGGGGGGGGGGGGGGGGGGGGCGGCACTTCCACTCGTATTGTTCTGGACAATCCATCTGCAAGAGGTCAATTGTTAAGAATGAAGTCATGGAGGTATTTCCGTCTTGCCACCTACCACAGATTCAGACGAGCAGATGGGCCCTTCAGTACTTGGCCAGTTGTGAAGATAATATGGTTCTTTATTCAATCTTACTGTGAAGCAGGAGGTGGGGGGGCTGTGTGTATGTTTGTGACTAATTGAATTAAAATGAAGACAGTTAGGTTGCAAGCTTTAAATCACCAAAAGGGCTAGATGTGAAAGCAGGCATTTGAAATGGAGATGACCAATCTTGATGGGTTACAAGTAAATGCAACATGTGTAGAAATTTGATTTAGGAGATAAGTGAGGAGTTGGAATTGAGCTGTTAAATCTCAAAGAGACAAAAAGGAGATTTACAATGTGTAAATATCATAAATGAATAAAGTAATGCTATAAATTTGTTTTACATATAGATATTGGACATGAGGAAAAAAGTGAAAGATTTCTATATTCTGGGAATGGTAACTTCCAAAGAATGGTAAGAGTAATGGTTTTAAAGATGAAAGTGAAAACAAAAATTGAGGAGATGTTTGATGCATTGCTGGGAGGAGCACCACGTGAGTTCTGGCAGTGTGCTGTCCTGAGAGAGCGGTGGGAAAGACCCTCAAATAAGCCCCAGAGAAGTCTGTTTGTTCTAAAACACAGGGTTTTGTTTAAATCCTTGGATCTTTACTGACCAGTGAAAGGGAGAGAGAAGCTCTGTGAAATATTTTCCCAGAAACAACAGTGGGTGCCTTGTGGTAATATTACAAGAATTCCTTTAGATTAAGGATTTATAGAGGTTGATGCCTAAAAAGAGATGTTTATTTGTGAGACTAACCAAATATACATATTTTGGGAAATGGCTGTAAGACTAATTCGTTACTGTGTAAATATAACCTTGTGTGTTTAAGTTTTCTTTTCTTTTGTTAATAAATGTTTTCATTTAATATTTAAAATCTCCAATTGTGGTATTGGAATTTATGTCTCCTGACTTCAATACACATACCTTCTCGTATTAAAAAAAATTGTAAATCATTGCAATAGCTTATCCAAATTTCACTTTGGTATATGTTCAGCTAGCAATTACCAGCTGTCATATCATAACACAGTTCAGCCAATAGTGGTACTGCTGAGCTACTCTTAGTGATGGACATTGATGTTCTCCACTCAGAGTACTTTTCTGGCTTTGCTACCATCAATGTTTCTTTCAGGTTATGTTCACCATGGGTAAATATCCATTCAGCTGCTGAGAGTTGGTGCTGGTATTAATCAGCAGGAGGTTTCCTTTCCAATGTGTTATGGGCCAGGGTTTAGAGAACCCAAAGTGTATCATGGAGTTCACCTGATCCACAAATTATAATAGATTGTGGTATGGGGAGCACACGGCAAACTTTACAGGTGTGGTACAGCAGAAATGGAAAAATATTTTTTAAAGCAAAACAATATTTATTCTATGAACTCAAGTTAATCTTTTTAAAACATACAGTGAACATCTTAGCAACAATCAATTCAACTGCAACTCCCAAAGAATACAACACAAAGTAATCCCTAATAAATTTTCAAACAACATCCAGAAGACAAAAGAAACCCCTTTTAACAGAAGCACATTAGGTTTACATTCACCACTGAGAACATTTATAATTCTGAATTCACCAAATAATCAAGAGCTAGTCTATTCATGGCAGAGAGATCAGCAGTACACCTGCTTTGCCTGGCTTCAGCTCCAACACTGAAAAAGAAACTAAAACACACCCTGCAGCAAACAGCCTAAAACAAAAGTAAAAAGCTGACAGACAGCCCAGCTCCACCCACACTCTGACATCACTGATCAACACCCATTTCGTAAAGGTACATTTCTTAAACGCCCTTGAAACTCTCACATGACACATGTTTGACCTGATACCGTGCGATTTCACTGCAGAGTCAAGATTGGGGACCTCCAAGGCCGCTCCCACTATACCATATCCTCTGGTGGTTCTGTCCTGCAGGTGGGTCTGGACATAATTAGGGATGATAATGGTGTGGTCTGGGGCATTGGCTGCAATCTATGATTCTGAGAATAACTAATTGCCGGGCTGTTGCTTGACTAGTCTATGGGACAACTCTCCCAGTTATGACATAAGTTCCAGCATGGAGGCCTTTGCAGGGTTCACTGGACTCATTGTCTCATCTAATGACATGATCATGCTGAGTGGTCAGGCTAATTTTATTCTGATTAATTTCTTGCTAGTTGAGATCACTTGTGAGAATCACCCGCAATGCTGTTGGTCTGGAGTCACATAAGCCAGAGTGGTAAAATCAGGAGATTTCCATTCCTAAAGAACATCAGTGAAACAGATGCAGGTTTCAAATAAAACTGGTAGTCTCATGGTCACCATTTCTGATATCAGCTTTTTATTTCAAATGTATTTAATTTGCTTAATTTAAATTCCCCATCTGCCAAGGATTTGGACTTATGTTGCTGCATCCCCTGCCCAGTCTCTTGGTTAAGAGTCCAACAACATAATTACTATGCTATTGTGCCCATAGGAGTGGTCACACCACTGTCCAATCAAATTGCATCCTCACTGAAACATGATTTGCATACTTTGGTATGAGGTGGTAACATTCTCGCCCCTGAGTTCAAAGGTCGTAGATTCAGGTACCAATCAAGACCAGTGCACGTAGTCTCGGCTGAGTACAGTGCTCAGTGAGCGCTCCACTATTGGTGGTGCCATCTTTCAGAGGTGGCATTAAACTGCAGCCCCATCCACCCTCTGAAATGGACTTAAAAGCCCTTGAAACTCTTTGAAGAAAAACAGGATTTCACCAGTGTCCTGGCCAATATTTTTCACTTAAGGAACATGAGTGAAATGACATAGATCATTCAGAGATATGGAAGTACAGGCTCTTTACCCAATATCCACTCACTGAGTGATTTTAGAATACATGAGCGAATGAAAATCTGAGCTTCCGTGGTCCGGAATGACAATGAAGTCTGCCGGAGCAGTTGTTTCTCAGCATTTGTTTGACATTCTAGTCTGAGATGTGCTATTTTTCCACCCAATAGACTCACTGCCAGATTAAAATTTGATGAAATTTTAAACAGACAAATAGCATTGTCCTCACAGAGGGAAATGCACTGCGAGTTGCCCCTTGGGGTGTTGTGTCCAATTTACCCTGTGATAAATGTAAACTGTCTGAACTTTTCAAACGTAGATTGACTGCAGCTGTATAATTGAGCTTTTATCTCGTGTAACAGTGCATAGCTGAAACCTCTTCTGCAAAGTCTTGCTTCTCATTAATTTTTCCACCACTATGGCCTTGACAAACCTAAACACAAATGGTTTGTGATGAGCAGATCCCACTTTTCATAATCATTTGTTCATTTATTTGGTTACAAGTATCTACAGAATGATGAAACTACAGGACAATCATGCAATGGGTTTAAGGTCCAGGATCGAACCACTCCTTTCCCTCAAAAACAACATGCTAAATATGCCTTTGGTAATTGAGAATAAAAGGCTAACTGACATTTCTCATGCCTTGAAAATGTCACAAGGAGATAGTACTACATTTGCAGAAGCGGATCAAAAGGTGGAAGCTAAGTCATCCTGTCAGTGGTTTACATAGAATCTCGTCAGTGCAGAAGGAGGTCATCCGGCCCATAGAGTCTGCACCAATGCAGTAAAAGAGCACCCCGCCCTGGTCCATTTCCCCGCCCTATCACTGCAACCCTACCTAACCGCAAATGTTGGACACTAAGGGGCAGTAATGGTGACATAAGCCCGAACAGCTGTCATTGGGCGTGATTGTTAGAGGAGTTTTTTTTATTATGGTCATCATCAGGCATATTATAATAGGTGAGCAGAGGTTGGTTCAGGAACACAGGACTCATGAGTAATAGCAGGCTTTGCATTAGTGAGTCCCTGGCAGCCTCCACAGAGAAAAATTGATGGGGGGGGGGGGGGGGGGGGGAGGTGGGGGCGGGAGCGGGTACAGTAACTAGATCTCCAGTCATTCCAGGATCTTAACTCTCTCATCATGATTTTGGATTCCTCTACCTAGCTTCACCTAGTGTTGTGATCCAGTTGGGAACTGTTAACATTTAAAGACAAATCCCAGTGATTTCAACCAATAAAACTATGCCACAAGACGACATTTTCTGAAACAAAAGCACAATAATAATAATCTTTTATTAGTGTCACAAGTAGGCTTACATTAACACTGCAATGAAGTTACTGTGAAAATCCCCAAGTCGCCACACTCTGACACCTGTTCCAGTACACTGAGGGAGAATTCAGAATGTCCAATTCACTTAACAAGTACTCTTTCAGGACTTGTGGGATGAAATCAGAGCACCTGGAGGAAACCTAAGCAGACACGGGGAGAATGTGCAGACTCCGCACAGACAGTGACCAAAACCGGGAATCGAACCTGGGACCCTGGAGCTGTGAAGCAACATTTATAACCACTGGGCCATCATGCCAATCTAAATGGTATTTTGAGCAAATTAACAAAGCAAATGTCATTGAGTTAAAACATTGCTTACACAGATAATAGGTTTGCATCTTACGTCTCCCATGAATTTTCTTATATATTACAATACCTTAAAATTATTTACTTCTCTGTGGACCACCCAAAAGTGTACCACAGTCCTCAGACAAATACTTACATTTTCTTCAGCTCCAGTTATTCTTCGAGATAAAATTTTAATTTACTTGCCGTTCACTTGCCGTGTATCTGGGCTTGCCAGTTAAGAAGCAGGAAGGGCCAAAACCGAGAGTCGCGCCAAGAGCGAATAAGTTTGCTATCTTCTTAACCTGCTTATCTGAGTTCCGGATTTGGCTCCCCGTGTGTGCGTGGGTTTCCTCCGGATGCTCCGGTTTCCTCCCACAGTCCAAAGATGTGCGGGTTAGGTGGATTGGCTATGCTAAATTGCCCTTAGTGTCCTAAAAATAAGGTTAATGGGGGGGGGTTGTTGGGTTACTGGTATAGGGTGGATACGTTGACTTGAGTAGGGTGATCATTGCTCGGCACAACATCGAGGGCCGAAGGGCCTGTTCTGTGCTGTACTGTTCTATGTTCTATGTTCTATGGTGAACATTTTATGAACCTTCATTTGCATTCATTTCTCATATTGAAGTTGAATGCAATGGCCTCCTGGGACTTTACCTCCTCCCCAGCAAGAAATAACATGGGTGTCATTTCGTACTCCTTTTTAAAAACGTGAAGCAGGCACTGCTTTGGGGGTGGGGGGGAGGGGGTGGCGCTCAGGGGGGTTGAGTTGGTTCGGGCGGGTGAGGACGTTTTTATGTGTGAGGCCTTCAAATCATCTTTAAATATTGTGGATACCCACAACATGAGTCAACTAAAGCTGCTGCCTATCTATCCTATTAAACACTTTCAGGGCAGAGCACTGATCTAGATTTTGTGCTGATGGTCACTTTAATTCCCTTTGAATGTGAGCAGCCTCTAGCTTCACAGCTGAAGGCTACTATTAATGAGGAATTGGCCTTGTTAGTTGTGAGAGCACTTCACAGTTGAAGGTTGTGTGGCGTCTTGCTCCTGCTGGTGGCTGCAGGTGCCTGGAGGCTGCTCTTACTCTTTCCTTCCGTTACTGAAGCTGGAAAGAAGGCCAAATCTTTCTAAGATACCTGGGTTCTGGAAGGCAATCTGGTTTGAAGCAAGAAGATGCTGCAGAACCTAGTGTGCGACATTGCTCCAAATGGGCCACCCTATGATGCCATTGAAGAAATGCTTTCACAGATTGCTGATATTTTGTTGCTAGTGTGGTGAGTGCTGCATGTAACTGGCACGTCACCGCGGGTTAAACACGTTGGAAGGCAAGGATGTTAAACTGCACCTTGAGCACCAGTGGAGTATGTGGATGCCAGAGTTTGGTTCCGGTGAGATTGGGCCATGTGGGAGGGTCTGCACAGCAGGTGCCTCTGGACGGAGAATGGCACTGATATGTGAAACCAGTTGCACATTGATGGACAGATCATTTCTATGACAAAGTTCTGGACATGATAACACATTCTCAGACTTATCCTCTGTTTCTGTTGAGGAACCTGCAAAGGATGATACCATGTTTTTTTTTTAATGACATAGCTTTATATTAGTACCAAAATGGAACGGTGGCGTTTTATTGTTGTCTAATGATTAGTGTGATATGTGGAATGTTACGTAGTTGATTTTTAAATCTTCGTTACTGTTTACCGTTCAATAAACAAATGTTCTCAAGTGAATTCTCATGGGCACACGTGCCATGCCTCAGAAGATGATTAGTGCATGGCATCACTAGGAAACTTTGAAGCCTGAACACTGTGGCTGAACTCTAGAAATGCCAGCACCATACAGGCAGCTGCCAATCATCAAACACTCAGGAACTCAGCTTCAATACTGGGGATATACTCGCGACCATCGGGTAAGTGTGTGGATGGGACTCTGAGAGAAGGCGGGACACGTAAGGGTGGCTTTGAGGATGTGGGGGCCCTGGTGTGATTTGATTGTAGTCTCTTTCCTTCTCTGTTCCTTACCATTTTGTTCCATTCCAAAATATGGCTGGATATGTTGATCCTGCCGATGCCACCCTCGCATGGATGGGGCAGCCCAGGCTTCCAGATGCCGGAGAAGGTGGCAGTAGGATCGACGCAGGTGGAGGTGCCACCCCATGTGCAGAGGGCCGCCACACAACCTGGAGACCCCACCACCCATTAGGCTAAGTAACAGAGAGGGGGACATCAACTGGAGCTCAAAGTGCATAGGTGTCGTTGGTCTTTCGAGGAGATGACGGACAACATATGTCCAGGACACAACGTCTCAAAAAAGAAACAGTGCTGCACCTGTGCCACGTCCTCGTAGACTTGGCACCCTGTGGAGGAGGAGGACATCCGCTTGCAGTGGCCATGAAAGTCATCACAGTCCTAAACATCTATGCAACCAGTTGGTTTCAAGGCTCGAGCGGAGATTTATGCAGCATTTCCCAAGCTACAGTTCATAAGTGCATCTGTGAGGTGACGGATGCCCTGTATGTCTGAGCATCAGACTATATGAACTTTGAGCTGGACCAGACCCACCAAGATTCTCGGGATCTCCGTCATCACCGGGATGCCCCAGGTCCAGAAACAATAGATGGGACACATGTCACCTTGCATGCACCAGGGCATCAAGAAGTGCCTTCATTAACAGGAAGGCGTTCCACTCCCTGAATGTTCAATTCGTGTGCAACCACCATCTCTGGGTCATGCACGTATTTGCCGTTTGCCAGGGAGCGTGCATGACAGCTACATTCTGGGACACTCGGAAATCTCCATCATCTTCAAGGACCACCCCAGGGTGATAGATTATCTCTTGGGGTATATATTAAACCCCGCTGAGGTCCTGGCTGATGATGCCAGAGTAAATATCAGAGACCGAGGCAGAGACCCAATATAATGAGGCCCACGTTGCCACCCATGTGGTGCATCGGATTGCTGAAAATGTGATTTCGATGCCTCAACCACTCTGGTGTTGCAATGCAGTGCACCCCACAGAGGGTCTCCCACTTTGTGGTGGTCTGCTGCACCCTCCACAACTGGCACATCAGTGGGGTGACATGCTGGAGGAGGAGGAAGAGGAGGGCTATGCAGCCTCATCTAATGAGGAGGAGCCAGATTAGGAGCGGCTGGAGGATGAGCCTGGAGGTGTCGCATGAAATGCCCAAGGATGGAGGGCAGCGAAGTTAGGGTCCAGCATGCCCGGGGGAGCAAGGAAGCCTCATCCCCACCTGATTCTCATAGGAGAGGCCTAGTCTGTCAGCTCACCCTGTCTCCCATCAGTCACTCCTTCCCCCAATCCACTCTCCCCCCAATCCCCCTTCACCCTCAGTCCCTCCCTCCTCCCAATCCCTCTTGTCCCCCATCCCTTTTTCCACAAAATATCTTCCCCAAAGCTCCTCTCCATCAATTCCTCCTTCCCTCAATCCCCTCTCCCAACCATATCCTTCCTTCCACTCCCCTCCATTCCCCTCCCACACACCCCCACACCAACCTGATTACCCTGTTCCACCTGCCATGGGTCTGTATAACATGACCCCAGTGTGATGGGCCTGTGAAGGCACTGTCAGCGGATCAATATACAAGGCAGGAGGGTGATGACAACTCGCTGTGAGATAGTCTCTGGTGCTGATGAGTTTATGCCAAAGTCTGACTCCTGCCTTTCTGCTGACAGCGCACTCACACTTATCCTCTGAACGGGGTCTGCATCGGGGGCATTTGATCTTGGACCACTGTGCCCGGGGGCAAGGACTGGGGGGGGAGTGGAGAGCAACAGGGGACATGGGTTCTGGCAGGCCCGCTGTGAGATTAACGTGACAGAGGCTCCACATGCATCAGGTGCTACGTGTTTTAATATTGGATATTTGACATTTCTATGATCCCTACAGATAATGTCCCCCGCCAGTGTTCACCCAGTGATCCTCTCTCTTCCTGATCTTTTGTGGTTCAATGCTAGGTTAAATGCTCATTTTTTTTTCATTTCATAAGTTTAGGTGTGTCCCTAGGATGCACATCAGAGTGGGAGGCAGCCTTTAAATCACGTCACTATCTCTTAGCTGTGAATACATAAATCCCTTGTTCCTGATTCCTTCTCAATACTTGAAAGATAATCTGTTGGTTGCTTCCTTTTGCCACAGGCTCTGAAACTGAAATATTGATGGTGAACTTCAGAAAGTATTGTATTCTATAACCAGTCCTGGTCAGATTGTCCTGTCTTTAATTCGTCCTCATTCCGAAGGTTGGTTGTACCATGAACAATATTTCTCCATTGATTTCTATTCTCCTGTACCCTTACTGCCTGTCCCCTAGAGTAGCCAGTCCAACTTCTAACATGATTTATGTATGTCATCTTGGGTCTTCCCTGGGCACATTTTCCAGGTGTTTGTCTCACTTCTTTTTTTGCAAACCGTCCCCTCATTTCAAAACATGTGAGCTGCTGTGATATCAAAGCATCAATAGGTTCCTCTTAACATCACCTTCTTGAGCACCCACTTATTTTGCCACAAGGCCATCAATGACACATGTAATATATTTCCGTGTCCTTTCATTTCAAATGCTCTTATTCCAGTCTTGTCACGCCTCTTGCTAGTCTAGCGTGCAGAGCCATACATTGTCACCTGCCACGTAAGGTCCTTCAGAAGATAAATTTGCATTGTAATTGAGATCTTCTGTTTGCTCCATATTCTTTTCAGTAAGTTCACAATGTCATGACCATTGTTAAGTTGAGCCCAAATTTGCATCTTCCATGATGAGTGACCCAAGATAGTGGAAGGTGCTTCCATCCATCCCCTTCACCTTTGTCTTGTCAACATTGACAGGAGACTAGGGGCTGGATTCTCCGATTTTGCGGCTAAGTGCTGATGCCGGCGTAGAAACAGTGGCATTTTACGACGCCAAAATAGGTGCCAATTCCAGTGAGTGGACAGCAGCCATGCTGGGTAAAACTCCCGGCACCAGCGCCAAAAATGGGCAAAGAATGGCCGGATCCGTGGCCACACATGCACACGGCGACACCCTGCAGCGTTCGCGCCGTACAACATGGTGCCAGCCATGCGCGGACCTGACTGCCAGATAGTTCCCCCCTGTACCTCTCCCTTTCCACCCCCGGACCACCCCACCAGTCGCCCGGCACCCGTTCCGCCCCCCCGACTGTGGCGGCGCTGGAAACAGGTTGACGAAAACTCAGAGCACATGCGTCCCGTGCTGTCAGGAAGTCGGCCCATCGGGGGCGGAGCATCGGGGAAGGGCCTTCAGATGACGTCCTGAGGCGGTCCCAATGGCATGCGGCATGCCCCCTGATGACTCTGTTTTGGAGCGGGCAGAGCATCCTAAAACAGGACCGCCCCCGATGTCGCGTCAAAAGGGATTCTCTGTCCGATCGCCGATTACGATATCGGCGAGGGCAACGGAGAATCCTGCCATATATCTCCAGTTAACCTAATTTTGACCATCCAGCACCTGGCCAGATGGGTTGTGTTATAAACTTTAATTTGGCAAACAAAGAAAAACATTTATCTAATCTAATCTAATTTGTACATATGAAGCCCTTGCCGTCGGTTCCTTTGTTACATGGTAAAATAAAAGGCCTTTTCAGAAGAAGGAAGGAACGAGAAAATTGCATTCAAGACATCACACCCCTTTGTAGAATTTGCTGCTTCGGATAACACTTGTCGAGCCCAATGTTAATAACATCTTTCACACTTTCCAAGTAGCCTGTCTGTCCTTCAAATCAATTAATTTACTCTGTGTTTTTTTATCTGATGTTACTAATGATATAGCTCCATCTGGAGTCAGATATCAAAGCAATATTAGAAAGTCGTCTACTTCGATCTTTGTTTATTTTACCCTATCGAATGTTACTTAAACTTACAAAGATAATGTAGAAAACGATGTAAATTTGTGACTCCGCCAATAACATTCTTCTGGTTAACAATCTTGAACAAAACTAGTCCCATCTTTCCTGAAGGTTATGGAAGTTTTTCCTCATTATCAAGGTTAAAATAAGATAGGGAATGTCAGCAATGCACTCTTTTTTTATTGCGGCCATCAAAAGTTGGTAGATATTGCTTTATTTCCCGATTTAAATTTTGATAAGATTTAAAGTCTCTTTGGATTACCTAAAAGGGCAATTTAAATTCAGATATCGATGAGGAATTATTTAATTGCGTTGTCAGTTTGTAATATTTAACAACTATCTCTCACAACACTTGTTGCTGCCTTGATAAGGAAAATACATCACTCCAAAACTGACTTAAAATCTCAGTCAAGTTTTGTTGTTAACCTGGAAGTAAATCCCTTCCTTCATTTCCTTCTAGATGACGCCTACAGAATTATATGTTCTTAGCATTCATAGCATATAGAATCAATGATAAATATAGCACAGAAGGAAGCCATAGATTCCATGGTGCCAATTCCAAATGTTCCATCCTGGATGCCGGCTTTTGACAGGATCATCAAATTAGTCCCAATTTGCTGCCAAAATTTTCCTTTTCAACTGTTCACATAAATTAATTTTTATCAAAAAAAGCAGAGGCCCCAAAGGTGATCCTGTGAGGCACCACTGGACATTTTCCTCTGGTAACATTCATGCCATGCAATGCCAGGCAATGACCACCTCCAACAAGAGAGAATCTAACCATTTGTTCTTGATGCTCAACAGTATTTCTATTGTTGAATCACCCATTATCAACGTCCTGGGGGTTACCAGTGACCAGAAATTTAACTGCATCAGTCATATTAATACTATGGCTACAAGAGCAGGAGTCCTACAATGAGAAACCCACCTTCTGATTCCCTAAAGCCATGTAAAAGGCACAAGAATGGAGTGTCATGGAGTATTCTCCACTGCCCTGGATGAGTGCAGCTCCAACAACTCTCAAGAAGCTTGACACCATCCAGGACAAAGCAGCCCACTTGACCAACACTCCACCCACCACCTGAAACATTCACTCCCTCCCAAGGTGGCAGCACTGCGCACCAGATGGAAGATGCACTGCACCGTTTCGCCAAGCCTCCTGCGATAGCACCTCCCAAATCTCCAGCTTCTACTACCCAGAAAGACAAGAACAGTAGATGTCTAGAAAAAAACACTACTTGCTAGTTTCCCTCCAAGCCACACACCATCCTGACTTGGAACTATAATCATTGTTCCTTCACTGGGTTAAAATCTTGGAACTCCGTTCCTTACTGCACTGTGAGCACTGCAGATGTACCTACACCACATGGATCACCACGGTCCAAGAAGTCAACACACCACCATTTACTCAAGGGCAATTAGGAGAGGACAAAAAATACTGCCTTGACAGCATTGCACACATACCCTAAATGAATAAATCAATGACGAAAAGTAGGATAATAACCATTCACCAGTATTTCTGACGAAAGGTCATTGACATAAAACATTGGCATAGATCTTCTGAGAAGCAGCAATCACTGCAGCATTACCGCTCTGACTGTACTTTTCTGCACCTTGATGCAGTTCCACATTTCTGGCCAGATCTTCCCAGCCTAGCTTCTCCAGAAATATGGAGAGAATAATTCAACAGAGAACTCCATCGCAGCACAGTAGCATTGGGAGGGAGGGGGGTGCGGGAGGGACAGGGGACCCGATGTGCCCCCTTTTCACAGCATATGGTAAGTTTAAATGTCCAGGGTGAAAGTTAGTGAATTGAAGAGTGGATTAATGAGTGGATGGATAGGGTGATGTGGGGGATGTAAGTGGGTAAGTGGATAGGGTAAAAGGTACATGGTGTGGGAATCGGGTAGGGTGGCAGGTGGGTATGTAGGTCCGTGGGATTGTCCAGTCGAGTCAAGAGGAGAGGGGGGGTGTCAGGTCTAGTCGGGGAACAATTGGGGGGGGGGGTCAAACGGGCTAGTCACAAGGTTAAAGAGGGAGGGGTGTGGTCAGGCTGAGTGATTCAGACTTTGGAAGGTCTATGTACACAATATCAACTACACTGTCCGCATCTACTTTCTCCATTACTTCATCAAAGAACTCAAGCAAATTTGTCTGATATAATATTGCTTCAGGAGATCCATGCTGGCTTTAATTCATTAATGTATATTTTTTTGAAACACCAGTTAATGTTGTGCGGATTAACATCCCTAAATGTTTCCCACCAGCAGCATTAGGCTGAGTGGCCTGTTGTTTAACTCTCTCTCTCTTTTTACACAAAGGATTGCAATCTCCCAGTATTCTGGCATCATTGCTAAATCTAAAAATGATTGGCAAATTGGTGTTCAACAATTCTTCAATTTGAGGGCAGCACAGTGGCGCAGTGGTCCCAGGTTCGATCCCAGCTCTGGGTCACTGTCCGTGTGGAGTTTGCATTCTCCCAGTGTTTGCGTGGGTTTCGCCCCCACAACCCAAAGATGTGAAAGGTAGGTGAATTGAACATACTAAATTGCCCTCAATTGGAAAAAATGTATTGGGTACTCTAAATTTATTTTTTTTAAAGTTCTTCGCTTTTCACCCTTAGTTCATCAACCTGGATGACTTCTCCACTTTAAAAACTGCCAACCTTTTTAAGAACCTCCTCTTTATCTATTTCGATCCTGTCAAATTTCTCCATTATCTCCTCCATTACTGTGGCATTGGGATCCTCTTCCTTAGTGAAGATAGATGCTGAGGACACACAATATTTCAACTATGCCTTCGTCTTCACAAAAAATCTCCTCTCGACCCCTGATCAACCTCTATCTACTTGTAATTATCTTTTTTCTACTTATATGTTTATAAATGACTTTTGAGTTAGGTTAGGTGGATTGGCCATGCTAAATTACCCCTTAGTGTCCAAAAGGTTAGGAGGGATTACGTGGTTAGTGTGGGGGCTTGGGCCTATATGGGGTGCTCTTTCAGACGGTCGGTGCAGACTCGATGGGCTGAATGGCCTCCTTCTGCACCATAAGGATTCTATGAGTTTGCTTCTTATGTTATCACTAATTAGCACTAACCTATTCTCATGCCGTCTCTTAGTCCTCCTATTTTCCTTTTCAGTTCTTCCTATGTTACTTGTATTCAGCAGGGATCTCTTGAATTACCGACCTGACCTTTATCATGAGTTTATTTTCTTTTTTTCATTTTAAACTGTTTACCTTTAGTTATCTAGAGGGAGCTCTCACTTTGGATGCCCTTCTATCCCCCTGATGGAAATGTAACCAGCCTGTAGCTGAACTACCTCTTCTTTAAAGGCCCATCATTGCTCATTTGCAGTTTTTGTCAGTCTTTAATTCCAATCAAATTGGACCAGATTATTTTTCAGATCACAGAAATTAGCCCCCCCCCCCCCCCCCCCCCCCCCCTCCCCAACCAAATAATTTCTTGTTATTTCGCAGGAAGTAGTTAACACTGGCTAGGCCAGCATTGGTGTATCCCATCCCTAATTGCCCTTGAGAAGGTGGTGGTGAGATGCCTTCCTGAACCATTCCAATTCATGTGGTGTAGGAACACCCAGAGTGCTGTTAAGAATGAAGTTCCAGGATTTTAACCAGCAAAAGTGAATGAACGGCAATATTGTTTCAAGTCAGGATGGTGTGTGGCTTGGAGGGGAACCTGCTATCTGCTACCTTTGTCTTTCCAGATAATAGAGATCACAAGTTTGGAAGAGCCTATTGAAGTAGCCTGGGTGAGTTGCTGCAGTACATCCACTGTGGCTACTGCACATTCGGTAGTGGAGAGATTGGATATCCAAGGTGATGGATTGCAAGTGAAGCGGCTGGCTTGTCCTAGATGACATTGAACTTTGAGTGTTGTTGGAGCTGTACTCATCCAGGCAAGTGGAGAATATTCCATCACACTCCTGACTTGTGCCTTGGAGAAGGTGAGCAGTCTTTAAGGAGTCAGGAGATGAGTTACTGGCCACATAATTTCCACCATCTGAACTGCTGTTGTAGCCACAGTAGTTACATGCCTGGTTCAGTTCAGTTTCTGGTCCATGGTAACCTCATGCTCCTGATAGTGGGAGTTTCAGCAATTGTAATGCCACTAAATGTCTTGGGGAGATGGTTGGATTCTCTCTTGTTGGAAATGATCATTGTTTGGTGATTGTCAGCTTTTCATCAGCCCACAGCTGGAATCTATCCAGGTCTTGCTGCATGTGGACATGGTTCGATTCAGTATCTGAAGAGCTGCAAATTGTACTGAACATTGTGTAATCATCAGTGAACATCCCCACATTTGACCTTATGTTGGAAAGAAGGTCATTGATGAAAAAGCTGAAGATAGTTGGGTCTAGGACACTAAATTGAGGAGCCATGCAATGATCTCCCAGTACTGAGATGACTGACCTCCAACAACCACAACCATCTTCCTTTTTGCAAGGTGTGACTCCATCCAGCGAAGCATTTCCCCCCTGATTTCCATTGCCTTCAGTTTAGATAGGGCTATTTGATGACACACTTGTTCAAATGTTACCTTGATGTCAAGGGCAGTCACTCTCATCTCAACATTTGGAGTTCAGCTCTTTTGTCTATGTTTGAACCACAGCTGTAATGAGGTTAGGAGCTGAGTAGCCCTGACGTAAACCAAACTGTGAGTCAGTGAGCAGATTATTAATAAGTAAGTGCCACTTGATAGCATTATCGATGACCCTTCCAGACTTTATTGATTATCAAAAGTGAACTGATGGGGCAATAATCGGCTGGTTTGGATTTCTACTTATGTTTTTGTAAAGGAGATACCTGCCAATTTTCCACGTTGCTGGGTAGATGCAAGTGTTGAAAAGCTTGACGAGGGACACAGAATTCTGGAACACAAGTCTTTAGTACTATCACTGGAATATTGTCAGGGCCCATGGCTTATGCAGTATTCAGAGTCTTCAACAGTTTTTTTGATATCACATGGAATGAATTAAATTGGCTGAATACTAGCATTTGTTAAGTTGGGGATCGTAGGAGAAGGCTGTGCTGGATCATCCACTCGGCACCTCTGGGTGAAGATTGTTTCAAATGCTTCAGCTGTGTCTTTGCAATAATGTGCTGGAATCTCTCCATCATTGAGGGTGTGGATATTTGTTGAGTCTCTTCCTGCAGTTCGTTGTTTAATTGCCCACCATTATTCACGGATGGATGTTTCAGGAGTACAGACCTCTGATTTGATCCATTGGTTGTAGGATTGTTTAGCTCTGTCTATTGCCTATTACTTCTGCTGTTTGGCATGCAAGTAACCCCTTGTTGCAGCTGCACCAGGTTGACACCTTGTTTTAGTTAGGCCTGGTGCTGTCCTCCTGCTCTCGCCATTGAACCAGGGTGAATCCCTGGTCTGAGGGTAATAATAGAGTGGGGGACATACAGGCCATGAGGTTACAGATTGTAGTTGTATACAATTCTGCAGCTGCAGAAGACCCACAGTAACTCATGGATTCCTGATTTAGAGTTGTTAGATCTGTTTGTAATTGATCCCATTTAGCATTGTGGCCATGCAAAACAACACGATGGGAATATCCTCAATATATCCCCATATCTTCATGCTGCTTTGTTCAATTCCTGAACTTCTCTAAACATGATAATATGGTGATCCATTTGTTTTCCAAATGTTCTCTGACTAAAAGATCCTCCACTTTGAGCTCTGGCTCTGTTTTTTAGTTTCTCTTTGAGAAAAGCTTGGATGTGTCTGTGTTTTTTTGGTTTTGTTTCAGTGTTGGAGCTGCAAACAGCCAGAGAAGGTGTAATGTTGTTCTCTCTGCCATGTAAAGACTATCTCTTGACCATTTGGTGAATTCAGAGTGATAACTGTTCTCAGTAGTGAATTTGAACCTGATGTGCTTCTGTTAAAAGGTTTTTTATGCCTTATGGATGTGAAAAAGAAAGCTTAAGGATTACTTAGTGTTGTATTCTTTGGGGGTTGTATTTGAATTAATGGTTGCTAAGATGTTCACTGTATGTTTTAAAAAGGTTAACTTGAGTTCATAGAATAAACATTGTTTTGCTCTAAAAAATACTTTTTGATCTCTGCTGTACCACATCTGTAGAGTGGGCTGTGTGCTCCCCATACCACAATCTATTAAAAGTTGTGGGCCAGGTGAACTCCATGATACATTTTGGGGTTCTCTAAACCCTGGCCCATAGCAAATTGGGGGCTCGAGTGGGATAAAAGTCTATCTGTTGGATTGGCTTAGTGAACTGAAAGACAGTGAGGGGTGTGGATATTGTGGTTCCTTTTCAGGTGTGGTATTTCAGTTTAAATAGCGAGTGTGTTGTGGACAATGGCTCTTTCAGAGGCTTTAAAGTTTTTTGGGGTGGAGACGGTCACAAGCAGTGCCTTACGGACAGAGACTAAAAGCAGGCTTTTAGAGTTGGCAAAAACATTGCACTTAACATTACCTGACAAAGGAGGAGCTAGTCAGGGGGATTGGACAAATGCAGTCAGGTAAGGCGCCGGGGCCGGACGGGTTCCCGGTGGAATTTTATAAAAAGTATGCGGATCTGGTGGGCCCCCTATTGGTGCGAGCCTTCAATGAGGCATGGGAGGGGGGGGCTTTGCCCCCGACGATGTCGCGGGCACTGATCTCTTTGATCCTGAAGCGGGATAAGGACCCCTTGCAGTGTGGATCACACAGACCTATCTCGCTCCTCAATGTTGACGCTAAGTTGCTGGCGAAGATCCTGGCCACCAGGATAGAGGGCTGTGTGCCAGGGGTGATACACGAGGATCAGACAGGATTTGTCAAGGGACGGCAGCTCAACACGAATGTGCGGAGACTGCTAAATGTTATTATGATGCCGGCAGTGGAGGGGGAGGCGGGGATAGTGGTGGCGCTGGATGCGGAGAAAGCGTTTGATAGAGTTGAGTGGGGGTACCTGTGGGAGGTGCTGGAGCAGTTCGGATTCGGGGAGGGATTCATCAAATGGGTGAGGCTGCTCTACGCGGCTCTGATGGCAAGTGTAGTTACCAATGGAAGGAGATCGGAGTACTTTAGGCTCTACCGTGGGACCAGGCAGGGGTGCCCCCTGTCCCCCTTGCTCTTTGCACTGGCGATTGAACCTTTGGCTATGGCGTTGAGGGAGTCAGGGAGATGGAGGGGTCTGGTGCGGGGTGGGGAGGAACATCGTGTATCGCTGTATGCGGACGACCTGCTGTTGTATGTGGCAGATCCAGAAGGGGGAATGCCGGGGGTGATGGAGCTGTTAGCGGAATTTGGGGGCTTCTCGGGCTATAAGTTAAATTTAGGCAAGAGTGAGGTATTTGTAGTACACCCGGGTGATCAGGAGGAGGGAATTGGGAGACTCCCATTTAAGAGGGCAGTGAAGAGTTTCAGATACCTGTGGGTGCAGGTGGCCAGGAGTTGGGGGACTCTCCATAAGCTTAATTTTACCAGGCTGGTGGAGCAGATGGAGGAAGAATTTAAAAGGTGGGACATGGTGCCGCTATCGTTGGCGGGTAGAGTGCAGTCCGTCAAAATGACGGTTCTCCCGAGGTTCTTGTTCCTTTTTCAGTGTTTGCCCATCTTTATCCCTAGGGCCTTTTTTAGAAGGGTGACTAGCAGCATCATGAGCTTTGTTTGGGCGCATGGGACCCCGAGGGTGAAGAGGGTCTTCTTGGAGCGGGGTAGAGATGGGGTGGGGCTGGCGTTACCCAATCTCTCGGGGTATTATTGGGAGGCCAATGTGTCGATGGTGCGCAAGTGGGTAATGGAGGGGGAGGGGGCAGCATGGAAACGGATGGAGAGGGCGTCCTGTGGAGATACAAGCCTGGGGGCCCTGGTAACGGCGCCGTGGCCGCTCCCTCCTACGAGATATACCACGAGTCCGGCGGTGGCGGCTACCCTCAAGATTTGGGGGCAGTGGAGGCGACATAGGGGAGAAGTGGGGGGCTCGATGGAGGCTCCGTTAAGGGGGAACCATAGGTTCGTCCCGGGGAACATTGATGGGGGATTTCAGGGTTGGCACAGAGCGGGCATCAGACAGCTGAGGGACCTGTTTATTGATGGGAGGTTGGCGAGCCTGGGGGAGTTGGAGGAGAAATTTGGGCTCCCTCCAGGGAACATGTTCAGGTATCTGCAGGTAAAGGCATTTGCTAGGCGGCAGGTGGAGGGATTCCCTTCGCTTCCCGCGAGGGGGGTGAGCGACAGGGTGCTTTCGGGGTCTGGGTCGGAGAGGGGAAGATATCTGATATCTACAAGGTTATGCAGGAGGCGGAGGAGGCGTCAGTAGAGGAGCTGAAAGCTAAGTGGGAGAAGGAACTGGGGGAACAGATCGAAGACGGGACATGGGCTGATGCTCTGGAGAGGGTTAATTCTTCCTCCTCGTGTGCGCGGCTTAGCCTCATCCAATTCAAGGTGCTGCACCGGGCCCACATGACTGGGATGAGGATGAGTAGGTTCATTGGGGGTGAAGACAGGTGTGCCAGGTGCTCGAGGAGTCCAGCGAACCATGCCCATATGTTCTGGGCATGCCCGGCACTGGAGGAGTTCTGGAAGGGGGTGGCGAGGACGGTGTCGAGGGTGGTGGGATCCAGGGTCAAGCCAGGATGGGGACTCGCGATCTTTGGGGTTGGGGTGGAGCCGGGAGTGCAGGAGGCGAAAGAGGCCGATGTGCTGGCCTTTGTGTCCCTAGTAGCCCGGCGAAGGATCTTGCTACAATGGAAGGATGCGAGGCCCCCAAGCGTGGAGACCTGGATCAATGACATGGGTTTCATTAAGCTAGAGAAGGTCAAATTCGCCCTGAGAGGGTCGGTACAAGGGTTCTTTAGGCAGTGGCAACCTTTTCTCGACTTTCTGGCTCAACGATAGGGTACAGGGACAGTATCAGCATCAACCCGGGGGGGAGGGGGGAAGGGGGAGGGAAAAGGGGGGGGGGGGGGGGGGGGCGGACAATGACTATGTTTGTTTATTTAATTTTAATTTATTTTTAAGTTCTTTTGTTGTTCATTGGGGTTGGGGGGGTGGGGGGATGTGATACATGCGTCGATACGGTCTGGGGGTGTTACAGTTATTGTGGGTTATTTTGTTGCATTTCATTGTTTGACGTTAAGTTTTATATTTTCTGTAAAAAATTCCAATAAAAATTATATTTTAAAAAAAAATTACGTGACAAAATGCGATAAGATTAGATAATTATGGCAGTGGCTAAGCATGTAAAATTGCTTGAGATACAGTTGGAAATGGCAAAAATTCAGTTAAAAATTAAACAAATGGAACATGAGAAAGAATTAAACAGCTTGCATGTGAAAGAGATAGAGAAGAAAAAGAAAGAGAGAGAGTTTTTACTTCGGAAAATGGCCATGAAACATTACAGTCAGTTAAAATTGGCAGATTTAAAGGGAAATGTATAGTTGGAGGATAATGATGAGGATAAAGAGAAAGTGCGTCAAAGTCGAAGACTTGGTGGAAATCTATTTAAATATGTCCAAGCATTGCCAAGGTTTGGCGAGAAGGAGGTGGAAGCCTTTTTCATTTGATTTGAGAATGTGGCTAAACAAATGAAATGGCCACAGGGCATGTGGGTATTACTGATTCAAACAAAGCTGATAGGTAGGGCTAGTGAAGTGTTTGCATCACTACCGGAGGAGGTATCTGGGATGTATGAGGAAGTGAAAAATTCCATCTTAGGTGCATATGAACTCGTGCCTGAAGCCTACAGACAAAGATTTAGAAATTCAAGGAAAGAATTTGGTCAAACATACATGGAGTTTGAAAGGATCAAACAGAGTAATTTTGATAGGTGGATAAGGGTTTTGAAAACAGACCAAACGTATAAAGCTCTCAGAAAATTATACTTTTGGAGGAGTTTAAAAATTCAATTCCTGATGTAGTGAGAACTCATGTGGAAGAGCAGAGGGTTAAAACTGCGAGGTTAGCAGCAGAAATGGCAGATGATTATGAATTAGTTCATAAATGAAAGTTTGGTTTACAACAGTTTCAGCCTGGGAGGGCTAAAAACTGGGGACATGAGAAATACTCAAGTGGTAAATCTGATGGGAGGTAATAAGGAGAGTGTACCTCAGATTAAAAAATAAATCCAGGAGGGTGGAAGAGTCATGAAAAGTTTAAAATGTTTTCAATGTAATAAAATGAGGCCATGTAAAGTCACAGTGTTGGTGGTTGAAGAAAAGCACTGGGAAGGCTGATGTGGTAAAACAGATAAGACAGTAGGGTTTGTTAAATTGGTAAAGGAAAGCCCAAGTGAAGCAAAGGAGGTGCAAAAGATTGTACAGCCTGATCAAGAGGTGATTGATAAGAAGGTGCCAGATGTCTTTAAAGCATTTACTTGTGTGGGTAAAGTTTACTCATGTGTATCAGGAGGAGCAGGTAAAGAAGTCACAATTTTAAGAGATACGGGAGCTCGTCAATCTTTAATGGTAAAAGATGAGGAGTTATGTAGTTTGTAAAGAATATTGCCAGAAAAGGTGGTAATATGTGGAATTCAGGGTGAGAGGAGTAGTGTTCCATTATATAAGGCAAGATTGGAAAGTCCAATGAAGAGTGGTGAAGTGGCACTAGGAGTAATAGAGAAACTATCTTGTCCAGGAATACAGTTTATCTTGGGTAATGATACGGCTGGATCGCAGTTGGGAGTGATGCCTACTGTGGTTGATAAGCCAGTGGAAAATCAGACAACTGAAGTGTTGAAGGATGAATATCCTGGGATTTTTCAGGATTGTGTAGTAACAAGGTCGCAAAGTCACAGGTTAAGATAAGAGGAAAAATCAAAGGGTGAAGATGAAGTTGAAGTGCAATTATCAGAAACGATTTTTGATCAGATGGTTGAAAAAGAACAAGAACAGGTGGAGGTTGAAGAGAACATTTTAGTTCAGGAAAATTGGCGGAGTTACAACAGAAAGATGTAGAAATAAAAGAGATGTATCAGAAAGCATACACGGAAGAGGAATCTGAGTGCATACCAGAGTGTTATTACCGTAAAAGTGATGTCTGGGTGAGAAAATGGATACCTTTACATATGCAGGCGGATGAAAGGTGAGCAGAAGTTCATCAAGTGGTATTGCTGGTAGGGTATAGAAAGGAGCTGTTGCGAGTAGAACCTGAGGTACCAGTGGGAGGACATTTGGGAATAAGGAAAACTCAAGCTAAAATCCAAAAACATTTTTATTGGCCTGGACTACATAAATATGTAGTTAAGTTTTGTCGATCATGTTACACATGTCAAGTGACAGGGAAAGCTCAAGCAGTGATAAAACCAGCACCCTTAATACCCATTCCAGAATTTGAGGAACCTTTGACAAGGGTCCTAATTGATTGTGTAGGACCGCTTCCTAAAACAAAAAGTGGGAATCAATATCTTTTGACGATAATGGGTGTGTCCACTAGGTTTCCAGAGGCCATTCCAGTACGTAATATTACAGTAAAAAGATTGTGGAGGAGTTACTTAAGTTCTTTACTAGATATGGACTACCCACAGAAATACAATCGGATCAAGGATCAAATTTTACCTCAAAGTTATTCAAAGAAGTTATGGATAGCTCAGGAATAAAACAATTTAAATGAACTGCATACCATCCAGAATCACAGGGAGCATTAGAAAGGTGGCATCAGGCATTAAAGACAATGTTGAGAGCTTATTGGCAAGATTATCCACAGGATAGGGGATAAATGAATTCCATTCGTACTGTTTGCAATTAGGGATGCACCTAATGAGTCAACCAAATTCAGTCCTTTTGAACTAATTTTTGGTCAGGAGGTAAGAGGGCCACTTAAATTGATTGAGGAAAAATTGGTGCATGAGAAATTGGAAATTTAATTATTGGATTATGTGTCAAATTTTAGGGAACGATTAAATAGAGCAGGTGAATTGGCTAGACAACATTTAAAAGTTGCGCAACATGTGATGAAACGGGTAGCGGACAAGAAATCCAAAGTTCGTAGGTTTCCCAGTGGAGATAACTTTTTAGTATTGTTACCAGTAGTAGGTGAACCTTTAAAAGAAAGGTTTTGTGGACCTTATCAGATTGAAAGTGAGGTAGATTATGTGGTAAGAACGCCAGATAGAACGAAAACTCACCGAGTGTGTCATGTGAATATGCTTAAAGGGTACTTTGAAAGGGAAGGCGAGAAAAAGAAGGAGGTTTTAATGATTCTAACTCAAAGTGACGAACCAATTCCAGATGACTATGAATTTAACATACCTCTAACTAAATTGGAAAACGAGGATGTTCTGAAAAAATGGGATAAATTTTTGAGTTACCTTCCAGAGGAAAAACGGACTGACCTGAAAGCGTTATTGATATCACATGGGCAAGTTTGTAGAGATAAATTGGGAAGTACTAAAGTGGCTATACATGATGTAGATGTGGGAAATGCTGTTCCGATCAAACAACATCCTTAACCCTTTAAAGTTGGCACAGGTTAATAAAGAGATTGAGAGTATGCATAATTGAAGTGGGTTGCAGCCAATGGAGCTCACACATAGTGATGGTACCTAAAACAGACGGTACCCAACGATTATGCATGGACTATAGAAAGGTTAATGCAGTTACAAGAATGGACTCTTGTCCTATCTCACGTTTGGAGGATTGCATTGAGAAAGTGGGACAATCAGTTTTTATTTCCAAACCGGATTTACTTTAAGGTTACTGGCAGGTACCTTTATCCAAAAAGGCGAAGGAGATTTCAGCTTTTGTGACTCCAGATGGCATTTACCAATTCAAAATTGGGCCATTTGGCATGAAAAATGCCCCAGCCACATTTCAACGGTTAACTAACAAAGTTGTTTCAGGATTACCCAATTGTGGGGTATACATCGACAATCTGGTCATTTTCAGCCAGACATGGAAAGAACATTTGAAACATCTGATGGAGTTATTCGATCGACTTCAGGAGGCGGGTTTGGTGATAAACCTAGCCAACTGTGAATTTGGAAAAGCCCAAGTCACTTTCCTTGGCCGTACAATCGGACAGGGTCGAATGGTCCCATGGGATGTGAAAACAAAAGTTATTGGGGAGTTTCCTATACCCTCAACACGACGGGAAATAATGCGATTTCTTGGTATGAGTGGATTTTACCGGAAATTTGTACCGAATTTTAGCAGTGTGGTCATTCCACTGACGGACTTGCTCAGGAAGTGTAGCAAATTCCAGTGGATAGGGGAGTGTCAACAGACAATTGACGGTCTGAAGGCTGCGTTAACCAGTGCTCCTTCTGTGTTAGCCATCCCAAATTATGCCTACCATTCAAAGTGGCGGTTGATGTGAGTGATGTGGGCGTAGGTGCGGTGTTTCTACAAGATGACAACGAAGGGCGAGAGTGGTCTATTGGTTATTTTTCAAAGAAATTGAATTCTCACCAGAAAATGTATTCAACGATTGAGAAGGAGACTTTGAGTTTTGTGCTGGCTTTGCAGCATTTTCACATTTATGTGACCAGCAATCCGTCTGAGACCATTATATATACTGATCATAATCCGTTGACGTTTATGGAGCGATTCCGGAATAACAATGCAAGGCTGTTTCGCTGGAGTTTATTGTGACAGCCATTTCATTTAAAAATTGTACATGTGGCAGGACGAGAAAACGTGATAGCCGATGCTCTGTCATGAATGTGATGAACAGAAGCAGGTTCAGTTGGAGGAAGAAGAACAAAAATGGACTATATTGTTATACCTGTTTGCGGGAGTTGTTTTTTGAAACGAAAAAGTATATTTACTGTGTGCATTTCTTAAAGGATAGTGAAAAGGTGAAAAATGAAACCATCTTGATGGTTGATGGTTTATTTTTTTTTCTTGGGGGGGTACGTGTCACTTTAAGAAATGGTAGTTTGCTAAAGTTACTGCAGTGATGTCAGAGTGTGGGTGGAGCTGTGCTCTGGTGCTGTTTTTTAGTTTCCCTTTGAGAAAAGCTTGGGTGTGTCTGTTTTTTTGGTTTTGTTTCAGTGTTGGAGCTGCAGTCAGCCAGAGAAGGTATAATGTTGTTCTCTCTGCCATGTAAAGACTACCTCTTGACCATTTGGTGAATTTAGAGTGATAACTGTTCTCAGTAGTGAATTTGAACCTGATGTGCTTCTGTTGAAATGTTTTTTTTATGCCTTATGGATGTGAAAGGGAAAGCTTAAGGATTACTTAGTGTTGTATTCTTTGGGGGTTGTATTTGAATTAATGGTTGCTAAGATGTTCACTGTATATTTTAAAAAGGTTAACTTGAGTTCATAGAATAAACATTGTTTTGCTTTAAAAAAAAACTTTCCGATCTCTGCTGTACCACACCTGTAGAGTGGGCCATTGGCTCCCCTTCCACAATCTATTAAAAGTTGTGGGTCAGGTGAACTCTGTGATACATTTCGGGGTTCTCTAAACCCTGGCCCATAACATCATCACAATGCTAAAGTTATTGCAGCTGTCTGCAATTTGCCCCGCTGTTTCTTTCCCACTATTTGTTAGCCTACAGTACACACAAAGCAGTATAAAAGCACCTCTATTGTTGTTTAATACTAATGATTCTCTCAGGTTGCACTTGTGGCTGCAGCCATTGACAAAGTTCAATGATGACCACCTCAGTGAAGTACAGACATTTTACATCTTGGTCATCACTAAAGTAGGATGATTGATCCTTGAAATTCCTGGGCAAATGAGGGCTTTTCTTCCCTCCTCCTCTTCCAGCAGCTTGTTCTGCTCTGTGTGACCTCTGCTCATTCTCCCACTCTTGGTCAATTGCAAGAAGAACACCTCCTAGGCCACCCATGTCTGGAAGCAACTGGTGTGCATACAAACCTGTAAGTTGCCAAAAAGTGGATTCAGAAGCAGCCACTCCACTCCTCTTCATTACTCAAACTTTTAAGCAATATGGAAGAACACGTAAAGTTGCAGAGAAAACAATCTAGCAACTAACTTGGAAGTAGTTGACCATTTTGTTACATCCAACAGGTGTGGGATAATGCTATCTTTTACATGTTGAGTTATGAGAGGTTGCATCCTGGAGCGCTGAAACAGCTGCACAATTAAAATACACGAACCATGAGACCATAAGTCATAGGAGCAGAAGTGGGCCATTCGGTCCATCAAGTCTGCACCGCCATTCAATGAGATCATGAATGATCTGAAATGATAATGCACAACTCCACTTTCCCGCCTTATTCCCATAAGCCTTCATTCCCTTATTGTGAAAGATTTGTCTCTTTTAGCCTTTAACACACTAAATGACCCAGCCTCTACAGCCCAATTATATCACTAAGCCCAATTTCTCCTCACCGTTGCTGTCCCTGGATTTAATTAAACATTTAAAAAATCCAGTGGAGACCATGGAATCCATTTTATGATACCCAGCTCTTATTGCATACTTTCTTGGTGCCCAGATGATTTTATTTGTACGCAGAGGACAGATAGAAATCATCTACTCTACTGACTTCCTCTGTGGATTGTCACACTGATGCGATGGAGAGGTTTGTCCACTTCTACAATCCCTTGAGGAAGGCTGTCTGGATCACTTTGCTCCTGGTCGGGCCATCCATGAGGTGCCGGACCAAGTGCATTCCAAAAAATCTTAATGGCAGAATAGGGAAAGGAAGGCTGTGAGGCTCACCTGATGTGAAGGTAGAAGAGGGCAGTATCGTCTCAGTCACCATAGTTTGGGGAGATGGTAGCGTAGTGGTAACATCACAAAGGGTAGTAATCTGGAGATCCGGGGTAATGTTCTGCGGACCCGTGTATGAATCCATCCACGGAAGATGGTGAAATTCGAATTCAATAATAATCTGGGATTAAATTCTAATCATGAAACCATTGTTGATTGTTGTAAAAACCCATCTGGTTCACTGATGTCCTTTAGGGAAGGACACCTGCCATCCTTACCTGGTCTGACCTACATGGCTTATTGTGCCCACCCCAGTCCAAAGCCGGCATCTCCAAATCATGGCCTACAGACTGCAGACCCACAGCGATGTGGTTGACTCTTAAATGCTCTCTGAACAAGGACAAGATGGGCAGTAAATGTTGGTCTGGCCAGCAACACCCATATTCCATGGACAAATTTTTTAAATGTCACCGGAGTCTGACCACCTTCAAGATTGTATGGACACTGGCAGCAACCCAAGGTCATCACATTAGACAAACTCCATCTGCCCAAAGACTTGTAGGGCAAGAATCGGCCTGTTTGGTAACATGAAGATTAAAGGCCGAAACCCGCGACCCTGACTGGACTTCATCCTCGGGGTGAGGGACAGCCAATGACAATTAATTCCACTGAATTCCTCAAGGCAGAGCAGTCACAGTTGAAATATAACTCCCTTTGATCACAGATCTACAGAGGCCTGTGAATCGTAAAAGAACGTATTTCGAACCCATCGCAGAACTTTCAATCTGAATGACAGCAGCATGAAAACACAACTAATTCAATCATCCTACTGATTCAGATGCCTCCTCACCAACAGAAAGAATGTGTTCTCCGGAGTGCATGGGATTTTTGCATGCAATAATGAAGTTAAACATCTGTCAAGACTGACCAGTGTGTATTATCTTTCATTCAGCTTAATTCTGAATGTACAAAAGAAGGGGCAGCACGGTAGCATTGTGGATAGCACAATTGCTTCACAGCTCCAGGGTTCCAGGTTCGATTCTGGCTTGGGTCACCGTCTGTGTGAAGTCTGCACATCCTCCCCGTGTGTGCGTGGGTTTCCTCCGGGTGCTCCGGTTTCCTCCCACAGTCCAAAGATGTGCAGGTTAGGTGGATTGGCCATGATAAATTGCCCTTAGTGTCCAAAATTGCCCTTAGTGTTGGGTGGGGTTACTGGGTTATGGGGATAGGGTGGAGGTGTTGACCTTGGGTAGGGTGCTCTTTCCAAGAGCCGTTTCAGACTCGATGGGCCGAATGGCCTCCTTCTGCACTGTAAATTCTATGAGATGACAAAACACTTACAGTAGGAATGAAGCTATTCCCTCACGTTCCACTATCCTTTTCAAGATTATACACTTACTGTGACTGAACAAGTAAGCAAACAGCACGCTACTACAGTCCTATAATTGCAGCAATGTAGCAATTGCTAAGTGGTTTGCGAAAGCATCCCAGGAATAAATAACACCTTTCTTTGGTTTCTCTTTCCTTTCTGTGTGATGTGCCTATCTGCAGTAACACAGGCGCAATCAGGACAGAAGCAGTGTAGAGGATTCAACTCCTACCCTGGCACTCCAGAGCACCACTTGTTGACACTAGATTGCTGTGTGCTCAGACAATTATCTCAAGGATAAAGGCCACCTGGAAGAAACTCCTCACAGATAATCCTCCAGAGCAGGGGGGGGTGGGGGGGGGGGGGGGGGGGGGGTGCGGTGGGGGGTAGTGCTAGTGTTGGTGGGGTGGGAGGGAACTTCAGAAAGGATAAAATAAACTCCAGCGCTGTACTGCAATATATTCAGGAATTATACACTGAATCACTTCTGCCAATTTCTTTGAAAATCCCTCTCTAAATATCAATGTTAAATTTGTGTCCAGAAAAATCTGTGGCCCTGAGATATGTTTCTTATTCAAGACAATTGCTTTGCTTTTACTTTGAACAGTGACATTGGGAATTTCCATAAGGCACGGAGAAAGTCTCAAAATCAAGGCAACCAGCCTCAACAAAGCATCTGTCCACCTTCCACCGAAATGGTGGCTGCCAAGTGGGAGAATCCCACAGGAAATATCCTGCTTTCACAGATTTAGTTCACCAGCCCAGGCCCTCAGGAGTGAAGAGCTGCATCAATTCCAAAGTACACAATGACAAATGAGGTTGGATTATTACGATTTGATTGCAGCAGAGATTGTTGCCTTGCATTACGATGCCTGATTTAATTATTTATTGCTGCAATAGCAGCTTGTCCTGCCCTGCACGGTTGTTCCTCATTCTTCTTAAGTCATGTTTTACACTTGCATCAATTCTGGCAGCAATTGGTCTGTACCAAAGCTTTGACGTCAGCAAAAGATTCTTGAATATCTGCTATACCACTCCCTGTGAGGGGAATGGAATACAAAAGTAGGGAGGCTGTGTGCTTCAGTTATACAGAGCATTGTTGAATCCACACATGGAGTACAGTGTACAGCAGTGTTCTTCAAAGTCGGGGGCGTGACCCGCGGGTGGGTCGTGGGCGGGTGTCGGAAGGGTCGCGGAGCCGTTGTCCACGGCGCTCCCGATCGCGGAGATCCCCGTGCAGCAGCCAGCTTTTCATAATGCCGGCTGCAAGCGGCCGCGAACATGTTTTTAAAAAAAAAAATTGGCCGCATTGCGCATGCGCGCACAATGATCGCGTACGCGTGCGCATTCCGCAAACATGTTTTTAAAAATCGGTCGCATTGCGCATGCGCGCACAATGATCGGTCGCGCATGCGCATTCCGCGAACATGTTAAAAGAATTCCGCCGCATTGAGCATGCGCGCATGGCATGCGCGCCAATAATCGGGCACGCATGCGCAATGCGGCTGCTATTTTTTTAAATAGTTGCAGCTTTTTGTTTTACAAGTTCTGTAGTGGTTTTTATTCATTTATTCATTTATTTTATTCATTTATTTTTAATTTTTTCATTCATTCATTTTTTTTTTCAAGTTCGGGGGGATTTTATTCATTTTTTTCATTTATTTTACTCATTTTATTTTTTATTATTTTTTACAAGTTCGGGGGGGGGGATTTAATTGATTAAAATTTACAGGCAAAAAATTTAGAACTTTGGACAGATGGAGACTCCATACTTTCTGACACCAGAAGGCTTCACCTTCATCCAACAGGTTCCATTGGAGGAGCGTGTACGAGGGCCAAAGGGACCCAAAACCATTTTCTCCATTTGTGTCAGCAGCAAACAAGGTCAGAGAAAATGGTGGGTCGCGCAGGTCGGCTGGCATGGGTCGCGAAGGTCGGCCGGCGTGGGTCGCGCAGGTCGGCCGGGTTGGGTCCCGAAAGTTGGCCGGTTGGTAAAAATGGGTCCCCGGAAAAAAAGTTTGAAGAACGCTGGTGTACAATATTGGTCTCCTTATTTAAGGAAAACATAGAACATAGAACAGTACAGCACAGAACAGGCCCTTCGGCCCTCGATGTTGTGCCGAGCAATGATCACCCTACTCAAACCCACGTATCCACCCTATACCCATAACCCAACAACCCCCCCCCCCCCCCCCCCCTTAACCTTACTTGTTAGGACACTACGAGCAATTTAGCATGGCCAATCCACCTAACCCGCACATCTTTGGACTGTGGGAGGAAACCGGAGCACCCGGAAGAAACCCACGCACACACGGGGAGGACATGCAGACTCTGCACAGACAGTGACTCAGCCGGGAATCGAACCTGGGACCCTGGAGCTGTGAAGCATTTATGCTAACCACCATGCTACCGTGCTGCCTATAATGTAGGCGGATGTATATGCATAAAGATGTATATAGAACATAGAACATAGAACGATACAGCGCAGTACAGGCCCTTCGGCCCTCGATGTTGCACCGACATGGAAAAAATCTAAAGGCCATCTAACCTACACTATGCCCTTATCATCCATATGCTTATCCAATAAATGTTTAAATGCCCTCAATGTTGGCGTGTTCACTACTGTTGCAGGTAGGGCATTCCACGGCCTCACCACTCTTTGCGTAAAAAACCCACCTCTGACCTCTGTCCTATATCTATTACCCCTCAATTTAAGGCTATGTCCCCTCATGCTAGCCACCTCCATCCGCGGGAGAAGGCTCTCGCTGTCCACCCTATCTAACCCTCTGATCATTTTGTATGCCTCTATTAAGTCACCTCTTAACCTTCTTCTCTCTAACGAAAACAACCTCAAGTCCATCAGCCTTTCCTCATAAGATTTTCCCTCCATACCAGGCAACATCCTGGTAAATCTCCTCTGCAACCGTTCCAAAGCTTCCACGTCCTTCCTATAATGAGGCGACCAGAACTGTACGCAATACTCCAAATGCGGCCGTACTAGAGTTTTGTACAACTGCAACATGACCTCATGGCTCCGGAACTCAATCCCTCTACCAATAAAGGCCAACACACCATAGGCCTTCTTCACAACTCTATCAACCTGGGTGGCAACTTTCAGGGATCTATGTACATGGACACCGAGATCCCTCTGCTCATCCACACTACAAAGAATTTTACCATTAGCCAAATATTCCGCATTTCTGTTATTCTTTCCAAAGTGAATCACCTCACACTTCTCCACATTAAACTCCATTTGCCACCTCTCAGCCCAGCTCTGCAGCTTATCTATGTCCCTCTGTAACCTGCAACATCCTTCCGCACTGTCTACAACTCCACCGACTTTAGTGTCGTCTGCAAATTTACTCACCCATCCTTCTGCGCCCTCCTCTAGGTCATTTATAAAAATGACAAACAGCAACGGCCCCAGAACAGATCCTTGTGGTACGCCACTCGTAACTGAACTCCATTCTGAACATTTCCCATCAACTACCACTCTCTGTCTTCTTTCAACTAGCCAATTTCTGATCCACATCTCTAAATCACCCTCAATCCCCAGCCTCCATATTTTCTGCAATAGCCGACCGTGGGGAACCTTATCAAACGCTTTACTGAAATCCATATACACCACATCAACTGCTCTACCCTCGTCTACCTGTTCAGTCACCTTCTCAAAGAACTCGATAAGGTTTGTGAGGCATGACCTACCCTTCACAAAACCATGCTGACTGTCCCTAATCATATTATTCCTATCTAGATGATTATAAATCGTATCTTTTATAATCCTCTCCAAGACTTTACCCACCACAGACGTTAGGCTCACCGGCCTATAGTTACCGGAGTTATCTCTACTCCCCTTCTTGAACAAAGGGACCACATTTGCTATCCTCCAGTCCTCTGGCACTATTCCTGTAGCCAATGATGACCTAAAAATCAAAGCCAAAGGCTCAGCAATCTCTTCCCTGGCTTCCCAGAGAATCCTAGGATAAATCCCATCCGGCCCCGGGGACTTATCTATTTTCACCTTGTCCAGAATTGCCAACACTTCTTCCCTACGCACCTCAATGCCATCTATTCTAATAGCCTGGGTCTCAGCATTCTCCTCCACAATATTATCTTTTTCTTGAGTGAATACTGACGAAAAGTATTCATTTAGTATCTCGCTTATCTCCTCAGCCTCCACACACAACTTCCCACCACTGTCCTTGACTGGCCCTACTCTTACCCTAGTCATTCTTTTTTTCCTGACATACCTATAGAAAGCTTTTGGGTTTTCCTTGATCCTACCTGCCAAAGACTTCTCATGTCCCCTCCTTGCTCGTCTCAGCTCTCTCTTTAGATCCTTCCTCGCTTCCTTGTAACTATCAAGCGCCCCAACTGAAACTTCACGCCTCATCTTCACATAGGCCTCCTTCTTCCTCTTAACAAGAGATTCCACTTCTTTGGTAAACCACGGTTCCCTCGCTCGACCCCTTCCTCCCTGCCTGACTGGTACGTACTTATCAAGAACATGCAATAGCTGTTCCTTGAACAAGCTCCACATATCCAGTGTGCCCAACCCTTGCAGCCTACTTCTCCAACCAACACATCCTAAGTCATGTCTAATGGCATCATAATTGCCCTTCCCCCAGCTATAACTCTTGCCCTGCGGGGTATACTTATCCCTTTCCATCACTAACGTAAAGGTCACCGAATTGTGGTCACTGTTTCCAAAGTGCTCACCTACCTCCAGATCTAACACCTGGCCTGGTTCATTACCCAAAACCAAATCCAATGTGGCCTCGCCTCTTGTTGGCCTGTCAACATATTGTGTCAGGAAACCCTCCTGCACACATTGTACAAAGAATGACCCATCTAATGTACTCGAATTATATCTTTTCCAGTCAATATTTGGAAAGTTAAAGTCTCCCATAACAACTACCCTGTTACTTTCGCTCTTTTCCAGAATCATCTTCGCCATCCTTTCCTCTACATCCCTAGAACTATTAGGTGGCCTATAGAAAACTCCCAACAGGGTGACCTCTCCTTTCCTGTTTCTAACCTCAGCCCATATGCATTTGAATCCTTTCTAATACCTGGATAATTTGTTTCTCTCAAAGAGTAATCAGTCTCTGGAACTCTCTTCCTCAAAAGGCAGTGGAAGCAGAGTCTTTCAGCATTTCTAAAGCAGATCTAGATACATTCTTGATTGACATGGGGGCGGGAATGTGGGGTTGAGGTTACAATTCGATCAACCATGATTTTATTGAATGATGGAGCAGGCTTGAGAGGCCAAGTGGCCTACTCCTGCTCCTGATTGGTAAGTTTGTATTCCCAACCATAGAAAACAGCAACAAATTTTGGATCCAAGGAAAATCCAGAAGAAATCAACCAACAACAATATATATAACTACATGATATCCTTAATTAGCACTGTTGGGCTCATCTAAGTAATCGATTCATAATACAGAGGAAGCCATTCAGCCCATCAAGTCTATTCTGTCTCTCTGTTTAGCAATCCAATTAGTCCCATCGCCCCACTCAATCGCCACAGCCATGCAAGTTTATTTCCCTCAAGTACTCATCAAATTTCCTTTGAAACCGTTGATTACCTCCACTTGCATCTCATTCCAGTATTTACCATCGCTACATAAAGAAAATTTTCCTCACAGAACTTCCTGCATTTTGTCCACAACCTTGGGTCAGATTTTCCTCTGCTGATGAAGGTGGAATTTGAAGCATGAATGAGAATTTTGTTTGATTTATTTGCTGTCATTCAAATTTGCACTGCCTTCACAACCCTGTATAATATTTTTGTGTGGTCTTTACGTGGGTCAGGGAGAGCCTGGGTCAGTACCAAGCACGCACCTCTTCCGAGATCAGGGTCATCATTGAAAGCCTGATCAGAAATTTGAATTTTCCTGCCCTTGTTCATTTCAGTGCTGGTACAGGTTTTGGAAACCTTAAAGATAAAACCTACCTTGGTGGAAAGTTTGTGACCTGCTTAGGAGGTGGAATAATTCCAACAGTGAAATGTTAAATGCTTTAACAAATCAAAATGTCACTGTTAGATGCTGTATTATAATGCAGATTTGTTCCAATTGGAGTGATACATCAGCGGGATTTGTCGTAAAATGCCATATTGATCATTATATTGACCAACACATTAGAAAAAAGTGTCATAATACATTCAGCAATCTCAAAAAATGTGTGAGAAAACTCTCCTGCAAGCTTTGAGACTATTATTTAAATGTATCGGAATCTTTACCTTTGAAGAATAATTTCCCTGATGTTGAAATTGAAAAACTCTAACCACCTGCTCCATTCCATTGATTGACATCATCTGTAGCTCAGAAAAAATGGCCATCTTGTTTTCAGATTCAATGGACTTCATTGCTCACATTTTCTAGGATTTATTTTGGTGGCCATGTGTTCAACTGTCTAGGTTCTAAGCTCTGGAATTCCCTCTCTAAACATTTTAGCCTCTCCATCTCTCTTTCCTTCAAGACTCTGGGTAGAATTTTACAGCCCCATCACAGCAGGGGCAGGGCTATAAAAGGCAACCAGCTATTCAAAACTCCATTGACTTCTCCAGGATCCCTAAAGTCCCGTCGGCATAAATCTATCTCTACAGCCAATGCTTTGGTCTTAAATATATCCTCATAGCTTGGCATTAAACATTGATTGATAACTGTGATGCACTATGGGATATCTTACCATGTTAAAGGTGGCATATAAATATGAGTAATTCTTGTTTTTGAAATATTGGACGTGATTCTACTGCATTAGGGCCTGCAACCCCCTCTCTTAGTCAGGGTCTGATGTTGGAGAAGGGGTTAGGGAAATCAGCCAGCTTCGTGAGCCTCACTTCCTTACCCATCACTTATGTGCAGTGGGTCTCTCAAGGATTGTTGCCAACATCCTTACTGCGGTTACTATGGACCAAGATCTGGTGCTCGACCTCTGTGACCCATTTCCATTCTCCCATTCCTCTGCCCATTTCAGAAGGTGTACCATAGCAGGCAAGTAGATGGCCCAGCAATGCTTTTGTGGTGGCGCACTCACCTTGGATAGAAGGTTATGGGTTCAGGTGCCACTCCCCTGCGCAGCAAGAGGTTCCACCTTTCAGATGAGATGCCAAGTCAAGGCAATGCCTGCCCTCTCAGGTCGACCTATAAGATCCATGGTACTATTTGAAAAAGAGGGCAATCTCCCCAGTGTTATTAGCATCACAAAAAAATGATGCGGTAATTTGCACAGTGCTCCGTAATCTTGCTGTGTCTACATTGGCTGTCTCGTTTCCTGCACTGCAACAGTGTAAAGTGCTTTGGAGCAGCCTGAGGTCATGAAGTGTGCTATATAAATGCAAGTCTTTTGTGTTAAAATATTATGATCACAGCATGATTATGATTCCATCTCACTGGCTCTGCCAGATTACACACTTTCTATTTTTGGCCATTTAACTCCCAAACCCACACCCAATTTGACCTTAACCTATGTTAAAAGATCTCCAGCATCTTATCCCCAGAGAACCTCTTCAAGAATGGGAGCGTGAGAGAAAGAGTGAAGGAAAATAAGAGATAGATTTACTGCACTTCAGACTGATTGGAGGGAGGAACACTTTTCAAGCTTTGTTTAAAAGCAATGTTCCCTATTAAATCTGCTAAGCAGTTCTCTATTCTGCTGAACAACAATTTCTACCAGAATTCAGTCATGAATTCAGCATAGCAATACTCAATAAAGCCCAGCACGATCTAACATGGGAGAATGTCAGTGAGTATAGCTATTGGCATGGAAAAAGTAGTAATAAGCTCGTCTGATCAGACCGACTGATATTGAAAATAGTGATTACCCAAAGGACAGCAGAGAGTAAAGATTGACAGGTTGCTCGCTGTCCAAAACAGTATGCTTTTCAGTGTTTAAATTACAAAGGATATCTTTTTTTACGTTAATCAAATTAAAAATGTCTACCCTGTGCAGTAGTTATTAGTCAAACATGCTGCATCTGACTAATTAGTTAAAATTCATAACATACCCGGGGCTAAATTTTTATTTTAGTTGTGATAGACAGGACTCTGGTCCAGAAATGCATAAATTCCTGACCTGCGCTACAATGTACAAACTAGTCAGTAGACGAGCGATAAATGGGTTCTAGGCCAACGGGTTCTACTGAGGGCACACTGCCCAATGGGTAAAGGAGGGTGGGATGTCAGGGCATTGTCCTGGCAGGCTGTGACTCAGAAGGATGTCAGGGTCACTCTTTTAAAGGGGCCCCTGGCATGGAACTGTGTCAACTCCACCAGGGCTGAGAGTAGCCGGAGGCAAGAAGATTTTTGTGGTGCTGCTGAATATCTTGAATCATTGGCACAAGTGAGGGCCAATTGATTTCTATGTGCATTCATTAATGGGAAAATTGATGGAACTGTACCAGTTGTGAGAGAACAGTAAACATTTCAAGGAGAATCCTGTTGCTAGCAGGGAGTACTTAAGCATCAGGCTGTCGACTCTCACTGTCTCTTCACAGACGGACAAGAGCAGGGAATGAGCTGCTGACCAGGGCAGAAGGTCAAGGTTGGTTCCGAGGATTATTAGTAACTCCCCTGAGCCCTCCTCCAGACTCTAAGTATGGCAACAAGAGAGCCTCCTGCCGCTGTGAAGGAGACACCCACCATGCCGGGGCCCTTAAGGCCTCACCAACCAGAGCATGCCTGCTAAAGTTATCCAAGATAAGGTGCATAAGAGTTAGTGGGCTCCACCTTAGCTGAAAGTGAGAGGGGAGCACTACGTCACAGCACCCAAAAAGTAATCAAAAAGATCTCATATTCACCTCATTTTGGTGCACATGGGTAAGTTTACAATTTGAATCAATTGAAAAAGCCAATATTTTCAGGTGTCAATATATTGTTTGCTGCTTGAACCATCTAAAGAGCATCACTGATTTATTTCCTTTGTGAAATAATGGATGTAGATGGGTTGCTTGGACAGTCTTATACCAGGTTGTCACAGGGCAATAAGATGGTCGCTGTGTTTGTGCTTACTTGGCTTGAGGAACTGGTTTACCGGAGAGGTTGGAGGTAGAAAATGGAAACAGTGTATAAGCTGAGAAAAAAACTTTGATTGTTGGAGTGACTGGAACTCCAGAGGATTAAGGCCTCTCATGTCTTGCAACCGTCCAGTCACTCCCTGACAGTCCTTGCTCAATTGCCACCTCTGGTTCCCCCACCTCCACCTCTATCTCCTCAGAGGAATTAATGTTCTGGCTGAACTCCCCCTTAGATAGAGGAATGTCTTTCTGGAGCGCAAGGTTATGGAGAGGGCAGCAGACAGCTACCATCAGAAATACCCTGGATGGTGCGTACTGGACAATCCTCCAGATCGAGCGAGGCAGCAAAACCTCATTTTGAGGAAACCAATGGTTTGCTTGATGATGGCCCTGGCTCTCGTTACATGAGATCGCCTCAGCATTATTCCTCGGACCTCAAACTGGTGTCAGTAACCACCGATTTAATGGGTAGCTTTTGTCAAACAGCAGCCGTCCTTCCAAATCATCAGGTCCTGAGGACATGGCTAGCACCTGCAAGTTCCTGAGTATATAGGAGTTATGGTTGCTCCCTGGGTAGCTCACACAGACCTGCAGGATGTAGTGCTGGTGGACACACAGTAGGTTCACGTCCAGTGAGTGGTAGCCCTGCCTGCACGTAAACAAATGGCCAGGGCTAACTGGCTGGTGTCTTTACGGTGACATAGGTACAGTCAATCACTCCTTGCATCCTGCGGAAAACCTGCCATGGCCAAAGGTCCTATGGCTCGTTAGGTCTGCCTTGTGCAATCAGTGGTGAAGGAGGTGTACTGTCCTGCACATCTACACGTCGCAGCTGTAAAGACCTTTATTCAGTGATGTGCTGCAGCCTGTGTAATATCACTGAAGTCCCCACATGTGACCTGAAATGAATCTGAGACTAAAATATTCAGAGACACAGTGACCCATCAAATTAAAAGTAAAATCACCATAGTCCCAGTTGACCATAGGCTGATTTCTCCTTTGAGGAGCAGAGCTGACTGATGATGATTTAACCTGAGGATCACCACACCTCAAGCTAGGATCAAGATTGAGAAGGCGGGGCCTTCATGAATAACCTCAGCCTTGCTCTGATTCATGAACCAGCTGTCTAGCCAACCGAGCTAAACCATCCCCAAGTGACTTATGCACAGTGACTGCGTCCCCCCCCCCCCCCCATTGTATTATTGCCCACTGGTATGATGACGTGAGAATCGCGATCCAGTGTTATCAAGCTGGATATTACATCACCGCAGGACAAAAACATTCCTGTTTCCAGGCGGTAAAATTCAGCTCACAACTCCCAGCATCTCCAGAGATTGACATGAAACAATGGCCACAGAATTTAGTTATTGTCAGAACGTGTACCATATATTGGTCCTATTCTTCTTTACCATTGTAAAACTAAGCGAATTTAGTTTTGTTCATCATTACTCACCTCATTGAAAGAGGCTTTCGATTGAAAGCTATTGAATAAAATTACCCCACTGTGCCATTGACTCCTGCAAGTGCATGACAAAGACAACTTGCTGAGTCAGCGAATGCAAGAGGAGGAGGTTATTGTTTGGCCTGTGAACCACACTGTCCTGAGGTGAAGGAACATAGATCCATTTCTTCAAAAGTGGTTCAAAATACATATTCAGCTGGAGCTAGTATTGTTTCTCATTGTGAAGTGTTGGTAGAAAGAACAAGAAACAGGGATCAATGGCCAGCAAAGAATGTGCGTGGGTCGAATGGGACACATTCAGATCGGACAGCTCAGATATTCTTGGTTTAGGGAATTGGGGACACATTGTCAACATGATTGGGCTCATTGGTAGCGGGGACAAAATTACAGTATTGTCTAACCTAGCTTCATCCAGGCTTTCACTGAGAAAAGGACTACACTGCAAACAGAGCCGAACAAAATGTGCCCTTGTAACTATCCCAACACACAACACATGATCGGCCAGGGTGATAAGCAACGAAAGGACATTGTGGCACACATTAACACTGGCAACATAGCAAAACTGGATCGTATTTGTACGGTAATCTGCGTTCCTCCTCATTTGCTTTATTTTAAAAATTGTTATTTCCGTTCTTGCTTCACTTTGCACTGGCCTGCTTCCATCTTCTATATTCTGTTAAATCCTTTTCATTTCAGTTATAGATTCTCTTTGTTGTTTCTCTCCCCAATTTGTGCTGTCTCTTTGTCTCAACTTACTCCCCCCAACAGATCTCACCAAGATCTGCAGTTCTTGTCATCAGCCAATCTACAACAAGCTTTTTCATCACATTACGTTCCCTAGGCTTCAAATTGCCCCTTCCCTACAAGCTTCCTCCCTCTGATCTACAGTTTGATTTACTCCAGTACTTTCTGAACCCCAGGCAGCTTCTGTTAGTTTTTTGCTGTGCCTCTGTATTCCAAAAAAAAAATCTGGAAGCAAGTCTTGTCCTGCCAGCTGCTAACACTTACGGACGTCATTATTTCTAATGGCCATGTATAATGCCAACCGCAGGAAGTTTTCAAAGCCTTCAAAGTTTAATAGCCGTCTGATCTCCTAAGCTGTTGTTGCCTCAGTTATTGCCTCACACCAGTCCCTCTCAGCTCAGGAACTTTTTTATCCCTTCTATTGTCTCATTCTCTGGTCCAGAGCAACCGATAGCTTAAACTATTCCTTGTTGTTCCCATGTTCCCATTGAAATTTCCTTCTGCAGTCAACGGGTTGTTTTATTCATTCAAAGAGTGATTTTGTATCCACGTTGTGCAATGGTGTGGAGGGTGGGGAGGGAGGGGAGGGGGGACAGACATTAAACATTCTCTCGAGCTTTGACAAAGAGTCATCCAGACTCAAAACATTAGCTCCCTTCTCTCTCCATAGATGCTGTCAGTCATGCTGAGGTTGTCCAGCATTTTCTGTTTTTGTTTCAGATTCCAGCATCCGCAGTAGTTTGATTAGCATCCTTCAGTATGGGCTATTGGTGGGAAAGTACAACAATTGGCTAATCCCCATCCAAGACCATAATTCAGCTAGCTGGGGATGGAAGAAAAAGAGTGCCCCCACGGCACAGCCCCGCCTGCCGATCGGTGGGCCCCGATCGCGGGCCAGGCCACTGTGGGGGCACTCCCCGGGGTCAGACCGCACCGCGCTCCCCCCAGGACCTCAGAGCCCGCCCGCGCTGCCGATCCCGCTGGTACCAGAGGTGGTTTAAACCACGCCAGCAGGAAAGGCCTGTCAGCGGCGGGACTTCGGCCCATGGCGGGCCGGAGAATCGCCGCGGGGGGCCCGCCGACTGGCGCGGCGCGATTCCCGACCCCGCCGAATCTCGGGGGGCGGAGAATTCGGGACACGGCAGGGGCGGGATTGACGCCGGCCCTGGGCGATTCTCCGACCCGGTAGGGGGGTCGGAGAATTCCGCCACTTAAACTTAAACAAGGCCAATTATATAGGTATGAGGGGAGAACTGGCAAAGGCTGACTGGATTAATTGAATAAAAGTAGAGAAGATAGATAGGAACCAGAGGGTGTAGGAGACCAGGATTTCCAAAAAGTATTCAGCAATGTTCCACAGAAAGATGACTGCGCATTACAAGGGCCCATGGAGCTGGTGCAAAATATTAACAGGGAAAGGGATTAGTTCACTGACAGGAATCAGCAAGTCAGGGGCTTTTTTATCTTGGCCGACTGTGACTAGTGGATCCGAGCTCGAACCTCAGCTATTTACAACGGCTTGGATGAAGGGACAATGTATATAAGTCTGTTGAAGCTATGAGGAGGACACAGAAGGCTGCAAGGATAGATAAGACAGGTTAAGTGAGAGGGCAACAAGGTGGCAGATGGGAGTATAATGTGTGAGATTATTCACTTCGGTTAGAAGAAGAGAAAAGCAGAATACATTTCAAAATGCATGAAACTTATAAATGCTAATGTTGAGAGAGACTTGGGTGTACTTGTACATAGAACGTTAGCACATAGGAAAGCAAATGGTATGTTGGTCTTGCTGCAATTGCACAGGGCTTTGGACACCTGCAATACCGTGTGCAATTTTGGTCTCCATGTTTGTGGAATCATAAAATCGTAGAATCCCTGCAGTGCAGAAGGGGGCCATTCCGCCCATTGAATTTGCACTGACCCTCTGAAAGAGCACCCTACCGAGGCCCGCTCCTTCGCACTATCCCCATAACCCCACCCAACTGACGGGACACTAAGGGGCAATTTAGCATGGCCAATCTACCTTACTTGCACACCGTTGTACTGTGGGAGGAAACTGGAGCACCCGGAAGAAACCCACACAGATGTGGGGAGAAAGTGCGAGCTCCACACAGACAGTCATCCAAGGTCAGAATTGAATTCAGGTCCCCGGCACTGTGAGACAGCAGCGCTAACCACTGTGCCACCGTGCTGTCCTTTAAGGAAGAAAGGCCAGCAAATGTTCACTAGATTTCCCCCTCAAATGAGAGGGTTAATGCGCGATCAATAACAGCGAGCGGCAGCAAGGTTCGCGGGCCGCACGGGGCCCTTGGAGAGAGAGGAGGGTGAGTCCCGCAGTCGCTGATTGGGAGCGCAGCCACAAAAAGTGGCCTTTCTGCCCACAGCCTTTGCAAGTTGCCGATCGGGCTGGTCAACGTTGTCGGGGGTGTTTCGCCTGGCTGCAAAAGTAGCAGCGGGGCCCCGCGGGTTTTTCAGGGCGTCCTGGGGGGAATCCGAGTCCATGGGGGAGAGGGAGGCTGAATTCCACGCTGCCCAGGGGGCCGCCGTGCGGTCAGGGGCATATGAGCGGGCGTTTCTGTTCGCGACATCTAGGGAGGTAGCGGGGGACCGTGCCTCCATGAAGCTCAAGGTTTCCCTTTCTAATAGTCTCTGGCAGATCTGTGGGGACTGCATGCCTGCAACAAAGGTGTCTCGGATGAGGAGTTCCGTATGCTCACTAGCTGACACTTGTGGGCAGCCGCAGTTCTTCCCCAGTACGAGGAGGGCACGGTAAAAATCGTCCAACGACTCACCAGGGATCTGCTGCCTCGTGGCCAGTAAGTGCCAAGCGTGAACTTGATTTACCGGCCGGATGAAGTGTCCTTTGAGCAGTTCCATGGCCGCGTGGTAGCCGGTCGTGTCCTCGATAAGCGTGTAGATGGCGGTGCCGACGCACGAGTGGAGGATGTGTAGCTTCTGCTCCCTCGTCGGTACGTTTTCCGCCGTACTAAGGTAGCTGTTGAAACAAGCCTGCCAGTGCTTGAATGTGGCTGCTGCATTAGTTGCATGGGGGCTGGGTCGTAGACACTCCGGCTGGATGCGGAGCTCCATCCTTTAAAATCTTGCAGGTTAAATTGATGCACGATCAATAACCACAGAAACGAAGGAGTAGTCCGAATCGAAGGCTTTAATCAAGAAGTGTGCCCAGCAGCTTGAGTACAGAAAGAACGATGGCTGCTGGGAAACACGGGTTCTTATACTCCGCCTCGTGGGCGGAGCTACCTTCGTCTTGACCAATGAGAAAGCAACACTTGGGCCAATGGGCAGCGAGCCTTCTCCACCAATAGCAGCTCACACTCCCAGGTACCGTAGTACCTCTAGTCATACTACCACAAGGGTTATCCTGTGATGAGCGACTCTGTAAATTAGATTTATAGTCTCTGGAGTTTAGAAGAATGAAAGATGATCTAGTTGAACTGAAGGAGGTTGACATGGTAGATACTGAGATGTGGGGTGGAATTTTCCGAATAATGAAATGAAAATGAAAATCGCTTATTGTCACGAGTAGGCTTCAAATGAAGTTACTGTGAAAAGCCCCTAGTCGCCACATTCCGGCGCCTGTTCGGGGAGGCTGTCTACGGGAATCGAACCGTGCTGCTGGCTTGCTTTGGTCTGCTTTCAAAGCCAGCGATTAGCCCTGTGAGCTAAACAGCCCCTAAATGGCAGGGTGTCAGATTCTGACTGAAAACTGACGTGTTTCTCCCCAAAAACACAGCCAGGTTTCTTGTTCAAATCACCTGATACTTTGTTAGAAATAAATCGGTGGCCGTGTTTAGCGCCTTTACTCTGGCAAGACAGGGTGCCATTGAGCCGACCACCCTACTACACAGAGATTGGGGCACCCAAGCAGCTAGAACACTGAACTACTTCCCAATCCCCCATGGCCATGGCGAACCCATCCACAAGCATGGGGGAAGCCCCACTCCAAATATGTAATTATTGAGGGGCATTATAATAATAATAATATTTATTATTGTCACGAGTAGGCTTACATTAACACTGCAATGAAGTTATTGTGAAAAACCCCTAATCACCACATTCTGGCGCCTGTTCGGGTGCACTGAGGGAGAATTCAGAATGTCCAATTCACCTAAACATGACTTTCGGGACTTGTGGGAGGAAACCGGAGCACCCGGAGGAAGCCCAAGCAGACACGGGTAAACGTGCAGACTCCGCGCAGTCAGCGAGCCACGTGGGAATCGAAGCTGGGACCCTGGTGCTGTGAAGCAACAGAACTAATCACTGTGCTGCCTTGCCGCCCACCTATCCATCTCATGCGTTCTCTGGCACACAACCTTCTCCCTCCCCACCACACATGAGGGGAATCCCCTCCCCCAATGAAGAAGGGTTTGCCCCCTACACTGCCGCCTGACAGTTCTGGGCACTGCGCAAACTCGGCACATGCTTCGAACAGGTCTGAAAAATCACACCCATTGTTTTCCCCTGGCTGGGCAATCTGGAATTAGGGGGCACGGTTTCAGGATATGGGAACAATCATTTATGCCTGAGATGAGGAGAAATTTCTTCACTTCAAGGGTTCTGAATTTTTGGAACTATCAACCCCGGAGGAATCTGGATGCTCCATCATTGAAAATAAAGCTGAGATAGAGAGATTTTTGATTTCTCAGGGAATCAAGGGATGTGGGGAGTGGGAAGGAACATGAAAGTGAAGCCTAAGATCAGCCATGATCATATTAAAGGTACACCCAGCTTCTGTCGCGACACGACGGACTTCCTACAGAAACTCAGCACCCATGGACCAGTTGAACCAGGAACATTCCTCGTCACAATGGATGTCTCGGCACTCTACACCAGCATCCCCCATGACGACGGCATTGCTGCAACAGCCTCAGTCCTCAACACCGACAACTGCCAATCTCCAGACGCAATTCTGCAACTCATCCGTTTCATTCTAGACCACAACGTCTTCACCTTCGACAACAAATTCTTCATCCAGACGCACGGAACAGCCATGGGGACCAAATTTGCACCTCAATATGCCAACATCTTCATGCACAAGTTTGAACAGGACTTCCTCACCACACAGGACTTTCAACCGATGCTATACACCAGATACATCGATGACATTTTTTTCCTTTGGACCCACGGCGAGACATCACTGAAACGACTACACGATGACATCAATAAGTTCCATCCCACCATCAAACTCACCATGGACTATTCTCCAAATTCAGTTCCATTCTTGGACACACTCGTCTCCATCAAGGACGGTCACCTCAGCACCTCGCTTTACCGCAAGCCCACAGATAATCTCACGATGCTCCACTTCTCCAGCTTTCACCCGAAACACATTAAAGAAGCCATCCCCTATGGACAAGCCCTCCGTATACACAGGATCTGCTCAGACAAGGAGGAGCGCAACAGACACCTACAGATGCTGAAAGATGCCCTCGTACGAACGGGATATGGCGCTCGACTCATTGATCGACAGTTCCACCGCGCCACAGCAAAAAACCGCACCGACCTCCTCAGAAGACAAACATGGGACACCACTGACAGAGTACCCTTCGTCGTCCAGTACTTTCCTGGGGCGGAGAAACTACGACATCTTCTTCGCAGCCTCCAACACATCATCAGCGAGGATGGACATCTTGCCAAGGTCATCCCCACACCCCCACTACTGGCCTTCAAACAACCGCGCAACCTCAAACAAACCATTGTTTGCAGCAAATTACCCAGCCTTCAGAACAGCAACCACAACACCACAAAACCCTGCCAGGGTAATCTCTGCAAGACATGCCAGATCATCGACATGGACACCACCATTACACGTGGAAACACCACCCACCAGGTACGCGGCGCATACTCGTGCGACTCGACCAATGTAGTCTACCTCATACGCTGCAGGAAAGGATGTCCCGAAGCGTGGTACATTGGCGAGACCATGCAGACACTGCGACAACGAATAAACGGGCATCGTGCGACTATCAACAGGCAGGACTGTTCCCTTCCAGTTGGGGAACACTTCAGCAGTCAAGGACATTCAGCCTCTGATCTCCGGGTCAGCATTCTACAAGGAGGCCTTCAGGAGACGCGACAACGCAAAATTGCTGAGCAAAAACTTATAGCTAAGTTCCGCACGCATGAATGCAGACTCAACCGGGATCTGGGATTCATGTCGCATTACATTCGGCCCCCACCAACAAGCCTGGACTTGCAGAGGCCTACCGACTGAACTGGCTTGGGACAATTCACACCTCTTTAACCTGGAGTTACCTCTCTCTCTGCATCTTTGATGATTTGATTGCCTGCAGGTGCTCGCATTCCGGGGCATCTCTGACTGTGTCTATATAAACATTTCTGGAACAAGTCTTTCCATTCACCTGAAGAAGGAGCCGTGCTCCGAAAGCTCGTGTTTGAAACAAACCTGTTGGACTTTAACCTGGTGTTGTAAGACTTCTTACTATATTAAATAGTGGAAGCAGCTCGATGGACCATATGGTCTTCTCTTGCTCTGATTTCCTATTCTTATGCTAACCCAATGCTTTGGCCAGGAAGAAGTGTAGCTGACTGACGCAGAGAAGATTGCAGAGAAGGCGAGGAATTTGAGGAGTGATAGTCGTATAAGAAATGAATACGACCAAAGCCTATACTTTGGAGCGAATGTACATTTGACCCCATGGAGTTACGAGGCACCCGATCATTTACATGATAATTCAATGGCCAGACGTCTAGCCTTTCCACAGTTCAGCATTAGTAACAAAGCTAATGACCTTAACAAGCATGCTCAAAGGAAGTTAATTCACCATCTATCTTTCATATTGCTTTGCTCCAAATAAAAGATTTCAGGCTAGTTGAAAAGCGCTGTAAATTTCAATGCTACAGGACTCCATTCATATTCTATTCTGCAAACATATGGTTCAATGCTGTTCCATTCCATTACCTTTGGATTCCATCCAAAACCATTAAACTAATACAGCTGTGAACTCAACTCTCCCCTCAACAGACAGGAAGACTTCCATTTACGGTTGAACTGCCTGGCATTAGAAACACAATGACATTGGCAAACATCCATTTCTATTAATGTTTGGAAAGTAATTTGTTGTAACTCTCCAATTTGAATTTGAATTCACACCCCATTACACTTCATAACACAATTGGTGTGATCAAAACTGATACAATTGCACAAATCCACAAACCAATCAATCGAAGAACAGAAAATAAATGACAAGAAGTAAACCTTTACCACAGGAAGGGGAAGTAGCCAGTAAAATTAACGGTTATTAGCACTCAATATAATGTTATCTATGACGCAGATTGTAAAAGTACAGCCGGCTTTTTATTGGAGCCGAGCACATTCCCCTCATTCAACGATCGGAGACAAATAAATCATGTTAAATGTCTTTGTGAGTATCTGAGTCAAACCAGTAAGAACACAGCAACTTTGCCCAGCGTTTCCCTGGGTTAGCTGGACTCAACCAGCATGCTGTTCGGAGATCCAGGCATCTGGTTTAGGAGGTGGAAAAATAAATGGGTCATGGTTCCTGTTGCTGATTATAGTGATTCTGGATGAATATGTCGGAATGTTAGGTGTGGAAGAACTAAGTTTCACTGTGAAGTGCCATATGGTTAAATGACTCTGCAGAAACTCATGGACAAGGATCACTGATGAACACTGACCGATTGAGCCATGAGCTAGAGGGTGACTAATGACTATGATTGCGATTCATCAGCCGTGTTGCGCTCTCACTTGAGTAGATCTGGGAGAGGCCTCAAGTGGGTTTCCCAGCAGCCTTCATGCGTCGCAGGATCTACCCAAGCCCCGCGAGGCATCGGAGTCAGAATCACGCCCAAAAGGGCATGACCAAATGGTGCACAACAAAGTTTTCAACCAACTTTGCTGAATTTACCCAGGATCTACCGGCCTCCCCACCAAGGCCGCAGCCAGACACTGTTCAGCACTGTCCACACGAATGTGGACCAGGTGTAATGGTACCTGCTGGGGTCTCTCAGGTTCTCAGAGATGCCTGGGTGGTCAGGGTCAGTGCAGGGTGGCTCGCTGTCCTCCCCCTGGAATGTGAGCGCCTTCGCACAGCCCAGCTGACAACTTGACACTGCCACCCTGGCACTGCCAAGATGCCCCAGGTGGCACGGTCAATGGTCAGAGGCTGCCAGGGGAACATGCCCAGGAAAAGAGGGTGGGGGGGTTTGAAGGGTGGTGGGTGCATGGCAGGTACATAGATGCCTCTGGGAGGTTGAGGGATGATGGGTGGGGGTCCTGGAAGGGGAGGGCCAGTGAAGGGGTGTGGGAGAGCCTGAAGAGGGGGTACCCCCAGGGACACCATAATCGGCTGCACTCATTTGGAGTGGTTGGGTAGTGCCCATCTGGATGGAGGGTGACATTGCCCATGAGTGGGGAGTTTGGGGGACCCACAAGCTAACTTAGCGATTGGAGCACCTTTTCAAAATGGCGGCCTGATCTCTGGGTTCAGCTCCCCAGTGCTGAAAAAAATTTGAAGTGTGGGTTAAACCGGTGACAAACTCCCCAGGGCCCAAATAAAAGTGACTACAGCTTGGGTTCTTCGGCCGCACTCACCGCAAGTTTCCCACGGACAGGACATGGACCATGTCAAGGTCCGTTGACCTCGGGGAGGAATGTTCGGTTGTCAGGCGGGTGCGGCCGAAGAATCCCACCCTTATTTCATTGGATAGCAGTGGGGAACTCGAAACTCCCTGAAAAGCCCGCCACAAATGAAATTAGAAATTGTTCCCTTGAATTCTGCCCTGTGTCTCAAAAGAGGAAGCCTTCGGGACAGGAGAGGGTGAATAAATAGCAAAAAATGGTATGAAATAATAAAGTCAGTGGAAAGGAAGGCAATCAGTCAGGAAAATAATGCACTGGCATTATGGAAAATATGAGTTAATGAAACAATGTGATACAATGCAAGGAGCCTCACTCAAAAGAAACATCTGCGGGATTCTCCGTTGGCATGATCCCCGGCAGGGTACCCACGTACCCCCGTCTCACCGGCAGCGTACCCACGTCCGCATGTTTCCCAATGCTGCGGGGTGGCCACAGTGGGAACCCCCATTGGCTTGCTGCAGGAACGGAGAATCCCACTGATGAAGGGGGTGCACCACGACAGAAAATGGGGCTGGCGGGATGGATAATTCCGCCCCATGGCTTAGGCGAATCGGAAATTGAAAGGTCAAAATCTGTTTTCCTGACTTCCGTTTCGCCCGATGGCATGATGGCACGTTACACTGCTGCCTCTCAGCACCAGGAACCCAAACTAGGGTGGCTGTGTGGCGGGTGTATGCTCTCCCCGTGTCTGCACAGGTTTCCTCCAGGAGCTCCGGTTTCCTCCCACAGTCCAAAGCTGGATTGCCATGCAAATTGCCCCTTGGTGTTCAAAGGTTAGGTGGGGTTACGGGAATAGGGCAGGTAGGATGTTCTTTTGGAGTGTCGGTTCAGACTTGATGGGCCGATTGCACTGCAAAGATTCTATGATTCTATGATTGAGGCCCTGGACCAGGACAGAAGCCTTGCCCAATAGAGAATACACAGGCCAGGAATTTCCTTGGAGATATGACCACTAACTCTGTTGACACAGATGGTCCAACACCCTTCCTGTGAATTTAATCGGGCAGAGCAGGACCGTCTCCAAAGAAGTTATTGGCTGCGGATAAGGATATGCATTTCAAGCAAACAGTCTGTGTTTGTCCTCATCCGTCAGTGGGAATTAACCCATGTACCTCCCTTATGCCCAGGCGTCGCCCTGAGAATTGCCCCTCGCTCCAGCACTCAGGGCGTCTTCCAAGTTTATATTTCATGCTGTAACTGCACTAGTGGATGAAACTCTTGCATTTATCATTCTAATTCTTGCCTTTAGCTGCCCGGGTCCTAAGTTCTGGAATTCCCTCGATGAACCTTGACACACCCTCCTTCCCCATTGAAACCCTTGGTTGAGCTTTTGATCGCCTGTCCTATCATCTCTTTAAATGACTCGCTGTCAAATTTTATTTGATATTTGTCCATGATTATTTTTGCACACTTTACTATATTAACGGCGCCTTATAAATAAAAGTTATTATTTCTGTCGAAGATTTTAGCTGGAGTTTATTGGTAAGGAATTTCTAGAAGAGTTCCATCTCATAGGAACTAGGAGTAGCATTCATAGGGATACTTTTTTTCCTCCTTTCATGGGACGTGGGCATTTCTGGCTGGGAAATTGCCCACCCCGGAGAGCATTTAGGAGTCAACCACATTGCTGTGGGTCTGGAGTCACAGCAGCAGATTCCCTTCCCTTAAGGACATTAATGAACCAGATGGACTTTTACGGCACTCAACAATAGTTTCATGGTCATCATTAGATTTTTAATTCCAGACTTTTATTGAATTCAAATTCCACCAACTGTCCTGGTGGGATTTGCAGAGCATTACCTGGGGTCTCTGGATTACTCGTCCAGTGACAATACCACTACGCCACTGGCTCCTCTGAAATTAGACGGATACGTGTCTGAACAAGGGAGAAGAGAAGAAATGCAGGATTTATTTTGGAGACAAAAGAGAGTGGAGGTTTGAGTTGTGGGGAGGGGAGGGTAAATGGGATGGAGGAAGAGCTACACCAGACTGAGTGGAGAACAAGAACACATTTTAAAGTGATAGAAATACCGTCTGGTAACGGGGAAGTGAGGCAAGAAGAAGACTGACTTACCTAACTAAAAAGAGGGAAAAGAGGTCATATGGCGCAGTGGATAACATTCCCACCTCTGAGCCAGAGGCTCCATATTCGAGTCCCACACCGGGACTTGATGGCTAAGGAAAGCGGGTAATCAACCTGTAAATCCTTCCACAGTGCCCAAGGAAGGTGTTAAGAGCAGGAGAGACTTCAGGTCAGCTATGCTCTAACTCCCAGGATAAATAGGTCATGACAGGATGGGCATCTGATTGTAAAACCACCAGTCAAATCAAATAAGAGAATGATGGTTGGTTATGAAGGTAATTCACTAACACCGAGTTGACCACCTATAACATGGGAAAAGCCAAACAAAGTGGAAGAGGTCACCTGAAAGGAATGAGGAGACTCTCCAGCATTCTGCGGGCTGGCGTCAGCCTTTAATTCATTAGTTGATTCTAGGAATTAAAAAAAAAATTTAGACATAGACATAGAACAGACAGTGCAGAAGGAGGCCATTTGGCCCATTGAGTCTGCACCGACCCACATTAAGCCCTCACTTCCGCCCTATCCCCGCAACTCAATAACCTTTCCTAACCTTTTTGGACACTAAGGGCAATTTAGCATGGCCAATCCACCTAACCTGCACGTCTTTGGACTGTGGGAGGAAACCGGAGCACCCGGAGGAAACCCACGCACACACGGGGAGAATGTGCAAACTCCACACGGACAGTGACCCAGAGCCGGGATCGAACCTGGGACCTCGGTGCCGTGAGGCAACTGTGCTAACCACTTGCACCACCATGCTGCCCCTTGATTGCAGATATGGGCATATGATCCATGTGTATGGTTCTACCTAAAATGGCAACCATTTATTTCCTTTTTTAAAGAACAACCGTCAGTTGTTAAGGGGTTTAGTTTACTTCTGTGGGGTTAAGTTTGTAGCCATGCTGGCCACGCAAAATGGACACTGAGCCAAAGTAAAATGGAAGACAGAAGGAAAAGCCTGTTTAGTGAGAGCAGACAGTCTGCTCTCAACTAATTAGCATTTTGCAAGCAGCAAACCAGTTTCTGGCCAGGTGCAAGATCTCCAAGCCAAAGGTGTTAATGGCAAAGCGCTTAGCATTCTGATGAGGCAGCCCAGATCCAGGCACGAACAATGGCAACATTTCCATCTCAATGTAACACTTGATTGGTTGCGCAGACAGGATGGCACCAAAGTAACGAATATCGAAACCACCCCCCAACACCGAGGAAGGCCCTCGCATTGGAGGATTTCGAAGGTAACCGTTTGGAAACGCTCCAATCGGTACCGAAAGGTAGAGCCCGCCTAGAAGGGGGCAAGGACATTAGAGAGGGGTATAAAGGCAAATTCCCCACATAGCCCGGTCTGTTAAACCCGTGCTCCGGCCCTGATAGACATCTTGCATCCTGACTCCAGCCGTTGAGCACCAGCCGCCGAAACCGTAAGTTCAACGCTCGCTACGCGATCCAAGCCCACTAGACCCCCAGTACCAGAACGCTTGCTGAAGGCTGCAGTACAAGACCAGGACGAAGGCCTCGTTCTCTGACCTTGCCTGTTCCTGTTAGATAAGTATTCTGATCACTTAAGTTTCGTTATAGCTTAGTCTCTTAGTGTGTGTATGAGTATTTATTATAACTGTATAATAAATATTGATCGTTTGAACCTTACTAATCGGTGTATCGTCTTTATTACTTTGAACTTGACCTTGGAATACTTGTGACGGTGTCTATACGGCACCTGGCGACTCCAGAGCTGAATAAATACATAGAACAGAGCCTAGTAGTGTTAAGCACACGTCGAATACGGAGGTGTGTTAATACACTCCAATAAACGCGTTTTACAACCACAGTAAAACGTGCAACAAGTTAATTGGTACTTTTGCTTGTTTTGACTTGTTCTTTGATATTGTAACTTGGATTAATTGTTTTACGTTATTTTGTTTAGAATAAAATATTTTTAATAAACATATTTAACAAAAGAGTGGGGATCTGTCTTGCCAGGAGAACAAGAATTCAACATTTGTTTCATTTCTTTTTTTAAACAATATATTTATGAAAGTTTTACATATTAACAATCAGCAAAAACACAAGAATGTAAATATTACAGACAAAGAAAAAGCAACTAACTTAAACACTATACCTAAAACCCCTAACAGCTGATGGTGTCAAGATCGTTGAGAAAGGAAATGAACGGTTGCCATCTCAGGTGGAATCTCTCCACTGAACCCTTGATGATAAATTTAATTTCCTCTAAGCGTATGAAGGACATCAAGTCTCCTAACCAACCAGAGGCACTGGGCGGAACGAGAAACCGCCACCCGAGCAGTATTTGCACTAAGGCTATCAGTGAGATAAAGGTGACAATGTCCACCTCTACTCCAGTGGAAACAACCGATGAATCCAAAAGCCCAAATATGGCTACCAGCAGACATGGTAGAAATTCCAAACAGGGTTTCTCTGACATGTTGCTAAAAAAGGAAGCACAGAAGCTGGCAAGTCTGGGGCACGACCAAAAACATAGGTGTATGATCAGCTGGGGCAAGTGAACAGCGATCGCATCTGTTCTCAACATTTGGGGAAAAAAACCACTCATCCTCGCCTTGGTCAGGTGCGTCCTATGTAGCACCTTGAACTGAGTGAATTAGGCTCAGCAGGGCACGTGAGGATGTGGAGTTGACCCTTCAAAGGGCCTCTCTCTAAGCCTCGCCAGTAAGTTTCGAGCCCAGTTCACTCACCCATTTCGCCCTCACCCCATTCAAAGGGGAGGGATCAGACAGGGGAAGGGATCAGATATGGCCTGAGATAGACCCCCTACCAGGCTGAGACAAGAATAGTATCCTCTTCAGTAAGGAGGAAGACGGAGCCAAAGGGAAGGAAGGGAAAGTTGGGAAGGGAGAAATCGCAAACTTGAAAGTAGAGAAAAAGACTAGAGTTATGTCGCTGAAATTTGTCCGCGAACTCTCCAACACTGACAAACCTCCCTTCCACCAGCAAGTCGCCAAAGTGCTCAAGACCCGTCAGTTTCCTTGAGTTAAATGTTGGGTCCAATCCAGAGGGTAAGAAAAGGCAATTATTACAGATAGGGACCAGTGAAGACTGAGAGAGGAGTTTAAAATGTTTTCAAAACTGTTTCCAGACCTTAAGAGACGAGACAACGACTGGCTTCGAGGAGAATCGAGAGGGAGATTAGGGAAATGGTGCAGTAACTATGGTAAAGGAAGTGGATGTAATGTGATGCGCAATCAATAACTATTGAAACGAGGATGTAGTCCGAATTGAAGGCTTTAATTCAGCAGCTTGAGTCCAGAAAAGGCAGGCTGCTGGGAAGCACATGCTCTTATACTCTGCCTCACTGGGCGGAGCTACCTTACACTCTGACCAATGAAATACAAACCATTGGGCCAATGAACAGCAAGCCTTCTCCACCAATGGTGGCTCAGCACTCCCAGGTACCGTAGTACCTCTAGTCATACTATCACATAATGCAAGAGCGAGCCTCCATTAGTTTACAGATTGAATCAGGGTTACTGATCCACAGTAAATTATTTGGGATATTAGCAGCCCAGTAATAAAACAATAAATTTGGGAGGGGCAAGCCTCCTGTCTGTCCATCCTTCTGGAGCAGAACGCTGCGGATTCTGGCATTCTTACCCACCCAAATAAAAACAGATATTAATTAATCTTAACAAAAAAGGATTTGGGCAGGAAAATGGGGAGGCATTGAAAGAGAAATAAAAACCTAGGAAGTACATTCATTTTTATTGTTTGAATCCTGCCTGCCAAAGATAGAGGAAGGTTCTTACATCTCTGTACGTCCATTTTGACTTTATTGATCAGGCTGGAATAATTGAACCTGTGAAGTGAGGCCCAATTGTGGGCTTCCCTGACCCCCAAGTAATGAGAACTCGTACCTGAGATGCGGAAAGGTAACGTGTCTAAATGGGCCCACCATTGGGTTGACTGGAAAACGTTCACTCTTGCCTAGATTTAATTTATGGCCAGAGAAGGAGCCAAAGGTATTAGCTGTCAATCAGGTTCCTTTTGCTTTGCCTAGAGAGAGCTCTGCAGAGCAAAAATTTCATGATTTTTCCAAGCCATTAAAGGCCCATAGCATCGGGAAAAAGTGTACAAAAGTGGGAGCCACCTTCCACTCATCTTCCACTCACATCGGCTCCGCGGCCAGTGTTCAGGACAGTCCGGCCCACTGAAAGGGGGAAGGTAGCATGACCAGTGTGAGCGGTTTAAGCGGCCCAAACAACAGGAGCTGCAGGGAAGCAATGGAATCATCTTTAGTGTTAGGGAAACAGATGAAACCTCATGCAGCCCATGACAATTGGAGACATCTGTCTTGAGGAATTCAATGTTTTACGAACCCCGCTGATATTAAATGAGAAGGTATCCCAAATCCCAGAAGGGAAACTTTGAATGCAAGCCCATACCGGTTTATTTTGCAATTTGGTATAATTTGAGGAAGGAGATGAAATTCAGTGAGAAAATTCCAGTCTTGTAGTCATTCAAATAAAAAAAAAAGTTTATCAAAGTGTGAATCACCCAACAAGACAGGCAACAACACAGAACAAGAATTACAATTAACTATGATAATGGCTATACAACTAGTATACTTGAATTAACCCCGTTCCAAATTTATCTACTTCCTTAAACTCTGAGAATATACCTTCCTCAAAATAGCATCCAATAGGTTTTAAAGGCTGAGCCAAATCCAAAGATGACTTGGTCACTCAGTGGCTGGTCTCCTTTACAGGACCAACCATGCCACTGATATGTAGTTTATCCTTTTAATCTTGTCTTAACTAACCAACTAACCTTAGGAATCACACTTTTAGTTTGTAAATGTGATACCCATTCTTATTTCTCTTTTTGAACTCCTACCCCTATATCCTTTTATGTCTAACTCCTATAATTCTATGTCCTAGTGTTCTCCACTTTGCTTGAGGAAATATTTGTTTCACCCTGGTACTAGGTTAATCTGCATCTCAAAATTCCTCTGTGTAGGGCTGGTTTACCACAGTGGGCTAAACAGCTGGCTTGTAATGCAGAACAAGGCAACAGCGTGGGTTCAATTCCCCTACTGGCCTCCCCAAACTGGCACCTGAATGTGGCGACTAGAGGCTTTTCACAGTAACTTCATCGAAGCCTATTTGTGACAATACGCTATTGTTATTAGTTCATTCCTATCAGTCTCTTTTTATCCAATTCTTTAATCTTCATTTTATTCCAACTTCCTGACACATGCTCAATGGCAATGCTGTGACCTTATAGTTTCCTGGGGTAACCATTTGTTGAGTTCACAGAAGCAGCCACACAGGAAGCATTGGGAACAAAAGGTTTATTTAAAGATGTCTGAAAATACTATGTACACAGGTCCAGGCAGGGACTACCACGCCTGGCTCACCACTTGGACCGGATCAAATACTCTGATTTTCTCTGCTGCTGATAATGGGCCCCACACCTCAGTGGGGAAGCTCGTGCTCCACGAGACTCATGGGGAGCCTAACTGGCCCACCCTGCGGGTTCTGTGGTGGGTTACAACACCATTAAGATGCCGTCAGTTCTACTGCAGCTCCGCCTTCCCCTAGGGATGCCGCCTCTCCTTAGTTTCCAGGGTGTTGACACACGGAGGCGAAACTGCCGTGTGGTGTGTAAGTTGCTCGCAATTAGTCACACAATCACCGTAACTGGCATCTCACCAGAGTTTTCCAGCATTGGAGTCATCCTGCCCCCTTATGCCTTAGCATCAGCACCTTAAATCTTGAGTGCAATAATAAAAGAAAAGCAAAGGAAAAAAGCTTTGTTCCAAAAACCTCATCATCTGGCGAGAGAGTCTGTCCAGTGGCACACACACATTTAATGAAACAGGCTGATTGGCATTTTGTCCAAGTTAATGACAGAATTCTTTTGTCTAATTTTAAAAGTCAGCACAGCTTGCCAGCCCTGATTTAAGAGCTGTCTCTTTGTATTTTTCAGCATTAAGCACCAGGGAAGGTAAGCATTATCAAGCCAAGAAACATGCCTGAAATACTTTCATATAATGCTGCAGGAGTTCCTGCGGTGTAGCACATGGGGATAACAATCTGGTCGTGTGGTGCTTGTTTTTCAGCTGCTCAGGGACACCTGAGGACTCCAATTTGGAACCAGCCAGAAATACATCAACCACCATGCTGGTAAGGACAAGTGCAGTAGGCACACTTGAAACAAGCATAATCATCTCAGTTCCAGGACATCACTTCCGGAGTTCCTTAGGCCCGACCATCTTCAGCTGCTTCATCAATGACCTCCCTTCCAGCATAAGGTCAGAAGTGGGGTTGTTTGCTGATGACTGCAGTGTTCAGCACCATTCACGACTGCTCAGATACCGAAGCAGTCCAGGTCCAAATGCAGCAAGACCTGGACAATATTCAGGCTTGGGTTGAGAAGTGCCAATTAACATTTGTGCCACACAAGTGCCAAGCAATGACCATCTCCAACAAGAGAGAATCTTGGCATCACCTCTTCACATTCAATGGCATTACCATCACTGAATCTCCCACTATTAACATTCTGGGGATTATCATTTTTTTTTAATAAGCATTTTATTGAGGTATTTTTGGTATAGAAACAACAACAAAATAGACAAGATACATGAAACCATAAACATAGTGCAAAAACCGTTTATTTTTGTACAGGGCCCACCCTTATTACCCCCCTACTCTAAACTGAACTACTGCCCCCCCACCCCCCCCCCCCCCCCCCCCCGCCTGCTGACGATTAATTTTCCGCAAGGAAGTCGATGAACGGTTGTCACCTCCAGGTGAACCCGAACAATGAACCTCTCAAGGCAAACTTAATTTTCTCAACATAGTGAAAGCTAGCCATGTCCAATGGCCAGGTCTCAGACTTCGGGGGCTTTGGGTCCCTCCAAGCCGATAGTATCCGTCTCTGGGCTACCAGGGAAGCAAAGGCCAGAACATCTGCCTCTTTCCCTTGCCTCATTGGACATCCTCAACAACACTGGACCCGAGAACGTTTTATAGAACTCCACTGGGTACCCATCCGGACCCGGGGCCTTACCCGCTTGCATGGCCTTCAAGCCCTCCACTATCTCTTCCAGCCCAATCGGGCCCCCAGCCCTTCTACCCGCTCTCCGTCCACTGTTGGGAAATTCAGCCCCTCTAAGAAGCCCTTCATCCTCTCTGGCCCCATGGGGGGTTAGACCTGTACAGCCTGCTGTAAAAATCTCTAAACGCCTTATTCACCCCTACGGAATCACCAACCAGGTTCCCCTCACCATCCTTTACAGTCCCGATCTCCCTAGCTGCCTCCCTCTTCCTAAGCTGCTGTACAAGCATTCTGCTGCCTTCTCCCCATGTTCATAAATCGCCCCAATCGCCTTTCTCATCAGCTCCACCGCCCTCCCTGTGGTCAGCAAGCTAAACTCCGCCTGTAGCCTCTGCCATTCCCTCAGGAGCTCTGCCCTCTGGGGTCTCCGCATACCTCCTATCGATCTGTAATATCTCTTTTACCAGTCTGTCCGTCTCTGCCCTGTCAACCTTCTCCCTATGAGCCTGGATCAAGATCAGCTCCCCTCTTACCACCGCCTTCAGTGCTTCCCAAACCACCGCTGCCAAAGATTCCCCCGTGTCATTGACCTGCAGGTAGTCTGCATGCATTTCCTCAGCCACTCACACAAGAGATAGCTGAGGAGACTGTGGAGGCATTGGTGATGATCTTTCAGGAATCACTGGAGGCAGGAAGGATCCCAGAGGACTGGAAAGTGGCTAATGTAACACCACTGTTTAAGAAGGGAGGGAGACCGAAGACAGGAAATTATAGGCTAGTTAGCCTGGCTTCGGTCATTGGTAAGATTTTAGAGTCCATTATTAAAGATGAGGTCGCGGAGTACTTGGAAGCACATGATGAAATGCGACTGAGTAAGATAGGCTTCATCAAGGGGAGATCATGTCTGATAAATCTGTTGCAGTTCTTTGAAGAAGTAACAAGGAAGTTAGACAAAGGAGAACCAGTGGACGTGATTTATTTAGATTTCCAGAAGTCCTTTGATAAGGTGCCGCATAGGAAACTGTTAAATAAGTTAAGAGCCCATGGTGTTCAGGGTAAGATCCTGGCATGGATCGAGGATTGGCTGACTGGCAGAAGGCAGAGAGTGGGGATGGCAGCCGGTGACTAGTGGTGTACCTCAGGGGTCGGCGCTTGGACCACAACTTTTCACAATATACATTAATGATCTTGAAGAAGGAACTGAAGGCACAGTTGCTAAGTTTGCAGATAATACAAAGATCTGTAGAGGGACAGGTAGTATTGAGGAAGCAGGTGGGCTTTAGAAAGACTTGGACAGGCTAGGAAAGTGTGCAAAGAGGTGGCAGGTGGAATACAATGTGGAAAAGTGAGAGATCAAGCACTTTGGAAGGAGAAATGGAGGCATAGACTATTTTCTAAATGACTCACAAGAGTGATCCCTGGAATGAAGAGCTTGTCTAATGAAGAACAGTTGAGGACTCTGGGTCTGTACTCGTTGGAGTATAGAAGGATGAGGGGGATCTTATTGAAACTTACAGGATACTGCGTGGTAGGGATAGAGTGGACATGGAAAGAATGTTTCCACTTGTGGGAAAAACTAGAAACAGAGGACACAATCTCAGACTAAAGGGACGATCCTTTAAAACAGTGATGAGGAGGAATTTCTTCAGCCAGAGGGTGGTGAATCTGTGGAACTCTTTGCCGCAGAAGGCTCTGGAGGCCAAATCATTGAGAGAGTGTCTTTAAAACAGAGATAGATAGGTTTTTGATTAATGAGGGGATCAGGGGTTATGGGGAGAAATTAGGAGAATGGGGATGAGAAAAATATCAGCCATGATTGAATGGTGGAGCAGACTCAATGGGCCGAGGGGCCTAATTCTGCCCCTATGTCTTATGGTCTTATTCAGCTTGACTGTTGTTTCATTTTATAAATGTACTCCATCAACATGCTTTATAAGGCAGTGATACCATGTGTAAAATAATGCAAGCACAGAAATTCACAACTATAAATTAGATCTCAGAGCCCTAATGACCTTGGAATTAATTCCGTGCATACATATGCATCTCTCAGACTGTACAGGCAGCTGTGAATTGTACTATAACACAAAACCAAGCTCAGGATTCAATCAATCTTTCAGAAAATGTAAAGTACTATGGTAAATGATGGCCAGTAGCAGAAAGAGAAAGGCATTTTGAAGGGACGATTTAATTTTGAGGTTTCTGATGACAGTTGTAAACCACTTGAGCTAAATTCTTATAGTTTATTGCAACAACAGAGCTCAATTAGATTACAGATGCATAAATCACTCCACTCTCTGCTGTATTTTTTATCATGTGGTGAAGTAATAATAAGACTGTCAACATTTTCCAATATATGACAATGTTAAGAAGGGGTAAAATTAAGATTAAAAATATGGGAAAAAAAAAACAAAGTAAAACAGGGAGTTTATTAGAGGGAGACATCTGGAGAAATGATGAGATGCAAATTCGACTCTCAAGTATTTTACACATGCGAGTCGAGTAAATATGAAGCTATAGACTTGGCAACTTCAAAGTGGAGAGATAAGGCAGTGGACAAGAACCTGCCAAAAAGCCAACTCCACAGTATTAATAACATCAAAGGGAAAGAATAGTATAACCAGAGGCAGCACAGTGGCACAGTAGTTAGCACTGTTGCCTCACAGCTCCAAGGGCCCAGGTTCGATTCCTGGCATGGCTCACTGAATGTGCGGAGTCTGCACGTTCTCCCCATATCTGCGTGGGTTTCCTCTGGGTGCCCTGGATTCTTGCCACAGTCAAAGATGTGCAGGTTAGGTGGATTGGCCATGCCAAATTGCCCTTTGTCTCCAAAAAGGTTAGCTTGGGTTACGGGGCTGGGGTGGAGGTGTGGGTTTAAGTAGAGTGCTCTTTCCAAAGGCTGGTGCAGACTCAATAGGTTGAATGGCCTCCTCCTGCACTGCAAATTCTATGATAACTGTAGAACTAACTAGAGGCAAAGGGAGAGACACAGCTAATATCAATACTGCAGCAAGTTGCACATACTCTCCCGAAAGAAGCAGCCATTTTCCACCTTCGCTGAGCCAGAAGACTATTTCCCAGTCGTGACCACCTTAACCTGCTTGTGGTAATTACTTGCTGGATTTAGCTCATAAACCTACTTAAAATTGGATGTTGTTTGGGAAAGGGGCGTCTCAGAGTTCAGATAAACGGAGGTAGTTGGGGACCAAGGAACAGTAAAATTCTGTGTATACAGTCATCATTATACTTTAGTGTCAGAGCGTATTATCGTCCTTCTTGTCGTGTGTGTTTTGTCTCTCTTTTAAGTTAATAAACATTCTTTACTATTTGTTCACACAACGACTGGACTGTTTCTCACTGGGTTGCGCACCGTTCCTCACGTTACACCAGAAAAATACATACACCAGGTGAACCAGTGTTCCAAGTTACCCTTCTGAGTTTGGGACACCTTTGCATTAAACAACAGCGTGGTTCTTAAGACATCAAATAGATTAACTCATCATTTCAGCCAAGCAAAACTGATTCATATGTGCTCTGTGATTGAAAGAAATTATTGCATGAAAAGGCAACATTTTGAGTTTCCTACAAGGACTTTTGTTATAACTCCCACAAGACCTACGGGGATGACTCATTTAATCCCCTATGAACCTTGTGGAGTACACGGTCCCCTGGGTAGAGGCCCATCAGCCGGCTTGTTAATTCCTGACTATAAAAGCCAGCCATAGTGGGTGCCATGTTGTAGAGTAGTCCTGACTGGGACTGTTACTTGTAAATACTCTGCTTTTGGAAATAAACCATTTTTTGACTCTCCTTTCTGGACTCCTCCATGATGACTAAAACATTGAAAACTGTTACCAACAGCTAGATTACTTACATCACTGATCAGATGCCCTGGTCTCCACCGCATTATGGATCAGACGACTCTTTTGCAGGGAGAGCATTTATTATTCCATTTGTCACTTTTCACTGGGCCTAAACTGGAAGAATCTAAGTCATTCATTCTCCATCCCCTTCCTCCCACAAAGTTAAAGAAGAATAGGCTACCACAGTCAGGGGCGAGGGGTTTCTAACCATTAGAGCTGCTGGATTCTAACAATGATGCATCGCTCACAGTTTGAGTATTGCATTGCTCCATTTCTTCCCCTATGATGCCTTCTCACCTTCTTCATCCAAGATCATGTCGCCAAGTCTCCACACGTTGGAGGATGGTTCAGACTTGAAGTCGCCAAAATGAAACATGTTGCAGTCAGAGCTCAGTATTTAATCAGATGCCAAGGTGGCAATGTCAGGATGCCAGGGGCACTGACAAGTTGCCTGGATGGCAGATTGGTACTGCCAGTTGTCTGGCCCGGGGATGGGGCCTTGCCAAGTAGAGGGGTTGAGGCAGGTAGGGTTTCCGGGGCCTCTTCAAAGTTGGGGGAGTGAAGAAGAGTCAGGAAAATGGGAGGAGAACCTGAAAGGGGGGAGGGGGCCTGGAAGGGTGGGGGGGGGGGGGGGGGGGGGGGGAGATTGAGGCTGAAGGATAAAATGGCACCCAGATCTGCGAGGAGCCTTTCCTGTCAGCGAGCTTTAGCTCACCAGCAGGAAATTCCTCTATGTTTGGCCTCAGCTAAGAGAAACCCCCAGATGCCAAACAAACGGCAAAGTGCTGTTGGATAGCAGGGTGTTTCCTGGTACTGCAGATGCCGTGCTATTCAGCGGATATTAACTTCAGCCCACTGGGTTGTGCCCAACATCTCAAGGTGCTTCACAGATGAGTTTGTTAAACAAAACTAAGTGGTAACTTAAGAGGACCAGCTGGCACTGTTGATGTAGAAGAGGTTGCAGCCTACACCAAAAAATTAGTCAGGAAGCCACTCATCAAGAGATCGGATATCCACCAATATGGTTGCACTTTACAACTGGATTTAAATGCATCTGTCCCACTCAAAAACACGGTGGTGCCTGTTGGCAATGCTGCTCTTTACTGTCTAGTGCTTCTCAGAGAAGAATGCAAATATGAAAAATGATGGGCAGAGAACGGCCAGCTGGTCCACCCAGCCTTTCCGACATAAAATCTACCAACTGCGCCATTAGTCTCAAGCACTCAATTCACCACACCTCTATCTCTCACTTAGCAATCAATTCTATCAATCAGGACTCATCTGTTTCACCTTCATCTGTCAAAACCCCTAATCAAGCTGCAATGGGAGTAAAACCTTGCACTGGGCTTTGAGCACAGCTTGGAACCCACCCTCTTCAGAATGGAACTGAGAGTCCATTCTATTAGCTCCCTCGGGGCACCAACTATGATTCGGCCAGTCGCAACTTCCAGAATAGTGAAGAAAAAAATCTGCTTATACATCCCGAACAGCATGAAGAAAGTTACCACAAAAGAAAACTTCATAGCTAAACAGCATTAAGCTACAAGCTGAGAAACAGGAACATCGAGAAACATTTACAGACATTTTTGCTGTCAGGCAAGGACAGTTGGTAACCAAGAACAAATCTTCTCTTGCCATGGCGCCAGCAGAATCAACTGAAATTATCCCAAACTATGACCCTGCCAAGCTTCAACAAGTATGGCACACATGATGAAGTAATCCCACAAAACCCTGAACCAGCCAAGTACGCCAAGTGGAACAGGCATACACAAAGGCACTGATCATTGAGATGTGCATGTGAAAATCAAGGTAGCAGACTGGATATAAAGAATCTGATGACTTAACCTATCTTGTTCCAATATTTCAAGAAGCTTGAACAATGCAATCCCAGAGAGAAGACTTCTAAAAATTCGGCAGACTTCAGGTGATCATCGTTTAGGTCACTCAGGGCACTTGAAGACTCCTAAATGGACACCTAAATGTGTTTTCCTATTTAATCCAGGTGTTAGTGGTTAATAAAATATATCTGTGAGAGATAGTGTATTAGTCCATGAACCCCAGTCACACCCAGATGGAGAAGGTGTCAATGCTGTAAATAATTCCTTTGAGAGTATTTAAGGAAGTTGCCCGAGAAATAATGGATGCATCAGTGGTCAGCTTCCAAGATTCTACAGATTGGAAGGTAGCTAATGTAATCCCACTATTTAAAAATGGAGGCAGGGAGAAAACAGGGAATTATAGACTAGAAAGCCTGACGTCGGCAATAGAAATTCTAGAATCCAGGGCAGCACGATGGCATAGTGGTTATCACTGCTGTCTCACGGTGTTGAGGACCTGGGTTCGATCCCGGCCCCGGGTCACTGTCCGTGTGGAGTTTGCATATTCTCCCCGTGTTTGTCTGAGTCTCATTCCCACAAACCCCAAAAAGATCTGCAGGGTATATGAGTTGGCCACGCGAAATTGCCCTTTAATCGGAGAAAAAGGAATTGAGTATCTCCAAATTTGCAGATGACACAAAGCTGGGTGGGATGGTGAGCTGTGGGGAGGATGCATAGATCATTTAGTGTGATTTAGACAAGTTGAGTGAATGAGGAAATGAATGACAGATGCAGTATAATTTGGATAATTGTGAGGTCACCCACTTTGGTAGCAAAACGGGAAGGCAGATTATTATCTGAATGGCCATAGGAATATGGAAAGGAACCTGGATGCCCTTGTATACCAGTCATGGAAGGTAAGCACGCAGGTGCAGCAGACAGTAAAGGAGGCATTCAAGGTGACTACTTGAGAATGAAGAGCACCAGATGGAGGATAACAAGCAAAGTATGATAATAAATAGCTACACAGGCTCAGTGGCAAGGTGTGACCAGAAACTAAATAGGGTTTGTAATTCAAAGCAGCATAGCAGCACACTGGTTCACATCACACAGAGTCAATCAATTCATTTTGCAATTATATGTGCTGTTCAACAGACTGCATCTGACATTCTTGGCAAAGATGTTGCGAAACTGGCAATTCCAGAGCCTATTTAATAGCGAAGTCCTTGTCATAAACAATCCAATTTAGCAATACAATGAAAAGACTGAAACTGAAAATACTACGGCGGTCCAATGACACTGTGTTGCACCAAGAAATGGCTACCTCAGGCTCCAGACATTCTCCAGTCTCGTAAAAAATCTCACATATTGTAATATTTGTGTCATTGTCAAGGAAATTGGGCCTTAATATTAAAAATTATGACTAGATAACAACAATTTTTATGCACGTTGTCTCTTTAACATGAAGACAAAGAACATGAAAATGTAAGAGTTTGGAAAGCCAAATAAATTATTCAGCTGACCAGTCTCCCTTCACCCAGCAATCAGCTCACCCACCACCAAGTAGTTACGGTCCTCCATTATCCAGCGATCAGCTCACTCAACCTCTGTTCCTTGATTCAATCTACTTTTCTCCCAATTCTTCACATATTGACAATCTATCCAAAATCCTTCCGAATACAGTAAAGTGCTGGCATTCACGATCATAGAACCATAGAATCTTTACAGTGAAGAATGAGGCCATTCGGCCCATTGAGTCTGCACCTACTATGACGGCTGGGAGTTGTTAAGAAATTGGATCGAAGATGTAGTGGGCAATTTAGGTTAACAGGGTAAATCTGCTAGAACTGAGGTGCACACCTACAGCCTGAGTTACATTTAATTCATTTTTATTGTCATCTTACATACCTTTTTCATTATTTAAAAAACTTAACTTCAATCCCCCACCCCTCCCCTTCTATATTTCTTTAATTGAGCTGGGCTCACCGACTAGAAGAGTATTGTATGACTACAGAAACTGTGTTAAGTTAGCCAGTCTCATCCAGTTCTAAAATCTTCTTCAGTATACTATCAGGCTCAGGCTGTGCTGTGGAAATGTATTAGATGTCCTGTTCCTGGTCATGATGAATTAAAGGGACTGCGGGTGATAGTTTCCATGGTCTTCTGATAGCCAGAAATATAACAAGTATTAAAGTATCAGTGTCAACTATGGCACTGTGCCCAACATCAGTTACCACCTTCAGAGAAGGTGGCTTGGACCACATCAGATTTTACTAACATGATATGGATTAAATTCTTCCACCTCCCTTAACAGTTGACTGACCTGCAATCACCCTTGCAATTTCTGAATCGTTTCAGCTTGACGCTTTTGAAATAACACACCCGCAGATGGGCACAGTGTGTTAAATAGATTTTCACTGTTGCCTATTGATATGTTACCTACATATCTGGCCACTGGTGCTGTGGATCAATTTGCATTCCCATAATTTTGTTTTCCTTGAAAACAGCTAAGTCCCATTCATGATTCTTCTTCTGTGTCTTTGTTCGTCCTTCACTCCCCTGCTTTGTATTCTTCTCATATTTTCTACGGTCATTAACTCTTTCTCAGTGTTTCTCTTGGACACCTTTTCTAAATCTCTCCTTCTTTTAGTCTTCCCTATGACTCCCACTCTATGGGCAGGATTTTACTAAATGGGAACAATGTCCCAGAATGAGCACGTTTAGCCATGTTTCCTGTGCTCGCAGCGCCAAGAAACACAACACTATAAAATGGCACCCCGGTTAGACAGGGGGCCTCAGCGGGGAACTTGCAGCCGAGCCCTCACATCGTCTCATTTTGTGCTCTGAGGAACTCCGCTCGCCATTTAAAAATGGTGTCCCAATCTCTGGAGCCCCCAAAGTGATCCTTGCCCCTCCCCAAGCCCCAATGCACTATGCCCCCCCCCCCCCCCCCGCCGCCGCACCCCACCAACACCCTCGCAGGGCCCCCCGGCCCAATCACTACTGCACACAAAATGCCAGCTTGGCACTTTGTTCTGCGTGATGTGCATCTGTAAATCCATTTGGGTATGGTACTTGTAATTTTGTGAATTCTAGCTGTCAAGCACGCTGGGAGACCTACAATTCCCTGAAACATGTTGGTGACTAACATAGATAATATCAATTGTTTGTCAATCTGCTGAATCTGCCTCTGCATTGAACAAACTATTCTCTGAGGGACAGTCCCTCTGGTCCATTTTCTCAACTTCTTTCCAACATGTGTTGGTTCCTCATTGTGAACCACAACTGCTAGCAATGCCATGGTGTCATTCTGAGCTTTCACTCACATATCAATTTGTTCCAATGCTAAATTGCTGCAGTGGAGAGTTTTTCTTGCTCAGTATTATTACAGCATCTAAATCAATCAAATAATATTGAGTCATTACCTACAAAGGAGTCAATAATTTGCTGGTGAGCTTTGGATTTGATAATGAATTTAGAATTTATAGCGTAGGAGGAGGCCATTCGGCCCATCAAGTCAGCACCGGCCGGAAAGAGCACCCCACCTATGCCCAGGCCTCCACCCTATCTCCGTAACCCAACCAGACCTTTTGGACACTAAGGGGAAATTTATCATGGCCAATCCACCTAATGTACACATCTTTGGACTTGTAGGAGGAAACCGGAGCACCGGAAAGAAAACCTTGCAGACACAGGGAGAAAGTGCAAACTTCACACAGACAATGACCCAAGGTCGCAATTGAACCTAGGTCCCTGGAGCTGTGAGATAGCAGTGCTAACCACTGTGTCACCATGCCACAGATTTCCTGTTCATTCGTTCTCTTAGAACCATACAGCACATAAGGTGATCATTCGGTCCCTCATGTGTGTGCCGACTCTGAAAGATACCCATTAGTCTCATTCCAGTGTTCTTTCCCCATCACCCAATAAATTTTCCTCGCTGCTTCCTGCACATTCATTTACTCAGCTCCCCATTGACAGATTTCTAAACATTGACATATTTCCCTCCTGATGCATTATTTATCGGGGTCTTTTGTCCATTTCTTACTTAGATATTCTATTCCGTTACATTGTTGACATCCTTGAAAAAGAATAGTGGGCCTTGCATCAGTTATTCTTCTCATTCAGCAGGCATTTTGCTTGCTTGTCTGTACCAGTTTGAATTCTTTTGTGTCTTTATCAGTGGTTTTCATGCTCATAGCAATTTTCCCTTCTTTATTTTTCCAAGGTCAAATCGGCTTCAGCTTTCGCTGAATGGAATTTGAATGAAGGCCACAAGGCGATCCATAACTCTGCACTATATCTGCAAATGACCTGAATCAATGTCGTAAAAGTTTTCATAATCTTGTGAAAAATGGGTCAAGCCATCTTCTTTCTTCTGCGAGTGGAATTTAAGGCACTTAGTAATTATACTAAAGGTACAGATAGTTAGTTAACCAAACAATAGTTCACAGGCGATACTTTGCACTACCTGCACTACTTTGCACTACCACTGCAGGATGAAGCTAGAGATACAAAATTACATGGAAACTTAATCTTGTGAAAAATAGGTCAAGCCATCTTCTTTCTTCTGCGAGTGGAATTTAAGGCACTTAGTAATTATACTAAAGGTACAGATAGTTAGTTAACCAAACAATAGTTCACAGGCGATACTTTGCACTACCTGCACTACTTTGCACTACCACTGCAGGATGAAGCTAGAGATACAAAATTACATGGAAACTTAATCTTGTGAAAAATAGGTCAAGCCATCTTCTTTCTTCTGCGAGTGGAATTTAAGGCACTTAGTAATTATACTAAAGGTACAGATAGTTAGTTAACCAAACAATAGTTCACAGGCGATACTTTGCACTACCTGCACTACTTTGCACTACCACTGCAGGATGAAGCTAGAGATACAAAATTACATGGAAACTACAGTTTGGAAATAGGTCATTCTGTGCTCCCTGTACATGTTAGTGATATCCGTCACACAAAAGCAGTGATCCCAAACCCATGTGCCCAATCAGCTCCAATATTTCTTTCTGCCCTTTTCATTGACCATCTGCAGCCTATTCCTAAATGTTCACACATCCAGGATTTTCCCACCCTGCCACTGGCGCGCATCGTCGCAGTCGGGCGGGAAACTTTGGAGCACTGTTGACTTCTTTTTTAAAAATAAATTTAAAGTACCCAATTCTTTTTTTCCCCATTTAATGGGCAATTTAGCATGGCCATTCCACCTAACCTGCACATCTTTGGGTTGTGGGGGTGAGCCCCACGCAATCACGGGGAGAATGTGCAAACTCCACACGAGCTGTGAACCGTGTCCAGGATTGAACCCGGGTCCTCGGTGCCATGAGGCAGCAGTGCTAACCACTGCACCGCCATGCCGCTTGGAGAGCTGTTGACTTCTAACAGCTCTCCCTATCAGCGCCGGCCCTAGGGTTGCTGGCGCCCCGGGCAAGCTGAACTTCGGCGCCCTTCGGGGGGGGGGGGGGGGGGGGGGGGGGGGGGGGCGGGGTCGGGGGGGGGTCGGGGGGGAGTCGGGGGGGTCGGGGTCGGAGGCCCCCTGTCTAACCGGGGTGCCATTCTATAGGGTCGGGGTCGGGGGGGGTTCGGGGTCGGGGGGGTCGGGGTCGCGGGGGTCGGGGTCAGGGGGGGGCGGGGGGGCCGGGTCGGGGTCAGGGGGGTCGGGGGGGTCGGGGTGGGGGGGGTCGGGGTCGGGGGGGGTCGGGGTCGTGGGGGCCGGGGTCGGGGGTGGGGGGGGGTCGGGGTCGGGGGGGGTCGGGGTCGGTGGGGGGGTCGGGGGGGGGGGTCGGGGCCGGGGGGGGTCGGGGGGTGGGGGTCGGGTCGGGGCGGGGGGGTCGGGTCGGGGGCGGGGGGGTCGGGTCGGGGGCGGGTTCGGGGGCGGGGGGGGGCGGGTTCGGGGGCGGGGGGGGTCGGGGGCGGGGTGGGTCGGGGCGGGGTGGGGTCGGGTCGGGTCGGAGGGGGCCGGAGTGACCTGGTATATGATCGGGACTCACTGATCGGCGGGCCGGTCTCTCTGTCGGCAGGTCTCTGACGCCGGTCACACACTCGTTGATAGCGCCCCCTAGCACATGGCGCCCCGGGCGACTGCCCGAGTTGCCGGTACCTTGAGCCGGCCCTGCTCCCTATTTTCCCATCCTGCCCGCAATGATGCCCGTCAGTGTTGGGACCAGAAAACCATGCCGACGGTCTCTATTTAATCATTAACGATCTTCGGATCACCAAGAGTGACAAACGTTGAAAGCCAGTTATGGGGCTAAACTTATTTTTCAGTACGCATCCTCAGAGCCTCCCTTTTGCATTGAATCTGATAGCTACATCCCTTCAATTGGACCCACCAATCAGTGGGAACAGTCTGGTCCTATCTATTGTATCCTAGCCATCCCTAATTTCAAACCACTCTGAAATATTCTCTGTTCTAAGAATAACAGCCCAGTTTTCCAAGCTTTTCCAGGCAGTGTCCTAGTGAATCTGTGCTATACAACCAGTATTTCCAATCTCATTCACTTCAAAATATTCCTTATTCTATCAGCAGCTCACTCAAATCTAGTTAACATTTACAGGTTCCAACCAGCCTCATCGTGCACGATTCGATGCCCTTAAATCTTGCGGGAGGCCTGTCAAGAGATTTAGCGGCCTCTTTACACTTCATGAGGTTTAACGCAATCTCGCAAGGCATCACTATTTGGATCCTGCCCACAATTGGCATATTCAAATGTGCAGTCAGGTTCACTTGAAATGTTCTCGCTGGAGTTACCCCAGGCACAGGATCTAACCCCAAGTCTCGGAGACCACGAGGGAGCGCCATTCAGCACCAGTCTGCACCAACGTGGACCAGGCATACCGGAATTTGGGGGGGGGGGGGGGGGGGGGTCGCCGAGGCGATCAGGGGCCCCTGGCTGGACTGGTTCTGGGCGGGGTGGATCTCTGGAAACCCTGATGCCACTTGGGTGCCATGGCACTGCCAGACTGGCACTCTGGTAATGCCACCCAGGCATGCTGGCAGTGCAACCTGGGTGTCAACCTGGCACAGTTCCAGGCTGACGTTGCCACAATACCTAGGTGACACCTTGCCCATGCCAGGGATCGAGCTGAGGGGTGCCCTGCTCTTAGGAGGTGGGCTGGTTTAGCACAGGGCTAAATCGCTGGCTTTGAAAGCAGACCAAGGCAGGCCAGCAGCACGGTTCAATTCCCGTAACAGCCTCCCGAACAGGCGCCGGAATGTGGTGACTAGGGGCTTTTCACAGTAACTTCATTTGAAGCCTACTTGTGACAATAAGTGATTTTCATTTCATTTTCATTCACTGGGTGTAGGTTGGGGCATTGGAAGGATCCGGAGGCCACTGAGGTGGGGGAGGGGGGGGTTCAGAGGTCGGGATGCCATTTTCTCTTTCTGCACTGGCAAGCTCAGCTCATTAGTGCACAAAATGGGACTAAGTGCGGCCTCAGCGGGGTGTTCCTCCGCAAGGCTCAGAAATGAAACAGAGTCCCATTTAATAATGGGGTTGTTTTTGTTGCTGCCAATGCCAGCAAACACCTGGCTAAACGGGCCCGACACAGGACTCTGCTTCATTTCCGTTAAATCACGCCCTATCTATTGTGTTTTTTCTTTTTGATTCCTCCTCTGTTAGAGTCATCGGTTTTATAGCACAGAAAGAGGCTCATCATGTCTGCCATGGCCATCAAGCACCTATCTACTCTAACCCCATTTTCCAGCACTTGATCCATAGCTTTGGATCCTATGGTTTCCAGGGGTTTATCTAAATGCTTCTTAAATGTTGTGAGGTTCCTTCCTCCACCACACTTTCAAGCAGTGATCCAAAATCCCACCAAACTCCAGTTGAAAAGGTTTTGCCTCAAATCCCCTCTAAATCTCCTGACCCTCAGCTTAAATTAATGCCCCCTTGTTATTGACCCCTCTACTAAGGGAAAGAGGTTTTTCCTATTTATGTCCTTCATAATTTTATACGCCACAATCAGATCCCCTCGCAGCCTTCTCTGCTCTTAGGAGAACAACCCCAGCCTAACCAGCCTTTCTTCATAGCTGAAAGGCTTCAGTCCAGGCACCATCCGTTTGAATCTCCTCTGCCCCCTCTCTAGTGCAATCACATCCTTCCTATAGCGTGGCAACCAGAACTGCACATAGTACTCGAGATGTGGCCGAACAAGCATTTAAAGCGTGTTATCCTTTCAGAGAATGCTCAGAAAATTTCCTCATTTCCATGGTTTCAGTGTTGCAGTCCTACTTTAGAAAACGACCTCCCCTCATCACTCGAGGAGTGTGTGACAACTGCCTGATCCTGCACTCGCAACACGCAGTGCACTTGTAGAAAGAACCCAGCTATCAAAACTGCCAAGAATAATGTGAATCAGACCATAATGATTCTTTTCCGCAACAATGGCTGCCCAAAGGCAGGTTCCTGATGTTGAAATCAAAGGCGAGTCAGTCTGCTGAACAGTCAATATCAGAAGAATATTAGGCCTGGCTTTTCAAATCAAAAAGGGAGACAGAGATTGAAAAGCAGTTAAGGGGTTGCACTTTTTTTTCAGTCATTCAAAAGGCTCCCTTTTTCTGAATCAAAATGAATGGTCATTACTCCTGGTGATCGCCATGTGCCAGGTTTGTAGCTAACTCCCTATGACAGCTAAATTACCTGTCACTCTTTCAGTCCAGAATTAGTGCAGGGATTGGGGAAAAAAAAAGCTCACCACTTGGTTCAAAAGAGAATTTTATTTCAAAATACCCTCAGCAGTGAACAATGTTTTAAAAAAATCAATAAAATTACTTCTCCAGTTCCTCAAACCTCCAGCAAAATATAATTGAACACAAGACACAGGGTAAAACGGATGATAAATCATTTGGCTTGAAATAGTTTCATGGACAACTGACACTTACTGGATGTAGGAACAATGGGGGAATGGAGGGGATGGAATTTTACGGTGATCTTGCGATGGTGCACCCCGACTGCAGGTTTCCCATTCATGTGGGGTAGATTAAATAGGAAATGCCATTGACAAGGCGTGACGAGGAGATCCCAGATCCCACTGTGGTCAACAATGTGTCACCTCCCACCACCGAGAAACATGTGTAGGAGACCAGACAATCTCACCTAATATTGTTTTTAATTTGTTTTTTACAATCTTATTGTCACAGGTAGGCTTACATTAACACTGCAATGAAGTTACTGTAAAAATCCCCTAGTCGCCACATTCCGGCGCCTGTTCGGGGACATAGAGGTAAAATACAGAATGTCCAAATTACCTAACAGCAGGGGCGGGATTCTCTGACCCCTCGCCGGGTTCCTGGGGGAGTCACGGGGGGATCTTGCCCTGGGAGGTGCCCCCACGGTGGCCTGCCCCGTGGTCGGGGCCCACCGATCCATGGATGGGTCTCTATTCCTTCCACATCGGCCGTTGTGGTCCTCCGCGATGGCCGATGCGGAAGTGAATCCCTGTGCATATGCACAGGGATGATGCCAGCAAGCGCTGGCACTCCTGCGCATGCGCCGACACGCGCCGGCCGCCGGACGCCCTTCGGCGCCGGTTGGCGTGGTGCCAGGCCCCTATCCCGCTGGCCGGCGGGGCACCAACCATTCCGGGGCGGGCCTAGCGCCTGAAGGTGCGGAGGATTCCACACCTTTGGGGCGGCCCAACGCTGGAGTGGTTCACGCCACTCCGTCCCGCCGGGTACGGGAAAATCCCGCCCCAGGTCTCTTGGGACTTGTGGGAGGAAACCGGAGCACCCAGAGGAAATCCACGCAGTTGGGGGGGGGGATACAACATATCCCAGATCGTTTGCTTTGCTCCATCTGCTCCAGCCCCTCTTAAACAGCATAAAATCCGTCACATTTCTCCCTCACATCAACTTTGAAGAAGAGCCGCAGGGGCTGGGAATGATATCGCTGTTTCTCTCGCAACAGATGCTGCCAGATCTGTTGCATTTTTCAAGCACTTTCTGTTTTTATTTCAGATTTCCAGCATCTGCAGCTTTTCTGCTGTTTTTTAGACACCATTTTGCATTTATATAATATCTTTAACATACTTAATGATCCGAAGGCACTTCACACCGGTGTAATCAGACAAAATCTGATGATGGGTAATGTAAGGAGATACTTGGGACAAGGAGCTGATGCTTTGTCAAATAGGTTTTGAGGAGTATTGAGGAAATTGGGCCTGTATTATCTCGAGTTTGGAAAAATGAGAGGTGATTTCATCGCAGCTTTAAAATTTCTCACAGGGCGTGACAGAGCAGTTGATAGGAAGGATGTTCCTCTTTGCTGCTGAATCTAAAACCAGGGGACACAAGACTCAGAAACAGGGGCAGGCCATTTTAGACTGAGATGATAAGGAATTTCTTCACTCAGAGGGGGGCAATCTTTGGAATTCCATACCCCAGAAGGCTGTGGAAGTTCCATCAGTGTTCAAAACGGAAATCGATAGATTTCTGGATGCCAATGACATCAAGGGATATGTGGATAGTGGAGTAAAATGGCATGGAGATAGATAATTAGCTGTGATATTTTGAATTGTGGAACAGGCTAGATGGGCCAAATGGTCTACTCCTGCTCCTATGCTCCAGCAAACCTCTTAAAGGTTGGCAGTGAAGGTTTGGGGGGTCAAGGTGATCCCCTAATAGGGAATCTAAGGCTTTTGGCCCAGCAGTGTAAGACAGGATTATGGGCAACTTGGTGGTGATGGTGTTTCCATGTTTCTATTGTCTTGATCCTTCTAAGTGGCATCTATCACCAGGGGCTGGTTTAGCACAGTGGACTAAATAGCTAGCTTGCAATGCAGAACAATGCCAGCAGCGTGGGGTCAATTTCTGTCCCGGCCTCCCAGAACAGGTGTTGGAATGTGGCGACTGGCAGCTTTTCACAGTAACTTTATTGAAGCCTACTTGTGACAATAAGCAATTATTATTATCATATGTTTTGGAGGTGAGGCTAAAGTGGCCGTGGCAACGCGCAAGTCCAATCAGTGCAAAGTCGCTATCAGAAACGTAAAAGGTAAGTGGCGATCAAATTGTACAGAGTTCAACTGAGATGAGGAAGAATTGGGGTGGCATAGTGGCTAGCACTGCTGCTCCACAGCTCCAGGGACCCAGGTTTGATTCCCACCTTGGGTGACTGTGTGGGGTTTTCACTTTTTCCCCGTGTCTGCGTGGGTTTCTTCCGGTTTCCTCCCACAGTCCAAAGATGTGCAGGCTGGGAGGATTGGACTTGCCAAATTTCCCCTTAGGGTGAGGTTATATGGCTTAGGTTGGGTGGTCTTTCAAAGGGACGATGCAGACATAATGGGCCGAAAGGCCTCTTTCTGTACTGTAGGGATTCTATGATTCCATTAATTTCTTCAGCCAGAGGGTGATGAATCTGTGGAACCCATTGCCGCAGAAGGCTGTGGAGGCCTAATCACTGGGTGTCTTTAGGCCAGAGATGGATAGGTTCTTGATTGATCAGGGGAGAAGGCAGGAGAATGGGGATGAGAAACTTATCAGCCATGATTGAATGGCGGAGCAGACTACATGGGCCAAATGGCTAATTCTGCTCCTATGTCTTATGATATGGTCTGTTCAGAACACAACTGTGATCAGTTCTGGTCACCAAGACACAAAAGAGACAATCAAGTGCCGAATGCAATGTAATGACAAGCCAAGAGGCTGACTCTCCAGTCAGAGAATTCTAAGCAGTCAGTAAAGTCCAAATAAACTTGAGCAATTCAACCTTGAAAGGAAGCATTTCAGACATCTGTCAGCTGGTACAGTGCGGGGAAAGCCAATTGTGGAAAATTTACTTCAACTTAAAATTGAGAGCGAATCAGACAAAAAGCCATGGGTTCGATAAGGAATGATATCAGGAAATAGGATTTAATGCAAAGAGTATTCAATGTCTGGCATCGAGGTCCTGGATTCAGTAGTTGAGACAAAAAGAACTTTAGAATCATGTGTGAACCTATGAGATATTACAGTGAGGGTGGTAGGAAAGACTCCAGGAAAATTTTAGATGGATGAGCTAAAATAGGCTGATTGGCATCCAGCATCCCCAATCACTCTCTGATGCCATGACGTTGTAAATTGTGACTTGCTGAAAATTTACATTGTGTTTTTCTGTGTCAGCTTGGTGACATTTCATTGTATTTATTTATTTAACCTTTACTCAGCCAGCTAAGTCAATTGACAACCAATTCTCATTTGCAATAATGACATGGCCAAGAGGCTACAGCCACAGCAACAGAAATTAGGCAACAATGCGATTAATTTAAACACGATAAACAACAAAATGCGGAGTATTCACGAAAGAAAATTGACATTTTCGCATGTGCAAGTTTCAGTCAATCTGAGCCTTATCCCTTTGGCCAAAGACGAGTGACTGGTTCTCAACTGAGCAAGTCTGGGGTCGGGGGAGTGGTGAGGGGAGTGTGGGGGAAGGTACAACCAATGTGTAGGGGAAAAAAAACCCAAAACAGTTGGCAGAGCAATACGGAAATAACAGACAAGAAAGTTGTTTGCAAAGCAAGACCACCTCACCCTCTTTACTGAATGAATCTTCACCTGCTGGCAAGCAATTCCCACGGGAAATAGAAATCAGGACCAAAGTTAAGCAAAGAAAACAAGGAGAAGTGTGACGGTATAAGTAGCAATCACTTGTATGAAGAAATCACACCATAGATTATCTCAGGTTAGCAGTGCAGAAAAGTAATTTAACGCAATAGAAGGCACCACAGTGAGCAACAAATTAATTCCAAACTCAGCAAGGCTTATTAAGTCGGCTAAGGCTGATACATTGTAAAGAAAATGATATCCCTCCATCGCCTACATTTGAAGATTATGCTGCCTGCTCCAATTATACAGGAAGTATGATTGTGACATCAAGTAACGACGAAGGCAGGAAATTGAGTGTTCTTATGAAATGGGGGTTCGGGTTTGTACAAAGGGAGCATTATTGTGCAGCTGGGTACAGTAGATCTGACGTGGGAATACTTAACCATGCAGCAGGTAATAACAGACGCATCTTACAAACCTAGAAACTGGGATGCAGCATTCGCACTCATTTCATTTAATTAAAAATAACAGCTGTGATCCAATCAGCAACTAAATGGATGGAAATTCAGTGTGATTGCACAATAGCTCATGTACAGGACTAGGTCCAACAACAAAGCTGTTTTGTCTTTGATTCATGTCCAGCTCTGTCGAGCTGGAATTAAGGAATGCTGAAAGCAGGAACAATGGTTTCTTTGGGCTGAGGTGAGATAGGAACACAGTTCGGCTGTATTGGAGAGGCAGTCTTGATGTCAGGCCCAATGTCCAATTGTAGCCTGCACATAACAGTCTTGGATGTTCAGTGTTGATGTTCGCAGAATAACAGAGCTTCAAGATCATTGCACTCTCTGTAATCACCATTGTAAAATGTTACTAATGTTCCTTTGATTGTATTCAAGCACCTGAGAGAGCAACATGATCCATGTAGAAAACTTGAATATGATGTACTGTGATGGCCATTTTGAAATGTTTTATGAAATAAATTTAAAGTGCACGATTCTTTTTTCCGAACGAGGGGATAATTTAGAATGGCCAATCCACCTAGCCTGGTGTTGTGGGGGCGAAACCCATGCAAACACGGGGAGAATGTGCAAACTCCTCAAGGCCAGTGATCAAAGGCTGGGATCGAACCCAGGTCCTCAGCACCATGAGGCAGCAGTGCTAACCACCGCTCCACCGTGCTGCCCTCATTTTGAAATGTTTTGTAAGTTCTTTCAGGTATTTTGTGAATAAAATGCATATTCACAAAAGACAAATTAACAGAATTACATAATTATTACAACACAGAATGAGACCATTTGGCCCATTGTGCATGCACTGGCTCTTCAACTGAACAACTCACCTTGTGCCATTCTCCTGCCTTGCCCCATCACCCTGCACATTCTTCCTTTTCAGATAACAGCCTAATTATTTTTTCAATCCCCTAATTGAACCTCCCTCCACCACACTTAATAAAGCCGAGGACACTGCATACTTTATTAATCGCACTCTCAACCTATGCTGCCATTCCCAATGATTTATGTACATATTCACCTAGGTCCCTCTACACCGACACCATCTTTGAATTGTACCCTTTATTTTATGTTGTCTCTCCATGCTCTTCCTATCCAATAAATCACTTCGCATTTCTCCGCATTCATCTCCCACTTATCCGCCATCCCACCAACTTTTCTATGTCTTTTTGAAGTTCAATATGATCCTCCTCACAATACACCAGTGTTTTTCAAACTTTTTTTCCAGGAACCCATTTTTACCAACCGGCCGACCTTCGCGGCCCACGCCGGCCGACCTGCGCGACCCACCATTTTCTCTTACCTTGTTTGTTGCTGACAAAAATGGAGGAAATGGTTTTGGGTCCCTTTGGCCCCAATAGTCCCTTTGCGCCTTTGGTCCCTTTGGCCCCCCCCACTCTTGAAAAAAAAAAGGCTGCTGTCATAATATACACACAAGTATATGATGGTGCACAGACAGACATTGATTGACACACAGGATGACCAATGAACACACAGAACACAGCAGCCAATCAACAGACAGGACACGGCCACTATAAAGCCAGAGAGCACTAGTTTTCCCGCTCTCTTGGGATGCAGCCCCTGAGACAGTCAGAACCTGTGAGCAACAACTAGAACACCCACCATGTGGTAGTAAGATAGTCTGGTCAGGTTAGCCTCAGGTCTCCAGTCAATTCAGCATAGTGTCAACCCACAGTTTAAGTATGTATGATAGTTAAGAGTTCAATAAAATAGAGTTGCATTTATTCAAGTGTTGGAAGCCTGTCTCTCTCACTGTTATAGTAAACGCAGTCCTCGCAGATCCAGCATACCCAACACATCAGCTGCGACCATATTTTAAAAAATGTGGCCCCACTGCGCATGTGTGCCCAATCATCGGTGCGCATGTACATAGTTTTGCGCATGCGCACCGATGACTAGGCACGCAGGCGCAGTGCGGTCGATTTTTTTTTACCTGTTCCTGGCCATTTTGAAGGCCGCTTGCAGCCGGCATTATCAAAAGCCGGCTGCTGCAGCTGGTGCGCCGGGATTTGCATAATCGGGAGCGCCGCAACGGACGGCTCCGCGACCCTCCCAACACCCGCCTACGTCCCACCCACGGGTCACGCCCCCAAGTTTGACAATGCGTGCAATACACCATGATCCAAGTTTCATATCATATCAAAAAAAGCAAGGATCCCCACACTGCCCCTTGGGGAACTCCAATATCCATAAGAAGCTTGGCTCCAGGCTAACCTTAAATACAAATGAGGAATATGAGAGGCTATCATTTTGGAAATAGAAGAAAAAGTCATTGTAGGAATTGTGATGGCAAATTGAGGCTGAGATTAAGCAAATAAATTAACAGCCAGGATTGACCAGCTCCTCATACTTGGCAATGCAAGGTTCAAGAATACAGTGGAGGGAGGTTGAAGGAGGGAGGAGGCAGGGGAAGGAGAGTGAAGGACGAAGAAGGCAGAGGAGAGAGGATGAAGAAGGGAGGTTGAAGGAGTAAGGAAGTGGGGAGGGAGGTGGAAGGAGGACGCGGGAAGGTGGTTGAAGGAGGGAGGAGGCAGGGAAGAGAGGGTGAAGAAGAGAGGAGGCAGGGGAGTGAGGGTGAGGGAGGAAGGAGGCAGGTTGAAGCAGGGAGGAGGCAGGGGAGAATGGTTTTAGGAGAGCAGAGGTAGGGGATAGAGGATGAAGGAAGAAGGAGACAAGAGAGTGAGGTTGAACAAAGGAGGAGGTAGAAATGGACGGTTGTAGGAGGCAAGAGAGAGAGAGTTCACAAGACCCAGTTTGTGATGGAGGCAAGGGATTAAGAATTATCATCGAGCCTGGGATGACCCTGGAGTAGAATGGAGTAGAGAGGGTGAAGGAGGGAGGTTGAAGGAACGAGGAGGTGGAGAGGGAGAAGGAAGGAGGGAGGAGACAAGGGAGGGTGGTTGAAGGAGGGAGGAGGCAGGGGAGAGAGGATGAAGGGGAGGTTGAAGGAGTGAGGAGGTGGAGAGGGAGATGGAAGGAGGGAGGAGACAAGGGAGGGTGGTTGATGGAGGGAGGAGGCGGGGGGAGATGGAAGGAGGGAGGAGACAAGGGAGGGTGGTTGAAGGAGGGAGGAGGCAGGGTGGAGATGAAAGGAGGGAGACAAGGGAGGGTGGTTGAAGGAGGGAGGAGGCAGGGCGGAGATGAAAGGAGGGAGACAAGGGAGGGTGGTTGAAGGAGGGAGGAGGCAGGGGGAGGGTGAAAGAGCAAGATTGAAGGAGAGGCAGGTTGAAGGAAGGAGGAGGCAGGGGAGTGAGGGTGAAGGAGGAAGGAGGCAGGCTGAAGGAGGGAGGAGACAGGGGAGTGAGGGTGAGGGAGGAAAGAGGCAGGTGGAAGGAGAGAGGAGGCAGGGGAGTGAGGGTGAGGGAGGAAGGAGGCAGGCGGAAGGAGAGAGGAGGCAGGGGAGTGAGGGTGAGGGAGGAAGGAGGCAGGTTGAAGGAGGGAGGAGGCAGGGGAGAATGGTTTTAGGAGAGCAGAGGTAGGGGATAGAGGATGAAGGAAGAAGGAGACAAGAGAGTGAGGTTGAACAAAGGAGGTAGAAATGGACGGTTGTAGGAGGCAAGAGAGAGAGAGCTCACAAGACCCAGTTTGTGATGGAGGCAAGGGATTAAGAATTATCATCGAGCCTGGGATGACCCTGGAGTAGAATGACAATTTGACCACTGAAGTAGAGAGGGCTATTGTGTTCTGCGAACAGATCTAATGGAGACGAATGGTGAAGCAGGTGAGGCAGTGTTATTAATGAAGAACTTGGACATTATACAGTCAAGTGAATGGTAATGGGTGTGGCTAAGGGAGCTAATATTCAGGTGAGGACGATATTGAGTGAAGTCAAGAATGTGATGAAGCTGGAGAAGGTTTAGGGAAAATTCAGTTGCAAGTTGGAGTCATCAAGGATAAGGAGAGACAAAGGGCAAAAATTCTCTTACCATGATGGTCGATAATGAAGACTTGTACAAAACAATGAGAGGAATATAAGCAAGAGACTCAAAATTTATCACAAGGAGAGGCTGAGACAGGACATGCAGATGAAAGCCACACCAATGCCATGGCAGATGGTGTCTTGTGTATCTCTGGGAGGGGTAAACCTGCTGAGGGGCAACAAAGTGTCATTACAATTGTGCGTTCCTGTTGAACTCATTCAGGGATAGGTTTGGTCCTGTGCATAAGTGAATTAGATTGTCCAGGGTATAATACCAGCAGGAGACTCAGAGACTTACGCCAAAGAATTACTCGCTTCATCTAAGTTAAACAGTTCTTACAAAAAACAAATATCTTTGAGCTTACTTTCCCATCTACTTCTAAAATTTCAATAAGCACAATCCACGCAGGTCAAGGGAGGGATTCTCTGCCCCCCCCCCCCGCCGCCGGGTCGGAGAATCGCCGGGGGCTGGTGTGAATCCAGCCCCCGCCAGCTGCCGAATTCTCTGGCACCGGAGATTCGGCAGTGGCGGGAATCTCACTGGTCGGCGGGCCCCTCCCCCCGGCGATTCTCCAACCTGCGATGGGCCGAAGTCCAGCTCGTTCTATGCAGGTCCTCCGGGAGTAAATTGGACGAGGTCCCTTACCGGCGGCACCTGACGACGCGGGTGCTCCGGGGTCCTGTGGGGGAGGGGGGGGGGGGGGCTACCTGGCCCTGGGGTTGCTCCCACGGTAGCCTGGCCCGTGATTGGGGCCCACCGATCCGCGGGTACGCCTGTGCCATGGGGGCACTCTTTTCCAATGCGTTGGCCGTGTGGTCCTCTGCGATAGAACATAGAACATAGAAAAATACAGCACAGAACAGGCCCTTCGGCCCACGATGTTGTGCCAAACCTTTCTCCTAGATTAAGAACAAATTAATCTACACCCCATCATTCTTTCACTTCCGGGAGCCAGTTTAGCTTACTTGGCTAGACAGCTGGTGTGTGATACAAGGTCAGCAATGTGGGCTCAATTCCCGAACTGGCTGAGGTTATTCATGAAGGCCCTGCCTTCTCAACCTTGCCCCTCACCTGAAGTGTGGTGATCCTCAGGTTAAACCACCACCAACCAGCTCTTGCCCTCAAAGGGAAAAGCAGCCAATGGTCATCTGGGACTATGGCAACTTTATCTTACCTATAACATCCTTCAACTAATCCACCCCTAAAGGGGTGTGGAGCCCAAGGACATTCATGATTGAGATCTGTATAAAGTCGGCCAGGTATGGAACTGACAGAGCAGACCCAGCTGGGATATGATGTATATTGTAAATATAATTGCTTTGCAATAAACCAACTTTTGACCATCTCTGTTCGAACCCGTTTGTGGCCTACAAAACTGACGACGAGGATAAAACTAGATTACTGTCAACACTGCTACACTGTCACCGCTAGACCAAGGTTAGAGAATTTTTTTTCAAATATGCCTTTGTTCAGGTGATTTGATGTGATCAGCACAAACTTAGAGGATTGGACACAGTACATAAAACACATGCGTTACTTTTTCCGGGCAAGCACTGTCATAGGTGTTGATTGACAGACAGTAATCTGACTGCCTGTGGAGATCATACTTATGAATTGATACAAAGCCTTGCACATCCTGCAGCTCCGGACACTAGGGGCTGGATTCTTCATTTTTGGGACTAAGTCGCCGCACCATTGTGAAAACTATGCGGCTGGATTCTCCACACCCCGACACCGAAATCACGTTCGGCGACAGGGCAGAGAATCCAGTTTCATGCATGAAATCGGCGCCGGTTCCGCGATTCTCCCCCCCCCCCCCCGAAAAACAGGAGTACGCCGAGTATCCACCACCTGAGGCCATTGCTTGAGGCCCGCCCCGCTTTTCTCCACCCCGAGGTGGTGGCCATGCTCTAAATGGGCGGCACGGTAACATAGTGGTTAGCGCTGTTGCCCCCCAGTGCCAGGATCCCAGGCCCGACCTCTGGCTTGGGCCACCGTCCGTGCGGAGTCCGCACACCCCCCCCCCGCGTCTATGCGCCCACCCCCACAAGTCCCGAAAGACTTGTCGTTCGATAATTTGGACATTCTGAATTCTCCGTCAGTGTACCCAAAGAGGCGCCGGAATGTGGTGACTAGGGGCCCCCCACAGCAACCCCATTGCAGTGTTAATGTATGCCTACTTGGACAATAAAGATGATTATTATTATTTTTGGATTTGTTGCCGGTTACAACATAGAAGACTGCCAAACGAACTAGGGGCATTCACGATGAAAATGTCCAGTTTAGTGTGGAAGGCAGAATACATTTGTGGGGGACGCACGTCGTCATCCTAAGCAAGGGTCAAGACCTGATTCTGAGGGATCTGCACAATGGGCTCCCAGGGGGTGTCCAACATGAAAATGCTCGCCCGTAGCTACATTTGGTGGCCGGATTTAGATCAGTAGCTAACAGTGTCAAGAACAACAAAAGCTTCGCCAGCTGTACCCTTTCACGCGTGGAAATGGCTAGACCGACCATGCGTGCGGATACATGACTTCGCCAGCCCATTGCCGGCGCGAAGGTGAACCCCCTTCCCCCCTGTCGTGCGCGGGGATGATGTCAGCAGCCACTGACGCTCCCGCGCATGCACAGACCCGCGCCGGCAGCCGGAGTCCCTTCGGCCCTGGCTGGCGCGGTGCCAAAGGCCTTCCACGCCGGCCAGTGGGGCGCAAATGACTCCGGCGCCGGCCTAGCCCCTGAAGGTGTGGAGATTCCGCACCTTTGGGACGGCCCGATGCCGGAGTGGTTCACGCCACTCCGTCCCGCCGGGACCCCCCGCCCCGCCAGGTACGGGAGAACCCCACCCCAAATGTCACTTATTAATAAAGTTAACAGTCAGTGGCTTACAGATTTATTCAAAGTCCTTGGGAGAGAATTTTTCAGAAGTCAGTCTGAGAAACACGCCTCCGGCGGCATTCTCCCCTACCCAGCGTGACGGGGGGTCCCGGCGTAGGGGAGTAGCGCCAACCACTCCGGGGTCGGGCCTCCCCAAAGGTGGGGAAATCTCCCCACCTTTGGGGGCCAGCCCCGCGCCGGAGCGATTTGCACCAGAAGACTGGCGCAAAAAACCGGCGCCCCCGGCAGCGGGGCTGGCCGAAAGGCTTTCGCCGGTCGGCGCATGCTACGGCAGTGACGTCAGCGACCAGCTGCCGCTGACGTCACTGCCGGCGCATGCGCGATGTGGTGTTTTCTTCCGCTTCCGCCATAGCGAAGGCCGTGGCGGCCGCGGAGGAAAATAGTGCACCCAGGGCACTGGCCCGGAGTCTGAGAAGGGGGCCCCGATCGCGGGCCAGGCCACCGTGGGGGCACCCCCCGGGGTTCAATCGCCTCCCCCCCCCCCCCCCCCGCCCCGGACTCCGGGGCCCGCTCGCTGATCCCGCCGTTCCAGAGGTGGTTCAAACCTCGGCGGCGGGAGAGGCCTCCCAGCGGCGGGACTTCGACCCACCCGGGCCGGAGAATCACCGCAGGGGCCTCTTCGGTCGGAGTGGCGAGATTCCCACCACCGCCACTTCCCGGGTGGCGGAGAATCTCTGCCACGGCAGGGGCGGGATTTTCGGCGGCCCCAGGTGATTCTCCGACCCTGCTGGGGTCTCGCCACTCCGATCGGAGAGGCCCCTGCGGTGATTCTCCGGCCCGGATGGGCAGAAGTCCCGCCGCTGGGAGGCCTCTCCCGCCGCCGAGGTTTAAACCACCTCTGGAACGGCAGGATCAGCAGCGCGAGCGGGCCCCGTGGTCCTGGGGGGGGGGGGCGGGGGGCGATCGAACCCCGGGGGGTGCCCCCACGGTGGCCTGGCCCGCGATCGGGGCCCCTCGCTCAGACTGCGGGCCAGTGCCCTGGCTGCACTATGTTCTTCCGCATCCGCCACAGCCTCCACCATGGCGGAGGCGGAAGAGAATCCCATATCGCGCATGCGCCGGCAGTCACTGCCGCCGCATGCGCGGACCGGCGAAAGCCTTTCGGCCAGCCCCGCTGCCGGGGGCGCGGTTTTTTGCGCCGGTCTTCTGGTCGCAACCTCTCCGGCGCGGGGGAGAATTCCCCACCTTTGGGGAGGCGCGACCCCTGAGTGCTTGGCGCCACTCCCCTACTCCGGGACCCTCCGTCCCGCCGGGTAGGGGAGAATGCCGCCCCATGATTGCAAGAGATACATCATACAAAATACATATGAAAATTTCCTACATTCATCACACATTTCTAACATAAAATGCAATAATTTCTGGAGATTAGATGCATTCTTATTCGATTTTGCAATGTTTAATTACCATTTCAAACTACCTTAGTGCAGCACTGCAGGAGGATGGATTTTCTGCCTCCTTCCACCATTCGCCAGCGGCGGAATCTCCCAGTCCTACTGCTAAAAATGGGGTTTCCCATTGTTCACACCCTCTGCCGTTGGGGGATCTGCGGGGCGGGGTTGCCGTCAGCGGGACTGGATGTTCCCGCTGGCGGGAACAGCCAGAAGACCCTGTCGCGGGAAGAGTGGGAAAATCCCGCACACTGGGCTGGATTCTTTGATTTCGAGGCTATGTCCCCCACACTGGCGTGGGAACGGTGGCGTTGTCGACAGAAAGAATGGCGTAAAATGGCCACCGATTCTCCGTTTTTCTGGGGGCTAGCAGCAAGGCAGTGTAGGGCACCTGACTCTAGCTGCCGCCGCAGCCCGGAGAATTGCTGGATCCGTGGACGCGCATGCACTCAGCGGCGGCCTGCAGTGGCCCGAGGTACAACATGGCCGGACAATGCTTGGCACAACATCGAGGGCCGAATGGCCTGTTCTGTGCTGTACTGTTCTATGTTCTATGTTCTATGGCGCCGGCCGCTAGCAGACCTAGCCTACGAAATAGTACCCCCTGTTGGCCGACTCGTGCACCCCGTACCAATGCCCCACAGCGCCCCCAGCCTCTGGCAATGTCCCTCTTGCCCACGGATCGGCCCTCCTCCGACAGTAGCACCGCTGGACTGCGTCCGTAGCCGCCACACCGAGTTCCCGACGGATGAGACTACACGCGACCGACGCTGTCGGGAACTCAGCCGGTCGGGGAGCGGTCCTCAGGCAACGTCCTGAGGTTGTCGATATGGCACATGCTGTTCTTGCAGAGTACAAAGCTTGGGAGGGGGCGGAGCATTATGAAAAAGTCCTCGCCCCCAAGTTAGTCGTGAACGGGGATTCTCAGGCTGATCGCCGAACGCGATATCGGTGTCAGCGACAGGGGAATCCCAGCCACTGGGCGCGATTCTCCACCCACCACGCCAGGTGGGAGAATAGCGGGAGGGCTTCCCGACATTTTTCACGCCCTCCCGTTATTCCCCCCCCCCCCCCCACTCCCGACCCATGCCACGAATCGCCGTTCGCCGTTTTTTACGGCGAGCGGTGATTCTCCAAGGCCGATGGGCCGAGCGGCCGGGCCGAGCGGCAGTACCACGGTGCCCACCGATCGCGGGCCGTGCGTCCGTAACAGACGCACTCTTTTCCCTCCGGCACCCCGCAAGATCAAGCCGCCATGTCTTGCAGGGCGGCTGAGAGAAAAGACGCCAACTGCGCATGCGCGGGTTGGCATTGTCCAACCTGCTCATGCGCGGCCGACGTCATCGGCCGCGTCAGCCGGCGTGACACTTGACGTGCGGCCTTGATGACCGTGACGTATGTGGCCGCGCTCCTAGCCCCGCCCAGGGGGGGGGAGAATCGGCCCCGGAAGTGGGCGTGAAGGCTGCCGTGGGTCACGGCCTGTCCCACGGAAGCCTTTACGATTCTCCGCATTTGCAGAGAATCTCGCCCACTGTCTTTTGAATGTAAAAAACCCATGGCACTATTGTGTGGATCTCCCCCTCGGGTGCTGGCCAAGATTTACCATTAAACAAGACGATTATCTGGTAGTTGATGTTTTTAGGACATTGTGTGCTAATTGTGTCCTGTATTTTCTACATTGCAATGATTATTACACTTCAAAAGTGCTCCATTCACTTCCGTCCTTTGGGATGCCCCAAGACTGTGAAAAATGCCATAGAAATGCAGGTCACTCTTTTCTTCTCTTGCAAAAAAGAAAGCAATTGAAGACTATTTTCTGAAATATTTGCAGTTGGCTTAGAACAAATTAGGCCCATGTTCAGAATTCACCTTTGCTCATGTATCCCATTACGCACAAGAGGAAACTATTATTTCTAAAGTAGATCGTACTCAAGATGGAATATTTCATCTATTGAGAAAAAAGCATTTTGTGGGGAAAAAACAATCTGACAGACTTGCCAAAATGTTGCAAGTTTCTGTGTTATAAGAACTGTAGAGGTTCCCAGCCCAGAAGGACCATTGGGTTCATCATGCCTATGACCATTCTTTACTGGAGCAATCCAACATGAATCACACTGTTCTCTCATCGTATCCTCTTCTGCTTAAAATACTATCTTCCTCTTCCCTTGAAGTGGCTGCTGCTTCAATAATCTGTATTGGCAGACCATTGCATCAAGTAAAGTAGCTCCTTTCAGCCGTTCTCCTCCCTCTATTGGTTACAGTTTAAAACTGATGAGCTCCTTGTCGCTAACTCCATTCCTCCCATGATCACCTCAGCAAACACTGACACAGAGAAGGTTTTATAGAAGGCTGTAAAACCAAAATGAGCTGACTGACAATTAGCCTTTAGTTCGGGTCATATGTTAGTGCCAAATAAAAATCCAAAGTACTTCACTAACCATAAACTAAAGATCATTTATTGAGTATAACAATCATGGTCTAGAGATCATGAAGTGATGCCACTTTGATTAATTTTGTGTTGGGGAAACTAAAAACTTCCTTATTTTCATTGAAGCCCAGATTCCGAAATGTAAATTCCACGGAAAAACTAATGTTGTTCATTAAAATGCCCAGAATTTTATGTACCACGAGCTGCCTGCCCTGAATTGCGATTTTGATCACCCGGAAGTGTGAAATCCATGGTTTGCATATGTGGGAGAAATATTTTAAACTTAAAATCAGCCATTAAAATGACAACTGACACCCACTGTTCAACAGCAGTTTTCATCAGTGTATTCATTATTCTTACAGATTGTAACTATTAATTTTTTTAAATTCCTGCAGATGCACTTCTTCCTCACCCCCCCCCCCCCCCCCTCCCCCCCTCTCTCTCCAATTGCACACCAATTGCCAAGCTCCATCTAGATTGTGGGTCTCAGCTGGGGCTGGCATTAGGTATAATGGAAATGGCATCAGTCATCCCAGGGCTGAGGCCCAGATTTTTGCCATGGCAAAGAAGGTCTCGGTCATGGCAGAAAATCACAGCAATGTCCAAATATTCTACAGTGCACCCCCGAATACAGCATGCTCCATTTCCGTGGGAACAGGACTGGAGTCAGGCTGGAGATCGCGCACGTGTGGTTTGCAGAGGCAGTGAGACATTTAAATCACTAGTTGCCTCCACTGTGTGATTTTGTTTGGCCAAGAGTGTGGGTTACAGAGTGTGCAAACTAGACCAGTTAAGAGGAGCACAGTAAGAAGTCTTACAACACCAGGTTAAAGTCCAACAGGTTTGTTTCAAACACTAGGGACACAATTCTCCAACCCCCACGCCGGGTGGGAGAATTGCGGGAGTGCTGGGCGATTCACGCCACGCCACCCTGGCACCCGCACGCGATTCTCCCACCCCCCCCCCAAAATGGCGTGCCGCGTTTTGCAGGCGTGCCGCGTTTTGCGACAGGCCGCTCGGAGAATCGCCGCTCCGGTCGAGCGGCGATTCTCCGGCCCAGATGGGCCGAGCGGCCTGCCTAATCCGACCGGTTCACGCCGGCGCCAACCACTCCTGGTCGCTGCCGGCGTGAACAGCGTGCGACCGCTGCGTGTGGGGCCTGTGGGAGGGGGAGGGAGGATCAAGCACCAGGTGGGTGCTCAGGAGGGGTCTGGCCCGCGATCGGTGCCCACCGATCGTTGGGCCGGCGTCTTTGTAAGACGCACTCTTTTCCCTCTGCCGCCCCGCAAGATCAATCCTCCATGTCTTGCGGGGCGGCGGAGGGGAGGACAGCGACCGCGCATGCGCGGGTTGGCGCCGGCCATCCTGCTCATGCGTGGGTGATGTCATTTAGGTGCCGGCTGCGTCATTCAGGCGGCGCCACTTTGACACGGGCGCCAAGGCCCTGTGCGCAAAATTGAAGCGCCGCCGCTCCTAGCCCCCTGGGGGTGGGAGAATAGGGGTTGAGGAGCGGCCTCCAACACCAGAGTGAAACACTCCGGTTTTCACTCCGGCGTCGGCACTTTGGCCGTGATTCTCCACTCCCCACGCCAGGTGGGAGAATCGCGGGAGGGCCGCTCTGGCACCCACCACAATTCTCCCACCCCCCCCCCCCAAAATGGCGTGACACGCCGCTCGGGGAATCGCCGCTCGCCGCCTTTCCTGGCGAGCGGCAATTCTCCGGCCCGGATGGGACGAGTGGCCTGACGACCCCGACGGGTTCACACCGGCGGCAACCACACCGCGTCATTCTCGGCGCGCCGCTTTGACGTTAGCATTAAGGCCCGGCAGCCGAGTTTCCCGCAATGCTGCACCTAGCCCCCCGGGGGGGGGGGGGGGGGGGGGGGGGGGGGAATAGGGGGCAAGGAGCAGCCTCCGATGCCGGAGTGAAACACTCCGGGGTTCACTCCAGCGTCGGCCGTTGCGGAGAATTTCGCCCTTTGTGTCCCTTAGGGAGAATCGCGCCCTAGCTTTCAGAGCACTGCCCCTTCCTCAGGTGAATTCACCTGAGGAAGGAGCAGTGCTCCGAAAGCTAATGTTTGAAACAAACCTGTTGGACTTAGACATAAACATAGAATTTACAGTGCAGAAGGAGGCCATTCGGCCCATCGAGTCTGTACCGGCTCCTGGAAAGAGCACCCTACCCAAGGTTAACACTTCCACCCTATCCCCATAACCCAGTAACCCCACCCAACACTAAGGGCAAATTTTGGACACTAAGAGCAAATTACCATGGCCAATCCACCTAACCTGCACATCTTTGCACTGTGGGAGGAAACCGGAGCACCCGGAGGAAACCCACGCACACACGGGGAGGATGTGCGGACTCCGCACAGACAGTGACCCAAGCCGGAATTGAACCTGGGACCCTGGAGCTGTGAAGCGATTGTGCTATCCACAATGCTACCGTGCTGCCCGTTAACCCTTACAACTTGGTGTTGTAAGACTTCTTACTGTGCTCACCCCAGTCCAACGCTGGCATCTCCACATCATTGTTAAGAGGAGGTCTGACTTGGTGGATTCATTGGAATAGCCGGCACCCCTTTGGATATGGGGCGAAATTCTCCGACCCCCAGCAGGGTCGGAGAATCGCCTGGGGCCGCCGAAAATCCCGCCCCCGCCGTGGCAGAGAATCTCCGCCACCCGGGAAGTGGCGGTCGCGGGAATCCCGCCACTCCGAACGGAGAGGCCCCTGCGGTGATTCTCCGGCCCAAATGGGCCGAAGTCCCGCCGCTGGGAGGCCTCTCCCGCCGCCGAGGTTTGAACCACCTCTGGAACGGAGGGATCAGCGGCGCGAGCGGGCCCCGGGTGGGGGGGGGGGTGGCGTGATCGGTGCCCCCACGGTGGCCAGGCCCGCGATCGGGGGCCCCCGCTCAGACTCCGGGCCAGTGCCCTGGGTGAACTATTTCTCCTCCATGGCCGCCACGGCCTTCGCTATGGCGGATGCGGAAGAGAACCCCACATCACGCATGCGCCGGCAGTGATGTCAGCGGCCAGCTGCCGCTGACGTCACTGCCGGCGCATGCGCGGAACGGCGAAATCCTTTCGGCCAGCCCCGCTGCCGGGGGCGCCGGTTTTATGCGCCAGTCTTCTGGTGCAAACCGCTCCGGCGCGGGGCTGGCCCCCAAAGGTGGGGTGAATTCTCCACCTTTGGGGAGGCCCAACCCCTGAGTGGTTGGCGCTACTCCCCTACGCCGGCACCCTCCGTCTCGCCGGGTAGGGGAGAATGCCGCCCCTGGTCTGTGATACCTTTGGGAGAGGTGAGGCACTCTTCGGGATTGCTAAATGTGAACATGTGCTTTTTAGTCGGTGAATTCAAATAGAGAGGGTAAGAGCAAAATGTCGTGGGTGGTGGGGGCACATGCTGGCATGAATTTTCAGAGGGACATGAACGACCATTGTGCTCTGGGGGTTATGGGGGTATGAAGGGGCATCACAGGTATGTAGAGGGGCACAGGTTGGCATAGGGGCTATGAGGGGGCATTGGGAGTCAGTGGGTGGCATAGGTTGGCTTGGATAATCATAGATAGTGTATGGGGGTAAATGAGGCCTGGGGGGATGTTCTTATTGTTTTATTGCAACACAGCGGTTGGACACTTCAGCGGGCCTTCCGCCCAACCACCCTCCGCACCCAGCAGTTTCCACACTTGCTCTGGGTAAGGTGAGGCTGATTTCCAATCCATCCTGTCCCCCCACCCCTGGAATGAAAAGCAGAACAGTTGGTGGCCCTTTTTCAAGGTCGGGCTTGGAAAGCCGGTGATTTCCCATCTGTGTGCCTGACCCGGGACTGAACATCTGGGAATGTCCTGTCTCTGTGTACCTGACCCGGGAGCGAACATCTGGGAATTTCCTGTCTCTGTGTGCCTGACCCGGGAGCGAATATCTGGGAATTTCCTGTCTCTGTGTGCCTGACCCAGGACTGAACATCTGGGAATGTCCTCTCTCTGTGCACCTGACCCGGGAGCAAACATCTGGGAATTTCCCGTCTCTGTGTGCCTGACCCGGGACTGAACATCTGGGAATGTCCTGTCTATGTGTACCTGACCCGGGACTGAACATCTGGGAATGTCCTGTCTCTGTGTACCTGACCCGGGAGCGAATATCTGGGAATTTCCCATCTCAGTGTGCCTGACCCGGGATTGAACATCTGGGAATGTCCTGTCTATGTGTACCTGACCCGGGGCTGAACATCTGGGAATGTCCTGTCTCTGTGTACCTGACCCGGGAGCGAACATCTGGGAATTTCCCATCTCAGTGTGCCTGACCCGGGACTAAACATCTGGGAATGTCCTGTCTCTGTGTACCTGACCCGGGAGCGAACATTTGGGAATTTCCCATCTCTGTGTGCCTGACCCGGGAGCGAACATCTGGGAATTTTTCGTCTCTGTATGCCTGACCCAGGAGCGAACATCTGGGAATTTCCCATCTCTGTGTGCCTGACCCGGGACTGAACATCTGGGAATTTCCCGGCTCTGTGTGCCTGACCCGGGAGCGAACAGCTGAGAATTTCCCATCTCTGTGTGCCTGACCCAGGAGCGAACATCTGAGAATTTCCCATCTCAGTGTGCCTGATCTGGGACTGAACATCTGGGAATGTCCTGTCTCTATGTACCTGACCCGGGAGCGAACATCTGGGAATTTCCCATCTCTGTGTGCCTGACCCGGGACTGAACATCTGGGAATTTCTCGTCTCTGTGTGCCTGACCCGGGAGCGAACATCTTGGAATTTCCCATCTCTGTGTGCCTGACCCGGGACTGAACATCTGGGAATTTCCCATCTCTGTGTGCCTGACCCGGGACTGAACATCTGGGAATGTCCTGTCTCTGTGTACCTGACCCGGGAGCGAACATCTGGGAATTTCTCGTCTCTGTGCGCCTGACCCGGGAGCGAACAGCTGGGAATTTCCCGTCTCTATGTGCCTGACCCGGGAGCGAACATCTGAGAATTTCCCATCTCTGTGTGCCTGACCCAGGAGCGAACATCTGGGAATTTCCTGTCTCTGTGTGCCTGACCCGGGACTGAACATCTGGGAATTTCCTGTCTCTGTGTACCCAGGAGTGAACATCTGGGCCTAAATGAAAATCGGTTTCTTCTTGCTACCCTAGCTGAGAAAATATCTTGAAAGGACATTGGTTAACGGCAGGATTGGTCTGAGCTGGGAAACTCTTCATGGCCACATTTAGTGAAAAACATGAATAGAGGAGAGAAATTTGTTCTGAATTGCTTAACTACAGATTTCTGGTCCCTAGCGAAGTTGGTATTCTTTATATGACAGTTAGAATGAGTGTTGGATGATTCAGAAACATTCCTCCCCTGTGCTTTCTAACAATGTTAAATATCTCTAATGCCACTTTAATCTCTTAATTAATTTCCATTCATTAAGATATTACATTGTGGACCATTCCGATTAATACTTTCACTTGAAACATTCCTATTTGCTTCAACAGGATGTCAAACGTAGCATACAGTGCGATTTACTGGCCGCATCCCACCGGAATCTGAGCTGGACAAGGGCTCCCCTGGGATCCCGATGGCCACAACGCCTCACAAGATCTAATCGGCTATAGCGAGACGTCACGATCGAGCGGGACCCAGCCTCGCAAGGTTAAGTGAATTTAAGAACCCACTTAACCGTGCTGACAGTGGATCTAACCGGCTCCAGTCATCAGCCTTCCTAAGGAGGCTCCAGCCGGGCACAAATTAGTATTGGTCCACACAGACGTGGACTAGGCGGAAAGGCTCCTGGATGGTCCCCCAGGCCATTTGAAGTCCCTTTGTGGTCAGGGTCAGGGCAAGGTGGCACCCTGGCTCTGCCCTGGCACCGTGGCACTGCCAGGTTGGCACCTTGGCACTGCCACCCTAGCGCTGCCAAGGTGCCTGGGTGGCACTGGCAAGCTGGCAGGTGCACTGCCAGCGTAACAGGCTGGCAGTGCCAAGATACAAGGGTGGCATTTTGTCCATGCCAGGAATTGGGGCTCATGTGAGGTGGGGTGCAGGGGTCCCGAGAACCTCCTTATAAGTGAGTTGGTGCTTTCTGGGGAATCGCGGTCGAGAGATCGGTACCCATAAGGATTTCCGGCGAGCGGAGCTATTCAGTGCAGGAAACAGGACTAAGTGCAGCTTCGGCATTCTCCGCTGAAGCCCCAGATTGCAAGAAAGTCCTGATAGATAGCGTGGTTTGTCTCGGAGCTGCGAGCACCGGGAAATACCCGGTTAAACACACTCATCAAGGGACTTTGTTGCAATTTGGAAAGAACATAAGAACTAGGAGCAGGAGTAGGCCATCTGGCCCCTCGAGCCTGCTCCGCCATTCAATGAGATCATGGCTGATCTTTTGTGGACTCAGCTCCACTTTCCGGCCCGAACACCATAACCCTTAATCCCTTTATTCTTCAAAAAACTATCTATCTTTACCTTAAAAACATGTAATGAAGGAGCCTCAACTGCTTCACTGGGCAAGGAATTCCATAGATCCACAACCCTTTGGGTGAAGAAGTTCCTCCTAAACTCAGTCCTAAATCTACTTCCCCTTATTTTGAGGCTATGTCCCCTAGTTCTGCTTTCACCCGCCAGTGGAAACAACCTGCCCGCATCTATCCTATCTATTCCCTTCATAATTTTAAATTTTTCTATAAGATCCCCCCTCATCCTTCTAAATTCCAACGAGTACAGTCCTAGTCTACTCAACCTCTCCTCATAATCCAACCCCTTCAGCTCTGGGATTAACCTAGTGAATCTCCTCTGCACACCCTCCAGTGCCAGTACGTCCTTTCTCAAGTAAGGAGACCAAAACTGAACACAATACTCCAGGTGTGGCCTCACTAACACCTTATACAATTGCAACATAACCTCCCTAGTCTTAAACTCCATCCCTCTAGCAATGAAGGACAAAATTCCATTTGCCTTCTTAATCACCTGTTGCACCTGTAAACCAACCTTCTGTGACTCATGCACTAGCACACCCAAGTCTCTCTGCACAGCGGCATGCTTTAATATTTTATCGTTTAAATAATAATCCCGTTTGCTGTTATTCCTACCAAAATGGATAACCTCACATTTGTCAACATTGTATTCCATCTGCCAGACCCTAGCCCATTCACTTAACCTATCCAAATCCCTCTGCAGACTTCCAGAATCCTCTGCACTTTTCGCTTTACCACTCATCTTAGTGTCATCTGCAAACTTGGACACATTGCCCTTGGTCCCCAACTCCAAATCATCTATGTAAATTGTGAACAATTGTGGACCCAACACGGATCCCTGAGGGACACCACTAGCTTCTGATTGCCAACCAGAGAAACACCCATTAATCCCCACTCTTTGCTTTCTATTAATTAACCAATCCTCTATCCATGCTACTACTTTACCCTTAATGCCATGCATCTTTATCTTATGCAGCAACCTTTTGTGTGGCACCTTGTCAAAGGCTTTTTATCTACTGCACTGGTAATGTCCTCAAAAAATTCCACTAAATTAGTTAGGCATGACCTGCCCTTTATGAACCCATGCTGCGTCTGCCCAATGGGACAATTTCTATCCAGATGCCTCGCTATTTCTTCCTTGATGATAAATTCCAGCATCTTCCCTACTACCGAAGTTAAACTCACTGGCCTATAATTTCCTGCTTTCTGCCTACCTCCTTTTTTAAACAGTGGTGTCACGTTTGCTAATTTCCAATCCACCAGTGAATTTTGGTAAATCATCATTAGTGCATTTTCAATTTCCCTAGCCATCTCTTTTAGCACTCTGGGATGCATTCCATCAGGGCCAGGAGACTTGTCTACCTTTAGCCCCATTAGCTTGCCCATCACTATCTCCTTAGTGATAACAATCCTCTCAAGGTCCTCACCGGTCATAGCCTCATTTCTATCAGTCGCTGGCATGTTATTTGTGTCTTCCACTGTGAAGACCGACCCAAAAAACCTGTTCAGTTCCTCAGCCATTTCCTCATTTCCCATTATTAAAACTCCCTTCTCATCCTCTAAAGGACCAATATTTACCTTAGCCACTCTTTTTTGTTTTATATATTTGGAAAAACTTTTACTGTCTGTTTTTATATTCTGAGCAATTTTACTCTCATACTCTATCTTACTCTTCTTTATAGCTTTTTTAGTAGCTTTCTGTTGCCCCCTAAAGATTTCCCAGTCCTCTAATCTCCCAGCAATCTTTGCCACTTTATATGCTTTTTCCTTCAATTTGATACTCTCCCTTATTTCCTTAGATATCCACGGTCGATTTTCCCTCTTTCTACCGTCCTTCCTTTTTGTTGGTATAAACCTTTGCTGAGCACTGTGAAAAATCACTTGGAAGGTTCTCCACTGTTCCTCAACTGTTCCACCATAAAGTCTTAGCTCCCAGTCTACCTTAGCTAGTTCTTCTCTCATCCCCTTGTAATCTCCTTTGTTTAAACACAAAACACTAGTATTTGATTTTACTTTCTCACCCTCCATCTGTATTTTAAATTCCACCATATTGTGATCGCTCCTTCCGAGAGGATCCCTAACTATGAGATCATGAATCAATCCTGTCTCATTACTCAGGACAAGATCTAGGACCGCTTGTTCCCTCGTAGGTTCCATTACATACTGTTCTAGGAAACTATCGCGGATACATTCTATAAACTCCTCCTCAAGGTTGCCTTGACCGACCTGGTTAAACCAATCGACATGTAGATTAAAATCCCCCATGATAACTGCTGTACCATTTCTACATGCATCAGTTATTTCTTTGTTTATTGCCTGCCCCACCATAACGTTACTATTTGGTGGCCGGCAGATTACTGCTATCAGTGACTTTTTCGCCTTACTGTTCCTGATTTCCACCCAAATGGATTCAATCTTATCCTCCATAGCACCGATGTCATCCCTTACTATTGCCCGGATGTTATCCTTAAATAACAGAGCAACACCACCTCCCTTACCATCCACTCTGTCCTTCCGAATAGTTTGATACCCTCGGATATTTAACTCCCAGTCGTGACCATCCTTTAACCATGTTTCAGTAATGGCCACTAAATCATAGTCATTTACGATGATTTGTGCCATCAACTCATTTACTTTATTCCGAATACTACGAGCATTCAGGTAAAGTACACTTATGTTGGTTTTTTTACCTCTGTTTTGAATCTTAACATATCCAGTTTTATTCCTTTTGTTATTACTGGGCCTATTCACTGAGCTCCCCTCAGTCACTGTACCTTGTACTGTCGCCCTTTTAGATTTTTGACTATGTCTTCTCTGCCTTGCACTTTTCCCCTTACTTCCTTTTGCTTCTGGCCCTGTTTTACTACCTTCCAACTTCCTGCATCGGTTCCCATCCCCCTGCCACATTAGTTTAAACCCTCCCCAACAGATCACACCTTAAGTGTGGGTTAGCCCGGAGAGAAACTCCCCAGGGCCCAAAACACTGACTAAGTGTGGTTGGGTAGTGGTGGGGAACTCGCCAACAGAGTCGGGGAGAAACTCCAAGCCAAACCCGCCTGAAATAACACACCGGCTGGATTTACCGACCAACCCGCTGCATGTTTTTCAGCGGTGTAGGCAGCCCGCCAGCGGGATTTACCGACCCCGCTGTTGTTAACTGGATTTCCTAGTGACTGCACCCCTCATCATCGGGAAACCTGTGAACCGGCGAGGGACTGGAATATCCCGCCGGCGTGAACAGCTGGTAGATCGCGCCCCAGAAACATTTCCGTTAAGTCGCACCCATAGCCTTGTTAAGATCTTGCTTCAACTTAGTCTCTCATTCGTCACTCAAGATTACATTTGCTACTCAATTAAACCAAATTAAGTGGTCGGATCAAACCAACGAGTTATAGAGCACTCAAGGTCATTTGGCTGTTTCAGACCGATGCCAACAAAAATGAAAGTTGGGAAATTTCTATAATGCTCGTCTAATTCCAGGGCAACAAGCCAATGGCGACCCACCCCCATCACCGGAACAGCCACCGCCAGCGGGCAATGTGTATCAGATGTCATGCTGTAGCATTATTTTTTTAAAAATTATTTTATTACAAACACGTAACAAAACAGGTTACAGCAAATAAACACCCCGGGAAGCATACTTCTCAACAATCAACTATACAGTCTGTACAGATATTTTCCCTTTTACACCACATCCCCCCTCTCCTGCGACGAACAGCTCCTCAAACACGGTCACAAACATCCCAAACCTCTTCTCAAACCCCCCAGCAGAGCCCCTTAACTCATACTTTATCTTCTCCAACTGCAGGAAGTCGTACAGGTCACCCAACCAAGCCACTACCCCCGATAACAATGTCGACTGCCACTCCAGTAAAATTTGCCGTTGTGCAATCAGAGAGGCGGAGGCCACAATATCGGCCTTCTTCCTCTCCGTGAGTTCCAGCATCTCTGAAACCCCAAATATCGCCACCAACGGGTCCGGGTCTACCTCCTCCTCCACTATCCTGGCTAAGACCACGAACACTCCCGCCCAGAATCTTCCCACTTTTTCTCAACAAAACTTGTGCACATTATTCGCTGGACCCCGCCCACACCTCTCACACTCATCTGCTACCCACTCATTCTCACTCGAGTCATATGTACCTTGTTCACCACCTTAAATTGTATCAGACTCGAACTTACACAAGAGGAGGTCCCATTTACCATACACAGTGCTTCACTCTATACTCCCCAATTGACCTCCCTTCCCAACTCCTCTTTCCCACTTCTTCTTGATCTTCACAATCCGCTCGCCTCCCTGCTCCCCAACCACTTGTATATATCCCCACATCTTCCCTCCCCTTCCACATCTGGAAACAGCAGTCGCTCCAGCAAGGTATAGCCCGGCAATCTAGGGAACCCCCTCCAGACCTTTCACGCAAAGTCCCTAACCTGTAGATACCTGAACTCACTCCCCCTCGGAGGCTCTACCTTCTCCTTTAGCACTTCCAGACTGGTGAACCCTTCCTCCAAATACAAATCCCTCCACCTCCTGTCTACACTGGGCAGGATTCTCCCAGCCCTGGGCCAAGCCAGAGAATCCCCGCGACCAGACCACCCCATCCCAACGGCGGCACACAACTCTCCAAAGAGAAAGGGGTGGTTGGCGCGGCCCCGGTCGCGGGCCCTCCACGCGGCCGGCACGCTGATTCTCCAGCCCGGACACACTGCTGCGGGATGGGAGAATCCTGCCCACTATCTTTCCCCCGGCTCAAACCCATGATTCTCGCACAGCGACGTTAACACCGAAATCCCTTCCACCCTAAAATGCCTCCTCAACTGATTCCATATCTTTACCGTGGACTGCACCAGCGGGCTCCATGAATACATACTCGGAGCCATTGGAAATGCTGCTGTCAGCTTGGCCCTCAAACTAGACCCCTTAAAAAATTCCTCCCCCATCCCAACCCACTCTACCCCTTCTCCTTCCCACCACCACCGCACCTTGTCCACATTCGCCACCCAATAATAATGAAGCAAGTTCGGCAACGCCAACACCGCTTGCTGCCTCTGCCACTGTCGCAGGTGTAATGATATGGATATACATATAGACAAGTAAAGGTTAATGATTACATTTCAGTGTAACACAACCACTAGAGGGCAACACTAGATAGAACATAGAACATAGAACAGTACAGCACAGAACAGGCCCTTCGGCCCTCGATGTTGTGCCGAGCAATGATCACCCTACTTAAACCCACGTAACCCATATACCTGTAACCCAACAATCCCCCCATTAACCTTACACTACGGGCAATTTAGCATGGCCAATCCGCCTAACCCGCACATCTTTGGACTGTGGGAGGAAACCGGAGCACCCGGAGGAAACCCACGCACACACGGGGAGGACGTGCAGACTCCACACAGACAGTGACCCAGCCGGGAATCGAACCTGGGACCCTGGAGCTGTGAAGCATTGATGCTAACCACCATGCTACCGTGAGGCCCCTAAATCAGATCCCACGATAAATATGAGAACTCAAAGGATCTTGGGTCTCTTCCAACCAGGAGTGACTAGACAGTAGAGTGGTAGAGAGATAGATCACAGCATAGTTTAGCACATGTTTAAATTTAAGTTCAATAAATCAGTTTTGCTTTAGGTTAAAGATTGGTGGTTTCTTCAGAATCACACCACCAGATCATTCTGGATTACGAAACAAAGAGTAACGCTATATTACCAAAGAGTAATATAACAGCAGGGTCCTCCCACCCTCGGCACCTTCCCCACCCATACAAAGTCCAAAATGATTGTGTCCACTTTCCGAAAAAAAGGCCTTTGGTATAAAGATCAGGAGAGCCTAAAGACAAACAAGAACCTTGGCAGAATATTCATTTTCACCACATGGACCATCCCCGCCAATGTTTAGTGCAGTGGATCCCACCTCTTAAGATCCTCGCTGGCCTCCTCCACCAGCTTCGTTAAGTTCCACTTATGGAGCCCCTTCCATTCCCTTGTTACCTGAATCCCCAAAACTATCCCTCGCTACCAGAAATGACATGCACCCTAAATTTGTACCCCGAGAACCCTTCAATGCTCCCCAGCAGGCCCATGATCCTTCCCATACTCTCCAATAGATCTGATACATTTAGCAAGAAAGAGGTCATCGGTATAGAGTGACACCCGATGCTTCCTCTGTCCCCTCATAATCCCCCGCCACTCTGCCGACCCCCTAAGAGCCATCGCCAATGGCTCTATGGCCAGTGCAAACAGCAACGGCGATAGTAGGCATCCTACCTCGTACCCCTGTGTAAGTCAAAGCTTCGTGAGCTTGTATCATTCGTCCTCACCCTCGCCCTTGGCGCCACATACAGCAACCGTACCCATGCCACAAATCTCGGCCCAAACCCAAAACTTCCCAAAACCTCGAGTAAGTACCGCCACTCCACCCGATCGAATTCCTTCTCCGTGTCCATGGACCACCACCTCCAATACCACAGCCCCGGACAGATTAATCACCACATTCAACAGCCGTCTTATATTACCCGCGAGCTGCCTGCCCTTCACGAAGCCTGTTTGATCTTCTGCAACCACCCCCCGGGACACAATCCTCCATCCTCCCCGCCAACAACTTAGCCAATACTTTCACATCCTTCATGCCGTAGCATGAGTCAGGATCATGATAGTGAGGAGCTGTGATTTCCATGCTTGATTAGCTCACATATCATTACATCAATTTGCATTTACAGAGAGCTCTTAATGTAGAAAATGTCCCTGAATGCTTTGCAAAGATGTGATTTAAAAAAGACAGCCAAATGGTGCTGAAGCAGGAGATATAGGATGAATAATCAAGAACCTGGTCAACAGATGGGTTTCAATAAAGGTCTTAAAGTGGAAGAGGGAGCTAGCAAGTGGGAGGAATTTAGGGTCGGGAATTCTATGCTGCCAGGTTGAGGAAACTGAGGGCATGGCCTCCAATCGTGAGGTACAGGGTATGGAGAAACTCAAGAAAAATTTCGCAGTTTGAATTTTAGCACAGTCCACATTTGGATGAAGTGATTTACATAACAGCTCCAAGGATATTTGAATATAATTATGAAAAAGGCTCCATGTATAGAAATCTAGTATTGTTCTCTGTAATTTTGTCATTCTCAATGCTCACGGTGTTTCAAAAAAATGACTGGCACTGAGGTAAAATCTAAGCGAGCAGAACATCATCACAAATGGAAAAAGAACTAGCCAAACACTGTAGCCACAATTTTGCGCCCGCATTTGCTGCAAGCACAAACGGCGATTTTCCTCGGCCCTCTGCCCAGGAAGCTCAGGAACTTCATTTAAATATATTTTAATCCCATTAACGGGTTTCCCCGCCAAATCATCCCCCCTCGCCGATATGATGTCTTGCTGGGGGCGCTGCTGAGGGACAGTGCAGGGAGCTCTTTGGAAGATCCATGGCAGGGTAGAGGGGTTCCTTTGTGTGCATTGGGGATTCCCCATGCACTTGTTGGGGGAGGGAGTCCTCACATGTCCATGGGAAGGTAGGCCTGTGTGTGTGGTGGGGTCCCCCCCCCCCCCATGTCTGTGGTATATCCCCTGTGTCTGAGTGGCGGGGGGGCATGTCTGTGGTGGGTCCCCTGTGTCCGTGGGGAGGAATCTCCATGTGCGTAAGAGGAAGCCTCCGTGTCTGTGGTGGTGGGGGGGGGGTCCCCTCACGTCTATGGGGGGGGGGGGGGGTCCCTCACGTCTATGGGAGGGGGGTAGGTGGATCTCTGTGTTCTGTGCGCATGTTAGAGGGGGAGGGGTTCCTATGTTGACAATCGCCCTTTAAAACGTTCACCTCGATCTCTGGATTCCCGACTGTCGGCTTTTCCCAGCCCTACCCTGCCAATGTGACAGTGTGTGCCACACCACCAGGTTTTTAAGATGCACCGAAATGCACATGTGAGTGATCTTTAACCATACGCTTGAGCCTTTTGCCATCACTGCTGCTCTTTCTTTGAACCTGTTAGTTTTTCCTCGGGTAAAATGTGTGTTGTTATTAACAGGAAGACCCATCAGAGCTTTACTGGAGCAAAGTGCAATCTTTTCCAAAGCTGATGCATTTTTTTTAAAAAGCCTGGCATTGATCACTTGAAGTCTGCAACTGGTGTCTGCACAGCATTGCTTGCCACACTGTTTTGTTCTGTGATTCAGAGTGACTAAGACAGAACAGTGGAGATCAGCACCTCCACACTGTCTGGATTCAATCCCAGTGGCCTCACAGGAATCGCGTTAGAAATGTAGCCTTTATTTATTACAGGTCATATTGTTTAAACACGTAACACATAGGGAGAGAGTAAAATAATTGCGAGTCAATGCAACTCCATATTCATGGCCTAATTAGTTGAGCAGATTGAATTGTGCAAAAGATACATTTGGCGCCTTTCTTCATTAGTCATAATGGCTTATTATTCAACCACTTGGGAGGAAAGAACTAAACAATAAACATTTCCCTTTCAGCAGTTAAATCTTAAGGGATTCCGAAATGGTCCAGGATCCCCTCGAGAATGCTGGCTCTCTACAGGAATCCTCTGAGGCAAGTGATTGTATTAAATTGAGCCATGAGGAAAAACCTCGTCACTAAATATACAACCAGGAGGAGGTAAATTTTACCATAAAGGATGGGATCGGATTTTAAATTATATTTTTTGAAGAATGGCGAAGGCAGATATTTAGAATGTCACAACGGTAGTTTAGACTATTTGTTGGGAGAACTGTATACATTTATTGCAGATCTCTTTTGGCCGATTGTTCTGATCCACTCTTTGGAGGATGAAGTGAGAAACAAAATTCAAACAACAACCTGCATTTAATATATTAAACTGCAATGCAACAGACTGCAATCTACGCTTAATGTAGCAGATTGCACTATATGCTGAATGTAACAGACTGCATCTACTCTTAATGTAACAGACTGCAGTCTACACATAATGTAACAGACTGCAGTCTACGCTTAATGTAGCAGATTGCAGTATACGCTTAATGTAGCAGATTGCAGTATACGCTTAATGTATCAGACTGCAGTCTACACTTAATGTAGCAGATTGCAGTATATGCTGAATGTAACAGAATGTATCTACGCTTAATGTAACAGACTGCAGTCTACACTTGATGTAGCAGATTGCAGCCTACGCTTAATGTAACAGACTGCAATCTATGCTTACTGTAACAGACAGCAGCCTGTGTTTAATGTAACAGACTGCAGTCTACACTTAATGTAACAGACTGCAGTATACGCTTAATGAAACAGACTGTAGTCTACGCTTAATATATCAGACTGCAGTCTACACTTAATGTAAGACTGCAGTCTATGCTTAATGTAACAGACTGCAGTATACACTTAGTGTTATTGACTGCAGTATACGCTTAATGTAACAGGCTGCAGCTTCTATTAATGTAACAGACTGCAGTCTGTGCTTAATGTAGCAGACTGTAGTCTGTACTCTCACAATGTTTTTCCAACAGTCAATCTTACGGTGAATCACACAGCTTGTTTCAGATCCTCATCTTCTTCATCCACAACAACAAACAACCAACACCAACAAAAAGGTGTATTTCCATAGCACCTTTAACTTAATTCAAAAGCTCAAGATGCTTCACAGGAGTGTAGTCCGACAAGATTGTAACAGAATCTCAACTTTAGAGCCTTTGAAGTTATAATTTTTGGTCCTTTGTCACGGATTCTATTCCACTCTGTTGTCACTTGTCTGTCATTTCAACCAGTCCTTTGGAAGCCCCGTTTGCTCCCAGGATACATCCTTTCCACAACAAAGAAAACGTACCTTAAACTCATGCATTTCCACCGCCAGGAACGTTTCCGGGGGGTGGGGGGGGGGGGGGGGGGCTAGAATTGGGATTGGCTAACCAGGCATCCAATTAGCATTCTTGATACCCCAGGTAGGGGTGATTTTCTGGCCTCATTGACAATCTGCTAGCTAAGCAGTCCCCTGCTTAATGCTCACAGTAGGCCGAACAGGCCCCATTGGAGTCGAAGACCATACCCTACAGAGGGGACAATGGATATGAAAAATTGCATGCTGCTCCAATGGTTCAACTGGCAAGTCTCCCCTCTATCAGAAGGGCCTGCAACATTCTGCTCTGAAATGTGTTCTGATATTTAACTCTCCGAAATCAGCTCCATGTTGAGGCCTCCAAACTGCTTTAATGCACTCGCCTCCTGCAGTGGCCCTCCAACTGAGCAAAGGGCATATGGAACCCACCCACCATTCTCAATCGGGCAACGAACATGGCGCTGGCCAACGGAGGCCACCTCTGGGATAACTGTGCAGGGTGTCAGCATGCTGAAGACTTTGGCAAAGATCTGCCTTAAGATTTCACTCACATTGACCTACTCCCACAAACATTAAACAAAACCTTCATTCCCATGCCTCATTGGCCGCATCACATTTCTAAAATATTCTCCAGCTAGGTACCCACTCTGAACCAAAATAATGCATTTCTCTGAGGCTGACGTCATACATTCTCCCCCACCACCACCCATTAAGGGGGGGGGGGTAGGCCAGGGCCTGGGAATTCCAGATTTGTCTTCATTGCCAGGCATTACTGATTGGGCAAGACATTGGTGTCCCATTGACATCATTGAACCCCAGTTTGTAAGTACTTATGAGACGCCTGACCCAGTCAGGGTGCCACCTTGACCAACCGCAGGGCCCACATACCACCCACTGACATGCAAGTATGTTGCAGAGTGAGACTGGAGTGGAGACAGGGGCTATATTCGGTGTCAGTAGAGGCCAGATGGACCACAGAGGCGAAATGGAACTTTTTTTGGAAAGCTTCCTCTTCTTCCCTTCTCATGAGAAGGTCCTATGGATGTCATAGGACCCTGATAAATTTATTAACAAGGCTTCCACCTAAGTAGGGGGATTGGTTAAGATGTGGGGTGAGGGGTGAGAATCAAACAGCAATGGGCAACACCTTTGCACAATTGTTTTAGCAGTGTCATTATCATGTACAGCAGCTTGAATGTTCCAATTTCTAATTCATAAAGCCAAAGCTCCTTCCTGGCAGAAAGAAGGGGTTAAAATTCCTTCTAAAGTTTTGGGAGAGAGTTTGAACTGTGGCAATCCTGACCAGACCTACACACTTTTCTATTAATTTACTCTTGAAATTGTAATGCATAGCTGCATGTTAATTAGAAACAGTTTTGGCAGAGAGCTTGGCATGCATAGGGGCTGGAAACATTCTTACTTCTCAGACTTAATTGAACTCCAGCCCACACAACATTAGTAATTTGAATTCTGGGTAATCACAATCCAGTTCACCATGAATTTCAGCCCACAGCGGAGGACCAATCTGCAATACTTCATCCATCTCATTTCCAGGCATTACCAGACTAAACAGTGTGGGAAAGAAGCAGCAGACTGTGCACTAGACTTGGCTGTTATGATTCAAAGATTGCGTAGGAATGTTCTTAAATTGTATGTGGCCCACTTTCTGTTTAACTTAAAAATCACTGGATGCTTCAGAATTGACACACGCACACTACCCCTACAAAACCCACAGAAGAAACTTTGTTTAATCCAACATATTTGACCCTTAAACACATATTCTGATAGATGCCCACTCGATAACGAGTCAAAAAGTCAATTAATTGCATGCATGTGATAAGATAACTGTGGAAGCTATTTCTGTACTACCCAACAACTGTCACACTTTACTCAAACACCGGCATGCTCCAGTTGGACCGAATGATGTGTTTCCATGCTGTGAATTTGATGTAATCTTACTGAAGCTGTAATACACTTTAGTTAACAGTACTGAGCTGATATGATAAAAGACCTTTTATTCTTCCCCCACAGAAAAGGCAATGGGGAATTGCAAAACAGCCTGATTGTTGTGTTGCAATGAGATACATGAGTTACACCACACTGGCGCCCTGGCTAACTGGTGAAAGCAGTAACATTTACAAAGTAGTGACTCACCTCGTGGGACAATACAAAGTGGATTCAAGATTTGGTTCAACAAAATAAACAAACAAAATCTGTTCATAACATGGGCCAAATGGGAATGTCACTCCCCACCTTATAGATGTTTGGATAATAAAGTAAAGTCACCATAGTTCCAGATGACCATAGGCTGCTTTTACCTTTGAGGGGGAGAGCTGACTGGTGGTGATTTAACCTGAGGGTCACCACACCTCAGGCAAGGGGCAAGGTTCAGAAGGCGGGGTCTTCATTAATAACCTCAGTCAGTACAGGAATTGAACCCACCATGTTAGCCTCGCACTGCATCACAAACTAGCTGTCCAGCCAACTGAGTTAAACCAGCCCCCTTATATGGTATTTGTCAGTAACGATTTTTCATGTAAAGATATGTAAAATTGGATGAGAGAAAATGATAGAAAATGGAAACTTTTCAAAAAATAATTTTCTTCAGGGATAATGGGTGAACTGGTATAAACATAAATGTGGTGACGGAAAGATATGTGAGCACATTTATAAATCATCTGCTTACAATTCTCGAAAAAATATCACTGCCATGAATGTGCATCCCAGAGAAAGCCAGGAAATTGTAGGCGAGAGTTGTTAATGAATAGCTTTGTCTCAGAGACGTTTGTGCCATTGCTGATAGTGACAGTGACGAGTAAAAAATGCCATCTGATAGTCCAACCATAATTCGAGACATCAGGGGCAAGCAGAGGAAGATTAGCAAAGATGTCCGCCCCCCCCCCCCCCCCCTCCGATCACACGATAAGACAAAGAATGGGTCATAACTGATGTCACTAATGGCAAGATTTTGAGATATCAGTGTGTCTGCAAATGCAATAAATAGCTTGTGATGCAACCAGCATGTAGATGCACTGAAGGATGTGTGTTAGACACACTCAATTACGTGGCAAACCACAACATGAAATTCAGCTCAAGAGATTGAAAAAAACTTTTTTTCTGTGGGCTTTGCGTGGGGTATGTGTGTGGATGGGGAGGGGGGGGTGTACATGTGTGTATGTGTGTGTGTGAGGGAGTGCATGTGTGGGATGGTGTGAGTGTGTGCCGGGGCTGCATGTATGCATGTGTGTTTGTGTGGGGGGGGATAAGTATGTATGTGTGTGTGTGGTGGGGGGGGGGGGGGGTGTTCACACAGTGGAGCAGGGTGTTGAACCACCGACGGTGCTGGCGAATCGGTGTGGTTTCCGGGACATTTCCCCTTCCTCCTGCACACTGTCAGCCTTTTAAGCAGGGAGTCTAAGTAGGTGGAGGCGATCCCAGGGTGGAGCTGGGATCAAAGTTGATCCTAGTGGGATTTCTTTTGGGGTTGGGGGAAAGAGAGTCTGATTTTAATGGAATTTAGGCAAACCTCAACTGCTTACAAGCTATATAAATGATCTGCAAGCAGGGACAGAGTGTAAGATTTGGGGATGATATAAAAATAGGTCGGAAAGGAGGCTTCTTCCACCCCACCCTTCGCAAGAACACCACGGGCGAGACGCCGAAAATGGAAAAATCCATTGACCTCAGGCAGGATTCACCGGTCGCCGGGCGAATGCGGGCGGAGAATCCCGCCCAAAGCGTTTACAGATGGATACAGATAGGCTGGGAGATTGGGTGGATGGAGTCTAATGTGTGTAATGTAAGGAATACTTCTCCAAGGATTTGTTTTCATCTTGCTCACTCCTTAGAACCTACTCGCACCACTTCACTGCCTTTCTATGGTGTCACTTGCAACAACATGACCCAGAATACGTCCGGCCAGAGTTGGCGATCCTGCCTGCTGTTTATCAGTAACCTCCAATTGTCACATGGGATAAGTGACTATCTTCAAATAGGGGCATAACTGAGGCCTGGGAGTTAAAATACCCCAGGCCTGTCTTTAGCAATTTGAGCAGCAGGGATGGCACTAATTAATATCAAGCGTTATTTGACCCCTATTTAAAGATATATTCATTGGTTCCTAGAAGTCTGCATGAAAATGGGCAACACGGTGTGGATAGCACAATTGCTTTACAGCTCCAGGGTCCCAGGTTCGTTTCTGGCTTGGGTCACTGTCTGAGCGGAGTCTGCACATCCTCCCCGTGTGTGCGTGGGTTTCCTCCGGGTGCTCCGGTTTCCTCCCACAGTCCAAAGATGTGCAGGTTAGGTGGATTGGCCATGATAAATTGCCCTTAGTGTCCAAAATTGCCCTTAGTGTTGGGTGGAGTTACTGGGTTATGGGGATAGGGTGGAGGTGTGAGCTTGGGTAGGGTGCTCTTTCCACGAGCCGGTGCAGAATCGATGGGCCGAATGGCCTCCTTCTGTACTGTAAATTCTATAAAATTCTATGAAATCCCAACAAGTGGGCATTTCAGTGATAAATTGGCAAGAAAGCAAAAAAAAAAATTCAACCCTTCTGAGAGGGAGGGATTGATTACCCTCTGATGCCGCAAAGGTCAAACAGGACTAAGTTTCTTTCACCAGTTTATTCGAGCATATGCTAAGGAAGATATACCCATACAAAATGGAGCACAAGTTCCCAGGAAAACATCGGTTTTATACTGATATACAGATAATAATACATTTATTCTTATCAATCACTGAGTTACACATTGTTATTCTCTTATCTCTACCCAATTATGCCGATTCATGTACACATAACTAGATTACTTCATTACATTATAAGCGAATATATTTGATTATGGTATCCAATCACTACTGAGGCACTTGCGCATGAGTAACATGTGACTTCTTGTGGTTTATTCAGTCTCCTCCTTTATCCTTTGTCCTGTCTCTTCTTTTAACCCTTTATCTTCATTGTTACATTTATACCTAAAAATTGGACAACAGTTGGCCCCATAGTGCTCAGGGTTTCTACAACTTGCTATCAATGTAAGGACAAGTTTTCAACTCTTTCTGCTGCAACCACTGTAATTATTCATTCAGAAATTCAACCAAAACGCTTAACAAGACAAACAGCTTATATATCAAACACCAATTATGGCACCATCAGTCACACTTGTATGCAGGCGTTGACAACACTAAATAGGATTCAACAGTGCAACCAGGATTTCCATTGGAATAACATGGGTAAATCAATGATAGGGATTTGCTAAAGACAGGTCAAGATTGAAGAACTGAGTTCTTTGATGAAGCGACAAAGATGTTGGTGCGGGCAATGCAGTTGATGTTGTGTAAATGGGCATTCAAAAGTTGATTGATAAACAGCACACAATAGACTTATCAAAAAGAAAATGGAAGCCCCCGGGTTTAAACGGCAGTGGCAATGTGGATGCAAAATTGACTATGAGGCAGAAGAAGTGATAGACTGTTATTTATCAGACTGGAGAGAAGCATATACTGGCATTCCTCAGGCATCTCCTGTATTATGATCATTGCTCTTCTTGATATTTAATGCTGAACTAAACTTGGGTATGAGGGAGTATAAATTCAAAGTTTGCCAGTGACACAAAACTTGGAAGTATAGTGACGAGTAAGGAGCTAACATCAGGGGGTCATATGCAAACTAAAGTCATAGCCACACAGGAGAGCTGGAATTTAATGCAGGAAAGTGTACTGTTCTCAGAATCAATAGTTTAAAGCATGAAGTGTTAAACGTGATACATTTTCAGAGGAAAATGAGGAAAGGAAAAATTAACTAAACGGTACAATTTTAAATGGGGTGCAGGAACAGAGAGAACTGGGGGAAAAATCCATGCTAAACTTTTATAAATTCCTGGTTTTGCCCAAGCAGAATTGGCGATGTCTAATTCTCAGCTCCACCACATTTTCGGAAGGATATCAAGCTGTTAAGGCGTAGGGCTTAGAAGTGATTTACTGGAATTATTACTGTGATTTGTTTGCAAATTTTGGCATGGTTCATCCATGAACATGGTTCAGCCATGAACATCGTTGTTCCTCCTCCAATCCTAGACCAGACCATTGATCAATTGGTGGGAATATACCAGGCTGGGTCCAATCATTTCTATTTGCTTGTAGCCAGAGAATGACTGGCAGAGGTTTCTACTCTCTTCATTCCCACAACTGTCCCCCAAAAAAATTCCAGTCCTGACCCTCACAAACCGATATCTCATCCACTTGCTGCTCCTTGGCAATTTTACCCACCAGTTCTCACATATACACTGGCAACACCTCTCTCGACTCCTCCACTGTCTCTGAATTATCAGACTGCTTTCTCTGACATTTAAATACCTATGTTGAGATGATCTGAAATGAAAGACCAAAACAATATTTTTTAATCCCTCGTAACCAACTCCCAAGCCAGTGACCCCTCACAATTGAATGAGAATTAGCCACTTTTTTTGCAAACTCAGGAGAAGAAAACCAACGTTTAACTCGCAGGCTGCACAGCTGGCTTTGCTTGTCAGATAATCCAGCACTCTGCAGAAAACATCTGGAGGCGTGGCCCACACCATCGTGCTGGTTTGGACGGGCTGGAAAAAGCCAGCAGACCGGAATCCCGAGAATAGATGCCCTGATCCAAATAGGCAATAGAAAACACAGGAACACCCCCACACATACATGGAAACCATTCCCCCCTCCGCAATGGCGCTCCCGGGCAAGCCTCTCTTTCCCTGGAGCTATACTTACCTGTGCACCTCCGGCGAGTTCCCTTTGCCTGGTTCTTGTTTTTAAAACCCAGGGCTGGAATTCTCCATTTGGGAGACTAAAGGGTTGCTGCCTGGACTGAATAGTGTGCAATTCGCGTTTCCATTGGAGGTGTTATTTGGTAAACGAATCAGGACCTGCAAATAGGCTGGCGTGAATTGAGAACAATTCCTGCCCCAAAGGGCGTTTTAACTGATGTACCATCAATTGAACGCGAGACGAGTTGCTGAACAAAAGTATGGCTTTAATATACTAGATGTTAAGCCCTGCGGTCGATTACAGTAGAAGGACGACCGCCGGGAGTACTGGGTATTTATACCCCGCCTCCAGCCTCTCGACCAATCGGGGAGCCGTCACATGACTGGTCTCAACCAACCGGTCAAGAGGCACATGACCGACCAGGGCCAATGGTAAGCTGGTGCTCAGCACCAATGGCAGGCAGCTATGCTAATCATACCACCACATTATCCACTGAGGCCAGAATTAGCACCAAAGAGCTTGACAGATGAAGCTGTTTGTAAGCTCTCCACTTCCACACAGTCACTGCAGGCACAAAGTTGGCTGACAGAAGACCTGTACTCTATGTTCAGCAGTCAAAGGTAGACCCACAGCTCCATGTCAATGAGGAGAGGAGGGACATCCTCTTCCCCAGGGTGGGCCGCAGACACAAGTCTGCCTTCCTGAACAGCGCCTGGGAGGTAGTGGCAGAGGCAATTAGCGCTGCCACTCTCTCCAGGATGAGACAGCTAGAGGTCCTGAGGGGTAGGGGGTCACTGGTGAGGCCTCTGGCATGAGGGGTTAGAGTATCAGCGAGGGTTCCAAAGGTCACTGTGCAGATGTCCTTTGATTGGGGCGAGCTCTGCTGAGTCCCTGCTTTCCCTCCTGTGCGGCAGCTCTTCTGAGGAGTGCCAACATCCGGTGGGCTCTTGACTGAATATGACCCTTGATGACACAGCTGGGGGATGAGGCTGTCCAGAGGGGCAGCCCGATTGGGAGCCCGGATGACCAGAGGCTCTCTGAGCCATCAAAGGAGACAGGCAGCACTCAGCAGTGTAAGCAGGTAGGACCCTGTAAACAGAGGGGTGTGTTTAAAAAACATTCTCCATTTACCGAGGGACCAGGCAGGGCTGCCCGCTCTCCCCGCTGCTGTTTGCGCTGGCCATAGAGCCGCTGGCGATGGCGCTGAGAGCCGCAGAGGGTTGGAAGGGGATGGTGAGGGGCGGGGTTGAACACAGGGTTTCTCTTTATGCAGACGACCTGCTCCTGTACGTGTCGGACCCAGTGGCCGGGATGGGAACTATACTGGGAATGCTGAGGGAGTTCGGCCAGTTCTCAGGATACAAATTAAATACGGTCAAGAGTGAAATGTTTGTGGTCCAGGCAAGGGGCCAGGAGAACAGATTGAGAGGGCTACCGTTTAGGCTGGTTGAGGAAAATTTCCGGTATTTGGGAATCCAGGTGGCACGAGACTGGGGCAGGCTGCATAAGTTAAATTTGGCCAGGGTGGTGGAGCAAATGAAGGGAGAGTTTCGGAGATGGGATGCACTCCCGCTGTCGCTGGCAGGGAGGGTGCAGACTGTAAAGATGACAATCCTCCCTCGATTTTTGTTTATTTTTCAGTGCCTCCCGATCTTTATCCCACAGTCCTTCTTCAAAAGAGTTAACGGGCTGATCATGAGCTTTGTCTGGGCGGGAAAGTCTCCGCGGGTAAAGAAGGCGATGTTGGAGAGGAACCGCAGCGAGGGAGGGCTGGCCTTGCCGAGTCTGGTCAATTATTACTGGGCGGCCAACATCGCTATGATAAGGAAGTGGATGGTGGGTACGGGGTCTATTTGGGAGCGGGTGGAGGCGGCTTCGTGCAGGGGCTCCAGTTTGGAAGCCCTGGTCACGGCTCCTCTACCGCTGCCGCCGGCCAAGTACACCACCAGCCCGGTAGTGGTGGCGACCCTGCGGATATGGGGCCAGTGGAGGAGGCATGTGGGGGAGATGGGGGCGTCTGTCTGGGCGCCAATCTGCGACAACCATCGGTTTGCCCCCGGCAGTATGGATGGGGGGTTCCGAGTGTGGCGGCGAGCAGGGGCGGGAAGGGTGGGTGATATGTTCCTGGAAGGGAGCTTCGCGAGTTTGAGGAGCTTGGAGGAGAAATTTGGGGTGGTAAGGGGAAATGATTTTAGATACCTACAGTTGCGGGACTTTGTTCGTAGACAGGTCCCATCTTTCCCGCGCCTCCCGCCAATGGGGATCCTAGACAGAATAGTCTCTGGGAGGGATGAAGGGGAGGGTAGAGTCTCGGGTATTTATAAGGTGCTCATGAGGGAGGAAGGGTCCCAGACAGAGGAACTGAAACTTAAATGGGAGGAGGAACTAGGCGGGGAAATGGAGGATGGACTGTGGGCAGAGGCCCTGAGTAGGGTAAACTCGACCGCGACATGTGCTAGGCTCGGGCTGATCCAATTTAAGGTCGTTCACCGGGCCCATATGACGGTGGCTCGGATGAGCAAATTTTTCGGGATAGAGGACAAATGCGCTAGGTGCGCGGGAGGACCAGCGAACCATGTTCACATGTTTTGGGCATGCCCTGAGCTGAGGGGGTACTGGGAGGGATTTGCGGGGGTCATGTCCCAGGTGCTAAAAACAAGGGTGGTGATGAGCCCAGGGGTGGCAATTTTTGGGGTTTCGGAAGACCCGGGCGTCCAGGGGGAGAAAGAGGCCGATGTGCTGGCCTTTGCTTCCCTGATAGCCCGGCGACGAATATTATTGGCGTGGAGGGACTCAAAGCCCCCGAAGACGGAGTGGTGGCTTGCGGACATGTCGAGTTTCCTGGGGATGGAAAAAATCAAGTTCGCCTTGAGGGGATCTGTGCAGGGGTTCACCCGGAGGTGGCAACCATTTATTGACTTCTTTGCGGGAGAGTGAGCGTCAGCAGGGGGGGGGGGGGGGTTAGAGTAGAGTAGGAGGGAAAATATGGCGGGTAGTACCGGTGGGAGGGGAGCGGGCTTGTGCAATATGTTACGGTGGAAGTATTGAAATTACGTGGATGTTTGCACATTTTTGCCCTTTTTGCTTCCTTTCTGATGATGTCTGTAACTGTTTATAAAGCCAAAAACTACCTCAATAAAATTGTTTATTAAAAAAAAACAAAAAACATTCTCCATCAATGGCGATCTGAACCAGGCCACCTCGATCCCGAGGGAGACATCCCCAGTCCACGGACTTGGCACCAAGTTGTTCCCCACTACTGCCACCAGCCTGGGCAGCCAACCCCAGCAAACCTGGCAATATCTGAGGGTTTTTTCCGAGTTTCTTAAACCTCCCACCCCTTCCGCAGCCATCGCCCCCAGGCCCCGCTTGTAAGTACTTCACCAATTCGCACCTGCAAATGTCAGCCGAAACGGGGCTGAGCATCGCGAAGGTGCGGAGTACGAAGTGTCCAAGCTGTTGATAGTAAAATCCATGCAAAAGATAGTTTTGCAAAGATCTGCCAGCGCGGGGTACAAATCACAATATCAGTGTCGGAATTGGCGCTGGGGGCAAAATGGATTTTTTCAATTTTGCACAATTCTCCACCCAATCGCAGTTTTTGCTCCCGCCGTCAGTAAGCAGGAAATCTAGCCCCTGTTTTAAACCTTGCCGAATGTTGGGACATGATACAGCGAATAATATGTAAATGTATTAAAATAAGTTTCCTGACCTTCCTGGGTGGGAAGTTCATTATGGCACCAGCATGAGGCATGGGGAGAATCACAAAATGAGATCTCACCAGCAAGATTCCTGTTTTCAGAATCGAAAATTCATCCCCGATTTTATTTGTTGAATCACTGGTGACCGAGCCTTCAGCTGCCAAGGCAACCATGAACTTTCCAAATTCCCACGCTAATCCCCACCGCCTCTTTTTCCTCCTTTTAAGACCCTCCTTAAAAACCAGGGCCGGGATTCTCCCTTCTGGGGACTAAGTCCCCACGCCGGCGGGAAAACCGGTGGCAACAATTCCGGCGTCAACAGCCTCCGAAAGTGCGGAATTGCCCCGTGCAATATGGGGCCTGGCGGGGAGAAAAGAAGGCCCCCACGGAACAAGCCCGCCCGCAGATCAGTGGGGGTGAGCCCCGATCACGGGCCGGACTACCGTTGGGGGCCCCCCCGGGTTCGGTTCCGCCCGAACCCCCCCCCCCCCCCCCAAGGACCACCCCCGCATACTCACCTGCCAGGTCCCGCCGTGTGTGAGGTGAGTAATTCATGCTGGCAGGACTGGCCAAAAATGGACGGCCGCTTGGCCCATCTGGGCCGGAGAATCGCCGGGAGGGCCGCTGTCAACGGCCTCTGACTGGCGTGGCAGGAATCCCGCCGCCACCCGAAAACCGACACCGGAGAATACGGCAGCCGGCGTCGGGGCTGGATTCGTGCCTCCCCCCCCCTCCGGGGATTCTCCAACCCGGCGGGAGGTCAGAGAATCCCGGACCAGCTCTTTGACCGAGTTTTTGCTCACTTTTTATAATATCTCCTCACCTGACATTTTGTAAAATTTTGCTTTATGATATTCCTGGAAAGCACCTGGGACATTGGATTAGTTTGACGGGGTCACGTATACATAAGCTGAAGTTGGTGAGAGATTTTATTTATATAAAATGGTCAGAGAATGCAAGACTATTTTCTTTCCAGCAGAGAAGATTAAAGGGATCGTTAGTGTGTTCGGGTCCCGAACACGATCCCAACTATTTTTAATTTGTAAAACTGTGAGGAAATGTTACTGCACCGCAGGAGTGATAACACTGTGTGGTAATACCACTGTATATATATGTGTGTGCCTCTATTAGGGGATGTACAATAGTACCGGCTATTACAGGTTTGTCGGTAAGCCCCTGCATAGTTTGTCGGTAAGCCCCTGCCGGCTAGCTCCGCCCACAGGAGCAGTATAAATATCCATGAGGTCTCCTGAGCCTCCATTTTATAGCTCCACTTGACATAATAACATCTCACGGTAATAAAGCCTCTTTTGTACCGTTTTGTGTTTCTGTGTGCAATTGTTAGCGTAACACACTGACCAATAGGTATCTCTTATGTTGAAACAAACTTTAATTTAATCACAGAATTCACAACATGAGCAACAAAGAAATAGCTTTGCAGTTAACAGTTCTTAAGTAAAAGAAGAAACCTTGGGCTGGATTCTTTACCCCGCCGTGCCACATTTCTGTTATACTCCCCCGGCGGCATACCATTATGCCGGCTGGTCAATGGGGTTTCCCGTTGTGGGACACCCCCACGCTGTCAGGAAACCCCAGGCTACCGGCAAAACGGACCATCTCACTGGCGGAGAATCGATCCCCTTAACTTCCCAAAGCTGCCACTATATTCCATTTAAACAAACCAATGTATATCAAATACCACTCACGAATAAAGTTAACAACCAGGGTTTTACTTGCTTTTCTCTGTGCAGAATCTTTGGAGAGAGAATCTTTGAGGGCCAAACTGAAAGACATCTATTCAGATTAGAGTTCTAGGACCTATTGGGCGGGATTCTGCAATAATGGGGCTGTGTCCCACACATCCGTGAGAAAACAGGCGCAAATCACTCCAGTTGGGGTGATTCTCCATTTTTAAGGGGGCTTGCAGGACCCCGGAGTGCTCCGTGCAGCTCCGGCTATCGATATGGGGCCCTGCACTTCCGGCCACGGCTTTGCGCATGCGCGCGGCAGCCGCCTGTGGTGCCGGCCCCGTGCAAAATGTCGGACCCACACAGCGGGCCACCACCAAAGAAGTAGCCCCCCGAGCTTTGACCGCATGTGCACGACTGACGGTGATTCTCAGGTCGCCGGAGAATCGCGGGAAGGTGTCGTGGGTCCGTCTCCTCATTCTTCGCTCCCACGCCGGGCGCGATTGCGGTGCGGAGGCTCTGAGAACCCCGGCCCTTGACTTTCCAGGCAGACTTGGCTCCTCCCATTAACTAAATAATCTGCACTGAAAGCATAAGGCAATGTTTTGTCTCTTCTCACAAGATGTCCCTTGATTTGTTTCGCTAGGACCAACACAATACCCCAATAAATTATCTACACACCAGAGATCCTTCAAACCTAAATAATATTCCATTAGCTAGCTATCTGTAAACAATAATTGGCTCTGAAGATCTATTTGCAGAACACCTTACCTGCAAATTAAGATTACCTCTCCTGTACAGCATCTTAATCACAGCTCAAGTAGTCATATTGTATTTATGCAGCTTCACCCAGGCTTTAATGACATTACTACAAAAATATATAAAATATGTCAATTTTTTACATTCATCACATGGTGGAGGTGCTCAAATTTATTCGGGATTTTGGCAGAGTGAGCAAAGAGAATGTTTCCATTGGGAGAGCTGAGTCATTATCCGAAAAAGAAATGAGGGGAGATGAGGGAATACATCTATTCAGGTTAGAGTTCTAGGACCTATTGGGCGGGATTCTGTAATAATGGGGCTGTGTCCCCACGTCCGTGAGAAAACGGGCGCGAATCACTCCAGACTTTTTTCCAGAAAGTCTGGGGTGACTCCATTTTTAAAGGTCTTGCAGGACCCCTGGATGCTCCGCGCAGCTCCGGCTACCGATATGAGGCCCTGCACTTCTGGCCGTGGGTTCGTGCATGTGCGCGATGTGTTGCTTTATTTAATGCAGCGATGTATGATGACTTAGAATGCACTGCCTGAGAGGATGGTGGAAGCATCTTTGGTCGGAACTCTCAACTGGGAATAGATTGCATACTTGAAAAGGAAGAACATGCAGGACTAGGGGGAAGGAGAAGAGGATTGCGACTAATTGGAGAAGTTTTTTCAAAAACTCAGCCTTGGGCAAATAGTCTCCAGCTAATGCTGTGACTTTCTGTAATTCTTGACAAGCACACAAAATAACATTCTGCTGCTGTACTTAAGGCAAAATAAAAAACAAACAAAGCAAATATTAGAAACTCATTGGATTCTTTCACTCCCTGCTTTGGAGCAGTGTCTCAGAGATAATCCACTCAAAACATGTTAACCAACGATATAACCTACAGGACAGAATTCTACAAACCCCTGCTGGCAGGTTTGTAGGTGGGGTTGGTTTGGTGTGCTGTAAATATCGCCATCTGTCTGCCCTTCACCTGTCTACAATTTGTCAGGGGCCAATTAATGGCCACTTACTGCCGGACTGCACTCTTGAGACCAGTGGGAGGTCAGAGATTGGGGAAGGAAGTTCAGCAGGTTACGCTGCTCGAGCCTTGGGTAGGAAAGGGAGACGTTGCTCACGGGTCTCCTTTCCCAATCTGAGGCCTCTCCCAAGGTGCGACTGCAAAACCACACCACCGCAACCCCCCACGCAGGTGCTCCCTCATACCCCTCCCTTCATCCAGCCTTTCCAACCTTCCCTTTCACCTCCCCTCCCCTACCTTCTTTCCCATAGAGTGGCCCCCGCAAATACCTGTACTCTTTTTATTTTATTTTTTAAAAAATAAATTTAGATTACCCAATTATTTTTTCCAATTAAGGGGCAATTTAGCATGGCCAATCCACCTACTCTGCACATTTTTGGGTTGTGGGGGCGAAACCCACGCAGACACGGGGAGAACGTGCAAACTCCACACGGACAGTGACCCAGAGCCGGGATCGAACCTGGGACCTCAGCGCCGTGAGGCGGTTGTGCTAACCACTAGGCCACCGTGCTGCCCGTAAATACCTGTGCTCTTGGGTTCGGTGTACTTTGAACCTTGTGTTTACTTGTAGTCCCAGAAATGACCATGCCCCCTGTGGCACTGCCAGGGCGGTGTAAAGAAATTTCTGCAGTGGTGGAGAGCACATCCGAAAAACGTTGCCCAAAATCTCAAGGGCATGATAATGTTGCTGCATGTAGTTGGAAAGTCATCTTGGGGTCAGAAAGTATGGGATTTTACAGTCCCACCAGAAGCAGGCAAGGTCGTGTGCAGAACGCAAAGATTTGGAGGGTGATGGCCCCTCTCCAGGTTTTCCCATCCCACCCGCAAAGATGCCCATCACTGACAGTACAGTAGCATAGTGGCTATCAGAGTTGCTTCACAACTCCAGGGTCCCAGGTTCAATTCCCGGCTTGGGTCACTGTCTGTGTGGAGTCTGCACGTTCTCCCTGTGTGTGCCTGGGTTTCCTCCGGGTGCTCCGGTTTCCTCCCACAGTCCAAAAATGTGCAGGTTAGGTGGATTGGCTATTCTAAAATTACTCTTCGTGTCCAAAAAAAAGGTTAGGTGGGGTTATTGGGTTACGGGGATAGGGTGGAGATGTGGGGCTTAAGTGGGGTGCTCTTCCCAAGGGCCAGTGCGGACTCGATGGGCTGAATAGCCTCCTTCTGCACTGTAAATTCTATGATTCTATGACAGGACTGAAAAATCCCATCCGAAGGCTCTGAAGGGTCTTGCGCACCTTAATTCAGTTGCCAGGGATGAACAGCATAGTCAAGAAACAGAGTTTGCACCAGGAACCAAATGGCTTCATTTTTCCCTATATTTAGTTGGAGTAAATATCTGCTCATTCAATATAAGATGTCAGACAAGCAATGTGACAAATCAAAGAGAGTACAGTGGATTATAGAGGTGGTGTTGGGAATGTTATTGGTTGACATGCAAAATTTGATATGCTTTCAGATGACATCCTTGAGGAGTAGCATGTAAATGAGAGATAGAAAGGGGCCAATGATAGATCCTCAGGGAATATCAAAGGTAACAGTTCAAGAGTGGGAAGAGAAGCTATTGCAATTGATCTTTTGTTGACTGTGGGTAGATAATTAAGAAAGGAACCAAGCTAGGGCAAGTCCAGCCACTTCACTGGCTGAGAGGTGTTGGAGGAGGATGGTGTGGTCAACTGTGTGAAAGGCAGCAGATAGGTCAAGAACGTCATGTCCCAGCCCCAGTGCTCCATGTTTGTGGGCATCGAGACCATAGTTGAGATGAGAGAGGGTGTCATTAGCCACGACCTCTGCGGGTAATCCTTGTCACCCAACAGTCAACCCCCACTTGAGGGAGCACGTCAAAGGCGGCAGGAACCTATGAGTGCAGCAGGATCTCTGATCAATCAGGGAGTGGAACAACTTCTTATTTATGAAGGGACCCACATGATGACCCAGTGCCCATAGGAGATGTTCATATATCAACCCTTGGAGCTGGGGCTTGGCAGCGATGGTGACAAATCCCGCTGACGGGCATCCTGGCTGGCTTGGTCCAGATTATTGTTTATACGGTCGACTGCTCAGACGAATAGGACATTCATGACAGTGCGGTTACACTTGTGTGTACGGACGTCTGTGATATTCCAGCCAGGTCCCCGCTTGGCATCTGGAAGGACCCTGAGGCAAAGAAGATCAGGGTGACCTTGACGGCCACCGGGAGTGGGTGCGTCCTCCATACCCCCACAGGTCCAGGTGCTCCATCATCTGACATAGATGGCGTACTGTCTCCCTTGTTAGTCGGTCTTTGGCGGCACATGCAGTCGAACAGGTCTTTGAATGATAGACGTGGATGTTACAGGCGTGGCCTGATGCGCTGGCTCCCTAGCACCTCCACTTTCTTGGACTGTTGGATGGCCTCCACTGTAGCTTTGACAACCGGGCCCTGCTCCTTTAGGGGAGGCTCCTCCTACTCAGGAATAGAGATCTAAAAACAAATAACAGGCAAAATCTAATGGCCGTGCCCGAACCGTGACACAATGTAGCTGGTAAATTTTGTGAGAGGTCTCTAATGGGACCTTGCGGTACACTTGAGCGGGATCCAGATCTGGCTAATCTGCAGTAAGCAGCACTTTGATACGCAATTGCTGGAGTTATCCAAGGCGTGGGATCTGTCCCCCACGCCTCAGAGGCCTCAAGTGAGTGCAGTTAAAACTGGTCTCCACAAATAGGAACCAATCGTGCTGGCATGGTACCATGGCCCCCCTGGTGCCACCTGGGCACCCTGGAAATGGCACCTGGGCACTGCCAAGGTTTCAGTTGGCACTGCCAGGGATCCTGCCCGGGGTGCCCTGCCCTTATCAGGTGGGCTGTAGGGGTGCTCAATTACCCCCTTATCGGTGAGTTGGGGTGTTGTGGAGCTCTGGCATTGGGGGAATCGAGATTGGGACCCTCAATGAAGGAAATAAGACTAAGTGCCTCCTAAAACAGTTTTGTTTTACTGCTGGTGACTTTGAATAAAAATTGAATTGGCATGGTTTCTCCCATGTCCTTATTAATATGTTGATTGATTCTTCCAGCTTAACGGTCACCATCCTCTCTTTGCCCACATTCAAAAGCTAGAGATTTCCTGAAGAAATCAATGATTAATGATCAGGAATGGGAACCCCGTTTGATTTCCTCTTCCTCAAATCAGGATTCTGGCCAGTTCTGGGCCCCGGACTGGGATAAACTGTGGCGGCAATTCTCGGGTCGTTGCGATTTAATTTTCCAACTGTCAGCGAACCCCCACCAGCGGATTTCGCAGTGCCGTGGGGTGGTTAAAGTAGAAAATCCCATTGATAATTGGCGGGAAGATAGAGTCCCGCTGGCTGGCAGCGAACGTCTACGGCTGGGAAACGGGCAGTCGGAGGAGCGGAGAATCCAGCCCTGTATTTCCATTCACCAGGCACCAGACATAGATATTTCCCAATTTGTATGACCCAGCCACAATCGAACCAAGCAGAAATTACTTTCTATCATCATTTTGAAATACAGATTTGCTCCTCTTTTGCATTATTCTTAAACAGCCGACTACTCTGGCGATAATAGTTTCCTTTCAATTTGCAGAATGCATGGTAATTATCTTATCATTTTAGCTTTTGCCGAGACTCGTTTAAACACCTCCAAGGAATTCTCTGGAATGCCATTGAAGTAATAAATTAGCTATATGATTCCAACTGTCTTTTCACATCAGTAATACTTGCCCATGGAAGATAAAACAGGAACGGTTATAATCTTTCCGTACCTGCCGCTTGGATCGCCCATTATCACAGATCACAGGAAAATTAAAGACCCTAATTGCATTCTCACATCTGAATTCAGATGTATATTCAGTCAATTTCAAAATGCTTACTCCAGCATAAGTGTGATCTTACTCTCCCAATGCAAAGCATGTATTTAATGACTATGGTGGAAAATGCCTTGAACAAGTATATGAGGTTCTGATAAATCAGAATAATTGGTTAAATGCAGAAGTAAAAAGCAAAACTAACCGACTCATAGTTATACAGCACAGAAAAGGCCCTTTGGCCCATCACCGCTCCTGGTCAAAAACAACCACCTAACTATTCTTATCCCATTTTCCAGCACTTGATCCATAGCCATATATGCCTTTGCATAGCTAAGTGCATATCTAAATACTTCTTAATTATTACGAGGGTCTCTGCCTCCACCACCCTTTCAGGCAGTTAGTTCCAGACTCCCACCACCCTCTGGGTGAGAAAGGTTTTCCTCATATAGAACATAGAACAGTACAGCACAGAACAGGCCCTTCGGCCCTCGATGTTGTGCCGAGCAATGATAACTTCTATGTTCACTTAAACCCACGTATCCACCCTATACTCGTAACCCAACAACCCCCCCCCCCCCTTAACCTTACTTTTTAAGGACACTACGGGCAATTTAGCATGGCCAATCCACCTAACCCATATATCTCCTCTAACCCTCCTGTCCCTCACCTTAAATCTATGCCCCCTGGTCATTGATCTCTCCACCAAGGGGAAAAGCTTCTTCCTGTCTACTCTGTCCATGTCCCTCCTAATTTTATACACCTCAATCACATCCCCCCTCAACTCCAAGGAAAAGAACCCCAGTCTATCCAATCTCTTCATAATTAAGACTCTCCAGCCCAGGAAACATGGTAAATCTCCTCTAGACCCTTTCAAGTGCGATCACATACCCCCTATAATGTGGAACCCAAAACTACACACAATACTCTAGCTGTGGTCAAACCTACATTTTATACAGTTCCACCATAACCTCACTGCACTTACACTCTATGCCTTGGCTAATAAAGGCAAGAGTACCTTATGTCTTCTTAGCGACTGCATCCACCTGCTCTGGCCACCTTAAGGGGCCGGTGTACATGCACACCAAGATCCTTCTAATCATGATGCTTCCCAGGGTTCTGCTGTTCATCTTGCCTAGTTTGTCCTGCCTAACTACATCGCCCCAACACTTTTCCAGATTGAATTTCATTTGCCACTGATCAGCCCATCTGACCAGGATGTCTAGATCCTCCTGTAATCTAAGGCTATCCTCCTCACTATTTACCACCCACCAATTTTCGTATCATCTGCGAGCCTACTGATCAACCCTCCTTCATAGAAGTCCAAATCATTTATATAAACCACAAACAGCAAAGGCCCCCAACTGATCCCTTGGAGGGGGGGAGGGGGGGGGGGGGGGCACTGGACACAAGCTTCCAGTCAGAAAAGCACCCCTCGACCATCATCCTTTGCTTCCTGCCACTCAGCCAATTCTAGATCCAATTTGCCAAATATCCTTGGATCCCATGGGTTCCTGCCTTCGCTATCAGTCTCCCATGTGGGACCTTATCAAAAGCCTTGCTGAAGTCCAAGGAGACTATGGCAAATGCATTGCCCTCAGCTATACACCTGGTCACTTCATTGAAAATTTTTAATCAAAATGGTCAGGCATGACCTTCCAATAACAAAACCATGCTGACTGTTCTTGATTCATCCCTGCCTTTCCAAATGCAGATTCATTCTGCCTCTCAGAATTGCTTCCAATAATTTCCCCACCACTGAGGTTAGACTGACTGGCCTGTAGTTTCCAGGTTTATCCCTTCCTCGCTTCTTGAATAGTGGTACCACATTGGCTATCCTCCAGTCCCCCAGAGCACCAATCTAGGGATGATAGCAACATCTTGGCACTGCTTTCACCTGCACCGTCCAACATTACGGGCGGAAAGGTTTGCCCAGTGGTTAGCACTGCTGCCTCACATCTCCAGGGACCCAGATTCAATTCCGGCCTCAGGTGACTTGTGTGGAGTTTGCACTTTCTCCCCGTGTCTGCATGGGTTTCCTTGGGGTGCTCCGGTTTCTTCTGCAGTCCAAAGATGTGCAGGTTAGTAGGATTGGCCGTGTCAAAAAGATTAGGTGGGGTTACTGGGTTATGGGAATTGGGTGGAAGCGTGCGCATCATCTTTCCAGGGGCCAGTGCAGACTCAGTGGGCCGGGTTGCCTCCTTCTGCACTGTATGGATTCTGTGATAAACATAGAAGAGAACATACACTGCAGAAGGAGGCCATTCGGCCCATCGAGTCTGCACTGACCCACTTAAGCCCTTACCTCCACCCTATCCCCGTAAACCAATAGCCCCTTTTTTGGTTACTAAGGGCAATTTATCATGGCCAATCCACCTAATCTGCACGTCTTTAGACTGTGGGAGGAAACCGGAGCACCCAGAGGAAACCCACACAGACACGGGGAGAACGTGCAGACTCCGCACAGACAGTGTCCCAGCAGGGAATCGAACCTGGGACCCTGGTGCTGTGAAGCCACAGTGCTAATCACTTGTGCTTCCGTGCTGCCCGTCTACCGAGACTATCACCTCAGTGAGTAATGTTAGCAACCAGGCTCCTGGGTCACCCTCTGGTAAGCGCCATGTACATGCTGCAGCACATCAGGTGGAGGCAGGGACTCCCGTGGGTCCCATCACTGGTGCAGATGCAGAAGCAGAGACAGAATCCACAGGAGGGCGTGTCAGCAACTTTCCAGCACCTTCAAGTACAGCTGGAGGAGTCCACTCCCCCTCACGCACAGGAGATGGTCCCAACAATGTGTGGCATTCAGGCTAACCCTGAAAGGGTGGCAGCTGTGGTGGAAGGCCTGGGGCAAGAAGTCAGAGCTATGTGTCAGAAAGTCCAAGGCTTGGGTCACCCTGTGCTGAGAATCAGGCTTCTATACTGTTAATCAGATTAAAATGCATGCAATTCATGGTTTTGTATGGTGCCACCAACAGGGCGTGTAGCACGCTGCTGCCACCGCGGGGTCAGCACATCGCAACATGTTTGCCGCCCAGAGCCGATCCTGTTTTCCGGCCAATGCTCCATTCTCCACTCGATCGGGGAAACCTGATACCGACCTCGGGCAATGGAGAATCCAACCCATAATCAACAGAAGAACTTATGGTTATTACATCTTGTTTAAAGAACACTAAATCGCAGGCCAACATTTTATAGAATGGTAACACTCCAAATGGGGGTGATTCTGATGTAGAATACTGTAAATAGCAGGGGGAGCTCTAAATAATGGACAGCCACCAGACTGAAGGCAGAGAATGGGGATTTCTAACTGGTACAAAGTCCCCCAGAATCACTTAAAGATTGATGAACAAGGTGATAGAAGGTGATGAGATTAAAAAATTGTTTAAGCCGTGAAAGGACAATCATGAGGCACTGATGTTATTAAATCTGAAAAGAATATTGATCAAATACCACTAAACCCAGGCCATCATCAACTTTAATAATTATCTGGTCAAAATCGAAAGAACAAAAACACTGGTAACTGAAACCTGCATACATAAGGCTAAAATTGTCGGCAAAACAAAGGATGCTTCTGTAATCATTAATCATACAACCATAATATATCTTCATGCAAATTACCAAAAGCACCTAACCTTACTGCACATTATGTCCCATTATTTTGAGGACAGGCGCAGTGCCCAGCACCAAATGAACTGACAGAAATCCTATTCTATATTAACGAAGGTTTTAATTATTTTGCAGCAACAATGTGCAATCTTCTATGGATAGAAACACCTTAAAAATGCATCAGCTCTTTTGGATTTGGTTTCAGATTAGACTAACCCGTACAATCGCTCAGAATAATTTTAAAATTCTGATAATTGAAGGTGAGCCGAGGACGCTTTTCTACTTTGCCTCATTAGGAGCTGCTTTAGCTCAGTGACTTGCTTGATGAACACACAGGGGATGTTGCTATGGGATCGCCCATTTCTTCTCGAATTTCTGAAATCTCCATGCAACACATTGACAAGACACAAAAATAAAAAAACAACAACCTAATTTTTCTTCTTCCCCAAGAAAGCTCATTACTAGAATTTTATTCCCAGCACTAGCATCAGCTCAGCAGCCAAATTACAGCCCGAAACTTCATGCAGTTTACTTTAACTATCACTGCATCAAGATGCAGAGGCCTAAGGAAAGATTTAACTGGCCCATTTCGTGATTGGAGTCAGGGATTGGTAATTGTTACAACCCGCACGTGTCTTATGGGGTAGGGATGATTTTTTAATGATAAATTTAGCATATCTAATTTTTTTTTTCCAATTAAGGGGCAATTTAGCGTGGCCAACCCACCTGTCTTGCACAGTTTGGGGTTTGTGGGCATGAGACCCACCCAGACATGGGGAGAATATGCAAACTCCACACGGACTGTGACCCAGGGCCGGGATCGAACCTGGGAACTCAGTGCCGTGAGGCAGCAGTGCTAACCACTGCACCACCGTGCCACCCTAAGGGTAGGGATGATTAACTACCCAGAGGATCTTACAGAATACGAGCTTCCCTGATAAGAGGGTGGGGGATCCTTCGCAAAACTTTCTTTGTATAAATGGAGTTGGCCAGTAAGGCACCAATCAGAGAAGGTCCAATGCTAGAATTGTACATAATAGTAAAGTGTAATATAAAGTACGTTTTTGTTTGTGACCAACTTGGTATCAACTCTTCGTGCCTCTTACAAAAGAAATAAGATGGCCACTACACAGCAAAGGCTAAAACTCACTTCCATTTTCATCTCTGACTATTGTCAACAGAGTGGGAGTGGGTGTGGGTCGAAAACCCCACATTTTACTGTTTAGAAGTTGCCAGCAATCTTCTGGAAGTGGGCATTTCAGAGCTTGTGAGATTTTCAGCAAGGTGACTGCATTTTGGAAGTCTTCCTGAAACGCGCCTGCAGAATGGAGGCTGGAGGGATGTTAAACGTAAGAAAAAATGGTGTTGCCCCCATTACATTTCAGCATATAGTGCTGTTGTATCGGCAATTGTAACGACTGATGACAATGCTGTAATTGGAAGAGGCATATACTCATTGAATAATGTTTGCCAGGTTGTTACTTCTGACAACTGGCTAATTTGTCAAGTGAACATTTAAAAAAGTGCAACAGTCTTTAGAGCCGATGGAATCCAAGGCAAGTTAGCAACTTGGATCCAAAATTGGCTTGTTAATGGGAGGCAATGGGTAATGGTGGAGGATTGCTTTTGTGATCAGAAGGATGTGACCAGCAGTGTACCCCCAGGATTGGTCCTGGGATCCTTGTGTTTGTTAAGGACTTGAATGCGAATGTAGAAGGTATAATTAGTAAGTTTGCAGATGACACAAAAGTCGGTGGTGTTGTTGATAGTGAGGAGGATAATCTTGGGTTACAGACTGATATTGATCAGCTGCAAAGTTGGGCAGAGCAGTTGTAGATGGAATTTAATCCTGATAAGTGTGAGGTGATGCATTTTGGGAGGTCTAATAGGGGTAGAACATAACAATGAATGGTAGATTCTTAGGGAGCATTGAGGAACAAAGGGACCTTGCTGTACAAGTCCCTGAAGGTGGCAGCTCAGGTAGATAGGATTGTGAAGAAGGCGTAAAGAATGCTTGCCTTCATTAGCCAGGCATAGAATATAGCAGCAGGGGGATCTTGGAACAACTTTATAAAACAATGGTTAGGCCGCAGATGGAATATTGTGTGCAGTTCTGGTCAACACACTATCGAAAGAATGTGATTGTACTGTAGGAGGCGCCAAGGAGATTCAGCAGGATGATGCCTGGAATGGAAAGTTTCAGCTCTGCGGAGAGAATGGATAGGCTGGGTTTGTTTTCCCTGGAGCAGTGGAGACTGAGGGGAGATAAAACTTTGAGAGGCACAGATAGGATAGATTGTAAGAATAATTTCCCCATGACAGATGTGTTTTGGACCAGTGCGCATAGGTTTAAGGTGAGGAGTACATGATTTAGAGGGGACCTGAGGAAACATTTTTTCACCCAGAGGGTGGTGGAAATATGGAACCAACTACATCACAACAGTTATGAAGCATCTGGACAAGCACTTAAATTACCAAGGCATAGTACGTTATGGACTAAGTGCTGGTGATTGTTATTTGATGGTTGGCATAATGGAGCAAAGGGCCTGTATCTGTGCTGTATGACTCTGTGACAATGGCAATAGATTATCCCTTGGATAAAGTGCTAACATTGAAAGGATAGCTCAGTGTGTGGTGCAGAGATAATGGCCAGGATTCTCCAATCCTGCGGCCAAGTTCTGATGCCGGCGTGAAAAGTGGCGCAAGCCACTCAGTCAACTGGCCTTAACTGTCAGGCATCCACCCCTTCCTAGGGAAATAGCATGACGCCGGAGTGGTGTTCGCAGCTCCGGTGCCCAAAAGCCGGTGCGCCACGGCTAGCGCCGGAGAATTGGCAAGCCGGCGGCATGGCGCGATTCTCGCAACACCCTTCTCCCCCCGGCGATTCTCCGACCCGTCGTGGGGTCGGAGAAACGTGGCCAATTTGTTTCAACTCTCCCCATGCTTTCATTTATTCTTTTCAAAACAGCTCAGGTGCCTTTTAGTCTGTTTGAAAGGCTTGACAGATGCCTGAGCTTTTGGCTGTCTTCAAAGGCACAAATGGATTCTGTACTACAGGGTTTGTTTACACAGCTGTTCTAGGAAATTTGATGGCTTGGCTGCCTTACAAAACATTAATGGATTCTTCACTGCAGGGTTTATTGACATTGGTGTCCCAGAGAATGTGTGTTCAATGGCTTTGACATATTTATGAATTTCGGAAACGGACATTGGTTTTAAGTCCATTTTCAAAAACATTTGTTTATTTTGACTAATAGTGTAAATATGAAATAAAATCAGAAAATGCTGGAAAGACTCAGCAGGTGAGGGAGCATCCTTCGGCAGAGAAACAGAGTTAACAGTTTAGCGAATAGCTTTCATCAGAGCTAACCACTTCTGTTCCATACAGAAACTTTTCCCCCTTCAGTCGCTGAATTCCTTTCAATAACAAATCATTGTTAATTCCTCTGAAGGAATCATAAAATGGTTACAGCACAGAACGTGGCCATTTGGCACCTGCCAGCTCTCTGCAAAAGCAAATCAATTAGCCCCATTCTATTGCAAGTTCATGGGAGCCTGCAAATAATTTATCTTCAGAATCTTCTCCAATTCCCTTATGAAAGCCACCATTGACTCTTCCTTCAGTGCACTCCAGGTTCTAACCACTCACCACTTAATTAAGTTTTCCCTCATGTCGCAATCGGTTCTTCTGTCAATCACCTTAAATCTACCCTTTGGTTGTCAATACTTCTGCAATGGGAATAATTTCTCACCATATCTACTCTATCCAGAACACTCATGACTTTTAATCCCTCCATCAAAATTCCTCTCAACCTTATAAGGAGAACAACATGGTTTCTCTAACCAGTCCATGTCACTAAAATTTTCTCATCCCTGGATCCATTCTTGCAAATATTCTTGGCATCGCCTCAGAAGCCTTCACATAAAGTGTGGTGCCCGGAATTGGACACAATAGGTGGGATTTTCTGACCGTTCTTACCGGTGATAGCCTCTCATCCTGCAGATGGTGACCACGCCCACGCCCCCCCCCCCCCCCCCCCCCCCCCCACCCCCGGCCCCCTACACACACCTGCCGCCACATATTCCCCAGCAGCAGAGGATGTGAACACAGTGGAAGGACTTGAAAATCCCACCATCAGCCAATGGTGGGCACATGCACCCAATACTCAAGTTGAGGCCGAATCAGATTTTTTAAAGTAAAGATTCATCATAACTTCCTTGGTTCTGTATTCTATGCTTCTGTTTAGCAAGTCCAGGATCCCCAACACCTTCAATAGTTTATGCATATATACACCCAGGCGCCTTTGTACTGGAGTCCCTTTTCGAACTGTACAATTGAGCTTTACATGGCCGGAATTCTCTTTGTGATTTACCTTTCCCGCCGGCAGTATAGCCCTGCTATACTGCTGGGTTTTCCGGCGGCATGGGGTGGTTCAATGGGAAATTCCATTGACAAGCCGCGGCGGGAAGATAGAATCCCACCACCAGCGAATGACACGCCGCCCACAAACACGCGACTGGGGGATGGGAGAATGCTGCCCATTGTCTCTCCTCATTCTTCCGACCAAAATGTATCACTTCACAATTCTCTGCATTAAATTCCATCTGCCATGTGTCTGCCCATTCCACCGACCTGCCGATGTCCTCCCAAAGTCTGTCAATATCCTCCTCACAGTTCACAATACTTCCAAGTAAACGAACAACATAATTATGTTCAATGGTTATGAGGCGAGGTTCACTGAACATAATTATCCTAATGTAATGGAAATATCAAAATCAGTTTTCCCTCCAGTGCAGGTCCACCCACACCATCAGTGAGGATAGACAGCCTCACCCAGCTTCAATATTTTCCCTTGTACACATTTCTGGACACAGGCCTGCCCTTTGGGTAGCTCAGATCTGCCAAATTGATTGGGTTATTAAAGGGAGGGAAGCTCACAAAGGTTTCATTTTTAAATGGGGTTCATTGTTTTTCTGCCTTATGCTGCAAGGAAGTATGAACATAATTTTTTTTTAAATAAAAGCTCCGCCTAAAAGCAATAACTGCTTGAAGATCTTACCGAAGGAGGTGCAAGTGAATGAGCACGGCAACCAAATAATATGCATCGATGTGAATGAAGTTCCACTCTGCATGATGTAAGTAGCCACTCTGCATGATGTAAGTAGCCACTCTGCATGATGTAAGTAGCCAAGTGGGCGAATACCATCTTAAAGGTCTATTGTGGCAGCCAATAAATATGAAAGAAGCTCAATGCAATCAAGGGAATGCTAAGGTAGATGTACCCAACTTGGCAACATGCTTACTCTGTAGATATAGAAGACATGGACCCAATATAAATGGCCACTCCTTTAAGTACAAAGATAACTTTTAACTTGTTTACATATAATTGTCGAGCATAATTGCAGTTGGGCACAATAATCATTTACTCGCAGCTGTGCAAAGTTCAACCTTTAATGAGTGGAACTACCAGTCTAGTTGGTTTGTAATGGCTAGGAACACAGAATGATGCAGTACTGGGCAGTCGGTTATGACATAGTGGGCTTAGTTAATTGTTAACATCTTCCTAAATGTGCTCTGCTTACAGATTAAGACACTACACAAAGCCGGGACCAACCCAGGCATGTGCCCAGTCAGTTCAAGCAGTCCACCCTCGGAAATAACATGGGCCAGGATTCTCCGAGCCTCCGTGCCGCAATTGCACGCGGTGCACGGGCACAGTATGGGACGTCAGACAGGCCATCGGATCCGACGTCTTCCCACGATTCTCCGACGACTGGAGAATCACCGCCAGTTGCGCGCGGTTGATGTGGCGCTGGTTGGGAGCTGATGAAAGAGGCCACCGTGGCGATTCTCCGCGTACGACCGGCCGAGTTCCCGCCGGCTTGGTTCACATATGGTTCCGCCCAGCGGGAGCTCGGAGTCGCGGCTACAGTGGCCGCCCTGGTGGGGGACGGGGAATCTGTCACCGGTGGGGGCCTCCACGACGGCCAGGCCCGCGATCGGGAGCCACCGATCAGCGCGCGCGTGATCTGGGGGAGCCTACTTCTTCAGCGCCAGCCCGCTGTGTGGGTCCGCCATGCTGGCGCCGCAGGCAGCCGCCACACGCATGCCCGGACCCATGGCCCCTTATCGGCAGCCGGAGTTGTGTGGAGCACTCCGGGGCTCTGCTAGCCACCTTAAAAGCGGAGAATCACTCCGGACTTTCTAGAAAAATGTCCGGAGTGATTTGCGCACGTTTTCTTGCGGGCGTGGGTATACAGCCCCATTATTGGAGAATCCTGCCCATTGTTTTTTTTGGTTACAGGTCTGTGAATGAGATTGGCAAGAAAAAGCTTGAAATGAGGTGCCACCAGAGGGTAATTATTCCCCCATTTAAGGTTATCCATCTCACACTGACACACTTTCTTAATCCTTAGTTTAGCCTCTATGTTTGTCAATCCTATTTCACTTTGAAGGCACTTTGGGAAGTGTTGTAAGTCCTCCTTCATTTCTCTTCTTCCAGCTTCTTCTGAAAGTAAACAGGCCAGAGCAAGTGGCATCACAGGTCAGGTACTTCACAGTTAATTACATCAAGCAGTCTATCTAGCTGGAGGACAGAGTGTGAGTCATGAGTTTGAGGAACGTAAACCAAGTTTTCCAAAATTAAAAAGCAACCAGTGCAGGTAAGAGGGAAGACAAGGAAATATCGGGTTAGGATGAGAGTCTGCAGTCTCTACATTTGCCATATAGGTGAGAAATTGGTATTGAAGCATTTTGTATGTTCTTCAAGATGCCTTCTCACAAAAGTCAGACTTGCACAGTTGGACCGTGGCTCTTAATGTTGTTGGAACTTCTCATAATCTTACAGCCAGGCACTCAATGCTACAACTATCTCCATAGGGCTACATCAACTTGTCCTCCATGTCACAGAGGACTGAAGACACAGTCATGGATTGTATAGTAGTTTAAGCACGCCTCGTAGACTCACAATGGGAAGCGCATGCATAGATTTCACACCATATAACTGATGGAAATAATACAATACAAACATGCACAAGGCATTCGTCTGACAAGGGCGATGGAAAGGTAAAAATTCTGATAAACTGATCTGGAAGGGGGAATCTGTGATCTCTCCTTGAGTGAAAAAGTGTTGTGGTTTTAAAACTAAATCAAAGGCCCAGATTTTCACTATAATGGAGAGGCTTACCATTGTGGCGAAAATCTGAGAATGGCCAGAAATTCTCAGTCCCTCTCCCAAAAACACCATTTTCTATCTTTCCATGTGTAGGTCTGGAGCTGAGCTGGAGTTCACGTACGCACAGTTTGCAGAGGCAGCTGACCAATTAATTCATCAGGTGCCTCCACTAAAGTAGGGTTTTTGTGGGCCAAGTGAGTGAAATCAGAAGTGTGCAACTCAGGTAAGATTACCATCCTTTGCATGATCAAACCTCCCAAGCTGGCACTGTTGTGTAGCAGACAAAATGGATTATGGAGCCGATGGCTGGACTGTGGAGCAGCCCCCTGACGGAATGATCCCGACAAATGAATCAATATTTCATCTGCCTTCTGCTCTGGCACTTCTAATCGGTTCTTAAACTTTTCACAGTTGCAAAGGAGTTCGAAACCTTGAAATCGCAGAATCTGAGAATTGATACAGAGCAGGAAGAGGCCATTAGGTCCATCTTGTCTGCACCAGCTCTCAAAACGCACATCATGCATTTTCTCTGTACCCCTGCATATTGTTTCTATTCAAATAACCATCCAATGCCCTCTTGAATGCCTTGATTGAATTTGCCTCCACCACACTTCCAGGTAATGCATTCCAGACCTGAACCATTCACTGTGTGAAAAAGTTTTTACTCACGTCACGTTTGCTTCTTTTGCAAATCACTTTAAATCTGTGCTCTCACATTCTTGATCCTTTTTCATGAGGGAACAATTTCTCCCTATCTACTCTGTCCAGCCCCCTCATGATTTTGAACATCTCAGCCAAAACTCCTCTCAGCTTTCTTCTCTCAAGGAGAATAGTCCCAACCTCTCCAATCTATCCCCATCACTGAAGTTTCTCAACCCTAGAACCATTGTGAACCTCTTCAGCACTCTTTCCAATGCGTTCACATCCTTGCTATAGTGTGGCACCCAGAACTGTACACAATATTCCAGCTGAGATATAATTCATGTCTTGTATAAATTCAGCATAACCTCCTTGTTCTTGTACTCTATGCCTCTACTAATCAAATAATCCAGACAAGGTGGGCTGATAGTTAAGGCATATGGTAGGCAATAGATAACTAACAAGTGTCAACATTCTGAATGATATTTCTGTAGTTAGAAACCATCTGAGCCTTTGGAGTCCCATCACTTTTCTGTTCATATTTGCATTTAGATTGATATGTGGATTCCTGTAACTCCTCTAGGTACAACTATGGACTCACAGAACTTTCACAGCTGCAACATGCAAGGCATCAGCAATCATCAAGACTTCAGTAAAGTCTCACTGAGCAAGCTGACGAGGGGTTGAACAAGCATGGGGGGAAAAGTGCAAGATTCTTGACGTGGAGGTAGATAAACAACCACTGCCAAAAAACTGTCACCGCAAATTCAACCAATCTAGTTTGATGAATGAGACCAATGTAGGCCAGGTCTGTTGTGCAAGTCATTTGATTACTTTATAAGGGACAAATGTATGCTGAGTTTAACCTTGTCCAGCAATGGGTAACTCAATTTAACTATTGAAATGCAGATGGAGCTCACCTGTGGCACTGTCGCCTTCCTACTGCAGGCTTTGGAGCCTGACAAGTTAGGTGTGTCCAACGTTATGCCCTGCATGTGTCACCAGCAATGCTCCACATTAGTGGCCGAAACTTGCGAAGATGGGACTCAGATCCAGAGCATTCTTAAATCTGCCAAAGCTTCAGCTGTTGATCATTGCAGTATTCATCAATGCAGATGGTCAGCAATGCAGATGGTCATTCCAGTGCCAGCATCTACGTTGCTTGCATTTCATGACCAGACATAGGATAATTCCCCAACTAGTTCAAAGAACAATTATAAACTTATGAGCTAATGGATCAAATCTTGCTGGAACTGGGCACTTCATAGTGCATGCCATTAGTTGAAATTCAGCTCCTAAACGTTTTACCCTGTAAAATGCTAGAAGTGCGAGCCAAACAATAGCATAGTGGCATTTGGGGCCTGTATTAATGGAGGAGGGGGACCAATAATATTTCACCCTAACCAATTAAATTTCTAGATGGAGACCAATAATATTTCACCCTAACCAATAAAATTTCTAGATGGAGACAGAAACAGAGGAACAAGGAAAATAAATTTGAGTCAAATCAGATAAAGAGAGAGAAACATCTAAAGGAAAACAAATAATGGATTGAGAGAGGGAGGGAAAATTGACCAAAGTAAACAATATATAAATAATACAATATATAAACTTTTACATTTTCAAAATCCCTGCGAACAGTTTACTGTCTGCAAGAATGAGACACTGGTTTAATTTGTTCCTTTCTGGGTCAAAGAGATTCACAGGCATTGCCTTTATAATGATCATGTAGTTAACAGGGCAGTCATGATGTTAAACATCAGCCCTGGCTTTCTGTAGTGAGTTCAATGGAAAATTAATGTCGAAATCCAGCAAATTCTTAAAACTAACCCGACAGCAAGGGCAAGATGCCATTTGTGTGTGCGATGAGAAACCACTAGATTCTGGAGATTCAGAGCTCACTGCAGATCCTGTCTTTGCCTGAAAGTGCTGGTCATTCCATCATAAATAGCTACATGCCTCAGGAACTCAATTATTCTTCCAGAAAGATTTGAGCCATTGTTTTAGCCCCTGTAGATAGGGATGATTTGACAGTCAGTGACTCCCAACTAATAGCAGCACTGAGAGGTAGCATGGGATAGGGTACCAAGAGCATTTTATACCTGGCCTTCCCTCTATTTCGATAAATAGATCAGAGATCACAATTTGTCAACTTGCTTGGCATTTCTCTACCAAGATTGGTATGAACCAGGTGTTAAATTTAATTTAGGACATTCAAAATTTGACAGCTAAACCCTTATTGGGCAGTAGAGAAAGTTATCTGCTGTGACTCTTGGGAGCAATAAAACCATTCCCCAACCTGCTATTACAACTTACTAAAAGGTCAAATGTTGCAAATATTCTAAATATTTCTGTGTATGCAACATGAATGAGTTCCAGTGGACAGTAAAAATAGGTTTATTTTTCAAGCATTTCATTAAACCGCTTTCTTCCCGCTCGCAAGTTTTGAAGGCACAATCATGGGAATTATAGCAGTCTTACTGAGATGCTGCAGTCTCATTGGATTGAAGTTCACTAGTGTTATGATCTTGACTTTGAGATTTCTTCTGGTAGAATACATTTTGTGGCGGTATGAATCCGAATGAGATTTTGTGCACATTTTGCACTGATACAGACACAGTATTACGCAAAAAAACTTGTGTGTAATGGTACTTTTAATGTCTCAGACTGTCTAGAGAACTGATAATAAGCACCAAACCGATCAACATCAGCTCGGATTGCCAGTTTATACAATAGGGGGGATTAAAAAAAACAAAAGCCACAGTGGAAATTGTGAAAATCCACTGCCTCATGTGTGTAACACCCCAACTCTGCAAATCCACTGGTTCAACTGCTGATCTCTCCAAACATTTCACTCCACCAACATTCACAACAGGGATTGTTTATCGTAATGTGGGTGGTCCTCAGGATAACCAACTCAATTGGAGATTCCGCACACAATGCACACACAAACTCACACAGACACATGGTGAGCACAACACACAGCAAGAAAATAAAAAAGGACAAATAATACAAATCAATAAAAGAATTTAAAATATGCAAGTTAACAAGTCAGCAATTCTGAAGCTTTCCACAGGCATTTGAGTGGAGGCTGAAGGACAAATTCCAGCCGTGTCACTGGATAGTCATCTCAATTTTCTCCACTCTGTGTTTAGGAATATAGGGCAGGAGTGGGCATTCAGTACCTCTGGCCAGTTCAGCCATTCAATGAGATCATGGTTGATCAGGCCGGTTAAGTTCAATTAGCTCGACAGCTAATTTGTGACTCAGAGCAAGGCAAGCAGCACGGGTTCAATTCCTGTACCAGCTGAGGTTATTCATGAAGGCCTTGCCTCCTCAACTGTGCCTCTCGCCTGAGGTGTGGTGATCCTCAGGTTAAATCACCACCAGTCAGCTCCTACCCCTCAAAGGGGAAAGCAGGCTGTCTGGGACTATGGCGACTATACCTTTACCTACCGGTTGATCAGTAACCCAGTTCCATATCTTTCTCCCATGTCCCTCAATACTTTTGGATAGTAAAAAGTCTAACAATCACTGGCTCAAAATTAACAACCGATCGAGCATCAAAAGAACTAATGAAATGTTGGTCTCTATATCATGAAGACTTGGAGCCAAGTCATACTTCAGCTATGTTTAAGACCTGGTCGGACTACAAATTCTGTGGTCAACATATCCAATACAGAGTCCAAAGGTAGCAATCCTCAGTCATGCTTTCCATTCTATCTACGACCTCACATAATTCCTACTTTATGAATTTATGTATGTCTTTTTTAAATTCAAGCTCAAAAGTTAAACCATTCATCGATTACACATATTTAAGCATTCATTCAACAACTAATTGCCTGAGTTTACAGTTAACATAGGAGTGGGAGTAGGCCACTTAGCGATTAAGCCTGCTCCGCCATTCAACTAGATCTTGGCAGATCTTCTTCTCCTTCAACACCATTTTCCCACATTATCCCCATATCCCTTGGTATCTTTAATATCTAGAAATCTATCAATCTGCCTTGCACAAACTCATTGATTGAGCCTCTACAGCCCTCTGAGATAGAAAGAGAATTCCAAACATTCACCACGCTCTGAGTGAAGAAATTCCTCCTCATCTCAGTCCGAAATGCCCGATCTATTATTCTGAGACTGTGTTCCCTGATTCTAGAATCCCTGCGAGGGGCAATAGCCTTCCTGCATCTAGTCTGTCAAGTCATTGAAGAATTTTGTACACTTCAATTAACTCAGTGTAGACCCAGTCTTCTCAACCCCCTCCTCATCTCTCTCTCCAGTTAATTTTACAGCAACCAGTCAAGGGAAATGAGATGTGTGATTAATCACGTGACCCAATGTTCCAAACAGATCCTCAGAATTTGACTGGGAGGTTTGGGCGTAAACGAGACACAGTGGATGGGATTCCCTGTCCTGAGGCTAAGTGTTGACGCCGTCGTAAACGCCGTCGTGTTTCACGATGGCGTCAACAGGCCCCAAGGAGCAGCGATTCCAAGCCCCTCAGTTGGCCAGCACGGCACTGGAGTGAATCACGCCATTCCAGCTACCGATGCCAGTGTCAAATGGGCGGCGAGGGTCTGCGCATGTGCGCTGCAACCGGCGCCCATGCACGCATGCGCAGTGCAACCGGCACGATTGCGCGCATGCGCGGTGGCTTCCTTCTCCGCACCAGCCCCAACGCAACATGGCGTAGGGCGGCAGGGGCCGTCGCGGAGCAAAAGCGGCCTCCAGCCCGAGAGGCCAGCCCACAGATCAGTAGGCTCCGATCGCGGGCCAGGCCACAGCGGAGCCCCCCCTCCCCCCTCCCCCCCCCACCCCCCCTCCGGGGGTTGGACCCCCCCTCCCCGCACCAGTCCACTCCCGGAAGGATGCATGCTGAGGTCCCGCCTGGTAAAACCACACGTGGACAGCGCCGCCGGGACTTGGATTTTTCTTGCGGCCACTCGGCCCATCCCGGGTGGAGAATCGTCGGTGGGGTGGGGGGGGTGGGGGGGGGGGGGGGGGTGGGGGGGGGGTGGGGGGGGGGCACCGCGCGATTCGCGTCCGGTGATTCTCCGGCCCGGCGTGGGCTGTGAGAATCCCGCCCAGTACACTCGCCCTTCAAACAACACTCTTTAATGCTTCTTTTCTAGTTCTGTAAGAATACCAACATGAGTGAAGAAGATGTACTTGATCAAGGGAGGCGTAGTGAAGTGGCATTGTCACTTGACTAGTAATCTAGAGACCCTGGGTAATGCTCTGAGGACCTGGGTTTGAATCCAACCAAGGCAGTTGGTGGAATAAAATCTGGAATTTTAAAAAGTCTAACGATGACCATGACACCATTGTCAATTATCGTAAAAACTCATCTGGTTCACTAATGTCCTTTAGGGGAGGAAAACTGTCATCCTTACCCGGTCTGGCCTACATGTGACTCCAGATCCACAGCAATGTGGTTGACTCTTAAATGCCCTCATGGATGGGCAATAAATGCTGACCCAACCAGCGATGCCCACATCCCATAAACGAATAAAGAATAAAAAAGAAGCAGTATCACTCACTCATCCCTTGCCAAGCACTAGAGTAGAAACAGGCATCCCAATGACTTGAGATGGAGGTGAAGCAACAAACAATTGCGAGAAGGTAGCACTGACCAAAAAGTCCAAGGGTTGAATATCCAGAGGATCATCATTCATCATATATATGCAAAAGAAGATTGGCCTGCAGCTGAATAGTTGGCTCTGCCAGTCATTTGCTCGTAGTTGCTACTTGTGATATTGAAGATATAGATACGAGTGGCACGGATGTGTTTACAACCCCTGGTGACAGACAACTGTTGGACCTCTTACATGTTGGTAGGTCCTCTTTTCTCCCGAATAAGGCTGAAAGCCGGCCTCCAAAAGTAGCTTGATTTACAGTCCTCCTGTACATGGTCATATCTCTCATCACAATGATGACAGGTAGGTTGATGAGGATTAGGTCAAGTTTGTTACCTCCACCTGATGTCAGCCGAGGCTGATAGCCAATTCCTTTAAGGCTCACTCTGTGATGGAAATACCAAAATACTCTGTGGTGAACATTGAAATGCTGATAAAAAGCCCACTTTCAATTTTATATGAGGTAGTCAGGCAAGGAATAGACCTTGAATTTTTAGGACTGCTATAGTCGATAAAGGCCAATGGTGAGACCTAATTTATTTGGAGTTTTAAAAGCATTTAATTCAGTGTCACATATGCAGCTACTGACTAGGTTATCTGCATTGGGGATTAAAGGTAAACAGTGGGTAAAATAATTTTTGTTCGACCGTGTGGAAGTGGTCACCGTTAATGGGCGATGATCAAATCCAACATGTATGATTTTTGGAGTCCCTCAAGGAAGTGTCTTCGGGCCCCTTTTGTGAAGGCTTATATTAATGACATTTATGGCCAGATTCAGCATAATGCAGTTTTGAAATATGCGAATGACAATAAAATCCATTTGGAAGTTAAGAAAAATAATCAAGGGCTTTCGAGCTCACTTCTCTAGCGTGAACCGTCTACTAATGAGCAATAGTCCAAGGAGTGACAATTTACCTTTAATGTGTCAAAGTGTTCAGTTCTCCATTTTGGTCACAATAATCCTAATTCACAGTATCATGTTGATGGCCAGCCTTCAGCACGTAGAACCAATTGAAATGGATTTGGGTGTGACTATTACAAGTAATTAGATGTTTGCGAATCATGTGGATCAGGCCGAACAGCAAGCAGAACATTTTCTACAAACGCTGAATGCATCCTTTTTGTATTGGGATGTTAATGTTTATCTTAAACTCTGTAAGCAGCTAGTAATCCTACATCTGGAGTATGCACAGTTTGGAATCCACACTTTCCCAGAGATAGACAAACTTATAGAGAGAGTGCAAAGACGCATTAGCAGGAAAATGGAAGTATGAAGGGAACATCTTCTAAGAAGCATTTAGGAATTCTTGGATTACAATTTTTAGAGAAGATTGACTTTTGATTTAGTTCAAGTCTATAAATTGAGACAGGGCCTTACTATCTCTAAGTCTGAACAGTTATTTCCTCGCAATGATAGTATTTTGCGTGGTCATCAGTATACACTGGAGAAATTTGGTTCATGTCTTGATATTCGTTAAAAAAAAAATCACATTGAATTGTTGATACTTGGAATGCTTTGCCTGATTTTATTGCAAATGCTGAAAACGTTGTGACTTTTAGAAGATTTGTTAGAAACATAGTGTGATTCCTCTGTATGTACTGTCTGATGTTGTTGTTTTTGTTTTTAATAGTGTGCCCATGTACTTCACACTGTATGGCAGTGAAGATAAATAAATAACAATAATTATTTTGTATTAGCCTGAATGCAAACTTTTATCACATTGTGTGTATGTGTGTGGTGTGTATGTTTGTATGGCTGGGTGTGTCTGTGTGTTTTCAACAATACTGTATTAAAATTGAGAGAAAAAGAAGTTTTTCAAATTGTGGTGTTTCCAAACAGACCATGCAATGTCTTTGTTTCATATTAAATCTAGTAAATTATACAACAAAATCAAAAATGACTACTATTAAAACTACAATGTGCAGCAGTTACAATTTAAAGAGGATGTTATTAAGGACTGCAATCACAGTATAATTTGCCAATTGCTGCAAATAATCGTTCAAACTAAAGGTTTGTGGAACAAATGATCCTTCTAATTTGAAATTGGAGGACTTAAGGTTATGGTTCTTTGGAAATCCATACCCCACTGCCTCAAATAAAACTCAGAAAGCCTAATTAACTGTCTCCATGAATTCACATTAGGTCCAAGTGGATAATTACAAAATATATATTGCACATCAAACATGACCTATCCAGTTCTTGAGGATTGGGGAAGAATTGTGTGAAATGCAGCTTTGAACATTACACATGGTACATATTTCTTGGGTCACAGAACAAGAAATTAGCAAAGCTATGCAATTATAATGCAATCAGACAGTCAGCACACTGTGCACCAAAGAGGAGCTTACTTTTCACTGTGGCTGTCCTGGTGCAATTGTACAGAATGGCAAGTTCACCGAACACCTTGCCTGGTCCCATGGTGCATAGCTTAACTCCTTCTTTTGTCACTTCAACCTTGCCTTCTGAAAGAAAAAGAAAAAGCACACACTGTTGTTTCCTGCTTTATCTGAACACAGTTCAAGAGTTTCAAATGAAAATGTAAACTATACAAGGTTCAATTTCCCAAATCTCCACTCCCAGCACAGGCTTGGAATATATTATTAAATTGCAGGTCCCCATCATGCAATTTTCTGTCCCGTAGCTGAAGCAGAGTAATATTGACCCTCTATTCCATAGTTTCCAGATAGTCTCTTGTATATTAATGTGCATTTATGCATTATATAAATTTGTCGGCTCTTAATGTGCTTAATTATAGAGATAGAAAGTGTGCACACACGATACATGGCTACATTAATTGAGTTATTGGAAGCACACTGAAAACAGTACAACTCTTCATAGCACGATTCATAATTGTAATTTTTCACAAGGAAGGAAGGCTTCAAGGTTTTCTATGAACGCATATAATGATTCATTTATCTTTGTAATATCACAGTGCTATGTGACCAAAATAGCTCTCTTTTCATTATAGATGGCTCCTTCATTTTTCTGTTCAAACTTGTCTGTTGCAAATAGGCAAACCGCAGATAATTTGATAAGAGCAGCAATCTTCAACTCAAGCTATTTGACATACGAGTTTTAAAATTTAAGAAAGAATATTTTAACAGCAATCAAATCACATTGACACTGATTGAGGTCACTGATAAGTAGGACAAATTCTAAACACTCCTCACTGTCCATGAGGAAACTCACCAGCCAGTAGCACATTGTGTTATGAGATAATAGTTGCAGAGAAACTACACAAAATCTTTGATTCCCAGTTTGTGCTGTATCAGCTGAAAGGCTGTGATTGAAGGAAGAAATCAACCCAAGATCCTGGGCGGGATTATCGATCCGAAGGCTAAATGTTGGTCATAAATGCCATTGTGTTTCCCGACGGCGTCAACGTGGCCCCAGGATCAGCAACTCTGACCCCTACAGGGAGCCAGCACGGCACTGGAGCGACCCACACCGCTCCAGCTGCCAATCCCCGGTGTCAAATGGGGGCCGCGGGTCTGTGCGTGCACAGTGGGGCCGGCGCCAATGCACGCCTGCGCAGTGGCTCCCTTCTCCGCACCAGCCCCGACGCAACATGACGTAGGGCTACAGGGGCCAGCGCGGAACAAAAGAGGCCCCCAGTCTGAGAGGCCGGCTCGCCAATCGGTAGGCCCTGATCATGGGCCATGCCACAGCGGAGGCCCCCATAGGGGTCAGAGAATCAGCGGACCGGCGACAGGGCAGCGTGGCGCAATTCGCGCCAGTCCCGGCGATTCTCCCGCCGGGCCCCGGGGTGAGAGAATCCCGCCCCCTGAGTCACAATCACAAGCTCATTGATCACCGCTGATAGGACATACATGTGGATGGGAAAGGGTGATCAATCACTATCTATGCCTCATGGTCCCTGCATGGAGGGTTTCTGCCATTTGTGGAAACACACAAGAAGATCAATTAGGACCTTTAGAAGAGAAACTGAAGGGAGGGAAAACATGGGGGAAATCCAAAGATTTCCAGAGGCACTGAGCACCGAGGTTCGATAGTTGGAGTTCAGCTCTGGCTGTTTACCAGAGTCCCACACTATAATCTAAAGCAGATCGCAATACATCCGTCACTGGAAAACACTAAACAAGTTCAAGTCACAAAGCAGACCTTACACCTACTGGTCCTCACAGACTTAATGCCAGAAATTCCTTTCAATCCATTTTCACATCTGAAGTGGGGACAATATGGAACATTCCACTCAACCAGAAGGCTGAGGTCAGCCTGAAATTTGATCCTGGTCCTCATCACAACTTACTTGCTGAGATGCAAGTTTCTGTCATTACTCCCCGAAGAGACGGCTATTTTAAAGAAAAGAATACTGCACTCCTGCCATGGAAAGAAGAGTGAGAGAGGGAGTGGTGAGGGGTGGAGGGTGATGGTAGGGGTGTGTGGAGTGATTGTGGATGGAGTGGGTGAGGGGGGGGGCAGGCAATGGGAGAGTTATTGAGTGAAAATTGGAGTCAGGAGAACATTGCAGCTCCTCCTGGGTCCAGAGCAATAATTTCCACCATGTATTTCGTTTGAGCAGAGTAAACCTTTGATTCAGCAATCTTAACACTCTACAAACCTTGGGCACTACATACAGGTGAGGCCTTGTACAATTGCCTGGATGCCATTAGCATCAAAGATTGGTTAAGAGGGGGGAAAAACAGAGCATGAGAGTAAATTTGCAAGTAAAATAAAAGTGGACTGTAAAACATCTTAAAGTATATAAAAAGAAAACGATTGGTGATGACAAATTTAGGTCCCTTACAGTCTGAAACAGGAGAGATTATAATAGAGAACAAGGAAATGACAAAGCAGTTAAACAACTACTTTAGTTTGGTCTTCACAGAGGAAGACACAGATAGCTTCCCAGAAATGAGAAGGAGGAATTGAAGGAAATTAGTATTACTTGAAAAAACAGAACTAAACTCCTTTCAGGTGGGGAAGGTGCCGGGGCCAGATGAATTTACGGCAGGCTTCTAGAAAATATTCACGCCAGCACTGGCCCCATACCTGTGGCAGATGTTTGCAGCCTTGCAGGGAAGGGGCACCCTGCCACGACACCGGCCTAAGCCTCAATATCACTGATACCCAAAAAGGATAAAGATCCGATGGAATGCGGGGTGAATTGGACATTCTGGATTATCTCTCAGTGTACCCAGACAGGCGCTGGAGTGTGGCGACTAGGCTACTTTCACAGTAACCTCATAGCAGCATTAATGTAAGCCTACTTGAGACACTATTAAAGAATATTATTATTATTATAGGCCCATCTCACTACTTAATGCAGAGATAAAGGCCCTGGCGAGATGGAGAGCTGTGTGCCAGAAAGCCTCGGAAGACAAAATGAGCTTTCTCAAGGGCGGGCAGCTAACACCGAACATCAGGCGCCTGCTGAATGTGATAATGATCTCATCTGTGGAGAGAACACCAGAGGTGATTATCTCCCTGGATGCAGAAAAGGCGTCACATCTGTCACCCACCAGCGCAGATACTCACACCTGGGTGTGATTACCTGGACAGCAGACATCTGGGTCACTCACTGGTGAGCAGCTGACAGCTGGTGATTCACAGCAGATTGAGGCAGGGATGTCCCAGGGATACGGCACTTATGGCATTTTGCTGAGCCCCTGACCGATGATGTGTACCTCTTCAGGTTGTGCCTGAGCTGTAGAACTGCAAAGGCAGAGCAGTGAGAATCAGAAAGAGATGACAGCATCCCTCGTCGGACGCCAAGCCGACCTGAGGAGTCCCTTCACCTGTTTGAGGAGATGGTGCCATCACTCCAATGCAACAAGGCGAACACTGCACCCTCAGAGGAGACGTTGGGGCAGACGTGAACTCTGTGGTGGGAATATCCACTCCATGGCTCAGCTCATGACATCCATGGCAGAGGCCCAAGGAGCAGCGCTTCATCTGCATGGTGCAGACGCGTGGGAATCCATGAGTATCAGAGCCAGAGGATGGGAGCTTCTGGATCTCACTCCAGCTGCCCCTCTATCTCATCGAGATGGGTAGGGGCCCCCCCAACAGCCAAAGGGAAGAGGATAGGCATAAGCGCAGCCTGGGGAGAACGTGAAAACTCCACACAGTCAGTCACCCAAGGCCAGAATTGAACCCGGGTCCCTTCAAGGGGATTTACAGAAGTTGAGTGAGTGGACAATCCATGGCATATGCAGCATATCGTGGATTATGTGATGTTATCCACTTGTGATGGAGAAACAAAATGGCAGAGTATAATTTAAATGGTGATAGATTAGAATATATTGACGCATAAAGAGACCTGGGTGTCCCAGTACACCAGATGCTGAAAGCAAGTATGCAGGTACAACAATGGTATGTTGGCCTTCATATCAAGAGAATTTGAGTACAGGAGCAATAATGTCTTACTCTTGCTGTACAGGGCCTTGGTGAAACCACACCTGGAGTATTGTGTGTAGTTTTGGTTTCCTTATCTAAGAAAGGATATATATGCCAACAGAGGTAATGCAGCAAAGGTACACCAGGCTGGTTCCTGATATGGCTGGATTGTCTTATGCAGCAAGATTGGGTTGTCCGTGCCTGTATTAACTGGGATTTAGAAGAATGAGGGGGAAATCTAATTGAAACATATAAAATGTTGACAGGGTTGGACAGACGGGATGCAGGGGTATTGCTTCCTCTCGATGGGGGCTGTGGGGAGGTGGGGGAATCAAGAATCAGGGGTCACTGTCTCAGGATTTAGGGCTGACCATTGAGGACTGAGATGAGGAGATTCCTCATCACTCAGACGTTGGTGAACCTGTGGAATCCTCTACCACAGAAGGCTGTGGAAGCCAACCCACTGAATACATTTAAGAAGGAAGTGGATAGATTTCAGAACTCTAATCGTGTCCAGGAACATGGAGAGAATGCGAGAGTATGACGTTGAGTGAGAGGATCAGCCAGGATCATGTTGAATGACACAGCCAGCTCGAAGGGTCGAATGGCCTCCTCCTGCTCCTATTTCCTAAGCTTCCTCTAAAGTAATCACAAGGAATTATAGGAGAAAAATCAGGGAGCACTTAAATCAAATTGCATGTTTCCTTTTCTTTGGAGATTTTTGTTTATTTGTGAATTGGAACTGGGGGAAAATGACTGGGTGAGGCAGCTGGTCAGGTGCCAAAGCCTCCAGGAGTATGTTCAACCAGAGATGGGGGGGGGGCGGGATTCTCCGAAATGGAGGCAGGGTGTCCACGCCGTCGTGAACGCCGTCGCATTTCACGACAACGCGAAACGGGTGCGGGCACTACCAACTCTGGCCCCCAAGAGCACAGCACTGGAGCGGTTCACGCCGCTCCAGCCTCCCTTCCCGGCCCCAACTGGGTGCCGCAACAACCCGTGCATGCGCAGTGGCGTGCGCCAACCCGCACATGTGCAGTGGCGTCGCGCCAAACCGCGCATGCACGGGGACTTGCCGACGGAACATGGCGCGGGGGTTTAGGGGCCGGCCACGTAACAAAATAGGGCCGGGGCTGGAGAAGCCGGCCCGCCGATCGTTGGGTCCCGATCGCAGGCCAGACCCCATCGGAGGCCCCCCACCCCTCCGGTGAAGGAACCCCCTCCCCCCCCACACAGGCCGCCCTCGACCCTGCGCACAGAGTTCCCGCCAGCTGCGGGCAGGTGCGGACGGCGCTGGCGGGACTCTGCCGGTTCCGCGCGGCCGCTCAGCCCATCAAGACCGGAGAATCAGTGGCCTGGCCATGGACAGCAGCCCACGACCGGCGCCATGCCAAATGCGCCAGCACAAATGGTGTCGGCTCTCCGCTCTTCGGAGAATCGCATGTCGGCGTCGGGGCGGCGTGGCGCGGTTGCAGCAATTCTCCAGCCCGGCGCGGGGCTCGGAGAACCCCACCCGGTAACCTTAGACAAGGCCAAACATTATCAATATTCAGCAAAGGTCCATGTTTTCATTTTCATTTCAAGGGGTCAAGAACAGATGTTGAAGCTTTCATTTGTCAGGAGCCGAATGTTTGAGCTAGTGACCAGACAACCCTTCAAACATAATGCAGATTCAGAATGTAAGATTAGCTCACGTTGTTGCCATTTTATTTCCCGAAAACAGGTTCAATGAGATCTTTTTTTTTAAAGCAAAACAATGTTTATTCTATGAACTCAAGTTCACCTTTTTTCAAACATACAGTGAACATTTTAGCAACCATCAATTCAAATACAACCTCCCCCAAAGACTACAACACTAAGTAATCCTTAATAATTTCCCAAACAACATCCAGAAAACAAAAGACCCTTTTGAAATAGAGATCCGGAGATTTCCGCATCTTTGGAGCGGCCCGACGCTGGAGTGGTTCACGCCACTCCATCACGCCTGGACCCTCCGCCCCACCGGGTAGGGGAGAATCCCGGCCCAGGTTTAAATTCTCAAATGAGAGCAGTTATCCCTTTGAAATCACCCAAATTAACTCTCTTTAGCTTGTAGAGAGATCCATGCACATCTGCTGAATTTCACTGCAGCTCTTCTCTCTGAAAACAAAACTAAACCTCACTCTATAGCAGCCTGCTCAAAAACGAAAATAAAGTAGACAGGCAGCCCAGCTCCACCCACTCTCTGACATCACTGCAGTAATAAACACCCATTTCTTAAAGGTATATCCACTAGAGTTATTCTATTAAAAAAAAACATTTCTTAAAGGTACACCCACTACCGTTATTCTATTTAAAAAAATTATTTTCTTTTAATAAACATTGTATTGAGGTATTTTTTGGTATTATAACAACACAAAAAACAATGTACATGAAACTATAAACATAGTGCAAAAGCCGTCTCCCTCCCTTACAAGTCCCACCTTTATTAACACCCTTCTCTAAGCTAAACTAACCCCCCCTCCCCCCTGCCCTTCTGCTGATGATTAATTTTCCGCTAAGAAGTCGGCGAATAGTTGCCACCTCCGGGCGAACCCTAACAGTGACCTACTTGTCATAATATACACCAGTATATCATGGTGCAGACACACACTGATGGACACACACAGGGACCAATCAACATGTACAAACACCGCAGCCAATCACCAGTTAGAATACACACTATAAAGGCAGAGGGCACCACGGTTCCCGCTCATTCTGGGTGCTGCCTCTGAGTGCAATAAGAACTCATCCAGCCCAGCACAGACTCACAACATGTGCTGAGAGAATCAACTGGTTCGGACAAGGCTTAGGTCTCTAGTTTAAGTTAGCATCATTTAGACCCACAGTCATCGTGTGTTAGTTAGTTAGAAATAGTTAATAAAATTGAGTTGAACCTTCAGCAGTGTTGGAAGTGTCTGTTCATCTCTCAAGTCTACACTAGCCAACACTTCATCACTCAATGTGAACTTGATTTTCTCAAAACAGAGAAAGCTAGCCATGTCCGATAGCCAGGTCTCCGACTTCCCGGGCTTTGAGTCCCTCCATGCTAATATTATCCGTCTCCAGGCTACCAGGGAAACAAAGGCCAGAACATCTGCCTCTTTCTCCTCCTGGATTCCCGGGTCTTCCGACACCCTGAAAATCGCCACCTCTGGACTCAGCGCCACCCTTGTTTTTAACACCGTGGACATGACAGCTGCAACCCCCTTCCAAAATCCCCTAAACTTCGGACATGCCCAGAACATGTGGACATGGTTCGCTGGTCCTCCGGCACATTTTGCACACCTGTCTTCCACCACAAAGAATCTGCTCATCCGGGCCACTGTCATGTGAGCCCGGTGAATGACCTTAAATTGTATAAGGCTGAGCCTGGCAAATGTTGCGGACGTGTTGACTCTACCCAACGCATCCGCCTATAGACCATCCTCTATCTCTCCTCCCAGCTCCTTCTCCCACTTACGCTTCAGCTCCTCGGTCTGTGTCTCCTCTGACCCCATAAGTTCCTTGTAAATGTCCGAGACACTCCCTTCTACCCACCGTCCGGAAACTACCCTGTCCTGAATCCCCCTGAGCGGTAGAAGCAGGAAGGTTGACACCTGTTTACGTAGGAAGTCCCGCACCTGCAGATACCTGAATTTGTTTCCCCTCGCCAACCCAGACTTCTCCTCCAGCGCCCTCATACTTTGAAATCTCCCCTCTACAAACATATCCCCTATCCTCTCAATCCCTGCTTTCTACCATAACCCCCCATCCATACTTCCCGGGGCAAACCGGTGATTATTACAGATTGGGGACCAGACCGATACTCCCTCTGCTCCCACATGTCTCCTCTATTGCCCGCAGACTCTCAGGGCTGCCACCACCACGGGGCTGGTGGAGTGCCATGCCGGCGGGAACGGCAGAGCCGCAGTTACCAATGCCCCCAAACTGGTGCCCTTGCATGAAGCCGCCTCCATACGCTCCCATGCCGACCCCTCCCCCACCACCAACTTCCTGATCATGGGTATATTTGCCGCCCAGTAATAGCTACAAAAATTTGGCAGCGCCACCCCGCCCTCTCCCCGACTCCACTCAAGCATTACCCCCGCCCAGACAAAGCCAGAGATCACTTTGTTGACCCATTTTAAAAAGGACCACGGAATAAAGATGGGGAGATTGAAACACAAGCCGGAATCTCGAAAGGACTGTCATCTTCCCCGTCTGCACCCTCCCAGCTAAAGACAACGGGAGCGCATCCCATCTCTGAAAATTGTCCTTCATTTGGTCTACTAGCCGGGCCAGATTTAATTTATGCAGGCGGTCCCATTCCCGCGCCACTTGAATGCCTAGGTACCTAAAGCTTCCCCCTACTAATCTAAACGGCAGCTCCCCCAATCGCCTCTCCTGTCTCCTGTCCCCTCACCTGGATCGCAAACATCTCACTTTTCCTCATAATTAGCTTATGCCCGATAACCAGCCAAATTCCCCTAGAATCCTCATGATTTCTTCCATCCCCTCTAATGGGTCCGATACATACAGAAGCAGGTCATCTGCACAGAGCGAGACTTTGTGCTCCACCCCCCCCCCCCCCCCCCCCCCCCCCCCCCCAGACGAGTCCCTTCCAGCCCCCTGAGGCTCTATAGCTAGCACGAACAACAGTGGAGAGAGGGGGCATCCCTGTCTCGTCCCCCGGTGCAGTCTAAAATAGTCCGATGTCCCATTTGTCCGTACGCTTGCCACAGGAGCCTGATACAGCAACTAGACCCAGTCAATAAAGCCCCGCCCAAATTCGAACCGCCCCAATACCTCCCACAGATAATCCCGTTCTACCCGATCAAAAGCCTTTTCTGCATCCATTGCGATCACTACCTCCACCTCCCTACCTTGCGGGGGCTCCATAATCACATTTAACAGCCTTCTTACATTGGCCACCAACTGCCTACCATTAACAAACCCCGTCTGGTCCTCCCTAATAACATCCGGAACACAATCCTCAATCCTGGAGGACAACATTTTGGCCAGCACTTTGGCATCCACATTCAACAGGGATATCGGCCTGCATGACCCACAGAGCTCCGGGTTCTTGTCCCGTTTCGGAATCAGCGAAACCGTGGCCTGTGACACCGTCGGGGGCAGCACCCCACTTTCTCGTGACTCATTGAACATCCTCATTAACACCGGCCCTAATATCCCAGCGAACTTTTTATAAAACTCCACTGGGTACCCGTCCGGCCCAACACTATCTCTTCCAACCCGATCGGGGCCCCCAGCCGTTCTACCAGCTCCCCGTCCACCTTTGGGAAATTCAGTCCCTCCAAGAAGTGCCTCATCCCCTCCTGTCCCGTAGGGGGGTTCTGACCTATACACCCTACTGTAGATATCCCTAAACGCCTTATTCACATCTGCTGAATCTCCAACCAGGTTCCCATCTCCGTCATTTACTTTCCCTATCTCCCTGTCTGCCTTCCTTTTTCTAAGCTGCTGTGCAAACATTCTGCTGGCCTTCTCTCCATACTCATAGATCGCCCCTCTCACCTTTCTCCACCGCCCTCCCTGTGGTTAACAAGCCAAACTCTGCCTGTAGCCTCCGCCATTCCCTTAAAAGCCCTGCCTCTGTGGCCTCCACATACTTCCTATCGATCTGTAGTATCTTGTTAACCAGTTGGTCCGTCTCTGCCCTATCCACCTTCTCCCTCTGGGTCCGTATCGAGATCAGCTCCCCTCTGACCACCGCCTTAAGTGCTTCCCAGACCATCACTGCTGAAATTTTCCCGGTGTCGTTGACCGGCAGGTAGTTCTGAATATATTTCCTCAGCCGTTTGCACACCCCTTCGTCAGCCAAAGTCCCATATCTAACCTCCAGTGCGGGCGCTAGTTACTGTCTTTACTAACCTGCAGGTCAACCCAATGCGGAGCATGGTCTGAGGTTGTGATCGCCGAGTACCCCGTGTCCACCACCTCTGCCAGTAAGGCCCTGCTCAAAATGAAAAAATCGATCCGGGAGTACACTTCATCCACGTGTGAGTAGAAGGAGAACTCCTTTCCTCAATCTAATCTGGTCAGTTACTCTAAGGTGCGTCTCCTGCAACATTACCACGTCCGCCTTCAGTCCCCTAAGATGCGCGAACACACGTGCTCTCTTGACCGGCCCATTTAACCCTCGAACATGCCAGGTGATCAGCCTATTTGGGGGGCTCATTGCCCCCCCCCCCCCCCCCCCCCCCGCCTTCGCCAATCAGCCATCCCCTTTTTTGGACCCGCCTGCAGCCCATGCTCCGCGCCTCCACCAGCCCGCCCCCGGGCAGCTTCCGCCCCCAACCTCCTCTCTGTCCCTTGGCCCAAGTCCCTCCCACATCAGCAGAACATTTCCTCCCCCCCCGAGTAACAACACTCTGTAACCCAACCCCTTTGATAAACCAAACATATGCACACCCCACACAGCGCTTCCATGAGCTAGCCCACCCAGCTAGCTTGGTGGCCCCAATCCCTGGCGCCGGATAGTCTCCCACCTATTGTTCCCACCCCACCATTTCCCCCCCCCCCCGCTCATACAAACATACTCCAACATCAAACAGTCCCCACACAATTGCCCGACCGAAAAACACCAAAATCTAAACAAGCACACCTCCATCCTCCAACAGTGCAGCTGAAAACCTTAACTCACTCAGCTCTGTCACTGGTCCCAAATCAATACAGAAGGCATTACAAACAGCTTCCACAAAACGAAAAACGAGAAACTTTTTTTTTAAAGAACAGAGAAACAAAAAGAAAACAAAACATATGAACGCTGCAGAGAGTACCTTTAAGAAATAGGTGTTTATTACTGCAGTGATGTCAGAGAGTGGGTGGAGCTGGGCTGTCTGTCAGCTTTATACTTTTGTTTTAGGCTGTTTGCTGCAGGGAGTGTTTCATTTTCAGTGTTGGAGCTGAAGCCAGACAGAGCATGTGTACTGTTGATCTCTCAAGACTATCTCTTGATCTTTTGGTGAATTCAGAATTATAAATGTTCTCAGTAGTGAATGTAAAACTAATGTGTTTCTGTTAAAAGGTGTTTCTTTTATCTTCAGGATGTTGTTTGAAAAGTTATTATGGATTACTTTGTGTTGTATTCTTTGGGGGTTGTATTTGAATTGATAGTTGCTAAGGTGTTCACTGTATGTTTTAAAAAGGTTAACTTGAGTTCATAGAATAAACATTGTTTTGCTTTAAAAAATTATTTTCCATTTCTGCTGTACCACACCTTTAGAATGGGCCGTGTGCTCCCCATACCACAATTTATTAAAAGTTGTGGGTCAGGTGAACTCCATGATACACTTTGGGGTTCTCTAAACCCTGGCCCATAACAACACATTGCATCAAATTGCACTTGCCCTCAACTCTGCTCTCTGATATCTCATCAAAATACTCAACCAAGTTAATCAAATCTGATTTGCCCTGAACAAATTTGACTACTTTTCTTTCATTACTCAATGCTTGCCCAAGTGGCTGTTAATTTTCTCCATGCTTATTGGCTGCTAATTTTCTCCTGGGACTCGGCATGAGTTTTCAACTGAATTGCACTCCATCTGAATTCAATTCAACACGTAACAAGAATATTCTTGACCTTTGTGAGAAGGGCAAATGGGAGCCAAACGTGAGAAAAATTGCATGTGGAATTTCCCCTTGTTTCTGTGGTGAGTGCTGATTTCTGATTGGTAGATTTGAAAGAAAAAAAAGGAAGGAGGTTGGTTGGAGGAATGCTGGTTTCGGGAGTTTTAACTTTTTCAATCAATGTTGGAATGATTCAGTACTGAATGCATATGTAAGGATTGGGTTGAATTACAAGACATGCTATGCATGGGTGACACATTTGATATTTTTAAATTTAAGACGATAGACAGTCCGTTTTCTACGGACTGTGGAGAGATGACAGATTCAAAAGGTTTAATAGGTTCTGGATACAAGTCTCTGATGCATTAGCAAAGTAATTCCTGCTGGCCTTTTTACAAAATAGGATGTAAGCTGGAGAAGCTGCAGTTTGCAGATAGCAGACACATTAAAGAAAATAATCACCACCACCCCAAACTGTTCGATTTGAGCATAAATCCCAGTATGAAACTCATGTAGCTTGCATTCATCAATCTCTTTTTTAAACAGTTGAGCCTTGCACCCAGAAAGGCTGTTGCACCTTGAACATTCAGTGAACTGTATAGTCCCGATGCTTTGCAAGGGTGATACCAGGACTGAATGGTTATCACTGTTAGGAAAGTTGAACTCCTTTTCTCTGTAAAAAAAAAAAGTCTTTGGGATGACCTAACAGAGGTCTTAAACATAATGAAGCGTTTGAAAGGGCACATGTGGTGAAGGTATTTTCTCTTGTCGGGGCATATCCAAAGCTAGAGGCTATGAAAACAAGATAATCACTAATAAATCCAATAAAAAATCAAGCAACGGCACCCTTACCAGGGCGTGGTTGGAATGTGGAGTGTGCTACTATAGGGAGTGGCTGAGGTGAATGACATAGATGCTTTAAGAAGAAGCTGAATGGGTACATGAAGTAGAGAGGTTATGCTGGTACGGTTCGATGAAGAAAAATGGGAGCATGTGCATTAACACTGATAAGGACCCATGGATCTAATGGCCTATCTGTGTGCTGCATATTCTACATAGTTCTAAATGTACAGCTAGGGCAGGATCTTCCAGTCGCACCCATCCCGAGATTGGAAATTCTCGTCCAATGTCAACGGACCTTAAATTTTCCATTCCACCAGTGACGATTCTTACGGTGGGCAGGACTGGAATATTTATCCCCTTTATTAATTAAAAACACAATCAAATATTAAATGGAGGATGGCAATCTATGCATATATATATTTTTATATGCTCACCTCAAATTAATCTGAATGTAATAAATGGTGCACACATTATCTTACACAATTCTGATTTTGGGTTATTTTCTGGCTTTTCATCTCAGGTTATGATAAAATCAGTCTCATCTGAAAACAATTGCAAATGGAATTTAGCTTCTGGAAAGATGCCTTTTCCTAAGCCATAAGTTAAAAATATGTTGCTACGCTATGCCGAGTGGAATGGCTTCAATCTATCTTTGGAGGCGTTGGGGTGGTATCAGTCATAACAACCTGCAGTTGATGTGTGACTGGACTGTTGGAGGAGCAGTGTGATCCACCGGGAGTATGTTCGATTCACACCTATTATGAAACACTAAAAATCTAAAGTTAAGTTTAATGTTTGCAGACCATCTTCAAGAGGATGTGTCAAAGTAAACTTGAATTGGACATCCAGTTGCAGCAATGTGGACTCGACTCTGACCCCACATTCATGCCAAGTAGAGATCCCAGCAGGCTTACACTACTGAACTCACAGACAAATGTGATATTCTCAAAGTAATTTAAAGGACTGCACAGACCTTTAAAATAAGCAAGAAGACAAAGCTTGAAAAAGACAAGCTTATCAAAATATTTGTTTTTCAGCTACACCTGTAACCCACCACCCCTGAGAGTTGTTTCCAAATGGAGAATGAACAATTCCACGCCACATTGTGTAGCAGTAAAGTTGTACTTACAACGTGAGGAAAACTGGGCGCGATTCTCCGCAAATGCAGAGAGTCGTGAAGGCTGCCATGAAAACGGCCGTGTTTCACGGCAGCCTCCGCGCCCCCGCCTGGGACCCGATTCAGCTCCCCGGTCGGGGCTAGCATCGCGGCCCGTGAACTACGGCATCGGGGCTTAACGAACTTCGCTAAGCCCGCGCGCCAAAGTTAGCGACGGCTGACGCATATGATGACGTCTGCCGCGCATGCGTGGATTGGACGACTCCAACCCGCGCATGCGCAGTCCGTAATGCCCCTCAGTCGCCCCGCGGACTGATCCAGCGGGGCGGCGGAGTAACAAAGAGTGCGCGGGGTAAGTACCCGCTGCCCGCGATCGGTGCCCACCGATTGCGTGCCCATGCCACCCTTGGCACGGCCGTGGTGCGGCCGTGCCAATCGGTGGCATGGTTGTGCAGAACGGCACTTTGGCGCCGTTTTCACGAACTTGTATAGCAGGTGTATTCAAATTCGTGAAAACGGCCGTAAAGGCCTTGGAAATCGGCCCATCGGCCAGGGGAGAATCGCTGCTCGCCGTAAAAAAACGGCGAGCAGCGATTCGTGTCGGGGGCGGGCGTGGGGGGGGGGGGGGGAGAGAATAGCGGGAGGGTGTCGGAGCAGCGGCGCCGTAAAAATTTGCGCCGCCCGCTATTCTCGGCCCCGTCATGAGTGCGGAGAATCGCGCCCACTATCTCTACGGAAATTCTGGAGTGCTTCCTTGGACCGGACAGTATTGCATTTTCAGTTGAAACACCAGAGGGCCAAAATTGGATGGCTCCTCACCCATTTCTCACGAATGGGAGGCCAATAGGTGGGAGGCAGGGGGACTGGGGTTGGGGGGGAGGCGATCAGTGGGGAATAGGGAAAGAGAAATTATATGAGGTTATGTCCTATACCCCAAGGGCAGCGGAAATATGTTCAATGTCATGTTAGCCCTGGCAAATGCCTTCAGCGTATGTAACAGATCTTCTGCCTGTTTATGAGGGGCCTAAAAGGCTGTCCCATCTCCAAAACTGGTTAAAAACTCACTGGAGCTTGTATCGTGCAAGCATCAAATAACTTTCCTAGGTTTGCATCATCTTAACTCGCCTAAAGGGTCAGGCAGGAGGCCAGGAAATACGAGGGAAGTAAACATACTCTCCAATGACCTTAACATTGAAGGCAGAAAAGCAGGAATGCCATTTGGCAATGCTATGGACACAGCCATCTGCCGTGCAGCTTCCATTCCCTGCAACCTCTGCAGCAACCCCCGGTGACCCATGCCCCACACTCACTGACAGAAAACTCCAACGCCTCCCTTTCACAAGTTCTTGATCTTTTCCTTGGGCTGTGATCTCCATTATGCCCGCAGTGTGGGCTCATTGCGTTTCCTGATTTACCATATTTTAAATCCATAAACTGATATTCTGCCCTTTGTCTTGTACATTCTGCCAGTTTTTGTATTTTCCTGGGGCCTTTTCTGCCCTTCCTACTATGGTGACTTCCCTCCACTCACTCGCCCCTGCTGACATATCTGTCACCCGAGGTTCAACTTTTGGTAGTTGTTCTTTGAGATAAATGGCCCTATCCTAATCTTCACAATCACTTGATCTACTTTCAGTTAGCCCATTATCTGCCACAATCTGTTATTTGTACATGTCCACCGTATATATATATATGTGCGTGTGTGAAGTGCACGGTGCATCTTCAGTTTCCATCATCTGTTCAGGTTCTGTCAATGTGTAATTAATGCCAGTAAGCCATGTGGAATGTTCTCTAGCCATTTGATTACCATGTTGCAGGATTATCGATTTGCCATTGGTGCCCGTAACATTTCCTGGATCATTCCATTCTTTCTGCCCTTCTCTATTATAATACATGTTCACAGACTTAAAATTAATCTCTGACAGCCTGATTCCATACCTCAAAGCTGCTCTGACTGTTTCCGAAATCTCCCCCTTAATAAATAATCTCCTCCCTCAATGCGCAGCATTCAAATGTTCTTCAGAAATTAAACTAATGATAGTCCCTGCTGTGACATTATGTGCAATGCCTAGCACATTAAGTGTAAATTTGCACTTTATTCTACCACTAGATGGAGCTGGGGAGCACACCTATAAAGGGAATGCCTCTCAGACTTCAGAGAGAGTGTAATGGGAGATCAGAGAGTGAACAGAGAGTGTAAAGATAAACAGAGAGATAATGGGTGGGATTCTCTGACCCCGTGCCAGATCGGAGAATCGCCGGGGAGGAAGGGGTGGGGGCGAATCCCGTGACGCCGCGCCGACGCCGGGCTGCCGGTGCGGTCCGTTCCGTGGCCGGGGGCCACTCAACGTAGCCCCCCCCCCCCCCCCCCCCGGCGATTCTCCACGCTCGACGGGCCGAGTGGCCGCCGAGATCGACCAATTCCCGCCGCTGTTGTTCGTGTGTGGTCCTACCCGCTGGGACCTCGCCGTTCATGCTGCAGGGGCCATCCTGAAGTGGGGGAGAGGGGATCCGACTCCGAGGGGAGCGTCCACGGTGGCCAGGCCCACGATCGGGTCCCACTGATCGGCGGGCGGGCTAATCCCCACGGGGGGCCTATGTTCCTCCGCGCCAGGCCCTTGTAGGGCTCCTCCATGTTGCTCGGTGGCCGGCGCGGATAAGGCAACCCACTCGCATGTGCGTATTCGCGCCGGCCATGGTTCGCATGTGCGGACCCGCGCTGCCTGTGCAGGCGCCCGTATCGGCAGCTGAAGCGGCGTGAAGCGTGTCAGTGCCGTGCTGGCCCCCTGTGTGGCACAGGATTGCTGTTCCTAGGGGCCAGATGATGCCATTGTAAAACACTCCGGTGTTTACGATGGCATCAACGCTTAGCCCCATTATTGGAGAATCCTGCCTGATGTGTTAGTAGATAGTTATAGTGTAGATAGTAATTGTATTATATAGTGTTGTGAGCTTTAGGAATAGTGTTCAAACAGTACTGAGAGTAGTGTAATAAAATTAACTTTATTAATTCAACATAGCTTTGTGGTTCTTTGTGCACACTACAACCTGTAGCCATGCTTAATTTTCCAAACACAAAGAACCCCACACCCGCCAAAGCTAGGGAGGGTCCCACACAATTAAAAGTATCTTCGATGCCTGCCACAAACTAATAGGAGCTGCAAACATCTGAAGTGTCTTTTTTATGTACTGTCCAGGCTAGAGAGGTTGACAATTCGGTTCGTCAGCTAAAGATTTTCAGAAATCAGGCCATGATTTCTCTCACGTGGTCCATTGCTAAAAGAACTTTCTGCTGCTGTGTGCATTACCACAATATTCAGATTTTCACATATACTTCCAAATTCATCATTGGCAAATGCTCCTTGGTTTCCTCCCACAGTCCAAAGACGTGCAGGTTAGGTGGATCAGCCATGCTAAATTGCCCTTACTGTCCACAAAGGTTAGGAGGAGTTATTGGGTTACGGGGATAGGGTGGAAGTGAGGGCTTAAATGGGTCCGTGCAGACTCGATGGGCCGAATGGCCTCCTTCTGCACTGTATGTTCTATGTTTATCTGGTAAGAATTTAGTTGGTTCTCCCAGCCCTGTTCCTATTCATCTTTCCGTTATGTTATTGATAATTACTTTTTTTTTGTCTTTGCTATAAATTGCATTTGCGGACTGAGAGCGCGATCTACCACCCACGTCATGCCAGGACAGGGGTGCGACGTGGGTGGTAGATGGCAGGAGAAGCCTCCCGCAGGCCTCCCGGCAGCCAGTACGCCTAGCGAGATCTATCCAGATCCTGCAAGGTGTCGCGATCAAGATCCCGCCCACAATGGGCTTGACCAAGCCACACGCGCCTAAGAAGGTGTCAAACCCACTCGGCACTGCGAGTGCCAGGAACCAAGCAGCTAAGCGCGCTCATTAGGACTTTATTCCCATTTAGTTAAATCACGCCCTAAGTGTGATAAGATAATGGTGGGGAACTCACCAACAAAACCGGGCTAAAACTCCCAGCAAAACCCACCACAAATTAGACTTAGAAACATTTCTGTGAGATTCCGCCCTAAATCTAATTGCTAGGTCTTCAAAATGTGGAAGAACATTTTTTTCTTTAAGCCATACCGTGAGGTCCATCACTATGGTTTAAAGTCTCTCACCAACGGAAGACTTACTACTGGTCACGATGACATTCCCCGTAGTTTTCACAAATACCATATTTTTCACTAATATCCGAGATAGCTCATCCTGTACTCCTGCATCCTTTAACAAACTATAACCTATGGCCGGAGGGAAGTGCAAATTGTCGATGTAGTTTGGGAACAATTTTCTTCTCCTTTCAATCCCTATCCCCAGCTGCCATTATTACTTCTTTAACATTCTTTCTGGAGATGATAGGCCTTAAAGGAATACAACAATGTCCTGACTGTGTAAGATCTCCCAAAGACACCTGCATCGCAATGCTCCATGTCAAACTTCTTTTGGGCCTTCTGCATTGAAGGTTTATTTAACAGTAAAAGTATTTCACTCAATACAACATTGATACTGATAGTGATTTACCCCTGCTATTTTACACAGAATTACTATTCTTTTTCGTGATTTCAACACGTTATCATAACTGAACCTAAAACAAGTAGAACTATCATATTATTTAACTTTGGTCTTATTTAAAGATTCCCTGTCACACTTTAGCCACAGACTGTGGATGTTCACCCAGGGCAGGATTCTCTGATCCTGAGGCTAAGTGTTGACGCCGTCGGAAACGCCGTCATGTTTTACAATGGCATCAACAAGTCCCCAGGAGCAGCGATCCTGAGCCCTACAGGGGGCCAGCACGGCACTGGAGCGATCCATGCCGCTCCAGCTGCCAATACCGGCATCAAATGGGCGCCACGGGTCTGCGCATGCGCGCTGAGACCGGTGCGGATGCGCACATGTGCGGCAGCTCCCTTCTCCGCGCGGCCCCGACACAACATGGCGTCGGGCTACAGGGGCCGGTGCAGAGCAAAAGAGGCCCCCACCATGAGAGGCCGGCCCGCCGATCGGTAGGCCCCAATGGTGGCCCAGGCCAAGGTAGAGGCCTCCCCGGGGTCGGACCCCCCCCCCCCCCCCCCCCCACTCCCCCCGCCAGGCCACCCCCCGCAGGATGGATGCTTAGGTCCCGCCGGGTAAGACAAGATGTGAACGGCGCCGGCGGGACTCGGGATATTTTGGGCGGCCACTCAGCCCATCCCAGGCGGAGAATCGCCAGCGCCGCGCGAGAATCAGTGGACGCCGTCGGGGCGGCGTTGCGCGATTCGCACCCGGCCCAGCGATTCTCCAACCTGCAGTGGGCTGAGAGAATCCCGCCCCCAGTATCTAGAACTTCACTTTTGAATGAATCTGTGGCTAGGATACTCACTACCAGTTGAAGCTTCTGGTGGCCAATACAATTCCTTCAGATTGGTCAGTATCGTCCTCCTCACCTTCTGTGCTTTCCATGTCATGTGCTGTCTCAAAAGTCCCATTTTTCAATTTGGGGCAATTCAACACCAAAATGATACTTAAGAGTCACATTGAAGCATCTGTTGACCACCCAGCGCCATACAAGTAGCCAGAAATGAATCCTTTCCAGGAAATTATTTAAGGCGCATTTATAAATACCAACACCCGTTCACGTTATTAACTTAAACTACGGAGCATTTAACATTCATCAACAGAATCCATTAGATACTAACACTCACTTCCACTTAGAAACCATTGTTCTGTAACACCTGAGACTAAATCTATCAATCTCATTCTAGGAAATATCAACTGACAAGTACTCACTAGACCTTTGGGGGAAAAGATTCCAGATTTCCACTAGCCTTTGTTTAAAAAGATGCTTCTTTTCAGTTACCCCCTACCTGAAAATTTGACATAATTTTTGATTCCATGTGCATTCAAGGCTCTCAATTAAAATTTGACATTAATAGTTATAATTCAGAATTAATTTGATATTAACTTTGATGGCAGGCTCAAAGCTATCAAATGCACTCAGAATCCTGCATTGAAAAATACAAATAAATTACTTATTTAAATAATATCTGATTTCTTCAGTTTTTCATTAAATCTGAACAAAGATTGTTCTGCGGCAGAGTAAGGCTCGGTGGCACAATGGTTAGCACCATTGCCTCACAGCGCCAGGGACCTGGGTTCAATTCCAACCTTGGGTAACTGCCTGTGTGGAGTTTGCACGTTCCCCTCGTGTCTGCGTGGGTTTCCTCCGGGTGCTCTGGTTTCCTCCCACAGTCCAAAGGTTTGCCAGTTAGGTGGATTGACCATGCTAAATTAGCCCTTGGTGTTGAAGGATGTGAAGGTTAGGGGATAGGGTGGAGTGGACAGGAGAATGGATATGGGTAGTATCCTTTCAAAGAGTCGGTGCAGACTCGATGGACCAAATGGCCCCCATCTGCACTGGAGGGATTCTATGATACATGCTTGAGAGCACCACTGGATCCCCACCAGTTCTCAATTCATTTTTTGCTCAGGGTCTGTATCTTTCCACCCACCAACTCCTCAAGTCTCCAGGTCTAACCTCTGTCCCCACCCCCTCTCCACCTTTCAGTCTCCACACTCTCCTGCTTGCTCACTCCAGCCTCCACACTCTCCTCCTCAATCCCAGCAGCCTTCAGACTCTCCACTTGCTCCTTGAAGCCACACTCTCCCTCTCACTCCCTTCAGCTGACACATTCTTCAACTTCGCTCTCTCCAGTCTCCACACTCTCTGCCTCACTCCCTCCAGCCTCCACACCCCCCCTCCCCCTGCTCTCTTACCCCTTCCACATTCTCCTGGTCACTCTCTCCAGCCTCCATATCCTCCTGCTCGCTCCTTCCAGGCTCCACACACTCCCCATCAATCCCTTGAGTCTTCAAACACTCTCCCTCGCCCCTTTCACACTCCACACTCTCCCCCTCACTCCCTCCAGCCTTCACACTTTCCCCCTCACTCAGTCCAGATTTCACACTCTCCCCCTCGCTCCCTCTAACCTCAACACTCTCCCCCTCCCTCCACATTCTCCCTCCTCCCTCCAAACACCCCATCCCCTCATCTAAATATTCCCTCCCTACCTATTCCCAGCCTGTCATTTCACTCCTCCAGCCTCCAGTCCCTGGGCTCTTGCCAACCACACCTCTCGTTCTTGGCCTGGACCCCAGCCTCACTTCAGGGATGGACCCCAGCCTGACTACACTCTGGGGAAGGACTCTGGCATCACAACACTCTGTGGCTGGACCCCAGCCTCACCTCATTTCAATCACTGCAGGTGATCACAACAATATTGGGGTGAATTCTCCACCAGAAGTAGTCTCCGTTCTGCCATCAGCGCACCCCCGCCCCTGGGTTTCCCCACGGCGTGCGGTGGCTACAATGAGTCTGGCCTATATGGATGTCTCGTCCCACATCAACATGCTCTACTCTACTGCCTTTAGAAGTGCTGCAGCATGTAAGGCTCATTCTACCTTCTGGAGAAACTATGGATGGACAAGGAAAGTTGGCCTTGTCCATGTTTGTGACATCCTGGGACTAAGTAATAAAAATTAAATTAATTGTTCAACTGGTTATAGAAATTTAGCTCTGTGTGCCCCACTCCTTCATTGCAAGAAGCTATACATCCAGGTGTTCCTCCTCTTTCTGTTATTTGAGCCCTTCCAGCATTGTAGCTGAATATATTGGCTGCATGTTGTCTGGTTTGGGGCTATGCCAGGGAGCTAATGGATCATTAGCCGCTTTCAAACCTTGACTTGTAAGAATGCAACAAAAATGGACCGGCACAAATTTACAAGGCTATGTTCATGTTCAGTGTCGGCAATTTCAATGTTGAAAATCAGCTTTTAAGACTGGTGACCAAAGCCTTGATTTTTTTTAAAACTGGTTCACATCTTCAAAATCGTGGAAATGGAGAAGAAATACAATGCATTTAAAAGCTTCTGACCTCTTTCCAAGAAACAGATTTTGAAGGTAATAAAGGATTTATAATATAATAATAATAATCACTTATTGTCACAAGTCGGCTTCAATGAAGTTACTGTGAAAAGCCCCGAGTCCACCACATTCTGGCATCTGTTCAGGGAGGTCGGTACGGGAATTGAACCTGCGCTGCTGGCCTTGTTCTGCATTACCACCCAACTGTTTAGCCCACTGTGCTAAAGCAGCCCCTCATTGGATATAAAAAGAATATGGAAGGCATTGAGTCCATAGGCAGAATCTACCCGTCCCGCAAGCAGCAGAAAGCTTGACCAGCGGAGAAACTTAATTTGACTTGAGGACAAAATTCAGTTCCCAACAGCAGGGCGAAACTTTGCAATTCAGTTCTTGGGATCTTTGAGGTGGGTTAAAGCTGGGTTTAAATGTCCCAAAGAAAAATGTCAGGAAGCCCTTGGTAATGCACATCATGCACACTCACTAAAAGACCATCTCGCTGGAATCGCGTTCCCCTCCCTCCACATTAATTCTCTGCCAGCAAGAAATTATAACATTGACTTTTACAGCTGCATATAAATGCTCCTGATGGGTTAGACATCTTCCATGATTAATGGTAAGCTCCATTGCATTGTCCTCTTTGGGGAGTATCTGCTAGACGATGCTTGAGACTGGGTGGTTTTAGTGTAAGTTGCATGGAGGGTGACCAAGAAAGGAAGGAAGGAAGGGTGAGTGAGGAAGGGTGGAGCAGTGGCCAGATATGGTAGAAAGGATAGTGCAGGCTGTTTGGGTGCCCTTTAAAAATGCCCCCCCTCGACCTTCGACCTCATATAGATAATGTCAGGAATGACTACGAGATTTGCCATACTCTGTATGGGTGTAAGAGCGCACATTGTCAACCATCCAAAAGAGAATCACACAAGATTGTTTTTTGGATTTTAATATCAGGAAACAGGTGAACGAGTGCCAGCCTAGCATCTCGATGCAGCTTGCTACTTGAGCTCCGTGTCACATTGGCTGTCTCAGATACCACAGCAACAGCAGATCGGGAAGATCCGGATGGCGTGATCTGTATTTCTGCTGGTTTGTAAGGGGTTAACATCTGTGTAAAAGTGCTAGACAGCCACTAGATGGCAGCACCAGGTCTATGTATATAAACTACACTCAGAGGAGAATCCCACCTCTTGGTATCAGGAGTGACTAGTGAGCAGAGTGTTAGAGATATAGCTTAGTTGGCACGTGTAAACATTATATATACTTATTCTTATTTACCTAATTTTCAGTTGTAGTTGTAGGAGAGTGAACAAACTCACAGATATTTATATTCGTTATTCAATAAATGTAATTTGCTTAATTTGAAGACTGATAGTTTTACTGAACTACAACCATCAGACCTTTCTGGAAGTAAGCAAAAGAGTAACGAGATATTAGTATCACGTAATAGAGCACATGCAGGTTCTTCTTCTATCTACGCTTTCCATAAATGCAGAAGTGGAGAAAATAAATCTGTACATATATGAAGTGCCGGTGACAAATGCAGCAGTTTTAACACTATTCAGTAATTAATAGATAGATGCACCATATGGCATGGTTTTTGAAGTCGAGCAAGGATCTAGGTTAATGCCAGGCTGAAGATTCCCATATTAGCTGATGATAGCCAGTCAGGCAGGTGTGGTATTTATATTTCTTGGAATTCGTGGGTTCGAGAGAAACTATTATTGATCCTCACCTGATCAAATTTAGTGAGTTCTAGGGCAGCACGGTGGCCTAGTGGTTAGCACAACCGCCTCACGGCGCTGAGGGCCCAGGTTTGATCCCGGCTCTGGGTCACTGTCCGTGTGGAGTTTGCACATTCTCCCCGTGTCTGCGTGGGTTTCGCCCCCACAACCCAAAATCGTGCAAGCTAGGTGGATTGGCCATGCTAAATTGCCCCTTAATTGGAAAAATGATTGGGTACACTAAATTAAAAAAAAAAATTTAGTGAGTTCTTAGAAAATTATAGTTGTGAGGATGTCATGCAAGGGCAAGTTCAGCCTCTGCTGTAATGTGTTTCGTAGCTAAACAGCCCCCCAACACCTACACTAGGTTGAAGTTTGTCCATGATATAAAAGTGGGAAATGTATTAGTGTTCAGGATAGAAGCAGACTTCAGGAGAACACAGATAGAACGGCGAAATGGGAAGACAAATGGCAGAACTTGATACGGGCGTGTATGAAGTGATGCACTTTGGGAGAAGCAACATGTCGAGGCAGCATGATCCAGATGGTCGTATATGACAGAGTGCAAGATCAGCAGGCCCATGTGGTCCATCTTCACAAATCTTTCCATGTGATAAGAAAAGATTGATAACATGATTAATAAAGCATGTGAGATACTTGGCTTTGTAAATTGGGGTAGTGAATACAAAAACTGGGCGAGATTCTCCGCAAATGCGGAGAATCGTAAAGGCTGCCGTGGGACAGGCCGTGACCCACGGCAGCCTTCACGCCCACTTCCGGGGCCGATTCTCCCCCCCCGGGCGGGGCTAGGAGCACGGCCCTGTGCGTCACGGCGGCGCGACGACGGTCGTCAAGGCCGCACGCCAAGCGTCATGCCGGCTGACGCGGCTGATGACATCAGCCGCGCATGCGCAGGTTGGACAACGCCAACCCGCGCATGCGCGGTTGGCATCTTTTCCCTCAGCCACCCCGCAAGACGTGGCGGCTTGATCTTGCGGGGCGGCGGAGGGAAAATAGTGCGTCCGTTACGGACGCACGGCCCGCGATCGGTGGGCACTGATCGCGGGCCTATGCCCCCCTTGGCACGGCCGTGGTACAGCCGTGCCAATCGGGCTCCCAGATGCTCCAAATGGGCATCTAGCGCCCGTTTTATGGCGGCAGCAAGCAGGTGTGTTTGCTGCCGTGTTCAAACGGGCGTGAAGGCCCGGCCACTCGGCCCATTGGCCTCGGAGAATCGCCGCTCGTCGTAAAAAACGGCGAGCGGCGATTCATGGCGTGGGTCGGGCGTGGGGGGGGGGAATAGCGGGAGGGCATGAAAAATGTCGGGAGGCCCTCCCGCTATTCTCCCACCCGGCATGGGGGGGCGGAGAATCGCGCCCAAGAAGTCATGCTAAACCTTTACAAATCACTGGTTAGGCCTCAGCTACAGTTTTGTGTACAGTTCTGGGCACCACTATTGAGAAAGGACGTAAAGGAAAGGCCATATAGGTTGATAAAAATGACACCAGGGATGAAAGAGTTTAGTTTGAGAAATTAAAGAAACTGGGGTTGTTTTTCTTTCGATGCAGAGGTTTTGAAGGAAGGCCAAAGAGTCATTTTCAAAATAATGAGGGGTTTTGATAGAATGAGGAAGGAGAAACCCTGACAACTGAGTTGCTCAGCAGAGATCATCAATTTAAAACAATTGCCAAAATATTTGGAAGAGAAAGAAGGAGAAATTTATCTGAAAGGGTAGTGGAATCGAATTCAATAGGAACTTTCAAAAGGCAATTGAGCACATACTTCTCAAGGACTCACACAGTTACCGGGAGAAAACTGGATGTGGAACTAAATTGGACAGCTCGTTCAAAGAATCAGCACACAAACAATGGGCTTTGCTTTGTGCTTCAAGTTTTTATGGTTATGTGCTGCTTCAGGGGGACTGCCATAAGAAGCCTTTCACCAAAGAGCTATCGGCGAAGTTAGAGAGACTACTTCAGACCATTTTTTAAATAATCTTTATTCGTGTCACAAGTAGGTTTACATCAACACGGCAATTAAGTTATTGTGAAAAGCCCCCAGTCACCTCACTCCGGCGCCTGTTCGGGTGCATTGAGGGAGGATTCAGAATGTTCACTTCACCTTGTGAACTCGTGGGAGAAAACCGGAGCACGCGGAGGAAACCCATGCAGACATGGGGAGAACGCACAGACTCCGCATAGATAGTGACCCAAGCCGGGAATCGAATCCGAGTCTCTGGCGCTAGGAAACAACAGTGCTAACCACTGTGCTACCGTGCCGCCCATCTTATGCAACTCCTTTTTAATAAAGGCACTGAAAAAGATCTGATTGAGCGTAACTTGTCTACCCACTTATCCGGGGCTTGTGACTTGAGGAGGCCTATGAAGAGAAGAGCAACCTAAAATTATTCGATTCCATAGGGCTTGGAGTTAGGGTGGGAGAACATTAGAATTCTCACAAAATTTGAGGGCATGAAAATCAGAATGCCACCCAAAGTTAGCCAGATTCCTTTTTCTCATTACTATAAATTAGTTCGACTGCTGTTCCCAGTCTGATTCATTAAAAATCTGCTTTTAACGAACATGAATCAACAGCAGCTTTATCACCTGTCAATATATCCTGGACAGTTGCATTTTAAATAGATATCGTTCTTAATTCTTGGATCAACCATGAAATCTAGACAATTAGCGACATTAAAACCGCCAAAATATGAGACTCCCTCAGGCTCTTAAATCTTTGGGGAAATGGAACTAAATCGAATTGGTTAGGTACAGCAAGTCAAAGGGCTGGCATTGTTAGCATGACTCATCATTGCAGACTCTTCTAGAATGCTGGTGTACCTTCTTTGAGGTTACAATAATTCAAACAGAGTCTTACTTTGTTTGGATCTTCCTAGACGACCAGAATTCCTTTCAGTCTCGGTTACTGTAAATATCCATTAGGTCACATTGCATAAATGGGTTGTAAAATAAATACTTTATGAGCTGAGGATTTTTTTGTACCTTATTTGCCATTGATATTTTTGCATAATATGGCTGATTCATTTAAAATGCTGCTTTGTTTCTGACTTTGGTTGTCATCTTTAAAGCAAAAAGGACGAGAGTAGAATTAAGCAGAAAAATGAGGCAGTATAAAGACTGGTGTCCCAGTTTATTAAGCATAGCACTGCACTTGTTTAGCAGATTTAATTTTCTTATTTGAAATCGGAGTAACATAGCAGATGTGAGACAGGGAAATGAATTCAACATATCATTGCAGCCATCATTGTGGTGCTTAAGAGATGATACACTTCAATGCCACCTTCAACCGTCGACAGTACAGTAATATTGAACTCTCTGTACACCAAAATTCTTTAACCTGTCCTTCGTTGTTATCTAGCTCTCAACCAACATCGCTTCAAAAAATACAGATCATCTGCACATGAGTTTGCTGCTGTTTGTGGGAGGTTGCTGTGTACAAATTAGCTGTTTTTTCCCCCCTATATTACATTGACTTCAAAGGCACTACATTGGTTGTAAGACGTTTGGGGCATCCTGAAATTATAAACGATGCTGTATAAATGCAAGACATTTTTTCTTTTTAATTCTTCCTTTATTTTTTAGCAAATTCTTGTTTGAAGGTCACTCAACTTCCTGCTGAATATCTAACAGTGCACCCCATACAGCCTCTGCAATGAACGACACACACGGTATCTCTTACTGCACAATTTAATGCTTTGATTAGCTCTAGTAAACCACTAACATTTATAATTTACGCTGCTCCCAATGCGGTCTCTATACTGGGGAGAGTAAACACAGATTGGGGGATAGCTTTGCGGAACACCTTTACTCTGTCCTCATCCATGGCCCCGACCTTCCTGGTGTTTGCCATTGTAACTCAGCATCTTGCTCTCCTGCCCACATATCCGTTCTTGGCCTGCTGCTGCAATGCTCCTTCGAGTGAATCTCGATGCGGGCTGGAGGAGCAGCATTTCATCTTCCGGTTGGGCACAATGCAGTCCTGGGGACCCAACGTTGAGCTGGGCAGTTTTAGATTTTTTTGATTGTGACCTTTCTCCTCCACCTTCAAACCCCTTTTAAAAATATATCCCATTCGTGTATTGCCTCAATGTAATTGCACCCCCACCCCCCCCGAACACACACATACACAGCAGGCCATCTGTATTTTGTTCTTAAATTTGCTACTTTTTATTGCAATCACTCACAGCTACACTTTAATATCGAATGCATTCTCTTTCTCTTCAGTTCTGACAAAGAGCCAAAAGGATTCGCAATGTTAACTCCGCTTTCTCTCCTTACAGATGCTACCAGATATGCTGAGTTTTTCCAGTATTCTCAATTCTTGTTTTAGATTCCAGCATCCGCAGCATTTTGCTTATTTTCACATTTATGCCTAACGTATCTATACCTAACTTATTTATACCTTTTACTCATTTATACCAAACTTATTTTACACATTGTGTAGTCAACCCCCTACTTAGAATTCAAACAAATTAGCAGAGTCGAAGGAACAGCTGAAAGCCCAGAGTAAAAATAATCTGGGTAACAGAACAAGGAATAATACTCACTCAACTCAGGCAATCATGGGCAGGGTCCTCTTGTCCCCCAGCCACGAGTTTCTCAGTGACGCGCCTTTCGCTGGCGGCGGGATTCTCTCTTCCTGCCGCTTTTCGGTGGAATTTCCCATTGAATCCACCCCACGCCGCTAGTAAACCCGCAGGCGGGGGTGCGCTGCCAGTTGGAAAATAGAATAGCCACGGCCAGAGAATTCGAGCCTGTTATATTACTGAATTGTAACATAAATATTACTCTTTTGTCTTGCCGAGTTGTGTTAAATTCTGATGACAAACAGTAGAATTCTTCCAGATGATGACAAAATATTTATTGAGTAATGTGATAATATGCTTGTGAGTTCTTTTACTTTAATATTTGACTAATAAACTAGTAAAACAAATAAGATTAGATTAAACTAACAATTATAATAATACACTATACTCTGATCTGCTCATGTCTTCATTCTAGCTGTTCTCCACACACACTAAATAAAGAAAGAGCGGGAAACTCCTTATATAGCTCCTGTTAGTGTTGCCATCTAGTGATCATCTGTCTGTACTTACTTTATATTAACCAAACATGTATTGACACATACAGAGATCACTACACAGCCCATATATAGTCACCATGTCCCTACCGCCTGTATAATATTACAGAGGAGATTAACAAGGGATGCAAAAGCAAACGTTGCTCACAGTAACAGTTATCCTGGTACCATTGCATTTATAGCACCTTTATTGCCTTCTCAATTAAATACTAGCCATTTCATCAAGTGCCCAATTATATAATTAATGCATTCACAAACATTAAAAGTTTAAAAGCAATGTTCCCAATATTGAAACAAAGGTAGCTGAGTTGCAAGATAGTTTATTTCTCTCGCTGTGATCTTGCAAAAAATAATAGAAGTTAGAATTGCATTAAATTCCTGAATTAAATCGCTGTCAGGCACAGGATAAATCAGGACCTCCAATCCTGCCACTACAAATGGTGAAATTTGAATTCAGTAAAAATCTGGAATTAAAAGATGACCATGAAACCATTGTCAATTGTCATAAAAACCCATCTGGTTCACTAATATCCTTTCAGGATACATGTGATTCCAGACCAACAGCAATGTGGTTGACTCTTAACTGCCCCCTCAAGGGCAATTAGGAATGGGTAATAAATGCTGGCCCAGCCTGTGACGCCCATGATCAATGAATGAAGAGAAAAAAAAAGGTGAACCCATTTAAAACAAATTCTTGACAAAAAGACATCCAGACTCTGTTTTTTCTCCACAAATCAGACCTGTTGAGATTGTTCAGTATTTTCTGGTTTTGTTTCAGATTCCAGAATCCACAGTAATTTGCTTTCATATTCTCACTTAAAAGTATACGTTGGGTGGGATTCTCTGTTGGCTTATGCCGAAATCGCGAAATGCAAGTGGGCGGAGAATAGGTTCCAGGGCTAAAATGATGGTGGGTGCCGATTTGATGCCAAATCGCTATTTTTCATCATCTCGACAGCGGCGTCAGTGCAGTCCAGAACACACGTCCAGTAAATAACGTTTGCCTGTCGTTAACGGGCCCAACCCAGTATTCTACGGAGCCTCTGCGATGCTCCGCATCCGATGGCCAAGTTCCCAACGGCGCTGTTCACTTATGCTTTTAAAAATTGGGAAACGGTTGTCGTGGCTGCTGAGGGGGAGAGAGGTTGGACGTAAAGTGTCTAAAAATGCCATAGTTTGTTGACAGTTGTGCCGCTGGAAGGGGGACTGCCAGGGCTGAGAAGGAGTAGCGGGGTGTGGCCAGAAGGTCGGCTGTGGGGTCAGTCTGGATGGGCACGGAACTCCATTGCCGCAGCCGGCAAGGCAGCCATGCAGCTACACACCCTGCTGACAGCCCACTGTGAACTTCAGGCCAGGGGTCGTATGGGTGTCCCCCCAGGCCACCCCCGAGGTGCCCTCTGGCCTCAGCTGACCCATCAGCTTTATGGGCACTCCAGCACAACCAGTGCCATCTTGTTGGAAGGCATGAGTGTGTGTGGGGATTGTAATGTGTATATGCGGCTTGTCAGCCTCCCGAGTGTTAATGACAGACTCGGCGAATCCTGCGCCGTTTTTCATTGGTACCGATTGTGTTGCATGTGGCGCCAGTGCTAGCCCCTCCACAGTTGCTGAATCGATCCAGGTTCGCACCAGTTTTGCTGTCATGAATGTCCATGAATTCTGCGTTGGCGTCAACACTTAGTCTCAGAAACAGAGAATTCTGCCCCTTATTTCTAATGTTTTTCAATACAAATACAAACCCGTTAAAACTACCTTTATTTTCCTAACATGCCTCATTATGGCCTGGGTTTTCACAGAGTTATGGAAACTCCGGGGACCATCCAAAATGGTGGTTGGGACACGGATCCAGAGATCCCGCACCAATTTCCAGAACCTATTCCATTGGGGACGGGGAATGAGGTGGGACTTGACTCCCACATGTGGGAAACCTGAAATCAGCAGGGCCATATGAAATCAATGTTCAATTCAAACAGACCCTATTTTCACTGAAGTAAGGGCCTTCTCTCACAGGATGTGAAATACACAGCTTTAGGAGACGGCAAATGCTCTTGAAGGATGGATAAGGTCTGTAGAACTGTCAAACTTTCCAATGATTTAAATGGCCTGATTTTTAAAGACTGGAAATAATTGTTTGCCTGTACCTGCGAAGTTGAAAAATAATGTTTTAGCATTTTCAATAGCTATTTGTTGACATCCTAAGTGCTATCATCACAGCATTATTAATGCTTGGCTGATTTTCTCAACCCATCATTATTACAGTGGAGAATGTACATTCACAGTTTGATTGACAGCTCATAGATGTGGGTTATATGTACAAATGTGGAGTTATGTACCTGAGGGTATTGATTGGGCTTTCTTGGATGGAGGTTTGTTTATTTAGGTAAGTCTGTAACAGATATATAGAACATTATTTTATTTCATCACAACATGGCTCTTGAGTTCTGCCAATGGTGTATACAGGATAATTGGCATGGAAGGTGTAAGGGAAAAGGGTGGTTGGGAGAATGAGCTGGCTGTAGGTTGGCATGGGGACATAAGAAAACATGGTGATGATTAGGGGCCACAGGTTGGCATCGAGGCTTTGAGGGACAATGGAGGGTGGGTGGTGTGAGGTTTGGCATGAGTTGTCACGTATGGGTATGAAGAGTGGATGAAGGGGGGAGGTGAGGGGGGAGAAAGCGACATGAGGGAGCTAGAGGTCCCAACGTTTAAGAAAACAACTGGAATGAAATCCCAAAGAGCCAAAGTGGGCCTTTAAAGCTGCCCACCTTGGTATTCGGCAGCCAACTCCATTCTATTCCCTTCCCCTAACCCCAGAACAAAGATCCTACCACCTGAAACGCTTCTTTCCAAGGCAGGTCTGGCGAGCCGGGAAGTTTTCCAATACTCACTACTCATCGGAAGACCTTTGAATATGAGAGGCATGTATAACAGCTTTCTGCTGGTCAATGCAGCCAGTCATCAACAAACAAGGCAGACTTGCATTTACATAGCACCTTTTAGAATTTCATGAAGCTATAAAGCACTTTGCAGCTAATTAAGCACTTTTGAAGTGTAGTTTCTGTTGCAATATAGGAGCCAAATTTCACACAACAGGGAGATAAATGACCAGATAACCCTTGTTTGAAGGTATTGATTGAGAGGTAAGGTATAATTTCACGATATGATTCTGTGACATGATTCTATGATATGATTCTATGAGATGATTCTATGTAAATATTAACCAGGTAAGAAGAGAGAACTCCCCTAATTTACTCCAAAAGATTAGCATGGAACCTTTTGCATCCACCAGCGGGAAGATGGGACCTCGGTTGAATGTCTCATCCTCTGCATGTGTAGTCTGCCTTCAGTATATCACTGGAGTACCAGCTCAGAATCTCCGGGGCCATGCTTGAAGCAACAAACTTCTGACTCAGAGGGAAGAGTACTGCCACAGAGCTGAGGCAAATGCAAGCGCTGCTGTGCACTCAGGTAGAAAATAATGTTGAGCCAATCTGTGAAGTCAAGTTAATTAAATCAATGTTGGTGCAGGAGCTGGGTATCATCCTAGGGAAGGTTGATCAATGAAAGATTAGAAGTAATTAAGAAGCTGGTAAAAGCTGGGATATGGGCATAAAGGCAAGCTATCTAACGAGCGTACTTTGTGAACCCAATTAAATGAAATGCTAAATGTTGGAGGCCACCTTTAAGGAGAGATAATGTGAGGTGTATTTTCAACTTGAAAAATTTTAATTGGGCAGTTCTTGTACCAGGTAGTTGAACGGCTTTGCCAGGTTTACATTATAAATATCTACCCGCCAAGATTCGAGAAACAATATGCATATTTTATCGTCATCAATGGGATGCTCGAATTTATAATGAGAAATTGCATTCAGATGAGTCTATTTATCCAATGTAAGAAATGTTCACTTTACTGTTGGCAGACTGGCCATCGGAAGCTTTCGAACATGCAAAAGTGTTATTTTTCTTCAGAATATTTTGTTCAGAGAAACACTGAGACCTGAAACCATTTATTTGGGAGTTGTGTCCAAAGTAATTTTGTGTATAGACTGCAATAGGAAACGGTCCTGCTTGTGGAGAACTAGTACAGATAATCCGATGAGCTCCACCTGACTGATTTTCCTGCTTCAATTTTTAAGTACCTCAGATTTATCGGAAAACTATCTGCCAGATTGATCTGTCAGTTTAGATCAATCCCTACATAATCCTGAAAAGCTGAGTAAACCTCAATGTCTATTTTCCCACAGGGAATTTCCTGAGCCTTTTTTCTTCTGAACTGAATTTTTCAGATACAAAATCAAAGTAAGAGCTTGCATTTATATAGCATCTTTCACAACCCCAGGACATCCCACAGCACTCTTCCATCCAATGTTTTTGAAGTGTGGTCACTGTTGTAATGTTGGAAACACAGCAGCCAATCTGTCCACAGCAAGGTCCCACAAATGGTAATGTGATAATCACCAGATAATCTGCTTATGTTTAATGATATTGGTTAAGTGATAAATGCTTGCCAGGACATCAGGACAATACCGCTCTCATCTTCAGAATGTTCCGTCGATCTCATGAAAGAATTAAGGGCGGCACAGTGGTTAGCTCTGCTGCCTCGCGGCGCCAGGAACCCGGGTTGAATTCCAGCCTCAGGTGACTGTCGGCGTGGAGTCTGCACATTCTCCCCGTGCCTATGTGGGTTTCCTCCAGGTGCTCTGGTTTCCTCCCACAAGTTTGTGCATGCATTTGGATAGGGGTTGGAGATTGTGGGCGGGGGTGTTGGAGGGGTCGGGTCACCCCGATGCTTGGATGGCACGAGGGAGGGGGCAATGCCTTTATGTTTGCGAGATGGAGGAGTTCCCCTTCTGCATGTGTGGGTTGGGGGTGTTGCTCCTTTCCGTTGGGGGGGATCCCAATCCCGTGGGAGGGGGGTCCCAATCTCCTGGGCAAAGGGGAGAGCCTTAAATGTAACTTTGAGATTGATCTCAGAATCCCGACGTTGCTGGCTGTGTAATCCTCGTCAGTACTTTGACATTGCACAGGGCGCTGTTACATCAGGTGACATAAAGCATCTGTGAAGCCAACGAGTTTCACACAGCTTTTCTCGCCTGATCCAACACTGTGCAATTTTGGGAAAATTCTGCCCGTGACTGTCATTAACTAGACTTGAATCTGAGGAGTGACTACCTGGGCAGGTTAGAGGAATATACCCAATACCCATGGAAGCAAACTCCAGAGAGGGTTTAATATCTTCAGGAAAAGAGATTAGCGGTCAAACAGGGTGAAGAAACAAGAAAGATAGTGAGTATTGAACTGTCAAAATAGATTTAGATAAGCATTTAGCAGCAATGGTAATTCATGCGTAAAACTGTACCTGCTCAATTGAATCAGATCTGACGCTGTGAATTGTTCTGTTCCTCAAATACCATGTAGAAAAAGTGACTGAACATATGTAAATGCACACTTAATCTGTCTTGCCGCATTATTGCACTTTTGACATGCATTTTTTAAAGTAGTGAAGATATGAACACTCTTGTGTTTACAAATACATTCATGGAATGTGATAGAACTGGGCCGGGATTCACCGATATCGCGACCAGGTCCGGCGTGAGCGACGCCGGCATCAATGGGCCTCCAGGCCCAGTAATTCTCTTCTTCCTCGGGGGCTAGAATGGCCCCGGAGTGCTGTGCGCTGCTCCGGTGCCAAAAGCAGGCCCTACACCAGCCTCCCCGGACAGGTGCCGGAATGTGGCGGCTAGGGGCTTTTCACAGTAACTTCATTGAAGCCTACTTGTGACAATAACCGATTTTCATTTCATTTTCATACACAGGCGGCGCAGGTCCGCGTATGCGCGGCACGCCATCTCCGCGGTGGCGCATGCGCGTGGTTGCCACATCCGTGCCGGAACCCGGGCAACATGGCCCGACAGGGCCCAGCGTGAAAGGAACATAGCCCCCCCCCGGAATGAGCATGCCCGCTGTTCGGTAGCCCCCGATTGCTGGCCTGGCGACTGTGGAGGCCCCCCCCCTGGAGTTGAATCCCCCCCCCCCCCGACAGGACGGCCCCCGCAGCCAGAACGCTGAGGTCCCGTTGGGTAGGACCATATGTAAACCAGCGGGACTCGGCGAGCACGCGGCCCATTGAGCACGGAGAATCGCCAAGGGGGCCGCTTTCAATGGCGCCGTGGCAACCGCGCGGGCGCGATTGGCAGTGATTCTCCAGTTGACGGAGAATCAGTGGTCCGGCATCGGAGCAGCGTGATGGGATTTTCACGTCCCCCAACCTGGCGCGGGCTCGGAGAATCCCGGCCCATATCTACACCAGTGTTTATGCTTCAAAACAGCCTCCTCCTAACTTCATTCACCTAACCTGAGCAATATATTCTTCTGTATTTTTCTCTTTCATGCACTTACTCACTTTCTCCTTGAATACATCTATACTGTTCACCTTAACTACTCCTTGTGGTAATGAGTTCTACATTCCATCACTTTCTAAGTAGAGAAGCTGTTCTAACTGACTTTCGAATTGGACGATGAGTGGCTATTTATGTCTCCCGGTTTTAAACTCCTGCGCGTGGGAAATTCTAATGTATTGAATTCGTTCATAATTTTAACCCTGATGGCCCTCTCTTTCCAGAAGAAAAGTGCCCCAGCCTGTTCAGTTTTTCCTGACCGGACCATCTCAGACTGGACCGCATCATTCTTGTGAATCCTTTCAGTATTTTCTTCAGTGCTTTTATACTCTTTCTTTGCAATATGAAGACAGCGGGATTCTGCCGTAATCGGCGGGGCGGGCAAATCCTGCGGGACGGAGCGGCGTGAACCACTCCGGCACCGGGCTGCCCCAAAAGTGAGGACGGCGGGGGCGGGATTCACGCCGAGCCCCAGCGATTCTCCGACCTGGCCGGGGGGGGGTCGGAGAATCCCGCCCAAGGGCTGTGGTCTAACCAATAGAGAAGCAGCAGCAGGATGAATTATCGGTGTGTCCACAGTACAGATACGATAAGTGGATCAACGTCCATCAAAACCTAGCATGTACCTCCTGTTCGCTTCAATAATTATGGACATGAAATTTGTCTTCCCAATTTCAGCTCATAAAAAGGATTATTATCAGCTTTTTTGGGACTATGGTAACTGCAAAGATGACACAGACATGGATGGTTAAGAGCACTGAGCATGTGCAGCTACCGACACCACACCATCAGTTGTATTCAGAGTTGTCACTGGAACAGGCTTCAGCCGCTGCTCAAATGATGTAGAAACATGACTGGTTCCGGAGCTGATAGATATTAGTCCATAATATAACACGGTGGCCTCACGTGCAAGACCAAGGTTAGGGGCAAACAAATATAATAAGCTAATGTTTATAGTATTAGACTCACAGTTCAAAGGTTGACAGTTCAAATCCCATTGTGGTAAATTGTGAAATTAAAACCACCACGAGTCCAGCTGGTTCATGAATGTGCTTTAGGGATCTGCTTTGTGTGTACTATATGGCTTACATGTGACTCCGGTCCCTCTCAATGGAGCAGGTGAAGACAGTATGAGTGCAACAAAGGCTATGCGAGGTCTGTATGAACACGGCACTCAGTGCCCGAGGACACCGTTGTTTTATTATACTTGCTTCCCAGATGAGTGTGCAAATCGAGAAGAAGCTGAGAAGGCCGAGTGTGGGTCCTCAGCAGTGACAGGCTTGCCCCTGCCGTCATTAACCAGAAGTACCAGTAATGGTAACAATTGCACAGGGTCCATCAAGTAGAAGATGAGCAAGTACCATCAAGTGATATTATTACTCCACACAGTGAGAGGAATTCTGCACCACATCAAGGGGCTTTTGTTTATCACCAATTCTTTAGTGCTCAGGGTTAAAAAACCTTATATAGCTCCACTGGAAGACAAGGTTGGGCTGGATTCTCCGCCCCCCCACCCACCCCGCCAAAATCGCGGCTGGCGCGGGGGTGGAGAATCCATTTTCACACCATAGAACATAGAACAGTACAGCACAGAACAGGCCCTCCGGCCCTCGATGTTGTGCCGAGCAATGATCACCCCACGCATAATCGGGCCCGGCGCCGGTCCGGCGACTCTCTGGGCCACGAAAATCGGCGTGACCGCGGAGTACGCCGCGCCGCCGGGAGGCCATTGCCAGACGCCAGCCCAGCAAATCTCCGTTCCCGACCGGCCGATCGGGAGGGTTTCTTTTCTCTGTGTGCCTCCGCGGTCCGAGTCCCCAATGGAGCTCGGCGCGGCCGCTGGAGGCCGCCGCCATGCACATGCGCGGACTCCGAACCGGAAATGCGGGGGCCCGTATCCGCAGCAAAAGCTGCAAGATTCACTCTGGGACCCTGCTAGCCCCCTGCAGAGCATTGAATTTGTTCAACTTTTTGTAAGGAATTTCTGGAGTAAAGCTCCACCGTTTTTACGCTGGCGTGGGGACATAGTCTCATTTTGGGAGAATCCAGCCCAAGATAGTGCACCACGTACAAGAAGAACATATCAAAATATTCCAGTGATTATATAAAAGCAGCTTACTCATACATCAAACAAAATAGGCCAACAGGTTACCCAAGCAGATCAAGGGTTTAGTGAAATAATCCCTGACAATCAGAATATGTCATCATAAGCACCTGAAACCCATATAATTTTACAATTTAGTTGCAATGTGAGCAGGACACACACTTGCTTGCTCAAATGCAGTGATCTGTTAGGCCACCAAATACAAGAAAACATCTGGAATGGTTTGAACTCTCCATGAAATAGAGCAGTGCACTTTCGGCAAAGGCGACAGGAGTTTGTTCAGAAATCAAAATCTCAGCAGCTGCATACTGAAGCACATTACAAGCTATAGCTGTGGCACCACTGGGCAAGATTTTCCGTTTGGGAGACCCCTGGCCGAGATGAATCATCTCTGATTTGCACTCGTGCTGGGAACTAGCCCTTGCCACGCAACTTCATGCATGGCGAGGATTGCAAAAGATTCCCTCGCAGATCCCGCTAGAGGGCTGCCATTTCGAGAGGGCAGTCTGAAAGCAAGGTCGGAGACTGCCCCCTCCCCCCCCCCCCGCCCATCCCGCAACACAATCCAAGTCCCAGTCAACCAACACAGGATATTGTGGGACACCCCCCTCCACACCCCCATGAGGGTGACCCAGCTGAGAAAAAGGGGAAGTGAAAGCACTTTGCTGCTTTTAATGTGACAAAGTACTGTCAATCATAGCTAGATGTTTATAAACATTGCAGCTAGTTTCACAGCATGGTACTTGAAGTGTGAAGCAAATTAAATTGAACAATCCAGACATCTGGATGTCTGGAGCCCTGGAAAAGCTTTTTCTCTGTCTCTGCAGAACAGCTTCTGGCTGCTTTAAACCCAAAGTATGGTCGTCTCATCATATGATTGTTTTAAAGTCCAAATTCCTTTTCCAAATAAGGTGGCTGGTTAGATCGATTATAAACCTTATGTGGTGGCTTTCAGACCTTGAAGCTTTGAGACAGCTAATGGGCGGTCTCTGGTCACCATCGACAAAATCCCATTCAGCGATCGGCCAGAGAATCAACGTTGGTGCCGAAATCGGGGGTTGGAACCCCTCCCCCATGCTCTACCCCCTGGCAGCCCAGTTCCCGACAGTGTGGGACTCTCATGTTATTGTTTGTCGGGAACTTGGCGTGGCGGCTGCAGCCTCAGTCCAGCGCCACCACAGCAGGGGAGAGCCGATCTGCGGGCAGGGGGACTTTGGCAGGAGCTGGGGGCGCTGTTGGAGGGTGGTCCGAGAGTCGCGAGCCTGGCTAAAGGGGAGGGCACTATTTGGCAAGCCTGGTCCGTGTGCGGCTGGCTCCATGTTGCACGGACCTGGCAATTCTCTGGCCGTATCGACAGCTAGAGCCGGGTGCTCTACGTTGGCTGCCTACTAGCCCCCCCACCAAACATAGGATTGGTGGCCATTTTGCGCCAAAGTTTCAGTCGTGAAAGGCCACTGTTCCCATGCTGGCGTCAGGACATAGCCTGAAAATCGGAGAATTCAGCCCAATGACCATTGTATCTGAATGACCATTCAATATTAAATTACCCTTTTGAATTAATTTGAGGAAGAGGCATTGAGTCACATCCATCCAGACGGTTCCTTTTGTTCCCTCTGGAGACAGGGGAGTGTTTCAACTGAAGTCAGGCGATCTTTTTGCAGCCTTTTGGAGGTCAATTTAAAAATATAAAAAATAATTGAAATTCAGAATATATTGCGAACATGCTACTACTTTCAGTCAAAGTCCCATGTGGTCATCAAAAGCACATGCATACTGGAGTCGCAATCTTCGACTACCAAATAAAGAGAAGTCAAACATGAACCTAACAGGCAGCTGGATTCCTGAAAGGCCTTCGCCTTTGTGGTGCATGAGGCAAAACATCTTCTGCATAACTATGGCCTCTCCTTCTACTACAGTGCATAATAATAATAATCTTTATCATTGTCACAAGTAGGCTTCCATTAACACTGCAATGAAGTTACTGTGAAAATCTCCTAGTTGCCACATTCGGGCGTCTGTAAGGGTACACCGATGGGGAATTCAGAATGTCCAATTCACCTAGTAAGCACGTCTTTCAGCACTCAACAAGTCCTGAAACAACTCAGGAAGTGAACAAGGTGAGAAGGACCACAAAAAGATTAGAAGGGAATGGTATAAAATGGTATCACATATGGCAGTCTTGAATGCTACTTTAAAATTCAAAAATCTGACACTGTTCTTTGTGCTCCCAGCAGGTCTGGCACGCTTTCAGCCCTGCCGGGTTGGCCAACTTCCCCTATTCTACCAAAGGCAGGGCTTTTGCTGACTCAAGAACAACCTTCCATCTTTTGCAGCAGCATTATCTTCTTCAGCCCTCCAACCTGCCTCTGCATCAAATGACTTGCGCTGCTCCTGACAGCAAAACCAACTACTGCTGCTTTTAATTGGCAGCGTGTAGACAATAGCTGACACTGTTTAGGATCTAACATGTTACTGGCTGCTCAGGAGAACCAAAAATTGGTCCTTAATTGGTCTAACAAGCTGTTGGCCGTTTCAAATTAAAATTATCATTAAAAAAATTCAGAATGCATTTCCTGTCAGTTGAAAACATCAAGTTGCTTTTCCTTATCCTCCACCATTGCTTACATTTGTGCACCCTAAGCCAAAATCTGAGTGTGGAATTGGAATTAGGAAAGATATTGGGCATGATCGATTTATCTCATCGCACCTGACTTGGTGACACGACAAACCAATTGCGAGCTCAGAACATCTTGCGAGATCAAATGAGATCTCGCGTGATGGTCGCAATTTGGATCTCGCCCTCACTGGGCAATATCCAAATTTACATATTTACATGAGTCATTGGGCTCATTTAAATATATTGCTGCCTGATTCATCCATGGCCCAGGTGGTCAGGCTCAGGGCAGGATGGTACCTTGATACTCCCGCTTCCACCCGGGCACTTCGGCACTACAAGTCTGGCACATTGGCAGCGACACTCGGCCACCCGGGTCGTGCCATATTGGCACCCTGGCAACGGCACTCTGACACTGCATGGGTGGCACTGCCAGGGTGCCAGGCTCACAATGCCATGGGTATTGGTGGGTATTACATGGGTGGGGTGGGGCTCTAGGACCCTTCTAACAGGTAAGTTGGGGAATTTGGGGGTCTGGAGACCGTGGAGGGGAGTCCAAAGTGGGCAGAAAGTTCGGGACGGCATTTAAAATGGCTGAGCTTGGCAGTGCAGGAAGTGAGATAAATGCAGCCGCAGCGGGGCGTTCTTTGCCTGGGCCAGGAAAAAAGAACAGAGTTCTGTTTGATAGCGGGGTCATTCTCGGTGCTGCAGGCACCAAGAACCACGCTGCTTTATGTACCCAAAACGGGACTCTGTTTTCTTGGACAATAAATTGCAACCATTATTGCATTGTGAGGAAGCAGGGAGAACAAATTAAGAATTTACGCTCAGAGGAAATTCCACACAGGTTTTTCTTTGGAAAGGAGCAGGCTTTAAACTGTTTTCGTTGAAGTGTTTTAACATTGGGAGGGACAATGACAAAATCAATCAAAGCAACGTATTTAATTTCCTCAAAAGCCTGAGGAATTAAGATGACTCTTGCAGAGCTGCCTCTCTGTTAACTGAGAGGAGTTACCCACAACACAGGGACCAACAGTTCCTGGGATTCTAGAGTTAGGATGTGTGTCAGTTCAATATTTGGAAATATCAAGGACTCGGCCTGGGCATATAATTTTTAAATGACTAACTACAAAGATAAAAGGAAAGAACTGCAATAAAATGATTGCAAATTATTTTTCAAAAGACTTTGCAGAATGCATACAGATTTATGATTAATAAAGATTAAACAAATATGATCTTCAATGGATCAATGAGAAAGAATGAGAAGGCAAAATTCAACTAAGAGAAAGCTTGAAGGATGAATGCAGGAACCAGAATAATTTTTAAACGGTGGTCGGAAGGGGAAAAAACCTAAAAAAAAGTACTGTTCCAAATGCAAAATATTGTCAATTGGATTATTTTTCTTGGCATTTTGGTTTTATAAAGTAAGAGTGTAACTAGAAAAACGGCGAGAAGACTAGAAGAGACATAACAAGGTCAAAATGGAGGATGAGCATGATATAGTTAATATGCAAGATGATTATTTCCCCCAAACACTCTCTAGGATAAACTTGCGTAGCGGTTAATGCATGAAGAGCAAATATCCAACTAAAAATATCAACATGTAATGGAAAGGCTGAACAAGCTAAAGACGAACACGTCCCCGGGATTGGTTGATATTGAGCACTGCACACTAAGAGGATGAGATTTATTTAGTAATAATGATCATTATGAGGAACACAATGAATGCTGAGAAGTTCTTGGCAGATTGGAAATTAATGAACTTGGTGTCCATGTTCATAACGAATGACAAAACAGCTCATCATTCCATTTATCCTTCATTCTATTGAATTAACACAGTAAACTTAAGAACCACCCAAATGATAACCACTTGGTAACGACTCGTTAACTTGGATGCAGAAGGGCAGCACGGTGGTCTAGTGGTTAGCACAGCTGCCTCACGGTCCTAAGGTCCCAGGTTCGATCCTGGCTCTGGGTCACTGTCCGTGTGGAGTTTGCACATTCTCCCCGTGTCTGTGTGGGTTTCGCCCCCACAACCCAAAAGATGTGCAGAGTAGGTGGATTGGCCACACTAAATTGCCCCTTAATTGGAAAAAATAATTGGGTAATCTAAATTTTTTTTAAAACTTGGATGCAGACGGGAAAACATCTGCCTCATCAAGTTGCTTGATTTCTTTTCAGGAAAACATTCCGAATGGGCGGCACGGTGGCGTAGTGGTTAACACTGCTGCCTCAAGGCACCGAGAATGGGCAGATTCGATCCCTGCCCCGGGTCACTGTCAGTGAATGTTTGCACATTGTCCCATGTCTGCATGGGTCTCACCCCCACACCCAAAAGATGTGTAAGGTAGGTGGATTGGCCACGCTAAATTTCCCCTTAACCGAAAAAAAATAATTGGGTACTCTAAATTTATTTTTAAAAAGACTTTGGCTTGGTTAATTTCTTCAAATAACAACAGTGACAAATTCCCTTTATTTGTTGCCTTTGATATGGAAAGAGATGCCTCAAAGTTTTTTACCAGAGACATAAGGAAAAATGAACAATGAGGTTAAAGAGGTGGGTGACAAGGAGAAGCCAGGGTTGGAGAAGTGGAGATGTTTAGAGAGAGTATTAATCATGGACCTGTTAAGAGGAGCTATGTTGGGTGGGGATAATATCCTGAGCAGAGTATCCTGTGGTTACAATTAGAATCGACTGGTTTAGAATTTATTTCAACGATATGGATTCAGAGGCTTAATGAAATCTGGTCACATTTAGAGACAAGACCATATAAGGATGATCTGTTGGATTTGAAGAAGCAGCTCAGCATGCATAACATGAGTTGGACAAAATGCAAAAGTGGATGACACAATGGAGTAGGAGATCGTTTTCAGTAGTGGCACGTTACTAGATCTGCAAAGAAGAGGCCTACACTAATAATGCAGGGAATGAAAGTTCAATTCCCACCATGACCAATTGTGTCAGCGGTGACGCGTCTGGTAGCACACCAAATCAGACAGCGTTTGAGTGTCCACTGCAGTGGCTTGAGCACAACCAGCTAAGCAGACACCCTGGTGCAGTACTGAGGGAGTGCTGCACAGAGATGCACTATCACACGGGATGTTAAACGGAAGTCTGTCTGCTCTTCGGAGGGAGTGCTGCACAGAGATGCACTATCACACAGGATGTTAAACCGAAGTCGGTCTGCTCTTCGGCATCACACGGGAGGATTTAAGCTAGTATGGCAGGGGTGTGGGTACCAGAGCAAAAGGTCAGAAGGTGAAAAGATTGGAAGAGCTTGGATTAGTACTTGGAACGATGATGTTGTTGCCATGACAGAGACCTGGTTGAGGGAAGGACAGGATTGGAAGCTAAACATTCCAGGATTTAGATGTTTCAGCCGGGATAGAGGGGGACATAAAATGGTGGAGGAGTTGCGCTACTGGTTACGGAAAATATGACAGCTGTACTGCGGGAGGACATCTCAGAGGGCAGAGAGGCGATATGTATCGAGATCAGGAATAAGAAAGGTGCAGTCAAAATGTTGGGGGTATACTACAGGCCTCCCAACTGCCAGCAGGAGATAGAGGAACAGATAGGTAGACAGATTTTGGAAAGGAGTAAAAGCAACAGGATTGTTGTGATGGGAGACTTTAACTTCCCCAATATTGATAGATAGATAGATAGATAGAGAAATACAGCACAGAACAGGCCCTTCGGCCCACGATGTTGCGCCGAACTTTTGTCCTAGGTTAATCATAGAATTTTGGACAATTTGTCATGGCCAATCCACCCAACCTGCACATCTTTGGACTGTGGGAGGAAACCGGAGTACCCGGAGGAAACCCACGCAGTCACGGGGAGGATGTGCAGACTCCACACAGACAGTGACCCAAGTCGAAATCGAACTTGGGACCCTGGAGCTGTGAAGCAATTGTGCTATCCACAATGCTACTGTGCTGCCCTTAAGAAGTTAACCTACACTCCCTTATTCTACCCTAATCCAAGTACCTATCCAATAGCCGCTTGAAGGTCCATAAATTTTCCGACTCAACTACTACCACAGGCAGTGCATTCCATGCCCCCACTACTCTCTGGGTAAAGAACCTACCTCTGACATCCCCTCTATATCTTCCACCATTTATCTTAAATTTATGTCCCCTTGTAATGGTGTGTTCCACCCGGGGAAAAAGTCTCTGACTATCTACTCTATCTATTCCCCTGATCATCTTATAAACCTCTATCAAGTCGCCCCTCATCCTTCTCCGTTCCAATGAGAAAAGGCCCAGCACCCTCAATCTTTCCTCGTATGACCTACTCTCCATTCCAGGCAACATCCTGGTAAATCTCCTCTGCACCTTTTCCAAAGCTTCCACATCCTTCCTAAAATGAGGTGACCAGAACTGCACACAGTACTCCAAATGTGGCCTGACCAAGGTTTTGTACAGCTGCATCATCACCTCACGGCTCTTAAATTCAATCCCTCTGCTAATGAACGCTAGCACACCATAGGCCTTCTTCACAGCTCTATCCACTTGAGTGGCAACTTTCAAAGAACAATGAACATAGACCCCAAGATCTCTCTGCTCCTCCACATTGCCAAGAACCCTACCATTAACCCTGTATTCCGCATTCAGATTTGTCCTTCCAAAATGGACAACCTCACACTTGTCAGGGTTAAACTCCATCTGCCACTTCTCAGCCCAGCTCTGCATTCTATCTATGTCTCTTTGAAGCCGACAACAGCCCTCCTCACTATCCACAACTCCACCAATCTTCGTATCATCTGCAAATTTACTGACCCACCCTTCAACTCCCTCATCCAAGTCGTTAATGAAAATCACAAACAGCAGAGGACCCAGAACTGATCCCTGCGGTACGCCACTGATAACTGGGCTCCAGGCTGAATATTTGCCATCCACCACAACTCTCTGTCTTCTATCGGTTAGCCAGTTTGTTATCCAACTGGCCAAATTTCCCACTATCCCATGCCTCCTTACTTTCTGCATAAGCCTACCATGAGGAACCTTATCAAATGCCTTACTAAAATCCATGTACACTACATCCACTGCTTTACCTTCATCCACATGCTTGGTCACCTCCTCAAAGAATTCAATAAGACTTGTAAGGCAAGACCTACCCCTCACAAATCCGTGCTGACTATCCCTAATCAAGCAATGCCTTTCCAGATGCTCAGAAATCCTATCCCTCAGTACCCTTTCCATTACTTTGCCTACCACCGAAGTAAGACTAACTGGCCTGTAATTCCCAGGGTTATCCCTATTCCCTTTTTTGAACAGGGGCACGACATTCGCCACTCTCCAATCCTCTGGTACCACCCCTGTTGACAGCGAGGACGAAAAGATCATTGCCAACGGCTCTGCAATTTCATTTCTTGCTTCCCATAGAATCCTTGGATATATCCCGTCAGGCCCGGGGGACTTGTCTATCCTCAAGTTTTTCAAAACGCGCAACACATCTTCCTTCCTGACAAGTATCTCCTCAAGCTTATCAGTCTGCTTCACGCTGTCCTCTCCAACAATATGGCCCCTCTCATTTGTAAATACTGAAGAAAAATACTTGTTCAAGACCTCTCCTATCTCTTCAGACTCAATACACAATCTCCCGCTACTGTCCTTAATCGGACCTACTCTCACTCTAGTCATTCTCATATTTCTCACGTATGTGTAAAAGGCCTTGGGGTTTTCCTTGATCCTACCCGCCAAAGATTTTTCATGCCCTCTCTTAGCTCTCCTAATCCCTTTCTTCAGTTCCCTCCTGGGACTGGGACTCACTTAGTGCTGGGGGCTTGGACGAGGCAGAGTTTGTAAGGAGCATCCAGGAGGGCTTCTTAAAGCAATATGTAGATAGTCCAACTAGGGAAGGGGCTGTACTGGACCTGGTATTGGGGAATGAGCCCAGCCAGGTGGTAGAAGTTTCAGTAGGGGTGCATTTCGGGAATAGTGACCACAATTCAGTAAGTTTTAAAGTGCTGGTGGACAAGGATAAGAGTAAATGTGCTAAATTGGGGGAAGGCTAGGTATAACAATATTAGGCGAGAACTGAAGAACCTAGATTGGGGGCAGATGTTTGAGGGTAATTCAACATCTGACATGTGGGAGGTTTTCAAATGTCAGTTGAAAGGAATTCAGGACCGGCATGTTCCTGTGAGGAAGACGGATAAATGCGGCAAATTTCGAGAACCTTGGATAATGAGAGATATTCCAGGCTTCATCAAAAAGAAATAGGAAGCATTTGTTAGGGCAAGAGGGCTGGGAACAGACAAAGGCTGTGTGGAATATAAGGAAAGTAGGAAGGAACGCAAGCAAGGAGTCAGGAGGGCTAAAAGGGGTCATGAAAAGTAATTGGCAAATAGAGTTAAGGAAAATCCCAAAGCTTTTTAAACGTACATAAAAAGCAAGAGAGTAGCCAGGGAAAGGGTTGGCCCACTGAAGGACAAGGGGCAGCACGGTAGCATAGTGGTTAGCATAAATGCTTCACAGCTCCAGGGTCCCAGGTTCGATTCCCGGCTGGGTCACTGTCTGTGCGGAGTCTGCACGTCCTCCCCGTGTGTGCGTGGGTTTTCTCCGGGTGCTCCGGTTTCCTCCCACAGTCCAAAGATGTGCGGGTTAGGTGGATTGGCCATGCTAAATTGCCCATAGTGTCCTAAAAAGTAAGGTTAAGGGGGGGGTTGTTGGGTTACAGGTATAGGGTGTATACGTGGGTTTGAGTAGGGTGATCATTGCTCGCACAACATCGAGGGCCGAAGGGCCTGTTCTGTGCTGTACTGTTCTATGTTCTAAGGGAGGGAATCTATGTGTGGAGCCAGAGGGAATGGGCGAGGTACTAAATGAATACTTGAAAATCGCTTATTGTCACAAGTAGGCTTCAATTAAGTTACTGTGAAAAGCCCCTAGTCGCCACATTCCGGCGCCTGTTCGGGGAGGCTGTTACGGGAATCGAACCGTGCTGCTGACCTGCCTTGGTCTGATTTCAAAGCCAGCGATTTAGCCCAGTGTGCTAAACAACCCCTGCATCAATATTCACCAAAGAGAAGGAATTGGTGGAAGTTGAGTCTGGAGAAGGGTGCGTAGATAGCCTGGGTCACATTGAGATCCAAAAAGACGAGGTGTTGGGCGCTTTGAAAAATATTAAGGTGCATAAGTCCCCAGATCTACCCCAGAATATTGAAGGAGGCAAGAGAGGAAATTGCTGAGGCCTTGACAGAAATCTTTGGATCCTCACTGTCTTTAGGTGATGTCCCAGAGTACTGAAGAATAGCCAATGTTGTTCCTTTGTTTAAGAAGGGTAGCAAGGATAATCCAGGGATCTACAGGCCGGTGAGCCTTACGTCAGTGGTAGGGAAATTATTGGAGAGAATTCTTCGAGACAGGATCTACTCCTATTTGGATTCAAGTGGACATATTAGCGAAAGGCAGCACGGTTTTGTGAAGGGAGGTTTTATCTTACTAACTTGATAGAGTTTTTTGAGGTGGTCACAAAGATGATTAACGCAGGTTGGGCAGTGGATGTTGTCTATATGGACTTCAGTAAGGTCTTTGACAAGGTTCCTCATGGTAGACTGGTACAAAAGATGAAGTCACACGGGATCAGAGGTGAGCTGGCAAGATGGATACAGAACTGGCTCGGTCATAGAAGGCAGAAAGTAGCAACAGAAGAGTGTTTTTCTGCTTGGAGGGCTGTGACTAGTGGTGTTCCGCAGGGTTCAGTGCTAGGACCTTTGCTGTTCGTAGCATATATAAATGATTTGGAGGAAAATGTAACTGGTTTGATTAGTAAGTTTGCGGACGACACAAAGGTTGGTGGAATTGTGGATAGCGATGAGGCCTGCCAGAGGATGCAGCAGGATTTAAATCATTTGCAGACTTGGGGGGAGAGATGGCAAATGGAGTTTAATCCGGACAAATGTGAGGTAATGCATTTTGGAATATACAATGAATGTTAGAAGCCTCAAGAGTATTGACAGTGAGAGACATCCAGGTGTACAGTCCACAGGTCAATGAAAGGGGCAACACAGGTGCAGAACGTAGTCAAGAAGGCATACGGCATGCTTGCCTTCATTGGCTGGGGCATGTCATGTCGCAGGTGTATAGAACCTTAGTTAGGCCACACTTGGAGTTTGGTGTTCAATTCTGGTCGCCACACTACCAGAAGGATGTGGAGGCTTTAGAGAGGGTGCTGAAGAGATTTACCAGGATGTTGCCTGGTATGGAGGGCATTAACTATGAGGAGAGGTTAAATAAATTTGGTTTGTTCTCACTGGAATGACGGAAGTTGAGGGTCGACCTGATAGAGGTCTACAAAATTATGAGAGGCATAGACAGAGTGGATAGTCAGAGACTTTTTCTGAGGGTAGAGGGGTCAATTACTGGGGGCATAGGTTTAAGGTGCGAGGGCAAGGTTTAGAGATGTACGAGGCAAGTTTTTTACACAGAGGGTAGTGAGTGCCTTGAACTCACTGCCAGAGGTGGTGAAAACAGGGAGGATAATGAGGTTTAAAGGGCATCTTGACAAATACATGAATAGGATGGGAATGGAGGGATAGGGACCCGGAGGTGTAGAAGATTTTAGTTTAGACGGGCAGCATGATCTACGCAGGCTTGGTGGGCTGAAGGGTCTGTTCCTGTGCTGTACTTTTCTTTGTTCTTTGTTTTTATCCGGTCTGTACTGACCCTATGAGCACTCTACACAGGCACAATCCCCACCCTATCCCCGTAACCCGCACGTTCATCATGGCCAATCCACCCAACCTGCACATCTTTGGACTGTGGGAGGAAACCGGTGCACCTGGAGGAAACTTACGCAGACACGGAGAGAACATGCAAAATCTGCACATCCAGTCACCCAAGGTACGAATCTAACCAATTCCCCTGGCACTGTGAGGCGGCAGTGCTAACCACTGTGCTACCGTGCAGCCATAATAGATCCTGGCCAGAATTTTCCAGCCTTTGCAATTCACTTTTCCCACCAGCAGTCCACCCCCGCCCCTGGGTTTCCCATTGAAGTGGCTGGGGGAGCAGAGAATCCAGCCCTCTATGGTTCTATTTAAGACAATAGTAGAGAAGTTATCCCTGCTATCCAAACCAATCTTTATCCCTCAATCAATGTCACAAAAAAACTGGGATTATCTGCTCATTATTGCATTGATATTGTAGGTGTTGCTGCGTACTTATTGGTTGCTGTGCCTCCTACATAAGTGAGACTTCATCAGCTGTAAACACTGGGGGACACTGGGAAGCTGTGAAAGTTGCGACACAAATACAAGTCTTTTTTTTTCTTTTCATGATCATTTGAAAATTTGTCTTCAGTTTTTTACAAATCTGAAAATGAAATATTGGTGGCATGAAAAAGTAACCACAAAGCTATTAGATTAACATTAAAAGAAACCCCAACTCATGCCCTTGAGGAAGGGAAAACTGTATCCTTACCGAGATTGCCACATACAATCCTAGTCCCAGATCAATGTGGTTGACTCTTAACTGTGCTCTGAAGCGGACAAGCCAAACCCTCCAGCTGTATCCATGGCAATTAGGAATGGGCAATAAATGCCAGCTCAGACAGCAACAACCACATCCAAAGACTGAATAAATAGATGAAATTTAACATGGAGAAATAGATTAAATTTAACATGGAGAGATGCAAAGTCCAGCTTAGAGAAAGAATAATGAGCAGCAGAGGTACTCCATGCATGGTGCTGAACTAGTTGCAGATAAAGTTGAAAGGGGATGAATTGGTATTAGTATAACTATAGCTGAAATTCTCCAGCTACTGCAGAACAGCAAGTGACAGGGCAAAGAAAATGCTGAACGATTCAGGCAGAATATGTCAGAGAAAATCATGATTAAACTGCACAGTGCTCTGATGCTGGGCACTGAAACACAAGGGGCAAGAACCACTTCAGAAATGAACTTTAAAACTGGTTGATCACTCGCATCAAGGGCTTGAGTCATGAGGAACGGTAGGAGATCTTTGGTTTTTTTTCGTCATTAAAAACAGATGATGTCAACTGGTCTTGAAAATGTACTGGATTATGATTGGATTGGATTTGTTTGTTGTCACGTGTGCCAAGGTAGAGTGAAAAGTATTTTTCTGCAAGCGGCTCAACAGATCATTAAGTACCTGAAAAGAAAAGGAAATAAAAGAAAATACATAATAGGGCAACACAAGGTACACAATCTAACCAGATAACACCAGCATTGGGGTGAAGCATACAGGGGTGTAGTGTTAATGAGGTCAGTCCGTAATCGGGTCGTTTAGGAGTCTGGTAACATTAGGGAAGAAGCTGTTTTTGAGGCTGTTTGTGCATGTTCTCAGACTTTTGTACCTCCTGCCCAATGGAAGAAGTTGGAAGAGAGAGTAACCCAGGTGCGAGAGATCTTTGATTATGCTGCCCGCTTTACCCAGGCAGCGGGAGGTGTAGATGAAGTCAATGGATGGGAGGCAGGTTTGTGTGATGGACTGGGCTGCGTTCTTGACTCTCTGAAGTTTCTTGCGGTCTTGGGCCGAGCAGTTGCCATACCAGGCTGTAATGCAGCCATGTAGGATACTTTCTGTGGTGCATCTGTAAAAGTTGGTAAGAGTTAATGTGGACATGCCTAATTTCCTTAGTTTCCTGAGGAAGTATAGATGCTGTGCTTTCTTGGTGGTAGCGTCGATGTGGGTTGACCAAGACAGATTTTTGGAGATGTGTATCCCTAGGAATTTGAAACTGCTAACCATCTCCACCTCAGCCCTGTTGATGCTGACAGGGGTGTGTACAGTACTTTGCTTTCTTTTTTAAAAATTTCGAGTCCCCAATTAATTGTTTCCAATTAAGGGGCAATTTAGCATGGCCAATCTACCTAGCCTGCACATCTTTGGGTTATGGGGACGAAATCCACGCAAACACGGTGAGAATATGCAAACTCCACACGGACAGTGGCCCAGAGCCGGGATCGTACCTGGGACCTCGGCGCTGTGAGGCAACAGGGCTAATCCATTGTGCCATCGTGTTGCCCTTGTACTTTGCTTTCTGACGTCAATGACCAGCTCTTTAGTTTTGCTGGCATTGAGGGAGAGATTGTTGTCGCTACACCACTCCACTAGGTTCTCAATCTCCCTCCTGTATTCTGACTCGTCGTTATTCGAGATCCGGCCCACTATGGTCGTATCGTCAGCAAACATGTAGATGGAGTTGGAATCAAATTTTGCCATGCAGTCGTGTGTGTACAGGGAGTGTAGTAGGGTGTTAAATGCGCAGCCTTGCGGGGCCCCGGTATTGAGTACTATTGTGGAGGAGGTGTTGTTGTTTATTCTTACTGATTGTGGTCTATGTCACTGACAAGGAAAGTTCAGAGCTACTCCATTAATTCACAGCAGCAGGACACAGCAACATAGGCTTAAACCAATCAAAGGTAAATTGTGGACACTAACCTGGAATAATTTAAAACACAGTTGAATACAGTGATGGAGGATATTAGGATATTTGGAAGGATCAGCTGATGGCTTTCTTCATTTCTATCTATTTTGCTTGCTTGTAAAGTTGTTTTCTATAGTGAATGGCTCAAATACCAAGTGACAATACAGCTGGACTCGGTTGGTAGCATTCTTGTCTCAGTCAGAAAGTTGTGGGTTGAAGTCTTACTCCAAAGACCTGAGCACAACACGGATGTTTGGGCTGGAGGAAGGTTTACAGTGGGATTCTCCAGGGCTTAGTTCGAGATTACGGATATTGCTTGATGTCGATGGCACATACTTTGGAAATATTGTGAACCGTGAGGAGGATAGTGATAGACTTCAAGAGGATATAGAGAGGCTCGTGGGATTAATGGGCAGATGAAATTTAATGCTGAGAAGGGAGTAGTGATGCAGTTTGTCAGGAAGAATGAGGAGAGCCAACACAAACTAAAGGGTGCAATTCTATAGCCGTTCAGAGAGGTCTGGAAGGGGCTTAAGTGCAGAAATTATTGAAGGCGGAAGAGTCAATTGGGAAAGTGGTTTAAAAGACTTCTGGGGGAGTGGGGTGGGTGGGGAGGGAGGTAACATGGGGCCGGATTCTCCTCTACCCAGTGGGGCGGTGGGTCCTGGCGGGATGGAGTGGCGTAAACCACTAAGGCGTGGGCCGCCCCAAAGCTGCAGATTTCCCCGCACCCTTAGGGGCCAAGCCCTCACCTTTAGGGGCTAGACCCGCGCTGGAGTGGTTGCCGTCCCGCCGGCTGGCGTGGAAGGTCTTTGGCGCCACGCCAGCCGAGGCCGAAGGGACTTCGCCGGCCGGCGGAAGTCCGCGCTTCGCAGGAGCGTCAGCGGCTGCTGACCTCATCCCCACGCATGCGTAGGGGAGGGGGTCGCTTCCACGTCCACCACCGTGAAGGCTATGGCCAATGTGGAAGGAAAAGAGTGCCCCCACGGCACAGGCCCGCTGTCTGACCGGTGGGCCCCGATCGCGGGCCAGGCCACCGTGGGGGCACCCCCCGGGGCCAGATCGCCCCGTGCCCCCCCCAGGACCCTGGAGCCCGCCCACGCCGCCAGTCCTGCTGGTAAGGGAGGTGTTTTGATTCACGCCGGCAGGACGGGCATTACAGCAGCGGGATTTCGGCCCATTGCGGGCCGGAGAATCGGCGGGGGGGGGGGGGGGGGGGGGGGGGGCCCACCGACAGACGCGGCACAATTCCCGCCCCCGCCGAATCTCTGGTGCCGGAGACTTCGGGAGACGGCGGGATTCACGCCACCCACCACCCCCCCCAACCGGGTCGGAGAATCTCGCCCATGAAGGGGCCTCACGGTAGCATGGTGGTTAGCATCAATGCTTCACAGCTCCAGGGTCCCAGGTTCGATTCTCGGCTGGGTCACTGTCTGTGTGGAGTCTGCACGTCCTCCCCGTGTGTGCGTGGGTTTCCTCCGGGTGCTCCGGTTTCCTCCCACAGTCCAAAGATGTGCGGGTTAGGTGGATTGGCCATACTAAATTGCCCGTAGTGTAAGGTTAATGGGGGGATTGTTGGGTTACGGGTATACGGGTTACGTGGGTTTAAGTAGGGTGATCATTGCTCGGCACAACATCGAGAGCCGAAGGGCCTGTTCTGTGCTGTACTGTTCTATGTTCTATGATGTGAGCGCAGGAGCTCTGCTCATCTTTTAATCCATTTTCTTATCCCTTTGACTATAGTTTATGTCTTTTCTTGGCATAAAACCTTTACTGTAGATTTGTTGGTCAATAGTTCAACAATATTGAGTCAAGACACAAATGCTTACATCCTCGTACATTCGTAACGGCTGGAGGGAGTTCGGGTGGGACCTTCTCACATGAAAAGGTGCTTTTGTCAATGCTTCCCGCCCTGACAGTGCAGGGTGTTCCAATGGATTATGGCTGCAAGCAATGGCGTTGATCCATCTGACTGTCTCAGCCCTCCGGTGCAGGTTACTAGAGGTTCAAGATGAGGTTCCTATCGCAGAGAGAGCAATGTCCTTGGTGGAACGTGGGAGCATATTTAATCCTGTGTCTGAGGCCCAGGGCTGGGTTGACCACCTGACCTCAGGTCCTATGTTGTCCTGTTCCTGTTGAAGAAGGGTTGGAGATGGCTGGGCCTGCCGGGCTGTTTCCTCCCCAGCTGGAGCCTGGGTTGTTGGCCACCTGGTCTCGGGTGGATGCAATGAGATATCATGCTTCAATCATTGGAATCCTTGGAAGATCCTGAAGTGTGTTCACTGTCTTTGATCCCGCTTTATCTTTGATTCCTGCTTTATTTGTAGCAGTGGAGAAGTCTTTATCCTGATAATTGCCTCAGTTGTTGGACTTCACTTCCTGATAATGATATTGTTGTGTGTTGATGTTGTCAATTTAGTTGCAGGGAAGTGAATGATTCAGGTGTGATGTTCTGCACTACTGGTTATCCTGATTTTATAAGTTTAGATCATGTTAAGCTGAATGTTGAATTCATGATTTGTGCAGTTTTGTTATCCTTATTGGGGAGGGGGAAGATGAAAGTAGCCGGAGTGGGGGGAGAGGTGGAGGGTTTGGGTTGGTAGGATTAGTACTGTCCTCATTAATTTCAAGGAAGGACCCCCAGTGAGAGATAGTCTTTTTTTTTTGTTTAGCGCCATTTAAAAACGGCGAGTGGAGTTCCTCAGTGCATAAATCGAGGCTAAGAGCGACCTCGTCAAGGAGTTCCCCACTGAGGCCCCTGATCGGCCCAGCAGGATGTTGATAGCAGGGTGTGCACGGCGCTCCTAACGCCGGGAAACACCGGGCTAATCTCGCGCTACGGGACTCTGTCCCCATTCGAGTAGATCGCGCCCAATAAATTGATCACCGGCGCAAATGAACAAGAAATATACAACACTTAGGAGCTAAACTGAAATGACTTCAAATGCATGGGCTTCATGTCAGAAAAGATAAATATGGCCGCGACAAACAGAAAGGTTTCTAAGGCCACGATTTTACGGATGTGTTGCGCTTGAGAAAGTGCGCGACATGGCCATTAGATTGAGGGAGAGGCCAAAATCATAACTGCACCGGGAGGTGATTGGTTTGCGATCTAACCAGCCCGCTCCCGTTGGCATAATCAGGATCCTGCCTTGGTGTGGCGAGAAATGATAGTCACTGCTTAAAACCAATCTCCATACAATTAATGGGAACTCCCCTTAGCTAACCGCCCACCTAGCAAGTGGTCACGTGGGCACCCATTAGTACTCCTTTTTAAAAACGTGAAGCTGGTGGAACGGGGATCCGAGGAGGTGAGTAGCCATCTTCTCTGCTGGGCAATGAGCCCAGGGGCACTGGGGTTGCTGCCCCAGTCCTTGGGGGGAGTTGTGAGGGGGAAGCCTCAGTCAGGGGGGGGACCATCGGTGAGGGGGGCTCATCCCTGTGCTGGGTGGTTGCAACAAAGCCCGTGGATCTGCCATGCCATCACCTGGATTGTGCCTACCCGTTGTGGGGGCAATCCCTGCCTGCCTGACCATCTATTACTCCCACTGACCGTGGATGTCTTTTACCATGTGGCTGAAAGCTATTGCTAATAGAGAATTGGCAATCGTAATTAAGTGAACACTACACAGCTCTCAAGTGGATTCCCGTGGGTAGGCATGCCATGTATCATGTGGGAGTTATTGCCGAGCATCCCAATCAGACCGTGATGCCTTGATACAGCAAGAAACAACACTACTGAAGCAGCAGCCAACATCCAGATACCTAGAAGCCGGGCCCAAGCACCGGGATGAGGGGGGAGGTTGCCAACACATGTGTCATGGGCAACCGCTACTCAGAGGGGTCTCACTTGCTTGCCCATGACCGCACTCCACCCTGGTAACATCCCTTTCCTTTGGACCATTGGCCACATTCAGGGCCATCTGCTGGGGCATGGTGAGGGGCCGCAGTTCTGCTGGTCCCCCTCCTGTCTTCTCCTGCTCCCAGCAGTTATGCGCGGCCTTCTCCTGGGGAGGGGAGCAAACACAAACAATGATACTGTTAGACGGTCCGATGCACACAGCCCAGGGGTTGGGTAGATGGTTGCCTGAGTGACCAGGGCACCCATCCATGGCGATGGCATGGGTGCTGGTATATGGGGCAGGGTGGGGGTTCTCCTGTCCCAGGGGAGGGGGGGCAAGTTACGGGGGGAGGGTAGGGGGGAGGGTTAGTGCCAGGGAGCAGTCAATTCACCCTGGCCGCCCTGTAAAGGTCATGAAGTTTCTTCTGACCTTGCATGCCAGTCTGCGAGACATTGCCCACAGTGCTGACCACCTCTCCCACCTGTGCCAAGGCACGGCAGATGGTGGCACCTGCTAGCCTTCCTCCCGGGCCGGAGCATAGGGCCATCCTTCTCTCCTCCATGGCGTCCAGAAGGGTGTCCAGCTCAGCGTCCCTGAACCGTGGCGCTGCTCTCCTTCCAGCCATCTTGTTGGCTGGGACGGTATGTGTGGGGAAGGGCCGTTTAAGTGCGGCTGCGGCGTGTCAGCCTCATGAGTGCTAATCACGGACCCAGCGAATCCGGCACCATTTTACATGGAATTCATTACGTGCCGACGGTGCTAGCCCATTTAAAGTAGCTGAATCGGTGCAGCTGTTGCGCCGTTCTTTCTGTCGTAAAACGCCACGCATCCCACGTCGGTGTCAGCACTTGGTCTCAGAAATGGAGAATCCAGTCCATAGTCTCTCAAATGCAGAATCCTGCCCAAGAGCTGAAGGAAACTCAATAACGCCAAGTGTAAAAAACTCAGGACATGAAGGAATAGACTGCAACAGTGGAAACTAACAGCTGATTTGATCATTAATGAGGAACTGTCAGCAGTTACCTCTCTGGAGGAGCTGGCATAAAACGGTCAATACTTTACTTGTTTTGCTACCCACCATTCTGAATGGCCAGGTATTCTGCCGGCATTATCAATCAATCAGAAATACCACACAGGATCTGACAGATGCCAATGCAAGTGCCCAATTCTATTCACAGTCAGCTTTAAAACCAGGGGCGGTATTCTCCCCTACCCGGTGGGACGGGGGGTCCCAGCATTCTCCACACCTTTAGGGGCCAGGCCCACGCCGGAGTGGCTCCCGCTCCGCCGACTGGCGCCAACGGCCTTTGGTGCCACGCCAGCCAGCGTCGGGGCTGGCCAAAAGACCTTCGCCGGTCAGCGTGAGTCCGCGCATGCGCCGGAGCATCAGCGGCCGCTGACATCACCACCGGAGCATGCGCAGTGGAGGGGGTCTCTACCGCCTCCGCGATGGTGGAGGCCATGGCAGCGGTGGAAGAAAAAGTGTGCCCCCACGGCACAGGCCCGCCCGCCGATTGGTGGGCCCCGATTGCGGGCAAGGCCACCGTGGGGGAACCCCCCAGGGTCAGATCGGCCCACGCCCCCGCCCCCCCCCCCCCCAGGACCCCGGGGCCCGCTCCCGCCGCCTGCTCCCGCCGGCACAGAGGTGGTTTAAACCACGTCGGCGGGAGAGGCCTGACAGCGGCCCAATGCGGGCCGAAGAATCGCCGCAGGGGGCCGGCCGACCGGCGGGGCGCGGTTCCTCCCCCCCCCCCCCCCCCCCCCCCCCCCCCCCCGATTCCCGGGTGGTGGAGAATTCCGGCCACGGCGGGGTCGGGATTTACGAAGGCCCCGGGCGGTTCCCAGACCCTGCGGGGGGTGGGAGAATTCCGCCCCAGGTTTGTAAAAATATCCTTTGGTGTTTTTAAAAGTTGAGCTTTGCTGAAATATTTAAATTAGAAAAAAATCTGCTGGGCTGGGAAAACATAGGAAAGCTATCTTCTCGCTTAATTCCATTTGCCTCGCCATCATAACTGAGCAAACACCTTGTCACAATTGAGATAAAGCTGATATGATATTGGATGTAAAAATTAAACATCTTTATTTCAAGTGTTTAGTAATAATATCAGAATTGAGTATCATTAGTTTATTCCAGCAAAAGCATTTCAAAATCACCGTATGGTTCAAAAAGTATGGCTCTTTTCGAAATAAAATATTAGGCAAATGTTTGAATTTAGAATTGCTGCATGGTTTCAAAGGCGACAAATCTTTATAATTGCATTTTGCAGCATTTCCACTTGATCTTGTATTAACTCGTGTGTGGACATAAATTCCATCATCTAAACTAGATTAATATGGATTTCTAATAAATGATAGGGCAAAGGTGGCCTGTATGTAGGTAGGCAAGTATATCTGACAGCAGTACCATCATAAAACAGTGCTGTGGCTATCTGCATTCTCCTTATTCCTTCAACAGGCACGCATGCGCAGTGCGGCTGAATTTGTTTTATCTGTTCCTGGCCATTTTCAAGCCGGCTACTGCAGCTGTTGCGCGCGGATTTGCGCGATCGAGAGCGCCCCGCAGGGTCTTCAACAGCATTTCCCTGGAGTCCCACTGATAAAGATGATATGCAAAGTATGGAGCGATGTCTGCGCTCTCCATCCCATTTATTTCCAGTTTGTGTTGTTTGTGTTTACTTTCATTTTAATGACTATGACCATTTTCCACTCAGTCAGTTCTTATGGTATGAAACCTATTATCCTCTTCACTCAATACTTGCTCATCCCAGGCCTCTCTAGTAGCTAACCAGGCATTGTCAAGCTCAGGGCCGTGACCCCGCGGTTGGTCGTGGGCGGGTGTCGGGAGGGTCGCGGAGCCGTCCGTCGTGGCGCTCTCGATCGCGCAAATCCGCGCGCAACAGATGCAGTAGCCGGCTTGAAAATGGCCAGGAACAGATAAAACAAATTCAGCCGCACTGCGCATGCGTGCCTGATCATCGGTGCGCATGCGCAAAACTATGCGCATGTGCACCGATGATTGGGCATGCATGCGCAGTGCGGCCGCATTTTTTTTATATGGTCGTAGCCTTTTTTCTCAAGCTCGGGGGGCCAAAGGGAACTAAAGGGACAAAGGGACCATTGGGGCCAAAGGGACCCAAAACCATTTCGTCCATTTTGTCAGCAACTAACAAGGTAAGAGAAAATGGTGGGTCGAGCAGGTCAGCCCGCGTGGGCCGCAAAGGTCGGCCGGCGTGGGCCGCAAAGGTCGGCCGGTGTGGGTCACGAAGGTTGGCCGGCATGGGTCACGAAGGTCGTCCGGCGTGGGTCGCGAATGTCGGCGTGTTGGGTCCCGAAGGTTGGAAAAAAGTTTGAAACACACTGAGCTAAACAATGATTGAACTCACTGCATATAAGCCAAGGTTTGTTATTTAGTTGTGAAATGTGACATGAAACACCACAGAACCGAGAAGGCATCAATTTCTCCGAACAGTCCAGGTTGGAGTGTATTCTCCAATTGAACAGTAGTCATGTTCCCATGTCCATATTTATCTCCTTGTTCCTGCTACCACACATTTAACCTATTCCTAAGGCATGGTTGGCATTTCAGTCATTCACCCTACAGTTTTACAGCTCTGTGTGACACAGTTTCTCTTGCTCTCTGTCCGAACTTACATTTATCTTATATCTAAATGCATGTGGCTCAGGCCCCTAAATAACTGGGAACATTTTACTTCTAGCCACTCTGTTCCATTCCTTGATCATTTGAAGTTGCAGATGGAATTTAACCCTGAAAAGTGCGAGGTGACACACTTCGGAAGGAGAAATGCGACAAGGAAGTATTCAATGAAAGGCATGAGACTGGGAAGTTCCGAGGAACAGAGGGACCTTGGCGAGTTTGCCCAGAGATCTCAGAAGACGGCCGGGCAGGTTAATAAGGTGGTGACCCAGAAAGGCTTTTGGGACATTTGCCTTTATCAATTGAGGCATAGATTACAAAAGCAGGAAGGTCATGATGGAGTTTTATAGAGCATTGGTAAAGCCACAGCTGGAAGACGGATTGCAATTCTGGTCACCAGATTATAGAAGAAAGTGATTGCACTCGAGTGGGTGCCAGGATGTTGCCTGGGAACATTTAAGTTATGAAGAGAGGCAGGATAGGCTTGCGTTGTTTATGTTGGAGCACAGAAGGCCGAGGGGGCGACCTGATTGAGCCGTGCATGTTTATGAGGGACATGGACAGGATGGTTAAGGGGCAGCTATTCCTCTTAGTTGAAGGATCAGTCATGAGTGCACACACATTCAAGCTGAGAGGCAGGAGGTTTAGGAGACATGTGCAGAGAAATATTTTTACCCAGAATGCACTGCCTGGGGCGGGGGGGGGGGGGGGTGTTGTTCGAGGTGGGTTGCTTCAGATTCTTTAAAAAGTACCTGGATGAGCATTTGGCACATCATAACATTCAAGGCTGTGGGCCAAGTGTTAGCAAATGGGATTCGATAGTTAGGATAATTGTTTTCCATGTGTCGGTGCATGGCCTCTTCTGCACTGCATTTTCTGTGATTCTGTGAAATTACCTCCATCATTCTCCTCAATTTTAATTAAAACAGTTCCAGTTTTTCTGCCTCTGTAATTATATTTCGGAGGAAGGATTTTCTTGCTATGGAGGGAGTGCAGCGAAGTTTTACCAGGCTGATTCCTTGGAGGCGGAACTGTCATATGAAGAGAAACTACATGAGTTAGGATTATATTCTTTTTTTAAATATGGACAGTGACCCAGGGCTGGGATGGATCCTGGGACCTCGGAGCTGTGAGGCAGCAATGCTTACCACTGCGCCGCCGTGCTGCCCTGGTTAGCATTATATTCATTGGAGTTTTGAAGAATGAGAGGGGATCTCATAGAAACTTATATAATTCTAACAGGATTAGATGGGGCAAATTCAAAAAGAATGTTCCTGATAGTGGGGGAGTCCAGAACTAGGGGTCATAGTTTGAGGATAAGGGGTAAACCTTTTAGGACTGAGGTGAGAAGAAATTTCTTCACCCAGAGAGTGGTGAATCTTTGGAATTTACGAACACAGAAAGTAGTTAAAGCCAAAACGTTGTGTGATGTCAAGAAGGAATTAGATATAGCTCTTGGGGCGAAAGGGTCAAGGAAATGGGGCAGAAGGTGGGATTAGGGTATTGAACTCGATGTTCAGCCATGATCATAATGAATGGTGGAGCAGACTCGAAAGGCTGGATTGCCTTCTATTTTCTATGTATGATTCTTTGTATTTCCACACACCAGGTAATCTCCTCACCTAACTGCAATGAACCTTCAAGATCCTTCTTATATAAGATGTCCAAAAGTACAGATAGATACTCCGATTGTGGTCTTCCTAAGGTTTTATACAGATTCACCATTAGATCTCTACTTTCATATTCTCTGCCGCTTGCCATTAAGCCCAGCACCACATTAGCTTGTTCTGTAACCTTATCCAGTCGAGATGCTCCTTTTAAAGTATAATTTATTATTAACCAAAATATACCACCTCACAATTAGATACTGAATTCCATCAGCGGAACTCTCCGTCAGCAGCGCAACCGCTCCCGCGGGTTTCCTGGCAGCGTGCGGTGGCCATAATGGGAAATCCCAGTGACCGGCTGCGGGAACGGAGAATCCCACTGTCATTGGGGGCGCACCATGACAGAAAACATGGCTGGCAGACCGGAGAATCCCGTCCTTTATGTCTCTTCGGCACCCATTCCATTTCTTATCAATCGCCTCTTTCAACTATCCTAATCATTGTGGTCCAAAGGGAACCAAAAGTGTCAAGCATCTGATCATTCCAAGAAATCTTCTTTAAATCCTGCTCTTTATTTCCACTCTTCGACCCAGTATTTAACTTTACTTGTTCCCCTTTCTTTTGCATTCTCAATAATGTTCTCCTCTTTTGGATGGTTCCTTGTCAAACGTTTTCTGATGTTGTGCAAAGCAGTGGTAGTTTCATGTGGTAGACCCTTAAATGCCCTCTGAAATGGAGGGTAATTAGGGATGGGCAGTTAATGCTGACCCAGCCAGTGATGCCCACATCACATGAATGAATTTTTAAAAACACATAACTCCTATACCTGAATAACCTTCAGCAAATGTGGTAACACAACTGGTTCAGAACTCAATAGACCAGACCATACACTGCAGCTATTCCATGCACCGCTGTGTACTTTTCCGCCAATGTCAAATTAACTCGAAATGAAATGAAAATCGCTTATTGTCACAAGTAGGCTTCAATGAAGTTACTGTGAAAAGCCCCTAGTCGCCACATTCCGGCGCCTGTCCGGGGAGGCTGGTACGGGAATCGAACCGTGCTGCTGGCCTGCTTGGTCTGCTTTAAAAGCCAGCGATTTAGCCTGGTGAGCTAAACCAGCCCCAATAGAAATCACTTCACAAAGCTTTTGAAGATAATGGCTGCAATTCTCCCCAAACAATGTCTCCAACAGGAAACGAGATGTGATTCCCACCATGGTACAGCGTGATCCATATCGCAATAAACCCACACTTGGAAACATTTTTGGGAGGTTGGGGTGAACTTATCCTGAATGAGGGACCAGGACCTGAAAATGCCAGCAAGCCCGGCTCCTCAGAAATATTGGCGCCTTAAATAATGGCCCGATCTCAGACTACCGCTCCGCCCCCACCCTGCTGTTCTCACCGGCATACACCTCCCCCCGCCACAGTCGCAGGCACCAGGCAACTTTTCCCAATCTCCATCACTAACGCGCCCCCCCCCCCCCCCCCCCCCCCCACCATAGGTAAGCGGCACCCCATCCCTTCACGCTCCAATCAGGCCGGTCCCCTCATGCCCCACCTCCTTCCGGCCATGCCACTTAAGGCCCCAGCCCATTCAGGCCCTGCCCTCAGCAGTGCCAACTGGGTACTGGCAGGGTGCCAAGCTGCCATATCCCTGGCCACTGGGAGCTACAGTGGCCCCTGAGCCCTCCGACTTGGTCATCAAATCAGGGTCTTTGTGGAGACTAGTAGTGCGGGATTCTCCAATCCCCTGTCAGGTCGGGGAATTGCCGGGAGGTGGCGTGAATCCCGTCCTGCCGCTCTCACGCCGTCTGCCGAATTCTCCGGCGCCGGTTTTTCGGCAGGGGCGGGAATGGCGCTGCGCGGTCGGGCGCCGTTGGCAGCACCCCCCCTCAGTGATTCTCCACCCCGCAATGGGCCAAGCGGCCGCCCGTTTTTTGCCAGTCCCGCCGGCGTAAATCAAACCAGGTCCGTACCGGCGGGACCTGGCTGTGCGGGGGCCTGCAGAGTCCTCGGGGGGGGGGCGCGGGGGATCTGCCCCTGGGCGTGCCCCCACGGTGGCATGGCCCGCGATCGGGGCCCACCGATCCGCGGACAGGCCTGTGCCTTGAGGGCACTCTTTCCCTCCGCGCCGGCTGCTGTCAACCTCTGCCATGGCCGGCGCAGAGAAGAACCCCCCTGCGCATGCGCTGTGATGACGCCAACATACGCTAGCACTCCCACGCATGCGTCAACTCGCGCCGGCCAGCAGAGGCCCTTCAGCGCCGGTAGGCGTGGTGCCAAGGCCTTCCGCGCCGGCTAGCACGGTGCCAGCCCCGACAGCACCGGCCTAACCCCTGTCCGCACTTTCAGGCCGGTCCAAGGCTGGAGTGGTTCACGCCACTCCTCAGCGCCAGGAAGGCCCGCCCCTTCGGGTAGAGGAGAATCCCACCCGTAGTGTTTCATGTCAACTTCACATTGCGCCAGCGGGTGGCAGAATTGAAGGAGCTGGGGGAATCCAGTTTAAAACGGACTCTTCATATTTAAATGATAATTTAAATATGCTAATCTGGTTCAGCCCCAGTGAAGAGCAGGCGCGAAGTGCCAGACCTGTTTGGCGCCCAGGGCTAATACCACTCCAGGCCTCTCGCTACATAGCCTGACTTGCGCTGGACACAACGTAGCCGAAGAACTGCCCCAATGACATGACACCAGCCTACACATTCTGCTGCTTTTAACAGGCTGAGGTGCACCAGCTTGGTCAGTCTGGCAGTGACCCCGTTCCGAATCACTGAGATGGAATTATTAGTATTATCAGAGTAGCAACGTAACAGAGGCAGCTGTCCACTGAGGTCACCTGGCCCCATGCCACCCTGAGAAGCAAGCACTGAAGTGGAAGTTTGGAATCTGACCAGAAATCAATTACTATTTTCCTTTTGGCTGCTGGAACCTTCACTATAACACAATCTTGTAGGTTGCGGGATGGGGGGGTGCTGGATTCCTTGGGTAGCCCGGGAATACTGTACATATGTTCCCAGCTTACCCAAGGCAGACCCAAGAGTCGACTACTCCAGAAGGGCTTCAGTAGTTCTGAAATGTTGAAACACTGGCAAATCAAATTTATTTCATGATCCCTCTCGAGGACTGGCATTTTGCCCGTATGGTGTCCAACTTTAGTTACTGACTCCTTTCATTCAACTATCTTACACCAGGCTTGTTGGCTAATTCAGAGAGATAAATGTTGAATTAAATAGGTGCACAAGTGGACACCTCTTAATTTCTCAAACTACTGCAAGCTTGCTACCCACTGATGTACCATCAATTGGACACGAGGCACGATGAAGATCCAAACTTTGGCTTTAATCAGCTAGTTGTTAGCTCGGTGGTCGACTACAGAGAAAGGCCGACCGCTGGGAACTCTGGGTACTTATACCCCGCCTCGGAGGCGGGGTCTACTTGCCTCTCGACCAATTGGTGAGCAGTCACATGACTAGTCTCAGTCAATCAGACGAGAGGCACATGACCAGCCAGAGCCAATGGGCGACCAATGCTCTGCACCAATGGCAGTGCTCCCATTCATACCAACACACCCACGTCAGGGTGTCTATGGCTCTACACCTCCTCCCACAACCCTTCAAAGCTCATTCTGTGTTGGAGTCGCTCCTGCTTCTTAGCAACCTGTCAATGAAAGAGCTCTATTGTGCATGTGAATGCAAACAAATCACCCTAAAATCCAGTGGAAAACTGCTACCTATTTAATGTGGAGAGGTTTCCTGGTTTGTTTCCCCTGACAGCTGAATTCCATATGAAATGTTCTTAATCTTTCCCCATGCTTGTTTGAAACATCATTCAATGATTCATAATGCTTAAACTAACACATCTGCTACTTTCCCCATTGAAGCTGATAGTACCATCATGGGCTCCTAGTGCAATGAAGTGCATCGGGTACAGAGGCTGGAGACTGGCAGTGTACCTGAAGCATCCAATAAACCCCAAAGCAGACAGCCAGCACTAAGGGAGTTGACAGCCTGTGCACAAACTGTGAAAAGCTGATTAGTTCCTTCATCTCTGATATTTAAACACCTGTCATCTAATGCATTTGGATGAGGCACTGAAGGGAGTCCATCAGTAAAGTTTAAAAACAAAACCGAGACCCTGTGGATCACTGCTGCGCAGGCCCCCTCCTGAGAGCTTGTCCTCTCACATCAGGCATCTATCCAGCACACCATGGGCTATTGGTGACAGAAAATGTGGCGTGAGGTACGTCATGAGAAACAAGCCTAGGGTGCCTGTACATTTTCGCATAAGGGGTGAATTAATCATAGAATCCCTACAGTGCAGAAGGAAGCCATTCAGCCCATTGAGTTTGCACTGAAAGAGCACCCTACATAGGCCCATGCCCCCTGTAACCCTATCCCTGTAACCCCACTTATTTAGACACTAAGGGGCAATTTAGAATGGACAATTCATCAAACCTGCACATCTTTGGACTGTGGGAGCAAACCAAAGGACCTGGAGAAGGGGAGGATGTACAAACTCCATACAGTCAGCCAAGGCTAGAATTGAACCCAGGGCCGGGATTCGCCCCTACCCAGCGGGGCGGATTGTCCCGGTGTAGCGGAGTGGCGCCAACCACTCCGGCGTTGGCCCTCCCCAAAGCTGCGGAGAATTTAGGGGCTAGGCCTGCGCCGGAGTGGCTCCCGCTCCGCCGACTGGCGCCAACGGCCTTTGGCGCTCCGCCGACCAGCGTCGGGGTTGGCCGAAAGGCCTTTGCCAGGCGGCGTGAGTCCGCGCATGCGCTGGAGCGTCAGCGGCCGCTGACGTCACCACCGGCGCATGCGTGGTGGAGGGGGTCTCTTCCGCCTCCGCCATGGTGAAGGCCGTGGCGGCGGCAGAAGAAAAAGAGTGCCCTCACGGCACATGGCACGGTGGGCCCCGATCGCAGGCCAGGCCACCATGGAGGAACTCCCCAGGGTCCGATTACCCCGCGCCCCTCCCAGGACCCCGGGGCCCGCTCGCGCCACCTGCTCCCGCCGGCACCAGAGGTGGTTCAAACCACGTCGGCGGGAGAGGCCTGACAGCGACAGGACTTCGGGCCATCGCGGGCGGGAGAATCGCCGCGGGGGGCCCGCCGATCGGTGGGGCGCGATTCCCGCCCCCGCTGATTCCCGGCTGGTGGAGAATTTTGGCCACGGAGGGGGCGGGATTTACAAAGGCCCCGGGCGATACCCCGACCCTGCGGGTGGTCGGAGAAATCCGCCCCGGGTCCCTGGAGCTGTGAGGCTGCAGTGCTAACCACTGTGCCACCATGCCGCTTGAAATCGAGACATTCAAAATTATGAGGGGTTCTGATTAAGTAAAAAAAGAAAGTGTTTCCACTGGTGGGAGGGTCAGTCACCAGAGGATGTAGCTTGAAGATAATTGACTGAAGGATCCAGGGTGACATGAAGAGATTTGTTTTTTTTTAAAACGCAGCTATTTATGATGCTGTTCCTGTAGGGGTGAAGGAGGCAAGTTTATAGAACATAGAACATAGAACAGTACAGCACAGAACAGGCCCTTCGGCCCTCGATGTTGTGCCGAGCAATGATCACCCTACTCAAACCCACGTATCCACCCTATACCCGTAACCCAACAACCGCCCCCCTAACCTTACTTTTTTAGGATACTACGGGCAATTTAGCATGGCCAATCCACCTAACCCACACATCTTTGGACTGTGGGAGGAAACCGGAGCACCCGGAGGAAACCCACGCACACACGGGGAGGACGTGCAGACTCCGCACAGACAGTGACCCAGCCGGGAACTGAACCTGGGACCCTGGAGCTGTGAAGCATTTATGCTAACCACCATGCTACCGTGCTGCCCAGTCTTCATACAACCCTTCAAGACCTGAGATCGAGGAAATTAAACTCTTAGCAGGGCTCAAATATTTTTCATAATTGAAGAATCATGGAATCTTTCCAATGCATTCGGCTCATCGAGTCTGCACCGACCTTCTGAAAGCGCACTCTACCTATGCCCTCTTCCCTGCAATCCCATAACCACACCTAACCTTTGCACACTAACGGACAATTTAGTATAGTCAATCAACTTAACCTGCACATCTTTGGACTCTGGGAGGATATCGGAGCACCCAGAGGAAATCCACAGGAGAAACAGGGAGAAAGTTCAAACTCCGCAAAGTAACCCAAGGCCGGAATTGAACCCATTCCCATTCAAAACAAGTATACCGCTTTGGATGCTGTTAGGGGAGGATGACCTACCAGGGAAAGGCCATAGCGGCCAGGTCTCTGTTGCTTAGCCTGGTTCTGTGGCTGAGAAGAGAAGTGGGGAGAACAGAAAAGTGACAGTGAAAGGAGACCCAATGGTTAGAGGAATGGATAGGAGATTCTGTGGTCGCGAACAAGACTCCCGGGTGCCAGGGTCAGAGATGTCTCGGATCGAGTCTACAGGATTTTTAAGGAGGATGGGGAGCAACCAGAAGTCAAGGTGCACATTGGCACCAACGACATAGCTAAGACAAGGGATGAGTGTCTAAAAAGTGATTTTAGGGAGTAGGTTGGAAGCTAAAGCACAGGGTGAGCAGAGTAGTAATCTCAGAATTGCTACCAGTGCCACGTGCTAGTGAGGCAAGGAACAGAGAGTGAGTGCAGCTGAACACGTGGTTTCTATAGACCCCCCAATAGCAGCAGAGAGATGGAGGAACAAATTGGGTGGCAGATCTTGGAAAGGTGCAGAAGTAACAGAATTGTTGTCATGGGTGACTTCAACTTCCCTAATATTGACTGGAACCTCCTTAGTGCAAATGGTTTAGATGGAGCAGATTTTTTCAGGTGTGTCCAGGAAGAATTCCTGACTCAATATGTAGATATGCTGACTAGAGGGGAGGCCATATTGGATTTGGTGTTTGGCAACGAACCAGGCCAGGTGTCAGATATCTCGGTGGGAGAGCATTTCGGTGACAGTGACCACAACTCCTTGACCTTCACCATAGTCATGGAGAGGGATAGGAACACAATATGGGAAGGTATTTAATTGGGGGAGGGGAAATTATACTGCTATTAGACAGGAGCCAGCGAGCATAATTTGGGAGCAGATGTTCTCGGGGAAATGCACAACAGTAATGTGGAGGTTGTTTAAGGAGCACTTGCTGCGAGTGCTCCTTAAGGGAAACTTTCAAAAGGATTTTTTTTATTTGCTGGGCAGAAAGAAGAGGGGATTGGATAGCACTTTCAAAAAGCCTACAAAGGCACAAAGGCTTGTTGTACAGTTCTATGGCCCATCGTTATCCAATAGGTTCAGTCCATTTAGCATCCGCAGAATGGTAATGCTGGTGCTGCTATTGGCCCAATTGTCACCTAATTTCCAGCAGTACTAATGGCCGTCTCCATGACTATAGCCATTAAGAAAGAACAGAAAACAGCCCGCAATGGTCTGTCATTTTTGTGATCCCTTGAATAATGGCTCTCCCCCATTTTAACCACCTCCCACCTCCCATTTCAAAAATACTCTTTCTTTGACCTGGACGGAGAGAGACGCTCAGGAGTTCGCCTCTTTCACAGCCAAGATCAACCAAATAGAAGCTTAAACTAATGGCACAATTTATGTCCCCCTTTCCATATGCCTTGCATTTATATAGTACCTATACTGTAGTAAAATGTCCCAAGGCATTTCACAAGAGCATCATCAAACAAAATGTGATACTGAGTTATGTAAGGAGATACTGATACAAGTGTTCAACAGCTTTATCAATGAGATAGATTTTAAGCAGCATCAAAGGAGGTGGAAGTAGAGAGCTGGAGAGGTTAAAGTAGGGAATTCCAGAGCTCAGGGCTGAGGCAGTGGAAAGCATGACTGCTAATTGTGGAGCAATGAAAATTGACAATGCACAAGTGGGCAGAATTAGAGCAGTGGAGAGATCTCGGAGGCTTATCGGGCTGAAGGAGATTACAGGGATTGGGAGAGGAAAGGCTAGAGGGATTTGAAGATAAGAATGATGGTTTTAAAATTGCAGGCCAACACATATAGGATGACGAATAAACCAAATGCACCTTAGGTACAAAATGCACTTTGTACAGCAGTCTGGCTAAGATAAATTGAAATTATGATGAAAGTTATTGAATCACACTTTTTCAAACTGCCTTTTGTCTAAACTAGAAAAAGGTCGTTTTTTAAAATTAAACCTGCAATAGCAAGAATCATCATAGGAATTAAAATATCTGGGGCTTAAAATATCTGGTGCTTAAAGGAATTAAAATATTAGGCTTAGCACAGTGGGCTAAAGAACTGGCTTGTAATGCAGAATAATGCCAGCAGCGCAGGTTCAATTCCCATACCTGCCTCCCTGAGCAGGCGCTGGAATGTGGTGACGAGGGGCTTTTCACAGTAACTTCATTGAAGCCTACTCGTGACAATAAGCAATTATTATTATTATCTGTGCTAGAGTTGAATCAACTTTTATTTATGCTATAAAGGGCTCGGCACTATTGTAAGGGTTGTTTGGTGTCTTACCAGAGAGGTCTTGAGGCTTGGATAGTGAACAAGAAGTGCTCAGTGGCAACTCATAACTAAATACATCTCCAGATATAGCCGTGCATACGTGCTGCCTATTTTCAGACTCTTCTACAGACAGTCTATGATCATGTAACTATCTACATCATACTGTTGGCAGTACTGTTTCCCCAGTCCCATATCAAACATTGCCATGCCAAACACCCACATATTACACCTGACCCAAACTCTTAGCCAACTATACTGGCTGCATTCTCCCGTCCCCCAGCCACGTGTTTGTCGGCCGCGTGCCATTCGCTGATGGCGTATTACTACAAGTCAGGTAACTTATACGCGGTTTTGCACACGACGCAAACCCTGTTTTGGCCTCTCCTGTGATGCTCCCAGCGCAATGCGATCGGCGCTGTGCAGTGGGAAAACCACGTCCCAAGTTTTCCTTTGTGTTGAGTCTTCTTGTAATTCTGTGTCCTTGACTTTTTTCTGCTGTTCCTCCATGCTATTGTTCAAGACATTTCTTCATGCTGCTGAATGATTTTGTAGACGTTTTGTATGTGATCTTAAAGGACAATCAGTTATTCTTTCAAATGTTAATTTTCTTGTCAGCCCCTTGCCAACTTTTGCTGCACTTCAATGCATTGTTTTTCTGCTGTTGATAGTTTTAGTGGCTTTCTTCTAAGGTTGTATTCAACATATTTGTTTACTTCACGTGTTTATCCAAAACCACATCTTGATTTTACAAAACAATGTTCAAGGTAGTGACTTCTTTTAGTACCTTTTCTATCTGCTGTTGTGCATGGCTTTAATTTTGGTTGAGCTCTTCCAATTCAGCTTTGACACAAACATTTTCTTGTGGAATGGCTTCATTTTCATTCTTGCAGACTTTGGGCGCGATTCTCTGCTCCCCATGCCGCGTGGGAGAATCGCAGGAGGGCCCCCCGACAAATTTCAGGCCCCCCCCCCCCCCCCCCCCCCCCCCCAGCTCGGAAGAATCGAGTGAAACGGGTGTGGAGATGCCCGTTTGGGGCTTCGAAGGGGCCTGGTGGGGAATGAGCACCATGACTGTGCTCGGGAGGGGACAGGCCCGCGATCTGTGCCCACCGATCGTCGGGCCGGCGTCTCAATGGGATGCACTATTTCCCCTCCACCGCCCCGCAAGATCAAACCGCCACGTCTTGCGGGGCGGCTGAGGGGAAAGACGGCCACCGCGCATGCGCAGGTTCGAGCTGTCAGCGTCGTGATGTCAGCCGCGCATGCGCGGGTTGGAGCCGGCCAACCTGCGCATGCGTGGCTGACATCATTAGGCGCGCCAGCCGCGTCATTCTCGGTGCGATGCCCTCATGGCCGAGAGTTACGGAGCGCCGCTCCTAGCCCCGCCGGGAGGGGAGAATAGGGGGCGAGGAGCGGCCTCCGAGGCCGTCGTGAAACTCGGCCGAGTTCACGACGGCCCTCCCGATTTTTCCCGGGAGCGGAGAATTCCGCCCATTGTTTCCTTTGGGTAACATAGAACATAGAACATTACAGCACAGTACAGGCCCTTTGGTCCTCAATGTTGCGCTGACCTGTGAAACCAATCTAAAGCCCAGCTACACGATTCCATTATCATCCATATGTTTATCCAATGACCATTTAAATGCCCTTAATGTTGGCGAGTCCACAACTGTTGCAGGCAGAGCATTCCATGCCCTTACTACCTGTGGTGAATGAGATCCACACGGTATTATAACCTGTATATATGTATCAATATTGTAAGTGCAGTTGCACTACCTGACCACCAGGGGAGTTGCTCTGGGAGTACTCGAGAGTTTGTACTGGGCTCCTCCCTTGGCTCCGCCCAGGACTCCTCCCCCGGGAGCTGCTGTATAAAGATCCGTGCCACAGGGTCAGCCAGCCAGTTCACCGAAAGTTCAACGGCTAACAGGCTGGCTCTGTTGTAAGTATATTAAAACCGCTATTCTAATCCTACAAGCACGTGTCCGTAGAATTGTTGGTTCCAACAATTTAATATACTTAGGAAACAGTCGAAGTAAATCATGGAAGCAGCCCTCAAGCCTAGAACTCGACCCGCAGGATGCAGAGGCTAAGGAAATGTTTTCGCACTGGCTGAGATGTTTTAAGGCCTACCTGGCAGAAGCCAGCCCCGCTGGAACAACGGAGGAACAGAAACTCAGCCTACTGCACGCGAGGGTAAGCCACAGACTCTCCACACAGCTAAATCCGGCCGGTACTTACACCGCAGCGCTGGCAATATTGGACAAAATGTACGTTAGGCCCATTAATGAGGTTTATGCACGCCACGTGTTTACGACTCGCCGTCAGCGGCCTACAGAAACGCTAGCCGAGTTTGTACGGGAACGGAACAATCTTTCCAGTGACTGTAATTATCAAACCGTTACCGCGGCTGAACATAGGGAGCTTGCTGTGCGGGACGTTTTCGGAGCGGGCCTTAGATCTAACTATGTGCGCCAAAGACTGCTAGACCGCCAGGACTTGGATACTACTGTGGAGGCTGCTACCACTATGGAAGTCTCCTTCCGCAGCCTCACGTCGTTTCCCGCGGACCCCGCGACCTCATCATGGACCCCCGACCAACAATACCCCCAGGCCTGTGCCGCATGGCCCCCCAGCTACCGCACTGCCAAAGCCAGTTACTCTGCTGCCCCAGCCAGCTACTCAGCTGCTCCAGCCAGCTACTCAGCTGCCCCAGCGTGCCATTTCTGTGGCCAAAGCCAGCACCCGCGGCAGCACTGCCCAGCCCGATCCGCGACCTGCAGCAGCTGCGGGAAGAAAGGCCACTATGCCAGAGTGTGCTTCGCGAAAAGGGCCCCAGTCTTTAACTCCCCTGCAGAGAGAACAAATCGCTCCCAACACCTCGGGGCCCGAAACGCTGCGGCCTACACCCCGACTCCGCCCCATCCCACCACGTGCGATCCATGGGGGCCGCCATCTTGGCAAACCCCCACCATGCGGCCGGCCACGTGCAGCTCATGGGGGCCGCCACCTTCCTCGCCGCTCACCACGTGCGATCCACGGGCCCCATCTGCATCGGCATGCTCAGAAAGCTCATCTGAAGACTACGACTTCCCCGGGCACCCATCACGCGGCCCTCAACTCAGCGCAGCGATCCTGCATCAAGCTCGCCAGAACGTACCAGCATCTACTCGACCGGACGCCCACTCGGAAGACCACGACCTTCCCGGGCACTCATCACGCGGCCCGCAACTCAACGCGGTCACCCTAGATCAATCCCGCCCCAAGCACCTACGAAGTTTGATGGCGGAGGTCCAGATCAACGGGTACAGCACGCCATGCCTCTTTGACTCCGGGAGCACCGTGAGCTTTATACACCCAGAGCTGGGGCACTACCACGGGGGTCTCACTTCCGGCGTGGCTGAGGACACCAGGCCCAGTTCTCCTGAGGAAGCACGTCAGGGGGCACAATACTGACCCCCTTGTTGAAAAGGTGCGCCTCCTCCATTCCAACCCCCAGTACGCATTCGTGGAGTTCCCGGACGGTCGCCAGGATACAGTATCCCTTTGGGACCTGGCACCCGCTGGATCCAGCCCCCCATACCCCCACTGAGGAACCCCTTACCCCGTTCCCTATGCTGCCGCCCCCTCGCAGCCCCGATTCCGCAAGCTCGCCCCACCGGTTCCACGCGCCAGCACCAGCCCGCCCCCAGCGCCCCCAGTCTCCGGTCGAGCCAGAGGTGTATGAAGTTTGGAGGAGACCCGCCCTGGAGTCTGCCATCGTACCCCAGCTCTCAACACCCACCCAGCCACCACAAGAGGCTGCAACCCTGGTGCTCCGCAGATCGAAACGAACAATTCATCCACCGGACAGACTAACTCTGTGAGCCACCACCCCCGCCATGCTCGATTCTTTTCACAGGGGGTGAATGTGATGAATGAGATTCACACGGTATTATAATCTGTATATATATGTATCAATATTGTAAGTGCAGTTGCACTATCTGACCACCAGGGGGAGTAGCTCTGGGAGTACTTGAGAGTTTGTACTGGGCTCCTCCCTTGGCTCCGTCCAGGACTCCTCCCCCTGGAGCTGCTGTATAAAGATCCGTGACACAGGGTCAGCCAGCTAGTTCACTGAAAGTTCAACGGCTAACAGACTGGCTCTGTTGTAAGTATATTAAAACCGCTATTCTAATCCTACAAGCACGTGTCCATAGAATTGTTGGTTCTAACACTACCCTCTGAGTAAAGAACCTACCTCTGACATCTGTCCTATATCTATCTCCCCTCAATTTAAAGCTACGTCCCCTCGTGATAGACATCACCATCCGAGGAAAAAGGTTCTCACTGTCCACCCTATCTAATCCTCTGATCGTCTTGTATGTCTCTATTAAGTCACCTCTTAACCTTCTTCTATCTAACGAAAACAGCCTCAAGTCCCATGTCTCTGTATTTTCTGCAATAGCCATGGGGAACCTTATCAAACGCTTTACTGAAATCCATATGCACCACATCAACTGCTTTACTCTCATCCACCTGTTTGGTCACCTTCTCAAAGCACTCAATAAGGTTTGTGAGGCACGACCTACCCTTCACAAAACCATGTTGACTATCCCTAATCAAATTATTCCTTTCTAGATGATTATAAATCCTATCTCTTATAATCCTTTCCAAGACTTTGCCCACAACAGAAGTAAGGCTCACTGGTCTATAGTTACCGTGGTTGTCTCTACTCCCCTTCTTGAACAAGGGGACAACATTTGCTATCCTTCAACCTTCTGGCACTATTCCTGTAGACAATGGCGACATAAAGATCAAAGCCAAAGGCTCTGCAATCACCTCCCTAGCTTCCCAGAGAATCCTAGGATAAATCCCATCCAGCCCAGGGGACTTATCTATTTTCACACTTTCCAGAATTGCTAACACCTCCTCCTTATGAACCTCAATCCCATCTAGTCTAGTAGCCTGTATCTCAGTATTCTCCTTGACAGCATTGTCTTTTTCCTGTGTGAATACTGACGAAAAATATTCATTTAGCGCCTCTCTTATCTCCTCGGACTCCACGCACAACTTCTCACTACTGTCCTTGACTGGCCCTACTCTTACCCTAGTCATTCTTTTATTCCTGACATACCTACAGAAAGCTTTAGGGTTTTCCTTGATCCTACCTGCCAAGGACTTCTCATGGTCCCTCCTGGCTCTTCTTAGCTCTCTCTTTAGGTCCTTCCTGGCTAACTTGTAACTCTCAAGCGCCCTAACTGAACCTTCACGTCTCATCTTTACATAAGCCTCCTTCTTCCTCTTGACAAGTGATTCAACTATTTTAGTAAACCATGGTGCCCTCGCTCAACCACTTCCTCCTTGCCTGACAGGTACATACTTATCAAGCACATGCAGTAGCTGTTCCTTGAACAAGCTCCACATTTCAATTGTGCCCATCCCCAGCAGTTTCCTTCCCCATCTTATGCATCCTAAGTCTTGCCTAATCGCATCATAATTGCCTTTCCCCCAGCTATAACTCTTGCCCTGAGGTATATACCTATCCTTTTCCATCGTTAAACCGAAACGTAATATCAAATAGCTTTCCTTCATTCACAACCACCAAATTAGGGTCGCTCTGCACCACCATCTGTTTTTACAAAACAAAGAACAAAGAACAATATAGCACAGGAACAGGCCCTTCGGCCCTACAAGCTGTGCCGATCATGTGTCCTATCTAGACCGCCTGTATCCTTCTAGCCCCCGCAACTATCTACATCATCAATAACTATCTACTGTGGGCAGTACTGTTTCCCCAGTCCCAGTTTGGGTACTGTATAGCATTTTCAAAAAGCTCAACTTTAAGTCTTTTGGCTGCCCCTCAGCCTTTTCTTTCCTCCACACTCAGCTCTTCTGCTAATGTACTTCATTGCTTTGACATCGTCTGTGTCTGTGACTATCCTGTAGTTTACTTAGGTATTATGGTCCTCAGTCTAGGGTCTTCAATCTCCCTCCAGCATCCAGGGCAAAGCAGCCCACTTGATTGCTCCTCCTTCCACAAACAATCAAACCCTCCATCACTGATGAACAGTGGCAGCCTTGTGTACCATCTACAAGATGCACTGTAGTAACTCACCAAGGTTCCTTTGACAACACCTTCCAAACCCACGACCACTATCATCTAGAAGGGCAAGAGCAGCAAATACCTGGGAACCCTACCATCAGGAGGTTTCCCCATAAGTCACTCGCCACCCTGACTAGGAAATATATCGCGCTCCTTCACTGTCGCTGGGTCAAAATCTTTGAACTCCTTCCCTAACAGCACAACGGGCGCGATTCTCCGCCCCCCACGCCGGGTGGGAGAATAGCGGGAGGGCCTCCCGACATTTTTCATCCCCTACCGCTATTCTCACCACCCTCCCCCCCCACACCCGACCCACGCCACAAATCGCCGCTCGCCGTTTTTTTACGGCGAGCGGCAATTCTCTGAGGCTGATGGGCCGAGCGGCCGGGCCTTCACGCCCGTTTCAACACGGCAACAAACACACCTGCTCGCTGCCGTCGTGAAACGGGTGCCATCTGGGGCATCTGGGGGCCCGATTGGCGTGGCAGTACCACGGCCGTGTCAAGGGGGGTATAGGCCCGTGAACGGTGCCCACCGATCGCGGGCCGTGCGTCCGTAACGGACGCACTCTTTTCCCTCCGCCACCCCGCAAGATCAAGCCGCCACGTCTTGCGGGTCGGCTGAGGGAAAAGACGCCAACTGCGTCCTGACCGGCGGGATTGGCGGCGCAGGCGGGCGCCGGGGTCCTGGGGCGATCTGACCCCGGGGGGTGTCCCCACGGTGGCCTGGCCCGCGATCGGGGCCCACTGATCGGCGGGCGGGCCTGTGCCGTGGGGGCACTCTTTTCCTTCTGCCTTCGCCATGGTCTTCACCATGGCGGAGGTGGAAGAGATCCCCTCCCCTGCGCATGCGCCGGGATGACATCAGCAACCGCTGACGCTCCGGCGCATGCGCGGATGTACGCCGGCCGCTGAAGTCCTTTCGGCCCCAGCTGGCGTGGTGCCAAAGGCCATTCACGCCAGCCGACGGAGCGCCAACCACTCCGGCGTGGGCCTAGCCCCTCAATGTGAGGGCTTGGCCCTCCACACCTTTGGCGCGGCCCGATGCCGAAGTGGTTCACGCCACTCCAACACGCCGGGACACCCCGCCGCGCCGGGTATGGGAGAATCCCGGCCCTGGTCACCCTATTATAGAACAGATATCATTAAACTAGAATGAGTGCAGAAAAGATTTACTGGGATGCTCGGATGCTATCAAGACTTGATTGTTGAGTTATAAGGAGAGGCTGGATAGTCTGGGACATTTTTCTCTGGTACATTCTGGCTTTGGGATGATCTTATAGAGGTCTATAAAATAATGAGGGGCAGAGATAAGTTAGACAGTCAACATCTTTTCTATGCTGTAAACTGCTATGACTCTATGAGATGATATTTACTACTAACAAAACAAAGAAGGTAAACTAATTTTCAAATCATAAGGTTTACCATCTATTTCTTTCTTTCGTATAAATTCTCCTGAGAGGATAAAAAGAATTTCAATACCGTGTAAGTAGTAAGGTGGGAAATTTATCTGCCCCGGTATTTCTAAAGCATATACATAGCCAGCACGAGCTGACAGCTTTGATTTCTACAAGTGTTAAAAATCTGCATCACAGATCAAGTAACACCAGGGCCTTTAAAGTTCTCTTCATGCTGTGCAAAGATAAGAAAAAGCTTTAAAGTCCTTTTCAAAGGAACTTGAAAAGTGTTTATGATGGTATTGTCTCTCCTTATCTATTCAAGAATCATTCTTAAGTCTTACCTCAGCAAGTTAGAAAAACAGATCTTAAAAAAGCTATTCTTTTATAAAAAGTTTAAAATCACTTCTATCGAAATAATCCTCCAGCTGTTCACACCGGCGGAATTCTCAGGTCCCGCCAGCAGTGTACCCCTGTCATTGTTTCCAGATGGTGTGGGGTGGCTGCAATGGGAATTCCCGTTGACAGTGGAGGGACCTGGAAATCCCGCCATAAACTAACGTTACGCCGTCAAGAAACACGCGGGTCGGAGAATCCCTGGTGTGAGGTGCAAATCGCACCCCGCCGCCCCCACGCCAGCTGCCATATTCTCCGGCGCTGTTTTTTGGGCGGCGACGGGATCCCTGCCACGCCGGTCGGGGGCAGTTGACAACGCCCCCCCCCCCCAGTGATTCTCCGGGCCCCGATGGGCTGAGCGGCCGTCCAGTTTTGGCCAGTCCCACCGGCGTGAATTACTCACCTCACGCAAGGCGGGACCTGGCAGGTGCATATGCGGGGGCGGTCCTCGGGAGGGGGAGGGGGGGGTACACGGGAGGGTCCAACCCCGGGAGAGACCCCCACGGTGGCCTGGCCCACGATCGGGGCCTACCGATCTGCGGGCGGGCATGTTCCGTGGTGGGACTTCTTTCCTCTGTGCTGGGGCCCTGTAGAGCTCCGCCATATTGCCCGGGGGCCGGCGTGGGAGCATGCGCGGAAATACACCGGCCAGTCTGCGCATGCATGGAAATACGGCGGCCGGTCCACGCATGCATGAGACCACGCAGGCCGTTACGCGCATGCGCAAACTTGCGCCATCCCTTCGCCGCCGGCTGGAGCAGCGCTGACCCCTCTGGTGTCCACCTACCCCCCGAACGTTCCGAGAATTCCTTACTTTTGGGGGCTATTGATGCTGGAGCGGTTGGCGGCGGTTTTCCCGCCGGCGTGGTGACTGAATCCCCAGAAGGGAGAATCCCGGCGAAGATGTTGAGGGCATAGTTTAGAACAAGATGGCCATACACAAATGGTGGGGTGTGGAGGGGGGGGGGGGGGGGGGGAGGACTCCCTTGTAGGTGAGTTGGAGCTTTGGGGGACTCGGGTGGCGTGTTGGCGGGTGGGGGTGGGAGGGGGGGAGTCGAGAGGTCGGGACACCATTCTCTTTCTGTACTGAGGAATTTCTGGCAAGCGGAGCCCCTCGGTGCAGGAAATGGGACTAAGTTCGGCCTTGGTGGGGCATTCCCCACTGAGTCCCTGAATTGAAGCAGAGTCCTTATAGAAAGCGTGCTGGTTCGTGGCACAGCGAGCGCTGGGAAACACCAGGCTCTTCCGATTGAGGCTGAGGGTACCAGGCTCTACCGAGGTTGAGCAGAGTCAGAGAGATTATAAAAACACAGACATGCAAATGAATGTGATTTCAAACAGACCTGCTGGACTTTAACCTGGAGTTGTAAGAGCTCTTACTGTGCCCACCCCAGTCCAACCACCGGCACCTCCACATCATGTATGATAAATAGTACTATAATGAGCTTATAAATAAATTGGTGAAGTACCACATTTCTTGTAGCCGTCAGCGTGCTGTCTTTTCTGAAAGTGGAAAGATACAAGGTGGAATTACCATCCCGCCGCACCCGTTTTCTAGTGCGGCGCACTCCAGCCGGCAGCAAGATTCTCCGTCCCGACAGCTGGCCAATGGGGTTTCCCATTATGGGCATTCCCACGCCGTCGGAAAATCCGCAATCTGAGTGTGCTGCCGACGAAGCGGAGGGTGCCGCCGATGGTAAACTGAGTCTACAATTTTTGAAAAAAGACCCTTCTAATATCCAGGTGGTTATAGCTTGGCCAGCAAATTCTAAACAGGATATCTGGGAAAACTTATTTCTTAATTGTCACTTTCTTTGGGGGTGAAGTGGTTCACTTTCTCAGGCCCAAATTATATGTCAGTGTGAAGTTACTGCCTTGAGCTCAGGTGAGCATGATTGTTGAGAAAGTTCTCCTGGCCTAACGTAGTATACATTTGCGACTAGAGTTCTAATCCACTTCAGTCCAGGCTGCATTTTCTAATGCAGGCCCAACTCTTGGCCTTTCCCTGGAAATCAGAGAATCAGTTGATGCAGGCCTCTCATCAACCTTAGGGCTGCTGTTATTTGTTGGAAGACGGATTAATGATTCCTTCAGTAGTAACATTTTCAAAATGTCTTCAATAAGCCATAGCAATGCTGTATGCAAGAAATCCATTGGTACAGAATTTGCTGGAACAATGATGATCAAGTTTAATGCACATGTTGTTATTGGTGCACACTTATCTCAACAAATTGGTGGTGAGAAGGGGCGACACTATAAGTTGCTGGCTGATTTATGCTGCTTCCCTGTTGGTCTGTAAAAACGAAGCTCACTGTCAATCACCATGAGTATCAATAATTTGTTAGCATTGCACCATAAATACAAATTAAACTCACAGAAGAAAGTTAAAGCTAGTATTTCATGATGTAAGGACCCTGTTAATGATGAGATTTATGTTCCTGGCTTGGAAGGCAGGCTCATTGTCTCAAAAGGGGAACATTTAAGTCTGCAAAGTCCCATTCCTACAGGTGGTAAATTGTTCATAGGAGGTTTTTATCCTGAGATTTCCTGGGCGGGGTTCTCCGTCCCACCAGCCCCATTTTCTGGTGCGGCGCGGTTCCGCCAGCAGCGGGATCGTCCGTTCTGGCAACCAGTCAATGGAGTTTACCATTGTGGCCATCCCCATGGGATTGGGTGCGCTGCCGGCAAAGCGGAGGGAACGCTGCAGCCTGTCTTTCTTTTTCTCTGTCTCTTAATCCAATCTTTATTTGTTTGCCTTCCTTTCTCTGTCTACATAAGGGTAAGGGGTCTAATTTGACATACTCTATTTACTTCTCCATTTGTTTGCTTTGTTCTTTCACTGTCTTAAATGTCATTGGCTAAGGAGATGAACTATTGGTTTTGTTGTTCACGGAGGTCCCAGGTGGCTCGCTGGCCAGTTTCACCTCACACTTTCAGAAATTTGCAATGCAAACAGCCAAATCATGGTGCTCAAGACAAGACGCCCTGTTACAGAAAATTCTGGGAAATTAGATTTATATATTGAATGAACATGTTGCTCACACTGAGTGACCTGTGAGGCTATTTCAGAGAGTATTGTCAAGTCAGCTATTTGTGTGCTCGTATAGTCAAATGGGACTGAAGGCAGAGGATTTCACCAGTTTGCAGAATCCCGACACTGCAGAAGGAGGCCATTCAGCCCATCGCATCTGCACAGACCCCCGCCCCCGCAAGAGCATACTTGCACCCTACACCCGTAACCAAGCCTGCACATCCCTGGATACTAAGTGGCAATTTAACAGTACTGAGGGGAGTGTACCCTGTTTCTCCAACACAAAATTATTATTACTGTTTTAATAAAAAGATATGGCCAATCCACCTAACCTGAACATCTTTGGCCTTTAGGAGGAAACTGGAGAACCCAGAGAAAACCCACGCAGACATGGGAAGAATGTACAAAGTCCACACGGACAGTCACCCAAGGCCAGAATCGAACCAGGGTCCCTGGCGCTGTGAGGCAGCAGTGCTGACCACAGTGCCACCCAAAAGCGAATAACTCATCTCTACTTATAAAGCACAGTAAATTTCTGTTTATTTCTCCATAGGTAGTATCGACCACGACCTCATATCCATCAAATGCAATCCCTGAGGTGGATTAGAAATACGAACAGAAGCAGTAATGAGGGCTGAGGAAATCGTGATCAGGGATGGTAATGTTTATCTGCTCATTATCTTCCACTAGAACTCTGAGGCCGAGATAAGCTCCTCAAATTTGCAGCACTCCAGCTATCACCAATTATTTCAGCAAAGCTTTTATCTGGGTTTAACATTCAGCTGCAAAACAACACTCCACAGGTTTTTATGTTGCCAGTAATTACTGGCAGTCAACAAGAGAATTAGTTCATTGGGCGAAATCTCAAATCCCAAAAATAAATGGGTTAGGGTCATGCCAGAGTCAAAAGGAAATTTGAAACAGGAGTTGAACATGCCTCGAATCCGCCCACATCCGGTTTTAATGAAGGTGGGACAAGGCATGGACAACAAATCGACGTGCAGGCAGCTTGTGAGTCATTTCAATATTATAATGTGTTCACCTGCCTTCATTTGAACAGATAATCCAAGCATAATTCAGGTCAACCGGTTTGTCTGCAGTTGAAGCGATGCGAGAAACGCCAAATCAGCACCTTCTGTGGGTCAGGAGGATTGATTCCTCAAAACCCAACAGATTACTCATTAACCTCCAACAGCACGTCCCCCACAATTTATCTGCTTTCCCACCACCCCTTTCCCCACTGTGATCCAAATGACCTGAATCACCTTCCGCAATTTCCTTCACGGGCAGGACTATCCAGACTATCCAGACCACCATCCATTCAGCCCTCATGCAGTTGGAGTCCCCAGATCACATTGCAACAATTCCCCCACTGCAACTTCTTCCCCGCTCACCACAGTGTAAAGAACAAAGAACAAAGAAAAGTAGAGCACAGGAACATGTCCTTCGGCCTTCCAAGCCTGCACCGAACATGCTGCCTGTCTAAACTAAAATCTTCTACACTTCCGGGGTCTGTATCCCTTTATTCCCATCCTATTCATGTATTTGACAAGATGCCCCTTAAACATCACAATTGTCCCTGCTTCCACTACCTCCTCTGGCAGCGAGTTCCTGTTACCCTCTACCCTCTGTGTAAAAAACTTGCCTCGTACATCTACTCTAAACCTTGCTCCTCGCACCTTAAAGCTAGGCCCCCTAGTAATTGACCCCTATACCCTGGGAAAATGTCTCTGACTATCCACTCTGTCTATGCCCCTCATAATTTTGTAGACCTCTATCAGGTTGTCCCTCAACTTCCGTCATTCCAGTGAGTACAAACCACGTTTATTCAACCTTTCCTCATAGTTAATGCCCTTCATACCAGGCAACATCCTGGTAAACCTCTTCTGCACCCTCTCTAAAGCCTCCACATCCTTCTGGTAGTGTGGCGACCAGAATTGAACACTATACTCCAAGTGTGGCCTAACTAAGAGCTACAGCTGCAACATGACTTGCCAATTTTTATACTCAATGCCCCGGCCAATGAAGCCAAGCATGTCGTATGCCTTCTTGACTACCTTCTCCACCTGTGCTGCCCCCTTCAGTGACCTGTGGACCTGTACACCTACATCACTCTGACTGTCAAAACTCTTGAGGGTTCTACCATTCGCTGTATATTCCCTACCTATGTTAGACCTTCCAAAATGCATTACCTCAAATTTGTCCGGATTAAACTCCATCTGCCATCTGTCCGCCAAGTCTCCAAATGATTTAAATCCTGCTGTATACTCTGACAGTCCTCATCGCTATCCGCAATTCCGCCAACCTTTGTGTCGTCTGCAAACTTACTAATCAGACATTTCTTTCAAATCAGATTTTCTTCCAAATCATCGATATATACTATGAACAGCAATGCTCCCAGCGGAACACCACTCGTCAAAGCCCTCGAATCAGAAAAGCACGCTTCCATTGCTACTCTCTACCTTCTATGACTTAGCCAGTTCTGTATCCATCTTGCCAGCTCACCTCTGATTCCGTGTGACTTCACGTTTTGTACCAGTCGGTCATGAGGGACCTTGTCAAAGGCCTTACTGAAGTCCATATAGACAATATCCACTGCCCTACCTGCATCAATCATCTTTGTGACCTCCTTGAAAAACTCTATCAAGTTAGTGAGACAAGACAACCCCGTCACAAAACCGTGTTGCCTCTCGCTAATACGTCCTCTTGCTTCCAAATGGGAGTAGATCCTGTCTCGAAGAATTCTCTCCAGTAATTTCCCTATCACCGACGTAAGGCTCACTGGCCTGTAGTTCCCTGGATTATCCTTGCTACCCTTCTTATTCAAAAGAACAACATTGGCTATTCTCCAGTCCTCCGAGACATCACCTGAAGGGTGAGGATCCAAAGATTTCTGTCAAGGCCTCAGCAATTTCCTCTCCTGCTCCTTCAGTATTCTGGGGTAGATCCCATCAGGCCCACCTGTCTAAACTCCACCTTAATATTTTTCAAGACGCCCAACACCTCATCTTCTTGGATCTCAATGTGACCCAGGCTATCTATACACCCTTCTCCAGACTCAACATCCACCAATTCCTTCTCTTCAGTGAATAGTGAATCAAAGTATTCATTTAGTGCCTCACCCATATTCCTCTGGCTCCACACATAGATCTTCTCCCCTGTCCTTCAGTGGGACAACCCTTTCCCTGGCTACCCTCTTGCTTTTTGTGTACGTGTAAAAAGCCTTGGGATTTTCCTTAACCCGATTTGCCAATGACTTTTTGTGACCCCTTTTAGCCCTCCTGACTCCTTGCTTAAGTTCCTTCCTACTTTCCTTATATTCCACACAGGCTTAGTATGTTCTCAGCCATCTAGTCTGAAAGATGCCTCCTTTTTCTTTTTGACGAGGCCTACAATATCTCTCGTTATTCAAGGTTCCCGAAATTTCCCACATTTATCCTTCTTCCTCACAGGAACATGCTGGCCCTGAATTCCTTTCAACTGACATTTGAAAGCCTCCCACATGTCAGGTGTTTATTTACCCTCAAACATCCGCCCCAATCTAGGTTCTTCAGTTCCCGTCTAATATTGTTATAATTAGCCTTCCCCTGATTCATTCACATTCACCCTAGGACCACTTTTATCCTTGTCCACCAGCACTTTAAAACTTACTGAATTGTGGTCACTCTTCCCAAAATGCTCCCCTACTGAAACTTCTACCACCTGGCCGGGCTCATTCCCCAATACCAGGTCCAGTACAGCCCGTTCGCTAGTTGGACTATCTATGTATTGTTTTAAGAAGCCCTCCTGGATGCTCCTGACAAACTCTGCCCCGTCCAAGCCCCTAGCACTAAGTGAATATTAGGGAAGTTAAAGTCTCCCATCACAACAACCCTGTTGCTTTTATCCTTTACAAAATGTGTCTATCTATCTGTTCCTCTTTCTGTAGCTGGCTGTTGGGAGGCCTGTAATAAACCCCCAATATTGTGACTGCACCCTTCCTTTTTTTTAAATAATTTTTAATAAGATTTTCACAAAATATAAACAACAAAACAATATTAACAAAACAACCATAGTAAAAACCAAAGAACAACAACCAACCGCCCCCCCCCCCCCCAGCAACTACAAAAACAAAAAAGCAAACAACAAAAAGGAAAGAGATAACACCCGCCACACCCAACAAACCCATGTACACAATTCTCCCTCCCACCGAACCAAACCCCCCCCCCCCCCTCCCCCCCCCCCCCCCCCCCCTCCCCCCCCCCCCCCCCCCCCCCCCCCCCCCCCCGGTTGCTGCTGCTGCCGGCCTATTTCCCTACTGTTCCGCCAGGAAGTCCAGGAAAGGCTGCCACCGCCTTAATAACCCTTGCACCGACCCTATCAGGGCGAATTTCACCGTCTCCAACTTGATGAACCCCGCCATGTCATTCACCCAGGCCTCCACGCTTGGGGGCCTCGCGTCCTTCCACTGAAGCAAAATCTTACGCCGGGCTACTAGGGACGCAAAGGCCAGAACACCGGCCTCTTTCGCCTCCTGCACTCCCGGCTCCGCTGCTACCCCAAATATCGCGAGTCCCCAGCCTGGCTCAACCCTGGATCCTACCACCCTCGACACCGTGTTTGCTACCCCCTTCCAAAAGTCCCCCAACGCTGGGCATGCCCAGAACATATGGGCATGGTTCGCTGGGCTCCCCGAGCACCTAGCACACCTGTCTTCGCCCCCGAAGAACCTGCTCATCCTCGTCCCGGTAATATGAGCCCTATGTAGCACCTTGAACTGTATGAGGCTTACCCTCGCACAAGAAGAGGAGGAATTCACCCTTTCCAGGGCATCCGCCCACGTCCCCTCCTCAATCTCCTCACCCAGCTCCTCTTCCCATTTACCCTTCAGCTCCTCCACCGGACTGCACCCTTCTTATTCCTGATCTTTACCCATATAGCCTCGCTGCCCTCTGATGTGTCCTCCCGCAGTACAGCTGTGATATACTCCCTAACCAGTAGCGCAACTCCTCAACCACCTCCTCTATCCCGCCTGAAACATCTAAATCCTGGAATGTTTAGCTGCCAATCTGTCCTTCCCTCAACCAGGCCTCTGTAATGGCAACAACATCATAGTTCCAAGTACTAATCTAAGCTCTAAATTCATTTGCCTTACCTGTCATACTTCTTGCATTAAAACATACACACTTCAGGCCACCAGTCCCACTGTTTTCAGCAACATCTCCCTGTCTGCTCTTCTTCAAAGCCATACTGGCCCTATTCCCTAGTTCTCCCAAAATTGTTTCACCTTCTGACCTATTGCTCCAGTACCCACCCCCCCATGCCAGAGAAATGACCTGGAACATGCCCCCCTCTTTACCCCCGCCCTCACCCATCATGATGAGGATAGCTCCTGCAATTGAGTTCCCAATTCCTCACTCACATAAAATCTGGACACACAGCCCCTCCTCTTCCAGAACACCAATCACCTCTCAGTGGCTTTGACCTTCTGAAACAGCAAAGCACCATGACCTCCAGCCGGTCAATGGGACTGCCTGTGCATGGCAACCTGACTTTACTCATTCCTCTGGGCATCCTGACCTCACAGCAGCTCTCCCCCACACCGTGCACAACTCACCTCCAGGTTAAAATCCACCCAATATGTCTGCCACCAACAGCACTATTCAGGTTTTGGCTTGTGCAAATCTGGAAACCTATTTTAGGAAGTCACAATCAACAAGCGATGAATAACTCTAAAAATAAAACCTGAGCTAACATTTCCCGGAGAAACAAATTGGTTTACTAACTGGACTGGACTTTCTGCCTTCCTCACGGCTGTGTCCTTGACACCAGCTTATTTACCACATCAGGGATATTTCCAGACATTTGGACATGATTGAATGTCAGTGGAGTAACTGCCTCATGTGTGGAGCTCGGAATTCACTACATAAATGTGCTACAGCAATAGAATTTTGCATCTACATAGCACTTATAACCTACTAAAGCGAAGTATTATCTAAAACAACCCACAGCAAATCACATAAGGGCATACAACGGTCATCAAAACCTTGGTCAAAGATATAGAGTGGGACTTTCAACCGCACCCCCGTCAATCCCCAATCCACCGTCTGGTTTTCCAGCAACAGAGGCGGATCACTTTTGGCCACTGGTAGGATCTTCCAGTACCTCCAGTGTCTTTGACGTTTTGCACGTCTCACCAGCCCCGCCATCAGGGAACCCACCGCAGGTGTGACGATTGGAGGATTTTAGGAATATTAGCTTCTAGATAGTGGGACAATATAAGGGTTAAAAGCCTAGGGTGCTTGACTGCAGTGGTCATGTTTTTCAAAATGATTTTGTTTTGTAAAGGCTTCTAGGAGCTAAAACACAAAACTGACCAAATGAATGTTGTTTTTCAGTCTGGGCTAATGCACTGTGGTTTGACTGGGAAAGTTCCTGGGGAGTTAGTGTACATTCATTCTGCAAAGTGAATTTGTATTTCAGCTTGGGGAGATTATGTTATTGCTGGGTGGAGCCAAGGAATGCAGAGGGTCAGTTTTGGAGAAGGTTTTGGAGAGAGAAGAGGTGAGGTCTGATCTGTCTGACACTGAGTCCACAATTCGCTCACAGTAGGCTAGTTATAAAAGAGTAATGATCTTTAAAGCAGAGCAGTCATGTCTGGGGACATGGAAGAAGCTGAAACATTCCCAGTGAACCAGCTTTTTGAAGATATTCAGTCACAGTCTGAAGAGGTTCTAACAGAAACCAAATCTGTTTTGTAAAGTAAGTTTTTTTTTCTATAAGTATTCCTCTATGCCATGCTGATTTTAAGATAGATTGAGAGTTGTATGTTTCTTTTCTTGTTGTTTACTGGGGAATTGAGTAGTAGTGTTTAAATGGTCATTTCATACTGTTCTTTTCAGGTGTGAAGTTGAAGAGTTTAATATTGTATTCATAATAAAGTTTTGTTTTAAAAAATACCAAATCCCTATTTCTGCATGCAATCACTCCTGGAGGGAATCCTTCCTTCCGCACAGACTTACAAATAAACATACTTTTAGAGTTTTGGGTCCAGCATGCTAGCCACTGTTCGGGTCTGGTCTGGGTACAGAATACAGGGCATCGCCTTTAGCGGAACCTGAAGGTGCAACTGGTGGGATGGGCCAGACATTTTGCCCATAGGTTTGAAAGACTGCCTTAACTGTGGATGGAGAGATAGTGTGAAGGGGAGGATTAAAGGAGGAATCCCAAAGGTTAGAGCTGAGATAGCTGAAGGCACGACCACAACTGGCGGAGAGAAGGAATCAGGGACCCGTGGCACAAATTCACATATGGTAGACAGGAAACAGCAAAGCAAATCATAGAATTTACAATGCAGAAGGAGGTCAATCAGCCCATCGAGTCTGCACTGGCCCTTGGAAAGAGCACCCACTTAAGCCCATGCCTCCACCCTATCCCCGTAACCCAGTAACCCAATCTAACTTTTTGGACAAGAAGGAATAAATTAGCATGGCCAATCCACCTAACCTGCACATCTTCGGGGAGGAACCGTAGGCTCGGAGAAAACGCACGCAGACGTGGGAAGAAAGTGCAAACTCCACACAGTCAGTCAGCCGAGGCAGGAATTGTTCCCAGGTCCTTGGAACTGTGAGGCAGCAGTGCTAACCACTGTGCAGCCATGCTGCCCCAATTTTAGCTGTGCCAAACGTCTTTGGTCTTGGCTCCCATGAGGAAATTAATTACTCTATGCCCAGCTATATGGCTGAAATCAGCCTCCTTGTTAATTGGCAATTTGAAGAAATATATATATATGGACAGTGCGACAAACATTTGTTTTTATTATGTCGATAGTATGAAGAATGCAGGGCTAAAAGATGCATGCTTTTGATTGATTAAATATGCGACAGGAAGGTCAGTAACCAAAGGACACAGAACTAAGATAATTGGCAAAAGATTCTTTTATCTAGTGAATTGTTATGAGTGGCAACGCACTGCATGAAAAAGTGGTGAAAGCAGATTCAATTGTAACTTTCAAAGGGGAATTGGATTTATGTGTTAAAGGGAAATATATGTAGGGCTATGAGGAAGGAGTAGTGGGGAGTGAGATTAATTGGAAAGTTCTACTGGAGAGCTCACTCAAGCACCATGGCTTCCTGCTGTGCTATAAGATTCTACAACTGTACGAAATACACAAGAATCTGTTGCTATGAAACAGATCTTTGTGTGGAGGAAAATGTGTCAATAATTACACTGGGGGATAGAAAAAAACAGTGTATTCATCATATAATCTAATTAAGATGGTGCCAATATAAGCAACGTTGGTCAAATCTTGGGTTGAAATTCAACTTCAGTGGGTGTACATAATGGAGAGCAGCAGATTGGATGCCAGTGGATCGGACATCGCTGCCCCATTTTCTTTACTATCATATCACTGCTAACCACTTAACTCCCGTGCTAAATTGTCATTTTACCCCCCCTAATAAGACTATCAGCACATTTTTGAAAGTTGCTGCCCATTACTCGAATAAAGTATCTCTGTCTCACAGGTACAGGAAAACTAAATTCTAACAGCTCAAAGGATATTATTGTCAGCTGCAGAAGGGAAACAAAATCACCAGTTTCACCACGCTTTCTGCGGCCAAAAGGTGCCGGAAATGGGTTTTACTCCATGTTAGGTCAGCTGATTTTTCAGTCATCGCGGGTGGCCTAATACAACAAGCTGTTGCATATATTCATTGGCGGGGGGGAGGGGGAGTGGCAGGGTGCCAACATTTCTTTCCAGAGCCACCTGGGAAATTGGGCTACTAAGTGGAGTAGGCATCGGGTTTGTCCATCTCCAATTTGCAGGGGATGGTGGCCACATGGCATCATATTTTTCTTCCTTAGATCTCAAGTATGTTAAAAACAGTATGCTGCTGCCCCCAGCTTCAAAACACACCCAAGGGACTCTCCACATCCCGTTCTCCATCCCCCACCTTGGCTGATGAGTGAGGACTGCTGTCAGAGAGGTTGATAACAAAAATTGGAATGCTGGTAATGGGCAAGCAGCCTCTGAAGGGAGCAGATCGTCCAAATGATTTTGATGAGACCCAAGTCTCAATTTAGGACCTCAAGTGCCTCAGAATTGGTAGCTCAACAATTATAATATGTCCTTGATAATAAAACATTACTCTTGTGGATTAAGCAGAGCAGATGTGAATTCTTTACATATTCACGAATGCATAGTTTTATTATATTTGGTCCAACTTGATCATAATATCAAAACGTTTTGTCTAAGAGCACAAGTCAACGCAATACAGGAGTTGAAGAAAATTGACAACAAATTAAACTGCACTTCCCTACTTCCTAATTGTATTTCTGAATGAATTAACGTAACATAAATGGTTTAGCACACTGGGATAAATCGCTGGCTTTTTAAAGCAGACCCAGGCAGGCCAGCAGCACGGTTCAATTCCCGTACCAGCCTCCCCGAACAGGAGCCGGAATGTGGCGACTAGGGGCTTTTCACAGTAACTTAATTGAAGCCTACTTGTGATAATAAGCGATTTTCATTTTCAATTCCAATGAAAGTATCCATAAATTAAATGTTGATAATATGGAGTATGAGGCAAATAAGGCAATGAATAATAAAACATTGATGCATGCAAGTAGACAAACAGCTAATTTTTGATACAATAAAAACAAAATACTGCAGATGCTGGAAATCTGAAATAAAAATAGCAAGTGCTGGACACATGCAGCAGGTCCTGCAGCATCTGTGGAGAGCAAAATAAAATGTTGAGTCCATGCGACTCTGCTTTAGAACCCAAAGTTTTGATACTTATTTTGAGAAAAGTTACTTTTCTATTTTCTCCTCTTTTCCTTCACTGTTGCCCAATGCTGACCAACCTTACTGACGACACATAACAGGGTTCTACAGGTGTCATTTTGTAGGTGAATACTGAAAAGTGCATCAGGAGCCATCCTTGTGGCCCTGAACCAGTGGTGTTCCCTCCTATTGTGAATGCCACCTTAATCAGGAAATCTTTCATTCAATCATCAAGCATGACCCCAAGCTTCCTGACACTTGTCTTCCTAATTCTCTAACTCGCTGCCACTCTGACCTCTCTGTCCTCGGCTTTTTCACTGCTCGAATGAAACTTAAGGTAAGCTCAAGGACGGCCATCATCTTTCACTTCAGCACTTGAGAGCTCTTTGGACTCAAAATCGAATTCAACAATTTCAGACCATAACCTCTGCCACCATTTTGTGAACAGCAGTTGTTGGTAATGATTCTGCCATTACCATTTACACCTCCTCTGGACTTACCTTTTGTTTCTTTAGTTGGCTCATCGCAGTCTTTTGTTGCCTTGCACCATCATCTGTTTTCCATTTAATCCTCCATGCCAATCATCCTTTCAGAAACTTCAGAAGGAATTTTCCCCAAATTTGCCCCCCCCCCCCCCCCCCACCCCACACACACCTCGTGGCATATATCTGGCAGTGAAAATGGCCTGCCATTGGCCGACGGTGAGATTGTCCAGTCCCACTGATGTTTGTTGCATGCCACGCCCCCTCTGCTACCAGCAATGCACCACTGGGGGGTGGGGTCTTCATCAGCGGGTACAGGAAGATCCCGCCAGCAGGAAGGGCTGGAAAATTTCAGCCTTCCCTTTGCTCTTCCCCCCTCTCTTTCCCTGCCTTTCTCCACATTTAAAACCCATTGCATCTCTAATAGTTTATATTTGTGAAGAAACATCTTCAAACTGAAAGGTTAACTGTTTATCCACAGATGCTGCCTGATCTGCTGAGTATTTCTATTATTTTCTGCTTTTAATTCAGGTTTCCAGCATCCGCAGTATTTTACTTTTGTTCCGTTGAGACAATCCATTCTTCATGCTCCCAGCAAGCTTCACAAGTCATTCCTTGAATATCATGTCAAATATCAGGTGATGAATCATTCTTAAAGAGTTCAAAGATTCAGGTGAATTGTCCTCCTGCCAGTTCATAAGCATTCTGAGCCTGTGCTTCTTTCAAGTTGAATAAAGCTTGATGCGGAATCTCCTCCCCTCCCGGCAAAGAAACCATTCAGGAAATAAAAGTCTTGAGAGTTTTCTTTCTGTTTACCATTTCTGATTTTTTACGGCAGCAGGCCCAAGTTGTTCACTGCCAAGTAAACAGGCAGGAATCATGTTGGAGAAGTTCACTCAACTTTGAACTCATTGCCAGCAACACCCTGCCAAACTCCCAAGCTATTTAGATCCTTAAGTCAACTGGCTTGGACATGATCAGAGTCATTAATACAACAAACTGAATCAACCCAAGATGAAATTCATGAAGCTGCATTTTTTTCTATAATACCCTTCTGTATAATTTTCTTTTGTATTGATTTTTGTATTTCGACCAACACGGAACACTTGTAGCGTAGATTTTCTGCAGGATCACAACATTCCATTTTAATGGTGGTGTGCTCTAAATATCATGAGCACTGATCCTGACACAATTTCTGGGGGAAGGTTAATTCGAATCATGAAGACAGGCTTCTGGCTTTGGAAACATCTTTTATTGGCAACTCACTGCAGGAAACCAAGAGCAGCATTGAGTGTTAAACATCACGTAGAGACTTTCTTTTTCAGGAACATCGATGCTAGAAAATGTTAGGACATTCCTGCTGCAGTGTGAAGAGCGCCCATTTCACAGGGCCCCTCAGAGGTGTCAGCCGACATTATATTCTCAAGTTACTGGAATGAGATTCAAAACCATTACCCTCTAACTCAGAAGTCGGAGTGCTATCACTGAGCCAAGGTTGCAATACAAACTAGTCTATCATTAACCTCTTTCGTCTCTGACTCAGAAACTCTGAGAGGGATTCCAGGAAAAGAAAAACACCAGCTTTCTGAGGTGCTACCTGAAATGAGTACTGGGTCGCAAGCAGAGAGGTTTTAAGCATTAAGCTGAGGAATGCACCTCTTGCCTCATTATCATGGCAACCATGCCCACTCATTGTTGCCAGGGAAAGGCCACGCTCGACCTTCTAGGATAGGGTATGGAAACTCCAGAGCAGTGTTACGAGGCAAAACTCATAAAATTCTGTATTCTGATAGCTTCTGCTCACACAGCATTTACCACTTGTCCCTCATGGTCAAATCTGAAGGATCCCTGAAGACCTCCACTTCACTCACCAAAGCAATTTCCTTTCCATTCTCTACAAGTTTGCAAGTTTACCTGCTCAGAAACACAGCTGCTTTTGCCTCCATTCAAGTGTTCATCACCCAAATAAAAGTAGATCAACTTTCTTTTGCATACTGAACCTGATGGATTCTGTCACACAATACTCTCTTCAACTGCAGTTATGTTCGGTTTTGTCACCATGTACTTCTTTAGTCCAGTATGGCTGGCATCTGATCTAAAAAACGATTAAATGCTGTTATTTTTCCCATTAGCTCCTTTGCCTCATTGATTGTCTTAGAAAATTGCTTACTGATATGACTACCTCCCACAGGATGCCAAATCAAACTCCCACGCAGGTGAAAAGCTGAGTTTGCTGGACAAGCCTAATCTAGTGCAAGAGGATATTATATTCCAGTCACCTAGAATCTATTTATTTGCCTTCTCGGGCTCAGCTACTATCCCTGAAGATGTTGTCTTCAACCGTGGCAGGGCACACTGAACACTGATTGGGTTTAGTCAACCATGCCTTACAGTAATCAGCACTGCCAGTTTTCTCTTAACTGATGGTTTTACTTTCACTAATCCACTTTCCTAATCTAAAATTAGTTCTGCTTTGCAGTTTTGGTTTCTTATTCCACTTGTTTTGCTCTGATCCTTCCTTGGCTGTGCTTAATTTCTGCAATGACAGACGCACCAAAGGGAGGAATAAAAGCAGAAAATCCTGGAAATATACTGCCAATCCAACAATTAATGCAGCTCACCACCGCCTTCTCAGGGAAACTAGGGGTGGCCAACATATGCTGGCTTTGCCAGACGAGTAGCAAGATAGAGGAATTGGTGGCACTAGCAGAAATAAATGAATACGATCTAATAGCCATTACAGAATTACAGACAGAGAGGTGGTGGAAGGTGACTGTGGTGATGGTCCCTTTAAGGACAACACATCAGAGTAAGGGTCACATGATCTGGGTGATCAATGGTGACTCAGAGTAGGGAATCACCCAAGGGGCGGAGTCCTCTTAGGCAAGAGACACGTGGGAAGCTAGCTGCATCCATGAGGCTGCCGAACAATTCTTATTAATAAATCCTTTCTTTGTTCATTAATGAAGGTTGCGGTCAAATGGCCTGGTCGCGTCCCACTCAATGATAAGGTCTTTAAATCTCGTGAGATGCCTCGCGCAGGATTTACAATGCTCGGAACGCCGAGGGAGATTTAACGAGATCTCGTGAGACATTGTAATCTGGACCTTGCCCTTGCTGGGTGAGATCCAGATGAACAAATATAAGTGAGCATTAGGCTCATTTAATTATATCAGCACCCGATTCCCTCAAGGCCCGGGAATGAACATTGGCACCTGGGAGACCTTGCCATGGCGCCGTTTAGCACTGGTACAAACATGCACCAGGCTTAACGGCACCTGGGGGTGTCCCAGGCCATCGAGGCTCTCAAGTGGTCGGTCACAGGGCAGGGTAGTACCCCGGCACACCCGCTGGCACCTGAGCACCTTCGCACTGCCAGCCTTGCACCGTGGCACTGCCACCCTGGCATTCCCCAGGTGCCTAGGCAGCACTGCCAGGCTGGCAGTGGCAGTACCCAGGTGCCAGACTGCCCATGCCAGGGATTGACCCCGGGGGTGCACTGCCCTTAAGAGATGAGGTGAGGGGGAACTTGAGGACCTCCTGAAAGGAAGTTGGGACATTGGGACTGGAGGCCGCCGTGAGGTATCAACAAAATGGTGAGTAAAATACAGTAACGTACCTCGACTTAAATTGTGGACGGTACCATCCAGGATGTAGTATATTTAAGAGGTTGAAAAACAACCTTGTTTAAATCAGGGCACGTGAAGTCCACACCGAGTAGGGAGTTCAAACTCAGGTTTATTTACAATTATGTTATATACAACTCATGGTAGATCCCTACCGGGCCTCTCCTCAGTCGGTGCCTTTTATACATAGTTAAGTGGAGTTCCTCTGCCCCCCAGCGGGGGAGCTCATACTCCGTGAGAACCATGGGGTAGATAATCATTCCCATCCCGTAGGTCCCATGAGGGATATTCCACCTGTCAAATTGGCCGGCAGAGTGAAAGATTTAAAAAAGAAACCTACAGAGTAAAAAAAAGATGGTCGTGGGGAGCTGGCTGCTGCAAGAGCTGTGGCTTTAAATTTAAAAAGAAGGAATTTGGATGAAAGGCAAAGAACTGCTCTCATCAAAAACATTTAAAAGCTTTAAAAAAAGCTGGCACTAGGAAGCTGTGCTGCAGTTTTAAGAGGAAACAAAAAAGAAACAGCCCAAGACGGGGCGGCACGGTAGCATTGTGGATAGCACAATTGCTTCACAGCTCCAGGGTCCCAGGTTCGATTCCGGCTTGGGTCACTGTCTGTGCGGAGTCTGCACATCCTCCCCGTGTGTACGTGGGTTTCCTCCGGGTGCTCCGGTTTCCTCCCACAGTCCAAAGATGTGCAGGTTAGGTGGATTGGCCATGATAAATTGCCCTTAGTGTCCAAAATTGCCCTTAGTGTTGGGTGGGGTTGCTGGGTTATGGGTATAGGGTGGAGGTGTTGACCTTGGGTAAGGTGCTCTTTCCAAGAGCCGGTGGAGACTCGATGGGCTGAAAGGACTCCTTCTGCACTGTAAATTCTATGATAAGACAGTCCCTGCATTGATGCATTTGCTGCAAAATGCACCGACAAAGGGACCCTCAGAACATTTAAGAAGTATTTAGATGTGCACTTGTGATGCCAAGGCACTCAAGGCTATGGGCCAAGTGCTGGTAAATGGGATTAGAATAGTTAGGTGGTTATTTTTGAATGGAGTAGATGCGATGGGCTGAAGGCCCTTTTCTGTGCTGTAGGCCTCTGTGACTCTAACTCTCAAAAAAGGTCCAGAAGCAAAGAAGGCCTCAAAGAAGAGGCAACGGAAGACCTCAGAGGAGGCAACAATGACCTGCAAGAGGAGGAAAAAGAAGACCTCAGAAGTAGGGCAACAAAAGACCCCAGAAGGAGGGCAACGTGAGAATTGCAGAATGGAAACAAGTAAACATTTCATCAGAGACAGACTTGACCAACAGTGAAGTCAAAAGGGTTTGGCTGCTCGAAGAGCTGTGGCTTCAAGACAAATAGATATGAAGCTTCCATTTCTGAAATGTATATGTCCGGTCAGAGCATGATAGATTCCCATTCAGAAGAATCGTAAAAAGTAAAGACTTCAAAAGGAACTAGGAACTATTGAACATAGAGAGGGATCAGCAAAAATATTTAAAGCGGCAGAAAAGACATTAGAACAACATGATGCAATGACAGACAGCAAGCTTGGAAAAAGAAAGACTTTGCAAAAATTTACAAAATGGGGCTGGATTCTCCGCCCCGCTGCGCCACGTTTCTGCCCCAACCCGCCGGTGAGATTCTCCGTTATGCCGGCCGGTCAATGGCATTTCCCATGTGGGGCAGTTCCACGCCATCGGGAAACCCCCGGGCGCCGGCAAAACAAAGAATCCTGTCCATGAAGTTTAGATACAGGAGAAATTAAGCAGACAAGGAGAATGAGCTGGTCTCGATGAAAAAGCAACTAGAAACTAAAAACAAGTTAATCGAAGAAATGAATTGGTAGAATAAGAGCTTGAAGAAGGGAAGCTAGGGAATGAGAACTTAATTGAAGAAGAAAACCAGTGCAATTGACAGCAGAATCAGCAATTCAGATGGAGAAAGGAACTGAGATAACGGGAAAGATTCAGTGGCCGCTTTGCTTATAGCGTGGATCCGGGCGCAACGGATGAATCGTGCGACAGCCCCAAATCAGGCTCTGTGCCAGGCAGATGGCTCACTCTCCTGGCACGATCAGGAATTCAAACTCACTGGGTGAGGTCCAGATCTGCATATTTAAATTAAACATTAGGTTCTTTTAAATAGTCGGATGTCGGATTCACCGAGGCATCAACAGCAGTGCCTGCGACACCTCGCCAGAGCACCGTTTAGTACCAGCACCTTGGGGGGTCTCACAAGCCATTACAGACCCCTGGCTGGTCAGGGACAGGGCAGAGTAGTGCCTTTGCACTCCCCCTGGCACCTGGGAACCTTGGGACTGCTTTCCTGGCACCCTGGCAGTGCCACCCTGGCAGTGCCACCCTGGCAGTGCCAGGGTGCCAGGTTGGTACTCCCAAGCTTTGGGCCTGGCAGGGGGACTTGTCCATGAGAGGGGAAGTGAGGGGGTGTTCCCAGGCGCCTCGGGAACGTTGGTGGTAAAGGAGGCAGACAATAAGGTGGGAGGGGGGGGGGGGTGCTGAAAGGTCGGGGGGAAAGAGAGGGGCTGCCCTTAAAAATGGAAAGGACAATTTTTCTGAAGATATCTGGGTCACGGAACACCAGGCTCAAGGGAATGAATGAGTCCAGAAGGAAATCCGGTCTAAAGCAAGAAGATGCTGCGGGACCATGCGTGACTGTTCCAAATGAGCCATCTGATGCCGCCGTTGAAGAAATGCTTTCACAGATTGCTGCTTTTCTTGCTGGTGTGGTGAGTGCTGCATGTAACTGGCACGTCACCGCGGGTTGAACATTGACCTGAGGAAGGAGCAGTGCTCCGAAAGCTAGTGATTCGAAGCAAATCTGTTGGACTTTAACCTGGTGTTGTAAGACTTCTTACTGTGTTCACCCCAGTCCAACAGTCCAAGACCGGACCCCTGTTGTATTGAGTCAACGTGGTGGGGCGGATTGTTTGTAAACATATGGTTCACTTGAGGGGTAGAGAAACGCTCTAGTGCTGTTATCAAGAAATATTTTCAAACCCATAAGCACTGAAGTATTTGATCAAACTGTTATAGACATGACTGACGTCCACGTATAAGCAAGTAGGAATAAACTGCTTGTGCCAGAAGAGGTACCTGTTATTGCAGTTCATGGTAATGTCGACTCTGTAGAATTCTACATAATTTTGCCGTTCTAAAAGAAACAGAAAGACCCCTCAAAGACCTGCCGTGGGATACTCTGGAGTTCCAGTGTGTTTCTCAGTGGCGCTTAATTTGCTGGTGGAAGGATTCTCTGCTCCTGCCGCTGTCAATGAGAACTCGCATTGAGGCCACCCCACGCCACAGGGAAACCCACAGGTGAGGGTGGAACCAGAGAATGCTGCTGCCAGCAAACAGCCGGAGAATTGCAGCCCTGATTTCCAGTTGTTCAATTCTATTACATGATGTTTAGTTCGAATTTAGGACAAAGTAAATTAGTTACTGAAGATTGTATAAAGGAGTTAAAGGGGGATGGATGTGGTGATGACCCTTTAACGGCAACACAGCAGACTAAGCGTCACATGGTCGAGGTGATCAATGGCAACTCAGAGCAGGGAATCACCGCAGGGGTGGAATCCTCTTAGGCAAGAGACATGTAAGGAGCTGCAGCCATCAGGCAGTTGATCAATTATTTTTGTGATCAATAATGAAGTCTGAGGAAGTGTATTTTTACAGTGACCAAGGCTTCATACTGAATATTCAGGAATAGTTGATATTTCAAAAGGCTGGACAGAAAAGGAAGAGGTCGAGTAGTTCCTAATTTAGGATGACATCTGTACAGCAGTGAGAAATGATCTTGACTCGGATTATCAAGATGCAGAATCCGTTTGGGTGGAAATAAGAAATAGCAAGGGTAATAGATCGCTGATGGGAGAAAGCTCTCCCCCCCCCTATAATTTGGTACACCCTGGGGCAGATTATAAATCTAAAAATAATGAGCACTTCTAAGAAAGTTAATGCAACTTCATGCAGGCCTTCATATAGATTGAACAAATCTTATTGGTAAACCTAGCTGTGAGGAGAAGTATTTCCTCATTCAATATGTTGCCGAAACAACCAGGAAACTGGCTATTTTAGATCTGGTAATGTGCAATTTAGTAGGACTAAATGATTTGATGGTAAAGGTTCCACAAGGTAAGAGGGAGATGTTAGATTTTCACATTTAATTCCAGGGTGAAAAACGTGGGTCTGAAACTAATGTCTTAAACTTAAATAAAGGCAATTGCAAGAGTACGAAGACAGAGTTAGCTCAAGTAGAGTGAGACGAGAGATTAAAAACTAAAACGGAAAATTGAAGGATGTGTTTCATAATTCTCAAAAGATTTATATTCTATGAAGAAAGAAAGACTTTATGAGACGGATGAACTATCCAGGCTAACTTGGAAGTTAAAGATGGTGTTGAATTGAAAGAAGAAACTTGCAATGTTGCAAGGATTAATGGTAGCTGGAAGATGAAAGGCTTGGGAATGGATGGCCTACTCCTGCTACTATTTCTTATGTTTTATATTCTCACAAGCTGAGAATTTAAAAAAATATATATCTGTAAGGAAAACACTAACATCTCAGTTTTAATTTTCACAAAACATGTACACTCCAAAGATTCAGCTGTAGGTACAGACAAAACTACTGTGTATTTGCAAAGTGTTCTGTTTTCATCTTATTTCCAACCCTGAGTTTTCTTTTTGTTTTTAACATTACACCACTGTTTTAAAATTGGTCATTGAAGCACCAAGATCAAAAAGATGCACTTTCAAATCACACTTCTGAGCAAAGCTATGATTTTATTGGAGATGGTTTCTGTTCTTCCTGCTGAGTTTTCTTGCATTCCTTCCTGACAAGGATTTCCTTTGGCAAATCATCCACTTCCTGCCAGAACTGATGAGATCTCTGTCTCCAAAAGTCAATGAGGTTGTCTTTCTTTCAAATGATGGTTACCCAGGGGGAGTTCTTGTAACTAATTCTGTAATTCTGAAAGGCTTCAACCTCTGAATGCCAGATGCAAGTATGAGTGATCACTTGCTGATGGACTTCAGTAGTGAGTTTACCTCTTTCTGTGCTTCTCCTGAGCCAGGGGAAAATTATGTGCGGCCCTGTTCCTGTCATGGATTGGGGAATCTGGCATCAGAAATCATACAGCCAATTTGCAACACTCTTGTTTTTCAGGCTTCAGGCACAGCTCATTTCTGGATTCGAATCAGAAGATTGTGGCCGGGATTCTCCAATCCCGCAGCCAAGTTCTGACACCGGCGTGAAAAACCAACCACTCCAACATCAACGGTCCTCGATCATCCGGTATGCTCCCCTTCCTAGGGGGCTAGGTCATCGCCGGAGTGGTTCCCGCAGCTCCAGCCGCCGCGGAACGGCCGGTGCGAGTTTGCGCATTCGCGCTATGGCCGGCATGATTCCGCGCATGCGCGCCATGCCCGGCACAATTCCGCGCATGCTCGCTGCGGCTGTCATGATTCCGCGCATGTGCATGGGTTCTCATCTCCGCGCCGCCCCCCGGGCAATATGGCGGAACCCTACAGGGGCCGGCACAGAGGAACATAGGCCCCCACGGCACCAGCCCGCCTGCCAATCGGTAGGCCCCGATCGCGCGCCAGGCCACCATGGAGGCCCACCCCCTGGGGTTGGATCCCTCCCCCCACCCCTCCAGGATGGCCCCCGCAGACGCACCTTCCATCCCGCTGTGTGGGACCTGAATAACCCACGCTGGCAGGACTCAGCAAACTCGGCAGGCACTTGGCCCATCAAGGCCCGGAGAATCGCCAGGGGAGCCGCTTTCAACGGCCCCTGACCGGCGCGGCGGCGATCCCGTGGGCGCCCAAAAATCGGCGGCGGAGAATTGACAAGCCGGAGTCAGAGCGGCGTGGCGCAATTCCAGCACCCCCCCCTCCCCCCCCCCCCCCCCCCCCCCCCCCCAGGGATTCTCCGACCCGGCGCGGGGTCAGAGAATCCCGGCCTGTGAGTTTGAACAGTAAATCTAGGCTGAACATCCCACAGATTTGAACAGTAAATCTAGGTTGATGCTTCACAACTGTTCAGAGAGAGTGCCGTAACATAAGAGGTGTTGTGTTTTGGATGAAATGTTAAACCAATGCTCCACTTACCCTCTCTGGTGGATGTAGACAATCCCATGCTGTTTCATTCAAACAATATTATTCTGGGAGATAAATGAAGTAGACAGAATAAATTGGTTCAAAAAATAACTAGTTGTATTTCTGAACAGGGCAAAGATTGAGGGGTTGGGTAAAATAGTGATCTCTGGAAAAGAGCCAACTTCTTTGGATTTATTTGATTTCTCTCGGTCTTTCAAAGACATGTCAACTGAATGATTGATACTGTAAGATTTCCTGGCTCCAGGCCAAGGTACAATCTTCTATAAACTCCACTTTTAAATCTCAGATGCAACATTTCCTGGCAATCAACTGCAGATTACTAATTAGTAAACACACAGTCATGTCACAATCATTAATCTTGCAGTGTGAACATCATTACACATACTGGGCAGGATTTCTCCACCCTCCCCCTCCCCCGCCTGCCCCCCCATGGCGTGCTTTGTGGCGATACAGGCAGTCTGCCACTGGCCGAACAGGGTTTCCCGTTCTATACAACCACGCTCCGCCGCTGGGAAACCCATGGGTCTGCCATCAGCGTATTTATTCGTGGAAGTTAAGGATTGCTTCATATTAAAATCAGTGTGTCTATCACGTCTTCCCCAATGTCAATGTTCTCTGTTCTGATCATAGCCACCAGTGTAGTTAGTCCACTTGGGTTAATGCTTTGCCTTTCCAGGAACCTTTGGCATACGACAGTTTAATCATTTCAAATAAACTTGTTATGAATCAGGAAATAGCTCCAGGCTCTGACCAGTTGCTACTGTTGAGTTATATTTTCAAGAATAAACTTGGGACACGATAGAATGGCCTCATCGCACCTGACTCGGTGCTGTGACAAGGCCATTAAGTCTCACGAACGGCTCGGAAAGCATCAACAAAATCTTGTGAAACGTTGTGATCTGGGTCTCAACTCACTGGTTAGGCCAGCATTTATTGCCCATCCCTAGTTGTTCTTCAAAAGGTGGTGGTGAGTTGCCTTCTTGAACCGCTGCAGACTTTGAGGTGTAGGTACACCCACTGTGCTGTTATGGAGGGAGTGCCAGGATTTTGCCCCAGAGACAGTGATGGAACATTGATCTATTTTCAAGTCAGGGTGGTGAGACTTGCGGGGGAACCTCCAGGTGATGGGGTTCCCAAGTATCTGCTGCTCTTGTCCTTCTAGATGGCAGTGGTCGTGGGTTTGGAAGATGCTGTCGAAGGAACCTCGGTGAGTTATTGCAGTGCATCTTGTAGATGGTACACAAGGATGCCACTGTTCGTCGGTGGTGGAGGGTTTGAATGTGTGTGGAAGGAGGACCAGTCAAGCGGGCTACTTTGTCCTGGATGGCGTCGAGCTTCTTGAGAATTGTTTGAGCTACACTCATCCAGGCAAGTGGAGAGTATTCCATTACACCCCTGATGTGCCTTGTTAGATGGTGGACAGGCTTTGGGGGGTCAGGAGGTGAGTTACTTGCCATTAATATCTAGCCTTTGACCTTCCCTGTAGTAGCAATATGGCTAGTCCAGTTCAGTTTCTGATCAATGGTAATCCCCAGAATATTGATTGAGGGGGATTTAGTGATGGTAATGCCATTGAATGTCAAGGGGCGATGGTTATATCCTCTTTTGTAGGAGACGGTCATCGCCTGGCACTTGCGTGGCGTGGATGTAACTATTAGGCTCCTTTAAATATGTTAGTGTCTGATTCCCCCGAGGCCCGGGAACCAAAGCCCGCACCTGGACACCTCGCCATGGAGCCGTTTAGCACTGGACCAGGCGCAGTGTGGCACCTGGCCATCGTTGGGCCATTGCTTGGTCGGGCTCTGGGCAGGCTGGTACCCTGGCACTCCCACGGGCACCTGGGAAACTTGGCCCTGCCAGATTGGCACATTGGCAGTGCTATCCGGGCACAGTGACAGTGCCACCCTAGTACTGCCATGGTGCCATTCTGGCAGTGCCAAGATGCCCAGGTTGCCTGTGCCAGGGATCTGGCCCTGCCCTTAAGAGGTGGGGTGAGGTGGAGTTTGAGCACACTTTAAGAGGTACACTGGGGCAGTGGGAGGGTCTGGAGGCTTCAACGGGGATTCCAAGGAGGGGTCGAGAGATTAGGTGTCATTTAAAAATGGCACCCCAATCTCCCTGCACTGATCTTGGCGGCCTTGGTAGGTCGTTCCCAAACGAGGCCGGAAAAAACATAGTCCGTTTGATAGCAGGGTGGTTCACGGTGCTGCGGGGGCCGAGAAAGGCATAACTAAACGCGCACAAAACAGGACTCATTTTTTGTGCGTTAAATCGCTCCCTTGCTCTTTGCCTCCCATTTTGCTTTTGCCCATTCATGGTCATCGCCCTGATACTTCACTTCACAAAATATTGTTTAAAGTTTTGAAGAATCTTTTGACTTTCTAAGATTTATTCCAAAAATGTTTTTAATTCCCAGGCTTCCTTTTTTTTATAATTTCTGGCCTCCCGATTGTTCTCCTCCACTAATATTTTAGTTGAGGCCATTCAGTTGAAGTCCCAACTGCCCCCTGACATGGACACAGAAAATCCTATGACAGTATTTTGGAAAAGAACAGAATCATTCTTCCCTGTATCCTGACAGATACTTATCCCTCAGTCAACACCATTAAAAATAACAAATTAATTTTTGCACAAATGTTTGCCTTGCTGTGCATAAACAAGCCTCTGGATTTCTTACATTATAATGCTGATTACACTTTAAAAGTACTCCATTGATTCTAAAGCCTTTTGGGATGTCCTGAGATCACAAAAGGCACTACTTTGGGGTAAGCATTTCTCTCTTTAGTGATCTGTATTATCTTTCAGAAAATAAACTATGTAAGATAAGCAATAAGCGGGTAGGTAATTGACTGCATATACGTCACAGGGAAGGGAGTGTGATGGTTAAGACATGAAGAGAAGGGGCTGAATTTCTTGGCCCTTGCCAGCACGGCCGGCGAACAACGCAAAACGCTGTTGACATCAGTGAGACCAGAAAATCCCACTGCTGGCCAATGACGGGCTGTCTCCGCCGCTGCAACATTTCACGTTTGGTGGAATTAAGAGAAACGGAAATGGCACATACCATATAAAAATGGAAGTTAATTTTCAAAATTCAGAGTGGATTTAAGATAAAACAGTAATTGAAATCAGGATAAGTAGATGGAGAAGGATATGTTTAATAATGAAATAACAGATTGACCAACAGAAATGCTGCAAAATAAACTATGTTTCAACAGCTACAATGATATGAAGCAGTCAAAAGATTTGCAAGAGGGGGAAAAATGTTAGAGAACATACTTCAATGCTAAGCCATTCGGCTCTCCAAATAAGCAGCACAAAGTGGCATTCGATAAGTGTCAGATATTGAAGAGGAAGAAGTCTCAGTCGGGAAGTGTCCGAGTAATTTTGAAGCAGAAATTAGTAATGAGGCAAATGTAATGCAATAATCTTTGAGTGGGAGAAAGGAACACAAAAAGGAGAGGTCAAAGTACAAAGAGTTTCATTATGGCTTTCAATGAATGCTTCTCGACAAATCAAAAGGTACTTGAGGAGAAGCGGAGGGACGGGAAAGAACCTGGTGGCAGATTTCACATTTAGTAAGTCCAGTGGTTGTGCAACATTTTCTCACCACATAGTTCAGGAGAGGCGACATATGTTCTGATTCCTGTATCTTGTATAGCTCTAGCTTTTGGTAACCTGCACAGCTATTAACAGGCATGAAGGTCTGGATTGGGCATTTCTGAGGAGGCATCCTAGTTGTTTTGGAGGTGGAAGTAGATGGAGGTTAAGTACGTGCAGGATTTCTCAGTCTCTGCAGTGCGCTGGAAAGGGTGGTGAAGGTACCCTCACAACATTTAAGCAGCTTTAAGAAACCCTCACAACATTTAAGAAGCTTTTGTACATGCATCTGAACCTACAACCTGAAAATGGGGATTAGGCTGGATGGCTCCTTGTCCGTCCGTGTGGACATTGATGAAGTGACTGGCCTCCTTCCATGCTGTAAATTTTGAGGATTCTATCACAGCACAATTGAGGACTGAAGTGTTTTTATAGTCGGGATTCCCAACCCTGTTTTTGGAGGGCAGGAAAGCTGGTGGGGTCGGGAATCCTAATAGAGGCCCCAAACAGCTTTTAACTGACTGGTTTTCCAGTTCCCATTGTTCTGTTGTTCCCCCCTCCCCCCAACCAAATGGCTGAATTTAGAAAGATGCGGGGGGGGGGGGGGGGGATCTTATAGAAACATATAAAATTATGAAGGGAACAGATAGGATAGATGCAGGGTGGTTCTTTCCACTGGCGGGTGAAAGCAGAACTAAGGGGCATAGCCTCAAAATAAGGGGAAGTAGATTTAAGACCGAGTTTAGGAGGAACTTCTTAATCTAAAGAGTTGTGGATATATGGAATTCCCTGCCCAGTGAAGCAGTTGATGCTCTTTCATTAACTATTTTCAAGATAAAGATAGATAGTTTTTTGAAGAATAAAGGAATAAAGGGTTATGGGGTTCAGGCGGGAAAGTGGAACTGAGTCCACAAAAGATCAGCCATGATCTCATTGAATGGCGGAGCAGGCTCGAAAGGCCATATGGCCTTATCCTGCTCTTAGTTCTTATGTTCTAATGTTCTTTCTATCATGAAAGGTCAGGAATTCTATTACCACACATTTACATAGCATTAGTGGACTTCCACTCTATGGTACCCCCACATTATGAGCCCTACCAGTGTGACATCACATCATTGGGGTTTACAACAGCTTCTGACAAATGGGGACTTGGCCAATGGTTCTTGTCAGGGGCGCACAGATAAATAAAGCTGATGAGAGGGTCATGCTGGAGCAGTACTTGGGCAGTGCCTGGGCACTGCCCATTGGCATTGCCTCTTCAGAGAGGCACTGCCAGGTGGTACTGCTGGGGAGGGTGGGATCGCATCTTAGAATAGAATTAGAATTAGAATTGCTGTAGTTCAGAAGAAGGCTATTCAACCTAACGAGTCTGCACTGACTTTCTGAAAGGGCACCCTACCGGGGCCCACTCACGTGCCCTATCTCCGTAACGTAATCCCATCTAATCTGCACATCCCTGGACACTAAAGGACAATTTAACATGATCAATCCACCTAACCTGCATATCTTTGGATCTTTGGTTTTCAAGTGTGCACATATCCATCCTCATTCTTCCATCATCAAAATGCCTATCACAATCTAATAATGGATTAATAAATAGAATTACTATCAGACAGGCTTCGTTAAGGGCAGGCAACTGAACTCCAATGTACAGAGGCTCCTAAACATTATCATGATGCCCTCAGAAGGAGGGGAGGCAGAAGTAGTGGCTGCGATGGATGCAGAGAAAGCCTTTCACCGGGTGGAATGGGAGTACCTGTGGGAAACGCTAAGAACGTTTGGTTTAGACCATAAGACCATAAGACATAGGAGCGGAAGTAAGGCCATTCGGCCCATCGAGTCCACTCCACCATTCAATCATGGTTGATTTCAACTCCATTTACCCGCTCTCTTCCCATAGCCCTTAATTCCTCGAATAAGATTCAGTGAGGGATTCATAGGCTGGGTGCAACTGCTTTATCAGGCCCCCTGTAGCAAGTGTGTACATGAACAGGGTGAGTTCGGAGTATTTTAGGCTTCACCGAGGGACGAGGCAGGGGTGCCCCCTCTCCCCGTTACTATTTGCCCTTGTAATAGAGCCGTTGGCCATTGCGCTGAGGGCTTCAAAGAACTGGCAGGGGTTGGTTCGGGGAAGGGTGGAGCATCGGGTCTCGCTCTACGCAGATGACCTGCTCTTGTATATTTCGGACCCATGAGAGGAGATGGGGGAGGTCATGCAGGTTCTGAGGGACTTCGGTAACTTTTCGGGGTACAAACTAAACGAGAGGAAAAGCGAGATGTTCGTGATCCAAGCTAAAGGGCAGGAGAAGAGACTGGGAGAGCTTCCGCTTAAGATGGTAGAGAAGAGCTTCCGGTACCTAGGCATACAGGTGGCTCAAAACTGGGATGCCCTCCACAAGCTTAACTTATCCCGGCTGGTAGAGCAGATGGAGGGGGACTTTAAAAGATGGGACATGCTCCCACTTTCTCTAGTGGGAAGGGTGCAGACTGTTAAAGATGACGGTCCTCCCCAGATTTTTATTTGTCTTCCAGTGCCTTCCCATCTTCATCCCTAAGTCCTTCTTTAAGCGGGTCAACAAGATCACTTCAGGATTTGTATGGGCAAAAACGACACCGCTAATAGAGATTCTGTTTCTAGAGCGCAGTCGGGGTGGGGGGGGGTGCGGGGGTAGCTGGCGCTGCCGAATTTTTACAGCTATTACTGAGCGGCTAATACAGCCATGATTAGGAAATGGGTATTGGGGGGGAGGGGGGGGGGGGGTGCTGGTCGACGTGGCAGCAGTTAGAGGCGGCGTCATGCAAAGGCACCAGCTTAGGGGCACTTGTAACGGCACCTCTACTGTTCTTGCCGGCACGCTTCTCCTCAAGTCCGGTGGTGGCGGTGGCACTAAGGGTCTGGAGTCAGTGGAGAAGGCAGAGGGAAGTGGAAGGAGCCTCAGTTTGAACACCAATATGCAACAATCACAGATTTATTCCGGGCAAGATAGACAGAGGGTTTCAAAGCTAGCGTAGGACAGGTATTAAAAGGATGGAGGACCTGTTCATAGACGGGACTTTGCCCAGCTTGAAGGCGCTGGAGGAGAAATTTACTCTGCCCCCTGGAAATGCCTTCAGATACCTTCAGGTGCGCGCCTTTCTAAAAAAAAACAGGTGGTGACATTTTCGTTGCTACCCCCACATAGGATACAGGATAGGGTGGTCTCTGGCACCTGGGTAGGGGAGGGGAAGGTGTCGGACATCTACCAAGAACTACAGGAGGCGGAGGAAGCCCCAGTGGTGGAACTTAAGGGCAAGTGGGAGGAGGAGCTAGGGGGAGAGCTGGATGCGGGCCTGTGGGCCGATGCCCTGTGGTGAATTATAAACCTAGTAATTCACACTGTGTTCCATTGTGTCCTTGTGGGCTCTGTATACGAGCCGTTGCGTGGCTCTGCCCATAGGGGGAGATGAGGAGTTTGTACTGGGCTCCACCCTTGGCTCTTCCCATGGCTTCGCCCATGGCTCCTCCCACTAACCGGAAGTATAAAGCTCTGCAGTCGTGAACCTGCTGCCAGTTTATCTCGTCACAGGCAGGCTCTGTTGTAAGATTATTAAAACCACTGTTCACTTCTAATCACGTGTCTTGTGAATTGATGGTCACATCATGTCCTAAGCAGGGTTAATTCCTCCTCATCATGTGCCAGGCTTAGCTTAATTCAGTTTAAGGAGGTCAATCGGTCACACATGATGTCAGCGAGAATGAGCAAGTTCTGTGGGGTTGAGGATAGACGTGCGAGATTTGCGGGAAGCCCAGCGAACCATGTCCATATGTTCTGGGCATGTCCAGCTCTCAAAGGATTCTGGCAGGGATTTGCTCAGGCAATGTCCAAGATCCTAAACACGCGGGTGGTGCTGAGTCCAGAGATAGTGATCTTTGGTGTGTCAGACGATCCAGGAGTTCAGGAAGCGAAAGAGGCCGAGGTTTTGGCCTTTGCATCCCTGATAGCCCGGAGACAGATCCTTTTAATGTGGAGAGACGTGAAGCCCCCAAGTGTGGAGACCTGGGTTGGTGACATGGCTGGGTTTCTCAGTCTTGACAAAATAAAGTTTGCCTTGAGAGGGTCGATGAGGGGGTTCTCTTGGAGGTGGCAGCCATTCCTCGACTTTCTAGGAGAGCATTAAAATGTCAGCAGCAATTAGCGGGGGGGGGGGGGGGTGGGGGGGGGGGGGATGGTGACTTACTGCATATTCTTTTTTTATATAATGTTAATGTTCACCTTGTTTTGATAAATGTTGTTAATGGTTATGTAAAAATTCTGTTGCAATCAAAATCTGAATAAAAATAATTTTTAAAAAAATAGAATTACTAAATTAGTCGAGGATGCAATATTTGTACGGATTTTGTAAATGCACTGGAGAAGTAGACATTGTTCAAATTGCAAGGGCTTTAGCAGATGGACTAAAAACTGGTCAATGGTATTTCAAATAAACCAATGCAAAGCGATGCAGGAAAATTTAAACAGTACTAATTTTCGAAACACGATGAACTGTTTTTGAAGGGAGTACAGGAAAAGAAAAGAAAAGTCAATGATCCGGGAGTTCAGGAAGCGAAAGAGGCCGAGGTTTTGGCCTTTGCCTCCCTGATAGCCCGGAGACAGATCCTTTTAATGTGGAGAGACGCGAAGCCCTCAAGTGTGGAGACCTGGGTTGGTGACATGGCTGGGTTTCTCAGTCTTGACAAAATAAAGTTTGCCTTGAGACGGTCGATGAGGGGGTTCTCTCGGAGGTGGCAGCCGTTCCTCGACTTTCTAGGAGAACATTAAAATGTCAGCAGCAGCAGCAATCCGGTCCGGGGGGGGGGGGGGGGGGGGGGGGGGGGGAATGTTCACTTACTGCATATTCTTTTTTTTTATATAATGTTAACGTTCACCTTGTTTTGATAAATGTTGTTAATGGTTATGTAAAAATTTTGTTGCGATCAAAATCTGAATAAAAATAATTTAAAAAAAAAATAGAAATACTACATTAGTCGAGGATGCAATATTTGTACGGATTTTGTAAATGCACTGGAGAAGTAGACATTGTTCAAACTGCAAGGGCTTTAGCAGATGGACTAAAAACTGGTCAATGGTATTTCAAATAAACCAATGCAAAGCGATGCAGGAAAATTTAAACAGTACTAATTTTCGAAACATGATGAACTGTTTTTGAAGGGAGTACAGGAAAAGAAAAGATCCGGGGGGGCAGTGCGATGGGTTCCCCAGTCCGTGGGGAGGGACTTTTAAAAAATCTAGATCGAGGCGCCCTTTAAAAAAGGCATCTCGTTCTTCTGAAAGCTGACGTTGCTAGAGGGACAGGGCTCATTCAGAGCCCGTCTGGTCAACGTACTGTCATGGGGCCTGCCGACAAGATTTCATTTGGCTAAGTGTAAAAAAATGGCTGGAAAAGCCAGCAGTGCAGTCGGCAGGCTACACACCGCTTTTCCCACCTGGGTTAACACTGAGGCAAAAAATTATAAAATCCCACCCCGTCTGTCAAAGTTTAGTCTGTTTTTATCTCAATTACTCCTTCACCCTGACTATCAATTAAGTCCTTTCATCACTGCTGCCTCTCGGAGCCGAGGTCCCAGGGTTCAATCCCGGCTCTGGGTCACTGTCCTTGTGGAGTTTGCACATTCTTCCCGTGATTGCGTGTGTTTCACCCCCACAATCCAAAGATGTGCAGAATAGGTGGATTGGCCACGCTAAACAGCCTCGTAACTGGAAAAAATTAATTGGACACTCTAAATTTAAACAAAAGAAAAAAAAAATTAAGTCCTTTCATTCCGTAGCATTCCTCAAACACAACAGGTGAGACTCTACATTAGCTGACGCCGAAATCAGGAAAGACAATTGGGCGGAGAATCGGTTCCGACACCGAAATAACACCAGGTTCCGACTTGATGCCAAATCACAATGCTCCAGCACCTCGACAGCAGCGTCAATGCATTCTGGAATGCACATACAGTAGACACCATTTGCATATCATTCGCGGGCCCGGCCCGGTATTCTCCGTGAACCTCCATGATTCTCCAAGTCCGATGGGCCGAGTTCCCGATGGTGTGGTTCACTTGTTCTATTAAAAATGGTGAAACCGGCATGACAGCTGCTGAGGAAGAGAGAGAGGGTACGGAAGGTGTCCAACATCGCCATAGTTTGCTGACAGTTGTGCCGCTGGCCGGGGGGCTTCTGCCAGTGCCAGAGGGAGTAGTGGGCGGTGGCCAGGAGGTGAGCTGTGGGGTCACAGTGGACGAGCATGGAACACCATTGCCGCAGCCGGCAAGGCAACCATGCAGGTGCGCATGCCGCTAACAGCCTACTTTGAACCTAGTGCCATGGGTCATATCGGTGTTCCCTTCCCGGATGTCCTCTGGCCCCAACCAACCTATCAGCAGTATGGGTGCTCTCCAGCACAACCAGAGCCATCTTTTTGGCTTGAATAAGTGTGTGTGGAGAGTGTAATGTGTATGTGCGGCTGCAGTTGTCAGCCTCCCGAGTGACGATCACGCACCCGGCGAATCCCACACCGTTTTTCATTGGAATCGATTATGTTCCATGCGGCAGCTTTGCTAGCCCCTCAATGATAGCGGAATTGATCCAGGTACGGCGCTGGTTTTTCTGTAATAAAATTCCATGGGTTCTGCGTTGGCATCAACACAAATGGAGAATCCCGCCCACCATATTAGACCTCCATTACCATCTGATGAAGTAAATCAGTAAAAATATAAATGCATCCATTCCATTCTGACTCTACTCCATAGCAAAAAAAACATAAGAACACATTCTGCTTTAATACAAGGAATTCAAAGGCAATTCACGCCTCAGAATATCATGGGCATTATTTTCCGATTTTGAGGCTACGGTGCCGTTTTACGACAGAACAAATGGTGTAAAACGGCCACCGATCCTCCCGATGGCTGGGGACTAGCATCAAGGCAGCGTAGAGCATCTGCTTCTAGCTGCCGATACGGCCCGGAGAACTTCCGGGTCCCTAGCCGCGCATGCACACGGCGGCAGCCTGCAGCGTCTGCGCCGTGAAACATGGCGCCGGCCGCTCGCGGACTCAGCCTGTGAAATATTCCCTCCCTTAGGCAGGCCCTCAGGCTACGGACCACACCCCAACAGTGCCCCCAGCCCCTGATAAAATACCCCCTGCCCGCTGATCGACCCTCCCCCGACTGTGGCAGCGCTGGACTGAGTCCGCAGGCGCCATGCCGAGTTCCCGACGGATGAGACCACACGCGACTGACACTGTCGGGAACTCGGCCGGTCGGGGCGGAGCATTCGGGGTTGGGCCTCAGGAAATGTCCTGAGGCCGTCGATATGGCGCACGGCATAGCTTTGGAGGGGGCGGAGCATCGCAAAAGAGGCGCAGCCTCCGATTCTGTCATAAACTTTGATTCTCCGGCCGATCGCCGAACGCGATTTTGGCGTCAGCGACTGGAGAATCCAGCTCCAAGTCCCTATGCCTATCTTTCTTCTTTTCTAAGTGCTCCTAAATTGAAGGTGTATTTTATGTGTCCATCCCAGTCCAGTGCCATCTGATGTGTTATCTGTGTTGGTCCAACATCGACTGCAACTGGATGCAGTAAAACGAGAAACAAGCTTCCGACACAGGAGATGGTCCAACACTGTTTTATTGAACCTGTTGATAGCTGTACATAATCTGCTGTGGGTTGACACTCTATTAACCTAACTGATAATCTCCTACTGGCTTGACCAGACTAGTTCTCTATCACATGATGATAATATTCATTGGCCTGTGCACAGTGACTATCTCCCTAGCCGTGTCCTGTGAGAGAGGGAGAGCCTTAATGCCCTGTGGCCTTTATAGTGCTGGTGTCTGTCTGGTGATTGGTTGTTCTGTGTCGTGTATGTTCAGTGGTTATCCTGTGTGTCAATCACTGCCTGTCTGCATCTCATGATATACATGAGTGGATATTAAGACACCGTCATCTCCACATCACGTATTTTATAAGGTGTGCTGGTGCCCATGGTAATGAACTTATTCCAGCATTGTTCTCCTGTACTGGGGGTAAGAGAGGCGGCACTCAGTATAGCTGCTGCAAGATATGTTACTGAACTTCCTTCCAAAGACATTTCTTCTCCCCAGGAGCATCTGAGAGTCATTCAGATGAAAATTGTCTCCTCTTCGAGGCTTCCTTGCAATGCTCTGCTCCTTTATTTGTGTATCTCTGCCAGAATTTCCACAGAACAGCATGTTTAAAGAGTGACGCAGAATTACACACGTCATCTATTATAGTCAGCTGACAGCCAACCTGCTGAATCAAACACTTTCAGAATTTCCCGTTGCTTCCCCACCCTTCAGCTACAGCCTTCAGCCACATGTGGCTTTTTAAAAGCTGCAATCCTCAATTCCAACCTACTCACACTTGCTCCCCATTCACTACCATCTTGTTGTCAAAGGGTTAAGTTGCTGAAAGGATATGCAGGCAACTAACCCCAAACTTTGTGACAGGGTATTTGTTGAAATGCTTTGATGATGGAAGTCCTGCCCCTGGAGTCTAAAACCAGAGCCAGAGCCAAGAATTTCTTTGCTTCCTTAAAGGGTGTGTTGTAGATCAAGATGTAGAGATTGTACCATTTCTACTGTAAGACGAGATAATGATTACTGAGGGCATGCACATTGAAAGAAGTTAATAAAACGTCAGCAAAAATTGAAGAAAAACTGTGACAAAATAGGGATAACAGATATCTGGCTAAACAAGGCTATTGACTGCAAGATACAATTCTAAATAGTGTACACAAGGAATAGCCACAACAAAGCAGATGTTGGGATATTATGAGGAAGGGAGGGGGCAAAAAAGTCCTCTTTGCAGAAAGAAAGTACTTAAATGCTTCGATTGATGAATAGAAGACCGTGTGAGTTGATGAATACAAGGTGTTGTGGGTTGAAGTCAAGGACAGTTAAAAATGGAAGTCAGTGATAGATGGTTTAGATTTTCTGGACAAAGGATAGGAATGCAAATGGCATAATATGGTAAATGAGGGAAATCTGTAAAAAAAAAGCCAGAGCATCAATCTTAAAAGGGATTACAATTATAGAATCATAGAATTTATAATTCAGAAGGAGACCATTGCATCGAGTGTGCACCGGCCCTTGGAAAGAGCACCCTACTTAAGCCCATGCCTCCACCCTATCCCCGTGACCCAGTAACCTCACTTAGCCTTTTGGACACTAAGGGGCAATTTAGCATGGCCAACCCACCTAACCTGCACATCTTTGGACTGTGGGAGGAAACCGGAGCACCCGGAGGAAATGCACACAGACACGGGGAGAACGTGTAGACTCCACACAGACAGTGACCCAAGCATGAATCTAAACCGGGTCACCACTGTGCTACCGTGCCGCCCATTACTCAGGTATTGACATGGTAAAACAGTGGGAAAAGTATTAAAGAGGGCTGCGTGTTTAAAGATGGCCCAGGATCACTTCCTTGCACATGGCCGAAGAGCTAGAAATGTTTAAAATCTTGACCTGAGCTGAGCTTACCAGCAAGAATGGCTTCTCTCAGATCGGGGCGCCATTTTGATTGGCAGCCCCAATCTCCCCCCGCTTGCTTTATCAACTTCCCAACCTCCCTCAACCTTGGTGAGGCCACTGGGGACACTCCTCACCTCCCCCACCCTCTAATTGGCAAGGTGCCCCGTGGGGCCAACCCTGGGAAGTGTCAACCTTGGCAGTGTCCCTGGAACCCTGGCAGCACCATGTCAGCAACCCAGAGTGCCAGGCTGGTAGTGCCAAGGTTCTCAGATTCCAAGGGGAGTGCCGGGGTACCACCCTGTCCTATTCTTGACTACCCGGGGCCTGTAGTGGTACCGTTCCGTCTGGTTCACATTTGTGGGCCAATATTAAACAGCGCCCTAGTGAGGTCTTGCAGACGCAGCCGTTGAGTCCCGGGCACCAGGTGAATCCAGCGTCTAGATTTTTCAATGAGCCATTACATCCAAAGTGATTTCCAGCCAATGAAATTTTTTTTGGAGCATAGTCATTGTTGTAACAGATAACTGCTGACAGACATTATGAGACCATCAGTAGGAATGCGAGAGGTTCCAGTAAATTTACAACATGGCACATATTTTCAGAGAAGGTTACAAGGCAAACCCAGGCACTGAAAAATTCCCAACAGCCTTGGCAAAACAATGGGACTGACCATTTAGGAACCAGTTGGAACATTAACTTTTTGTAAGTGGCCTAATTCATGGCAACCAGCACTGTTCTGTCAGCTAACACAACAGTTGGTAGCTTTTATTGCGTCTGAGTCAGGACGGTGTAGATTCAAGACCCACTCCAGGACTTGAGCATAATGTTGACACTCCAGTGCAACATTGAGTGAACGTCACCATGTCACTGGTACCACCTTTCAGAGGAGATGTTCAACCAAGACGCCTTCTGTCTTCTCGGGTTGTGAAAAATTGCTTGACATTAGTTTTAAGGTGAACTGGGGAGTTACCCCAGTGTTCTGGCCAATATTTATTCCTCAATCATCATCACTAAAACAAATGATCTGATCATCATCACATTTCTGTTAGTGGGAGCTTAGTGTGCATAAATTGGCTTCCATGTTTTCCACATTACAACAATGACGGCATTTCAAAGGTATGCATTTGGATGTAAAGCACTTTTGGGATGTTCAGTGGTCATGAAAGGCACGTTAAAATGTAAATCCATAGAATTCTTACAGTGCAGAAGGAAGTTATGAGGCCCACCGAGTATGCACCCACCCTCTGAATGAGCACTCCACCTCAGCCCATTCCCCGCCTATCCCCAGAATGCACCTAACCTGCACATCTTTGGATACTTTGGATAATTGAAGGGGCAATTTTAGCATGGTCAATCCACCTACTCTCCACAACGTTTGGACACTATTGGCAATTTAGCCTGACCAATCCACCTAACCTACGCATCTTTGGACTGTGGGAGGAAACCGGAGAAATGAGAGGAAATGCAAGCAGACACGGGGAGAACGTACAAACTCCGCACAGCCCTAATTGAACCCAGGTCCCTGGCTCTGAGAGGCAGCGGTGCTAACCAGTGTGCCACCTTTTCCAAGAGGGCCACAGCCTGACTGATGTCCTTTATTTTCAAGGAAGTGACATCCCAGATGAGAGTGAGAAAGCTCAGTGAGTTACTTACTGTTCCTAAACTGCTAGAAATATTTCAATAAAAAGCCAGTAGCTAATAAACTAAGGATAAAGGAAGATCTGGTCAACAGAAAATTGACAGTTGGAGATGGTCATATTTAGTCTGATAATGATCCTGTGGAGGCGCTTTTAATCAGCGATTATGGCAAAAGCTGCACTCACAATTGCACCCATTTTGAAATGTTTTACTTTCCCTGCATCACCGAATATCACCGTAAGAAAGATCTGTTATGAATCATATTCGAGGACAGGCCACAAGTCGGCCGAGATTTTACTGGGAGTGGAATGAGGCAAACATTGCGGCACTTTGGATACCTCTGCTACAATCTCCACTCTTGAACCTATCCTGTGTGTGAACAGTCGGTTAATTTGGGGATTACGTTAATTCCTGCACTCTATGACAATCATCGCCAATCAATGGACAGGTTTACTGTAAGTAACTGTGCGTGTACTAAATGGTTTTGCTCGATAATTTCCTTACTTTAAAAAGAAAGACAGCTCGCAACAATTGCGATAATTTTGCGTAGTTTCCATTTTGTTAGTTAACTTGTCAAAAGTTCAGGCACTGTTGAAAATAACGGAGATATTTCAAAACATAATTTTGTTGAAAATAAGTTTGCTTGGAAATACATTCCTTTGCAGAGTTAAAGAGTGGCAACTTGGTGCAAGTGAAAATGGGTTTTGGCAGAAAGGAATAACACTTTATACCACCATGTCAATCCACCATCTGTGAGCAACCCGATTTTAAAACGGCTTACAAAATATGCAAAAATATCTTGCACTTGGATTGGGGTATCGTAGCAAGTTCCTTATTAGTGAAAAAAATAATTCATTCAAAATATACTACTTAGTCTCCCTCTGTGCAAAAGATGCAGACCCTCCTCAAAAGGTCAAAACTGAGTCCAATTACTGGCATTGCCTGATGGTGATTAATTCACTCTGGGGGCACGGTCAGTTTTTCTTTAAGCGAGATGCTTTTAAACTTAGAACAAAGATCACAGAAACTCAGTTACACTGATTGCAAATTGCATTTACAATTCTATAGCCGCTAATGCCTGTTGCACTGACATCAGTGAAAGAATTAGCACAATCACTCCAAGCTAGTATATGAATGACAATTGCTGTTGGAATTGGGAGGCCAAAGATGGGACACAATATTAAATCATTCCTTTACGTTTGCCTTGATCCAGGGAGAAAAAATTGCCAAACTTAAATGATCACATTCCCAGGAATAACAGAGGAGTAGTGGAAAGTAAGCAAGATTTTTTTTTAAATGTGCCGAGACAAATGTTGTATAGTTTTAAAATGGCTAAATGACCTGAATAAGAGAATCAAGAGATAGGCTTAGATGTACCATCTGGTATGTCAACAGCTGTTACAGGAAAAGTCTTCGGAATGATTCTGAGGGATGCATTTATAAACAGAACAAAGATTGAGGGACACGGTCAGAAGGTGGGAAGGTGGAGTTGATTACAGAAAAAACAGCAGCTTCGTTGCATTTAATTGATTCCTATTTCTTCAAATTACTTGTCTCAGCTAACTGTTTGATACTGTCAGGCAGTGTTTTCAAACTTTTTTCCCTTGGGACCCATTTTTTGCCAACTAGCCAACCTATGGGACGCATGCCGGCTGACCGTTGAACACCACGGGCGCAATTCTCCACACTCACGACGGTGCGGAGAATAGCGGGGGTCGTAAAATTTTACGGCCACGCTAGTCCGACGCCCTCCCGCTATTCTCCCCCCCCCCCCCCCCCCCACGCCCAACTCCCGACACGAATCGCTGCCACCGTTTTTTTTACGGCCAGCAGCGATTCTCAGCTGGCCGATGGGCCGAATTCCAAGCCCTTTACGGCCGTTTTTACGAACGGCAAACACACCTGGTCTGGCCGTTCGTAAAAACGGCCGTAAAGTCCCGATCTTGGCAACCATGGCACCGATTGGCACGGCAGTACCACGGCCGTGCCAAGGGTGCCATGGGCCCGCGATCGTGGGCACCGATCGTGGGCAGCGGGTCCGATTCCCGCGCACTCTTTGTCCTTCCGCCGTCCCGCTGTATCACTTCGCGGGGCGGCTGAGGGGCATCCCGGCCCGCGCATGCGCGGGTTTCGCGCAAATGCGCGATGACGTCATCCGCGCATGCGCGGGTTGGAGTCTTCCAATCCGCGCATGCGCGGCTGACGTCATGTGACGCGTCAGCCGGCGCAAACTCTGGCAAGCGGGCTTAACGAAATTCGTTAAGCCCGCGATGCCGGAGTTCACGGCCGCGGCAGAACTGATTCTGGTCCCCGGTCGGGGAGGGGGAGGCTGGCGTCAAACCCGCCCGGTTTTGACGCCAGCCTTACGATTTCTCCCTGTCTGGGAGAATCGCGCCCCACCATCGTGGGCTTTAGTTCCTGGGCCTGGGGAGAATCAGACACAAACATATTTAAATGAGCCGAAGTGGGATGGAAATTTTCAGAGATGGGAGGAGAAAGGAATTATGACTCTAAAAGATTTATTTCTTGGGGTTCGTTTTGCGGGATTGAGGGAGCTGGGAGCGAAGTATGGGCTGGAGCAGGGGTAAATATTGAGATACATGCAGGTTTGAGACTTTGCCAGAAAAGAGATACAGGGCTTCCCAGTAGAGCCGGCTTCCACATTGCTGGAGGAGGTGCTGACGACAGGGGGACTGGAGAAGGGGGTAGTATTGGCGGTTTACGGGCTATTTTGGAGGAGGAGAAGGCGCCGCTAGAAGGGATCAAGTCAAAGTGGGAGGAAGAGTTGGAAGAGATCACGGAGCAAGGGATCTGGTGTGAGGTGCTCCAGAGGGTGAACGCCTCCACCTTGTGTGTGAGGTTGGGGCTGATACAGCTGAAGGTGGTGTATAGAGCGCACCTTACAAGGGCGAGGATGAGCCGCTCTTTGAGGGGGTAGAAGATGTGTGTGAACGTTGCAAGGCCCCGTAAACCACGTTCATATGTTTTGGTCCTGTCCACAGCTGGAGGATTGCTGGAAGGAGTTCTCTAAATTATAGAATTATAGAATTTACAGTGCAGAAGGAGGCTATTCGGCCCATCGAGTCTGCACCGGCTCTTGGAAAGAGCACCCTACCCAAGGTCAACACCTCCACCCTATCCCCGTAACCCAGTAACCCCACCCAATACTAAGGGCAATTTTGGACACTGAGGGCAATTTATCATGGCCAATGCACCTAACCTGCACATCTTTGGACTGTGGGAGGAAACCGGAGCACCCGGAGGAAACCCACGCACACACGGGGAGGATGTGCAGACTCCGCACAGACAGTGACCCAAGCCGGAATCGAACCTGGGACCCTGGAGCTGTGAAGCAATTGTGCTATACACATTGCTACCGTGCTGCCCTAAATCTCTAAAGAGAATCTCTAAAGTGGTGTATGTGAAACCGGGCCCTCGTGAGGCCATATTCGGGGTGTCGGATGGGGTTGGAAATGGACGCGGAGGCAGATGTTGTAGCCTTCGCCTCATTGATCGCCCGAAGGTGGATCCTGCTGTTGGGGTGGAGATCAATCTTCTACACCCTGTGCTCTGGCATGGCGGGGGGACCTCCTGGAATTCTCAGCGCTCGAAAAGGTCAAATTTGAACTAAGGACAATACGATTCATGGGCATTATACATTATGCACTTTCGAGAATTGGATCACATCGAACATTAGGGGGGTTGGGGGCTGAGAGGGTTGGGCGGAGGTGGACTGTGTGTGTTAATGGTGACTATGGGTGATTCCAGATTCCTTTTTGTCATTTGTTTATGTTAACATGCGGGCCAATGTCTGGGGTTTGGTGGGAGGATGGGATCGTTGTTATTGATATGGGGATTAACATTACATTCGTTATTGATTATTGTTTCTTGTTGGGTGTAAATTTAGGAGAAAATGTGAAAAAGGAGAATTAAAAATATTTTTAAAAAAACATATTTAAATAAGCCTGATAGTTACATTCGTGCAACGCAAGTGCCAGGCAATGACCATCTCCTACAAGAGAGGATCTAACCATCGCCCCTTGGCATTCAATAGCATTACCATCGCTGAATCTCCTCAATCAACAACTTGGGGGTTACCATTGATCAGAAACTGAACTGGAGTAGCCACATTAATACTTTGGCTACCAGGGAAGGTCAAAGGCTGGGAACCTTATGGCGAGTAACTCATCTCCTGACCTCCCAAAGCTCATCCACCATCTACAAGCCATAAGTCAGGAGTGTAATGGAATACTTTCCACTTGCCTGGATGAGTGCAGCTCCAACAATACTCAAGCTCAACAGCATCCAGAACAAAGCAGCCCGCTTGATTGGTCCTCCTTCCACAAACATTCAAACCCTCCACCACCAATGAACAATGGAAGCCGTGTGTACCATCTACAAGATACACTGCAGTAATCAACCAAGGATCCTTAGAGAACACCTTGCAAACCCACGACCACTGCCATCTAGAAGGACAAGAGCAGCAAATACCTGGAAACCCTATCAAGTTCACCTCCAAGTCATTAACCATCCTGATTTGGAAATATATCACTATTCATTAACTGTCGCTGGGTCAAAATTCGGGAACTCCCTCCCTAACAGCACTGTGGGTGAACCTGCACCCCATGGACTGCAGCGATTCAAAAAAACCTTCTAAAAGGCAACTAGGGATAGACAATAAATGCTGGCCTCACCAGCAATGCCCACATGCTGTAAATTATTTTTTGATAAACATGGACCAATTTCAAGGATCAATGTTCTGTGTCCTAATGAAAGCTGAAAGACATCCAAGCCATATTGAGGTGGTTATTTGGACAGCCAGGACAGCTGCCTCAGTCAGGCATTACTCCCCTTTGCTGAAGATAAGCCTTCAGAACTGGGCTGTTGCTGTTCTCCACAGGTTTTGTGAGCACAGATGGCTGCTTCAAGAAGATATGTTTAAAACAATGTTAAATGTTAGATGTGGAGCCAGAACTTTTGCCAGCTCCACAACAGTCCTATGATCGCCTCCTCTCGCCAAGCCACACCTGCCACCCCACCCCACCCCATTGCCTTATCTCAATTTTCACCTGCCTCTGGAGGACAGAAGAGTTACCAGCGGTCAATGAGAGGTTTTTAGGAGGGTTTCAAAATTAGGATACGGGGATGGGGGCTCTGGACAGGAAATATATAAACTTTCTTCATGGGCCTGACAGTGAATTTCCAGTTGCTCCTGGTCCAACCAGCAAGGAAAGGAAAGACTGAAAAAAGCCTAACCAATTTAGGCCTTTTCTATCGCTGTCTTGTCTTCCCACAGGGATAACTGCAGATGGGAAGTGTCAATGGCCCAGTTCAAGCCAGAGATTATAATAGCAGGTGGGTGCTGATGACCTTATTTTTGTCCCATCTGTTATTTAAGAAAAGGCACACTAGTTTCAGATCCCCTGCTCAGAAGAACAGCTTAAATAAGAAGGTGGCAGAAAGGGAGCGAAGGGCATCAATGAGTTAGTGCCCTGGGTAATTTTAATGGTCCATTCATTTGGGTGTCTCTGGGTGGGGCGGGGTTAAAATCACTCCTGTACATGTTAAATTGCTCAGATTATATTTCAGGAAGATCAACCCAGTTTAGGCATCCCCGGGGTGTGTCTTTTTTGCATATGAAATGAGGTTATTTTCTGCACACATTACGAACTGACCTGATTTTAGTGGCTTTGAGAGCTTTTTGCATACTTGAAGGTTAAGAAACGAGATCAGTATTTTCTAACCGACAGGAAAGAAATTTTAAATCCTTTTTTCTGTGTTAATGTTTAGACAGCCTATATTGTTTCTCACTTGCAAGTAAAACGCTGAAAACAGCAGAGGCAACAGAAGCTGTTTAATAAGACCCTATTGTCCAATTTCAATCCTTTCTCTTCATCCTTAATAAAAGGCAGCTCACTTCACTGGAACGTAAAAACAAGAACTAAAATTGACAAAGCTCTTCCATTTGTTTTATTTAACCACTTGACCGCCGACATTGAAAAATACCCCAATTACACTTTTATTTTTAATTAAATAAATAAATAAAGTTATTTTTAAATAACTTCTGCTTTTCTTTCACTTAATGCCAAAGGTTGTGGTGGGTTTTCTTTCGACGCTTCTTGTTTTGCTTTCCATATCACCTTTTTTTTAATATCCCTTTTTTTGTGTTCATTCTCTTAAATATCCCAGTTATTTATCCTTAAATTACATTGTTCCTTACTCTAAATGCCCCATCATTTTTTATAAGAACATAAGAACTAGGAGCAGAAGTAGGCCATCTGCCCTCTCGAGCATGCTCCATTATTCAATAAGATCATGGCTGATCATGGCTTCAATAAGATCACCTGACCGCTCACCATAATCCTTCATCCCTTTACTGTTCAAACATCTATCTATCTTTGCCTTAAAAGCATCTAACAAGATAGCCTCAACTGCTTCACTGGGGAGGGATTTCCACAAATTCACAACCCTTTAGGTGAAGAAGTTTTCCTCAACTCAGTCCTAAATCGTCTCCCCCTTGTTTTGAGGCTATCGCCCCAAGTTCTAGTTTAACTGCCAGTGGCAACAACCTCCCTGCTTCTATCTGATCTATTCCCTTCATAATTTTATATGTTTCTGTAAGCTCCCACCTCATTCTTCCAAATTCCAATGTCTATAGTCTCAGTCTACTCAGTCTATCCTCACGGCAGCATGATAGCATTGTGGATAGCACAATTGCTTCACAGCTCCAGGGTCCCAGGTTCGATTCCGGCTTGGGTCACTGTCTGTGCGGAATCTGCACATCCTCCTCATGTGTGCGTGGGTTTCCTCCGGGTGCTCCGGTTTCCTCCCACAGTCCAACGATGTGCAGGTTAGGTGGATTGGCCATGATAAATTGCCCTTAGTGTCCAAAATTGCCCTTAGTGTTGGGTGGGGTTACTGGGTTATGGGGATAGTGTGGAGGTGTTGACCTTGGGTAGGGTGCTCTTTCCAGGAGCCGATGCAGACTCGATGGGCTGAATGGCCTCCTTCTGCACTGTAACTTCTATGATAAGTCAATCCTCTCAATTCTGGAATTAACATAGTGAATCTCCTCTGCACCCTCTCCAGTGCCAGTACATCCTTTATCAAGTAACCCACTGAGATTTGCTCTTTTAAAGAAAGCCCTGTGAGCAATGCCACACATGACGAACAATGTAAATGAGATCAAGTAATGACTTATTTCGAGATCAAATTTGTCATGACTTTTTAGAAATGCTTCATGAAGGGGAAATTATGCCTGTCAAATTTAATACAATTCTTTGAGATGGTAACGAGCAGGTTAGATAAAGGGGAACCAGTAGATGTAATATACTTGGATTTCCAAAGAGTTTTTGACAATATACTGTACAAAAGGCTATTGAATAAGAAAAGAGCCCATGGATTGAGGGTAGTATATTCACATGGACGGTGGATTGACTAACTAATAGAAGACAGAGAGTTGGGATAAGACGATCATTTTCAGGATGGCAACCTGTAATTACTGCAGTAATTGCCACAGGGATCAGTGCTTGAGCCATAATTATTTACAATATATATAAATGACTTGGACGTTGGAAGTGAATGTACTTTTGCCAAGTTTGCAGATGACACAAAAATAGGTGGGAAGGCAAGTCATGAGGAAAATATTCTCCAAGTGTCAGACTCACTGAAAAACAGCGTCTAGCTCTCCACTTGCACAGATCTGTTTTCACTCCAGATCTTGAGCGTCTTTAAAGGCAAAAAGAGGCGGGCGTGGTTCCCTCTGACGGAGCACGGCCTAATAGTGCCAGCACCCTAAGTATTAGTCCGCCCCCCCCCCACCCTGGACAATTATCGGGGGCTCTCGCACTCTCCCACATACCGTGAAAGTATCACCAGCATCCCCCTTCCTGATTACTACCTGCTCCCTTCCTGCCTGCAACCTCCCCCTCATTGCCCACTCTCTGCCCCTCGCACCACACATATATGGAACCCCCCCTATTGGGCTCCCATTGGAACTGCCAACTTGTAGTGCCAACGTGTACTTGAGAGCAGAGTCCATGCCAGAGTTGTGCCAGGGCAGTGATACGGACACGTCTGTCTCACCCAGGGGCTAGCCTTACATTTTGGTCTCCGGAGGGATCTCCTTGACTGACTTTAAAAATTAGTTGTAAACTTCATCAACATGATGTTATGTCGGCAGTGTATGAACATTTAGTAAGTGGGGGGAATCCCTTGTGTCCGGGAGGCCCGTTAATCATATTATAATTGATTATAATCCATTTAAATGAGGTTCCCACCCTTTCTGTGCGTGAACCTCAAGACATTTCCAGTGAGGGGCGGGAAAATAGGAAACGCGATCTACTCCGGAAATAATTATGTTTCCCAATTCTCTCTGGACTTTCCTCCCACGTCACCATACTCTCTGACAATGATCGTGGGATGAAAATCTCCCCACAAAGTCTACAGAGGAATATAGACAGGTTAAGTGAGTGGGCAAAAGCTTGGCAGATGGGATTTAACGTAGGAAAGTGTGAAGTTACGTACTTGGAGGAAGAATAAAGGGGCCAAATATTATTTAAATGGAGAAAGACTGCAGAAAACTGCAGCAGAGGGATTTGGGTGTCCTTGTGCATAAATCACAAAAAGTTAGAATGTAAGTTCAGCAGGTGGTAGGGAAGGCAAATTGAATGTTGTCCTTTATTTCAAAGGGATTGGAGTATAAAAATAGGGAATTTGTGCCAAAACCTTAAGGCACTGAACAGTACACAGCTGGAATACTGTGAACAGTTTTGGCCCCCATATCTAAGGAAACATATACTGGATTGGAGCTGTCCAGAGAGAGAATCACTAGTTTGATACCGGGTACAAAGGGATTTTCTTACGAAGAGAGGTTAAGCAGCTTGGGCCTGTAATCATTGGAATTCAGAAGAATGAGAGCAAACGTATTGAAACACTTAGGATTCTGAGGGAACTTGACAGGGTCCATGCTCAGAGGTTAGCTCCCCTTATGGGAGAGCCTAGGACCAGATGGCATAATCTCAGAGTAATTGGTCGCCCATTTAAAACAGAAATGAGGATGAATTTCTACTCTCAGCTGGTAGTGGATTTGTGGAATTATTGTTTTTTAAATTAAGGGGCAATTTAGCGTGGCCAATCCACCTAACCTGCACATCTTTGGGCTGTGGGAGTGAGACCCAAGCAGACACGGGGAGAATGTGCAAACTTCACACGGACAGTGACCTGGGCCGGGATTGAATACAGGTACCCTGCACCGTGAGGCAGTAGTGCAAACCATTGCACCACCGTGCCGCCCCTGGATTTGTGGAATTCTTTACAACAGAGGGCTGTGGAGGTTGGATCGTTAAGTATGTTCAAGGCTGAGATTGGCAGATTTTTAATCAGTAAGTGAATCAGGGTTATGGAAATAAGGCGGGAAAGCTGAGCTGAGTATTATTACGTCAGATCAGTCATGATTTAATTGAATGATGAGTCGACTCAATAGACTGAATGGCATAGGTCTGCTTCACAAGTGGGATTTCTTGCCAGTGAGACTTCCGTTTCTGCTCAAGCCAATGGAACTTTGATGGTTCAGGGATGTCTCTGATTGGGTGACTCTGATATGAAGGGTCTGTTGGAGTGGTCTGGGGTGGGCAGGATTCACATTGTGGGCGGTGGGGCCCTCCTATGGACTTTAGGGGCACCCATGTTACATACTTGACTCACTGCAAGGTCCACCGCATCAGGGCCAAGCTTAAAAATACTTGCACCAATCCATCCGCATGTGAACCCCAGCTGGGAGGCCAGAGCATCACGGAGGCGTGAAGAATCGGGTGTCCAGCCCATTCAAATTATGCAAATGGCTTCAAATTAACCATTCATACCCTCCGCCGGTGCGAGGCATGTAACTCACTGTCACAAACGGAGGGAGACCGGAGCATCGGGATCAGCCCCCGCACGATTTTCCGACAAATCAGGAACTCCTCTGTTGGTGTCGGGCGGTGAAGAATCCATCCCATAATCTATACGTAGATGACAACTGCAGCCTTTTTAATGAAAGGTGATTAATTGATTTACCAGGTAAGCTGGGAAACATACGAACAGAATTAGGCCATTCAGTCCCTCAAGTCTGCTCCACTATCCAATGAGATCATGGCTGATCAGTGGCCGACCTCCAAAAATCTGCCTTTCGCCCATGTCCCTTGATAGCTTTACGAAACAAAAATGTATCTATCTCAGATTTAAAATTAACAGCATCAATTGCCATTTATGGAACAGAGTTTTTAATGACTAATGGCAAAACTAATGGAGTGAGAAGCAACTTACTTTCTGACATCAGTCTGCCATATGGGTCTTCCCATAAAATGTGATCAATAATTCAATAAACAGCATCCGTCAAAGTCAATGTAGCAGCTCTTGGGGAGCAGGCCAGCTATGGAATAGCGTCTGAGTAGGCGAAGGATTAAACAATGAATGGAGATAGAAGGGGCACACAAGCACGGCAGTGTATTTCTTCAGCTACACACAAGGTTGAATCACTGCTGACCTTTCTACCATTTCTCTTGAGGTCGGGTTTGCCCATCAAAGTTGTTTTGCAGGCCAAGGATGGAGGGGAATATTTATTTTACCTCCAGCTGAGGCAAATGGTGCAAGTATCAATAGATTGAAACAACGCAGCCATCAGAAGCTGAAGAGACAATGGGCCTGAGTTTAATGTAGTTCTGTGCAAGCCGATTTTCAGTAAGTTAAAATTTCACCTGATGTCGAGCCTTACCCTAAATAATCGAGCTGTGAGCCACTGCAATCTTGCATTTGTTTACTGAGCACACAGCTGTAACGTATCACAGACTCCAGAAGATTGTGAAGCTATTGATAACTTGTCACAACCAATAAGTTTCATTTATGTTCCGCAGATCCTCAGCAACCTGTTCTTAGTTACAATCTTGTCAATATTTTTACCACTATTAACACACCCGGCCAGCTACTCCAAATATTTAAAATCACTTCAGTAAAGACTTATTTCTATGTTAGCTTCTCACTAATTCCCAATATATACCTGAGTTCTAGTTTCTAGCTTTACTTTGAGCTGGCAATTTGAGTTTACCTTTCGGCATAATTAACATTTTGTAAAATTGGATCAGGTTTCGCTCTAACTGATCTACTTCCAGACTGTAAAGCTCAAGGGAGGAGAGAAATTTTCTGCTCATGTTTCCAGAGGGACGGGAAGGGTGGTGGGAGCAGAAAATCCAGCGCGAGTCCCAAAACGGCTTTAATGCTGACCGGATATCCCTGATCGATCGTCCCTGTGCCCCCCCGACCGCCGCAATGGCATAATAGGAATATTGACTTTCAAAGTCGGGATCTCCTTTTGAATAGATTAAAATCTCAAATTGTAAAAAGCAAACGTATAGGAGCAAAGATGAGAGAGGTTTGAGCTTTGCGACCTAGAAAGAAAACAGTTAAATGGAGAACTTGCCAAATTATACAAAATATTACAGTCATAGTCAAAGAGGTTAACAGCATAGAAACAGGCCCTTTGGCCCAACTTGTCCATGCCGCCCAGTTTTTACCACTACGCTCCGCCCAATTGCCTCCACTTGGTCCATATCCCTCTGTACTCATTTAACTATATAACTGTCTAAATGCCTTTTAAAAGAAAAAATTATACCCACCTCTAGTGTCTACTAGTACTAGTAGGGACACTCACTACCCTCTGTGTGATAAAACTGTCCCTCTAGACCCTTTTGTATCTCTCCCCTCTCACCTTAAACCTATGCCCTCTAGTTTTAGACTCCCCTACCTTTGGGAAAATATGTTGACTATCCACGTTACCTAGGCCCCTCATTATTTTATAAGCCTCTATAAGATCAATCCTAAGTCTCCAACGCTCCAGGAAAAAAAGCCCCAATCTATTCAGCTTCTCCTTATAATTCAAACCATCAAGTCCCGGTAGCATCCTAGTAAATATTTTCTGCACTCTTTTTCATAATATCCTTTCCATAATAGTGACCAGAACTGGACACAGTATTCCAAGTGTGGCCTTACTGATGTCTTGCACAACTTCAACAAGACGTCCCAACTCCTGTATTCAATGTTCTGACCAATGAAATCAAGCATGCCAAATGTCTTCTTCACCACCCTGTCCATACCTGTGACTCCTCTTTCAAGGAGCTACTAAGCTGTACTCCTCAATCTCTTTGTTCTATAACTTTCCCCAACACCCTACCATTAACTGAGTAGGTTCTGCCCCGATTCGATCTACCAAAATGCATCACCTCACATTTATCTCCATCTGCCATTGATTGGCCCACTGGCCCAATTTATCAAGATCCCTTTGTAACCCCAGATAACCTTCTTCGGTGTCCACTATACCACCAATCCTGGTGTCATCTGCAAACTTACTAACCATGCCTCCTGAATTCTCATCCAAATCATTAATATAAATAACAAATAACAGTGGATGAATTACTGATCCCTGAAACACACCACTGGTCACAGGCCTCCAGTTTGAATAATAACCCGTTGCAACCACCATTTGTCTTCTGTTGACAAGCCAATTTTGAATCTAATTGGCTACCTCACCCTGGATCCTGTGACATTTAACCTTATGCAACAACCTACCAAGCAGTACCTTGTCAAAGGCCTTGCTAAGGTCCATGTAGATAACGTCAACTGCACAGCCCTCATCTGCCTCCTTGGTTATCCCTTCAAAAGGCTCAATAAAATTAATGAGACATGATTTTCCACTCACAAAGCCATGCTGACTGTCTCTAATTAGCCCTTGCCTCTCTAAATGCCTATAGATCCTGTGTCTCAGAATACCTTGTAACAACTTACCCATTGCAGACGTTAGGCTCACCAATCTGTAGTTCCCAGGCTTTTCCCTGCGGCCCTTCTTGAACAAATGCACAACATTTGCTACCCTCCAATCTTAAGGCATCTCGCCTGTGGCCATCAACGATTCAAATATCTCTGCTAGGGGCCCCGCAATTTCTACCCTAGCCTCCCATAACGTCCTGGGATACAATTCATCAGGGGATTTATCTATCTTGATGGCTTTAAGACTTCCTGCACCTACCTCTCTGTAATATGTACACACATCAAGACATCACTGTTTATTTCCCTAAGTTCCCTGACATCCAGGCATTTCTCAACAGTAAATATCAATGAGAAATATTCATTGAGGATCTCACCCATCTCTTGTGGATCTGCACATAGCTGACCTTGTAGATCCTTAAGATGCCCTGTGTCTCTCCCTGGTTACTCTTTTGCTCTTTATGTATTTGTAGAAGCTCTTTGGATTCTCCTTTGCCTTATCTACCAAAGCAATCTCATGTCCCCTTTTTGTCCTCCTGATCTCTCTCTTAACTCTACTCTGACAACCCCTATGCTCTTCAAAGGATCCACATGCATGTCATATGCCTCCTTCTTCTTTTTGACCAGGGCCTCCATATGAAAATGAAAATTGCTTATTGTCACAAGTAGGCTTCAAATGAAGTTACTGTGAAAAGCCCCCAATCGTCACATTCCGACGAGGCTAGTATGGGAATTGAACCGTGCTGCTGGCCTGCCTTGGTCTGCTTCCTAAGCCAGCGATTTAGCTCTGTGCTAAACCAGCTCCTTCCCGAGTCATCCAGGGTTCCCTACTTTTACCAGCCTTGCTCTTCGCTCTAAAAGGAATGTGCTTCCCCTGAATCCTGGCTAACACACTTTTGAAAGTCCTCCACTTACCAGCCATCCCTTTGCCTCCCACCAGACTCCCCGGGTGGAATTCTCTGATAATGGGGCTATGACACTATGCCCGCGAGAAAACGCGTGCGAATCACTCTGGACTTTTTTTTAGAAAGTCCAGAGTGATTCACCGTTTTGAAGGGGGGTTGCAGGGCCCCGGAGTGCTCCTCGCAGCTCTGCCGATACGGGGCCTGCATTTCCGGCCGCGGGTACGCTTAACATGGCAGACCCACACAGCGGGCCGGCCCAGATAATATAGGCCCCCCAGATTGCTCACGCCCACCAATCGGTGGCCCCCGATCGCGTGCCTGGCCGTCCTGGAGCCCCCCCCCCGTGACGGATCCCCCAGCCCCCCACCAGGGCAGCCGCGGACTGAGTCCACAGCCGGCACTCCGAGTGCCCGCCGGGTGGAACCATGAGTGATGAGTGAACCACCCCGGCGGCAACTCGACCAGTTGTCAGCGGAGAATCGCCAGAGGGCGATTTAACGGCCCCCGACCAGTGTCGCGTCGACCGCGCGTGCGCGATTGGTGGCTCGCGGGAAAGCGTCAGACCCAATTGCGGGTCTGACCCCCCATTCTCCGCCCCAGCACCGAGCAAGATTGTGGCGCGGAGGCTCGAAGATTCCGGCCCCCTCAATCAACTTTTCAATGTTCCTGTCTTGGGCCAGACCTATCATTCTCCATAACTATCTTAAAACTAATGGATTTATGGTCACTGGTCTCAAAGTGATCACTCCCTAACACTTCCGTCACCTGCCCTTCCTTCTCTCCCAAGAAGAGGTCAAGTCTTGCCCCCTCTCTAGTCGGGCCATCCACATACTGAATGAGAAATTCCTCCTGAATACACTCAACAAATTTCTCTCCATCCAAGCCCCTAATGCTATGCCTGTCCCATGCAATGTTGGGCAAGTTAAAGCCCCAACTAATACCTCCCTATTTTTCTTGCAGCTATCTGTAATCTCCTTACGTTTTTACTCCTCAATTGGCTATTTGGAGGCCTGTAGAACAATCCTATTCAAGTGATATTATAAAACTTTGAATCATATCCTGACGACACTTCCTGACATTGAATTAATGACCATATTTCAAAAATACTTTATTGGCATCAAACCACTTTGGGACATCGTGAGATAATGAAAGGTACTGTATAAATACAAGTCTTCCTATTACATAGAGAGTTCCATTCAATATTTATTGGTGTTCTAAACCTATAGCAGGGACTGTGGATTGGTCAACATCTGGAACATACAATGCACTAAGGAATGCCATTGATGTACAGATCAGTCATGATCTAATTGAATGGTGGAACAGGATTGAGAGATCGAATGACCTACTCCTCTTCCATAGGAATGCTCGTATTCTAATGTTCTTACATAGGAAGAAATTGTACAGAAAGCGTATTCTCCTGCATGAGTATATTTCACTTCATACAGAAAAGTCCATAAAAGCATCTATTGACTTAATAAGGTAATATTTTGTTTGCAAATGTATAATTGGAGTATCAGGTTGCAGCACACATTACTGAGCATTCTTGGCACAGAGTGTAGCACTATTTGATAAGTGCTGCATGCATGTCCTTGGCATAATCCAAGCCATTTTTAGGAATATATACTTTCTCACCATCATCGATGAGTACTCCCGCTTCCCCTTCGCCGTCCCCTGCCCCGACATGACCTCAGTCACCGTAATAAAGGCACTGCACAGCATCTTCATGCTGTTCGGTTTCCCTGCCTACGTCCACAGTGACTGGGGCACATCGTTCATGACCGATGAGCTGCGTCAGTGCCTGCTCAACAAAGGCATCACCTCGAACAGGACTACAAGCTATAACCCGCAAGGAAACGGGCAGGTGGAGAGGGAGAATGCAGCGGTATGGAAGGCTGTTCTTCTGGCCCTTAGGTCCAGAAGTCTCCCAATCCCCCGCTGGCAGGAGGTCCTCCCTGACGCCCTCCACTCCATCAGATCGCTCCTCTGCACGGCCACGAACGAGACCCCTCATGATCGTTTGTTTATCTTCCCCAGGACGTCCATCTCTGGGGTCTCGCTTCCATCTTGGCTGAAAACTCCAGGACCTGTCCTTCTCCGGAGGCACATGAGGAGCCATAAGACCGACCCCCTGGTCGAGAGGGTCCAGATGCTCCATGCTAACCCCCAGTACGCTTACATCGCGCACCAGGACGGACGGCAAGACACGGTCTCCCTACGGGACCTGGCGCCAGCTGGTTTCCCCGCCAATGTGCCCCCCCCCCTCCCCCGCCTACATCCCCCCCACTGGCCGCCGCCACTCACAGCGCTCCATACGCCCTCCTGGGTCTCCTGTATTGTCCCGCGCCGACACTGCCGCCACCCATCAACCCCCACCCTACCCCCGCACCCCAACCGGACTGAGGCTCAAGCTCCAGACACAATGCCCCTGGAGTCACCACACCACCTGCGACAACTGTGCCCGCCACACCGCCAGAGCTGCGGAGGTCGAAGAGAATGATCTGGCCTCCAGATAGACTGAATATGTAATGACCCCACGTCACCCCCGCTGGACTGATTTTTTTAACAGGGGGTGAATGTGGTGAATTTATTCACAATTATGGATGCATGATACCATAACCCGTAACCTGTTACCTGGAAGTGGTGATATGAACTGCTTCCAGGTACTGTACTGTAACCCCGGTATGGCTCCGCCTCTGGCTCCGCCCACACCAGGACTATATATAAGCCGGCCTCTACTACCTGTACTACCGAATCTGGCTGGGCAAGTTCATGACTAATAAAGCCTACTGTTCACCTGCTCTCTCTGCCTCACGGTGAATTGAAGGTATATCACGTATTTGTGCTTGTCTTAAAAGCCAGGAAAGCATTTTCTACAGTAATGATGCAGAGCTCCACTGACCCTCTCCCCTATCACACCCTGTGGTCCTCCCTCATTTAAGAAGAGGCCATGTGGTGGCACGGTGGTGTGGTGGTTAGCACTGCTGCCTCACGGCTCTGAGGACCCGGGTTCGATCCCGGCCCCGGGTCACTGTCCGTGTGCAGTTTTCACATTCTCCCTGTGTCTGCGTGGGTCTCACCCCCACAACCCAAAGATGTGCAGGATAGGTGGATTAGCCACGCTAAATTGCCCCTTAGTTGGAAAGAAAAAATTAATTGGGTAGTTTAAATTTATTTAGAAAAAAGAGGCCATGCGCCATATTTTGAAGGCATTTTGTGTAACACCTTCCCCAAACACAGGTAGCGGGATTCTTCGGAAACCGGCGAGGCGGGCAACTCCGGCGCGAAGGAGTGGCGTGAACCACTCCGATGTCGGGCCGCCCCAAAGGTGCGGAATCCAAACGCCTTCAGGGGCTAAGCCGGCGCTGCACTGGTTTGCGCCGCGCCGGCCGGCGCGGAAGGGGCTTGGCGCCATGCCAACCGGAGCCGAAGGGCCTCTGCCGACTGGCCCGAGTTGGCGCATGCGTGGGAGCGCCAGCATGTGCTGGCGTCATCCCAGCGCATGCGCAGAAGGGGTTCATCTCTGCGCCAGCCATCGCGGGCCGTTACACTGGCCGGCGGGGGGGAATAGAGTGCCCCCACGCCACAGACCCACCCGCGGATCGGTGTGCCCTGCGCACCCCCCCCCCCCCTCCCCGGCCCCCGAGGACCCCAGAGGCTGCCCACGGAGCCAGGTCCCACCGGTAAGTACCTGTCGTGACATATACCGACGGGACCAGCCGAAAATGGGCGGCCACTCATACCATCGCAGGCCGGAGAATCGCCAGGGCGGGGGGGTGGGGGACGCTGCCGGCGGCCACCAACCGGTGCGGCGCGATACCCGCCCCCCGGCACGGAGAATTCGGCAGCCAGTCAGGGCGGGATTCACGCCCTCCCCCTGCCAGGTCGGAGAATCCCGCCCAGGGCATCCCAAAGCACTTTACAGCCAAGTATATACTTTTGAACTTTAGTCGTTATTGAAGCGTAAAAATGTGACAACCAATTAACACATAGCAAACGCCCACAAACGGCAATGTAATTCCGGCCAGACCATCTGCTTTTTTTTTGGGGTGATGCGAATTGAGGACTAAATATTGGCCCTAACTTCCCAATAATAGTGTCTTGGGATCTTTTACATTTAAATGGGAGGACAGACCGGGCCCTCAGTTTGATGCCAAATCAAAAAGATGATACTTGTGACTGTGCAACATTCCCTCAGTACTGCACTGGAGCAGTGTTGTTCTGCAACCTTTGAAGAAGAAATTGAATGGAAAGATGAGCCAAAGGGGATGAAAGTACAAACTGCTAAAAGCCCGGATCAGGATGGATGTGAGGAAGTATTTCTTCACACAGAGAGTGATCAGTACTTGGAATGGTATTCCAGGGTAGGTACTGAGGGGAAACCCTTTGGAATCATTCGAGACAGTTACATGCAGAAAGCCATCACAGTTATCTCCAGAGATCTAGTGCAATGGGATTAATAGACAAATTGTGCGAATGACTGATGTAGACTGTGATGTATCAGTGACATCTGCAGTCATGTGCCTGGGACTCTGTACAGCTGACGGACAGATTCAGGAGAGATGTGGCTACTCGGTTACCCACTGTGGTGGTATGAATGTGAGCACTGCCATTGGTGCAGAGCATGGGTTTCCCATTGGCTCGGACTGGTCATGTGACTCTCGCCCGATTGGCTGAGACTAGTCATGTGACTGCTCACCAATTGGTCGAGAGGCAAGTAGACCCCGGGCTAACAACTAGCTGATTAAAGCCACAGTTTGGATCTTCATCGTGTCTCGAGTCCAATTGATGGTACATCACCCACCTTGTGTCTATTGTACATGGTGTAAATAAAACAGTTTGGAGTAATTACCTGAGTCAGGCTACAGTCCCTCTACATAAGGTAAACAAGTTGGCATGGCCACAAAACAGGAAGGATGAGTTTGCTGGAAAAAATATCACCACAAAATTTGATAAGATCAGAAAACTGGTGCAGGAGTGGGCAATTAAATTGCGCCTCTTGTTTCTGACAAAGACAAGATGTTTAAATGATTGTTGTGTGGAACCAATGCTAAGTGCACAGCTGAGTGGCTGGACTCCTGAGCAGGCGGCACATAATCATGACAAGCTAGCATAGCCTGCATCTCTCAAAGGAGAGCTCAATTCGCAGGAGATAACTCCTCCCCCCCCCCCCCGACCCCACCCCCAATTACAACACACCAAGGCAGAGGGCAAGGAGGCCCTCCAGACAAACACTGCAAAGGCAGGGGGGGAGCAGATCGCTACAGCAGTCCATGCCAGGAATATAGCCCTGAGGAGCTGGAAGCAGTGTTTTCAATTTAGCAACATCAAGGTTTGTGAATGTATCTTCAAATGTCATATCCCACCAATTGCACTACACACCGTCTTTCCATTGCAGCCTCAAACAGCCGAAGAAAACATACCCCCAACAATCATTCACCTACAACACTTTCTGTCAGCCACGGTTCATACCTGACATTCAAAGCCCTCACCTCAGTGTCACACATTTAGCACGGCGGCAACACTAACATTCACATCTCAAAGCTTACACACATTGCCAGCTATTCAACCACAAAAGCCACAACCTCAGACAGATTGCACCTTCATCACACTTCCAGCTCGCAGAACAAGGTGGCACGTAACCGAAGGCAGCAGCACCTAACCTGTGGGGAGGACAGGTACATATACATGGTGCTTGCTGACATTTGAGCAACTATGACTGAACTGTCCAGTGGAAGACTGAAACCATCAAGGTGATGCCATGGTCGAAGCTAATTCCTCTTCTCACACCCCATTTCATTCCTCTGATTTACAAGCTGCAGATATTTAAGCATGCACCTCTGGCTTTTCCCCATTCACTTATCACACTCTTATGCCAATGCTTTTCTCCTTGCAGTCAGGGAGGACTGCCAGCTGTGAAGGCAGTGGTTGAAGAACAAGAGGTGGAGCAGCAGGCAGACAGTGATAATGAAGAAACCCTGTCGCTTGCTCTCTCGCTCGCAGCCGCCGGCTCAGATACTTTTACTGCGTGCTCTCAAGGACTGATTCGTGGTGGGGTCCACACAGGGCAAGATACTGGGTACGACTGGCTTACAGCTAGGGTGGAAGGGCAGAGTTGTGAGAGTGCCAGCTCATTGGAGGACGGGATTGCACATGGGTTCAGCTGTAGGGGACTCAGATGAAGACTTTGACGGGACAGCCCAATCAAAAATGGTTGATGAGCATGCACGGCGAAATGCTTGATGCATGGGCAGGCCTGTCAAAAAGGCTTTTTCAGGGAGCATGAAGACGTTGGCACCAACTTGGCACAACACCCTGCGCAGAGCTTGGAACCCATCATTTCGGACATTGTGGTGCAGGCTAGCTCCATTGACACACATTCAGATCCATAATGTGTTGGAGGCGTCAAGCTGTCTTCAACGTAGCTGTGTATCCGAGTGTGTAACGAGGATTGCTGGGCCTCCCAGCAGACGAGTAATCCGACCTCCAACACATTGCTGGGATTGTGAGGGTACATCCTTTGGGGGATTGGCAGTGGCTCTGTGATGTACTCTAACCTGCTGTCTCTCTCACTCTGTTGCTTGTCAGGCTATCTGACTGCTGCTGACCATGCCAAGGTGGAGCAGGTGAAGGCATAGCTTCTAGGCCCAGAGCTGCTCAAGGTTGTCTTTGAAAGTAATCTTCAGTCTGTCCAACTGAAAGTCAGCAACCTTCCATCAGCCATGCTGCTGTACATGCATCCGACCGACACTCTGTCCCTCACTGAGGCTGGGATTGGACAGCCTTGGTTGATATGTCCTCCTGTCCTCTCCCCAGACAATGCATGGCAAGTGCCTGCACAGATAAATTTTCCTCGCCTTTCCTTCCTGGAAATTGTGATAGATCTTAGGTCTTTCTCCCCATCTACTCTCTCAAAACCTTTTGTAAGTTTGAACACCTCCAATCAATCCGTCCTTAAGCAGACCCAGGAGAGAAATCCAAAGAGCAGAGTAACAAATTGAAGAGCAGTCCAGCTTTTCCAGTCTCTGGCACCTTCGCGAGCAAATAATCTTTGTGCCTTATCCAAAACAAAAAGCTGACATTTAAAAAACATTGCTGGCAGCATTGGCAGAAAGAACTGATACTGCTTGTCACACATCACCCTGGCACAGCAGGGCGGGTTACCTAATTACTGAAAGCAGCAGACAATCGGCTCGAAACAATACCTGCTGTTGATCCCCACTGAGTTAAAGGACCCGATTTGAACACACTCAAAACCCTCTCACTGATCCGGAGTTAGAATTGGGTCCGATGAGATCAGTAATGGAGCCTGTGTCTGGTCTCAGCTGAATATTCTCTAATGTGACTCCCTGTCACCCTCCCGAAACGTGCAGTACTGTGGAGGTAGAAGAGGGACGTTAATAATGCTGGCAAGGAGTATTCTATTATTGACGAGGCTTCATGAATGGCATGGTTGAAACTATACTATAGAACTTTGCCTTACTTTTCCCTTTCTGTCATGAGTTGGACAAATTCTGCAACTCTACACCATCAAGACTCAATTCTTGCGATGACAGAGCTACAACAATTATCAGAATATATTTATTTAATGCTCGCAGCCAGTATCAGGAATTGTACTTGACAGCGAAGGAAACCAAAAACCACAAGCAGGATGTAAAGCCCAAACAAAGGGCACACCAAGAACTGCTGCTACTGTACCATTCAGAAGCCAAGACACAGAAGTTTATACAAATAATTATATCGCAAAGACTATGGACCCTGATGATATCCTGGGCTGCAGGTTAAAGACTTGTGCTCTAGAATTAGCTGTGTCCCTACCCAGCCCATCCCAGTGCAGCTACAACACTGGCACGTAGAAGTTACCCATGTGACCCATCTCCAAGAAGCAGGACAAATCCAGTCTAGCCAAATCCCACTCACCAGTCTGCTCTCAATCATCAACAAAATGATGGATGGTCTCTTTGACAATCTATCAAGAGGCAATAATATGCTCACGGATGTTCAGTTTGGATTCTGCTAGGACCACTCAGTTACTGACTTCACTCCAGCCTTAATCCAAACGTTTGAGGTTATTCATGAAGGCCCTGCCTTCTCAAGCTTGCCTTTTGCCTGAGGTGTGGTGATCCTCAGGTTAAATCAACCCCCATCAGCTCTCCCCCTCAAAGGGGAAAGCATCCTATGGTCATCTGGGACTCTGGCGACTTTACCTTACCTTTACCGTAGTCTAAACATGGACAAAAGAGCTGAACACCAGAGGGGACATGAGAGTGATTACTCTTGACATAAAGACACCATTTGACCGAGGATGGCATCAAGGAGTCAATGGGAATCAGGGGGAAACCCTCCACTGGTTGGAGTCATACCTGGCACTAATGAAGATGGCTGTGGTTGGTGGAGGTCAATCATCTCAATCCTAGCACATCACTGCAGTGTAGTGTCCTCGGCCCAACTATCATCAGGTCAGAATTGGTGATGTTCGCTGATGACTGCACAATGCTCAGCACCACTCACAATTCCTCAGACACTGAAGCAGTCCATGTTCAAATGCAGCAAGACCTGCAAGACTAGATCAACATTCAGCAAGTAACTTTCAGACAAGACATTACCAGCCAGTGACCATCTCGATTAAGAGAGAATCTAACCATCGGCCCTTGACAATCAGTGGCATTACCATTCTGAATCCTCCACTATCGATCTCCTGAAGATTAGCATTGACCAGAAGCTGAGCTGGAACCACTATATCAATACTGTGGCCACCAGAGCAGGTCAGAGTTTATAACTTCTGCAGTGTGTAATTCATTTCCTGACTCCCCAAAGTATGTTTTGGATTGGATTTATTTATTGTCATGTATACCGAAGTGCAGTGAAAAGTATTGTTCTGCATACAGTCCAGGCAGATCATTCCATACATAAAATAAACATAAATACACAATGTAAATACATCGATACAGGCATCGGGTAAAGCTTACAGGAGTGTAGTACTACTCAGTAGAGAAGATGTGTGAAGAGATCAGATCAGAGATAAGAGGGTCATTTAGGAGTCTGGTAAGAGCAGGGAAGAAGCTGTTTTTTAATCTGTTAGTGTGTGTTCTCAGGCTTTTGTATCTACTGCCCAGTGGAAGAGTTTGGAAGAGAGAATAACCTGGGTGGGAGTGGTCTTAGATTATGCTGCCCGCTTTCGCAAGACTGCAGGAGGTGTAGACAGAGTCAAAGGATGTGAGGCGGGTTTGCGTGATGGACTGGGCTGTGTTCACGACTCTCTAGTTTCTTACGGTCTTGGGCCGAGTAATTGTCATACCAGGCTGTGATGCAGCCAGATAAGATGCTTTCTATGGTACATGTGTAAAAGTTGGTAAGAGTCAATGTGGACATGCCGAATTTCCTTAGCTTCCTAAGAAAGTATAGGTGCTGTTGTGCTTTCTTGGTCGTAGCATTAACGTTAATCAACTATAAGGCACAAGTTAGGAGTGTGATTGAATACTCTCCACTTGAAAATGAAATGAAATGAAAATCACTTATTGTCACAAGTAGGCTTCAAATGAAGTTACTGTGAAAAGCCCCTAGTCGCCACATTCCGGCGCCTGCTCGGGGTGGCAGGTACGGGAATTGAACTGTGCTGCTGGCCTGCCTTGGTCTTCGTTAAAAGCCAGCTATGTAGCCCAGTGTGCTAAACCAGCCCCTTGCCTGGATGAATAAGATTTCAGCAATATTTAGGGTGCTTGACACCATCCAGGAAAAGCAACCTGCTTGATCAGTATCCCATCCACCACTGACACACAGTGGCAGCAGTATATACCATTTACAAGATGCACTGCAGTAACTCACCAAAGCTCCTTCCACAGCATCTTCCAAACCCACAATGTATTGGTGTGGACTCTTCATTGCCCTTACAAAACTTACCTACCCTTGTGGAGGAGTCAGTCTTCCTTTTCAACAATGTGTCAAATGAAAATTGAAGATAAGTGGCCAAATAATGGCCACTTAAAGGTCTCCTACAGCTGATAAGATGTTACCAGAGCAGGGGGGATTAATGTCAAGTGTCCAGGCAGCCCAGTGAAATCTAGCAAGCCTTCACGCCAGGCTAGGCATGGGGGGAAAGATAAAAGCTCCAGAGCTGAAGTGATACAATAATAATAATCTATATGAGTGTCATATGTAGGCTTACATTCACACTACAATGAGGTTACTGTGAAAATCCCCTAGTTGCCACACTACAGCGCCTGTCCGGGTACACTGAGGGAGAATTCAGAATATCCAACACCTAACAGCACATCTTTCTGGACTTGAAGGAGGAAACAGGAGCACCTGGAGGAAACCCACATAGTCACTGGGAGAACATGCAGACTCCACACAGATAGTGACCCAAGCTGGGAATCTGGGTTCCTGGCACTGTGAAGCAACAGTGCGAACCACTGTGCTACTGTGCCTCCCACACATCCTCAGATCCTGAAGGAGTTGAGAATATGGATTGCAGATACTCCCTTTTAACCCTACCCAAAGGGCAGTAACAGTGTGAGCACGTAATTAAAGTGAGTCACCTATTTTAACCCCACCAATTTCAGTTGCAGGGAACTTTCCTCACCAGTAGTTAAATATAGGTGTCCAATGATATCAATGAGGCTCCAATGATAACAGCTGATCACAGCATATGAGTTGCTTATGGCAAGCAGCAACATGGTCAGAGGAGGCACAGGTAAATTGAATATTCTTAGGCTAATTAATGGGGACTGCACAGTCTCAGTTATTGTCCATCCCTGGTGTGTCTGAGTAGTGATGATGTAATTGTCATACAAATTTGCATGTAAGCATTTAACACTCCATCATGTTATTTGGGAGACTGGACTTGTACTTTGGATAAACACAGAAAGCTCCCTATCCTAAAGGGCAGAGTGAACCAGCTGCGTCTTTATGTCAATCTGACAACTTCATGGTGACTTTTACTGATGCCAGCTTTTCAGTTCCTGATTTTTCTTTTAAATGAGAGTTGTCAACCCTATGTAACCTGTCATACATCAGGAACTTAGCTGTATCCAGAGGAACTGTGTATTCAGCCAACAAGAAGTCATTGCATAAAAGCCTTTGTAATTATCTTTTACTTTGGTGAATCCAGTGAGATTTATGAATGTACAATGGATTTGACAACTACTTGTCAATCATGATGTTTCTGACTGTGGCCAACAGCAGTCACAGTCTCCTGTCTACATTATGGCTTAATTGTGATGATATCAGAAGAGATTCAGCATTAGGCTGAGAAAACTATCCTATAAGAGCAATATACATTTGAAAGGGCCGAACCAATAATTGTAGAAACTGAACCAACAATCTTTCTACTTCACCGATTGGAAGTCATAAGAGGCATAATTCCGAGAATAGCTCTGGAACTTCCAAAGAGGTGGGACTCGGGAGGTGGGACAGTAGAAAATTTGAAGTCGCAATCCACTGGTAAGCGAAGTTATTCATGAAGGTCCTGCCTTCGCAACCTTGTTCCTCGCCTGAGGTGTGGTGACCCTCAGGATAAATCAGCAGCAATCAGCTCTCCCCCTCAAAGGGGAAAGCAGCCAATGGTCAACTCGGGCTATGTCGATTTTACCTTACCTTACCACCGGAATGTAAAGTGGCATTTTTCTGGAGGGCAGAATCCCATCCCAAGTTTCAGGCCCAATTGAAAATTATCCTGTTTTTATATTATTAAAATAAGGCCGGATGTGGCCAAAGTAGACTGGGAAAAGTTACTTCTGGGTAAATCAACAACAGAATAGTGGGGGGTGTTCACAATGGAATAGGCAAGAGTACTGGTCCAACACGTTCCCTTCAGGGTAATATGTAGGAGCAACCGGTCCAGAGAACTCTGAACTTTTAGGACTATACCAGGACTGAATAGGAGCTTTTAATTGGTACAAAGGGAGCAAATCTACAGCGGCCCTCGTGGAGTACAGAATGTACAGGGGGGAACTCAAAAAAGCAACCAGAAAAGCAAAGGGGGGGGGGGGCATGAAAAAGCACTGGCAGGTAAGATTAGGGAAAATCCCAAGAAATTCCAGAAATATATGAAGGGGGAAAGACCAGGACCCATTTGGGACCAAGGGGGAATCTGTGTGTGGAGCCAGATGACATTGGCAGGGTGTCAAATGAATACTTCACATCTATCTTCACTTTGGAGAAGGAGGATGAGGGTGTAGAATTGAGGCTGTGAGGTTCTTCAGCAGTTTGACATAGGGAGTGAGAAGGTACTGCTGATTTTGACAGAATTCAAAATGGACAAATAACCCAGGTCCAGATGAATTGAGTGAGCGGTAAGGGAGGAAGTTATAGGGGGTCTGACTAAAATTTTTCATTCCGCTCTGGCCACAGGAGAGGTACTAAATGACTGGAGGATGGTGAATATGGTTCCATTTTTCGAGTAGGATGGTAGAGATAAGCCAGGCAATTACAGATCATTGAGTCTCAACATCAGTGGTAGAGAAACTATTGGAGAAAATTCTGAAGGACAGAATCAATTTCAACTTGGAGAGGCAAGGTTTGATCAGGAATAGTCAACATGGCTTTGTCAGTGGGAGGCCATGCCTAACAGACTTGATTGAGGGCGGGAGTTACCGCCCAACCCGCCCCGTGTTTTGCGGCTGCGGAGACAGCCCGCCAGCGGGATATTTAAAGAAGCACATGGGATCCAGGGGAGCATGGCAAGTTGGGTCCAAAATTGGCTTATTGATAGGCGACAGAGGGTTGGATCTCCTGCCCCGCCCGCCGCAAGAATGCCACGGGTCAGCCATGGAGAATGGAGCACTCCATTGACCTCGGGCGGGATTCTCCGGTCACCGGGCGGACATGGCCAGAGAATCCCACCCAGAGTGTAGTGGTGGAAGATTGTTTATGTGACTGGAGGCCAGTGTCCAGTGGTACTCCACAGCGATCAATGCTGGGCCCCTTATCTCGGCGAGTGGAGAATTTTCCCTCACAATCCTGACTATGGTCATGTAGATAATTTGCCAGGCTTTGAGATTCTCCGTGGGCAGGATCCTTCGTTTCGCCGGCAGTGCACACACTCACCTCGACACACTGCTCAGTTGGATTGTGTGTCGTCTTTCACCCTGGGACACATACATAGAACATAGAACAGTACAGCACAGTACAGGCCCTTCAGCCCACAAAGTTGTGACAACCATTTATCCTAATCTAGGTTCAACCGAACCTACACCCCTTCAGTTTACTACTGACCATGTGCCTGTCTAAGAGTCGCTTAAGTGTCCCTAATGACTGTGACTCCACCGCCTCTGCTGGCAGTGCATTCCACACACCCACCACTCTCTGGGTAAAGAACTTACCTCTGACATCTCCCCTATACCTTCCTCCAATCACCTTAAAATTATGTCCCCTCGTGACAGCCATTTCCACCCCGGGAAAAAAAATACCTTTAGTTACTAGGTTTAATTCTCCAGTCGCTTATGAATTGAAATGGCCTTGAAGAATTCCATTGTCTCATGTCTCTGTGACCTTCACAGCTCCAGGAAGAGCTGACCCAATGTTTGTTATGGTCTGTAAATTGCACTTCAATACATGCCAGTGTTTGTTGCAGTGATGTGCAGATGCTGAAAACAAATCTTCTCTCAGATACCCAGGCAAGAGATGTTTTATAGGCCACAAATGAGTCCAAAACAAGCTAGTGAAAAGAAAACTTGCTTCATTGCGAAGCTACTATATTTACGATATGCATCAGATCCCAACCGGGTCTGCACTGTTGTTTCATGCCTGGCCGACTTGAAAATGAAATGAAATGAAAATCACTTATTGTCACAAGTAGGCTTCAAATGAAGTTACTGTGAAAAGCCCCTAGTCGCCACATTCCAGCGCCTGTTCGGGGAGGCTGTTACGGGAATCGAACCGTGCTGCTGGCCTGCTTGGTCTGCTTTCAAAGCCAGCGATTAAGCCCTGTGCTAAACAGCCCCTAGATCTTAATCATTTGTGATTTAAGACTCTCTGTCCCCTTACGGGGGAGCTCGTATTTGGAAAGAATCATTGGGAAATTGATTGCTCCAACTCTGTAGGTCTCGTCTGGGCCGTAACAAGAGGTATCATCTGTGTACAGGGAGTCTTGATACAGTCCTGGCTAAATATTTATCTCTCACACATTATCATGAAAACTGAACACCATTACCCAGACATTATTACACTGCTGTTTGTGGAATTTTGCTGTGTGCAATTGGTTGTCATGTTCCCTACATTACTAAAATAATTCATTGGCTGTGAAGTGCTCTGTGAGAAAATGAAAGTTACCATCAAATGCATGTTAATTGACAGGTGTGAGTGTACATACAGCTTGAGGTGTCGTTGGGCTTGAAGGTTTTAAGCCCTCTTGAAATTGTGTTTGGTTAATTTTAGGAACCCAATGGGAAGACTCACCCCTCCCAACCTAGTCAGCTACAACTGGTAAGCAGCAGCAACTGTGATGACCACAGGAAAGTCTTGGTTTGCAAAGGAGGGCTGCAGCAAAGATGCAAAGGAAAAAGTAGCCGACATCCGTCAAATACGGTAGTGAATAGGCATTCACAACCGTAAATAACCAAAGGTCAAGGCCAGCTTAAACACGCAACTTTGCTTTAAGGATTTGAATGAAGCACACCAGATCGACTGACGTTCTTCCTGTGCCTATTTCACAGGAATGAAGTGAGCACTGGAGCGGACCTTGTGAAACTCAGCATGACATCTTATTGCAATAATGATTCTACTTGAGTCTATGTTTTGTTTATGAGCAGCTCTAGCTTCTTTGTGCCTCACAAGAACCAGCCCGTTAGGCATTGGGCAACTGCCAGCAGCAAGGCTTTGTGTCACCAGCAGATCCATTTTTAAAATATCCATTCAAGGGCTGTGGGCATCATTGGCAAGGCCAAAATTTAATGCCTGTCCCTAATTGCTCTTGAGAAGGTGGTAATGTCAGAATTAGAATGCCAAACGTTTAAGTTTTGAAATCTGAGTGTCAGGAGAGGTGGTGGTGCAATAGTATTGTCCCTGAACTATCAATCCAGAGTCCCGGGGCAAGATCTGGGGACCCTGGTTCAAATGCCCCCACGGCAGATGGTGAAATTGGAATTCAATAAAAACCTGGAATTATGGATGACTGTAAACCCATCTGGTTCACTAATGGAAGGAAATCCATGTGACATTGAGGGTTTTAGCCTACACATTAATGGGGGCGGCACAATAGCACAGTGGTTAGCACTGTTGCTTCACAGTGGTTAGCATTGTTACCCTGGTTCGTTTCCTGGCTTGGGTCACGGTCTGTGCGGAGTCTGCACGTTCTCCCTGTGTCTGTGTGGGTTTCCTCCGGGTGCTCCGGTTTCCTCCCACCGTCGAAAGATGTGCAGGTTAGGTGAATTGGCCATGATAAATTGTCCTTAGTGTCCAAAAGAAATTAGGTGGGGTTACTAGGTTCCAGGGATAGGGTGGAGGTGTGGGCTTAAGTAGGGTGCTCTTTCCAAGGGCCGGTGCAAACTCGATGTGCCAAATGGCCTCCTTCCGCACAGTAGATTCTATGATTCTATGACATGTATCCAGGTCCACAACAATGTGATTGACTCTCATGTGCCCTCTGAAAGGAAGGGCAGGTCGGGATGTGCAATAAATGCCAGTGATGACAGCATCCACTAAATGAACAAAAAAGAGAACTTGCTCCTGTCTGACAAACTAACACAAACTAACAAGATAAAGAGCATAGCAGGGTGAATAATTTAGTAGGATACGCAGATAGGGTGAGATGATGTTGGATGGAAGGAAGCTCGTATGGAGCGTTACCAGTTGAGCCCAATGGCACGTTTCTAATGTTGCAAATTCTGTACAACATGAACTCCTATGTAACTTAGATGCAGTTAGGGGCAGTTAGGAAACTGTCAGGCTGACATGTTACAGACTTCTTGTCAAAGAAAACATTGCACTTTGATTTCTTAACAGTTGTATTATGTCCTTATTAGTATAAAACATCAAACCTGGAGTTATTCCTGTGACTAGGTTACATGCATGCTTTAAAAAAAGGAACATTCAAGACCCATCATTCTTCAAGTAGTTGCTCCCATGTAAATTCACTGACTAAGTACTGAAATTTAAAGTTTTAAAATAAAAGGCTTAACATTAAAACACATTGGATCCAGCTGCACATCATCCGTGGTTGTGAACCATTATAAACTACTGGAAAAAGTGCACTCTCAGCTTCAAAACTTGTTCAACGTTTTTGATAGTAACTAATGTAAAAATAGCACCACACTCATGATGAATGAAAGCAGAGATGAGAGAAACTTGGATTACTTTTACAGTCAAAATGGTTACGGGAGATTTAGTAGAGGTGTTCAAAATGATGAAAGATTTAGATAGAGTAAATATTTTCAGGAGAAACTGTTTCCACTAGTGAGCGGGTCTGTTACCAGAGGACACAGATCTAAGAAAATTGGCTCAAAATCCAGAGAAGAGATGGGAGACTTTTATTTATACTACATCTTGTTATGATCTGGAGTGCACTGCCAGACAACGTGGTGGAAGCAGATTTCAATAGTAATTTTGAAAAGGAATTCAATCAATACTTTAAATGGAAAAGTTTGCAGGACCACAAAGAAGGAGAATGGGAGTGAGTATAATTAGATAGCTTTCAAAGAGCCAGCGCAGATATGATAGACCAAATAACTCTATTGCCGGGATTGAACAGCCAAGCTGCGCCTGAAGAGCAGCGTGCCACGGTGCAATGCGGCCGATAAAAGCCGGGGGATGCACCCATGATCTACCCAGCTCGCAACGCCTCTCAGGATCTAACACGATCTCGCGAGATGTTGCGATGGGGATCACATTTTTACAAATCTGCATATTAGAGCGAGACAGCTAGTGTCACTCTGAGATGCAGTTTCACGAGGTATTGGGATCTGTCCCCTCTGTCTCGGAGATCTCGTGCAAGCGCTGTTCAGTACTGGTCTCCAGAAATGGGGACCAGGCTGAATGGTACTCATGGGAGACTCTCAGAGGATCGGAGTCCCCCAGGTGCTTGCCCTCTGGACAGGGTGGTACCTTGGCACTGATGATGCCACCTTGGCACCCTCGCACTGCCATATGTGCCAGCCTGGCACTGCCACATGTGCCAGCTGGGCCCTGCCAGGTTGACACTGCCAATGTACCAGGCTGGCACTGCCAAGTTGCCAAGATGACATTTTCATGTGGTGACAATAGGTCCAGGGGTGTCCTACAGGAGTTTTGGGGGATGCGGGGGAGCCAGGGACTCCTCATAGTGAGTTGGGGCTTGAGGGGTGGTCAGGGGTCATGTTTGGGACCCAGAGATCAGGACACTCTCACTACAATGAGAGTGATAGGAACTGAATATTCAAGGTTTTTCAGTATTTAGAAAGGACAGACAAAAAGGAAAAGGCGGTGGGGTTGCATGGCCAAACTACCTAAAAAATTAGAGACACATGCATTAAAATAACATCTGTAATTATGGGTGACTCTAATCTGCACATAGATTAGGCAAATCAAATTAGTCACAATAGTATAGGGGAGAAATTCTTGGAGTGTATACGGGATGGTTTTCTGGAGCAATACGTTGAGGAACCAATAAGAGAACAGGTCATCCTAGATTGGGTACTGTATAATGAGAAAATAATCATTGGAAATCTTATTGATCAAGACCCCTTGGGAATAAGAATTTTTCATCAAGATGGAAAGTGACGTAAATGATTCTGAGTCAAGGATCCTGAATCAAATAAAGGAAACTACGATGATTTGAGGTGGAAGTGGCTATGATGGATTGAGAAATAATACTTAAATGGTGTTAAGTTATGTACTCTGGGATACTACCGGCTGCAACTGGATGCAGCTTTAACCAAAAGATACTCCAGACCGAGAAGTTACTTCAATCTGATTTATTAAACCAGTAGCACAGTTAGCACAGTTCTCTATGAGTTTGACTCTCTGCTAACCTAATTGCGGTTACTCTGCCTGACTGAACCAGACTAGCTCTTAGCCACGTGCTGGAGATGTGATACCGTACATATATCCTGACTCACTCTGTAGATGTTCATCAGTGGAAAGAGGCGGAGTGTGAGTGCCTCGTGCCTTTTATGGAGAGATACCACCCCTGAGTGTCCTGCCTGCTCATTGGTCATGTCCTGTTCTCTGTGTTCATTAGCTGTCTGTCTGTGCCTGTCTCTATATCGTTATCTGCATGTCTACATATCATGACAAAGGGGTAACAGTGGATAGGTAATGGCAAACATTCAAGGAGTGCATGGGTGAACTGCAATAATTGTTTATTCCTGTCTTTTGCAAAATTAAAATGGGAAAGGTGACCAAACCATGGCATTCAGGGGAAATTAGAGATTCGGCAGAGAATCAGTCCTGATGGTGAAATTGTGACCGTCGCCGGTTTCACGGCAAATCACAATTCTCCAGTGACTTGACAGCAGCGTCAATGCATTCCACTCTGCACGTACAGCAAATGTTTGTATATCATTAGCAGGCCTGACCCAGTATTCTCTGGGGCTACTGCGATCCTCTGCCAGATGGGAATTGCTGGCGCCGACGTTTATTTGTGCTTTTAAAGTTCGGGATACAGGTGCCATGGCTGCCGAGGGAGAGAGGAGGAATGAAAAGTTTCCAACATCGCCATAGTTTGCTGACAGTTGTGCCGCTGGCCAGGGGCATTCTGTCAGGGCCGGGGGTAATATCGGGGAGCAGCCAGGAGGTGGTCCATGGGGTCGGGGAGGACAGGGATTGAGCCCTATTGCTGCAGCCTGCAAGGAAATCATGTGGCTGCGTATGCCACTAACTGCCCACTGTGAACTTAATGCCGCAGGTCGTATGGGTTACCCTCCTGCCCCAGCCGCACCATCAACACGGTGGGCATGCTCCAGCGCAACCAGTGCCATCTTGTTTGCTGGGATGAGTGTGTGTGGGTAGAACAGTGCTAATATGCTGCTGCATCTGTCAGCCTCTAAGTGGCAATCCCGACCCAGGCAAATCCAACACCGCTTTTCATTGGAATCAATCGTGCTCTTTAACGTTCGGTGAATTGGTCCAGGTGCAGCATCAATTTTGCTGTTGGAGAAGTTCACTAATCCTGCCCCAGCATCAACACTTAGTCTCAGGAACGGAGAATCGTTTTGTTTTCAAGTAATAGTTAGATATAGCACTTGGGGTGAAGGGGATCAAAGGATATGAGGAAAAAGCTGGATTAGGTTACTGAGTTCGATGATCAACCATGATCTTCATGAATGGTAACCATGATGTGGAGATGCCGGCGTCAGACTGGGGTGAGCACAGTAAGAAGTCTTACAACACCAGGTTAAAGTCCAACAGGATTGTTTCAAACACTAGCTTTCGGAGCACTGCTCCTGCCTCAGGGGAATGAAGAGGTTACAGAAACATATATATAGACAAATTCAAAGATGCCAGACAATGCTTAGAATGCGAGCATTTGCAGGGAATCAAGTCTTTACAGATCCAGAGATAGGGGTAACCCGAGGTTAAAGAGGTATGAATTGTCTCAAGCCAGGACAGTTGGTAGGATTTCCACATCATGGCTACCATCGCTACCGTACACTGCCGGCTTAAAGTGGAGAGGATCTCCAGGACGATCGCGCATATAGACACTGACATTAAGTTTCTACAAAGGTGCAAGAAAGCGGACAAGATCCCGAAAGGCCTACAGATCACAAACCCACTCAGGTCGACCTACAACATAGACTACGCTGAGAGACTCTGCCGTCGCACCTCCCTCATACTCCTCAACCACCTCATACGCCAGCTCTACAGCAGCCGACGCAATCTGGAAACCAAGATAGAGGCCAAATTCTCAACTTGCGCTCAGGACGCAGCAGACCAGCTGCAGAACACCGGCAAACAGATGAGACAATGCTACTATGCCACCTATATGCACACCAAGAACAGGAAGCTTGAGAAACTCGGCATCACCGCCAACAGCAACAAAGCCTCCCCCAGTACCACAGTAGAAAACAATACAGGGAAATCTATTGTCAACTTGTCGGACTACACCCTTCAACCAGACGAAATCGAAGTCCTCAGCAAAGGGCTCAATTTCTGCACCACCACCAAAATGGACCCCATCAGTCTCGCGGCAGACACGGAGGAATTCATCAGGCAAATGAGGCTCCGAGAATTCTTCCACAGACCCCAAGAGGTCAACAGCGAATCCAAGGAGACAACCAATGAACCAGAATAGCAGAACGAGAGATCTGCGGTGCGGCAACCAAAGAGGAAAGAGTCGAATTGGACCCTTCCGGAAGGCCGCTGCCCTAGACTCGACATGTATGCTCAAGCCGTCAGGAGTCGCGTCAATGCCAGATTCATCAGTCGCAATCACAAGACAGCCCCGGACATCACCCAAGCACAACGCAATGCCATCCGCGCTCTCAAGACCAACTGCAACATCGTCATCAAACCAGCGGACAAAGGAGGGGCCACCGTCATACTGAACAAAACGGACTACTGCAAAGAAGTATACCGACAACTCAACAACCAGGAACACTACAGACAGTTATCCGCAGATCCAACCAAGGAACATATCCGCCAACTCATCAGGCTGATGAAGACCTTGGATCCAGACCTTCAGAGCACCCTACATGCTCTCATCCCACGTACTTCCGGCATTGGAGATCTCTACTGCCTCCCGAAAATACACAAGGCCAACACACCAGGCCGTCCTATCATTTCAGGCAATGGGACCCTGTGTGAGAATCTCCCTGGCTACATCGAGGGCATCTAGAAACCCATCGTGCAAGGTATGCCCAGCTTCTGTCGTGACACAACGGAGTTCCGACAGAGACTCAGCACCCATGGACCAGTTGAACCAGGAACATTCGACGTCACAATGGACGTCTCAGCACTCTACACCAGCATCCCCCATGACCCATTACCACGCATTGCTGCAACAGCCTCAGTACTTAACACCGACAACTGCCAATCTCCAGATGCAATTCTGCAACTTATCCGCTTCATTCTGGATCACGTCTTCACCTTCGACAACAAGTTCTTCATCCAGACGCACAGAACAGCCATGGCGACCAAATTCGCACCTCAATGGGGCTGGTTTAGCACACTGGACTAAATCGCTGACTTTTAAAGCAGACCAAGGCAGGCCAGCAGCACGGTTCAATTCCCGTACCAGCCTCCCCGAACAGGCACCGGGATGTGGCGACTAGGGGCTTTTCACAGTAACTTCATTGAGGCCTACTCGTGACAATAAGCGATTTTCATTTTCATTTTTCATTTCATTTCTTTTCAATATGGCAACATCTTCATGCACAAGTTTGAACAATACCTCCTCACCGCACAGGACCTTCAACCGACGTTATGCACCAGATACATCAATGACACTTTTTTCCTTTTGGACCCACGGCGAAGAATCACTGAAACGACTACACGATGACATCAACAAGTTCCATCCCGCCATCAGAGTCACCATGGACTAATCTCCAAAATCAGTTGCATTCTTGGACACACTCATCTCCATCAAGGACGGTCACCTCAGCACTTCGCTTTACCGCAAGCCCCCGGATAACCTCACGATGCTCCACTTCTCCAGCTTCCACCCTAAACACATTAAAAAGCCATCCCCTGTGGACAAGCCCTCCATATTCACAGGATCTGCTCAGACGAGGAGGAGCATAACAGACATCTGCAGATGCTGAAAGATGCCCTCGTATGAACGGGATATGGCAATCTCTGCAAGATGTGCCTGATCATCGACATGGATACCACCATTACACGAGAGAACACCACCCACCAGGTACGCGGTACGTACTCGTGCAACTCGGCCAACGTTGTCTACCTCATACGCTGCAGGAAAGGATGTCCCGAAGCGTGGTACATTGGCGAGACCATGCAGACGCTGCGACAATGAATGAACGGACATTGCGCGACAATCACCAGGCAGGAATATTCCCTTCCAGTCGGGGAACACTTCAGCAGTCAAGGGCATTCAGCCTCTGATCTCCGGGTAAGCGTTCTCCAAGGCGGCCTTCAGGACGCGCGACAACGCAGAATTGCCGAGCAGAAACCTATAGCCAAGTTCCGCATACATAAGTGCGGCCCCAATCGGGACCTGGGATTCATGTCGCATTACATTCATCCCCCACCATCTGGCCTGGGCTTGCGAAATCCTACCAATTGTCCTGGTTTGAGACAATTCACACCTCTTTAACCTGGGGCTACCCCTATCTCTGGATCTGTAAAGACTTGATTACCTGCAAATGCTCGCATTCTGAGCATTGTCTTGCATCTTTGAATTTGTCTATGTATATGTTTCTGGAACATACCTCTTCATTCATCTGAGGAAGGAGCAGTGCTCCGAAAGCTCGTGTTTGAAACAAACATGTTGGACTTTAACCTGGTGTTGTAAGACTTCTTATCATGAACGGTGGAGCAGGCATGAAGGCCCAAATGGCCTCCTTCTGCTCCTATTTTCTACGTTTCTATCCACCCCCGCCGCCCCAAATTTAATTTCGAACATTACTGCAAGAAAAATCTAAATAGTAATATTTTACCAAAGAACTTCAAGGTGGAACTATTGACAATTCTTTTATTGTTACAATAAAACTGGTCGCATAACGGAAAATAGATTCACAACTAAAAGGACAACTCTATCCTCAATCCTGGATGGTTTCAGAAAAGAACTTATTCATCTGCCTGAGTCATGCAAAAGGTTTGATGGGCCCCTACACTGCGCTATGTTTAATTAAGGGGAATTGGAAATATTTCACAAATATAAACATAGCATTTCAAATGTTGATGCTGCACTGACGTACATTCACAAATCAGAATCAGTGGCTTTGACTGCAAACACGAATAGTCATAATTAAATGATCATGCAGCTATGCTCTTTGTAATGTTCATATTCAAAATGGAAAAAAAGCATCCAGAGGTAATATTAGTTCGATATTTTGCCAAGAGCTTGATTTTGCGACAATGCTCTCTGATACTTCGCTGTGGACACTATTTAAAGGAAGTCAATACAGTTGAAGGAAAAATATAGAGCGTGGTTCAATGGCCCCAGCGTGCCCAACCTGTCGGGACAAGGCCGTTGAATCACACGAGAGTCCTCTCACAAGATTTGTGGCACTCAAAACGTTTCGCGAGATTCAGCGGAATCATTCAATCATGAGATGGCTCAACAGACCCATCAGACTCATTTAAATGTGCATTTGCTGGATTCCTCCAAGACCTGGGATTCACCGGCTGCGCCTGGGAGATCTTGCTAGGATGCCGTTTTGTACTGGCACATGCAAACATGGATGAGTTGTAACATCTGGGAGGGTCTCCCATGTCATTGGAAATCCTGGAAGGTCAGTAATTGGGTAGGGTGGCATTCTGGCACTCCTAATGGCACCTGGGCACCTTGGCACTCCCAGCCTGCAACCTTGGCATTACCATCCAGGCACCCAGGGTGCCAGGCTGTTAGTGCCAAGGTGTCCATGTGCCAGGTTGGCACTGCCAAAGGGTCGAGGCCTTGAGATTTTCACAAAATATCAAAACAGAAAATATCAACAAGAAAACAGTATTACAAAACAGAAAAAAACCCACAAAGACCCCCCCCCCCCGGTAACTACAAAAAGAAGAAATAGATTTCACCCTCTCCAATTTGATGAACCCCGCCATATCATTGATCCAGGCCTCCACGCTTGGGGGCCTCGCATCCTTCCACTGAAGCAAAATCCTCGCCGGGCTACTAGGGACGCAAAGGCCAGAACACCGGCCTCTTTTGCCTCCTGCACTCCCGGCTCCACTGCTACCCCAAATATCGCGAGCCCCCAGCCTGGCTCATCCCTGGATCCTACCACCCTCAACACCGTGTTTGCTACCCCCTTCCAAAATACCCCTAGCGCTGGGCATGCCCAGAACATATGGGCATGGTTCGCTGGGCTCCCCGAGCACCTAGCACACCTGTCTTCGCCCCCGAAGAACCTGCTCATCCTCGTCCCGGTCATGTGAGCCCTATGTAGAACCTTGAACTGTATGAGGCTAAGCCTCGCAGAAGAAGAGGAGGAATTCACTCTTTCCAGGGCATCCGCCCACGTCCACTCCTCAATCTCCTCACCCAGATCCTCTGCCCATTTACCCTTCAGCTCCTCCACCGAGGCCTCATCTACCTCCTGCATTACGTGGTACACGTCCAAAATCCTCCCTCCTCCAACCCACACCCCCAAAAGCACCCTGTCTCGTACCCCACGTGGGGGCAACAGAGGGAACCCCTCCACCTGCCGCCTGGCAAACGCCCTAACCTGCATGTACCTAAACATGGTCCCCGGCGGGAGCCCAAACTCCCCCTCTAACTCACCCAGGCTCGCAAACCTCCCATCTACAAACAGGTCCCTCAACCTCCTAACCCCTACACTGTGCCAGCCAAGAAACCCGCCATCGATGCTCCCTGGAACAAACCGGTGGTTCCTCCGTATCGGGGACTCCATCGAGCCCCCCACCTCCCCCCTATGCCATCTCCATTGCCCCCAGATTTTGAGGGTAACCGCCACCACTGGGCTCGTGGTATACCTCGCTGGAGGGAGCGGCAATGGCGCCGTTACCAGCGCCTCCAGGCTCGTGTCTACACAGGACGCCATCTCCATCCTCTTCCATGCTGCCCTTTCCCTGTCCATTACCCACTTACGCACTAATGCTGCATTGGTAGCCCAATTGTACCCACAGAGGTTGGACAGCGCCAGCCCCTCCCTATCCCTGCCCCGCTCCAAAAACACCCTTCTCACCCTCGGAGTCCCATGCGCCCATACAAATCCCGTAATACCCTGTTGACCCTCCTACAAAAGGCCTTCAGGATAAGGATGGGGAGGCACTGGAACAGGAACAAAAACCTCGGGACTGACTGCACTCTGCCAGCCAGCGACAGCGGCAACATGTCCCATCTTTTAAACTCCTCCTCCATTTGCTCCACCAGCCTTGTGAGGTTAAGTTTGTTTACGGCCCCCCAGCTCCTAGCCACCTGGACTCCCAGGTACCTAAAGCTCCTCCCTGCCCTTTTTAGTGGGAGCCTACCAATCCCCTCCTCCTAATCCCCCGGGTGCACGATGAACAACTCACTTTTACCCAGGTTGAGCTTGTACCCTGAAAAGCCCCCAAATTCCCTAAGAATCTTCATCACCTCCGGCATTCCCCCCACTGGGTCCGCCACATATAGCAACAAGTCATCTGCGTAAAGTGACACTCGGTGCTCCTCCCCACCCCGCACCAGACCCCTCCAATTCCCCGACTCCCTCAACGCCATGGCCAGGGGCTCAATTGCCAACGCAAAGAGCAAGGGGGACAGGGGACACCCCTGCCTCGTCCCCCGGTGCAACCGAAAGTACTCCGATCTCCTCCTATTCGTGGCTACGCTCGCCATCGGGGCCTCATATAACAGCCTCACCCAACTGACAAACCCCTTCCCCGAACCCAAACCTTTCCAGCACCTCCCACAAGAACCCCCACTCAACCCTATCAAAGGCCTTCTCCGCGTCTAATGCCACCACTATCTCCGCCTCCCCTTCTACCGCCGGCATCATTATAACATTCAGAAGCCTACGTATATTGGTGTTCCCTTCACAAACCCCGTCTGGTCCTCATGAATGACCCCCGGCACACAGTCTTCTATCCTTGTGGCCAAGATCTTCGCCAACAGCTTGGCATCCACATTTAACAGCGAGATCGGCCTATATGATCCACACTGCAGGGGGTCCTTGTCCCGCTTAAGGATCAAGGAAATCAGCGCCTGTGACATAGTCGGGGGCAAAGCCCCCCCCCCCCCCCCCTCCCCCCCCCCCCCCCCCCCCCCCTCCCTTGCCTCGTTAAAGGTCCTAGCCAACAGGGGGCCCAGCAGGTCTGCGTACATTTTATAAAATTCGACCGGAAACCCATCCGGCTCCGGCTCCTTCCCCGACTGCATGCTGCCTATCCCAGTGACCAGCTCCTCCAGCTCAATCGGCGCCCCCAGCCCCTCCACCTGCCCCTCCTCCACCTTCGGAAATCTCAGCCTGACCAAAAAACGCCCCATTTCCCCCCCTCCACCGGGGGTTCAGACCGGTACAATTCCCTATAAAAGTCCCTGAAGACCCCATTAATGTCCACCCCCCTTTGCACCACATTTCCTCCCCTATCCTTCACCACCAATCTCCCTGGCCGCGTCCCGCTTACGGAGCTGATGCGCCAGCATCCTACTCGCCTTCTCCCCATATTCGTACACCGCTCCCTGTGCCTTCCTCCACTGAGCTTCTGCCTTTCTGGTGGTCAGTAAGTCGAACTTGGCCTGAAGATTACGCCGCTCCCCCAGCAATCCCTCCTCCGGAGCCTCCGCATATCTCCTGTCCACCCTCACCATCTCCCCCACCAACCTCTCTCAGGGCACCCTTTCAAAATGCCACCTCGATTTCTGAGCAGTCGCTCTGGCCAGCAAGTTCAGCACCCCTCCGCTGAAAAAAAATTTAAGCGTGGATTAGCCCGTGGAGAAAGCTCCCTGCAAAAAATTACCCCCAAAAATTTTGCCCCAAAAAGTGACCTAGTGTGGATAAATACCTATCTGGATCTTACCCAAAAAGCCAGTAGGAAATACCATGCCAAACTCGCCCAAATGATGCTTATAAACTTTTTGGTTGAATCACACTCAAGGTATTATTTCTTGCACTGTTTACTTGAAGGCATGATTGACTGTCTTTCGCTACCCTTTGATATTAATGAAATAATATGATTGCTTATCAAAGTTACGAATGACATTCCATATGAGTGCGACAAAGGTAAAGTATTCCTCCACGGTCCATGCCTTTCTCATACACACAGCTAAACGCCTTGTAAAGAAATATCAATTTTCCAATATCACTGTGGGATACTGTGAAGCAGACTGAGGGGGCTGTGTGTATATGTTTGTGTGTGTGTGTGTGACTTAAGTTTATTGAACTCAACACAGCCAGACTGCAAGGCATAAATCATCAAAGGGTTAGGTGTAAAAGCAGGCATTTTGAAGTGGAGATGAGCAAAGCCAACATTGAACAACATTGGGTGGGATTTTCCAGTATCGTTCGTCGTGGGACCCGTTGCAAGTGAGGACAGAAAATCTGGCGTTCCAGTCAAAATTCCATTCACTTTAAACAGCACTGGAAAGTCCCAGCTGAGATTGAGGACAAAAGATCTTGGCCATGGATGAAAATTTACAAGAGATAAAGAAGGTTTGTTTGTGCTTACTTGTTGAATTTCAAAGGAAGGGCGAAGACTGACAAAGATCATAAATGAATAAAGCAATGTTATTAAGCTTATTTGTCCTGATAGGAGTGGCCATTAAGGCAACACTACAGTTTTTATATTCAGGAAAAGGTAACTCACAAAGAACAATAGATTGAAAGATGAAAGAGAAAGAACATATTTAAAGATTGAAAACTATGGGCAAAATTCTCCGACCCCCAGCAGGGTCAGAGAATCGCCTGGGGGCGCCTAAAATCCCGCCCCCACCATGGCAGAGATTCTCCGCCACCCGGGAAGTGGCGGGGGCAAGAATCTCGCCCCGCCGATCGGAGAGGCCCCTGCGCCGATTCTCCGGCCCGGATGGGCCGAGGTCCCGCCGCTGGGAGGCCTCTCTCGCCGCCGAGGTTTGAACCACCTCTGGAACGGCGGGCTCAGCGGCGCGAGCAGGCCCCCGGGGTCCTGGGGGGGCAGGGGGCGATCGGACCCCGGGGGGTGCCCCCACGGTGGCCTGGCCCGTGATCGGGGCCCCCCGATCAGGGGCCGGGCCAGTGCCCTGGGTGCACTATGTTCTTCCGCGCCCGCCACGGCCTCCACCATGGCGGAGGCGGAAGGGAACACCACATCGCGCATACACCGGCAGTGACGTCAGCGGCCAGCTGCCGCTGACGTCACTGCTGGCGCATGCGCCGACCGGCGAAAGCCTTTCGGCCAGCCCCGCTGCCAACGGCGCCGGGTGTTTGCGCCAGTCTTCTGGTGCAAACCGCTCCGGCGCGGGGCTGGCCCCCAAAGGTGGGGAGAATTCCCCACCTTTGGGGAGGCGCGACCCCTGAGTGGTTGGCACCACTCCCCTACTCCGGCACCCTCCGTCACGCCAGGTAGGGGAGAATGCCGCCCAGATTTGTGAAATAATCAGCCTCTCAGCACCCAGAGAAGTGTTTCTTCCAGAAAGCAAGGTTATAGTTCAAGCTTTGGATTTCCATTGTGGAGTAAGATGGAGAGAGAAGCCCAGTAAAATATTTCCCCTATTGCAACAGTAGATGCCTTGCAGTAATATTACTGAAATATTTACAAATTAAGAACCTATAGGGACTGTTACCTGGAAAAAGGTGTTAATTTATCAGTCTAGCTAAGTAGAAGTCTTTTAGGAAATGTTGTAAGATTAAATTTAAACGTGTAGCTGTAATCTTGCATGTTCAAGTTAAGTTTTCTTTTTTTTCATAAATGTTTTAGTTTGATAATGATGATCAGGGTATCTGCATACCTAATCCTCTGTTTAAATTCCTCCCTCATCCCATCATCAAAGCTCACTAGTAGTGAAAATCACATGCTAGATTTCCACAGGGGTCAGAGAGGGGTGGGTCAGCCGACAGAGAAAAGGCTGATGAGTGTACATTCGCACCCCATGGGATTGGCAGTGGCTCTGTAAAGCATGAACCTGCTGTGCTTCAGAGGATGACAGCATTTGTTCTCCCACCACTGCCTTTCCGCCAGTGTCCTTGATGTCGTCTGACAGCCGGCCACCCCAGAGTTCTGTCATCCAAGCTGAAGTGGTGGGGTCTGAAGCTGGGCCATCTAGGCCCAGAGAGTTCATGGTCATCCTCCAAGGCCATCTGCAGTCTTCGTCATTATTGCAGATTAGCAGTCTTCCATAAGCCATGGGGCAGCACTCCAACGGAGCAGTAGGGCTGGCAAAGGCCAAGTGAATGTACAGGGGTGGTTATTTTGTTTTGAAATGTATTATGCCAAAATTTAATTTTGAATGGGTACACATGATTTCAGTTTTTTTTTTAATTGTCTTGTCAAAAGAGGACAACATATTGGTCAGTGATGATGGAAGGTAAGAAATGTGGGATGGTTGGTGAATGGGGAAGTGTAGTTGAGGTTATTGGGACTGCTTGTCGATTATTTCATCAGACATAAAGATTTGCGATAATATGCTGCCTGGTGTACAAACTGGATTATATAAGGGAATGAGCTCTTTACCACCTATCAGGAGCAGAAAGAAGAGGAAGAGATGCAATTGCAAAAGTAAAGGGAAGAACAAGAAAGGGAGCTATGATGTAGCCCTTCCTGCCACCCAGTTATTTTTAAAAATAAATTTAGAGTACCCAGTTATTTTTTTCCAATTAAGGGGCAATTTATTGTGGCCAATCCACCTAGCCTGCACGTCTTTGGGCTGTGGGGATAAGACCCACGCAAACATGGGGAGAATGTGCAAACTACTCATGGACAATGACCCGGTGCCGGTTCAAACCAGGGTCCTCGGCGCCGTGAGGCAGCAGTATGAACCAGTGCACCACCATGCCGCCCCCATGCCACCCAATTAGTTGAATACTGCGAGAGTCCTCCAGAGCAGTCCAGAGCAGCCAGTTGAATGAATGTCTGAGGCACGGGTGGTATGCTTTATAATATTCCTTGTGGCATCACAACTTTCATTGCGGGCCTAAAATGCATACGTGTACAGGTTCCAGACTGAAGTCCAGAGGCTTGTCATGAATGGATAGCTCTCGTCAGCCAGGAGTCAGTCTCTGAATTTCCACAGTAGTTCAAATACAGTTGGCACAAAGGATTGTCGGGAAATGATGCAATAACGTCTACTATCAGAGAAAAGGCCGTTCACCGCTCGATGCACAGCCTGTGATCACACACCGACTGTACTTTTAAGGAGTAGAATCCCTTTCAGTGCATGAGAAAGGCAAAATTCAAATGAGGTGCATGTGGGACAGTTTTCATGCAGTCAATGGCTCAATGCCTACTTCCTTTGCAAACCCTCAATCCGTCCAAATCTGTCCTGGGAAAAAGGGAATTAGATTAAAAGGTTTCTCTATGTAGAGAGACACCTCAGTCATCTCCCTTATGCAGCAGTGTATTGCAAATTGGGAGATTGCTTATAGCTCCTAGAAGGAACTAGACACATAAGAGCCAGGGTCACCTTGACAGAACGAGGCAAAGCTGTCCTTGTGCCACTTTGAACCTGCAGCGGTGGCTGCAGCAGTTGGCAGATTTCAGTCATGACCTCAGGGTTAAGACATCTCAAGCGTTGGTTGCCGCTTAAGTAGAAAAATAATTGCTCGCTGTAGACCCTGGGCTGAAATGAGTCTCCTGCTGAAAGTCTTCCTGCTGCCCCCTATTCCAGCAGTTCCTTCTTCTCCATGTGGTCTCTTTCAGTCATTTAATTCTCCGAGGAAACTCCACCAGGCCACCCTTGTCTGTTGGCGACTGCTTTCAGAACAACAGTAAAATAACAAATTCAAAAATAACAAATACAATTGCACTAACATCCAGAATAAATAATCCATCAACGAACCTGTAAGTAGTTCGTAGGGTCTTTTCTGCATTGGGGGAGTGGGAATCTTTTGTACCATTTAATGAGGTGTTTGGCTGTGTGTGCTGAAGGCAGGCATAGGCTGGAGCTTGATGTTCAAAGACGTCAGCACTGGCATCAAATTCATATTGCACTCTGCCATCATAAAGCAACCTTCTGGTCCTTCCCATGCATTTGGGTCCAGCACCAAAGTGGCATGGGACTTCTTGCTGATGCATCTTCAGGCTGACTGCCGCTGATGGCACATGTCCTAACTTTGATAAATGTCCATTTCGAGCCATCTCACCACACGGGAAACTCAATTCTTCTCCACTACACCTTTAGATTTCCATAGAATTGCTACAGTGCAGAATGAGGCCATTCGGCCAATCGAGTCTGGCACTGATCCTCCAGAAGAGCACCCTACCTAGAACCCCAACCTCGCCCTATCCCCATAACCCCACGTAACCTTTTAGCACAAGGGGCAATTTAGCATGGCCAATCCTGCTAATCTGCACATCTTTGGATTATGGGAGGAAACCGGAGCACCCGGAGGAACCCCACGCAGACATGGGGAGAATGGGCAATTCCACACAGTTACCCAAGGCTGGAGTCAAACCCGGCTCCCTGGTGCTGTGGGGCATCAGTGCTAACCACTGTGCCACCCTGCCAGCCGTTGGTGAAGCACGAATCTGGGAATTTCAAGTCTAGATTCTTTCATTTTAACAGTTGAAAAGTGTGTAATCTTGTCCTCAATAATTTATTAATACAGCACAATATTATTTGCATGAGCGGAATTATATTCCTTTTGTAGTAACATTAACGACGTAGAGTTGTTCATATCATAGCTGCCTTGTCGGAGGATAAGTGCTAACAATCATTCCCAGCGGAATGTCACATTTCACATAATTTTCTTATCTATGTAACCATTAATTTCTTGATATATTATTCTAGTTTTCACTTTACTGGCTCATTTGGGATCCAGAAACAAAACTTAAAATCCGAAGATCTGTGCAGCATCCGTTTACAAATGTTACAAATGGTTCGAGATTCCTGGCAGGTTCCTGCATAACTAAAATGCAAGTTAAGGACGGTATGCATTTTTCTCCCCTGAGCCAATCTGCTCTTAACTGATTATTATTTAAGTTAAACGCCCCAAAACATCAAGATGCACGGATTTCAATGATCAGTTGTGGTGTTGCACAGTTGCATTCTGCAAATTCTACTTCGCTTGTACACATGGTTCCTTCATCCCCTCATGAAAACCCAGAGAACCTGAGTTTCTTCGGAGTATCCAGGTTCTGAACATGCGCAAATTAATGTCAAAATTTTGAAATGCAGCGAGGCACAAAGGCACTCTTTCTTGTGTTCTGGAATGACCCTGTCAGCTTTTTGTTTGATTTCTTACTGAGACCCACGTGGCCTGGTTTTTCTTTAATTTCAATGCTTTTCTTATTGTATCAGAATCTATTGCATTTAAAAGAGGGAAAGCCAATGAATTTGCATTTTCTTAGGTACCCTGTGCTTGATGAGTATTCATGATAGTTCAGTGGCTTCACGTTTTTGTTTTCAAAATATTGGCAAGTGTGAAGAGCAACTTAAAGAAGGAGAAAGGCACACTTTGTTGCAACCCAGTTGTTTTCATGGATTTCCACCTGTTTAAGTTATTTTTTATCTTCTGGCATTCGATAACAAGATGGTCAGGAAGTTCCTATTATTAAGATAGGTGCAAAATGCAGCGTCATTTCTGCATAAACGTGATCAAGGATATTCTAGCCCATTTCTATTGTCTTGAAATACTAATCAAGTTAACTTCAACCGTGTAGGTTTAGGCAGTACAGAAGTGGCTTTCAAATGAGATAGTGAGGGTATATTTTCCACATCCTCGATGGGGGCAACATATCTGGCTCATGGGCAAATTGTGCAGACAGAGGCAAAATACTTCATGAGATGAGAGGACTCAGCAAGTAGATCCAGTGATGCCCAAAGCCTGATTCAGCAAGTCAGTGAGCAGCCTGGTACACTGGCAGTTTAGAAATGGTGGCACAGTGGTAAATGTAACTGAACAATCCAAAGGCCTGGGCGAACGCTCCGGAGAGGAAAGTTTAAATCCCACCAAAGCAACGGGTAGAATTTAAATTTAATTTATTATTAAGTCTTGACTGAAAACCTACTCGCAGCAACAGTGACCATGAAATACCGGATTGTCATAAAAATGGATCTGGATCGCTACTGTCCTTTAGGGAAGGAAGTCTTCTGTCCTTAACAGGTCTGGCGACATGTGACTCCAAACCTACAGTAATGTGATTGACTCTTAGCTGCTCTCTTTAATGGCCTTGTAAGCACTCACTTGTATCATATTGGTGCAGAAAGCCAAATAAGAATATAAACAGACCACAGACATCAACTCAGGCACCAGAAATGACAAAAATACCCCAGCCCAATGAACCCTGTAAAGTCCTCCTCACTAACATCTGGGCACTTGTGCAAAAATTGGGAGAGCTGTCCCACAGACTAGTCAAGCAGCAGCATGATATAGCTATACTCATCAAATCATGGGCAGGATTCTCCAATCCTACGGAGTGTCCACGCTGTCGTAAACGTCGTTGCGTTTTACGATGGCTTGAACGGGCCGCTCCCACGTCTAATTCTGGCCCCTAACAGAGGGCCAGCATGGTGCTGGAGCGGTTTGCGCCGCTCCAGCTGCAGATCCCGGCGCGAACTGGGCGCCGTGGGTCCACGCATGCACATTTGCGCATGCGCCAACGAGAACTTACGCAGTGGCATTGACGCCAATGCACGCATGCGCAGTGGCCTCCTTCAATGCGCTGGCCCCGACGCAACATGGCACAAGGCTACAGGGGCTGGCGTGTAGGAAAGGAGGCCCCCAGCCACAGAGGCCAGCCCACCGATCAGTGGGTACCGATCGTGGGCCAGGCCACATCGGAGGCCCCCACCCGGGGTCAGACCCCTTCTCTCACCCCACAGGCCTCCACCCAACCCTTACACGCCGAGGTCTCGCCGGCCCAGAGCAGGTTAGAACGGCGCTGGCGGGACTCGGCTCTTTTCCTACGGCCGCTCGGCCCATCCGGGCCGGAGAATCGACGGGCAGGCCACATAGAGCGGCCCACAACCTCCGCCGCGCCAACCACGCCGGCGTCAATGGCGCAGATTCTCCGCACTGCGGAGAATCGCGTGCCGGCGTCGGGGTGGCATGGCCTGTTCGCAGGGATTCTCCGGCCCGGAGCAGGGCTCGGGAAATCCCGCCCACATATCTTTCAGCCAACGCCCCAGACACCACCATCATCATCCCTGGATAAGGCCTATCTCACTGGCAGGGCAGGCCCACCAGAGATGGCAGCACAGTGGAATTGGGTAGGGAGTAAGTTGTCCTGTGGGTCCTCAATATTGAGTCTGAACCCCATATCATCTCATGACTGTGGTTTAAGGCAGTGTTCTCAAGGGGATCTAGAAATGGGCAACAAAACTACTGACCTCGTCAGTGGCACTCAAATCCCACAAAAGCATTTAAACAGAAAGAAACACTTCCTTTTCATTCACAGGCAACAAAGTCCATATATTAATGCTTGGAATGTTCCGAGAACAATAGCGGAGTCTCTCACCGTGCATCAGTGAAGTGAATTTGTATCTCTAAGACTCAGAGCTCCTGGTTTTATTTGAGGGCTCTGTTAGACACACATAATCTTGATTCTGCTCTGCGATTGTAGCTGTTCCTCTTCAAGGCCATTATCATTATTCATTCTTTCTCCAGTATGACTGCAGCTGCTGTTGTTCAGTTCCCCTGGTTGATGTTCTTCAAAAAAATTCTACTATCTCCATGACAACTAGCAAGATTATTACAGCTTCTCGAAATTTGGCCTGGCTATCAAGTACCTCCAAAAACTGTCCTCATTATACCGGGTTGAAAATAAATCAAGCAAAATCCAGGATTTATAATGCTTTCCACTTCTATGGTAATCACATGCTGAAATGTGGCACAACATACTGCATTTGAATTGTTCAAAATAGAACAACACAAGCACAAGGGATCACTGCCACTCGCATGGCAGCTCCTTGGGCTGTTCAGTACCAAACATACCACTGGCCTGGTAAGATCAAATTTTAAAACTGCGACGGCCAATTTCAAAAGGCTTGTGTCAATGTTATTGCTGATTGTGCTGTTTGTTGCCAAATGCGAGTCCGTACTTTCAGAGGTAGTGCTTTTAATATGTTTGTTATACTCTTATTTTTCCATGTTTGACTTACTAATATTCCCATCTTGAAATGAAAAAAATGAAAATTGCTTATTGTCACGAGTAGGCTTCAATGAAGTTACTGTGAAAAGCCCCTAGTTGCCACATTCCGACGCCTGTCCGGGGAGGCTGGTACGGGAATCGAACCATGCTGCTGGCCTGCTTGGTCTGCTTTAAAAGCCAGCGATTTAGCCTGGTGAGCTAAACCAGCCCCAATCTTTATTGCCAGGCTGATGAGAGGGGTAGGTAACCAGCTCACCAAACCTGAGCAACTCCACAATCAACCCAAAGAAATCTTGCAATATCAGTCGATAATGACTTTGTTGCTGATTTTCCCTCTTTCTGATCAAGTATCTATATTTCAACCAGTCTCTCTGTGATGTTCTTTCATAGAATAGAACAGTACAGCACAGAACAGGCCCTTCGGCCCTCGATGTTGTGCCGAGCAATGATCACCCTACTTAAACCCACGTAACCCGTATACCCGTAACCCAACAATCCCCCAATTAACCTTACACTACGGGCAATTTAGCATGGCCAATCCACCTAACCCGCACATCTTTGGACTGTGGGAGGAAACCGGAGCACCCGGAGGAAACCCACGCATACACGGGGAGGACGTGCAGACTCCACACAGTGACCCAGCCGGGAATCGAACCTGGGACCCTGGAGCTGTGAAGCATTGATGCTAACCACCATGCTACCGTGAGGCCCAACTTTGTTGGGTTTCTCAGGATGAATTAAAGTTGTAGTGTGGCCAAAGAACATCAAGCTATGTTATCAAACAAAGCTAGTTTATTTACATGACGCAAATTATGATTCGAACACGTTACAAGGTGTTAACTAATAAACAAGACTATACTAAATCTATGCTGTAGAACTCTATACTACTGATCTATGTTAACCCACACCTACTCTCAGCTTCTCCTTCTTGCACCTTCTCCCAGAAGTCTGAGCGGCATTCCCTTTTACAGGTCTGCTCCCCAGCAACATCTGGTGGAAGAATGTAGTATCAGATTAACTCTTAATGGGCCAGACATTACACATAATGTCACGCTCTCCTTTGAGGGAATGAGAAATCCCTCAGTTTTGAGACATTGTCGGTACAGGCAATACCAGGAAATTGTGGCAATAGAAAACAAAACCAAGATCTGTGCAACTCCAGTGTATTTCCAAAAATGGTGACATTTTAAAAAATGCAAACAACCCTTGGGCATCCAATTTCAAAATGCTAATTACTTGTAAAACATCAACTTTGAAGATCATGAAAATGTGCTGCAAAGTGAAACATAGAAGGATACTTAATAAACTCGAGTTAAAATTCGCTATCTTAAGAGGCAATAGTAATAGGAAAATAGGTTAGGAATTTGAATAGATTCCTGGACTTCTTGGGCAGGATTCTCCCCTACCCAGCGGGGCAGGCGATCCCGGTGCCGTGGAGTGGCGTGAACCACTCCAGCATCGGGCCGCCCCAAAGGTGCGGAATCCTCCATACATTCAGGGGTTAGGCCAGCGCCGAAGCGGTTTGCGCACCGCCGGCCGGCGCGGAAGGGCTTGGCGCCATGCCAACCAGCGCGAGTTGGCACATGCGCGGGAGCGCCAGTGTGTGCTGGCGTCATCCCAGCGCATGCGCAGTGGGGGTTCATCTCCACATCAGCCATCGCAGACTTTTGCACCAGCCAACATTGAGGAATAGAGTGCACCCACGGCACAGGCCCGCCCGCAGATTGGTGGGCCCCGATCGCGGGCCAGGCCACCGTGGGGGTACCTCCCGGGGCCAGATCCCCCCGTGCACCCCCTCGAGGGCCCAGGAGGCCGCAGCCAGGACCCGCCGGTAAGTACCTACTCTAATTTACGCCAGCGGGACCGGCTGAAAACGGGCAGCCACACGGCCCATCGAGGGCCGGAGAATCGGCGGGGGGGCCGCTGCCAGCGGCCACCGACCGGCATGGCGCAATTCCCGCCCCTGCCAAATCCCCGGCGCTGGAGAATTCGGCAGCCAGCAGGGGCGGGATTCACACCGCCCCCTGCCGATTCTCCGACCCGGCGGGGACGTCGGAGAATCCCGCCCGTCTTATTTATGTTCAATTTTCCATTCACAGTTGTTGGGCAAAGCAGTTACTACATTGTAGCACATTATGCCTAATTAGTGATTGAAAATTGTGCAAAATTTCCAACTGAATAACATTCCTGCAAACAGTGTTCTGGAAGAAATGGTGCTGAAAGTGTCTGGATATTTGAACAATCCCCATCTCATCATCACTTCAGTGAAAATGCAACAGAATGAAGGGAAATGGCCAGAAATCAAGTATGCTGGGTCCAGACCTGCATCTATGAATATAGGATTAGCCTATGTGTGGTTGGAGCCTTTGACCACTCTTGCCAGGCCACTGTAAGGAAAATGCTGGGGTGGGATTTTCGGCGCAACATGTTTCAGGGCAACAGAGGCAGTCCACCATTGACCTGGAGCAGGATCTTCTGGTCCCACCGTGGTCAACAGTGTTCCCGTTGAATACACCCCTCGCCTTTGGGAAATGGAGTCAACAGTTAGAAAATTCCAGCCACTCTCTTTAATTGTTTCCTATGCCTCCAGTGGGACCCAGCATATGGTTGGCACATCTAAACCTGATGAGACCTGACATACAGGCCATCCAAGGGACAAATGCAGGGATCACTGTTTAGTTTATAGGTTAAAGTAGCCCCCTTTTGCATGACATTGCTGGAATTTCAGGTGCCTCAGACTTAACTATGGCTGCAGGTTCTAACCAAGGTCAAGAATTCTCCGTGAGGTGTGGCGGGGGTCAGCAGCAGAGGGCTCGGGCAGCCATAGATTTGCACTGGCACCAAGACTGGATGGCAAACTTCATGTGCCACTGTTATTATGAAAAGAGTGATCAGAAGCACTGACGCCATTGAGGAAGGTTTTCTTTGATATGATGTGAGATCAATAAACTCATTGATGGAGACCTAATACCAAAAACTGTAACGCTGATTAGAAGAAATTGACCTCTTTCCCAGGACTGGTAAGTGTGGCATATCTAAAAAGACCTTTCAGGCTGTTGGCATGGTAACCTATGGATGGTGAGGGGGAATGTTTTCTTATTTTACTCTCTGAAGCAAATTGCATGGAAAATATAATTATTAGGTTTTGATTTGGACCGAACAGCAAAGACAATATGAGCACACGGAACCTTAGATAAGCCACAGGGATACTGAATGACAGCATGTTCAAAGATATATTTTCCTTTGATATTTACAATTTCCAAATAGCAAAGTGTGATCTACATCATCGCACTAATTTAGCAAAAATATGTTTTTTTTAATATTTCCATCTCTAATTATCATTACAGGACTAATTTAGCATAAAAGAAAGTTTGATACTCATCAACATGCTCTGATTTCCAAGCAGGAGATATGACCATAGAACTCCACAGAACTCCTACAGCGTAGAAGGAGGCCATTCGGCCCATCAAGTCTGCACCAACCCTCTGAAAGGGTACCCTACCTTGGCACACTCCCCCACCCTATCCCCACAACCCCATAACCCCACCTAACCTGCACATCTTTGGACACCAAAGGGCAATTTAACATGGCCAATCCACCTAACCGGCACATCTTTGGACTGTGGGAGGAAACCGGAGGACCCGGAGGAAACGCACGGAGGCACGGGGGAGAAAGTGCCAAGGCTGGAATTGAACCCGGGTCTCTGGCGCTGTGAGGCAACAGCACTAACCACTGTGCCACTGTGCCGCCTTGAACACCTAACTTGTGATAAAATTCTCTCTCCTTTCTAACCTAAGCACGGTAGCATTGTGGATTGCACAATTGCTTCACTACTCCAGGGTCCCAGGTTCGATTCCGGCTTGAGTCACTGTCTGTGCGGAGTCTGCACATCTTCCCCGTGTGTGCGTGGGTTTCCTCCTGGTGCTCCGGTTTCCTCCCACAGTCCAAAGATGTACAGGTTAGGTGGATTGGCCGTGATAAATTGCCCTTAGTGTCCACAATTGCCCTTGGTGTTGGGTGGGGTTACTGGGTTATGGGGATAGGGTGGAGGTGTTGACCTTGGGTAGGGTGCTCTTTCCAAGAGGCGGTCCAGACTCGATGGGCCGAATGGCCTCCTTCTGCACTGTCAATTCTATGATAATCTATGATAATGAATTGTACACATTAAGACAATTCTGAAAAATCAATAAGTATTTGAAAAAACAGCACAATTGTCTCCAACCTCCTCACCATATCATTAGCCTCCCAGTAAGCAAATGTCTAACTACTTATAGTAAAACTTCTTCATCATTAACTCACTGGAAGGTGCAGTTGACAGTATAACTAGATCTGTCTGTTGCACAGTATGTCTTAGCGTCGGGTAGCTTCAGTGGGAATTTCCATTTACAGTGGCGGGTCCAGAGAATCCTGCCACCCCGCCGTGGGAAAACAAGAGACTGGGAGGCTGGAGAATCCCGCCCTGATGTAATCACCCCAAGTAGGTTTATGTGACCCACAGTAATGGAGTTGAAATAATTGAATTGAATAAATGGAAAAGCCATGTCTCACATGTACTATAATGAGCAGGCGATCTGTTCAGTCAGTTTACTGCCCAGTGATAATGGTTAAACATTACCATTTTTTATAATAATAAATTACACAGTGGAGAATTAACACTCTTTGCATACAGCTAAGGGAACCTATTTCTGATACAACCACGCCACAGGTATTTTCTAAAGTAATGGAATTATAAAAAAAAAATGTTCAGTACATTCAGAATACCTTTTAATTAAACTATGGTCATCAAAGTAACAGTATGTTATTTATTCTTAAAATAGATTGTAAACACCATAATTACACATTCATCTATTAGTGAACACAAAAGCAATACTGTAATTGCAAGCCCAGAAGAATAGTGCAAATTTCTCAAAGATCAGTTGCTGCAGTAATAAATGGAGTCAGCTCAAATAACTTACCTTCCATTACATAAACCAGAGAGCCCACGTCACCCTCTTTGATGATGCAGCTTTCTTTGCCATATTCCACTGGGTACATGCAGTCCACAATTTCTTGAATCTGAGACAACTCTAGGTTTTTCATGAAGTCATTATCCAGAATTGCTTCCTTAATCAATTCTTTGGACCTTAAAGGGAAAGAAATGAAAAGACGTTAGTTGGAATTTTATCAGGTCCCTCAGGAGTACATAATTGGCAAAGAGAATTAAGAATTTTAAAGATTTCTTGTTGTAAAGAGGTTTGAGAGCTCCTTCAGAACAGGTGGTAAACAATTAATATTGCTTAGGAGATATGACATACAATTAATGTTGTGTCAGTTTCAATATAATGGATGAGACTGAGGATACATGTTTAAAGGACAATGCAACCATCTTTATCTCTTCATTATTTACAACAACTTCATAGTAATTAATTTGCTTTCATCTTGAACAATGTGCTAGGATTTCAGTCCAGTATAAATCATCAACAAAATATTATCAAACGGGACAGTCAAATGTCAATATAATTTACTAAAATAAAAATGACTGTAAACAAGATGGTAAAAATGTCAGCCCATGTTTACATGCATTGATACAATGCATCATGCAAATGACAGCAATAGAATGGAGAATAAATCAGACAATGACCCAGTGTAACTGTTTCAGTCGGGTACAAGCCATTGCTGCAGCTGTGAACTGTCTCGAAAGTTGTAAGCAATGCCAAAGGCCACAAAGAACAGGCTGATGGACAGCGACCGACCTGTACGATTCAAAGAGCAAGTATATGCGAAGGCATATAGTAATATAAGGCTTATAATAAGAATAAGGGGGGATCTCATCGAGATTTATAACATTCTAACAGAACTAGACAGGGTAGATGCTGGGAAGATGTTACCAATGATGGGTGTGTCCAGAACCAGGGGTCACAGTCTGAGGAATATGGGTAAACCATTTCAGACAGAGATGAGGACACATTTCTTCACCCAAAGAGTGGTGAGCCTGTGGAATTCATTACTACAGGAAGTAGTTGATGCTAGATCATTGAATATATTCACAAGGCAGCTAGTTATAGCACTTGGGGAGAATGGGATCAAAGACTATAGGGAGAATGCAGGATTAGGCTATTGAGTTGGATGATCAACCATGATTGTGATGAATGGCGAAGAGCCAAAAGGCCTCCTCCTGCTCCTATCTTCTATGGATGTATGTATCTATGTATTGTGTGTCACATTTACAGTCCGGAGTTGTGAAGGGGTCTCAAAGACCAAAGTGAATAAATTAAAGAAAGCCAATATGAACTATTCTTCAACGTAAAATAAAGTCAGGGCTGGCCATATCAAACAAAAGCTGTAACGCAAAGAGCCAATAAGTCCTTGAGGCCCATTCGTATTACAATTCTAAACACATGCATGCATCTTTAAGACAGAGATAGATTGGTTCTTGTGGAGGAAGCAGGAGAATGGGGATGAGAAACATATCAGCCATGATTGAATGGTGGAGAAGACTCGATGGGCCGAATGGCCTAATTCTGCTCCTATGTCTTATGATCTTATGGAATTCCTGTCAATAAATGAAAAATCAACTTATAGAAGAAACGTGTATTTATGTAATGCCTGACATTTCTGAGAAATATCAAAATGGTGCCATGGCTGAGAGGGTTATGCTATGATGACAGCATAAACTCAGTTTGTATTGTCTTGAGTAAAGGGGATCGAGACTGATAGTTAAAATGTTAAAAGGATTTATGGGATGTGCCCCCCGACCAGGCTCATCACCTGGAACGTCAAGGGACTGAATGGGCCGGTTAAGAGGGCGCGGGTGTTCGCGCACTTGCGGGCCCTGAGGGCGGACGTAATTATGTTGCAGGAGACACATCTGAAAGTGTCAGACCAGACCAGGCTAAGGAAGGGCTGGATTAGCCAGGTCTTCCACTCGGACTTGGACTCGAAGTCCAGAGGGGTGGCAATCATGATCAACAAGCGCGTGCAATTTGAGGCAGAGGGCATATCTGCAGACAGGGGGGGCAGATACCTGATGGTACGGGGCAGACTGGAGGGGAGAAGGGTGGTGCTGGTGAATATATATGCCCCGAACTGGGATGACGTGGACTTTATTAAAAGAGTGCTGGGGAAGATCCCGGACTTGGATTCTCGCAAGCTAATAATGGGAGGGGACTTTAACATGGTCCTTGACCCGACTTTGGATCGGTCGTGTCCCAGAACGGGTAGACTCTCAGCAATGGCAAGGGAGCTGAAAGGGTTTATGGGGCAAATGGGGGCAGTGGACCCCTGGAGAGAGGGACAGCCAACAGGAAGGGGCTACTCGTTTTACTCGCACGTCCATAAAGTATATTCCAGGATAGATTTCTTTGTAATAAGCAGGGACTGTATGGGGGAGGTAAAGAACACGGAATACTCAGCAATTACCATTTCAGACCATGCCCCGCATTGGGTGGACCTGCAGTTCGGGGGAGCGAGTTATCAACGTCCGCAATGGAGGCTAGATGTGGGACTGCTGTCGGAGGAGGGGATCTGCGAGAGGCTTCGGAAATGTATAAAAAATTACCTGCAGGTGAATGACACTGGGGAGGTCTCAGCGGCGACCGTGTGGGAGGCGCTAAAGGCAGTAGTTCGGGGGGAGCTGATTTCAATTGGGGCCCACAAAGCCAAGGCAGACCGGGCAGAGATGGATAGATTGGTCAGGGAAATGGGCCGGATAGATGAAGAGCACGCGGAGTCCCCGGGGGAGGTGTTACTCAGGGAAAGGCGGAGGCTACAGGCGGAACTGGGGGCACTATCCACGAGCAGGGCCGTGGAACAGCTTAGGAAGGCGAGGGGAGTGGTGTACGAGTATGGGGAAAAGGCTAGCAGACTGTTAGCGCAGCAACTCAGGAGGAGGGAGGCGGCCAGGGAAATAGGTAGAGTGAGGGACGAGGGGGGGCGCAAAGTGGAGGATCCGGCAGAATTGAATAGGGTATTCCGGGACTTCTATCGTAAGCTGTATACTTCGGAGCCGCCGGAAGAACCGGAGGGGATGAAAAGGTTTCTGGACGGGTTAACATTCCCAACAGTTGGGGGGGGGGCAAGTGGAAGAGCTGGGCGCCCCGATTAGAGTAGAGGAGGTATTGGGGGGCCTAAAGGCCATGCAGTCGGGGAAGTCCCCGGGGCCGGATGGATACCCAGTAGAGTTTTATAGGAAGTTCTCTGAGCTGGTGGGCCCGGTCTTGGCGAGGGTTTTCAATGAGGCAAGGGACAGAGGGACCCTGCCGCCGACAATGTCACAAGCCACCATATCTCTGATATTGAAGCGGGGTAAAGACCCGGAGGTGTGCGGGTCCTACAGGCCAATCTCCCTGATTAATGTAGACGCCAAGCTCCTGGCAAAGGTACTGGCGGGGAGAATGGAGGACTGTGTACCGGAGGTGATTGGGGAGGATCAAACGGGGTTCGTGAAAGGTCGGCACCTGGCGGCCAATCTGAGGAGATTGCTCAACGTGATAATGATGCCCCCGGCGGGTAGAGAGGTGGAGGTAGTGGTGGCAATGGACGCCGAGAAGGCCTTTGACCGGGTGGAATGGGACTATCTATGGGAGGTGCTCGGACGGTTTGGGTTCGGGGAGGGATTGGTGGATTGGATCAAATTATTATATCAGGCCCCGAGGGCCAGCGTCAGGACCAACAGAGAAGTGTCGGAGTACTTTAGGTTGTACCGAGGGACCAGGCAGGGCTGCCCGCTCTCCCCGCTGCTGTTTGCGCTGGCCATAGAGCCGCTGGCGATGGCGCTGAGAGCCGCAGAGGGTTGGAAGGGGATGGTGAGGGGCGGGGTTGAACACAGGGTTTCTCTTTATGCAGACGACCTGCTCCTGTACGTGTCGGACCCAGTGGCCGGGATGGGAACTATACTGGGAATGCTGAGGGAGTTCGGCCAGTTCTCAGGATACAAATTAAATACGGTCAAGAGTGAAATGTTTGTGGTCCAGGCAAGGGGCCAGGAGAACAGATTGAGAGGGCTACCGTTTAGGCTGGTTGAGGAAAATTTCCGGTATTTGGGAATCCAGGTGGCACGAGACTGGGGCAGGCTGCATAAGTTAAATTTGGCCAGGGTGGTGGAGCAAATGAAGGGAGAGTTTCGGAGATGGGATGCACTCCCGCTGTCGCTGGCAGGGAGGGTGCAGACTGTAAAGATGACAATCCTCCCTCGATTTTTGTTTATTTTTCAGTGCCTCCCGATCTTTATCCCACAGTCCTTCTTCAAAAGAGTTAACGGGCTGATCATGAGCTTTGTCTGGGCGGGAAAGTCTCCGCGGGTAAAGAAGGCGATGTTGGAGAGGAACCGCAGCGAGGGAGGGCTGGCTTTGCCGAGTCTGGTCAATTATTACTGGGCGGCCAACATCGCTATGATAAGGAAGTGGATGGTGGGTACGGGGTCTATTTGGGAGCGGGTGGAGGCGGCTTCGTGCAGGGGCTCCAGTTTGGAAGCCCTGGTCACGGCTCCTCTACCGCTGCCGCCGGCCAAGTACACCACCAGCCCGGTAGTGGTGGCGACCCTGCGGATATGGGGCCAGTGGAGGAGGCATGTGGGGGAGATGGGGGCGTCTGTCTGGGCGCCAATCTGCGACAACCATCGGTTTGCCCCCGGCAGTATGGATGGGGGGTTCCGAGTATGGCGGCGAGCAGGGGCGGGAAGGGTGGGTGATATGTTCCTGGAAGGGAGCTTCGCGAGTTTGAGGAGCTTGGAGGAGAAATTTGGGGTGGTAAGGGGAAATGATTTTAGGTACCTACAGTTGCGGGACTTTGTTCGTAGACAGGTCCCAACTTTCCCGCGCCTCCCGCCAATGGGGATCCTAGACAGAATAGTCTCTGGGAGGGACGAAGGGGAGGGTAGAGTCTCGGGTATTTATAAGGTGCTCATGAGGGAGGAAGGGTCCCAGACAGAGGAACTGAAACTTAAATGGGAGGAGGAGCTAGGCGGGGAAATGGAGGATGGGCTGTGGGCAGAGGCCCTGAGTAGGGTAAACTCGACCGCGACATGTGCTAGGCTCGGGCTGATCCAATTTAAGGTCGTTCACCGGGCCCATATGACGGTGGCTCGGATGAGCAAATTTTTCAGGATAGAGGACAAATGCGCTAGGTGCGCGGGAGGACCAGCGAACCATGTTCACATGTTTTGGGCATGCCCTGAGCTGAGGGGGTACTGGGAGGGATTTGCGGGGGTCATGTCCCAGGTGCTAAAAACAAGGGTGGTGATGAGTCCAGGGGTGGCAATTTTTGGGGTTTCGGAAGACCCGGGCGTCCAGGGGGAGAAAGAGGCCGATGTGCTGGCCTTTGCTTCCCTGATAGCCCGGCGACGAATATTATTGGCGTGGAGGGACTCAAAGCCCCCGAAGACGGAGTGGTGGCTTGCGGACATGTCGAGTTTCCTGGGGATGGAAAAAATCAAGTTCGCCTTGAGGGGTTCTGTGCAGGGGTTCACCCGGAGGTGGCAACCATTTATTGACTTCTTTGCGGGAGAGTGAGCGTCAGCAGGGGGGGGGTTAGAGTAGAGTAGGAGGGAAAATATGGCGGGTAGTACCGGTGGGAGGGGAGCGGGCTTGTGCAATATGTTACGGTGGAAGTATTGAAAGTACGTGGATGTTTGCACATTTTTGCCTTTTTTGCTTCCTTTCTGATGATGTCTGTAACTGTTTATAAAGCCAAAAACTACCTCAATAAAATTGTTTATTAAAAAAAAAAGGATTTATGGGGTAAATACAAAGAAACAATTTCCTGTGGTGCGGAATCAAGGACCGTGAAGCTTCACCTTAACATTTAGAGATAGGCCACTCAGTAGGTGCCTTCACATTCACAGAAGAAAGAACTTTCTTTCTCAATATTGCGATTGTTGCGACAATTGGAGCCTTCAAAACAGAGATACATTTTTTCTTAAGTCAATTCATCAATGGATGTGGAGTAAAGGTGGGAAAATAACATTGAGGTGCAATACGCCATGATCATTACTTCATTTTTTGCTGCATTGTCATCCCTTTAAGATTGCCACGCATGACGCATGTGCGCATTCTAATGGGGGCATTGATTGTTGGTGTTGCTTGTTCCCTGCATGGTAACTCCCAAATTGTGCACAGCTGCACACCCATCCACATTAGAGAGAACTTTGGCCATGATCAAATTGAATAGCAGCGCTGTTTCAAGGGCTGAATGGCCTACTCCTTTTCCTAACATTCATACATCCCAACATTAACATACAAGACATTACTATGCTGTTGTGCAGATGAATGTTTAATTACAAGCAGGATTCTCCAGCCATGGGTTTCTCAGTGGCACACCATTCTCTGGCAGTGGGATTCTATCTTCCCGCTGCTTGTCAATGGAATTTCCTATTAATGCCAGGTTGAGCTGCCAGCGGGAAAAGAGAATCCCAATGGCAGGAGAATTCCAGCCAGATCTTCTAAGTATTTACATTGTATACAGAGTATTTGCCTAACCCTTATTAATATGAAGGTAAACGTCAATAGACAGATCCTTCCATTTATCTCATTAGAATATTAAATTCTGAATTGTTTATTTACACACAGGATGTTATGAAACATTTTTATTGGAAAATTATACTTTGGAGAATTTGAAATTCCTGCTTGGACTCCTTAGACACTTATGATAACAGCTTCATTAGAATTGTCAATAATTCCCAAACAACAAGGCATGCTGCTACTGATGAAAAGTCAGACAGTAATTAGTGCTGCTCCCAAAGGAAATTATATGCATCTCCAATAATCTGGGAGCAAAACAACGGCCACCTGAACTGCTCGTAAACGTTATAACTGCATTCCAGAAACCATTAGAAAAATAATTTTTTTAAACTCTTATTTAACTCCTTTTTACAAATAAATTCAAATTTATTAGATACAATATGATTCAGAAAGTTCTGGAATAAAACCCTTCACAGAATAATGGCAGTGGGACACTAAAATGGACACTAAAATAGTATCCACTTTATCAGGAGGTGGGGGGTATCTTTAAGATCACACGAGTGAAATTTTCCTATTCTAAGTGCGTTATGAGAAAGGCGGAAAAGCAATTTCCCCACAGGGAGACTGTACACAAAATAAAAACAAGCAAATCAATCCAGCCACTGCCATCTCTCAGTAGGTGCTCACACAGCATTGAAGTGGAGGCCTGAGGGCAGATTTGCATCTCTTCCCTATGAAGACCAGGGAATTGTATATGTAGAACCTAAGGATGGAGTGTAAATCCTTTAAAAGAGGCAGAAAAAAAGGCAGTGCCAGTGTAAACCCCTGCATCAGGGATTTTAATTAACAAGATACAGTAATGTTATTATCCCATATCCTCCAGGAATGCGTGGTGCCGGCTAATCCAAAATGCTGGGTAATGGGGAGTTACATCACTCTGGACACAAGACAAGGTGCTACTCTGCCTTTGGGGGTTTGAGCAGGAGTTGGGAAGCTGCTGGGCACTTAAGGGCCTGTAACCCATACCTACCTGACATATGATCCCTTTTAAACATACAGGACAGAATACACAATGGACACATCATTGTCACCAATAACCCTCTAGTTTGGAAGGTGCAGCAGTGCAGCAATATAAGGCTGTTGTTAGCTTTCAGTGGGACTGGGGATGACTGCTGATGGAGGCAACCTCCAGATGATTCTTTGCCAGCGCGCAATAAGAGGTAATCAAAATGATGTTGGGGACTGCGTCTGTGGAGGGTGGGGGTGAGTGGAGTAGGTGACTTTGACTAACACAGAGGGTGCAACCATCCTGATCCTGTTAGTTGAACTTGATCCAGATCCGGGAGGAAATTCCCATATCCTGGTGTTGGATCAGTGGCCCAGTCTGTTGGCTATGAAGCAGGTGATAACAAAAAAACGCACTCAGACTGCACACCCCTTCAACTGCATTGTTATACTTACATTTATACTGAACTACTTCATTCTAGCTTGTGACACTGATAAAAGAAGTTTGGAAAGTGTGGTTTGCGCATTCATTGACTGAATGTTTTAAGGGATCTAAGAGTTTAACAGAGAAGCATTGGTCAAAAAGAAGCAAAGTTCAGTAGTACACCAGGCAAGTGTGAAAATGGACAGCTTGCTGTGTGGGAACTGAAAGATATGTACCTCCCAGAGGCTCAGATGCAACTAGGCCAAGACAAAATAAGTTGGATGCCAAAATCAGCATTTGGCCAGACACTTGGAATGTTGATGAGCAGATAGGTGCCAGAGCGTGGGAAGACAAAGATCTCAAGAGTCTGATCTGATTTGCAGCGGGCACAGACACTTCAGTGACATCTTTTGTAATTAGACCGTTCAAGACATAAGCGAAGTAGCAACTGAGGAAAAATCAGTCTCCAGAGACTCTGCTGCGAAAGGAAAGTACATAAAAGAAGAATTCCCTGGACAGGGAGAGAGAGAGTTGTTGGGCCCGAGGAGGTTTGGGCCCTATCAAGAAAACTGACATTCACAGGCAGAGGAGGGACCAGACTATACACATTGCATTGACTGGTGCCACCAGTCAATAATGTGGAGGAGACACTTCTACCGCTGAGTAATGGTAATGCTGCTGCATTATAATATTGCTGTTCAGGCATTAACATGTGTCAAGTCAAACTGATATTGAATAAAATATAACACCGCGACCAAAAAAGGCTATCACTTTGAATAATTTCAGAATTTGATATACCTCGAATTCCAACAAGGACATTGCAATCAGCTTGTTTTGATGGTGTTTTAAAAAACGTTATTCGCTATTAATGGAGTCAATTGCAGGTCAAATGGCCAGTCATCTTTGGAAGAGTAGCGAAGCAGTTGGGAACTGAGTGTGGCTAATCATGGTTCATGTGCCAAGGACAGGCAGTTTGAGAATCTTGCTGCCAAGGAAGGTCTTGGTCCCATGAGACCTGGGGGCGATTCAGAGAGGAAAGTAGTTGATTGCATCCAGATACAGTCTGGCCTGGTAAAGTTTATATTTTTTAAAAAACCATTGTTTGCAGTATGCGACCCAGCTGTGCACACAGCATGGGGATTTGAGGAGAAAAGCTCCAGGAAGAGAAGGAAGAGATAAACAAACGCTATATCAAAGCGAAGAAAGCAAAGAACGCCAGAGACTTGTACATTAAAGTACATTGGCATATTTGCAGGTGAGTACTGCAGTGGCAGCGATGCAAACATTGAGTGCCCAACAAAGGAAGGAACAAAACCAAGAGTTGGAGGCTCAAGTTTGAAACCTTGGGCAGGATTTGAAGATGGTCCACGTTTATAAAGGGTTAATGTCAAATAGAAAAATATTGAGTCTGTGTCATCAGTGATGCAAGATCACTTCATAACAGAGTGTGCTGAGAGATAGTTCTATGTATAATGGTCAATAAAGGGAGATGTTTACCAAAAGCTTTGCCTCCAGCATTAACTATAATTGCAGACCATGAACAACCCCATACAAGACCCACAACGATGATAACTTGGCGCTAAGCATCCTCCGGATGATGGCAAGCCAGATCACACTGCAAGTACATTAAAGATTTCATAGAATTTATAGAATTTACAGTGCAGAAGGAGGCCATTCAGCCCATCGAGTCTGCACCGGCTCTTGGAAAGAGCGCCCTACCCAAGGTCAACAACTCCACCCTATCCCCATAACCCAGTAACCCCACCCAACACGAAGGGCAATTTTGGACACTAAGGGCAATTTTTCATTGGCCAATCCACCTAACCTGCACATCTTTGGACTGTGGGAGGAAACCGGAGCACCCGGAGGAAACCCACGCACACACGGGGAGGATGTGCAGACTCCGCACAGACAGTGACCCAAGCCGGAATCGAACCTGGGACCCTGGAGCTGTGAAGCGATTGTGCTATCCACAATGCTACCGTGCTGCCCCTTATTTAAGAGTCATAGGGTCAGCTGAGGTAGCTATGATGATGCAGTTTTGCCTGTTACTACATGGGATCCAGGGGTGCACTGGCGAGCAAGGTCAGTACAGTAAAATGGCAGTAACAATGGTGGGAATTATTTGGAGGTCCTAGTGCAGGGAGAACACGGTGGTTTTACACCAGTGTTCAGTGGTCCAGAGTACAGAAATGGGTGTCCCAGACACCTTTACTGAGGCAATGGTGACATCCTGTCCAGGGACAAAAGAGGCTACGACCCTGTCTGGAGACTTAACATCTATTAAAATTGGTGACTGTCCCATCAAACCAAACACCAGGATCAAAACATGCATCATAGTCTAACATATAGCAGTGTGAAGCTATTCACTTTGGTTGCAAGAATAAAAGGGCAGAATATTATTTTAAAGATGAGAAACTTGTACGTGTTAATGTTCAAAGAGACTTGGGTGTGCTGGTACAAGGAATGTTGAAAGTTAGCAGGTGCAGCAAGCAATAAGGAAGTCAAATGGTGTGTTGACCTTTATTTCCAAGGCATTGGACAGCAAGAATAAAGAGGTATTGCTACAGTAAAACAGGGCATTGGTGAGACCATGTCTGGAATACTGAGTGCCAGTTCTGGTCTCCATTCTTAAGAAATGATTTATTGGAGGCAGTTCAGCGATGGCTCACTAGATTGGGACCTGGGAAGAGGGAGTTGTCCAATGATGAGAGGCTCAGTGAATTGTGTCTATTTTCTCTGGAGTTTAAAGCAATGATAGGCGATCTCATTGTAACCTACTAAATTCTGAAGGGGCTTGATGGGTAAATGTGGAGAGATCATTTCCGCTGGTCGGGGAAACTAAATCACAGGGGGGGCATAGTTTCAGAATAAGGGGTCGATCATTGAGGACTGAAATGAGGAGAAATTTCTTCACTTTAAGTTTGTGAGTCTTTGGAATTCTCTACTCCAAAGGGTTGTCGATGCTCCATCATTGAATATACTTAAAACTGGGATAGACAGACGTTTGGTCTCTCAGGAAGTTAAGGGATACAGGGAGGTGGCAGGAAAGTGGCGTTGACACCCATGATGATCCACGATTGTACTGAATAATGGTGCAGGCCCAATGGGCCATTTGGTCTACTCCTGCTCCTATTTCTTATGTTCTTATGTAAAGGTTCAGACAGACCTCAAGTACAAACATGTAAAAGGGTATTTTGGGTTGTATCTACCTTGGGAGTTCGAACTACTATCGATCATGTTGTGATTACTATGGGCGTCACTAGCTTTTACCTTGTCTGGGAGATGCTGTGTGCCTAGTGCGATGAACGGAGGATTTTAGGAATATTGGCTTCTAAATATTAGGACAATTTAAGGGTTAAAAGCCTGGGGAGGTAGTGTGTTTGACCGCCATGGTCCTGCTTTTAAAAAGGAGTTTGTTTTACTTCTCGGAAACAGAGGTGAAATCAGCCAGAGGAATGTGTTTTTGACTGGGGAAGTCCCTGGGGAGTTAATGTGCTTTTGCTGTCTGCAGAGATGCTTGGGCAGATTTGGTCACTGCTGGGTAGAGCCCAAGAATGCAGAGAGGCAGAGTCTTTGGAGAACCTTTGAGATAGTCAAGAGCTAAATTATGATCTGCTCGATCCGGAGTCCACAAATCTCTCACAGTAAGATAGTTATAAGAGTAATAACCTGTAAAGGAGGAAGCTGAAACACACGCCCGGTGAACCAACTTTCTGAATTTATTCAGCCCGAGTCTGAAAGAGTTCTAACAGGAACCAAATCTGTTCTGTAAAGAAAGTATTACTCTATGTCATGCTGATTTTTAAGCTAGTTTAAGAGCAGTATGTTTTATTATGGGCCAGGGTTTAGGGAACCCCAAAGTATATCATGGAGTTCACCTGACCCACAACTTTAAATAGATTTTCGTTATGGGGAGCACAAGGGCCTACTGTACAGGTGTTGTGCAACAGAGAGCTAAAGTATGTTTAAAACAAAACAATGTTTATTCTATGAATCCAGTTAACATTTTATAAACACACAGTAAACATCTTATCAACTACAAACACTGATACTTTCCCAAATACAATAATCTATAGGTAACCCTTAATAACTTCCTAAACAACATCCATAAGTTAAATCCTTTTTAAAATAAAGACAGCAGGTTTAAATGCTCTACAGAAATCCTCAATGATCTGGAAAAATTCCTTAGCTTGTAGAGAGAGAGATCATTATACAGCTGTTTGCTTTGAATGCAGCTATCTACCTCTGAAAAAAAACCCAAACACACTGCAGCTGCCAGCTCAAAACAAAAGTGAAAGACAGACAGCCCAGCTCCACCCACACACTGGCATCACTGCAGCTATTTGATAAACACCCATTTCTTAAAGGTATATCCACCTGACAGTTTTTTTTCTGGTTGATTCGCGGGATATTGAGTAGTAGTGTTTATGGGGTAACTGTAAGCTGTTCTTTTCGGGCATGAAGTTAAAAAGTTAAAATTGTATTCAAAATAAAGTTTTGGTTTTGAAATACAAAACCCTATTTTTTCATGCAATCACTCTTGGAGTGATCATTCTTTCTGCGCAGTCTTACAAATAAACTAAAATATTGTGGTTTTGGGCCAGTATCCTAGCCAATGTTGAGGTCTGGTCGGGGATTGTATTATAAGGCATTAGCAATATTGCCATAAAAGCAGAAAATGCTGGAAAAACTCAGCAGGTCTGGCAGCATCTGTGGAGACAAAAACTAATGGCAAGATCCAGGCGTTGCCGGGGGCCGCAAGTGGGTGTCTCATGATCAGCCCAGAACTCTATGTGGGCCCTGATTTATGGCCCTCCCTGAATTCACCTGGCGCGCCCGGTTCTGCGGCCGTGGGGGGGGGGGGGGGGGGGAGGGGGGGGGGGGGGGCAAAGGGAGCCCTAATCTCGATGAGTTCCTGTAAATCTGTGTCATATTCGTATTAATGGTGTCCTACTGGATAGCAAGATATTGAATATTGAAATATTTTCAAATTAATCATTGTTCTCATCTTGTGACTCATGTAAACACTTCAATAGATTTTGATCGTCAGATTTCTTTTTATAATCCCTATGGAAATTGGTTACTGTCTTGTATCATTTCTTCTCCAATCTTTGATGGCACAAATGAATTAGCTTGCACTGACTGTTGTATTACATAATGTAAAGAGCCATTCATGATATACAATTCAACAATTACACTGGCCAATGATTATTGTGACTCCTAAATATAAATCATTCACAAAAGAAAATATGAATCCCCATAAAATCACTCAAGTATTAAATTGAATAATGCTTCCGCAGTTGCAATAGGAAGTCAAGAGAATATAATGAACACACCCCAATGAGGAACATGTACACTGGGGACAAGAACACGTACACTAGAGACAATCTGGCAGCAACCTTCATTCCAAGTCTATTTTTACGATGTACTATGGTAAAATGGTCAACGGCCTGAATCTTAGGTCCGATACAAAATTGAACACTTTAAATTAAGAATTGAACACTTTATATGAAAGCCATAGTCAGAACCACAGACAGACATGATGGGAAGTCAAACAGCCAAACTCGACGACACTGGGCAGAAACAAACAGCTGGAGCAAGTCTGGACCTGCACTGCAAACAGGACAGCGTAAGATAATTGGCCCCATTCAAATGGGTCGATTGTTGTAGATTGTCCAGATGAAGGCAAATTTTCTGCCACCTAGATCTCCCGCCGTTACTTTATATGGGATAAGGTTACTTGCAGACAATGTACCTGAGGATGGACCCCTGGCCGGGGGTTGGGAAGAGAGGGGTGCGCAGAGTTCCTGGTTTCCTGCAAAGTTACAATTGGCAATTCCATTGGGTGTTGCGACCCCCGCCCAGTGTCCTCATTGGCTGAGGGCCAGAGAAGCTTCTCGAGGGGCGCAAAAAAGGGGGTAAGAAAGAGGCATCCAGAGACCCTCCCCAGTGAAGACTCGATGCAGAGGCAACAGAGTCGCAGATGAGGGCCTTGAGATGACTGAGGCTCAGAGTATTGGACCCGCAGCTCAATCAAGTTCATCGGCATGGGTATTAGAATATTGGACAAACTATATTTGGGGTATTTTGGGAGGATAATTGTTTTATTCGTGTTTGTTAATAAATTTGGGTTGAATTGCGGACCTGTGTTTGTTCTTTGTTCATCCTGTAAATAAGGGCCTGGGTAAAGTATTTTACTAATAAACTGGTTGAAGTGTCTCATAATTTAAAGACAACAGTGGTGACTACTGTCATATAAACAAAATGGTTCCTGTGATGACTATTTTAACACAATAATAATATCAGCCTGGATAATAGCTCCAGAAAATGAATAATGTCTCGTAGCCTAATCCATCACACTGACAGAAAGTTGCAGTGGCACCAATGAAGCTAATTACCATTAGTGAAAGAATAAACATGGCATTAGTCACAAGAAATGTCTAATTGCCAAAGCATAAAAGGCAATTAGAAGCAAAACACATTTTAATTATAATGCCATGGTTGTCACCAATAGAATAATCTGCAAATTTAATCAAACCATTTTATTCATTCAACAACAGCCGCAAAATGCAGTAGTGAAACTGGAGGAGATGGCTTCTTCTCCGTATACATGAGGTAACCTCAGGCATGATCCAAGGCACCAATGTCAGGCCATCTTTATTTCTCAGGTACACGGCAGGATTATCATGTGGTATGGGTCCAGTTTCTGTACTGCCTCAATGAGGCCCAGCTTTATCCTCCTGTCTCTATCCTCTGTTCTATAAATGTTGCTCTAATATTGGGCTGCTATAAATGAACCAGAAGTTGCTCCAACTAAACACCGGTGAGACTGAAACCAACTTTGCCTCATGTTAAAAACTGTCTCTCAATTCAATTCCATTCCATTGGTTTGCTCAAACTCAGCCGAAGAGGGCTCAGACTCCGTGTCCTTTCCAAACCTGAACTGATTTTCAATATCTGCATTCAGCCCATTATCAAGATCTGACATTATGGGCGGAATTTAACAGAAAATTTCTAAGTTCATTTGTGGCGGGATTTTGCAGGATGTTTCCTCTGGCTCTGCTGGCGAGTTCCCTAACGCTATCAAACAACACATGGGCTGCATTCTTCGGCTGCGTCCACCGCACAATCCCCACGGAAGGATAGGGGACCATGTAAAGGTCTGTTGACTGTGGGTGGGAATCTCTGGTCGCTGGGCGGGCGCGGCCGAAGAATCCCACCCACAGTCTCTTTTTTAGGCCCTGGGGAGTTTCTCCACACTTGGGGCACGATTCTCCGTAAAGATTTATAAGTGGATGGCGAGCGGGAACTGCCGCGAGCATCCCGGCGCTCGGCCCAGCAACATATTCAATGTTAATTGGTCCACTTAAGGAAGCCCCACGGGCTTCACGCCGCAAATGAAGGCTTGCCAGCCATTCGCCGGGACCGGGCTCACCAGCCACCCCCTCAATCCTTCCTTCCCCCCCAAACCTTCCTTCCAACCCCCCAACACTTCCTTCCTTCCTTACCCGCCAACCATGATCCACACGTATGGCTAGCGATGCCCTCTCTGTGTCTTTGCAGGCGAAGCTGTCCCACAACCTTTGTGAGAGGGGCCAGACTGGCTGCGGCGTGCTGCACATCAGAATCCTCTACCTTTCAAGGAACGGGCCCTGGAGTTTACGGTTGTGGCCGAGGTCAGAGCGGTCACCAACACGGAGGTCAGCGCACAGTGCAGAGGTGAGGATCCACCGGGCCCCACCCAGGTGGACTGTCACGCGTGAGATGTTATTGGCATATGAATGACCCATTCCTCCTATGGACCACATGTCCATTCTCCAACAGGACCACCAGCCGATGGTACCGGCCCCATCTGGGGTGCTCACCCCCCCCCCCCCCCCCACTCCCCAAGCCCCCAAGCCCGCCTCCCATGAGGTGAGCTTCAAGGATGCCACCATTGATGAATCACAGCTGAAAACCCCACCCGCCGCCAGCGCAGAGACACACATCTACCTGCTGCATTAGTGATCAGGCTTCTGGGACACAATCTGATGAGCACCACACAGTTGCAGATGCATATTAGGTGGAGGCAGGAACCTCCAGGCGAGACAACAGTCGCAGGTCTGCTGGATCCCAAGATACAGCTGGGTCCCCAACGCCAACTGGGTCCCAATCAGATGCTGAGCTTCAAGAACAGGTTTATCCGGAGCTGATGCAGATGTTAGGGTGCAGCCGTGACATTCAGAGGGGGTGTCAGCTCCAGAAGGTCCATAGCCGATTGGAGGAGTCCTTGAGGCTACGGGTGCAGGAAATAGCACTGGCAATGCGTGGCACAGAGGCCAACACTGCTCGGGTGGCAACCGCAGTGGAGAATCTGGTACATGGTATCGGTGGCATGAGTAGAAGTATCCAAGGCACGGTGCAAGATGTTGAGGTATTAAAAGTAGCCAAGCCCAATGTGGGACAAGTGATATTACTTCTTTAAGATTATGAGAAATCATGGAATTTACAGAACATGAGGCCTTTCAGCTCATTTGTCTGGGTCAGGGTGAGTACGTACTGGAGCTATGTATTCTAATCCTGTTCCACTGCCCTTTCCTCTTTTTGTATTGTTCTATTATAAAGGTTGGAGTCATACCTGGCACAAAGGAAGGTGGTTGTGGTGATTGGAAGTCAATCATTTCTGCTCCAGGACATCACTGCAGGAGTTCCTCAGGGTAATGTTCTTGGACCAACCATCTTCAACTGCTTCATCAATGGCCTTCCTTCCATCATAAGGTCAGACGTGGGGATGTTTACTGACGACTACACAATGTTCAGGATTATTTAAAGCTCCTCAGATACTGAAGCAGTCTAAGTGCAACCAGACCTGGACAATATCCAGGCTTGGGCTGACAAGTGGCAAGTAACATTCATGCCGCACAACTACTTGGGCTGCCAAGTAAAGACCATCTCCAATAAGATGGTCATCGCCCCAGCACATTCAATGGCATTACCATCACTGAATCCCCCATTATCAACGTCCTGGGGGTTACCATTGACCAGAACTGGACCAGCCATATAAACACTGTGGCTACCAAGGCAGGTCAAAGGCTAGGAATCCTGTGGCGTGTACCTCATCTCCTGACTCCCCAAATCCTGTCCACCATCTAGAAGGAACAAGTCAGTAGTGTAATGGAATACTCTCCACTTGCCTGGATGAGCTCAGCTCCAACAACACTCAAGAAGCTTGACATCATCCAAGACAAAGCAACCTGCTTGATTTCTCCCCCCTCCACAAACATTCAAACCCTCCACCACCGCGAACAGTGGCAGCCATGTGTACCATCTACAAGATGTACTGCAGGAACTCATCAATGTTCCTTTGGCAGCACCTTCCAAACCCAAGACCACTACCATCTAGAAGAACAAGAGCAGCAGATACCTGAGAAAACCACCACCTGGAACCTCCCCTCCTAGACACTAACCATCCTGATGTGGCAATATATTGCCGTTTCTTCACTGTCACTGGGTCAAAATCCTGGAACACCCTCCTTAAAAGCACTGTGGAAGTACCTTCAACTTAGGAACTGCAGCGGTTCAAGAAGGCAGCTCACCACCACCTTTTCAAGGACAATTAGGGATGGGCAATTCTGGTGTAACCAACAATGCCCACATCCCACAAATGAATTTTTTAAAAAGCTATTCAGATCTCTTTTAAAGGTCTCTTCCACTTCTGATAAATCATTTCCTCATACTTCTCAATATGCAAATATTCATTTTAACTTGCCCATTTTAATGATTATCCTGAGTTGAATCTCTCTGATTTGCCAATCATCTGAGACAAAGTTCCCCTCGTCAAAGGCTTTCATAATTTGAACAAACTCTCTTCAATCACAATCTACCTTTTGTTGCCTCTGTCTAAAACAAGCATTTTTTCCTTGCTGTAAGCTTGAATTCTGGGTATCATGCACTAAATCTTTACTGTACCTTCCCTATAGTTCAGTATATTTCTTACACTGGAGTACCAAGAGCAACATGCAACATTCTGTCTGCCCTAACCAATGCCTTGTATAAATTTAGTATGTTTTCCTTAGTTGTGTGTGCAATGTTCCTATTCATAAAACTTTTTCCATTTGTACTTTCTACCTGTATTGCTACCAACAATTATCTATACCTGCACTCCTACATATCCACTCTATTAAAAGGCATTTTGTTGCATCTTTATTGCAAGTTAAAAAGCTAAGAATCTGCTTGATGTACTGTTAAGTATCAATTTAAATTGGTGAGCTTTGATATTCCATCTGTGCAACCAAACTGATTGGACCAGGAATAAAAAGGAACTTCTGTAATAAATCTGATAAAGCAAGTTAAAATCTCCAAACTGCAGCTCTTTTTATTGTTCCGTCTTGACTTTAATAACCCACTCTGTATAATGTATCATGAATGAATATTCCAGATGGGTTTATATTAGGCTTTCAACTGTACTTCAGTTGCTGCTTCACGAAACAATAAAATGCCTTAATAGTCTTTGGCAATACAAATAGGAGCACACATTGGTTGAAGGACATGACAAGGCAATAAACACATCGATCAATTAAAATGGTGTCAAACTGAGAACTAATATTAATCCGTCTGATGAACATTATTTTGGTATTTGGTTAGATTGAATCTTTGAAACACACTCAAGCCTACATTGCCTCGCATTATTCAGCCATGTGACGTGCTCAGTCTAACTCTTGACATCATTTTGAGAGGCAGCTTTCAGAGCACAAGAGAATTTTTCAGTGAGGTAATGTTTTCCAACTTCTATTGCGCAAGTTATCTTCGGTACATGCCAACTCTTAATCGTTAATGCCCAACAGAAAACCACTCATAAGAACTAGGAGCAGGAGTGGGCAATACAGCCCATTGAGCCTGTTCCGCCATTCATTACAGTCATGGTTGATCTAATCTGGCCTCATCTCCACCTTCCTGCCCGCTCGCCATAACCCTTCATCCCGCTACTAATTAAAAACCTATCTCCTCCTTAAATTTGTTTAGTGTTCCGGCATCCACTGTATTCTGGGATAGAGAATTCCACAGAAGTAATTCCTCCTCATTTTTATTTTAAATCTGCCACCCCTTAGTGTAAAACTATGGCCTCTCATCATAGAATGGCTAACATGGGGAACATCCGCTCTGCGTCTACCCTGCCAATCCGCTTTAGCACCTTATGTACTTCAATTAGATCTCTCATTTTTCTAAACTCCACCAAATATAGGCCTCAACTGCCCTTCATAAGACAGGTGCTTCTTTCCGGAATCAATTCAGTGAACCTTCTCTGAACCATCTCAAATGCATTTATAATTTTCAATTGACCGGGCCTCAGTTGCTTTGTGGCAAGAGAGTTTCAGACTTCCATTGGCATCTGTGTCAAGAAGTGCTTTCTGAAATGGGATTAGGTAGGCAGATCAGATGTTTTTCATGTGTTGGTGCAGATTCGATGAGACGAAAGGCCTCTTTTGCGCTGTATTATTTTATGATTCTGTGACAACATCCCAGAACAGCCAGGGTCTAAATTTAGTGAGGTGTTCCTTTGTTCTCGATTTCCCCATCAGAGAAAATAACTTCTCTCTATCTACCCTATCCAACACTTTATTCATCTTGAAGATGGGTGATACAGTGACACAGTGGTTAGCACTGTTGCCTCACAGCGCCAGGGACCCAGACTCCATTCCGGTCTGGGATGACTGTGTGGAGGTTGCGCTTTTTTTCTCCTGCGTGGATTTCCTCCGGGTAAAGATGTGCAGGTTAGGTGGATTGGCCATGATAAATAGCCATTTAGTGTCCAAAGATGCGCAGGTTAAATGGGGTTACGAGGATAGGACGGGGGAGTTGGCCTTGGAGGATGCTCTTTCAGAGGGTTGGTTAAGACTCGATGGGCTGAATGGCCTCCTTCTGCACATAGAAATTCGATGGCTCCATGGACCTCAATCAGTTCACTGCTTAATCTTCCCTCCTCAAGGGAATACGTACATCACTTGGGCACACATAATATAATCCTTAGGGGTTTACGGCTCTTAATCAGCAGGACCAAATTTGAAATGCAGGTGCAGATTTTCTGAAGCAGAGCTCCAAAGGCTTTGTGGATCACAAAAATTTCCAGAGACGAGAACTGCTGACACTCAATACACCTGACAACACAAGCTGGGTTGCATCATTTAAATCCTGACGTAATTTCCCAGTCTTCTGCTGTTTAAAATTCCGAATTACATCTCTGGCACCTGAGTTACTTTTGTTAGTGGACATAGTTCTTTTAAATGACTTAATAGTATAAAACTAAGCACATTTATTATTTCCTTTTGCATGCTTGCCAACAGAGGGGGTGCAGAGGACATTTACCAGCATGTTGCCTGGGTTGGAGACTTTGAGCTATAAGGAAAGATTGGATAGGCTGGGGCTGTTTTCCTTGGCGCAACAGAAGTTGAGAGGGTGACTGATAACGGTGTATAAGATTATGAGAGGCATAAATAAGATGGATAGAAAGGCACTTTTTCCATCAGTAGAGGGATCAATAACCGGGGCATTGATTTAAGGTCAGAGGCAGAGGGCAGGAGAAATCTTTCACATAACACAAAACTTGCTCTCTCAAGTTGTCAAATATGTACTCATACCAATAAGTGTGAACATTAGATTCAAGTAGATTCAATCTAGGCAAGAATTACCTCTGATGTGGGCAGGCTCATATTTGGTTACACTCTTCAGGGATACGAGGGGCTGGTCGAGTGTAACCAAGTATGTGCACAACAGGTTCAAATCTCAGCAAGAGTTAAAAGGTGAAAAGTTCTCTGGCTGCCAAGCGTTGGACTGAGCCCATGATTTGAAAGAATTATGCCCAGCAATATACGTTAGAGTGTGTTTCAAAGATTCAATGCTGAGATACTGTTGATCAGACAGATTAGTTTTTGTCCTCAATTTGACACCGTATCTGAAATTATGGACAAAATGTCTTTGCCCCATTCAAAGGTATGGGGGAGTGTAATAATTCAGACCATGGCACTGAGAGACAAGTGGAGGCTTTGAGCAGAGCCGCAGTTGCAAAAAGATTTCATATGCAGCACTCGCATTTCCATTTGTTTGAAATAAAATGAGTTCAAACATTCCGACTGCAATTGCTCTTGTCTCTTCAATACCACAAACATTTCAAACAATAGAATATCAAAGAACCTTACAGCAAAGGGATACTGTGCCTGTGTCGTCTTTGAAAGGACAATTCAATTCAGTCCCACTTCCTTCCCTTTCCCCATAGCCCTGTACATTTCCCATTCTCAGATACATTTCCAATTTCAATATGCCAGAGGAAAGTGTATCAGATTCTATTGATCATACTTCAACATTACATTGCTTTTGCAACTTATGTTTCAAAGCTTCTCGATTATTTGTCCCTCAGCAACGAATAATAGAAAAGTGCTGCATAATGTATTCATCCCCTGTGTAAGGTATACTGAAACCGTGCTTAAGAACCAGGACTAGGTCATGAGTTCAAGGTCTATTGCAGCCAGAAAGACATAATCCAGGCCAATACTTCAGCATAACATTGAAGAGGTGCTGCATCATTAGACCTACCATCTTTCAAGTAAGCTGATGAATCAAGATTGATCTGCCTGTTCAGGTGGGCGTGAAAGATCCCATGGTACCATTTCGAGAACAAGTGGTTTCCTCGGTCAATATTTCACAATTCATCCTTCAATCAACTCCACCTGACAACAGATTATCTAGATGTTCATTCCCCGGCTGCCTCTGGGACATTGCTGCTGCATATGTTTGCGCAATAACAATGATGTGGAGATGCCGGCATTGGACTGGGTGGGCAGAGTAAGAAGGCTTACAGCACCAGTTAAAGTCCAATAGGTTTATTTGGAATCACTAGCTTATAGTGAAGGAGCTAAGCTCCGAAACCTAGTGATTCCAAATAAACCTGTTGCACAATAACAATGGCTGCACTCTTTTTACTGGCCAGACCAGCTTTCATTGCCCATCCTTAACGCCCCTCAAAAGTAAGTCATTGGCTGTAAGCTTTGAGACATACTGAGGTCATGAAAACAGGTCTATAAAATTACATGAAAATTGAATATCGGGAAAAAATTATAATTATAAAAATGATTGCTCAATATGGGTCTCTTGACCAACCTCTCTGAATTATTTGAAGAGGTATGGCAGGGAATAGACATTGCAGATGTTATATATCTAGATTAGTCCATTATCATAGAATAGACTAAATAATAAGTTTATTGGATGTAGAGTCATGAGGCTAGTGGCAGAATGGATTGCTGGCTGGGTTCAAAACAGCTCAGATTAGGCACAAATGGCATCTATTCAAAGTGGTAGAATGTGGACAGTGGGAAGCCACGAGGATCAGTGCTGGGACCACCATTATTCACAATTTATATTAATGATAGGACCACAAGATATAGGAGTAGAATTAGGCCATTCAGACATCAAGTCTGCTCCATCATTCAGTCATGGCTGATATGTTCCTCATCCCCATTCTCTTGCTCTCCCGCGTAACCCCCGATACCCATACGAATCAAGAAATCCCACCATTAATCAAAAATACCAGATTCATGCTTGAGGTGCTGTTACATACATGGCTACAGAACAAGAGTTGGAAGGAGGAATTCTTTTTTTATTAGAACAACTAGGAGCAGGAGAAGGCAATTTATCCTCATGAGTTTGCTCCACCATTCAATACGATCATGGCTGATCTCATCATGGCCTCAACTGCACCTTCCTGCCTGTCCTCCATAACCCTATAACGCATCACTAATTAAAAATCTATCTAACTCCTCCTTAAATTTACTCACTGTCCCAGCATCCCTTGCACTCTGGGGTAGCAAATTCCAGATTCACAAACCTTTGGGAGAAGTAGTTTCTTTTCATCTCCATTTTAAATTTGCTACTTCTTTTGCTGAGACAATGAGCTCTCATTCTAGAATGGCCCACAAGAGGAAGCATCAGCTCTATGTCTACTCAATCCATACATTTTATCATCTTGTATACCTCAATTTGATCGCCCCTCACTCTTCTAAACTGTCAAGAGTATAGGCCTAAACTGCTCAATCTCTCTTCATAAGACAACCCCCTCATCTCTGGAATCAATCTAGTGAACCTCCTCTGAACTGCCTCCAATGCCACTACATCTTTCCTCAAATATGGGGACCAAAACTGTGCACAATACTCCAGGTGCCGGCTCCAACGCACCCATCCCTGATGAGCTCAACGCATTCTATGCACGCTTTGAGCAAAAGGTTAGCAGGTGCATTCCCTCTACTTCAGAAGCCTCGGATGAACTTGTATCTGAGGTCACCATTGCAGATGTCAGAGCACCCAGCCGAGCACTCAGGTCTTGCGCGGATCAGCTGGCGGGGGTATTTGCAGACATCTTTAACCTCTCTTTACAACAATCTGAGGTCTCTATCTGCTTCAAGGTGACACCACCGTAGTGGGTCGGATCTCAAACAATGATGAGACAGAGTACAGGAATGAGATAGAGAATCTGGTGAATTGGTGCGACGACAATGGGCGAGATTCTCCCATATGGGGAGAAATCGTAAGGCTGGCGTCAAATCCGGGCGGGTTTGACGCCAGCCCCCCACTTCCCGACCGGGAACCGATTCTGGTCCCCAGTCGGGGCTAGCAGCCCGACGCCGTAAACTCCGGCATCACGGGCTTAACAAATTTCGTTAAGCCCGCTTGCCAGAGTTAGCGCCGGCTGACGCATCATATGACGTCAGCCGCACATGCGCGGATTGGAAGACTCCAACCCGCGCATACGCGGATGACGTCATCGCGTATTTGCGCGAAACCCGCGCATGCGCGGGCCGGGATGCCCCTCAGCCGCCCCGCGAATGGATACTGCGGGGCGGCGGAAGGACAAATAGTGCGCGGGCATCGGGCCCGCTGCCCGCAATCAGTGGGCACCGATCGCGGGCCCATGGCACCCTTGGCACGGCCGTGGTACTGCCGTGCCAATCGGTGCCATGGTTATAAAAAGCGAGAGTTTACGGCCGTTTTTACGAACGGCCAGACCAGGTGTGTTTGCCGTTCGTAAAAACAGCCGTAAAGGGCTGGGAACTCGGCCCATCCATCAGCTGTGAATCGCTGCCGGCCGTAAAAAAACGGCGGCAGCGATTCGTGTCGGGAGTTGGGCGTGGGGGGGGGAGAATAGCGGGAGGGCGTCGGAACAGCGTGGCCGTAAAATTTTACGAGCCACGCTATTCTCCGCACCGTCGGGAGTGCGGAGAATCTCGCCCAATATCTCTCCCTCAATGTCAACAAAATGAAGGAGATTGTCATTGACTTCAGGAGGCATAGTGGAGAACATGCCCCTGTCTACATCAATGGGAACGAAGTAGAAAGGGTCGAATGCATCAGGTTTTTAGGTGTACAGATCACCAACAGCCTGGCCTGGTCCTCCCATATCGACACTATAATTAAGAAAGCCCACCAACGACTCTACTTTCTCAGAAGAATAAGGAACTTTGGCATGTCAGCTACGAGTCTCACCAACTTTTACAGATGCACCATAGAAAGCATTCTTTCTGGTTGTATCACAGCTTGGTATAGATCCTGCTCTGCCCAAGACTGCAGGAAACTACAAAAGGTCGTGAATGTAGCCCAACCCATCACGCAAACCAGCCTCCCATCTATTGACTCTGTCTACAATTCCCACTGCATTGGAAAGGCGGCCAGCATAATTAAGGACCCCACACACCCCGGATATACACTCTTCCACCTTTTTCTGCCAGGAAAAAGATACAAAGGTTTGAGGTCAAGTACCAACCGACTCAAGAACAGCTTCTTCCCTGTTGCCTTCAGACTTTTGAATGGACCTACCTCATATTAAGTTGATCTTTTCTCAACACCCTAGCTATGACTATAACATTATATTCTGCAGTCTCTCCTTCCTTCCCTATGTATGGTATGCATTGCCTGTATAGCATGCAAGAAACAATACTTTGCACTGAGGGGCTAGTTTTGCTCACTGAGCTAAATCGCTGGCTTTTAAAGCAGACCAAGCAGGCCAGCAGCACGGTTGGATTCCCGTACCAGCCTCCCCGGAGAGGTGCCGGAATGTGGCGACTAGGGGCTTTTCACAGTAACTTCATTGAAGCCTACTCGTGACAATAAGCAATTTTCATTTTCATTTTTTCATTTTCATTCTAATACATGTGACAATAATAAATCAAATCAAATCAAAGAATGTCATCAATGCCTTACTTTATACTCTATTCCTTTAGCTATAAATGGCAACATTTATTTGCTTTCCTTATTACCTGCTGCATCTGCATGCTAGTCTTCTGCGACTCATGCGCGAGAACACCCAGATCCCTCTGCAATGGAGCACCCCAAAGTCTCTCCCCATTTAGATAATAAGTTGCCTTTCTATTTTTACAACCAAAATGGATGACCTCACACTTATCCACATTAAACTCCATCTGCCACAATTTGGCCCACTCGCCTAACCTTCTCTATATCCATTTGTAAGGTTCTTATTTCCTCATTGCAATTTCCTGCCCCTCATATTTTTGTGCCATCTGCAAATTTGGCGACAGAATCTTCCACCCCTGTATCCAAGTCATTAATACAGATTGTAAATAGCTGGGGCCCCAGGACCAAACCCTGTGGCACCCCACTAGTTATATCTTGCCATCCAGAAAAAGACCCATTTATCCCGCCTTCTGTCTGTCAACCAGTCATCTATCCGAGCTCGTAAATTACTCGAACCGCTTGTGATTTAGCCTTTTGAGATCAAATGCATATTTTCTAAATTTGCAGACAACACCAAATTGAGCAGAATATAGTCCACACTGAGGTTGACTGCAACCAAGTTGGGGCTGGTTTAGCACAGTGGGCTAAATAGCTGGCTTGTAATGCAGAACAAGGCCAGCAGTGCGGGTTCAATTCCCGTACCAGCCTCTCCAAACAGGTGGCCAAATGTGGCAACTAGGGGCTTTTCACAGTAACTTAATTGAAGCCTACTTGTGACAATAAGTGATTATTATTATCATGTAAAAGACAATGTTAATTACCTCAAAAAATATAATTGGCAAATTAACTTCAGCAGTTGTGACACAGGTCAATAAGGCCAAACCAAAATCACACCAGGCACTATGGTTTATCTCTTGAGGGGTAGAATCAGAAAGTGGAGAGCTTATGCTCAAGTTATATCGAATATTGATTAGACCACACTTAGGAATACCGTGGACAGTTCTGGCTGGCATATCATAAAATGGAGGCCTTGGAGACGGTGCAAATAGCTTCACAAAGATAATACCAGAACTGCGAGGTTATACCTGTCTGGCGAGGATGAATAGGTGAACGCTGAGTGATGGCCTAATAATGATATTTTAGAGTGTCCAATTCATTTTTCCAATTAAGGGGCAATTTAGCGTGGCCAATCCACCTACCCTGCACATTTTTGGGTTGTGGGGGTGAAAGCCACGCAAACACAAGGAGAATGTGCAAACACCACACGGACAGTGACCCAGAGCCGGAATGGAACCTGGGACCTCGGGGCCGTGAGGCAGCAGTGCTAACTACTGCATCACCGTGCTGCCCTCTAATAATGATATTTAAAGTTCTATGAGATTTTGATATGAGTAAACACAGAGGGAATGTGTAATAGCCCTCACAAGACACACAGGGATGACCCAATTGATCTCCCCATGGGCCCGTGGAATATGTGGCAAAGCACAATCTCAGCCACTGGAAAACACAATCTCAGCCAATGCTCCAGTCCAATACAGAGAGAGTATTGCACTGTGGGAGGCGCCGTCTTTTGGACGAGACATTAAAACAACAGCCCATCTGTTTTCTTGGCCTGATGTAATAGATTCTATGGCACTAATTTGAAGAGAAGATGGTTAATACTTCTGGTGTCCTGATCAATGCTTATTTGAGCATCACAAACAACAGATTCCATAGAATCCCTACAGCGCAGAAGGTGACTATTCAGCCCTAACCTGCACATCCCTGAACACTAAGGGGCAATTTATCATGGCCAATCCACCTAACCTGCTGATTGTGGGAGGAAACCGGAGCACGCAGAAGAAACCCACGCAGACAAGGTGTTGGGGGGGGGGGGGGGGGGGGGGGTTTCAAAGTACAATTGGTGGAATTCTCCCATTCTGGGACTACGTCCCGTGGAGGGTGGGGTGAGGGTTAAACGTGAGGGTTCCCTGCTGCGGAGGTCAGTTGGTAAACAGGCTAAATCCTCCGGTCCAACCTCATTAATCATGCACCTGGATGATTTGTGCCATATTCTGCAACAGGGCAGACCTGATGGTACGTGGTCTGCCTTTGTATCTGGCTGCCATATTGAAAAGGCACCCAACATCACTGACCTACCATTGAAGAAAAAGGTTGATCACATGTAAATGAAGATGGATCTTGTAGTGATCTCTGTATATGAAGAAGAAGATCACTTATTGTCACAAGTAGGCTTCAAATGAAGTTACTGTGAAAAGCCCCCAGTCGCCACATTCCGGCACCTGTTCAGGGAGGCTGGTACAGGAATTGAACCATGCTGCTGGCCTGCCTTGTTCTGCTTTCAAAGCCAGCAATTTAGCCCTGTGCTAAACCAGCCCCTTTATATGTATATGTTTCTTTGTATATGTTTATATGTATATGTTAATACATGATTAGCTAATGTGTAGTCAGTAGTCAGATGATCACTAGATGGCAATATTAACAGGAACTATATAAGGAGTTTCATGCTCTTTCTTATTGTTAGTGTGTGTGTGTATTGCAGCTAGAGGATAGACGTGACCAGCTTAGAGTGCAGTGTATTATATTAATTGTTAATTTAATGTAAGCTTAGTTAATTCTATTATTAGTCAAAGTATTAAAGTGAAAGAACTCACAAGTATATTATTTTGTTACTCAATCAATAATTTGTCATCAACTGGAAGACTTCTACTGGTTATCATCAAGTTAAATACAACTCCGCAAGACAAATGAGTAATATATATATTACATCTCTGCAATATAACATGGTACGAGGTTTAAAAAAATCTTTAAGAATAGTTAGTAGTAAGATTAGGAAAGAAAAGAAAAAGTTCCGATACAGACTGTTCAACTGTGGAAGTCCTCGCAGCAATCGGATCCTCAACAACAAGTCGATTCGATAGACCACGTTCAAGTTCCACGGCAGCTGAAAACTACTGGTAACTTAAATTTAAATTGGAAATTATTTAAACAGCAGTTCCAAGTCTATTTAGAAGCTCATAACTTAAATGCAGCCTCTGAAGCTGGACGAATAGCACTGCTACTGTCAATGGCAGGTCGGCAAGCTATAGAAATATATAACTCATTTATATGTGCCGAAGGCAAAGACAAAAGCATATTCGGAGTGTTGTTGCAAAGTTTGATGACCACTGCAAGATGCAGACAAATGAAATGCTGAAGCTTTTCAGGTTTCATCAGAGGTTACAGAATAATGGCGAACCGATCATAAGCTTTGTCACCGACTTAAAACTACTAGCGCAGACATGTAATTTTGATGATTTACACAACTCTTCAATAAGAGATCAAATCGTTTATGGAATAAACAATGAAAGCCGAGACTTCCGGTTGCGGCTATGACCAGCTAAGTCGCACGTTTGGCGGCTCCTGCTACAAAGGTGTTTTCGGGCCGATTGGAGGGCCCCAACGGCGCTGTAAGGACAAATCCCGGTGGGGGAAGGCTCCCTGAGGAGAACCAGACCAACTTTATGGTCGGTACCCGGAGTGGGGTGGTAAAGAAAGCAACAGCAGCTCCTCAAAAAAAGCGGGGGAAGAAGACCAAAATGGCGGCCGGTGGCGCACCCGAGGAATGGAGGAAATGGGCGGAGGAGCAGCAGGCCGCTCTCCTGCGCTTCTTACGGAGCTGAAAATGGAGCTCTTGGAGTCAATGAATGCGACGACCACCAGGCTGATGGGAGCCCAGGCGACCCAAGAGGCGTCGATTCGGGAGCTGCAGCAGGAGATGACTGTGAGGGAGGAGGAGGCCACGGTCCTCGTGGGAAAGGTAGAGGTGCACGAGGCACTCCACCTGAAATGGCAGAGCCGTTTTGAGGAGCTGGATACCCGAATGAGGCGGAAGAACCTGAGGATCTTGGGCCTGGCAGAAGGTCTGGAGGGGTCAGACCCTCCCGGGATACGTAGCAGAAATGCTGAGCTCCCTGATGGGGGCAGGGGCCGTCCCTTCGCCCCTGGAGCTGGAAGAGGCTACAGGGTCATGGCTAGGAAGCAAGAGCAAATGAGCCCCCGAGGGCGGTGCTGGTGCGGTTCCAGCGACCTCAGCGATCGTGAGAGAGTGCTGGAGTGGGCCAAGAGGGAAAGGAGCAGCAAGTGGGAGAATTCGACGGTGAGGGTCTACCAGGACTGGAGTGCGGAGGTGGCTAAGCGGCGGGCCCGGTATAACCGGACGAAGGCGGTGCTACATGCAAAACGGATCAGGTTCGGAATGCTGCAGCCAGCACGCTTGTGGGTCACCTACAGGAACCAACACCACTATTTTGAGTCCCCAGAGGAGGCGTGGGCCCTTTGTACAGGAAGAGAAACTGGACTCGAATTAGACCCAGGGGATACTTGGCGGCCGTAGCCGCTCGGGTACTTTCAGCTGAACAAGCGGTTTTTTTTTTTCGGCTGGGTCGGAACTGGGCAACTCGTATTGGAACGGTTTCCTTTTTTTTCTTCTTTCCTTGTTTGGATCTTGAACTCTTGCTTTGGGTTTTTCTTCTGATGTTTTTTCCCCCCTTTGCCAACTTCCCTTAGTTATTGTTATTGTGGTTATTCATGGTTATTTATGGTTATTATACTGTTTGGTAGAGGGCGACTGTTAATTACATTGTTATTTGTTATCTATCTGTTATTTATAATGTTAAGTTGGGGAGGCGGGACGGGGGGAGAGCAGATCGGGGGATATGGGCTCCTAGGGGGGGTTCTTTACAGGCATGGACGGGGACGGGGGTGGAACTGAAGATGGCGGGGTGGGGTGTGGCAGGGCGAAAGCGCGGGCTTCCTCTGTTTTCCCGCGCGCGGGGCAGAGGAGGGGGGAGGGGAGGAGTGCGGGGCGTGGCTAGCAATGGCGACCTTTCCCGCGTTGGAGCGGGGCCAGGGAGGAGTGGCAAGGGGGGGAGGCCCCCCCCCCCGAGCCGGGGGGAGTCGGAGTGTGGCAGGAGCAGCGGGTCAGCGTAAACCAGCTGACTTACGGGAGTACGATGGAGGGTACATCGCGGCTAGGAGGGGTCCTAGCCTTGGGGGGGAGGGGGGGGGGGGGGGGGGGGGGTTAGGGAGGGACACCGGGTTGCTGCTGGAAAGACCAGAACGGGAAGTGGAGGACTGGAGAGGTGGGGGGAGGGGGCCATCGCCATGGGGAGCGGGTCAGAAGGGGAGGGTCGACCCGGGGCGAGCAGGGAACAGGACATGGCTAATCGGCAGGGGAAGGGGGCGGGTCGTCCCGCGACCCGGCTGATCACTTGGAACGTGAGGGGGCTGAATGGGCCGGTCAAGAGATCAAGGGTATTCTCACACCTGAAGGGACTGAAGGCTGATGTAGCAATGTTACAGGAGACCCATTTGAAGGTAGTGGACCAGGTTCGCCTGAGAAGGGGGTGGGTGGGACAGGTGTTCCACTCTGGATTGGACGCAAAGAACCGGGGGGTGGCGATTCTGGTGGGAAAGAGGGTGTCGTTCGTGGCGGAGGAGGTGGCGGACAAGGAGGGTAGGTACGTGATGGTGAAGGGTAAGCTGCAGGGGGAGAAAGTGGTGATGGTCAACGTATATGCCCCGAACTGGGATGACGCGGGTTTTATGAGGCGCCTATTGGGCCTCATTCCGGGACTGGAGGCAGGGGGCTTGATCATGGGGGGGGACTTTAACACAGTGCTGGACCCCGGGCTAGACAGATCGAGCTCAAGGACCAATAGGAGGCCGGCAGCGGCAGAAGTGCTGAGGGGGTACATGGAGCAGATGGGAGGAGTAGACCCATGGAGGTTTGGTAGGCCGAGGGCGAGGGAGTATTCCTTTTTCTCCCACGTCCATAGAGTGTACTCCAGAATCGATTTTTTCGTGTTGAGCAGGGGGCTGATCCCGAGGGTACGGGAAGCAGAGTACTCGGCCATTGCGATCTCTGATCATGCACCACATTGGGTGGATGTGGAAATGGGGGAGGCGCGGGACCAGCGCCCGCTGTGGCGGCTGGATGTGGGGCTGTTAGCGGACGATGAGGTGTGTAAAAGGGTCCGGAAGAGCATTGAGAGCTATCTGGACTTGAATGACACGGGTGAGGTGCAGGTGGGGATGGTCTGGGAGGCCCTGAAGGCAGTGATCAGGGGAGAGCTGATCTCCATAAGGGCACACAGAGAAAGAAAGGAGAGGCAGGAGAGGGAGAGGCTGGTGGGGGAGCTTTTGGAAGTGGATAGGAGATATGCGGAGGCACCAGAGGAGGGGCTGCTGGGAGAACGGCGCAGCCTGCAGGTCAAGTTCGACCTGCTGACCACCAGGAAGGCAGAGACGCAGTGGAGAAGGGCACAGGGCGCGGTCTATGAGTATGGGGAAAAGGCGAGCAGGATGCTGGCACACCAGCTTCGCAAACGAGATGCGGCTAGGGAGATTGGGGGAGTGAAGGAGAGGGGCGGGAAGGTAGTGCAGAAGGGGCAAGAAGTGAATGGGGTCTTCAGGGATTTTTACACGGAGTTGTATCGGTCTGAGCCGCCGACGAGGAGAGGGGGAATGGAGGACTTCCTAAACAAATTGAGGTTCCCAAGGGTCCAGGAGGGGCTGGTAGAAGGGCTGGGGGCGCCAATAGGGCTAGAGGAGCTAGTCAAGGGAATAGGTCAGATGCAAGCAGGGAAGGCGTCGGGGCCAGATGGGTTCCCGGTGGAATTCTACAAGAAAAATGTGGACTTGGTGGGACCGGTACTGGTACGAGCCTTTAATGAGGCGCGAGAGGGGGGGGTTCTGCCCCCGACAATGTCGCAGGCTCTGATCTCCCTGATATTGAAGCGGGATAAAGACCCCGTGCAGTGCGGGTCCCACAGGCCTATCTCGCTTCTGAACGTGGATGCCAAGTTGCTGGCAAAGATCCTGGCAGCTAGAATAGAGGATTGTGTGCCAGGGGTAATCCATGAGGACCAGACGGGGTTCGTGAAGGGGCGGCAGCTCACACGAAACGTGCGGAGATTGCTGAATGTAATTATGATGCCGGCAGTGGAGGGGGAGGCTGAGATAGTGGTAGCGCTGGACGCAGAGAAGGCATTCGATAGGGTGGAGTGGGAGTACCTGTGGGAGACGTTGGAACGGTTTGGGTTTGGGGAAGGGTTTATTAAGTGGGTGAAGTTGCTCTACTCGGCCCCGACGGCGAGTGTAGTGACAAACGGGAGGAGGTCGGAGTATTTCGGGCTCCACCGAGGGACCAGGCAGGGATGTCCCCTATCCCCCCTACTTTTCGCACTGGCGATTGAACCGTTGGCGATGGCACTGAGGGGTTCAGGGGGGTGGAGAGGACTGACTAGGGGAGGGGAGGAACATCGAGTATCGCTGTATGCGGATGATCTACTGCTGTACGTGGCAGACCCAGAAGGGGGAATGCCGGAGATAATGGAACTATTAGCAGAGTTTGGGGACTTTTCGGGGTACAAACTAAATTTGGGCAAAAGCGAGGTTTTTGTGATACACCCGGCGGACCAGGGAGAGGGTATTGGGAGACTCCCCTTCAAGCGAGCAGGAAAGAGCTTTAGGTACTTTGGGGTGCAGGTGGCAAGGAACTGGGGGACCCTCCACAAGTTGAACTTTTCCAGGCTGGTGGAACAGATGGAGGAGGAATTTAAGAGGTGGGACATGGTACCGCTGTCGCTGGCGGGGAGGGTGCAGTGAATCAAAATGACGGTCCTCCCAAGGTTCCTGTTTTTATTTCAGTGCTTGCCCATCTTCCTCCCTAGGGCCTTCTTCAAAAAGGTGACGAGTAGCATCATGAGCTAGTCGTGGGCGCCATGGCACCCCAAGGGTGAGGAGGGTCTTTTTGGAGCGGAGTAGGGACAGTGGAGGGCTGGCACTACCCAATCTCTCGGGGTATTACTGGGCGGCAAATGTGTCAATGGTGCGCAAGTGGATGATGGAAGGGGAGGGGGCAGCTTGGAAACGAATGGAGAGGGCGTCCTGTGGCAACACAAGCCTGGGGGCCCTAGTAACGGCACCATGGCCGCTCCCCCCCACGAGGTACACCACGAGCCCGGTGGTGGCGGCCCACCCTCAAGATATGGGGGCAGTGGAGGCGACACAGGGGGGAAAGGGGAGGTCTGTTGGCGGCGCCAATAAGAGGGAACCATAGATTCATCCCGGGGAACATCGACGGGGGATTTCAGAGCTGGTACAGGGTGGGCATACGGCAGCTGAAGGACCTGTTTATAGAGGGGAGGTTTGCGAGCCTGGGAGGGCTGGAGGAGAAGTTTGAGCTCCCCCCGGGAAACATGTTCAGATATTTACAAGTGAAGGCATTTGCTAGGCGGCAGGTGGAGGGGTTCCCCCTGCTCCCCAGTAAGGGGGCGAGTGATAGGGTGCTCTCGGGGGTCTGGGTCGGAGGGGGGAAGATATCAGACATCTACAAGATAATGCAGGAGGCGGAAGAAGCATCAGGGGAGGAGCTGAAAGCCAAGTGGGAAGGGGAGCTGGGAGAGCAGATAGAAGACGGGACGTGGGCGGATGCACTGGAGAAGGTCAATTCTTCCTCCTCGTGTGCGAGGCTGAGCCTCATTCAATTTAAGGTGCTGCATAGAGCTCACATGACGGGGACAAGGATGAGCCGGTTCTTTGGGGGTGAGGACAGGTGTGTCAGATGTCTGGGAAGCCCAGCGAACCATGTGCATATGTTCTGGGCATGCCCGGTGCTGGAAGGGTTCTGGAAGGGGGTGGCAAGGACGGTGTCGAAGGTGGTGGGGTCCAGGGTCAAACCAGGATGGGGGCTTGCGATCTTTGGGGTCGGGGTAGAACCGGGGGTACAGGAGGCTAGGGAGGCCGGAATACTGGCCTTTGCGTCCTAGTGGCTCGACGAAGGATATTAATTCAATGGAAGGACGCGAGGCCTCCAAGCGTTGAAACTTGGATTAACGATATGGCTAGCTATATTCAGCTAGAAAGGATCAAATTTTGCCCTGAGAGGGTCGGTACAGGGATTCTCCAGGCGGTGGCAACCTTTCCTTGACTTTTTGGATCAGAGATAGACGTTCGGGGTCGTGGCAGCAGCAACCCGGGGGGGGGGGGGGAGGGGAGGGAGGGGGGGGGGGGGAGGGGAGGGGGGGGAGGGGAGGGGGTGGGGGGAGAGGGGGGGGAAGGGGAGGGGGGGGGAGAGGGGGGGGAGGGGGGGGAGGCAGCAAGGGTCGTGGGGGGACATGCACGACTGTAACGCGGGCAAGTCTGCTCGCTGCTCATGTCTGAAACTGTAGGCTGCCTTGTTTGTTAAGTTGTTGCTTGGGGGGGGGGGAGGACTGGTGCGCGCGAGAGGGCGGGCGAGGGAGGGATATTTGCCTAGAGGGATTGTGTTGTAAATAATTAAAAAAATTAGTAGGGGTAAATGTTTGTATGGAAAAACTCTTTCAATAAAAATTATTTAAAAAAAAAACAATGAAAGCCGAAGAGAAGTATTACTAAGACAGAATGATTTAACTCTCAAACCAGCAATAGAAAAATGCATTTCACATGAGCAGAGTAGAGATTAATACTCTGAATTTTATCACCAAGAAAAGGGAGCGAAAGTCCACCACGAGGTTGAGAATGTTAAAATGGTGTCGCAGGCAGCAAAGAAGCACGTTCGAGATGCCAGCTATCTTGCATACACGCATTCCAACTCGGGACATGCGCAGTTCGTTCGGAAATGCGAGACTCAAGAGAAGAAGTCTGCTCATCGCGAACGTCACTCATGTGTCAGGGAGACAGGATCATGACATACTACAGGCATGGTAATGCCTACTTAAAGGGGAATTGTCCTGCTCAGCGAAAACAGTGTTTAAAGTGCTCAAAACGGGCAGCACGGTGGCACAGTGGGTTAGCCCTGTTGCCTCACGGCGCCGAGGTCCCAGGTTTGATCTCGGCTCTAGGTTACTGTCCGTGTGGAGTTTGCACATTCTCCCCATGTTTGCGTGGGTTCCGCCCCCACAATCCAAAGATGTGCAAGGTAGGTGGATTGAACACCCTAAATTGACCCTTAATTGGAAAAAAATGAATTGGGTACACTAAATTTATATTAAAAAAAATAAAGTTCTCAAAACATAACCATTTCACTTCTCAGTGTAAATCAACAGTAATTTATCCCAATGCAACACAAAAAAAGCATTTCAATGTTAGATCCATCGATAAAACAGAAAACAAAAATTCACAAAAGAATTTCTCAGATGATGATGCAAGTTTTTCTCTGGAAAATACGTTTTTTGTTGGCATTATTGATACATCAGAGGATCATTAATCAACATCAAAAGATCTTCAATTAACATCAAAGGATCTTCAATTAATATCAAAGGATCTTCAATCAACATCAAAGGCTCCTCATCAAATTAACTTCATTGACAGCAACAATGAATGGACAACGACAGTATATGTGAATAACAGCCCGATATTATTCAAGCTTGACACTGGTGCTTCAGACAACCTGATGAATTGCAAGGATCTCTCATCAATCTAAGGAGATTACGAGATTGTACCTGTGGCATGCAAGCTAAAAGATTATAACGGTAACCAAATTGTGTCACATGGATCGTGCCATTTAAAAGTTGTCAACAAAGAAGTGCAGAAAACACTTGGTTTTGAAATTGTGGATGATCACAAAGCTTCTTTATGAGGTGTTCAAGCATGCAAGGGGTTGGAGTTAATTCAAAGAATCTTCATGAACACAAATGAAACATCACGATTGGAAGAAGACAATTCAACAATTACTAAATGAAGGCCCTGAAGTATTTCACGGTATGGGCACGTTGCCATACCAGCACAAAACTGTGCTCAAAAAGTATGCAAAACCGTCATACATCCACCCAGAAGAGTTCCAGCACCTCTACAAGGGAGATGAATTGCAGAGATTACAATCCCAAGGCATAATTTCCAAACTCACACAACCGACTGACTGGGTCAGTTTGTTGGTTTGCGTCAAAAAACCTTCAGGAGATCATAGGATTTGTATGGATCCCAAAGATCTAAATAAAAACATACGTAGGGAACATTACCCTATTCCCAAACGAGAAGAAATTACTTCTGAAATGACAAACGTACGCATTTTTATAAAGTTAGATGCATCACAAGGTGTTCAGATGTACTAAGTTTCATGACTATGTGTATGATCTACCTAAGTTCATAGTTGGGACTGACCATCGACCGCTAGTAAATATGATAGAGAAAAGTCTCAATGATATGACACCAAGATTACAGAGAATGATGATAATTTTGAGGAGGTATGATTTTACATTAATCTATACTCCTGGCAAAGAACTCGTAATTGCAGATACACTTTCAAGATATATAAATACTGAGAATCTACCTTTTGAATCCGTCAGTGACGTAGAAGCTCAACTGCAGTTATGTAGAGAAATACTTCCTGCATCCGACGAAAAGTTGACGCAGATACGTGATGAAACACAAAAAGATGTAACCTTGCTCAGAGTTATCAATCATCTACAGCATGGGTGGCCAAAAGGACACTGTCCTCAGTATCAAAGTATTCAAGCAGAACTTACTGTGATAGATGGTATACTATTAAGAAATGACAGGATTGTCATTCCATCAAACCTCAGGTCAGAAATGCTCAGCAAAATTCATGAAGGACATCTCGGCTTTGAGAAGTGCAAAAGAAGAGCAAGACAAGCTGTGTACTGGCCGGGAATAAACAAAGACATCGCAGAGGTGATAATGTTGTGTTCAACATGTCAACGGCATCAACTGCACAATGTAAAGAAACACTTTAGCAACATGACATTGCTACGTAACCATGGGTGAAAGTAGGCATTGACTTGTTCCATGCAAAAGGAAAAGACAATGGGCGGGATTCCCTGACATCCCGCCGGGTCGGAGAATCGCTGGGGAGGGGCGGTGTGAATCCTGCCCCCACCGGCTGCCGAATTCTCCGCCACCGGAGTTTTGGCGGGGGCGGGATCGCAATGCGCCGGTCGGTGGCCGCTAGCAGCGACCCCCCGGCGATTCTCCGGCCCACGATGGGCCGAGTAGTTTTCTTGCCAGTCCTGCCAGCGTAAATTTGAGTAGGTCCTTACGAGCGGGTCCTGGCGGCGCTGGCGGCCTCGGGGGGGGGGGGCGCGGGGGGATCTGGCCCCAGGAGGTGCCCCCACTGCGGTCTGGCCCGCGATCGGGGCCCACCGATCTGCGGGCAGGCCTGTGTCATGGGAGCACTCCATTCCTCCGCACCAGCCGCTGTGGTCCTCCGCAATGGCCGATGCGGAGACAAACCTTTCCGCGCATGCACTGGGATGCGGCAACTCGAGCCGGCCGGCGGACGCCCTTCGGCGCTGGTTGGCGTGGTTCCAAGCCCTTTCCCCGCCGGTCGGCGCGGCGCCAAACACTCCGGGGCCGGCCTAGCCCCTGAAGGTGCGGAGGTAGGGGAGAATCCCACCCTATGTTCTTATCATTGATTATTATTCAAACCTTCCGGAATGATGAGACTACCTGATCTCACCTCTGCAGCAGTGATCAAAGCGTGTAAGGAAAGTTTTGCAAGACATGGCATTCCGCAAACCATTATGTCAGATAATGGTCCGTGCTTTACAAGCTGGGAGTGGACGGAATTTTCAAGAACATATAAATTCAACCACATTACCTCAAGTCCCCATTTTCCTCATTCAAACAGAAAAGTGGAGAAAGCTGTACACATTGTGAAGCAATTGTTAAGGAAAGCAAGAGATTTGCAATCGGATTTTTACTTCGCTTTACAAATTACTGAGCCTCTCTGTTAAATTCAGGTTTATCTCCAGCTCAAATGTTGTACAATCATGAAATAAGAACAACTCTACCGAAAATTCATGTTCGTGATCCAGATCAACTGGGTGTGATGAAATGAATTCAACAGCAACTTGAAAAACAACAAAGTTATTATGACATACACGCAAAACCACTAAAACCTCGAACAGCAGATGATGTTGTTCGAATCAGATGTCCTGATGGAGGATGGTCTGATAATGCTCTGGATTTTAGGCAAATATCACAACGCTCCTACATAATCAAAACTGCAGAAAGTTGATTGATTTGACGGAATAGGCTTGACCTTTTGAAAGTGCAAATTCGTCAACCTGCCTTTCCAACTTGAATTTAAATCAATCTTGAAGTCAGCATGTGAATATCAAACAACCTATTGAAAGTGAACGGAAGAACATTAAAGTGTTGACTTCTCCAAACAAATTGAGAAGATCAACTAGACAAAGAAGAAAACCAAATCGTTTGAACTTATGAACATTTTACTGATTGATTCATAACTGATGTACTATGCATGACAGAATACTTCATTTCTTATGTACAATTTTCTTTTTCGTGTATATGGAAAAATGTAGCACAAGAAAAGGGGGATGTAGCGATCTCTACATATGTTAATACATGATTAGTTAATGTGCAGTCAGATGATCAGTAAATGGCAATACTAACAGGAACTATATAAGGGGTTTCTCACTCTTTCTTAGTTTTAGTGTGTGTATATTAAAGCTAGAGGCTAGAAGTGACCAGCTCAGAGCGTAGTGTATTATATTAATTGTTAATTTAATCTAATCTTAGATAATTCTATTACTAGTCAAAGTAGTAAAGTAAAATAACTCAGAAGTACATTATTTTGGAACTCAATAAATAATTTGTCATCAACTGGAAGACTTTGACTGTTTATCATCAAATTAAATACAACTCGGCAAGACAAGTGAGTAATATATATATTACATCTCTGTAATGTAACAGATCTCTCTCAGTATTGGACTGGAGCATTGGGTAAGGTTGTGTATTCCAGTTGCTGGAGCAGCATTTGATCTCACAAACCTCTGACTGAGAAGTGTTGAGTGCTGCTACTAGGAAGTGTCCCTGCCCTACGGAATGGCAGCACCCCCCCCCCCCACCCCTGCCCCCTCCCCTGGCCGAGACACCACAAAATACTCACTTTTGTCAAGATTTATTTTGTATCCCGAAAAAGGCCCAAACACTCGAAGCAGCTCCAATATTCCCCCTATCAACACACTCGGTTCCGACACGTATAACAGCAAGTCATCGGCATACAAGGGCACCCTATGCTCTATTCTCCCCCGTACTATTACTTTCCATACCCCTGAGCTTCTTAATGTGACGGCCAATGGCTCAATCGCAAGTGCAAACAGCAGGGGGGGGGGGGGGCATAGGACATCCCTGCTTAGTCCCATGGTGGAGAGAAAAGTATCACAAGCTGATGTTGTATGTACGGACACCCGCCCTCGGCTCCTTATATAGTAACTTTACCCAGTTCACAAATCTGGTCCAGTCCCAAACCACTCCAGAACTGCCATCAAGTACCCCCATGCTACCCGGTCAAACGCCTTCTCAGCGTCCAATGCCACAACCACCTCTGTTTCCTTCCACTCTGCTGATGACATAACAATGTACAAGTCCCTACTAATGTTTGAAAAGAGCTGCCTCCCTTGCATGAACCCCGTCTCTCTTCACCTATCACCTTCGGGAGGCACTCCTCCAGCCTGCCCGCCAGTACCTTCGCCAATACCTTTGCGTCCACATTCAGAAGTGATATGGGCCTATACGACCCACACTCCGTCGGATCCTTATCTATTTTTTGCAACATGGAAATCGATGCCTGCCCCAACGTTTATGGCAACACCCCCTTCGCTATCACCTCTTCAAACATCCCCACCATCAGGGGTGCCATCTTATCCTTGAATTTTTTATAATATTCCACCGGAAACCCATCCAGCCCTGCCACCTTCCCCGACTGCATCCTTCCAATTGCATCCTTTATCTCCTGCTCCATTGTCGCCCTTCTAATGTAGCCCTGTCCCCCTCCCCTAACCTCGGGTACTCCAACCGATCTAGAAATTCCTGCATCTCATGGCCTCCCCCAGGTGGCTCTGACCTGTAAACCTCTCATAAAATTCCTCAAAAACCTTGTTAATCAGATGCGGAGCCACCACCAATTTCCCTGCCCTATCCCGCACCTGCACAATTCCCCTTGCCGCTGCTTCCCTCTGGAGCTGACCTGCTAACATACGACATGCCTTATCTCCATGTTCGTAAACTACACCCCTTGCACGTCTCAGTTGGCGCATCGCCTTCCTGGTAGATAGTCAGTCAAAGCTCGCCTGTAGTTCCTTCCTCTTTTCCAGCTTTGCTGGGTCCCCATCCTCTGCATAACTCCTATCTACCTCCAACATCTCATCTATTACCCTCTGCCGCTCCAACCTCTCCTCTTTGTCCACCCTGGCCTTAAACAAAATCACCTCCCCACCCCCCTCCTCACCACCGCCTTTAGAGCCTCCCAGACAACCGCCTTCGACACCTCACCCGTACAGTTGAAACCTACATATTCCTTAAATACCTTTTCAATGTTGTCGCAGAATCCTTGGTCCCCCAAAAGTCCCACATCTAATTTCCACTCTGGCCTCTGCGCTACCCCCTTCTCCCGTACCATATCCACCCAATGCGGAGCGTGATCTGACACTGCAATTGCTGAGTATTCCGACCCCTTAACCCCAGCCGGCAAAGCCTTTCCCACCACGAAAAAGTCGATCCGCGAATATACCTTATGGACTGTTGAGAAAAACAAGTACTCTCGTTCCTTTGGGTGCAGGAACCTCCAAGGGTCCACCCCTCCCATTTCCACCATCAGCCCAGCTAACGTCTTTGCCGCCCCTGATGGGACCAGCGAGCGCGGCCGTGACCTGTCCAACCTTGGCTCCTGCACCAAGTTCCAGTCCCCCCCCACTATCAGTTCGTGTGTGTCCAATTCGGGGATGGCCCCAAACACCTTCTTTGCGAATCCCACATCATCCCAATTGGGGCCGTATACACTTAACAGCACCACTAACCTCCCCTCCAGCGCCCCTGTCACAATCACATATCTACCCCCCCTGATCTTCCACCACCTTCTCTACCTGGAAGCGTATTTTTTTGCTGACCATTACCGCTAGCCCTCGAGCCCTTCTGTCAAGTCCAGAGGGAAAAACCTGACTAACCCAGCCCTTTTTAAGTCTTACCTGGTCTTTCACGCTCAAGTGACTCTCCTGCAGCATTGCTACATCAGCTTTCAAACTTTTAAGACGCGCAAGCATCCTTGACCTCTTGACCAGACCTCCTAACCCCCTCACGTTCCACGTGACTATCCTAACTAGGGGTCTCTCACACCCCTCACCCTTCTTATCCACCATCATCATATCTACCAGGCCCTGCCCCATGAACCTGACCCACCCCTATCCAATATTAACATAGAACCCCTTCCCCCCTCCCAAACCCCCCCCCCCCCCCCTACATTTCCTCTGGAAAAAACATCTCCCAGCATCAATCCCTTCACCCCCCCCCCCCCCCCCCCCCTCGCTCGCCTCGCAGGCCCATCGAAACCTGATAACCAGGCTCCAATGTCCGCAGCCTTCCTCTCACCTCACCTCCGTTCAGTAGCCAACTTCAGTTAGCTAGCGCGGGTGACTCCCCCCACCAAGATGTACCATCCCTTCCCACCCAGTCCCAGAGAAAGAAAAAACAAAAACAACAATCAAACCCATACAAATCACTAAAAATAAGATATAACCGTCTGTGGTAGTCACCACCAGTAGTATATTACATATATTACGGCACAGCCCGTATATTACAGGAACAAGGGTAAATCCCTGCCTGCTGGCTCTGCCCAGTAGGCGGCGTATTAATGTATGTGCTCTCCTGTGCTGCAGCCATTCTGGTTCCAGCTACAGGAGGCACCACATCTTGCTCAATAAAGTATCGATTATTCCACCACTCTCGTCTTTGTGGTAATTGATAGTGCATCAATTTATTGAGCAAGATTTTTTGAAACGATGGATCTCCGCATCAGGCCTGATCGCCTGCAGCTGAGCCCTCAAGCAGCCAATGCTACGTCCGCCTTTGACCACTGGCTAGCCTGTTTCGGATGACCGCCAATACACTGCTTTCGAAGCAGATGGCCGCCTCTATCACTTCCTTCGGGTTCCCTTTGGCGTCACTGATGCGGTCTCGGTCTTCCAGCGAGAGATGGACTGAATGGTTGACCAGTACAAACTGCGGGCCACCTTCCCCTACCTGGATAACGTCACCATCTACGACCACGATCAGCAGGACCACGACGCAAATCTCCAAAAATTCCTCCATACTGCTAAACTCCTTAATCTCACATACAATAAGGAGAAATGCACGTTCCGCACCAACCGCTTAGCCATCCTTGGCTATATCGTGGAAAATGGAGTCCTGGGGCCTGACCCTGACTGCATGCGCCCCTTCATGGAACTCCCACTCCCCCACTGCCCCAAGGCCCTGAAACAATGCCTGGGGTTATTCTCCTACTATGCCTAATTAGGTCCCTAATTATGCAGACCAGGCCTGCCCACTCATTCAGTCCATAGTTTTTCCCCTGACCGGTGAGGCCCACCAGGCTTTCAACCGCATCAAGGCAGACATCGCTAAGGCCACGATGCACTCAGTCGACGAGACCCTCCCCTTTCAGGTAGAGAGCGATGCATCGGACGTAGCTCTGGTCGCCACCCTCAACCAGGCGGGCAGGCCCGTGGCCTTCTTTTCCCGCACCCTCCATGCCTCCGAAATTCGGCACTCCTCTGTCGAAAAGGAGTCCCAAGCCATTGTGGAAGCTGTGCGACATTTGAGGCATTACCTGGCCGGCAGGAGATTCACTCTCCTCACTGACCAATGGTCGGCTGCCTTTATGTTTACTAATACACAGCGGGACAAGATCAAAACTGACAAGATCTTGAGGTGGAGGATCGAGCTCTCCACATATAATTATGAGATCCTGTATCGCCCGGATAAGCTCAACGAGCCCCCGGATGTCCTGTCCCATGGTACATGTGCCAGCACACAAGTGGACCGACTCCGGGCTCTCCACTATGACCTCTGCCACCCAGGGGTCACCCGTTTCTTCCATTTCATCAAGGCGTGCAACCTGCGCTACTCCATTGAAGAGGTCAGGACCGTCAGCAGAGACTACCAAGTCTGCACGGAGTGCAAGCCGCACTTCTGCCGGCCAGATAGAGCGCACCTGGTGAAGGCCTCCCGCTCCTTTGAACGTCTCAGCGTGGACTTCAAAGGGCCCCTCTCCTCCACCGACCGCAACACGTACTTTCTGAACTTAACTGGTGAGTACTCCCCGTTCCCTTTCGCCATCCCATGCCCCAATATGACTTCTGCCACGGTAATTCAAGCTCTCCACAGCATCTTCACTCTGTTCGGTTTCCCCACCTACATCCATAGCAATCGGGGATCCTCTTTTATGAGCAATGAGTTGCGTCAGTTCCTGCTCAGCAAGGGCATTGCCTCCAGCAGGACGACCAGCTACAACCCCTGGGTAAACGGGCAGGTGGAGAGGGAGAACGGGACGGTCTGGAAGGCCGTCCAGCTGGCCCTACGGTCCAGAAATCTCCCGGTGGCAGGAAGTCCTCCCCGACGCACTCCACTCCATCCGATCGCTCCTCTGCACCGCAACTAACGAGGCCCCTCACGAACGTGTGTTTGCCTTCCCCAGGAAGTCCACCTCCAGGGTCTCGCTCCCAACATGGCTGACAGTTCCTGGACCCGTCCTCCTTCGGAAGCATGTGCGGACCCATAAGTCGGACCCCTTGGTCGAAAAAGTCCACCTCCTACATGCAAACCCACAGTACGCCTACGTGGCAGACCCCAACGGGCGCCAGGACACAGTCTCCCTCCGGGACCTGGCACCAGCTGGATCCCCACCCACATACCCCCGACCTGACACTGCCCCACCCCCCCCCCCCCCCACGTTGCCTCATTCACCTCTGCGCCCCTCACCCTACCTCCAGGGAACCTCACCGCAGCCCCTGCCCCAGCAGGATCCATCCTCCCACTGGTTTCACTCAGGGGTGACGAAGACGAGGACAACACGCTCCCGGAGCTGCAGGTGACCAAGTCGGCACCCGTATCACCACCAGGACTGAGGCGATCGCAGGGGAGGCCCCCGACAGACTGAATTTGTAATGTTTTCCACCACCTCCGTGGACTCTTTTTTTTAACAGGGGGTGAATGTGGTAGTCACCAGTAGTAGTATATTACTTGTATTGCGGCACTGCCCGTATATTAGAGGTACAAAGGTAAATCCCTGCCTGCTGGCTCCGCCCGTGTGTGCTCTCCTGTGCTGCAGCCATTCTGGTTCCAGCTACAGGAGGCACCACATCTTGCTCAATAAAGCCTTGATTGTTCCACTACTCTTGTCTTTGTGGTAACTGATAGTTCATCACCGTCGCAACACAGAATGTCAATCAACCCAACTAATAACTTGAACTCTGCAACAATGTAAAGAGAAGTAAATTACAATACACATCAGTAAAAAGAAAGTTATGGGCCGCAATTCTCCCAAAGGGAGACAAAGTGCCGACGCCGGAGTGAAAAACGGAGTGTTTCACTCCGGCGTCGGAGGCTGCTCCTCGCCCCCTTTTCTCCCACCCCCACGTCAATCTCACATGCGCCTGAATGACGCGGCCGGCAGGGCCTGAATAACGTCACCCGCGCATGCGCAGGTTGGCCGGCGCAAACCCGGGCATGCGTGGTTGCCGTCTTCCCTTTCCGCTGCCCCGCAAGACATGGAGGATTGATCTTGCGGGGCGGCGGAGGGAAAAGAGTGCGTCTTTCAGAGACGCCGGCCCGACGATCGGTGGGCACCGATCACGGGCCAGGCCCCTCCTGAGCACCCTACTGGTGCTCGATTCTCCCTCCACCCCCCACAGTCCCCACACACAGCGGTCGCACGCTGTTCACGCCGGCAGCGACCAGGTGTGGTTGGCGCCGGCTTGAACCAGTCGGATTCGGCAGGCCTCTCGGCCCATCCGTGCCGGAGAATCGGCGCTCGACCGGAGCAACGATTCTCCGAGCGGCCTGTCGCAAAACGCGACACGCCGTTTTGGGGGGGTGGGAGAATCGCGTGCGGGTGCCAGGGCGGTGTGGCGTGATTCGCCCGGCACTCCCGCGATTCCCCTACCCGGCGTGGGGGTCGGAGAATCGCGCCCATGGCCTTTATACATTTTCCAGCTCCCCAATCACAGTCCACAGTCTCTCTTCCAGTTCCACTCCTCACGTCTGTCCCAAGCCTTCAGCCCTCACGAACGCCTTAGCCACCTCCACTGTCTTGAAATAAAAGTCTTTGGCATCATACATCACCGTCAGCTTCGCCGGATATACCATACCAAATCGCACCCCCTTTTTGTACTCACTCGCCCGAACGCCGGAGTTTTTTGCCAACTCCACCGTCAAGTCCTGATAGATCTGAACTCGAGCACTGTCCCACTGCACCTCGCGCTTCTGCTTCACCCAACTTAACATCTTCTCCTTCATGCAGCACTTATGGAAGCAGATAATTACTGTTCCTGGCGGATCAATCACCTTGGGCTTCGGCCTTAATGACCGATGAGCTTGGTCCAGCTCGTACCGGGAGGAGTTTTCACCCTCTCTCATCAGCTTCGCCAACTTCTTAGCGAAGTACTCTGTTGGCCTTGGGCCCTCTGTCCCTTCGGGCAAGCCCACAATTCTCAGATTGTGCCATCTCGAGCGATTTTCCAAGTCCTCGAGCTTTGCTCGGAGTCCTCTGTTGACCTCCACCATTCTCCGCAGCTCATCCCCCATCGAGGTGAGCTGGTCGCTGTGCTGCGACACGGCCTCCTCCACTTCCTTCATCTTCTCACCCTGCACTCTCACCTCGGCCAATGCCATTGCCACAGCTACCCTCACCGGGGCGATTGCCTCCTTCACCAATGATTCCACTGCGACCGCCATCTCCTTCCTCAAAGCCTCCATACTCCTCACAAACTGCTTTTCCAGCTCAACCGCTATCACCTCGGTCATCTTTTCCACGGTAAGTAGTGCGGCCCCACCATGCGGTCCGGCATCCGCCATCTTGTCAGCGCTTTTGCTGGCCTTCTCATTCAACGGCGAACCCGGGTTTTCTTCCTTCTTCCGAGCTGCTTTTCGCATCCTCTAACGATTTATTATTTTTTCTTTCTTTCTTCAATCCGAAAATAAATAAATAATTATTTTCACAAATTTTTTTCCAAAAATTCCAAAATCAAAAAATTTCTTCCCCCGGGGAAACTCCTCAAAGATCCATTTTCAGTGGGAGCCACCCAATGTGTTCTAGTTCCCCTCTACATCGCGTTCTGGACTCAGGCCTGCCACTTCGATCGCCTCGCCTCGTGTCAAACTCTGCCCACGCATCCGACCTCTGGATCGATGCCTCCCGCTCCGGCCACTGGACACTCCCGCGGGGCTCCTCACCAGTTCCAAACCAGACCAATCCGACGCCTGTCCCTCAGGCCCCAAAGGCCGAAGAAACCCAGGAAGAAAGAACCACGGGGAAACCCCCGAAAAAGTCTAAAAAATCGCGGGCCAGCAGGAGTCTCTTCTCGACACAGCCACTCCGCTCACGAGCGCCACCGGAAACCACAAATGTCCATTTTTAAGGATATTTCATTATTTTAACAGAGATAGAACTGCCCAAAGGAAATGTATTAGCAGCTCTATTAAAATAATAACCAGATGATTGTCACAGCATTTTCCACTAATATAGTCATGTCCAGCCAATAATCTTCAATTTTTATGTTCATAGTGTGAGGACCTAAGGCCTCACCCAGTATATTATTTTAATAACATATATGAAGATATGCTCATTGATATCTTCAAAAATTTCAAAATGTACAATGACCTAAAATGGCTGAATCTATGTCTGCCTGTGACCCTGAACAAAATAAACTACCTGGAAGCATCTAGGAAACACACACATTGTTATCCCTGAAGAAACACTAATGACAGCCCCTGCCACCATGTGAACCAAATTCAAATAGAGCCATACAAAAGCCATCTGCATCTCTGAGCCCAAGTTGGCCAACAAGAGTCTGTTCATCTGCTAAGACATTGGATCCTGGAACATTCCTTTCAGTTCTTAATGGTTGGGAGAGACGAAGGATGTACATTCTTTATCAAAGACAATGTGGCGAAGTGGATGTCATGTGACACAGGCATCTGGCTTGTGAAATCAGTAATATTGCCTTGCTGTATTGCAAAGTCTCAGTCTTTTCTTATCATCTGACCAGCAGCTTCACACACAAGGAACTCTGGCACACATTTGGGCACCTGGTCCTATCTACACTGATTCTGCTGGAAATTTTGTACAAGCGCTTACAAGGCTGATTCAGCTCTCTGTATCACTGGAAAAACGAATTATACAGCATCGGTTTTGAACCCTCCTATCTTCTTGAAGGAATATCTCACTGGACTTTGATTCTGGATTCTGGACCCTACATGAACTCAACATGAACTTGAAATCAACCATGATTGAATGGTGGAGTGGACTCGATGGGCCGAATGGCCTTACTTCCGCTCCTATGTCTTATGGTCTTATATCTATTTTCTCTGTGATCTCTGTACTGTATATCCTTCTTTTCACGATCCCTCTCTTTACTTTGCGAGTGTGGAGGTAGTCTTGCAACCTCCCCTTTCTCATTTTGAGTGTGTGCAAACAAACTAACCCTTTGAGTTCATCCTATCTCGAGTTTGCTGTGGGATTACGAATAGAAAAATAAATCGCACCAAAAGCAAAGGATTGGGAAATATGTCACTGCTCAGAAAGAGGGAAACAAATCAAAACACCTTTCTTGGACGTGAGAGGAGATCTTAGTGCTGTTTAAGTTAACCTCCCCTCCAATCTTTTCTCTCCGTACTAACTGAAGTTCTTATACTGCTGTTGCAGAGCAAATTGAGAGTGATGACTTTGGACAGTGGTGTGCAACAACAGATTGGTTATCGTACCACTGCGGGTCAAGTGGAGGTTACTGTCACAAGCTGTACACATGCATACTTGAATGTGTTTGCTGAACTCGACCCTTTGGTGGCTAATTTTTAATGGTTGGAAATTACAATGCGACCTTCTGTGTCACCCAAGTGTTAAAACATTGAGGATAATTGAGAGTTTAACACTGTGGACTTGGAGATCAAGCCGGCACCTGACTCTTGAGGTAACTTCCACATCAAGATACATTTCAACGCTGAAAGTATAACTGCAACCTTAATAACATTGCTGTAAGCAATGGCTACTGTCCTCGGATTTGCTGTTCTCATCTAATGCTTATTATATCTAATGTGTTTAGGCTGCCATTATAACCAAGTCACCAGTCAAGCACAACCAAGCACATCTTCAAATCATTGAGTTATTTTTAATAGTTGAACTTAAAAAAATGTTTTCCCCTTCAATTGAACCGATACTACACCTTTCAGAGCTTAGACAGGTCTGATCTTGTCAACTACCATGGGACTGAGAATATAATTGGCAGGTAATAACGGAAGGAAGACAGGTGCCTCGAAAGATGAGAACTTTAACGAAGAGGCAGGCTTGATTCGCATTTTTGTGAAACTTTGATCATTGTAATTTTTGAAAGAGCAATTACAGAGCAGTGAAATAGGACATCTCATCGCAAGCTGAGGAGTGCTGCACTGAGTACAGCATATTACATGTCATTAGTGGGAGCTGTGAAGTGAGTGTGAAGAATGGAAAGCTGGAAAATATATTACTCCAAGATCTACACAGACCTTTGTACAAACATTTGCTTTTCCACAGAAGAATTTTAGAGGCTGCCCGGGGAAGGGCTGGGGAGAGATCTGAGGCAGGAGCATGCGTCATTTCGCACCACCGACTGGCGAGACTGCTTCCTGGCACACTGCTGCCTCACAGTACCAGGGACCTGGCTTCAATTCTGGCCTTGAGTGACTCTCTGTGTGGAGATTGCACTTTCTCCCCATGTCTGCGTGGGTTTCTTCCGGGTGCTCCTGTTTCCTCCCACAGTCCAAAGATGTGCAGGGCAGGTGGATTGGCCATGATAAAATTGCCCCTCAGTGTCCAAAGGGTTAGGTGAGGTTATGGGAATAGGGTGGGGCCGTGGGCTTCGGTAGCGTGGTCTTTCAGAGGGTGGGTGCAGACTCGATGGGCCGAATGGGCTCCTTCCGCATAGTGACTCTAGGGTTCTAAGACTGCCCCAAGCCATTTTCTGGAAAGCCAGAAAGGTTGGTTAGTATGGCTACATATCCATAAGATAATTAAAAGGCCAATTAAATGCATCGATCAGAAATCAACTGGAGTCCCTTTGGTATCAGGAGAACAATAGCTGCCTGAAGTTGGCTTCCCAGTGGCCATCCGGGAGACCGGTGCTCCAGGGTATAACAATTCAGTGGATATCTCCTCTGCAATGGTGGTCTGACAGCTGTGACTAATTATATTTCAAACACTTTGCAAAGTTTTGAGAAGGTGCCTCAAGATGGAGACATCTCTCTCTCCCCTTACCCGCAATGACAGACAGCAACCCCGTCAGAGCTGCAAGATCTCCAATAGGCCTTCCAGCTGTCTTTAATTGGTTGGTCAGCTCACCCCCTAGCCACTAATTTGCCAACCTTGGGCAAAATCGATGTGAGATGACTTGTGTTTCCCCTTTTGGACCAGAGAGACTGAGTGTCAAAATAATTCCTATGCTGTAAAGAACCACTCCTAACTTTTATGGGAGTCTAGCTGATAAGTATTGTGCAATTGCAGCAATTTCTTGAGCCCTCATTATCGCAAGACCTGTGGCAAGGCAGCGCACATCATCCAACAATTTGCAGTGATTTTCCACTTTTACTTCTTCAGCACAGGTTGTTGGTCCTCACTCACCAATAACAAGGTGCACATTACCCTCACCTTCATCGACCCTGCAAATTCTCCTCCCATTAGATTTTGTAGACCAAAATCAGTAACGTGAATTTTTTTTCACTATGGCTAAGTTGGATGGGGTTTTTAAATACAAGATAGTTATATAGCATTTGTGCAAATGAAAGGCTGAATGGAAGGGTGTTTGAAAGTGTATCAATTGATTAATCCATTCAGTCAGTAACATCATAGCCCCAGGCGAAGGGTGGGGGGGGGGAGGGGGTTTCTCCGCTGGACTCACTGCTGGTCTCTGGCCACTTCTTATATTTTAGTTATTAATTTAGCCTTTTCTCAATCAATTTACAGCAGTGATTAAGAGAGATAGAGCTGGAACAACATGATAAGCCACTGACATGCAGCAGACAGCCTACCTCTTTTCATTCGGCAGACTGTCTAGACCTGTGGACTCAGTCCCAGGATTCCCTCAGTCTCTTTATAAGGTCAAACAGTCTGCGCATCACACAGCTAACAAGGGAGGAAGCATTTAGATAGGTTTCCTATTCATTTCACAGCTGCTGGTTTGCTTTTCCAGTGCAAGACAATTTTCTCCACGTCAAATTTATAAACTGACAATGAGCCTGCAGTTAGGAGAGCTTTGGAACTCAAAATAAAGGTCTTGGACACAATGCCATGCTTAATCTGTTCATATCATAAATTCACCAGTCACCAACACTCAGGGATTGTGCTTAAATTATACATATTGGAGTCGCCAAGTTCAGGAGGAAACAAATTGCTCCAGCGTATTGACTGTGCTGCCGAGATCAACAAAACAAGGTGCTTATCCTTTTGGAGATTTTTGTTGCATTTACTAAGGATGAAATAGGAATCCAATTCTGACTCAAAAGTGACCAAAGTTAATTCAGTTTGGACTCATTCAATTGTTCTCTTTGGCCAATCCTTTTAAAACAACACTCCTACCAACATGCAGAAGGATAATTGTAAACCGATAGTTACCATGGCAACAAATGACCACGAGTAAAAAAACACTTGGCCCCAATTTTAAAAGTGTTCGTTTTTTAAGTACATCAAGCACAATGAAATATTAATTAACGCCAGTTGTGCATGTGCGTATTAGCAGTGTGCTTCTACTGATTCCTCATATTAACCTTACCCCCTTACTTCACCTTTCCTTAAAGCATTTATCAATCACTCGGCTGCAGTTCCATGTGTCTCAGCAGACGTCACTCTTTTTACATCAGCAGAGCCAACAAATGTCTATAAATGATATTGATATGGAGGAAATCATAAAATACTGTTGTTACCCAATATCTGTTCATAATTGGGGCTGGGGAGATGATCAGTTTGAATAAATCCCAATTGGTGGGTAAATGCTGGCCTAGCCAGCGATGACATGCGCAAATAAATAATTACAAAAATTCCTGAACACCACTGCTTAGATAGCTGGCATGCCTGCCTGAGTAAAACTAGAGCATCATTAATATATGAGAATTGGGATCTAAATGGCCACCAGGATTCTGATAGCATTTTAACTGCTGACTAAGCTGGATACTCAGTGCACTTGTGTAAATCATGTCAGAGATTAAGTGGAAGGGCTTGGCCTAGAGACAGGGCAGTATCTGTTCTTGGGCACCTTGCCCACAGTGCTGGCAGCTCGTGCTCAAATGGTTGGCTTTGGGCCTCGGACTGTGTTATCATGTAGACAGCACAGCGAAGGAGTACACTCGGGATTACATGATAGGTTGGTGACTGGGTCAGATATCAGGCTAAAGAGTGAGGAAGGAGATCCTGGGATCAGGGGCTGGTTTAGCACAGTTGGCGAAGCAGCTGGTTTGTAATGCAGAACAATGTCAGCAGTGAGGGTTCAATTCCTGTACCAGCCTCCCTGAACGGGCGCCGGAATGTGGCAAGTAGGGGCTTTTCACAGTACCTTCATTGAAGCCTACTTGTGACAATAAGCAATTATTATTATTATTACAAAAATTAGGAGCAGAAGCCAGCCATTTGGCTCCTCGAGCCTCCTCTGCCATTCAATAAGATCTGATTGTGGCCTTAACTCTAATCCATAACTCCCTTGTCACTCAAAAATATATCCAGCTTAACCCTGAATATATTCAATGAGCCAGC